>NC_063986.1:8762500-10012500 GCF_932276165.1 Plutella xylostella
TTAGTTCGCTCTCACCGGAACAGATAAGTTTGTCGCACTATAACTGTCACTGCCTCCTACACACTACACCTCAGACAGACAGACACTCGGGCCATCTACAAGTAACTGTCAGACGCCTGGCGTGGCGTTTCGAAAACTGATGTGCGGCCGTCTAAAAGTAAATGTCTACTACCTTTTACACATTGGCCCGAGGATAAAGTAAACGAAGAAGACCTTTATATATCGGTACTTGTCGAGCTCGACGCTCGATATCTAAAGTACACACGTCAAATCACGCTTACTGTGTGACCGACCTTAAAACATATTTATTTATCTTCCAGAGGCCACAACTACCCGATCTGGTGCATGGACGTGTCGCCCAGCTCGCTGTTCCTGGCGACGGGCTCGCAGGACCGCACGGCGCGGCTGTGGGCGCTGGACCAGGCCCATCCTGTGAGGGTGTTCGTGGGACACCTGTCTGACGTCACGGTGAGTGTAGCGTGGGACACCTGTCTGACGTCACGGTGAGTGTAGCGTGGGATACCTGTCTGACGTCACGGTGAGTGTAGCGTGGGACACCTGTCTGACGTCACGGTGAGTGTAGCGTGGGACACCTGACTGACGTCACGGTGAGTGTAGCGTGGGACACCTGTCTGACGTCACGGTGAGTGTAGCGTGGGATACCTGTCTGACGTCACGGTGAGTGTAGCGTGGGACACCTGTCTGACGTCACGGTGAGTGTAGTGTGGGGAGCCGCGCGCCTGTGGGCGCTGGACCAGGCACACACCGTGCGGGTGTTTGTGGGTCAAATCCGAAACCTTAAAGAGCCGAGCGAAGCGAGGCAGTACTAACCTTACCGCCATTTTCTAAACTCTAAAGAGCCGAGTGAAGCAAGGCAATACAAACCAAACTGGCACTTTCTAAACGCCGTACACTTCAACCCGGCATTGACCTTATTAGCATTTTCTTAACCCTAAAGAGCCGAGTGAAGCGAGCTCTTTCAAACCGACCCGTATTTCCTAAAACCTAGAGTGCCGAGCGAAGCGAGGCAGCACAAACATAACCGGGATTCCCTAAAGTCACAGAATAATAACTAGTACCAGGTACAGAAGTCCATCTTCGCAATGGCTTGCAAAGAAATATGACTCCATCCCATAAGCAATAAGATCTAATTTAGATCGCATTCCAGCCGCACACGTTTTTATTTACTTACCTACCAATTAATTTTTGAGGGAATATGCGCCTTATTTCACTGGACTACGGTGCATAATAAGTTATACGTGGTTATACGCATTGAAAAAGAAGCCACCTTAGGGTTGCCTCAGCACCACAGACTACAACGTTTACTAAGCAACGGACTGACTTTGTAAAAAGAATGTCATGTTTTAAAACAAAATTAATTTGAATTTAGAATACAAAGCTATTCCAAACTTTTTTTCTATTGAAAATAACCAGTAAAAACAATAACAATTTCATAGTTAAGATATTTTGAAGTACATAAAATATGTATGAATCTAAGTACCTAAAACATTTAATTTTGTGAAAACATGTTTTTTTTTCGTTATTATTTATATTATGCATATAATTTATGTTATGATACAGAACGTGTTAGTTTCGTTAAGCACTAATCCCACTCAGCGCACATTTTATAATCGATTCATTAATACATTTTGAAGGTAGTTGTGTCTGTAAATTTAATACTTTAACGAAAACAAAATTGTAGTTAAGATATTTTGAAGTACATAAAATATGTATGAATCTAAGTACCTAAAACATTTAATTTTGTGAAAACATGTTTTTTTTTCGTTATTATTTATATTATGCATATAATTTATGTTATGATACAGAACGTGTTAGTTTCGTTAAGCACTAATCCCACTCAGCGCATATTTTATAATCGATTCATTAATACATTTTGAAGGTAGTTGTGTCTGTAAATTTAATACTTTAACGAAAACAAAATTGGAATAGACTTTGTTCAACATGGAGAAAAAAAGGGTTTGTAGTTCGGATTAATTTCATTTCAAATAAGGAACGTAGAAGAAATCAATAAAACCAGTACTTAGATTAGTTTTACCTGTCAGCATCTTTTGGTAATCTAAAAAAAAAATTGGATCACGATCCGATCGTTTTTTTTCTTTTTATGTCCATTTTTCTATTCATAAATTTTAATAAATACCTAAATACGACATTTATAAATAAATAAAATAAACTAGTACGAAATAGGAACAAATAGCGCGCGCGTGTATCGTCTTCCGCTTGCGGCAGCCGACTAGATTCGCCCCCTCGATGGGGCAGGCGCCAGGCTGGCGCCTGCGCCGCCCACGCGCGGAGTGACACAGGCCTGCTAAAGTGTAAAGTGCCGAGCAAAGCGAGGCCATATATCTCAACCCTGCTTATATCTTATACTCTCAATCTTTGAGAACCGAGCGAAGCGAGGCCTTATAAACTACACACCCTGTGCCTGAATATCATTCGTAATCTGACTGCTTCAGTGCGTGAAGTTCCACCCGAACTCGGCGTACCTGGCGACGGGCGGGCTGGACCGCAGCGTGCGGCTGTGGGGCGTGTGCGACGCACTACAGAGAGAGATAGAGAGGGCACAGAGGGAAATATAGACACACACACAGCCGGACCGACGCGGTGCGGTGAGGATGAGACCCGACATATTTAGCGGCGACGTTTTAACCTGTTTGGTTCAAAAATTAAGACACACCTCTTTTCGACTTCTTTAACCCGAACAACTGGGTGAAGGCGCCTATCGGCGCCTCCCCCACAGTTAGGGTAAAGCTGAATAAGTCCCTTATGGCCGACTTCAGTAAATAGGTTTCATTTAGAAAAAAAAAAAAAAAAAAAATCTTTAACCCGTTCGGATCCAAAATTAAGACACACCTCTATTGGACCTCTATAGCGAACTAACTATGTAATCTTGCTCCATTTTGCCTGTGTGTTTGTTTCAATCATCATTTGTTTCTGTCATCACACTCCGTTTAGCCTGTTTTTTGTTTCACTCGTGTTTTGTCTGTCAGTGCGTGAAGTTCCACCCGAACTCGGCGTACTTGGCGACGGGCGGGCTGGACCGCAGCGTGCGGCTGTGGGGCGTGTGCGACGCGCGGCTGGTGCGCGTGCTGTGGGGGCACCGGGGCGCGGTGAGAGCGCTGGCCTTCTCGCCGAGTGGGCAGCAGCTGGCTAGTGCTGGTGAGTTGACTGGTGGAACTACACTTGAGAGCAATGGAAAAGTTCCAGTGAGATATTATATGGCAGGTGTGGAACTTTTTCATTGCTCGCGAGTGCAGAATATTTTTTTTTTTTTATAAACGTTTATTGTTGATCAGAGTATAACTTACAAATTACATATATATACTCCCAAACTGCAGTTCAGTTTAGCGGGAGACAAAGACTCGCATTTATACAAACAAATTAGGTAAGTTACACAACTAATAGGTATATATATCTATTACTAGTGCAAATTTAGTAACTTATGCTATTACAAGTTATTATTAAAGATTACATAGATGTACTTAATGAACATATGCATTTAGTGTACTTATAATACTCATTGCAGGTAGCTTAATCTTGTAATAAATGATATTTTATTTTATTTTTTATAGTTTTTTTAGAACATCTTAGTTTTAATAAATTAGGTGCTAAGTTATTAAATATAGTCGGTGTTAGGTATTCTTTAGTACGTTTGCCATAAAAATTGTTTATATTCGGTTTGATTAATACACTTTCTTTAGATTGTCTAGTAGGATACATATGAATTTTAGGTTTTTTATATTCATCGTTACAATATTCTTCTATTACATTAAATAATATATGCTTTTTTTGAACAGGTAACACATTACATATTTTAAATAACACATCATAATCACTTTTACATTCTGAGCGAGTTTTCTTATCAACTAACAGTTTTAGGAATCTAATTTGGATTCTATTTATGGATCTTATTTAAATGTGAGATAAATGTGGTGCCGTAAGTACCCGACCCGTAGGTAACAAATGATTCGACAAGTGCATGATATATCTGGTACATAATACTTTTTGGTACATAATATTGTAGCATGCAGAATTTACCTAATATTTGCCTCATTATTGTGCAAATAGTGTCAATATGTAAGCTCCAATTGAATCGTTGGTCTATTGTTAGCCCTATATACCTATAGCTACTTACCTGTTCTATAACCTGACAATTACAAGCTACATCTCCGTGCAGACACTCGAAACTGTGGCCTTTTAAAACTAAAGGGTGTTGCGAATCTTTGGATCTAAGGTAACTTGAACGGATGTGCATCGTTTTGGTTTTCTTCATGTTTAATATAATACCGTTGTCATGAGCCCAGCGGTTCAAGTTATCAAAGTCATCCTGTAGTTCATTGCGGATTTCCAATAAGTTATGGCCAGAATATAGTAAGCAAGTGTCGTCCGCAAACATGTATTTGTCACATTTTTTTATAGTATTAGGCATGCTGTTTACATGCAGAATGTAGCAAGTTGGACCGGTCACTGAACCCTGCGCCACACCAAATAACAGCTGCTTAGGTTTACTTAACGAGTTGTTCACCTTTACTACTATAGATCTATTTTTAAGATAATCTTGGAACCATTTTAGAACCTTACCTCTTATTCCCGATTCACTCATAGCTTGCAGCAGTATAGGATGGTCCAGAGTATCAAATGCCTTCCGGAAATCAATAAATAGAACAAGTACATGCTGTTTTTTATCTAGGTAGTTATTAATTTTATTGCTAAAGTGTGAAAGAAGTGTCTCTGTGCCTATTCCTTTTTGGAATCCATACTTATATACTACTCATAATCCATACTCATATACTTAGGTACTTTGTAAAATAAAGCATGAATCCTATGGAGTTTTATTGACAGAGCCTGGAGAATAAAGTTAGTTTTCCCTTGAAAAAGCCCTCTTAATTCCCTCCATATGTAGCCCTCAGTTTACGTCTTCCTTCTCAGTATTCACCTATGGCATTTTTTGGGACAAGTAACCTAATTTCTGAATACATTTAGAAACACTTTTATACTTCCAATTTACCAACCCAAATGTAAAACCTTTGCTTCCCTCACTCCTACACAGTCAACACTAATCATCCACTTCCACCCTCAGGCGACGACAAAAAAATCAAAGTATGGGACCTGTCCGCCTGTTCCTGTCTCCACGAGTACCGCCACCACGGCAAGGTGACCGACCTGGACTGGTCCGCCGTGGGCAGGGCCAGCCTCGCCGGTCGCGGGTCAGCCGACGCTGGTGATGACAACTCGCTGCTGTGCTCCGCTGGCATGGACGGGATAGTGAAGATTGTTTATGACCATAATGCTAAATCTAAGTGAGTTGGTAACATTTAGCGTAACCTAGTTCTGGAGATATTTATAACCGTTTTAGTACATCTGTTCTGCGTTCAGTGGACGCCCTAAAGGAGCGTATATTGCTACATCTCTAGATTACGTCCGAGCGTCCGATCTACCGATACCCTTAGACCAAGGGACATTCATAGCATAACAAACAAGTAATAGTTCCCTTGGGCTACATTTTGAAAAAAGTAGGTATTTAATGTCTTGCGAAGTAGGCTCTTCAGAAACTCCAATGATTTATGAATATGCTAAGCTATGTACCTAACAAACTAAATAAATTTATTATCAATGCGATTTTTATCCATCATCCTGCCATTAATCGTATTCACGTCCAAGTTCAAAATTTATAATTACAATTACAAATGCATTGGTTTCTTTTCAGGCCGTCATCGAGCCAAGAGGTCCATTCCTACACATACAACACTAAATGCTCCTACCTCGTGGATGTTCAGGTGCACCCAGACTGGGTCGTGGCCATCGGGGCGAAAAGATGAACATCTTCCTCAGTATTACACTTTAGTTATAAGTATCCTACTCATTTGTAAACTGTATATAGTTAGGTTAATAAAAATATCAAAAGAAAGATTCCAGACCTTTTATTCTCAAATATGTAAAATAGAGAAAACATAATTTATGGGTGTTGTACACAAAACTTACATATTATTACATCTCATTTTCAACAACTGCTGGCATAACAAGTTTAGAACATAAAAATAAATGGTTACTTGGTAAAATAGTACATACATACATAATTTATACTTTCTTGAAGAAACTCATCATAGTAGCCTGCTTACCCTTTTGAGGGGGAGATATTTTCTTCTTTGAATTCTTTGCCTCTTTTTTATTTTGTTTTGGTGAGGTCTCTTTTACTTCTTTAACAACAATCTCTTTTTTAAGTTGGTTAGTTTGTACATTTTCCTTTTTCTCACCCTCCTCTTCATTGTCTGAGCAGCTTTCATAAACTTCAACCTTTTTAGTTAAAATGTAGCCTTCTTCATCTGTGAATGTTTTATCTACAATCTTCCTTCTTTTCCTAGGGTTGATAATACCTGATGTGATCTTGACTGTATTGATGGTGGGTGTGGGTGGAATTTCATCATCAGACTCATGGATTTCTGTGGGAGTGTCATCTGCAAATGGATCCTTGTCCTCCTCACTCTCACTATCAGAAACTTTCAGAACTCTTTTACGCTTTTTATCAACTTTGGCATTCTTTTTAACCTGGCTGACTGGCTTGTTCTTAGCTTGAGGTTTAGATTTATTTGTCCCAACTCCATTTTTGAGACTACTAGAACTTGAAGCTGACTCTTTAGTGTTTGATTTAGTTACTGGAGCAGGTATATCTATGTCCACTTCCATTTCTTCCTCCTTTACAGCAGTGACTACTTCCTCAGCATTACTCTTTACAGAACCATTACTTTTAATTTCTTCTTTAATAGTTTGCTTTACTGGTTCTACTGTTTTTTTACTAGTATTTCCATTTTGTTTACTAAAGAATCCTGCTATACCTTTCTGGGGCTTGCCTTTTGGTTCAGACTTAACCTTATTAGTTTGACTAACATCTTTCTTGGGAGAAACTATTTCTTTTTTAATTATTGGTTCAGACTTTACTTGGCTGGGCTCAGCAACTTTAACGTTAGTACTTTCCTCTGTGGTCTTTACAGGTTTTTTCATAATGGGGGCACTCTTTGTTTTCTGTGGTTGTGAAGTACTTGCAACATCATGGCTGGTGGTTTTCAAGCTTCCAATTTCTTCTAATGACCTTTTTACACAAGAATTACCTTTGATAAGTCCAACACACAAAGGAAAATCTTCAAATTTGTTAACAGCCATAAGAGCAACGTTGTCGACCTTTGGTGTTCCCTTGCAAACACTGTAAATGTGATTGAAAAATACAGTTTCCATAGCATCCTTCACAGCCTGTAGTTCACTCTCCAAGCACACAGTGGTGCGTGCCTGATGATCGCGAGATAGTCCCGATATAACATGACTAACACTTAACTCGGTTTTTGGTAGATTTTGTCTGATATCATCAACAACTGCTTTCAGCAAAGATTTGCTTACATTCACATGAATTAAGAGTTCTTTACTCAGCGTTGCATACGTCACTAGTCGCTCTTCATCTAGTACCATTTCCTTCACTATATTCATGTTTTCTTTGGATATTTCGACTTCCATTTCTATTCGTTTTCAGAGCAATATTCAAGATTTACAAAAATTTTAGCGCACTTTTCAACGCCGTTACACTTGTTTTTTTGCTGTCAGTGTCACTTTGACATTTAGTTAGACAAGACCAAAGACAAACAGTATCACACAACACACAGAATAAGCGTAGTGACGTTCATCATACGGCATAATCGATCGATTAAATGGACAACACAAGTTAGACAACCATATAACATGGCTAAAGGCTAAACCCAAGCTAATCTAAGCGATAAACAAATAGAAGCACCTTAATACAACCAACTGGCACAGTGCACAGTGGCTACGCAATCAATGAAGTGTTGTTTAATCAGTTCTGTCACACACAGAGTAAAAAATATAAAGTCCCGTCTCGTCTTGTTTTTTACTCTATGAGTCAATTTTGTTTACGGTAAAAGGGTTTTTGTTGACCTTTTCAATAACTTATTTAATTTAATTTTGAGCTTTCTTTAGTTACTCTCAGCCATAATATTAAGAAGTAAAAACCATATTTGGTGCTATATATTTAATCCGGGGATTCAGTGTAAGTAACATCAATGATGCTTTAATGTAAATAGGTACCTACTTACAAGTTCTATTTTAGTTACCATTACATCATTGTGCCCTAAACTGATGATACTGGCTCTAGAACTGGCCTATTTATTCATTAATTTGTTCTTCCCGACAGTGATTTATCGAGGTTTCATTTCATAAACGTTCTGTGAGAGTTTAGTGAGGAAAAATGCCAGGGTAAGCAGCATATGTGTCACCGTGGGACGTGGGAGTGGTTAACCTACATACCTAATACAATGTTCCTCGTATTACTTCATCATTCACACCCACTGGCTAATTTATTTTATGCTATAACCACCTGAATGGTTTCACTAAAACAACCCTCAGAAAATGCCCACATCTTTCACTCAAGAAAAAAGCTTTTCATTGGAGTTCCCAAATATGCTTAATTAGCTCTAGGTTAACACAATCTTACACACTGCACCAAATAATGAATGTGTAAACCAATATTCCATGATAAACCAACTATATCAGCTAAGCACTAAATTGCAACTAAAATACATAGCCAAGTAAAGTGAATAACACATTGACTGCTTATCTCAAGCTATTATTATGTTTTGTAGGAAAAACATATGCCTTTCCTGTAGATAATGAATTATCCTCATGTGCTAGTTAGTCCCATTCCCTATTGACATCCTGAGCAGTTTACTACATTTGTTTTAATCTACACTCTAATAAAATTAATTCATCAAAATGTCTGTTATGGAATCAAACAACCACCAGAAAGCTCAAACAGAGTATGTTTTAAAAAATACTAAAATACATTTTTTTTCACAAATAATTAATAATCTTAATGTATAAAATATGTTTTCAGAATTGCTACAATGTCGTTGGACAATATGTTCTGCACCCGTTGTGGGGACGGGTTTGAATCTAATGAGAAGATTGTCAACTCTAACGGAGAACTCTGGCATACCAACTGTTTTGTGTAAGTTTTGTACTTCATGCAGTTCTAAATAAAATTATGCATTATAGAATACTGTCAATATCAATTAGAGCTACTTATATCTTTAAGTCATCAATATCATGGATACTGGAGTTAATATCTTAAGAAGCCAAGTACAAATAATATCTAGGTCTTAAATACGATTATCTGCCATTTATTAATTAAACCATAAAAATCTGCAATTATAGAACTTAATTAAATATTACTTAATACAATTTACTTGTATAAACTTAATTTGAACTGTCCTAACAATATTTTTAGATGCGCCCAATGTTTCCGTGTGTTCCCTGACGGTGTGTTCTATGAGTTTGAGGGTCGCAAGTACTGCGAGAGGGACTTCCAGGTGCTCTTCGCCCCGTGCTGCGGGAAATGTGGTATGTTACTTGTTTCACACATTATATCATTTAACATTATTAATATTATCCATTAGACAATTATTATGTGGTGTCTTGTAATTTAGTTTTTTTCATACATACAGCTTCAGGCATAGTACAAACTTCACTAATCAGTTATCACTTAGGTATCATACTTATAAAAATCAACATGAATTTAATGATACTTAATAAAAAATAGGCTCAGCAGAGGGACAATGTAGAGACTACCTAAATAAAATATACCTATTCTTTCTCTTGCCATATTGGTGACAAAAAGCATAAATCGATAAGGTTTTGTCACTGGCGTACAGAGTATCACCCAATCAATCTGACACAGACCACACCGCACACACCTCATAACTTCACAATCCCGCAGGCGAGTTCGTCATCGGCCGCGTGATCAAGGCGATGAACTCCAACTGGCACCCGAACTGCTTCCGCTGCGAAGAGTGTGACCTGGTGCTGGCGGATGCCGGCTTCATCAAGCACGGCAACCGTGCGCTGTGCCACGCCTGCAACGCTAGAGTCAAGGCTGATGGACTGCAGAACTACATGTGCCATAAGTGCCAGTAAGTTTCTAGAATATGACTGTTTTTTGTGGGGGTTGTTAAACCTGGCTCCTGCATTAAAATTTGGTATTAGGTACAGCTGATACGTCACTCGGAGAGGCTTCTATTATATACCCTAGTTTCGTCTACATAAGACACAAGAGGCACAGGATCGGGAATGGTGGGCAGTTCATAAGAAGGCCACTGGGACACACCACAAGCTATATATTTTTTATATATAATAAAATATGCTCACAAGTCTAATGTTATCACCATCAGCGCGTAATCATCCACTGCTTATACACTTATCAGACTATTTATTTATTAAATAAGGGACACCAACAGTTTACCTTACCACTCTATTATACATATATTCTCTGCTATAAACGCCTGTTACACTTCCAGCGGCGTGATCGACGGCGAGCCGCTCCGTTTCCGCGGGGAGGTGTACCACGGCTACCACTTCTCGTGCGCCACGTGCAGCGTGGAGCTCGACCACACGGCCAGGGAGGTCAAGAGCCGGCCCGGGTACGCCGCTAATGATGTCGTGAGTATCTAGTATTTTAACCTTAAAGCGAGGGTTTATACTATTGGCGTCGATAGTGGGCTCTGGACTTGAAATTTATTTCCTAAATATAACGGGTTAACTTTGCCTTTGGAATTCCATCTATTATAATTATACATGAGCCAGCAACGCTTGCGTATCATTGCATCGCCGTCGAGCCGCGCCATTTGTCTGCCCCCACCAAAAAAGTATACTACAGTCTTATGACATCATCCCACTTTCCATCCTTATGAATTTAAGTGAATTTAGGTCTCTTGATGTCATATTATCATCAGCCTATAGCAGTCCAATGCTGGACGTATGCCTCTCCCAAAACACGCCACTGGATGCGATCTACATATAGATTAAAGCAAAGTTTACACGAAGCCAGTAATGCTGGCGCCAGTCACTGGCTAGAAAAATAGACGGTCGCTCTAATCTCGCCAGCGTTGGCAGCCAGCGCTGGCTTGGCTTGAAAAACTGTTTACACAAGGCCAAAACCAAGCCAGCACTGGCTGCCAGTCTTATTGGCAGCCAGTGTTGGCTCCGTGTAAACTATGCTTTAGGCCTCTTGATGTGTTTGATTGTAAATAGTTAACATAAATTAAATTCCAGAACAACCTGTTCTGCCTGCGCTGCCACGACAAGATGGGCATCCCGATCTGCGGCGCGTGCCGCCGGCCCATCGAGGAGCGCATCGTCACCGCGCTCGGGAAGCACTGGCACGTCGAGGTAACTAAACATTCATGTTTAACCTCCTGACGCCCAGCCGTTATTTTATTTTTTAGGACTATCTGCCCACGGTCCTCACACAAGGACTATTGCGTTTACCTAGCTTACTGCCCAGAAACTTAAACGTGAATAAATGTCGCAAAAATTATTATATAGTGTTCCTAGTAGTATGTACGGTTAATGCATTAAAAAAGGAACCAGTTTCAATAGGTTTAAATTCGAAAATCATTAGTCCTCATGTGAGGACCGTGGGCAGATAAAAAAAAAAATTATTGGTAGGAAATATATTTATAAGGTAATTATTTTGTTAGAAATAACAAAACTTATGAAATAAGAACCACTTAGGAACACATTTAAAACTTTAAATCAGTCTCACATAAGTTTAGAACTTATATTTATTCTAGATAAACTCTTACACTTATCAACTATTATAATTATTGGGATCAATATAGGAACAAAATAAGATAAAATGAAAGGCTCAGTTAGCAGCTCCTGGATATCATCATCACAAAATTCAAATTCTACGGGTTCATGGTGAGTCATTTATGTCATGTCATCGTCCTCCGAGAGATCTATGTCCGACATAGCTAAATCTGCTTCAATTTCTTGGATTTCGGATTACATTCTGTAAAAAAATACATAAATAAGTATATCTAAAATTATAGTATACCGGTCCAGAGTCCTCAAGTGAGGACTAAACGTTTATGTCATTGAGGACCACGGTACTCAGACAAGTACTAATGTACTCTCCTCCCCCCCGCACCCATTTGTATTGGACATGTTTGTTTTGCTCCTGCAGTTTTAATTTTAATACATCGATAATAGTTAGTAGTGTCACGCAATAACAATAACAACCAAGTTTTTATACCCTAAAGTACCAAGTAAAGTGATTTTAAACAAGTGCAGTTTCGTGGATTTTGGTGTATTTCAAATCGAAAATTATAACACGGTTTGTTATTTTGTTTACTAATTTGCCAACTACCGCACGGTAACTCAGCGCCTGTAAATATAGACACAGCACCAAATAGTGTTACTGAGAAAGTTACGTTTCATAAAATGCCGATGACTAAGAGATCGCCGCCTGCCCAGAAAAATCCTGTATCCAAGACCGATAAAACGCTATCATCATCATCATCAGTTTCTCCTAAAACTGACTTGGGTGGTAGCACATCGCATCGAAAAAGCGCAAAACGCCCGCGATCAGATAGTACGGATATTCACGAGGACTTGAATGCGTTTAAGGAGGAACTTCTTACATCGATGAAAACACTGATGGCCAATCATTCTATTCGTCTCGATAAGCTGGAAGACCGCCTTATCTCCATTCATGACCAAAACAATAATATCCAGTCATCTAACAAGGAAATCGAAAAAGCGATGAATCATCTGAGTGATGACATCAAAAATATTGAGGCGCAACTTACTACTCTTGAACAGGAGAAGAAAAGCATTCTCGTAAATTTTTCACTGATGGAATCAAAAATACATAACCTGGAAATTTCGTTACTTAAAACATCTATTGAGCTGCGAAACGTCCCTAAGGTCTCCAAAGAAAAAAAGGATGACTTATTCAACTATGCCTACAAACTTTGTGACTCACTGAAGGTGACCTTGGGAGAGAATGATATCCGAGACGTTTATAGATTACCTTCAAAGAAGGAAAGAACCTCTTCGTCACTCTGCATCGATCTATGCAACACACTAAAGAAGACGCAAGTACTAGAAGGAATAAAACAGTACAATAAATCGAATGGTAATGACAGGCTTAATTCACTACACCTAGGTATAAATAGCCAAAAGCAAACGATTTATGCCTCCGAACTTCTAACTGCAAGTACTAAGCGCCTATTCTTTCTCGCCCGCGAGTTTGCTAAGAGACACAACTATGCCTACGCTTGGTCGTCAAACGGACGTGTCTACCTACGTAAGGAAGAGGGTAACCCTCATATTATATTAAGAAGTGAAGCCCACTTGGAAGAGCTTCAAAAAAAGGCCAATGATTTGGAAAAGTGACTGGACATTGATTTATTAGTATTAACTTGCATGATAATTTTTATTTCATTAATTTTTATATCGTTATGTAATAGAAATATTTACAAATTAAGTACTTTACTGATGCCAATAACTACCTACTTAGTTTTTCCTGAACTTATTGATATTGACTTATTATTATTATGTACCTATAGTCAAACTATTCATGCAGAGATACTGTTTTTATTTGTAATGATACTAATGACAATGTTAGCAAGTGATTCATCCGACGGCGCTCGCCTCACATACCGTTCCGTGCATACTTTTTACCCCACCCTTTACAGTTCCTGCAGTAGATCTGTGCAAATGATGCCTTGTTATAGTTGTTATCGCGAGGTCAGCCTTAATGATATTATTATTATTTTATATGTAAATTTTGCTAGCAACCTATCAGAATTACCCAAAGTGATCTTCCACCTTGTAACTATTTATTTTACTAAAAACACCAATGGATGACAATTTTACTCTAAACACTAATATTCTCGATAACCTAGCTAATCCTTCTGCATTGGTATGTTGCCCTGAAGACTGCCCTAAGTACCTTACCACTATGGATAAGTCGCTAACTATACTCACTCAAAATATAAGAAGTGCTTGGTGTAACTTTGATAGTTTCTCTACGGTTCTAGCGAGAATTGGTCTACTTCCGGACGTCGTCGTCCTTACTGAGTGTTGGTTGTCGATAAACCACCACCCTCCTCCACTTGATGGATATATAGCTAGTATCTCGAATAACAACACCCTTCAGAATGATGGCGTAATCGTTTACATAAAAAATAACATTCCCAGCCAATCTTTTGAACCAAGTTTTCACGAAGCTAACTGTTTGGTTACAATCATAGAATCAACTGCTATAGTGTCTATATACAGGTCTCCTTCCTACAAATCCATTGATAAATTTTTAGCTTCAATTAATTCCCTACTTGAATCCCTTCGTAAGTACAAAAACCAAATCATCATTGGCGATATAAATATTGATATTAAGCCGAATTCTAATGACCGACATGCAGAGGACTACCTAAATATGCTTAGTTTTCATGGTTTTTGGCCTTCTCATACTGTACCTACTAGAGATAAAAGTTGTCTCGATCATGTCATTGTTAAAAGTGTAAACACCACTTTGACGTTGGTCATGGAAACCACTATTACAGATCATGATACAATTTTATTTTCGTTAAATTCTGATTTAGTTACAAGGAAACGAGACATGACCAATCCGAAAATAAACTATGCAGCTGTCAGTGATGAACTCTCAAACGTAGATTTTGGTCCCATTATGGATTCAGAAGATTGCAATTTTGCTACGGATTACATGGTACGCTGTGTCTCGGAAACAGTGGCTAGAAATACAACCCTAGTCAAGATACCCAGAAACAAAGTAGCTTTAAAACCTTGGATGACACCGGGACTTCTGAGATGCGTTAAACATAGGGACAAACTACACCTTAAACTAAAACGTGATCCAGATAATACTGTTTTAAGAATAACGTACTGTAGATACAGAAATTTCTTTGGAAAATTGATTAAGAAAATGAAAAAGCAGTATAATCGCTGCGAATTAGAACATGCTGGTAATTCTGGACTTAAGAAAACATGGGAAGTAATCAATAAGATCACAAATCGGAAATCAAAAACGGTTTCTGCCCAAGATATTTTATCATCCGAAAGCTCGGCGGTAGTTGCAATTAATAAAACAAATGCTTTCTTTGCCAATATTGGCAAAAACCTAGCAGATAAAATCGCAGTCAAGCACAAGGATGTTGTGCCTCAGTATTCCTGCCAACTCACGAGCCCTTCAGACTCCCTTTCTCTAAGTCCCACCGATCCATATGAAATTAGTTTAGTTATTGATTCGCTCAAACCACTTGGTTCAGTCGGGTGGGACAACATTCCTGCGGCAGTTGTTAAGCAAAATAAAATGTTATTGATAGGTCCCCTTGCTCACATCTGCAATCTTTCTTTTACTTCAGGAAAATTTCCAACAGCCTTCAAAAAAGCTATAATAATACCTGTTCATAAGACTGGCGACAGGGCTTTGGTAAATAACTACAGGCCTATTTCTATCTTGCCTACTTTATCCAAAATATTGGAACGTCTTTTAAACAAACGTCTTGTGGCATTCCTAGAGTCTAGATCACTATTATCAGCGAATCAATTCGGATTCCGAAGCGGTAAATCTACGGCCGATGCAGTGTCCCAATTGACAAACTTTATAGCTTCAGGTCTAGACAGTGGTAAAAAATGCTTGGGCATCTTTCTAGATCTGGCTAAAGCGTTTGACACTGTGTCGGTCCCGTTACTGATAAGGAAGTTGGAGCATAGCGGTGTTCGGGGTATCCCTCTGGAACTATTTGGAGACTATCTCAGTAATCGAGTGCAAGTTGTCAGGATTGGTAAGTTAGTGAGTGACCCACTTCCAGTTACTTACGGCGTCCCCCAGGGCAGCATCCTTGGTCCAACCCTGTTCTTGCTCTATGTTAACGAATTGTGCAACCTTCCTTTACATAAAGGCAAAATTGTCACATTCGCTGATGACACAGCGCTTTTGTTCCAGGGTGAAAACTGGATTGATACATTTAACAGTGCCCAAATCGGTTTTGATAAAGTAAATGCTTGGCTGTTATCGAACACCCTGACACTAAACGCTGACAAGACAAAATATATGACGTTTTCTATCCGGAAACCGCGAGTAATCAACCCATCTTTTAAAATTCTAGCCCACACTTGCTTCAATCGCCCAACCACTCAAGGATGTGACTGCCCAAACATTGATCAAGTAAATGAAATTAAATATTTAGGTGTAATCATTGACTCGAAACTTACGTTCAAATCTCACATTGCCGCCCTCACTGTAAGAGTCCGGAGATTGATGGCAATTTTCGGGACTCTCCGACATATAGCAGATCCTCGCTTACTCAAAATGGTTTACTACACACTCTGTCAGTCTATACTTACGTACTGTATTACTTCTTGGGGCGGTACATATAAGACATTTCTACTACCACTGGAACGAGCCCAGAGAGCTATCCTGAAGGTCAGCACGTTCAAACCGATTCGGTTCCCGACCGCAAAAATACATAAAGAATGTGGTATTTTAACTGTTAGACAACTATTTATCATGAACTCCATCCTAAGGATTCACTCAACTACGGTTTTCCCATCCTCCACAATCTCCTGCTCTAGCCGGCGTTCGTATGCAGTGGTATCTACTGACTTTTATAAGACATCCTTTGCTAAAAGATTTGAATTTTATCTTGGTGGTTATTTGTATAACTTAGCTAACAAGCTCCATTCTATTCATACTCTTAACAGATACGAAGTTAAAAGTATACTATTTAAGTGGCTCCTCCCGTTAAATTATGTTGAGTCCGAGAATTTGTTAATCTCCGTATATCGGGAATAGCATTATCTTTATTGTTATTATTAATTAATATTCTTAAAATTGTAAAGTTCACCTTTTATCATAAATCTGCATGCAAGATCGTAGGTACATTCTACAGTTTCACAATCATTGTTATATTATAGTAACTTTTATTTTGTTTTTCTCTTATAAATTAAGGTAATTTTCTGTATATAAGATAAAATTTACTAAACTAAGTATGTAAACTATCAGATTTTTTAATAGTTTTTAATAGTAATTAAGGTTAATTTGTAACTCACTTTTAGTATATTTACCTATTAAAACTGCTTCATATATCTTTCATACTCTCACGTTAATTACATATTAATATTTGTAAAGGAAGAGCTTGTCACCTATCGTACAGGCCATAAACCTAGTTTAGGTGGCAAGGTTACCCTATATAATCTTGTTCCATTGTCGATGTATGTCTATCTTACATTATTTTTTGATCAATAAATATTTTATTATTATTATTATTATTATAATGTAAATGGATGATCATAGAATATTATTTAGAACCTTAATTGATAAAATATTACTATTCGTCTTTTGCTAATATACTTAACAATAAGGTTTTATTAAAGTTATTGTATTAAATTATTAGATCAAATAAGTAAAATGAGATTACAACTTACTTAGTCGACGGTGGCCCCGCCATGGTTCCGTTTTTGACGTTTTTACAATGAACGATTGATTATCCTCAGATGACACTTAAGACAGCTGTCAGTGATGGAATGTTAAATACATTGATGCAATCCCGAAAAAATAATGGCGGTAAATTCAAATATGGTTCAAACACAAAGTATTCGTCCTCGGAGAAGGACCGTGGGCATTTAGTCCAGAAAAAATATGTTATAGCTTGGGCAGTTATCACTATACTCGTTAAGTACTCACAGAAGGACCGTGGGCATCAGGAGGTTAAATTACTAATATTTGTTAAGTATATAGGGTTTGGCAAAAGTGGTATATTTTTTTATTATTAAATGTCCTAGACATAGCACGCCAGGTGTCAGGAGGATAGTAAGCCGAGACGCGTTGACTCAGGGAGTCTATTCTATTATATTATCTTTTTGAGGGATAGCACCTGCATCTGGCCCTCTCGAATTGAATCTTTGTGCATGCCTCAATGTCTTTTTAGACTAGTAATAATTTCGTCTAGCTTCTAGCATTTATTTTCAGTTCTATTTCTAAATGTGCTTGAGGATGATAATAGGGCCACTATCACATAGCACTTCCTGGGACCTACATAGCACTGCCTGGCAAAAAGTGGGTGAAGCACTGCACTTCTGACAACTGACAACCCTTAGCGACTTAGGCCTGGCACACCGCGGCCCTTAGTAAACATATAAAGTGCACTAACCTTAATCAAATCCTGCCTCTCTCCAGCACTTCGTGTGCGCAAAATGCGAGAAGCCGTTCCACGGGCAGCGGCACTACGAGCGGCGCGGGCTGGCGTACTGCGAGCTGCACTACCACCAGCTGTTCGGCAACATGTGCCACGTGTGCAACCAGCGCGTGGCGGGTGACGGTAAGTGTCTTTTATACTAGCTTGTCCGTCCAGGACCGCGGATTTGAAGTCGATTCATAAACTATTAATTGTTGATTGTTAAGATAAAGTGTCCAAAGTTTAGTGGCGCTGCGCAATAGCATGTCCGGCTCGACGGACCAAGCAGTGGACGACGATCGTATCGAACTGCGATTGCGAATCAACAGGTGCCACATAGTTTGTGATTTCTTCACTGTATGATCCGCTCGACTCATTCGCTACATGGGGACCTGCAGATAGCCGCAATTTTGTTATTCTTTTATGATCTAACTAAACTGTTGTTTATATCTATGTAATCCGAACCCTAATATCTCTTCACAGTGTTCTCCATGATCTTAACTGTTGTTATATCTATATAATCCGAACATATCTCGTTCCAGTATTCACCGCCCTGAACAAAGCTTGGTGCGTGCAATCTAAACTGTTATGAATATTCATGTAATCCGAACCCTCATATCTTTCCAGTATTCACCGCCCTGAACAAAGCCTGGTGCGTGCACCACTTCGCTTGCTCGGTCTGCGACGCGCCGCTCTCCACTCGCTCCAAGTTCTACGAGTGCGACGAGCGGCCCGCGTGCCGCCGCTGCTACGAGAAGTTCCCCGTGGAGCTGCGGCGGCGCTTGCGTCGCGCCAGAGAGTATACCGTGCGCAGGAACTAGTTCTGGCGGTTGGCGGTAGATGGCGCTGGTTGGGGGGTTTTGGACGGGTTGGTCGGTACACTAGAAGCCAGTTTCGATAACTCTATCTACCTACTATTTTGACATATTAAAAGTTTCAATCTGTTAAAATCGTATGAAAGTAACTGTCAGCTATCGATAGATAGAGTTATTGAAACTGGCAGTAGGATTTTTTGGGACATACAATGGGCTCCCTTGGTGGTGTCCGCCGTGATGGCTGGGCAATATAGTAAGTTGGAGTTTGCCTAATTTAACTTCATCGTTGATGACCAATCCAGTACCATTATTTGATGCCGTGCCGATAGATGAAGCTGGTTAAAGATAAGCATGTAATTTGACTAACTAATAATAATAAGTTTCATAGAATAATGTCGGGTTTCCGTCCTAACCCGTATACAATGCCTACATAGTTGATTGTGACAAGTATTTGAAAGTGCAGAAAAGTATAAAAGATTGCATTTAGCTAATCACAGTGCCTTGTAAAGTGCCATTCACTATACAACATAGCTAAGCTAGTAAAAAAAAACGTTATTTTCGGTATCAAAACCTTTTTTGAATAACCAAAGTACCTACGTAAACTACTAATGAATGCATTAATAACTGTAATGTTTTGTTGTTACGAGTATAACGCTGTTAATTTGTAAGTGCCTTAATAATTAATGAATTGTATTTTATAAGAATGTATTGGAAAACTTAATTTAAAAATATATTTGAATCTAATAACTTGTATTTAATATATTTTATTTTAATATACTGACTATTTTATCCACTAATTCATTTCGTTTTCATTTAACTAAATCCTGATCATTAATTAAACAAACTAGTCCTTGGACATAGTATTTGGGAGTTAGCAGTTATAAACATCGCCATCACCAATCGCATTTGACTTGTACTTACGGTAACTAGTTAACGTTTCGGCACATGTGAGTCAAAATGGAAATTACAGCGCACTTCTCAATCTAGAGTTGCCTATTAGGAAAATAATTTATTAGCTAACCCATTGTGCAAACCGATTGATGGTTCCTTTTCGATTGTTCGACTTTATTATCGAATATCTAAAGTACCTTAAATTACTAAAATAATTGAAACCAATGTTTAATTGGAATGTAATTTATTCATAACGAAATCATAATTTGAACAAGCTATAGTTACTTAATTTCTTTCATAAATAATACTGACTAATATTTTATGATGATGGTCATTCACATCAGTATTTATCGATTACCTACTTTATTAAGGTGTTTGGTGCAGCGTTTTAAATTAAAGAACACTTAGAAATAACAACTAGTTTAATCGCGGTAAATACATCAGGTAACAACATCAAATTCTAATAAATATTTAAAGTATAGATGTTCATATATAAGTGTTAGATAGCAAGAGATATATAGTGAGAATGCTATGTACAGAATTCGAAAATAAATAAATCCTCATCATAATTATAAATGTATTTACTTTGACTATTTTTCTAATTTACACTTAATAATTAAGTTCCAACATTACACTCACACTTTGATTCAACAACATTTAAACTTGTCTAGCAAGTAGCTCTAAATGCTGAATACCACCCTAAATGGTAAAGATGTTACAAAATACTACCTCATATTGTTAAAACCTGACAACATTTTAGATGGGATATTTGTACGTAATTTGCATTGGATCTAACGATTGAACCATTTATTCCACCAAAGCATTCAAAAATACCTCTTTTAAAAAAGGAACTCCGCCCTCCTTCCGACGCCCAAATCTAAAAAGCGGCCAGGTTTCCACAGAGCAAAGAGGTTGCGCATCTAGTTGTCCTTCTTCATGCGCGTGCTGGTCATGCGGTAGATGATGGAGTCGCGGCCCGGGTCCATGTCGATCAGGGCATAGACAATCGCGATCAGAGAGAACGCAAACACCACGCCGAACCACAGGATGATGTTGAAGATGGCGGCGTAGTCTGCGGAGTACGCGTCGTCGTCGTTCAACTGAGGATGGAGATTGGAGTGTGGTTATTATTGTGGTTTGAGAAAACGTAAGTATACGGTGGTAAACAAAATGGAAAATAAACTTAAACATAAAAAATATGCTACGTAACTTATTGTGAAAGAATTTGTTTTAGAAGTACTAATGTCGCTAATTCATTACATTATTAAGTTTTACTTTTAGCTACCCACAGGTACAGTATGATAGTAATAATAAATGGGGATCCTAACTAAATACGTAGGTACTGATAAATATTCTGATAGTCCAAATATTTTATACGATTATCTGAACTAAATAATACCTACTATAAATACAGACTCTACTAAAATTTACACGTCTACATTAACCACAAAAGCATGGTCAAACTACAAATGAGTATGAAAACGAAATAACAATTGAAAATGGCGCCACTTGCGATAACGCCTCTTTTGTTATAGGTTAGATATAATTTTTTAGTATGTTAACATCTATTCTAGTAGCCGTATCGTCAGTGCTGCCATAGTTGCAGATTTAGCAAACGCACAGGGGAATCATTAGGGATATTGGAATTTCCCTCGACAAATCTCTCCTCGAGATCTGAGTTTTCGTAGTCAGACGCGGAATCCAAATTTGACGGTGGCTCACGCTCTTGTTCCATTTTCTGGGAATTCAGGGAAAGGAATGTAAGGTTGGGGTTATTTTAGGTTTAGGATAACGATAACGATAAGGATTGGGATTGTGGTTATGTTATATTACCGTTTATTTTCAGCTCGATTGTTAATCGGTATTAATAATACACACGGCCTAAAACAAGTACGGTTCATGTTGGAGGTTGTTGATGGTAAAGATGGACTGTTATGTTGGGTTGGATCATTTTCATTTTGTAAGAACTTCCGAACTATTCTGCATGTGTTTAATATGGCCGCTTTGTGTAATGTATGGTAGGTATAATGCGGGAGTTTGCAGATATCTCAGTGATTGATGTACGGTGGCCTGCGCCTAAAAGTATACAGGCGGAGTTTTTAAAATAGCGATCCCTGATGATGAAGGGACCAGCTACATCTGTTATAAATCCGGTGACGTGTTGTGTGTGATGTGTGTAGCAGTAGTATTTATGTGGATGTGCTTGAGATCGCTATTTTAAAGACTCCGCCTGTATACTTTTAGGCGCAGGCCACTGTACCTAGCTGTTTTGGTATGAGCCTTGTAGTTGGTAATACAATCGGGATTATTATATCCTAATCCTAATTAATATTATAAATGCGAAAGTAACTGTCTGTCTGTTACTCTTTCACGCCAAAACTACTGAACGGATTTGAATGAAATTTGGTATACATACGGTCTAGACCCTGGGAAAGAACATAGGCTAGTTTTTATCCCGGAATTCCCACGGGAAAACTTTTTAAGGCGAAGCGAAGCGCGCGGGAACAGCTACTATTATATATATAATAATACCTTGAACTCGCGGGGCGCAGCCACGGCGCGCGCGCGGCGCGTGTGCTCGATGTCGGACGTGACGGCGGTCACCAGCACGGCGCCGTCGTACGCCTGCACGAACGCGCGGCTCAGCTCCTCGAGGGCGCTCACTGGAATGTTAAGAGAGTATTAGAGCAGGTAGGCTGTTGCTAAAAAGCTGTGTGTTCAAATTCAAAATAATGGGAAAACGTACATAATTAGAAAAATGAGTTAAATACACACACACACACTCACGCCTTGTACTAATGTACTCCCTTGCGGGGTAGGCAGAGGTGCATTGCTGCATCCACTTTTCGCCAGAGTGTTAAGTCCCAATGTAATAGGGGGCGGGCTTATTGCCATTTTACGGGCACATCCAAGACCCGAGAACCAATATCTGTGTTTAAACAAATATCTGCCCCAGCCGGGAAATCGAACCCGGGACCTTCGGCTCAGTAGTCAGGACACTAACCACTACGCCATTCGGTCGTCTTATACGTAGGTACATAGTTAATATACCTATTACGAAAAAGTCACCTTAACTATGTTTTTAATTTTTCCATTGTTTTGAATTAAAATAAGTACAGAATATTAAATCTGGTTAGTACCTAATACTATGATTTAATAGAACATATTTTGGTTTATCTTCGCGACTTTTCATAAAGCGGTTCAAATTGCCATACAAAACGGCCAATGTCCTTTAAGTACATGATGAATTTTATAATTAGACATTAATTCTTCCGCAGTGCGCCACTCATAAGCGCATACATTATTTCTGTACTCACCCAGCAGTTTCTTGGCCTCCTTGGTCTGCATGGAGCTGGGCCCGTGGTAGTCGGACAGCGCGTGCAGTGACGTCACGCGCAGGTTGTAGAAGTCCACAGAGTTGTCCGGAGAGATCGCGCCGGATGACACCTGCGATGTGGTTGGTTAGGTTGAGAGTCTGTTTGGATAAGACTTGAGATCATGGTAATAATAAAATCATACATTGTGTACTCTTAAAAATCTCTATTTAATTCCCGTAAAACTGGGATAGTAAAAAGTAGTACAAGCTGGTATCTGCCGCAATGTATGGTATCGGTATCTATATCTTGGCTAATCTCACAGTAAATCCAAGGATTCTCAGAATGAAGGCCAAATATTAATGTAATGTTTTTTTTATTTAATTAGAAATTCACGAAGAAAACGAATCTTGTTGGTAAATTAGTATTTATACGTAAATCATTTATAATATATTCGATAGACATAACTGGCAGAAATCTTGCAAACACTAAACAAAGACTGCCTGTCTACCAGAGCAAAGCGAGGCAGTGGAGCAATATGCGAGGAAAAAACAACAACTTTCCTCACTCGTACCACAATCAATCAATACCTTCTCAGTGATGGCCTTGAGCACGGCGAGGTCCTGCAGGAAGCTGTAATCCTCTTCCACCTGGTCCTGCTTGAGGTGCTGCAGCGACTGCTTCGACACCTTCGGGATGGCCATGTCGCCGAATAGGCTAGAGATCTGGCGGGGGAAATGGTACAGTGTTACCCAAGGGGCGGAAATGCTTATTTAGTCCCTGAGGGGTTTGGTGCCTAGCAATATTCATAACATTTTAGAAGAAGGAAAACAATTTTCCCTGGGCTTGAAAAAATCTATTTTAATTGATACTTTTCCTTTCAGAGCATGTGGGGAAAAACAATGCAACTGCTTGTATACTAAAGCTTGAGTCAGACAATAGGCAGGGCTGCCGGCTGCAGTTTAACCTTCATGCTATTAGAAAATCAAGAACTGACAGATTAATAGTGAAAACAACTAAATTACATATTTTTTTGTTAAGATTCAACAGATTTTAAATATCTCAGGTAAAACCCTTAATTTAGCTAAAGAAGAGGCACAGCAGTAAATACAGCCTATTTAATAAACCCTATTTACCTCAGTGGGGTCGGACAGTTTGACATTGATCAGGGTGTTGCTGCCGTCGCTGAAGCGCTGGTTGATGCGGTGCTTCAGCATCTGGAACGTCTCCGGCTCATACTCATCAGCCTTCAGCGGGAAGGTCTTGACTTTGCTGTTTTCCTGTCAATACAATAGTGTGTTTAGTTATTTTAACAGAACTCAAAAAGCCTTAGGTATGGTAGCTTTACACTTTTGTAGCATATTTTTGTGTTGTAAGAGTGATATTATTAATTTAGAATTATAAATATTATTATGGTCACCTGGCTGTATATAAAAACGCTATTACCTTTAAAAAAAAAAAGTTGCATTTATAACCTCATCCGTCATTTCCCATACAATTTCCTCGATTTTAAACATGAATATCTCGGAAACTATTTGTCTCCTAAACCTGAAATTTGGAATAGAGACTCTTTGGGTATTACCCTTATTGTATACCAAGTATCAACATCCAGTTCGAATGACGATAAAGGAATCCAAAAGTTTACTAACTGTAGTTTAAATTATTATATATATAACTGTTTATACCTACTTCTGCCCTACCCCTTAATCAATGGAGCCTCAAATAGGTAAAAAATGGTTGGTTGTAGATGCCTAGCTTACTTTAAACATGATTAAAATCATTGATGCTTGAAATTAAAAATAGAACATAGGTATACTAATAAAAATAAAGTGAACTTACAACATTTCCAAGACTAGAGATGCCATCAATGTAGACTTCAACCACAGCTTCTGGGGTTTTGAAGGGATCTACAATGGAAAGTCCATTCCATTCCGAGTCCTGAAAATAAATACATATACTTTAAGATTGATACTCGTAATAGATGGGCTGATGGATGGACTCAAGTTTAGGTTTAAGCTGGTCAAAAATTGTGATCTCATATAGTAATCAGATGTGAACGCTTACCTCTTCGACGGAGAGGCCCAGGGAAGCTGAAAATATATCTTTCAGGACACTTTCTTGGGTTCCGCTGGATCCCTGGAACTTCAGGGAGTCAGGGGAGTGAAGGATCCTGAGTTCACCGACGGCATTAGTACCTTGAAAACAGATAAAATATGACTTTAGTACCTGCGGATAGCAAAACCTTTAAATGTTGAATAACATTGATCATTCACATGCTAAAAAACTCACCGATTACGGCTAAAACTAGGGAAAATAGAAACAGGACCTTTTTCCCAGCCATTTTCTTGATTTACAATGGCAGACTGTCATATGATTTCAGTGTTGCCAAATTGGTTTATGGTTCTAAAATTTGTCTATGGAAATCCTTACAAATAGTACCTACAAGTAGGTAAATCGAGTGATTTATAATGTTATTTGGTACATCACTAAAATGCGCCACCTGCAACATGTCAATGTCAATCTGTCAAAACAATGCGCAAGAATTTGTAAATAAATCAATCAATACACACATTTAAATTCCCATTTCTTTAAAAGAAATTAGTGAGATTAGTCTATATCTTTGGATTAAAACACACGCTCTCACGCCTTGTACTAATGTACTCCCTTGCGGGGTAGGCAGAGGTGCATTGCTGCACCCACTTTTCGCCAGAGTGTTCTGTTAGTCCCAATGTAATAGGGGGCGGGCCTATTGCCATTTTACGGGCACATCCAAGACCTGAGAACAAATATCTGTGTTTAAACAAATATCTGCCCCAGCCGGGAATCGAACCCGGGATCATCGGCTCAGTAGTCAGGGTCACTAACCACTGCGCCATTCGGTCGCCATCTTTGGATTAAAACATAGAAAAATGTCTTTCAGAAGATCAAGCATCCAAGATTTATTTCCTAGAGAAATAGACATAGAGGTGTGCCTTAAAACTTTGAAGATATATCAAAAACTGGAAGGGGATGTTAACTGTGTAGTGTGGGATGCATCGCTAGTTCTAGCTAAATATCTTGAAACTATGTGTGTTGATAACTCAGGGTTTTTAAGTGGATTAAAAGTTCTCGAACTGGGATCCGGCCTTGGGTTGGTGGGCCTAACAGCAGCCACTTTGGGGTATATATATTTTACATTACCAAGTTGGTTGTTAATGTTATCATTCAATAAATACTTTAACCCAAACATTTTACTTCCAGGGCGCAAGTCACACTAACCGACTTGCCAGAGTCACTATCACTTCTTCGATTAAATATTACTGAAAATAAATCAAAAATATCCAGTATGGGGGGTTATGCCATAGCTGAATCTTTGATTTGGGGGGACAGTAGTTCAGATATACATAAAGAAGAATTTGATTTAATTCTTATGGCTGATTGTATATATTATGAAGAGGTTAGTATTTTTAAAATATGTTAGTTGTGCTAAATGAAATTAACATGTTTTTAAAATTTATTTCATTTTCAGGCTATAGAACCGCTACTGGAAACTCTCCTTCAGTTGAACAAGCACCTGGGTAAGACACCAATCATGTACTTAACACAGGAAATGCGTGATTCTGAAATTCAAAAAAGGCTATGGGACACCTTCTATGAGAGATTGAGTGAAAATTTTAACATTGAAAAAATACCAGAAGAACAGCAGCATGTTAATTACAGAAGTTCCGATATTGTTCTGTTAAAAATAACTAGGAAATGATAGGCATAAGAGTTACTAATTTTGAATGTTAGCTATTAAGTGGTCCTTATGTAAACTGAATTTGTATGTAGGCATTATCATTTATAATATAAATAAAATATTAAAGTAAAAATTGGTTTCATAGTTAAAGCAAGAAATTAATTATGAAATAATGCATTTGCATACATACTGTAGTGAGTACTTATTAAAAATTGTTTTAAGGAAACTATAAGTATACCTTCTTTGTATATTTTGTTATTAAGCTTATTCAAATATTTAAAGGCACTATAAGTGCCTTATTAAAATACATATGTATATTTTACTCAACTTATGTACTTACTTTTATGGACAAGTTTCTGAAACATTGTGCTTGTTATTAACTAAATACATAGATTTATTTATTTAGTTAGTCTTTATATTTACATTAAACACATCAAAATATCAGAACATCCCGGTTATATCCCAGCCAGGCTTCAGCTGGGTATGTTATCTTGGGTCTCACGGGTTTATCCTTCCTTTTGAAATCATTGACTGGTACACCACTTGGCTATTCATATTGGCCATAACTTCCATTGGCTATATTTAGCAAATAGGTATTTTATAGGCAAACACAGCAATAAGTTTGGCGAATATACTGACCACACACGGAAGTTTTGGAAAATACGAATGGCCAAGTGGGGTAGTTGCATGTGGGCAGTTTAAGGTGCCGACACACTAGCGGACGCGGCTGTCAGCAGGTAAGGAATGTACACTACGCTGTACAAACTATCGGACGTAAGTCGCGGACGTAACCTTGAACTGACCTTCAGCTTTCAGACGTCCGAGAGCGATCTGGCACGAACTGTCCTAAAAGACCGTGCACACTTATCAGTCGCGGCTGACAGCCACATCCGCTAGTGTGTCGGCACCTTTATTCGCTAAGAAGTATGAAGGTTCACTAGCGCCATCTATAGTCTGTTTTTGTCTATGGTTGAAAATACCTCATTTCTTTACTACGTAAAGGTGCCGACACACTAGCGGACGCGGCTTACTGACGCGGCTGTCAGCCGCGATTTAAAGGTATAAGGGTAATGTATCTAGGTAATGGGTCGATTACACCTAACGAGTACAGTGGCGAGTCAGTGTCCTCGGCCGCGCACTCGGTCACTTGCTAGCCGTTCATTGGTCGAGGATCGGCCGAGCATACTGTCTCATCACTGTACTAAGACGAAAGAAAAAAGTCTTTTTTTCGTTTTCCCTTTAGGTAGGTTTTGGTTTTCCCTTGTTACAAAAAAACCTCAGCAAAAAACGCAAAAAATTAAATGTGGGCATTTGACAGCTGTCATAAGGCTCTCATGCTATTTAATTAGTCTGTGATTATACTGGCTTTGCATGCTTTGCTTGCTTTGGCTTGACTTGACATTGAAAATAACCAAAATATTTTGCTTTGCTTTGCTAAAATAAATTTAAAATGTATTTCTTGGATTGTGTGTCCAATAACTAAAACTCCTGAATCAGACCATCAAATAATCAGGTACCAACATTTGTATTAATTTACTTACGGAGGATTCTGTCGAAAAAACAATTCGAAAATGTGGCTAACCAATATTAATTCTCCATCTACAGTTTCTTGCTACAATGGAAGAGACTAGTGCGGGTCCTCCGCAGCCGAAGCAGCCTCTTAATGATGAAACTATTGAAGGAGCATGGATAGTGAGCCAGTCGAAGAAAACCGGCCGTAGTTACTATTTCAATACCTTAACTGGTAAAGCTGTTTGGCATCTTAGCGAAACCCAGGTATAGTATTACAGGTTCCCTAATTATCTTTGTGTGTAAAAGTAATAGAGCCTAGCTTAAAGTGCACTCTTGGCCAAATTCTGACTAACTGATACTTTGTTTGTGTAGGTGCTTACTACTACAATGTTTACATGTTGCTCACAACTGCAATTCCTGTAGGCTATTAGGCCACTTATAGATGACTCACCAGGCCAGGGAGCCAACTACCTTGCACAAATATTCTTTTAGTACTTAGGTATATGGTCGCATCATCCATTTTGAACTGAACTATGATATTTTGATTTATTTTTAGGTGAAGAAGAATACTAAGCTTGCAATGAGTCAACAAGCATCTCGCAATGGTGTGCCCGAGGTGGCTGGCCCCGAGGGAAACCTGAAAATAACCAAGAGCATAGAGAACAAGCCAGCCGTGAACCCATGCTTTCCCTACAATGCAAACATGCTAAATATGATGAATGCTTTTAACCCTGTAGCAGCCATGTGCCCTCCCCCCATGCCTCCTCACATGGTCCCTCCTCAGTTGCCAGGCACAGCTGCCACTCTACCGGGTCAAGTTGTCCCCCCATACAATGCTTCATGGTCAGTGCCACCACATCTCATGTATGCCCAAATGCCACCTTGGTTTTCAACTGAAATGTCATGCCAAAAAACAGCAATACCACTGTCGGAACGCTTCAAGAAAATTAATGAAACCGTCAAGGAAGATACTAATATCTTGCCCAATGAGAAGATTGATAAAGAAGATGCTCCTGTGCCCAATGCCACTGTTGTTAGGAATTTTAAACTGAAAAAAGATCCTGGTACTGTGGGAACACAGTTTGATCTCCGGCAAGTTTTACTTGCTAAAAGAAAATTACACCCATCTATTGATGAAAGTGATGGTAATACAGGTAATATTTTTGTTTGATTATACAGTTTCTAGATGTTTGCTTCTTTTCTATCTTTCTGTACAAGTTGTTACAAAATATACTTACCACACTATTTAATATCATTTCTTATAGTGCCCATATTTGAGAGAAGTGATAACATGATCCATAAGCAGATGGAATACTTGAATATGTCAGATGGAGACCAACATAGTCCTGAAGAGGAATTGCAAGATGAGAGAGAAACAGAAGATCAGCTGGTAGCTGGTGACACTCAAGTCACAACTAAGAAAGTTAGATTTGCTGACAATTTGGAGACTGAACATGACATAGATCACAGTGATGATAATGATGAGCTGTGGCTTTCTGTAAGTAGAGTATCAATTTACTATTTTTTTCTGGTACTTATATTTTTCAACAGAATATTAATTAGTTTACATTTAATATCTTAAAGTGAACTACAAGTAATATCTTAATAAAGTAAAGAAAAAATATCTCATTCTCACAATGATAAACTGTACCAGGCTCGCTTATAGGCTATTTTTGAGATGGTCACATAAAATATTGTAATAGAGTATTTAATATCATAAAACTTTTTCAGGAAAACAGAAACATCCTTGGAACAGACGCCAAGCTGGACTTGACCTCTCTGAAAGAATTTACAGGGTGTACAGAAACAGACTTCCTGTTTATTCTGGCTGACACAAATGTCTTATACTGTAACTTAACTTTCCTGGATATACTCATCAATTCAGGTATTTATGAAAATTTGTACCTATAAATGGATGCCTATCCACCTGACATGTGCTCTGCTGCATTGCATTTGATATCCACTAATCGTACCTCTGCCTACCCCGCAAGGGAGTACATTAGTACAAGGCATGAGTGCGTGTTTTTTTTTTTTTAATCGTATCCACAGCTACCGTACCATAGGTATATGGTAGTACTGCGCGCGCTGGTGAAAACGAATTTCTTTCAAATCAGTTCGATGAATCAGAATCTATTCTATTCTATCTTCTGGATGATATGCACCCTAACCGACATAAATAACATACATATTTGTTTTGATTACAATTTATACACAACCATACCATGTATTTATGATAGCCAAGCGTTGCCACGGCAACAGGTTGTTAAGATGGCCTTAAAGGTCTTCGCACATTATAACAACTCACCGGCGATTCAACTCTATGCTAGACATTGATATTTAAGCTCTGTGTCATATGTTCAAGGTTTAATTTCAGCCGGTGAGTTGTTATAATATGCGAAGACCTGTCTGGCCCCGTAGCACCGGATGCCATTAAGACGTGACAAGAGTTCTCCGTCGCGCTCGCACTTGAGGCTACGCCATGTGAGTGAGCGCGATGCAAAACTCTTTTCACGTCTTAAATGCGCCCCGTACTAGCCTTTCTGAGTGACCTAAACTAATGTAACCTGTCACCCCCACAGACCCTCAATGCAAGCTGCTGGTGGCCCAGCGCGTGCACGGCGAGGTGCACGTGGCGGCCATGCAGCGCGAGGGCGAGGCGCGCGCGCGCACCGCCGCGCGGTTCATAGCGCAGCAGCTGGCGGCGCGAACCGCGCTCACTGGTATGCACACACACACAGAGAGAGACACGCATACACACAAACAGAGAGAGAGAGAGAGACACACACACAGAGAGAGAGAGAGAGAGAGAGAGACACACACAGAGAGAGACACAGAGAGAGACACACACACACACAGAGAGAGACACAGAGAGATACACTCACACACACACACACACACATGTAGAGAGAGGGCGAAGACATACATATTTGACTTATATATTTATCTATCCCACCCATAAAATAGACTTTGAAGACAAGAGGATACTCGATCTCGATACGAAACGGGACGAGTTAAAGGCCCGACCACCAGCGGCCATAAACTATAATTATGTAAACGGTGTCTTAACGTGTGCCCAGTGTGCACGAACGTTCCAAGCCAAGATTGGATATATAAGTCACTTGAGGGCACACCAGCGGAACCCTCAGCAACTATAAAACACGGAGTTTGAACGCAGTCGCCATGGCCGAATACGGCTAGGAGGATATATATATATATAAAATAGACTTTATCCTAATCCTAACTATCATAACTTTCTCCTTCATGTTGATGCTATTGTTATTGATTAAACATGTTGATGCTATTGATCATGATTCCACATGTTGAGGTTATTGCTCATGATTCAACATGTTGATGCTATTGTTAATGATTTAACACGTTGATGCATGTTTCAACATATTGATGCTATTTGCCCATGATTCAACATGTTGATGCTATTATTCATGATTCAACATGTTGACGCGATGTTTCCAGACGCGGAGCTGCTGCAGACGGGCTCGTCTCTCAGCCGCCCCGACGGCGACGACGCGATACTGGAGTGCTGCATGCGGCTGTTGCGGCGGCACGTACACTTTGTGAGTCATTTTGTTATTGTTATGTTATTGTATAAGTTATAGGATAAGTATTATTAGCTGTAAGTAACTAACATAGAATAAGCAACATTGTTACTAACACATCATGGCTCTTGTTGGCTGAAATAAATGGTTTAATAATAATTGTAGTTGGATGTGAGTGGAGTTTGTAACAGATTTCTTACTTTGGCCTTTTGAGAGTTTCTTCTTAAAGTGGAGAATCACTATTGGAGATTGGAGTTCAGAAATTTATTTAAAAAACAAAAAAACCATACATAAAGCTACATCTACATACATAACCTGTAAAAGTTCAGAGTAAATCACGGTTTTCAATCAAGACTGGACAGCTTCTAGTTAACATAAACAACATAGATGTCTATTGGTAACTTCAAATGTTCCGTCCTAAAACAATATTTCATTTTCAGATCGTCCTCTCGAATGATAAACTACTGCAAAGAAAAACGGAGATGGCCTCCATAAAAGCATTTACAGTTAAACAGTTGAAAAACTTTCTGGCATATTATCAGAGGCGGCCAAAAACCTCTCATATTAGTAACAAACCTATATACGTAACCGTTGGAAATAAAGGTTCTATTCACTCGACAACTAACAATAGTGATGAATATGGTGATTACAATGGTGCACTCACTTCTCAGTCACATGATTACAACGATGAGACGGAGGATCAAGGAGAGACATATCAAGGTGAATTAGAGGAGCAACTTGATCCTTATAATGAGGTTGATGAACAAGATGATGAGAATTATAAAGTGGAAGATAATTTTGATGATGATGGTAATTATAATGAGGAAGTTCTTGATGAAGCAGATTATACGGAAGAAAATATCGACAATGTTGATGATGAAGAAGGAAATGACGATAAAATAGAGGATTATAATTTTTACGACGGTGCTGGCACAACTAATCCCTACATACCTGAGTCGCATGACGTTCAAGAACCAATTGAAACGGAAAGTAGCTTTTACACTGACGATTACGGCGATGTCCCACCCAACGAGTTCTATATCAATCCAATAAACATCTCTACTCAAACTAAAAGGGACAGAGATATAGCTGAGATCAGAACAAAATTATTACTTCACGAAAGCCAAGGTTTATTAAATAAACAAACTGTTCCCAGTAATAGAACATTACAAAGAACCAAGTCTGTGCCATGCCCCCAAACAAATGAACCCAGTAATAATACTGACCAAAGTAAACAGTTCCCTGTAGCGAGTGGCCAAACTGAAAAGCAGAATTTCATTAATACTCTCGAAAAGCGAACATTACAAAGAACCAAATCAGTGCCTTTACCTCAAGAAACTGTACCCAGTAATAACACCGCACAAAGTAACCAAGGATTATCAAGTGAACAAACAGAAACAGAAAAGCAGAATTTAACTAATACTCCCAAAAAGCGTGCAATTCGTCTAAAACGAAGCGCATCCGTAGTAAAGACATTGCCAATGGAGTCAGTGCCAGTCAGTGAAAAGAAACACTTCAAATGGCGTCGAAGAAGAATCTCTGAAACTCCAGTACAGAAGAAAGACAATACTGTTGTTACTTCAAAAATAGATCCAGTGCAAAAGAAAGATAATAGAGTAGTTGTTACTTCAAAAATAGATCCAGTACAAAAGAAAGATAATAGAGTAGTTGTTACTTCAAAAATAGATCCAGTACAAAAGAAAGATAATAGAGTAGTTGTTACTTCAAAAATAGATAGCATAAAGGATAATACCGCAACTGTTATTAACACTGCTAAAATTGTCAATGCTAATATTGAACAAATGCGAGTAACTCCAAAGTCGCCAGCAAAAGAACCAGAAAGTGAATATGAAGAAAGTATACCAGAAAAAAGAAACGTAAATAACTCTATCAATCAAACTATTATTGAAGAATCGCCGGTTTCTGAAAGTGTTATATCAAATAGTAGGAGCTCTGTCTTTTCTGGTCGAAATCTATCAGCGCAAATGATTAGCACAATGTGTCACGAAAGAAAGTCCAAGCCATTGGTAGTTACTAATGATGATGAGTTTTTTAAGATAAAAGATCCAGTTATGGAAGAGCGATTGAAGATAGGCATGGAGGAATGGGTGTCCAGATATGTACAGATAATGGAAGAAGCTCTCACGAATATTCTACAGGTAAATATCAATTCATTAGATATAACTAAGATAATGTTGTAAACTTTATTATCATCATTTCATCATCTACAGTATACTGTATACTGAAACTTTACTGTCTACATATTTTTTTAAACATTCGAGTATTTAATTCCATATAATTTATTACTGCGTTGCTATTGGTCCTAACAATTACCCATCTCACTCTTTCAATACGAAAAATGTGCGAGAGACATATTCTATTCATAGTACTCTGTGAGGAAGCACCTAAACGAGGCAACGGTTGATGTGCGAATCCTGGCGATTTATTGAGATTGCTTTCATATAAGTACATAACATACATGTCCACAGTACAACTCGTGTGTTAAAAAAAAAAAACTACCCAAACAATAACTCCTGCCCCCAGCGTAAAGACCTCAACATCGCGGTGGCGTGGCCGGCGCCGTGGTCCGTGCACGAGGCGGCCGAGTGTCTGCGGCGGGCGTATCGCGACCGCGCGCAGCTCGCCCGCGCCGCCGCCGAGCTCACCGCCACGCTGTTTAATATCAGTGACGCTAGAGGTACAGTACATACATTGTTATAACTCCTACCCCCAGTGCAAAGAGTTTTCGTAGAGAGAGTATTAGAGAGACTTCAAAATCAGTGATGATAGAGGTATAGTACATTTACTGACGCTAGATGTAACTACAATTAGTGATGCTAGAGGTAACTACAACTGAAGTGCCCGTGCACGAGGCGGCCGAGTGTCTGCGGCGGGCGTATCGCGACCGCGCGCAGCTCGCCCGCGCCGCCGCCGAGCTCACAGCCACGCTGTTTAATATCAGTGATGCTAGAGGTACAGTACAATATCAGTGATGCTAGAGGTACAGTACATACATTGTTATAACTCATGCTCCTAGTGCAAAGAGCTCAACATCGCGGTGGCGTGGCCGCCGCCGAGCTCACCGCCACGCTCTTCAACATCAGTGACGCTAGAGGTACAGTACAATTAGTGATGCTAGAGGTACAGTACATACATTGTTATAACTCCTGCCCCCAGCGCAAAGAGCTCAACATCGCGGTGGCAACTACTAGAGGTAAGTAAAGTAACTACAACTACAATTAATGATGCTAGAGGTAACTACAATTAGTGATGCTAGAGGTAACTACAAGTGAAGTGCCCGTTCACTAGGCGGCCGAGTATCTGCGGCGGGCGTATCGCGACCGCGCGCAGCTCGCCCGCGCCGCCGCCGAGCTCTCCGCCACGCTGTTTAATATCAGTGACGCTAGAGGTACAGTGGTAGCTATTCTGAAGACGGAAATTCTAATTTAAACGCTGTCAAACTATAAATTTTGTTAGCAATAAATGACATTTACGGGAACACTCATATAGAGTCGAATTTTAAGTAAAGAAATTAAGGTTTTGACAGCTCTAAAATTAGAATTTCTGCCTTCAGAATCGACATCAGTACATACATTGTTATAACTCCGCGCGCAGCTCGCCCGCGCCGCCGCCGAGCTCTCCGCCACGCTGTTTAATATCAGTGACGCTAGAGGTACAGTACATTACCAACCCCGCAAAGGTTGTCTGGAAGATGAGCGATAAGACCGCCTTTTGTACCCTAACTAAGTTGCTATGTAAAATATACTATGTTATTATTTCTCGGTGTAAAAATAAAGAGTATTATATTCTATCTTGTATCCGAGTGCAAAGATTGAATATCGCATGCAGTCGCCAAGCTCACCGCCACGCTGTTCAACATGAGTGACGCTAGAGGTACAGTACATACATTGTTATATCAGTGATGCTAGAGGTACAGTACAATATCAGTGATGCTAGAGGTACAGTACAATATCAGTGATGCTAGAGGTACAGTACAATATCAGTGATGCTAGAGGTACAGTACAATATCAGTGATGCTAGAGGTACAGTACAATATCAGTGATGCTAGAGGTACAGTACAATATCAGTGATGCTAGAGGTACAGTACATACAATATCAGTGATGCTAGAGGTACAGTACATACAATATCAGTGATGCTAGAGGTACAGTATATACATTGTTATATCAGTGATGCTAGAGGTACAGTACAATATCAGTGATGCTAGAGGTACAGTACAATATCAGTGATGCTAGAGGTACAGTACATACAATATCAGTGATGCTAGAGGTACAGTACATACATTGTTATATCAGTGATGCTAGAGGTACAGTACAATATCAGTGATGCTAGAGGTACAGAACAATATCAGTGATGCTAGAGGTACAGTACAATATCAGTGATGCTAGAGGTACAGTACAATATCAGTGATGCTAGAGGTACAGTACAATATCAGTGATGCTAGAGGTACAGTACATACATTGTTATATCAGTGATGCTAGAGGTACAGTACAATATCAGTGATGCTAGAGGTACAGTACAATATCAGTGATGCTAGAGGTACAGTACAATATCAGTGATGCTAGAGGTACAGTACATACATTGTTATAACTCCGCGCGCAGCTCGCCCGCGCCGCCGCCAAGCTCTCCGCCACGCTCTTCAATATCAGTGATGATAGAGGTAACTACACTAAAAAATATATATGAAAAAATATTTATTTTTACTGAATATCAAGAAAGATACCGAAAATATATGTTGCAGCATTTGGTAACAATTTAAAGGTGGTGATATAACAGGGGTTACCGCACTAGGCTAAGCTTATGTCGTGGAAAGCCAGTAAACAGCTTTTTTAATAGTTTGATTCAAATTTCAACATAAGTACCTAGTTACACTTAATCCGAGAGCATAAGACGAGTTGAAAACCGTATGCCCCGCCGAGCTCACCGCCACGTCTTCAATATCAGTGATGCTAGAGGTATAGGTCAGTTAGCAAATGATATGGGTAAGCCACCCCACTGCAAACAGTTTAACCCTGAGACTCATGGATGGTAGAATCTATCTTCCATCCATGGGTCTCAGGAATAAACTGTTTGCGGTGGGGTGGCTTATCTATATCTTTTGAGTCAAATAATATGTTATTGATATTTTCAAACATTATTGTATTATTATTATTATTATTTTGGTTTCTGAATTATGTCAGCTCGGTTTCTTCTATAAGAACCGGTGATTGATGATGCACACGGGCCTAGGCCAAGTGAGCATCATTTTCTAAAGTTGTAGATGTTTGTCTTTGAGATGGCTGGTCGGTTTGCAAGAACTTGCGAACAATTCTGCATGTATTCAATATGGCTGCTTTTTGTAAGATGGTGTAGGTATGTGTAGGAAGATCTAAAGCTTTTAATGATTGGTCTAACTGTTTCGGTATGACTCCTGTTGTTGATATTACTATGGGTACTATAGACGCTGATTTTAAACGCCACATGCGGGTTACTTCGTCTTTAAGGTCGGTATATTTGCTTAGTTTTTCTGAGATTGTGCTTTGTAGATTGTGAGTATTAGGAATTGCAATGTCTATAATCTGGGCAGTTTTTTGTTGCTTGTGTATTATGGTAATGTCGGGTCTATTAAAGTGAGTGGTTCGGTCTGTTAAAATAGCTCTATCGAAGTAAAGTTTGTGTGTATTGCTTTCGAGGACAACTTCTGGAACATATTTGTAGTACGGTATGACTGGTTGCGGTAGGAGACTGTACTTTAATGCGAGCTGTTGATGAATTATATTTGCGACTTGGTCATGACGATGTTTATACTCAGTTTGGACTATAGATTTACATGCGCCTGTAATATGTTGGATTGTTTCTGGTGCTGAGTTGCATTTGCGGCATTTATCATTCTGGGAGCCTGGTAGTTTCATGATGTGCTTCTGATAGTTCTTGGTTTCAATGACTTGGTCTTGTATTGCGATGATGAATCCTTCAGTCTCCGGGAAGAGTTCCCCGCGACGGAGCCACTCGTGCGACGCTAGCTTGTCGACGTTGGGTTGGCTCAGGTCGTGGGGGTGTCTTCCATGAAGAGATTTTCCGCTCCACTCACGTAATTTGTCGTCTTTTTCTAGTTGTTCTTCATTAGGCTGTGTTTCGTAGTCTTTAAGGTTATTATTATTATTATTATATTATTATATAAAATTATTGGTTATTATTATTATTAATAATTATTAATAATAATTGGTTATTATTATTATTATTATTATATAAAATAAAGTGTTTGCGCTTAGTTTGTGCCTGTTCATCACAAACTACGTAAATTTATGTTAAAGTCAGTGATTGGTGCGAGATGAGGCGCGGGTTATTTAATTTGATATACTTACCTAATAATAGGTACGCGCAGCGTTCATCTTTCATGATACTTACAATGTTTATATTGAAGAGAGTTTACCAAAGTAGGGTAGGGCATATTATTGTAATTCAATACTATTGATAAAGTAAATGTGTATGACAAGTAACTTTTGTTGCAGGTATCATTCGAAAAAATATCAAACCTGCGGAGTATATGCAGATGTTTAGTTACGGCGTGTATCTACTGCACTCGTTTATGGTATGTATCCATTTTACTATACATTTGTAAGTTCGATAACACACTTACTATAAATAAATATAAAACAGTCTTAACTCTTCATGTTCTAAGGGTTCATTCTCTAACATTTAGTGTTTAGTAGTAGGAATTCCGCTTTCACACCTAAGGGATCAAAAATGGGTCTTGATGTCCGATGTCTCTCTCCTATCGAATATTTTCAAAACGGCAGTAGGAATTCGGGATAGCCTATGCATTAATCCAGGGTGTAAGCTTGCTACGTGCAACATTCCATAAATATAGGACCAGCCGTATTCCCGTGAAAGAGTAGCATTAAAGTTTATCCATACTTTGTATAAACTTACTATTGTAATGTTAATAGTAAGCTATCTACGATGTCTATATAATAGGCATCGTAGAGTCAGACTGCTATAGGCTGACAAGAAGACAAGGCGACTCGATATCAATTTACCACTTTGCTTCAGACGGAAGTGTCCAACACAGAAGAGCTGCAAACCTCTATCCAGCTGCTATCCAGTTTACTAGAAGACATCTCGACCCCCGCGGCCGACACACTGGACATGAGCGTGTCCGCCGCTGAATCACAAGACGTGTCAGAGGCTGACACCGTTTCTGAAGACAGGCTACGTACGTATCTTTGCCCTGATATCTGCTGTGTATACTAATGTGGTAAGGTAATATGTCATAAGGTGGGAGAAACATACATAATTAATTTATTAAATAAAGACGTAACATCATGAATTACGCTCTTGAAAAGTTCACTTTGTACCCTCGCAATTAACTTTGCTTTGGGATAGCGGTTCAGCAGATAGAATTAATCGAGATCATGTCATTTACGCTATATATTTATAATCCTACCGCCGCCATTTTTGTTAATATTTTGTGATAATATATCGGTCTGTTTACACATTGCAGGAGCCCCGATAGAGCCGCGCAGTCCGGACGAGGAGCCTTCGCAAACGAGTTTAGATACAAAGAGCCAAGATACTGCGCAGGTATGTGTGTGCTAGAGTAGACAGTATATGTATAGGGTTTGTAGAACTTGTATCTTGCTGTGTAACCTGTGTATGTGTTGTGTTAAGTAAATAAATAACTTATCTACCTATCTATCTATCTATTATGGACGCCGATAGTTTATGGCTCAGTCACTGTTGGTGGAACTACATCTATTATCTATTACTTACGCATATTATTGAAACCTATAACATTATCTTATGTATATTTAATTTTTGTTTTAGGGAAAAAGTTTGCAGCAAAACGTAAAGTTCATTAGGAATTTCAACCTCGATGATAGTTTTCTTAAAAACTTGGGACAAAAAAAGCAACAGAAAGAGCAACAACTAAACGCGAATAAAATACCAGAAGCGATCCTAGAATGTTCTACAATAGACACAACCAAACACACACCCACTACTCCAGAAGAAAATACAAACGACGTGAATGAAGACAACAGTTTTAAACCGAAAATAATAATGAACTTTAGCAAATGTGCAGAATTTGAACAGAAATTGCTAAGAAAAGTAAACGGCATGGTTGATTTAGACATGCTAGATTATTCAGAAGGAGAACTAGACTACGAGGAAATGGAGGATGATAATGAGCTTTATGATGGTTACTTGGATGGTGATGAAGATAAAGATGATTACCATGAAGAGTTGAATGGTATAGAGGGGATGGGGGACGAATCTAACACTGCCAATGAACAAACTGAGACTGATAGTAATAATAATGTTGAGATATTCGTGAAAAAGTTTCTCAGAAAAATAAAAGAGACTTTCTTGCAAATACAAAGATTTTGGTATGTATGATCTCTATTACGATTTATTTATAACTCCCGTTCATAAACAATTTGAAAATGGCGGCCGTTACATAAGTATGAGTAGGATATAGTTTTGATAGACCTACGAATAAAGCGAGATAGCATGAGTCCGCCATTTTCATATTGTTTAATTTGTCATGGATACGCTATAAAAATCATAAGTATTTGACCCTAATCTACTCTAGCTCTATAGATAATGTTCATTTGTAGACAAAAAACAAAACGCAAGTACAGAACTTATCCAAACGTGAAGATACCAAAGGCGGGATACTATCACTCAAACAATTTCCAACAATATTCACGAACAATTTCCACGAGAGCCGAACTCAACAACACACATATTCCATTTATTTCCAATGAACACATACCGAATATTCCGTATATTTCCAGTGAACAAATAACAACTACCCCGTATATTTCCAGTGAACACACGTTGGCCGAGCTGCAAGACCCGCACCTCAGTCCGCACAAGAAGCACGAGCTGTCGGAGCAGGCGGAGGACGCGCACTCGCTCATCACCACCCTGCGGCAGACGCTGAGGAGGTCAGTAGTGTGGACACGCCTTAGGAGAGAATTACACAGAAAAGGCATAAAGCCAAGGCTCGGCATCTTGCCGCTTCAAAACAAAGTGTAGATAAGCGGCGACGAAACGACGAGCCTGTGGCGTGGCATGTGTCGCTTGAGTATGCTTAACAACGTGCCGCTTACCTACATTTTGTATTAAAACGTTTTGAAGCGGCAAGATGCCTCAAAGCTGCGTTGTGCGACGTCGCATCAAGCGTATTGCGTAATCAAGCATTTGCCCTGAAAAACTGTCAAAACAGTCGCAGATTTTGATGATGCGACGTCGCAACGCAGCTTTGTGTTCAAGCCCTTAGTGCCAAATCAGCAGAGGCCAGAATATTGTTAAATTGGAGTATTAGTGCCAATCAGCATGTCACGTCTTAACGTGCGCGTCTAGCGCCCCATGCTACTAGGTCAGAATATTGTAGCAGTAGCAGTTATAAACTTTGTGCTGTGTTGTTGAGAATTCTTGTGGTGTGTGGTCAAATGTTCAAAAGCAAGTCAACGGCAAATTTACAAGATCAAATACTTGATAAAAAAATTATTCGTTGGGTAACTATAGACGCGATATTCTAAACTCAATTTTTCCTCATTTATAAATCATCAAATCTAGCATGTAGCAACTAACAACATAATAATCGTTTTTATAATTTCCAGTATACTGGACCGCGAGCCGAGCGGTCGAGAGAGCGACATCCAGTCGTTCCTGAGCAAGCCGGGCTTGAGGCGGGACGTGTGCGGCGCTCAGCTGTCCACTTACAGGTAAACATAATGTGGCAGCATACATATACATAGCACCCCACTTGGCTGTTCATATTTGCGTATTGGCCAAAACTGCTATGTGTGGTCAGTATATTCGTAAAAAAAATTGCCTTTGCTTACGTTTTTGGTATGTGGCAAATACATACAGTGGCACTACGTGTTGTGAGAGGTCCAAGTAAAAAGCTGTGCTGTGGAAATTACGGGAATAAAGTTTGAGCGTGGCTGTTCTGCTAGCTTCGCTTCGCCTTGAAACGTTTTCCTCTGGGCAAAGCGCTGATATTCTGATGCTTGAAAGAGTAAAAAAGCAAAATAATAATAATAATAATATTAAGCGGCAGGGCAGCTTGTGGCGAGCTGTTGGGCATTAGCGACCCCACCCACCCGATGCCGGGGAGAACCCCTGTTTCTCATCTCTGGCTTGCCTTTATTGGTTGTCCAGAGTGAACACTGAGGGGGACAGGATCTCCCACCTCTTGCTTGCCTTCATTGGCTGGCTTGAGTGGTGTACCGCTAGAGCAGAAATGCTCGGAGGAAGGAAGTATATCCAGTAAGTGCTTGTAGGGGTCTTGACCGGCATCCGCGATTGCTCTGAGAGCCTTGGTATACCTCTCCACCCTCAGCACCTCATGCCATGTTGCCCCCTTGTTGCTACGTCACTGTAATGTGCTAGCGACTGTTTTGGGGGGCCCATTTAATGTGTGTGCGAGTCACCCCCTGCCTTTTTATCCGTATGTGAAACATATAGGTCCAGGCAGGGGCCATAGTCCTTCCATAGTCCCAGATACCCAGTCCATTTAGCACCCCATTCCATAACCCTGTATTAGTTTTCTCCATATCCTACAATAGTCCTGCACTAACCGGGGATTTTCCTTGGGTTCACTTCTATAGTTTTCACAGGGAAAATCGTCGGTTTGTGTCACATTTCATATAGATTAATGTTGTCAAAAGGGCCTCTACATGTTGGCTTCGGCCCCATGCACGCCTTCCAAATGCCCGGGACCCCATGGTCCCGAGATGGTAACGACACAACATAATAATAATAATAAATTCATTTATTTCAGGTAATTTTTCATAATTACAAAAATAACCCATAGTTGTTGTTAGTAACAATAGCCCTTATTTCTATGTTAGTAGACAGAATACACAACAACATAAATTAATAAAAACACACAAATGAAACTGGTCCTATGCGGGTGGCCTCTGCCAGGTGGGGACGCTAGCATGCAGCAGGGAACAGCGACCCACATAGGGACAGTCGAGCCTGGCCGCAATGGTGGTCAGGAGGGTGTTGGGGCTGGCCCGCACGCGTCGCACCAGCGAGGCGGCTCGCTTTCGCATAGTTGCATAGAAGCAATCTGTTCGCGCCTCCACAAACATGCCTGACGCACTGCAGCGTCGGGACAGCCCCAGCAGACTCCGGAACGCATTGTTAAACTGCACCCGGAGGGCAAAAAAAAAAAAAAAAAAAAACACGCACTCACGCCTTGTACTAATGTACTCCCTTGCGGGGTAGGCAGAGGTGCATTGCTGCACCCACTTTTCGCCAGAGTGTTATGTTAGTCCCAATGTAATAGGGGGCGGGCCTATTGCCATTTTACGGGCACATCCAAGACCCGAGAACAAATATCTGTGTTTAAACAAATATCTGCCCCAGCCGGGAATCGAACCCGGGACCATCGGCTCAGTAGTCAGGTCACTAACCACTACGCCATTCGGTCGTCACCCGGAGGGCACTGTACGATTTTTGCGTGTAGAAGGCCCACAAGCTGCAGGTGTAGAATGTGGTGCAGTACGATTTAAAGAGCGTTATTTTGACTTGCGTGGAGCACCGAAAAAATCTGCGAGCAATCATATTTGCTCTAATCGACAATGCCCTCCGTTCCCTCTCCATGTCGTCATCGTCCTTGAGGCTGGATGTCAGTAGGTGGCCTAAATACTTAAATTCATCTACCTTTTCCAAGGTAGATTCATTTAGCCGAATTGGTGGAGTGTTGACCCTACGTAATTTCGATCCAGCCTCAAATACCATGACTTGACTCTTTTTGGCGTTGTATATGAGTCTGTGAGAGCGGGCGTATTCCTCATGAGATCCCGCAGGCCGATGCATCCAGCAGCACCATATCGTCCGCGTAGCTTATGTTGTTGAAGCTGACTCCGTCAATGTGGCATCCGATATGTTGGCTGCTGAGCGCTCTGACCAGAGAGTCCATGTAGAGGTTAAACAGTGCGGGTGAGGTTAACCCCCCTTGCCTCACACCACACTCCAATCTATACGGATCTGACACTGCATCTGCCCACTTAACGCAATTGATCTGGTTCCCATACCAGTACCTGAAGATACTAATGAACTCACTGGGCAAGCCAATATCCTTGAGTTTTCTCCATAGTATATCGTAGGAAACCAGATCAAAAGCTTTCGACAAATCTAAAAAGCAAGCGTATACAGCAAAAGTATACAAAAGCAAAGCACCCAAATAAAATACCGAGTTTTTTTTGTTTTTTTTTTAAATCGTTTTGTTTATGTTTCAGGGATATAATCGACAAGTGCGCGTCGCAAGCAGACATCCTGTTATCGGCGCTCAGCTCCATCAGCCAACTGCTGCTCGCCATGTGATGGCCTTGTTATGTTTTGTATCATTAAGATATGTTATATTAAGTATAACAGATTTTATTAAAACACTTAGTTTTTTACAAAATATTTTAGTGTTTTAATTTTATTCTAGTGCACTGCGGAATTCACAGGTAGGCTGTAGGGGAGGGAGCTAGGCCGTTCTTATTCTGATTCTTAAATATTTGACGAATAACCCCAAAGCCCCAATGTAGTTTTTCTGAGCTGGTCTGAGCCAAGTCTGAGCCCATGCCGCAATATTGTCAATGTCATCAAAATTTTTGACATACAAAACCATAATCTAGTAACTGAACAAAACCATACAAATTATTTTATGTATTTAAAGAAGATGAGTTAAAAGCTGTTAAAAAATAAATAAATTAGGTACCTACTTAAGTATAAGAAAATGGGAAACATACTATGGTCGATAATTTGGTTACTTATTCTAGATGGTGGATAGCACTTATAGCGGTGTCTTTCTATGTAATTTAACTCCTATTTCAGACCTTTATTCCTTTGTCAATGGTCTGAGCCCATGCCGCAATATTGTCAATGTCATCAAAATTTTTGACATACAAAACCATAATCTAGTAACTGAACAAAACCATACCAAAATATTTTATGTATTTAAAGAAGATTAGTTAAAAGCTGTTAAAAAATAAATAAATTAGGTACCTACTTAAGTATAAGAAAATGGGAAACATACTATGGTCGATAATTTGGTTACTTATTCTAATATTTGCTGGATGGTGGATAGCACTTATAGTGGTGCCTTTCTATGTAATTTTACTCCCATTTGCAATATGCTTCTCAGCTCTTTCGGTAAATATGTTCTCTCTCTCCTAGTATGTGGTACTAGCTTCTACCTACTATAAACCCACCTAAAGCACATTGCGCACTTTCCACAATAACATCCATATAACATCATCCATTAGCGCGTCTTGCGCCCCGTGCTAGATCAGCTAAACAAGATTCATGCGTTCATAAAATAATAAGTATGTAGTTAACGCAGTTGTATTTTTCAGCCATTCACAGATATGTTGCTGGTAATAGCTCAGTTTCCCGGTCTTTGCGCTCAAAAAATCAAGGCTGGAGAAGGATTTTAGAAATATTTTTGTGCAATACTTTGATTATGGTCGAAGATGCAATAGTGTATTTTATAAAATGATATGTGAAAGTTTAACTAATGTATATTATAGGTATAATTTGTTAAGTTCTATCCTAATGTTTGTTTTCTATTAAAATTTGTTAGTTAGTGGTGATAAGCAATTTCCTGTTTCAATTTATAAATAAAATAAAATAAATAGTAATTTATTTCAGGTAATGCAATAGGTACCTATTAGGGCATGCAATACCGGAACAATTTTCAATACCGGTATTGAGTTCCGGTATTACAACTCAATACCGGGATCCCGGTATTAATACCGGTATTAGATTTCTTTGTAATAAATGGCATATACTGTGTTTAAAGGTCGTAAACGTCAAAATAAAACAAGAAAATGCAATCATATTCTGTATTTTATTGTAGATTTTTAGGAGAATTTAGTTTTAGAGTTTAAATTTTAGAATAAATATTTTTTTACATCCGGTGTCGGTTTACACATGGTCAACAGTAGATTTCTAGCAGCCGAAAACTGCATTAAACGGTTGGGAACAAGTGCGCTTTCACAGTATATAGAAACACAAGGCTAGCTAATTCTTAATCGCTTTATTTATAGCCTAAAAAAGTCCGATTCCGGTACAACTTAAATACCGGTATTAACTTTCAATACCGGTATTGAAAAAAGCGGGAATTTTGTCCGGGATCCCGGTATTACGGATACCGGTATTGCGGTATTGTATGCCCTAGTACCTATAAGTAATGTCTTAAAAGTACTTAATTAAAATAAAAAATCTACATCTAAAGTCCTACAATAATAAGTAGTGTAAATAGGTATTATCATTATATCAGTCCGTTAGCGGTAGGTAGTCGTATAAAGAGTGTCCGTGAAAGTATAGAACCGAAAAGGGCTGACTCAGAACTGAGAGGAAATAGTGTATGATTTTTCATAACCGATTGACTAGTGAAATATAACCATAATAAAACGCAAAATGGTATGGCGCGGAGCTAGTGCAGCGCGTGTACCACTTGGTGACGACCCTCCCACGCCCATGGAAGTAATACTACGTAAGTACTTATAGATACCTACTCGTCGCTACCTACTTTCAGACCACGAATGATGAAAAACTTATTTGCCAGACTGCTTAGCTTAGACCATGGTTGTGAATGGTAATGGTACCCACCGGCACCCATCTAAAAGCATAGAATAACAAGTACAGAAGTACCAAGAAGTACACATGTAGTACACGTTATTCTATGCTAAAAGTAAGTACTCTGTGGTACCCACTTTGATTAAAGTTTAACGGTAACCACAATAACAACCTAACCTAACCTACTAACGAAAACGGTAAAAGAGCATTTGATTTACCTACTTATCCATTTAACTTTAAGAAGTATTCTGTAATAAATGGGAAATATTGTGTGGTCTTTAATATGGATTTTGATTTTAATTTTCATTGGTTGGTGGATAGCTCTCCTCTTGTCGGTATTCTATGTTATATTTCTACCTTTTGGAGTTTGCATTCCAGCATGCGCGGTAGGTTGAATAACTGCTAATTTTAATTCCATACGTAGTTAGCGTAGATTTGTTATAAATACGTATTTAATTTTATAAGTAATTTTAAGGAGTCTACACACCAAACCCGCCGACCCGCCGACACAGCCCGGCGGCTTGGTGTCGGCGACTTTGTTTGAAGAATCATGTCGGCGACTCGTACCCGCGCGTTCAAGTCGGCGGCATGGCCGGCGACTTGCGTACGCGCACGCCTAGTTGCCCGCCGACACTCCACGTTCGTACACACTGCAATCACTAACTAAAAAAGTTGTACTGATTTCTTGCCGCCGACTAACTCACCGACACAGCCCCATGACACATGTTAGCGGGTTGGCGGGTTTGGGTCGCTGACACCAAGCCGCCGGGCTGTGTCGGCGGGTCGGCGGGTTTGGTGTGTAGACTCCTTAAGAAATGAGTTAGTAACTAGGTTTATTGTAGAGTGTTGGTATCTCAGTGTTCGAGTGTGAAGCGTCCGTATTCGAGCCAGCTTCAGTGGTAGTACTGATCACTGAGGTTAAGCAACACATCAGCCATTGGATGGGTGACCGATTTCAAGTGGTTCTTTTCTGGACGCTTCCTTGCTTCGGACGGTACGTTAAGCCTAGTGAGAGAGCTTTCGGGTAGCTTGAAAACATCAGACAGTCGGGTTGCCCACTTAACCGACAACTCATAGCACACACACACACGTGTTGGGGTCCACCAACCCGCACTAGGCCAGCGAGGTGGACTAGGCCTAAAACTCTTCCTTCATTGGAAGGAGACCCGTGTCCCCATGATGATATGATGTTGGTATCTCAAGATCATTTACACCCCCAAAGGATTATATTATATTCGAATATTTAATTTTAGAATTCTTTAAAGAACTCACCTACCGAACTGAAGACCTATTCGTTTTGTAATATATTTTTCTGTAGTATGTACTTACTGTTGTAAAAGCAACTACGGAACTCAACGACAATGTACGATATTCCCATAATAATATTGTATCCGCGCTTTACTCGTAACACCATATTGCTGGAGAATGTTTTTAACTATGTCCAGCAGTGGATGATTTTTGGCTGATGATGATTATGATGAGTAGGTATTTAAACCTGAAATATATCATTTTTATCTAGCTCTTTTAACTTTTTTTACTGCATTTCAGCCGATCACTGATTTATTACTTGCTATAGTTCAATTTCCTGGATTCTGTGCGGAAAAAATGAAAGCTGGCGAAGGATTCTAAAATGTACACTGAAGATGGCACGATGTGCATAATTATAATGTATAAGTACCTTGTGAAACATACCCTTATTGTCCTTATAAATAATTAAAATTATATATAAGAATGGTTTTGATTAAGCGAATTTATTAATAATATTTTACTATTGTACCTATTAGGTACCTAAGTCCTAAGCAAAGCACATCACCGGAATAAGTATTTATGTATATGTATTAAGGTGAGTATAGTATCGATAAAAATAAAAGTATCTCAACACCATCTTTAAAATCAAATGAACGAAAGTTTTTTTTCAGTAGCTTCATTATAGCGTAGCCATGCTACGGCGGCGTAGCCTCACTACAAAATGCCCTCACTATGACGTAGCTTTGCTACGGCGGCGTAGGCCAGCGTAGGCTCACTACAAAGTAGCCTCACTATGACTTTACTAGGCCAATATTTTTCTCTGAAGAATAACTATTCTATACAAGATTCTGTGTTGATTTATAATAAGTTTGGCAGCTGGCATCTGGTTGGCACCATTGACAAAAGAATAAAGAGGACTTGGCATAAAAATCGGTACTAAAAATATATCGTCGTCTCTTTTTAACTTATTGGTGTTATCGTACGTAAAAAAGGACAACAGTAGTTTTGTCTTTGCCTAAAATTACAACATTGCGATCGGTCGCCATGTTGATTGACCAAGATTGACATCCAAACACAAGGTACTTCAGCTGTCAAACAATTTGTTTGTTTACATTTTTCAAGAAAAAAGCCGCCATTTTAATTGACACCAAAGTTTAGGTAAGCGCATTTTTTTCGTTGATATGGTATGTCCTCTCTTTATTCTTTTGTCAATGGTTGGCACATAGGGTTGGCAAGACAGAATGACACAGATTTACAACACACGTAAGAAATGCATAGGAAGTAGAAATTGTAAATATCTATATAAATGAAAAACAGTAACTAAAAACATAGCAAATGGTAAAAATATAAAATCATCAGTGCTTCAGTATCTAAATCGATTGTGATGGCCGAAAACAGTTTTCTTTGGTCAATAATTTGGTTTGCGATCCTGGTTTTAGTTTCATTCTGGGTGGCTGGGTTTGCTGCCCCAATATACATTATTCTGCTACCTTTCACAGTTTTCATAACATCTTTAACGGTAACTACCTATACCTTTTTATTTCTTATTATACCCGGATTACCTTTACACCTTTTTTATTTCTTACTAGATGTACCCACGAGATTCGCTTCCCCTTAATGGTTTTCTCGTGGGAATTACGCGATAAAGAGTAGCCTACCTATGTTCTTTCTCAATTTCTAGCTAGACCATCTGTACACCAAATTTCATTCAAATCTTTAGTTTTGGCGTGAAAGAGGAACAGACAGACACAGTTACGTTCGCATTTATGTATAATATTAAGGATTAGGATGGGTCCCGGATTACCAAGTCTTTATTCTTGTTGGGATCATATAAACTATAATTAATTTCAATAACTCACTTAATTTTTGTTTTTGGTTTTTTGATACATATCATTACATAATACTTATGTGTAATACTGTAAATTCAAATCTTTTAATTCCTTTGCAGAGTTCAACGGACTTCTTCCTAAAGGCAATGCAATTTCCTAGATTCTGCGCATATAATATGAAAGAAGGGCTACCATACTCATAAGTTCATAACAAACATCTCCAAATGATGAAATACCTACACACAAAGAGTTACTGAAACAGACGTGTATGTAGGCATAGGTACGAAATACGTGAAAATCTGTAATGGCTTCGACGTTATAGTGCTTGGCATGTGAATTGTATTGAAATTACAGTATTATAACAAAAAATACCCGTGATAGTAAAGCACCCATAAAAATTGTAAAAGTAACTGTAATAATTTTAATTAAAATTTGGTAACGTATAAGTGACACTGTCAATGTATGTATGATTAAAGTGTTTTTATTGATATTTACCTTATTATTTTGTAAACGCTCTGATGCTTATTGTTCGCTATGCAATCTATGCATGTTACAAGCCGCAACGAACAGCCACTTTAATAACTTTGCTTGAGTAGCACAGCACAACAAAAAATTTCTGATTCCAAATAAATTCAAATATCAGAAAGAACAATAAAAATAGAAAAATAAAATACATGATGTTAAAAAAAGGATGACTGTAGTAATCGGAAAGGGTTAATAGTGGGTCATCCAACGCTACTTTTGTGCTACCGTAGACGATTCTTGTGTTGTGTGTTGTGACTGTTGTGGTCGTTGTGGTAACAACTCAGGTACAAAAGTAGGTAATTTAGAATGACAATAACAATAGTAACAATAGGTACTATCAGCTCCATAAGTAGCTACCTATACCTACTGTGCCTTATCAAACTGACGAACCGTTTCAATGAATTGATAGGCGAGTTCAGATTGACAAGGTACAAAAGTGTATTGCTACTTATGCAGCTGACTGTACCATTTTGGTGGAGGTGAGGCCAAGGAACATGAGAGTACTTCTGACGAGGCTGCTGTGCGCATGTGTCTCAGAACAATGACAAGCTGATCAGTTAAATTCAAGGAATTTGTCCTTCGTTAAATTATAATCTGGATTCATCTTAGTACAACTGTCATAATATTGTTATTATTTTAAACAAAAACTTTCTAAATCATTTTATAACCTACTCATACAAAATTATTCAAAATTACCAAAAAAAATATTTTCTAAATTATGAAAGTAATCTGATTTCCTCTACAAATGAACCATATGAACCCTTAACCCTTAACATTGAATGAATAGGTATTAACCTAAAGAGATGACATTGGTGGTGGGCACCCCCTTCAGCATCATCTGGGCAACCTTCTGGTTCCTGATGCTAATTCTGGTTGCGTTCTGGGTGGCACTGATAGGTGGAGTTATGTATGTCCTCATAGTGCCGTACTCAGCATTTGCACCTGATGCCCTAGCGGTAAGTTTGATGGTTATTTTGTAAAGAACATTTCTGTAGGTAGGTACTGCAGTTATACTTACTACTCGGATAGATGTAGGTATGAGTACAGAGTTGGTAGTTAGCAGCCCGCAGCAGATAAAAATACCTAAGTCTATTTAATTCTGTTTAATGCAATGGTTGATCCCTGCAGATCGGATTAGATTTTTTCAAGAACGCTCGCAAAGGATCATATCTATTACAACGCAACCTTTACCTAAGCACTTAAATTACTTTTAAGGCAACCCACCTACGTATAACAAAATGAATGTTTTTTTTGTTCGCAGACATGTTTAAATTTTCTCTTCAAATGTATGCAATTTCCACTGTATTGCACGGTTATGATGGCAGATGGTAAACCCTGGGATGGGCCCAGCTGATGTAATAACAAACGAATAGTAGGTCGGTCTCCACAGAATTAAATAAACGTACGTTGTCTGAAAATTATGAAAACTTTTCACTATTCCGATCGGTACCTAATATTTATAAGCATTTCATTCATATTTTCATCACGATTTTTAATACGTATTTTGGACGAAATCACATATAATGTACCTTAACTTACTAAATATTACAACTGCTATGTGTACACTGAATCTAGGACACATAGAAAGTAAAAAAATAAAACATAGTTAGGTAAGCAAGTAGAAACAACCAGTGGATCGAAAAAAACTTTAAACTTTAATGTAAAACAACACAAAACACTCACTTAAAACTAGTTAAATAAATCAAAATTTACAGGCCACGCACCATAACCATATTGACTGAATGAAACAGAAAGACAAGACGGTGAGACGCGTCTTGCTGTTCGATTCAGTCAAAGAACGGTTATTCAATTGATTTTCCTGCCTTCATCATCTTTGCGCAGTAGAAAGGAAATTCTACTGCTTTTAGTAAGAATTTTGTGGTAGACTGAAAGCAAATAAATTAGTTTTTAAGTTTATTATAAAATGTGATCTTGTTGGTACTTATGTAAGTACCTACTGTCTATCACTCGTAAGGTGTAAGTTGACCATTCCATTACATGGGTAAGTAGGTCGGTCGGTAGGTCGATACTTAGGTCCGTAAAGTTATACCGTTTCCTCCGAGTAAGAAAATCAGAATAAGCTGTGAGTGTTTGTAAAGAAAAACTTACAGCCTAACAAATTACGGATTTTAGGTCATTTCTTTTCTCATCATAAATATCGTAATACAGTTCACAGTTCTAGAAGGCATAATTTATACATTACTGAAGTACCTACCTAGGCACTTTGGTAAAACAGGTGTTCAATCACTGGCTGTTGTAGGTACCTACCTAGTAACTATATACATAAGTACCTACTTAAGAGTTATTTGAATTACCTCCAAAGATTGTATATAAACAGTGAACGGCAGTAGTATGATGTAGCACGGAGCCGCGAACCCCGCCACCCAGAAGGCGATTGTGATGAGAACAGCCAGCCAAATCAGTGACCAGAGGAACGAGGACTCCGCCATCTTGAGAACTTTAAATATTTAATTTGGTTTCGTACCGAACTTAATAGATTATCAACACTCTTAGATTTCTTATTGCCTTTTACTACGAAATGCAAACTGATGCAAACCAAATGTTCAAGTTTCACGAAAATTGTCATGACAATATTGTTCTGTGGTAGCCTGCCTAAACCAATGACGAAGGAAATTTATAATACTCTAGTCTATGATTTATTCCTACGTCATTGGCCTAACTAAACCATAGATTAGGCGCCTACGTAATCTCTAATCTTTAGACCTGGTTTCTCATGATTCTGTTAGTTACAGTCACAATAACGGATTTGCTGACGACGCGTTTAAGGATTATTACCCTTGTTAATTGGATGAGTCCCATGACGAAAATCTAATAGACCATTCATAAATCAAGCATTATGTGAATCATTCACTCACACTTCATTCAATATTCTGTCATATTCATTGAAATTGGTGTCTATGTCTCTATAATATCAAACAACCTCAAACAACCAAACTTTTTGGTTTTGAGGTTGCCATGGTTACTATTTCTATCGAGGTTGTTTTTTGACATCCGTCATTGAAAATAATATCATTACGCCATGCCCTTTGAAAAACAATACAACGAACTAGATGGAGTGTCAGTGCAAAAGAAAGGACTCAACAAATAACACCTCAATTTCTAAGTAAGGTCTTATTTTAAAATATTTTGTTTGAAGATTTTTCACTTAATTCAATAGTTCTCATTAAGTCATTACACTTCTGCTCCATGCCTCCGGGCTTGTGCCTTCGAGTATGACGGAATTAAACAGCCTCCGAAGTGCTATTAAAATCGGTCTACCGCCGGCTTTCAGAAGTTCTGTCGTTATTCCATCATCTCCCGGAGCTTTGTTGTTTTTTAGCTGTTTGAGAGCCATACTAATCTCGTCTAGACTGACGTCCGGAATATCTTCGGTATAGTGTCGGGTGAGTGGCGCTCGGCTGTCGTGAGCACCGCTGGTAATAGGGTTTTGTGTTGTGGTGTATAACTGTCCGTAGAATCTCTCAATTTCTCCCAGAATTTCGGGCACTGATGAAACGGTGTTGCCAGTGTCGGTCTTCAGTTGGGTCAACAGAGTCTGCCGAACAGATCGATCTCTAGCAAAGACTTTGGAGCCCTTGTTTTGCTCTATTGCGTCTTGAATGCGCTTGCAATTGTAGCGTCTCATATCGCAACGTCTTGCTTTGGCGATCTGTCTGTTTAGACGTCTGTATTCGACCATATCAACTGAAGACTGCAACCTCATTTCTCTCCGTTCTCTTATGAGACTCAGAGTCCCATCTGAGAGTTTTTGAGGTCCTCGGTTGGTTCGGGACGAAAAATATTTCGATCCTACCTCTCGGACAGTTTCCACAAACCTATTATTTAAATCGTCAACTGTAACGCAATTCTCTAAACATATCAGGCGGTCGCAAAGCTCAGACTGAAAGCTTTCGGGATCCTGGATTTGAGCAGGAGTAGGACGGAGCGTGGACTTCATTAGACGGGAGCGTTCTATTTTGCAGTTTATATTCAAAGTGCCTCTTACGAGTCGGTGATCGCTGCCGGTCTTAACCCTACTGATCACTGAGACATCATTGAATATGTGCTTCTTATCCGTCAATATGAAGTCGATCTCGTTTTTAGTCTTCCCATCGGGGCTAATCCACGTCCACTTCCTTTGTGGCTTCTTCTTGTAGAAGGAGTTCATCATATAGAGGCCCTCCTTCTCCAAGAAGTCAGCCAGCATTTGCCCACGATGGTTCCTGACTCCAAATCCATGTGACCCCACTTTCGTCTCGCCGCCTCCTTGTTCTTCAAGAAAGGCAACAAAGCCCTATTGAAGAATTATAGACCCATTGCACTTCTGAGCCATGTGTACAAGCTGTTTTCGAGAGTTATTACGAATCGTCTCGAGCAAAGACTCGACGACTTCCAGCCACCCGAACAAGCCGGGTTCCGAAAAGGCTATAGTACCATAGATCACATACACACGCTTCGGCAGGTTATACAGAAGACCGAGGAGTATAATCTACCTTTATGTCTAGCGTTTGTGGACTATGAGAAAGCCTTTGATTCTATTGAGCTCTGGGCGATGCTTCAATCCCTTCAGCGGTGCCATATAGACTATCGCTATATCGAGGTGTTGAGATGTATGTACAATGCTGCCACAATGTCAGTTCGATTACACGAACATAGCACAAAACCGATCCAGTTGCAAAGGGGCGTGAGACAGGGAGATGTTATTTCTCCGAAACTGTTCACCTGTGCACTGGAAGATGTTTTTAAGCTTGTAGAGTGGAAAAGACTGGGCATTAACGTCAATGGCGAATATATCTCTCATCTACGATTTGCTGATGACATAGTTATTATGGCGGAAACGCTGGAGGAGTTAGGCGAAATGCTCACAGACCTCAATGATGCCTCTAAACAAGTTGGGCTGAAAATGAACATGGACAAGACAAAGGTCATGTCGAACGAACATGTTTCATCATCGCCCGTAACTGTAGGAGGTGTCACCATCGAAGTTGTTGATCAGTATCCCTACCTAGGACAAGTGATCCGATTAGGTAAATCCAACTTCGATAAAGAGGTAGCTCGTAGAATCCAACTCGGATGGGCAGCGTTCGGGAAATTACGACACATCTTCACTGAAAACATACCTCAGTGTCTGAAAACAAAAGTTTTCAATCAGTGCGTGTTGCCAGTGATGACTTACGGAGCCGAGACGTGGTGCTTCACCAAAGGGCTTATCCACAAGCTCAGAGTTGCTCAGCGTGCTATGGAAAGGGCTATGTTAGGCGTGTCCCTGCGAGATAGGATTCGTAATGAAGAAATCCGCAGGAGAACTAAAGTTACCGACATAGCCAAAAGGATTAGCACGCTGAAGTGGCAATGGGCTGGCCACGTAGCCCGCAGAGCCGACGACCGCTGGAGTAGAAAGGTTCTGGAGTGGAGACCCCGTGTCGGCAAACGGCGTGTCGGTCGCCCCCCAACCCGTTGGTCTGATGATCTGCGGAAGGTAGCGGGAAGCCGCTGGATGCAGATGGCGGGTGACCGTTTGGGGTGGCGATCGTTAGGAGAGGCCTATGTCCAACAGTGGACTACGGAAGGCTGAGAGAGAGAGAGAGAGAGACATTAAGTCATTAGGTTTAACTTCTTATATCTACTTCTGTGGTCTAGTGGTAGAAGCTCAGCTCCATCACCCAGGGATCCCGGGTTCGATTTCCAGGTAGGGCCATCAATTGACAACATTTCAAAATTTTATACAGTTGAAATTCGAAAACCATTTAGAGATATGGCTCTAATATTCACAAAAAAAAATGTTTCCGATTTTTCTATTGATTTATTTCAGAGAAAAACATAAATATCTAATTTATCATTCGTGACATCACGATGTGGCATAATAATTAAACGCGCTTTTACTTCTAAAACATGAACAAAAAAAAACATGTTATGTCACTTTGACAATGACAATGACAAACATCACTCAAATGTCTGTCACTTTTATGTGTCCTTGTCAATGACGGAAGTTCGTGATTGGTCCTTGCCACAAAATAAAGTTGAAGTTGAAGTTGATTGGTCCTTGTTCATGTCAAGTTAATGTCATCCAACTTTTTTTTTTAGGTTAGGCAGGCAACGAAAATATTTTTATCCAAAGCCTCGACGTGACGTCACTCATACTAAAAATATTTTGAACTTTGAAATTAAAAAAATATATTAAAACATAGAAATATGAAGAAATAAAAAAATACGGGTCATCTAAATTTGTGATATCTCTTCGAAAGTAAAATAAAATCAGTGAGCATTTTATTTGAAATGTTGTCAATTGTGTTTCTATATTGTGGTTCCAAATTAGGTTAGAACATTAAATTTTTTATTTTTTATGTCACACAACATCTAGTTCGTATATTGTTTATCAAAGGCTCTGTTCATTTTTCCATCTTGAATCTTGACAGAATGAGTGACAAGTAAACAACCCGTTGCCTGGTTACCGGTCTTAACCAAGTCTTAGCGGAACCCCACAGCAGCAATCAAGTTTATCACCCGATCAAGGGAGTTAACCCCGTGATTTAGCATGGTGGGACACTCACTAACTTTAACGGTCCAAAATGTAACCAAACCAAGGTATTTTTAACCTAACCGAATGGTGTGAAATTAGGCCTTAATCTCACGGAATTCTGACAGTTTTCAATTTTTGACATGTCAGAGATCACAAACCTTTTTTTGGCTGGGTACTTTTTTCAATACGAGTCTGAACATCAGTTGTATCCGGTCAATTTTCTAAATTATATTTTTAAATATTTACCCCCTTATGTCGTAAATCTAGTCACTCAAACACTCTCAATTAATGGTGATGGATTTACGGTTCCGTTCGTAGATGTAGGGTTGACAGAGTGGGCTAGCAGGCATCCGAACCAGAATGTTGTCAAACCGAACATACAGAAAGAATGGGATGAAATTCAGTGTAAGGCTCTCGTTGCTGATATTATGGCAAACTCCTCGGGGGCCCACCTTGCACGGATTAAGGCGGTTACGAGACCGGAAGCGGGAGCCTGGTTGCATGCACTGCCTTCGCCCCAGCTTGGCACATATTTGGACAACGACAGTTTACGCATTGCAGTAGCATTGCGACTTGGCTGCGACGTCTGTGTCCCACACAAGTGCATCTGCGGGGTGATGGTAGAGGCAGACGGCCACCACGCTCTCAGCTGCACGAGGTGTGCCGGGAGGTTGCCCCGTCATAGTGCCCTCAACGACATAATACGCAGAGCTTTGGTGTCAGCTAACATCCCGTGCGTCCTTGAACCTCCTGGTTTGTTTCGGACCGACGGGAAGCGCCCTGATGGCCTTACACTAATTCCTTGGAAGAGGGGCCAATGTCTGGTTTGGGACGCCACATGTGTAGGTACCTATGCCGCCGCTCATCTCGGCAACACAATTCGTGCTGGAGGAGCTGCTGCCGAGACAGCTGCAGGGGCAAAGCATTTAAAGTACTCCAATTTGAAAGCCTCTTACAGCTTTTTGCCCTTTGCTGTCGAAGCAGCAGGTTCCTGGGGAACAGAGGCGTTATGCTTCATCAGAGAGCTTGGCAAGCGCCTGAAGGAAAAAGGTCATGATGCTCGCTCTGGGTCGTTCCTGGTTCAGCGCATTTCGTTGGCGATACAGCGCGGTAATGCGGCTGGCTTGTTGGGCACTTTCGAGCCAGGAACGATACGAGGCGGCATCTTCGACTAGTTAGACTAAGTTTGAGGCGAAATTTGTAAAATTTTATCTTTTAGTTCAGTTTTCATAATTTTATTTACAATTAGGTTAGGCTTCATTAGTTAAATGTTAATTTATATTATAACCTTGAATAAATGATTGACAGTCCCCCTTATTCATAGAGAAGTTACAGAACGTTTTAACAAATAAACTGTTTTGTCCCTCTCCGACAAAGAACAATTTGTTCTTTGAAACAGAGGGACAAAACAGTTTATTAGTTAAAACGTCTTGTAACTTTTCTATGAATAAGGGGGTTAGAATGATGGTCTTTACGTTAGGCGCAAAAGAACCACGAGGATGCTTCTTTCTGGGAGAGAGAAAGTCTGACTCTTGTGCTCTGTCAGATGGGGCTGCTTCCTGGGAAGGGCCAGGTTGTAGCTCCATAACGTATATAAAAATCAACAAACTATCACAACGCGAAAGGTCAACGATAAGAAACCGGCCAAGTGCCAGTTGGACTCGCGCACTGAGGGTTCCGTACAAGTCTACTTACCTGAGATATTTTTCCTTTTAATTTCATCATTATGTACATCTATCTCTATCCTAATCCTAATCCTAATCCTAACTAATCCTAACTAATATTATAAATGCGAAACTCACTGTCTGACTCTCCTACTATAGAATAGATTAGATTTAAAATATTAGGTTTTGTATTTATTTCAGACAACTGAAAAACTTTAATACCGCGATGTAGGATCTTCATATTAATTGGCCTCGGTTCCATACAAGCTCTCTGTATTGCGCTTTTAGTGCCATCTGTTGGTTATATCCGGAACTGTCTGTCTGTCTGTTACTCTTTCACGCCAAAACTACTGAACGGATTTGAATGAAATTTGGTATACATATGGTCTAGACCCTGAGAAAGAACATAGGCTACTTTTTATTGCGAAACGGAGGTTGTAAGGGGTTAAAAGGGGGGGTTAAAAGTTGTATCGAATACTTAATTTAAAAAGATAAAAATCTGGCGTAGTGGTTAGTGACCCTGACTGCTATGCCGAAGGTCCCGGGTTCGATTCCCGGCCGGGGTAGATCTTTTTTTAAATAAACTTTATATTTAAGCACTTGATGAGCAATAATTAAACATTTTGTTCTAGCGTTTTTGAAACTTCGATCTGTGAGTGGATAGAATAGGGGTTCATATTTTGTATAAAGTTCGTCATTTTTGAAGATAAAAACATTATATTTTGTATTTAGGCACTACATTAAAAAAACCCAGTGTGGGGGTGTAATATAGGGCCATAGGGGTTGAAAGTTTTATGGGAGTTTTAAAAGTTTAATTTATATAGTAGCTATGTCCGCTCCTAGATGGCGTTGTCGGATCGGATATAGATCGCGGTATGGTTTGATTTTAGCTAATGTACTTATAGTTTATATGTATTTGCAGTAAGTTTGTAAGGTCCTCGAAAATAACCCAATAAACGACTGTACTTTTCAATACGAGGTTTCATTCATTGTCATTTGGTTGTTCTTATGCGTCATTTTTGAAGATAAAACCATAAAACTTATTACGTAGGTGTTATAGGAAAAATGTGCAGAGATTTTCTATACGGAATTCCCATGAGTCCCATGACTGACACGCACAGGCTAAACGTAGCGTAGGCACTTGAAATTTGGAAGGGACGTAGCTTAGGTACCATATTTTCCCACAAAAACCGGAGTTAGCGGTTGAAATTCGGCATTAACTTAGGCTGTTTTAACAGCATGCGGATTTGATCACGCACGCAGGATTTCCCCGCACGCGTTCATACAAGTATTCATTGTAACGCGTGGAATATGCACACGAGATGCGGGAAAATGGCGTGCTATTCCACGTGCGTGATGAAATCTGTATGCTGTTAAAACAGCCGTAAAGCTTAGTTACAATAGGATATTGCAAGATACCTAGATGTTTTCAATCTAACATGTCTGCACACCTTAGTAAAGTTATGGTTTTGTTTTGAAAAATGGGAGTTAAAGTGAAAAAAAATAAGTAGTATGAAAAAAAACCAAAACTGCATAAGTTAGATGCTTGAAATTAAACATTTATAAATTACTATTCTGCCATTGCTATACATACAAGTCTTTGCTCAATGAAGTCATGAAAATCATTTTTAGTCAAGTATCTTCGTACTTATTTGTCAACTTTCATCTAATTTAATACCACCATGGCATGTTATTGGGTAGGTAGTTCGGGAGTCGTCCACGGCAAAATAATTTTAAGGAGAAGCGAAGCTCGCGGGCAACAGCTTATGAAATATTAGCTTGATATCTTTAACCGTTTCTGAGAAAAAGGGTGGTGACAGACAGACGGACAACAATAAGGGTTCCTTTTTTCCTTTTCAGGTACGGAACTCTAAAAAAGAATAGTAACAATCGGATCAATCGTTTCCGAGATATTCGTGGACAAACATACATACCATATAAACATACTTATACAATAAATTTTTTCATATTTGTTTATTAGGCTTAATGGATTGTCATATGCTAATATGGTGCAGTTCCAATAATCTTACATAGGTACCTATATACCGAACATATTATGTACTTACCGAATTGAGAATCATTTATTTGAAATCGATTAAAAAGGTTTGTTATCCCTGAATTTAGTAGCAAGTGATGCCATGCTAAAGAATAAAATAAAGTATTTAATATTAATTCGATACAATGGTCGTGAGTCGTGATTTTACTTAATATTATAAATGCGAAAGTTTGTGTGTATGTGTGTACCTTTGTTACTTCTTCATGTCAAAACAACTGAATCGATTTTAATGAAATTTGGAATGGAGTTAGCTGACAGAGTAGCCTTTTTATCGCGGAATTCCCACGGGATAACTAATTAAGGTGAAGCGAAGCTCGTGGCAACGGCTAGTATTGAAATATTTGTTATTTTTGTATTACCTACTTCACTTGAGCAAGTAAATATTTAGATTTATGTTTTTCTATGAAAACATAAAAAAATATTGCCCTTAAATGGATCCAAATTTAACCTTTTTTCGGTGAAGAGCTTTTTTAGTGGTATCACTAATGAAATGTCAGAATTCCGCGGAATAAAAATTATAGGTATAGTGCCACAAACTTATCTGTTCCGGTGACAGCGAACTAAATTGATCCATATCTCATTACTTACTAATGAATTGTATATTTTAAAACATTAGATGGGTTTATTAACACCGCAAGAGCGAAATAACAATACGAGCAAACTTAAAATCTTATAGAATTAAGAAATATTAGAGATTTATTTGAGCTGTCACCGGAACAGATAAGTTTGTGGCACTATACCATAATAAAGTGTCTCTTTCTTTCTTCTGTTCCTTAGCTCGGAATAATAACTCAAGCTAGCCTAGCTGAACGTTCCTTGTTTTGAGCAACGAAAACCTGACATAGACCACTCTAGTGATAGTGTTGAACTTCCTCTATGGACTACTCCTCTCGATTCTCGATCAATCACTCAAAATGACTAAACGAAATCGTCTTATTTCATATTCAATTCAACATTTTAGGTTAGGTACTAAACTATGAAACAATAAATATGACGTAAAACTGAATTGAAAATTATAAAGAAATTATAATCTAAGTATACATTCAGTTTATTCGAGTTACACTGACTAGGTACACGAGTTAAATCATTCGGAAAGTTATATTTTATAAATATTATGGAATCTATACTTTGGTCGTTCCTTTGGTTTCTCATACTGATATTAATTGGGTTTTGGATTGGGATTGTTGCTGCTATCGTTTATGTGGTACTGTTACCTTATACAGCTTTTATACCATCCTTATCGGTAAGCAAATGAATAACTTTTGTACTGATTACCAAAAAAAACTAAATTATACCTAGTGTATAACCTAAGTAACTAATAATGATTACTTACAAGTTTATCCAATCTAAAGACATATAATACATACCTTTAATGCTTTCTCGTTCATATCTCTTTTAAATATATAACGGATTATGTAGTGATAGACCAGCTGCTTGTACCTACCTACACAACGTTTGTAAATTAATGATTGTACGTATACAACATACATCCTACCTACCTCACTTTTAAGTAAAGTTCTCGTATACAAGTAGTTAATAGGAAACTACCAAATAAAAAATGTCTTTTTTTCAGCCTGTCGTGTTTGTCTTGTTTAAGGGTGTCCAGTTTCCACTACATTGTACTAATATGATGATAGCTGGTAAACAGAGTTAATGGGAATGTGTACGTAGGGAAACCCTGAAAATCCAAAGTGCTATTGAAAATCAAATTAAGTAACTTTTTCCCTAAATCATTTAAATTCCTAGTACCTACTTGTCGAAAATCTTCCCAATAAAATGCAAAACTTGAAAATATTTCATTTATTTACTTTTAAGCACAGGTATTATGCTTTCATTATTATTGACTAGTACCTTTGGTACCAACGAGTAAATGAACGGACATTGGAAAGCTGCTTCAGAAGCAGCTCGTGTCGCTATGACAATGATTTGCCGGCTTTCATCTGTTGGGCACAATATTTTGGAAATTCCATTGCTTTTTTCAAGAAGTCCGTTGTATCCTGAAATTAATAATATAGGTAATAAATATAAAAGTAGTTAGGTACTTATCCTCGGCTTTTGGAACTGCTGAGTGAAATAAATATAAGTAGTTAGAAGTGCCTTACCAACCTACAAACACTAATAAACCCTGTAGGTACCTAGTATGTACTATCGAACAAAAAAGTGAGTTGCCACTTTTAAAACAAATCCTTTGCAATCCCAAATTTGCCTTTGCCTGTCTTTTTAACCAAACCCATTATTTTAAATTTCTCCCTTTGTATTATTTATTGCTTTCGGACTTTCGCACCTTTAAGACAATGCAATGTTGTTTTGTGTTTACACATCTGGTGGCAATAGAGACAGTAACTTTTGGTCAACTTGTACCCCATTGGTCAAGAGCGAGTCATTGATGGCTGATGCCTGCAAAGGAAAATGATCCTTAAGGGGGTCCACACTTTTTTGTTCGATAGTACCTAGAGGTGCAGGGATATCTCATACATAGGTAAAGGCCCCCATTCACCGGCGCGCCAATCCTCGTATTTGTCGCTGGCGATAATCAGCGTGTGGTCTATGAATGGGTAGGTAGGTGCGGCTCGCGACTCGGCGCGCCCCGCTTGCCGTCTCTGGGCTCGCAGAGCGCAGCGAGAGAAGTACGAATATGTTCATTGTGCAAGGCTCTACAAAGTTCACAATCGACTGGACAGCAAGTAGGGGCTCGTGTAGTGTGTGGGCGATGACAGATTTGTCCACGGAATGGTACGGCTCGGGGCTCGGGTGAGGTGCGTGAAGTGAATGGGGTGCTTAACAGCAGTACTTGCTTATTAATTCTGTAATTAATAATTAAGTCAGTAAGTAATTTTGTTTGATTTACCTTTAGCGATGTCATGTAAACGGTGAAGGGCAATAGGATGATGTAGCAGGGGGCTGCGAACCCCGCGATCCAAAATGAAATTAATACCAACACACACAGCCAGATTATAGACCAAATGAAGCTAGATTCAGACATATTTGATTGCTTTATAAACCAAAACAATATTATAAAACGTTAAAAGATTGGAAAATTTTCTACCGAATGTTGTCAGAGTGACGTGACAAAGAATATGTCTTCGCTACCATAGATATTCTTCTAGGACAACAATATTATTCTATGATTCTTCTTGTTATTTCCGTTTCGTTCATGTTTCGAATCGAAATAGTGTATCCTTGGGAAGTATCGAAAGTTTCGATGGTTCTTTAGTTCCCTATCCCAAGGACTTTGTATAATACAATACAAAGTCCTTGAGATATCCAGATATCCTCTCAGGTGGATAGTGGACAGTAGGTACTGGCGATGGTGCTAAACTGATTATAATCAATCGTGTGTGTCGACGGTTTCGACAAGCTCACTGATAGAATGACACCCTTCTTTTTACGATATTGATGCATTGGTTGGAAACCGCCTACTTGGTAGGTACAACGTACAAGCCGTTAATATTCTAAAAAATATCTGTCTCAACATGATTGGACAGCGGTAACACATCGGGAGAAGTCAGACAAAACCCCTGCGCATCCAGTCGTCATAAGTACCTATTCGTCATAACACCGATGAAGAACTAGATTTTAATAAAATACCTTTTTATTTATTTGTAAACTAGGTATATATTAAGTAAGTAGTTATTAAGTATAAATAAACTTTATAATCTAACAACATTTAATAGAATGTTGATGATAAAAAGTCAAACATTATTGTACTGTCGACGGAATGCTCCACGTATCTTAAAACCCGGGACCATTATAAATGGCACCCCTAGTTACTTTGATACTGTGCGTGTACTTATTTAAATACGATATAATAAAGTTAACACTATTATTGACTAGATTATTAAATTAAAATCCTCGTCCTTCCATCATTGCCTCGGCGCAGTACTTGGGGAACTGCACCACTTGTAGCAAGAAATCCGTGAGACCCTGGAAATAGAAAAGAAAAAGGTTGTTTTTTTACCATATACTGTTTATTTGTTTATCATATTACATATTACATAGGAATCACATAAATGGCAAAAATTGTAACTAGGTAGGTATCATTAATAAATCAACCAACGACAGATCAACGATCATCGTTATCATTAAACGACTATCATCCATTTCTAGACCTGAATACCTAGAGGTATCTACATTACGTAGTGTATACCTATACCTATAATGACCTATATATCATAGTATTATTGATTGCGCGACGGGTTTAATGATGATGAGTACCTAATGGCTCACCCCACCCTGCAACCATTTCGGAAATTTCGTGACAAAGCGGTAATATCAGACGCAAAAGGTGTCCACTCAGCTAATGGAGCCTTTGTTTAGCTCAAAGGAAACGACACTGGTGTTTCAGTGAAAGGCTTTTTGGTGACTGACCAAGTACCTGTATACCTACTTAATCTACACGTAAGTAGGTAGCTAAGAAAAACAAAACGATAACCGGTTCAACCTTTTGGGAGCTACGCTACCACAGACAGATACACGCATAAACAAACACGTTAAACTTATAACACACATATTTTTTCGTCAGGGGGGTTAAAAATAAGTAAGTAGGTAAGTACTTAAGTACCTCTGTATCATAGAATAACGAGTAATAGTACTAGCACGGTGGAGAGAAACCTGACCCTCGTCTCATTAAGAATGCTTCTGAGCGGGGTCAGGTTTCTCTGCCTCTTACTGTACTCGTTATTCTATTGTCAACATATTTACCGATAGAGGCTCTATGCAGACGGTGAAGGGCAGGATGAGGATGTAGAAGCCGGCGGCGATGCCCGCGATCCAGAACGCGATGAAGATGAGGATGATCAGCCAGATGATCGAGAACAACACGTTCGCCATCTTGGATTTTGTCTGAAATGAGATTGAAGAGGGAATTTAGCGCGATTGATAACATTTTACGTAAGGTGGAATAACAGAAAATATCTGCCTGTTAACAATACAATACTCTTTATTTGCACCAAAACAGAACAACATAGGTAAGTAAAAAATAAAACTTAAAAATAAACAGTAAGTACCTACTAGATATAATTTATTTCCAAGTGTAACGTAGAGTTAGGTCCTTGATTTGGCCTGATGTTAGATTTTTTCGGTAAGTGGTTAAATGTTCCTGGTTAGGTATCGTTAGAAAAGTAGTTATGAGTTTATTCCGGTAGTTACATAGTAGGTGTAATCATGTAATTTTTAAACACGAGGTATGATACTGTGATAAATACAATAAAAGTAGGTAATAGTATAGGTATACTGGAAGGTGCCTACCGAGCTGATTCTCTGGAATTTGATGAGCGATTATGGATTGCGGATGTGATAAGATTAGCTATAGATAGTTCTATAAATATAAGTATATATTATTGTCTATAATTCTATAAGTCCGAGTTCAACTACTAAGTAAGTGCCTGTCTATTACTACTAGGTACTACTACTGCATACTGTAGATACGAACGAACTAAGTCAGTCAGTCTAATAAATAGTTTTACATTTTGAATATTAGGTTACTACTTATTACATTTAATAATTGTAACATTAATAATGAAGACCAATTTTATCCGGCCATGATTCTTCCATACTTACCAGGTTAAATAGAAAAATATATACGTTTCTTCCTCAAAAATAGCTCTTTATCCGTCAAGTTTGAGTGGGAACGGCCGGAAAGCATGGGCTCGTGATCGTAACGGGTCCCGATATAGAAATACTATGGGATTCGTGACCCGTAGCTAGGTCACTGACCTTTTTATTTGTGCTTATATAAACAACTTACTTTGATGCTCACTTCCTTAATTCCATGTTTCTACTTGGTCATGGTTATGACAATCACTGATTTTTGTGTAATTATAGGTACTTAGTTAATTTTGTATTCTAATAACGTCTGAGAGTTAAGTATATTTGAACGCGAAAACTGTAAGTAGTTTGTAAGTAAAGTATGCCAGGCCAATGTTTCCCGTCTACGCGCATACGCATACAATGCCGTAGGCGTTGTTTTGGATGCACTGCACGAATCCGGTCTAGGTCGAGTCAGTGCATAAGCACTAGGTTTTACTAGATCGCTGTAGTTATTTGTAGTGTGGTAAGTAGGACAATTACGAGCTCTCAAGAGACCACGAACAGTAAAACGAAGCGTGGGATGCCCTCCTCTGCTGGACGGACTTTAGACAGGTAGGCTGCAGTGCCTGCAGTGGTTTGTCTTTTGGGGGACGGACATTAGACTATACTACCTACTTATAGATTTGCAGCCGTGTGCCGTGTGTCGACAAATTATGGGTTGATGATTGATTAATGATGAATGAACTGTCAGAAACAGAAAAGCTCTGCTGGTGAAGATGTTATCTGAGTCAAAGTTTAATGTCGTTCTCAGGTGGCATTGTCACTCTGAGAGGGGTCAGTTTTCTTTGCCTCAGACTGTACCGAGTTCATTTATTAGTTTTATTACACACGGCTTTAGATTTCTTATGACGAAATACTATGTAGGCGTGGATGGATAGCCAAGGTCTAGCGACACAGATACAGCCAACACATACCTTACTACGTTTATTATCACGCCCTATTAGGAACCATGACCTCATTGATATTTGCTCATCGAATTAGCTAATCGTCAAGAATTTATAGCAGGTTTTGTAACAGGTATCAATAACCTAGTTATTTAACGCGTGTTTAAGCCCTAACGTAGTAAAGTTTGTGCACTTACAGAAATAGTTAATAGGTAGGTATGTCGATCCCCCTTGGTAGATAACTTTTTTGTTCGATAAATACCACACATAATTATTTATAGCGTATGTAAATAAATGTGTCATTACACGATAACAAACTTTCCTTCTTCACAGCAGGTAGGTGGGTATGATATCATCGCTGATAAAAGGTTATCACTGTCACATCACTCCCAAAATTTTACACTCTAGTTCACCTTGATTGTACCTTAACCACCAACGCCTATTTTGATATTACCTGTTCTATAACTTTCCGCTTGGAACTATCGTAGATGAAGTCACAGAGAAATCAACATTCACAATAGACACCCGGTATATACAACTACCTTTTTCAACCGGTATAATTAAATTAAACGATCAATTAGCTAATATGCTCTCCCATCTACCTATGTCTAATAATCATTCTGATTGTTAATTACTCTAGTGGCTAGGTACTATAGGTACGAATTACAGTTTCCATGAATGTTAAAGAGTGCATGATTCATCTGTTTGTCCCACAACTCCCACAAGACATACGAGACTCGAGAAGCTAAAACAGGATGTCATGGTATTTCTATGTCTTCCCGTGGGTGAATAGTAAACAACATAACTTACCGGTTCACTCACGCGCACGGTACTCGGGATCACTGAACTCACTCACACAAGATACAACGACCGTCCGACTACACTACTGCTAGTCAACTAACCGCCTTTACGAGTTTACAACTTTACGCGGTGATCACATCACATTCACCGTAGCAGCGTCGGTCCACTATCGGTATGGTATCAGGTTTATAACCCTTATCAATAAAGACATAGGATCGTCGTGTCGTATGGCACTTGTGATGAAACAAACGTAAACTTAAGCACTAGTTAGTTCATGGAATGTTGAGTTTACTTGTGATTGTATATTTTTGTTGAGAGTATAGGGCGTCTAGCGGTTCCTTTTGGTATTGTATTTCTAGAATACTTACAATATTAATTTAAGTACCAAAACCACATAAAACTAAATGAAACGTTATAAAAACATATTTATAGACTTGAATTTCTCTAAGAGCTCTCTTACAGACAACATTAGGTACATATTACGGAAACAAATTAAGTAAGTACATAAGTATTAGATTAACAATTTATAGGGTTATTTATTATTTATTAGTTATTTAGATTGGTATTTAGTACATAGATAGATAGATAGACGACGAATAACGAATATTTTATTTTATATCAAATCAAATTGTACGATCTCTTTTATTATATATTTATATATTCTTTTATTATATATCGATATTTAAATATTTTAGTTTTTTTGGCGGCATTTTTGTATAAACTTGATATCCGGTTCCTGTAGGAAGCCCGACATACCGGAAGAAGGAAATATTTAGGGTTGTACCACCCTCGAGATAAGTAAGTCAATCGATTTTTTTTTTTTTTAAAGATTTTATTATCACTCCACCATAGACCTACTACCTCTAGACTGGCAATCGCCGTGTGCACTATTCTCTTTCTCACTCAAACCATAGATGTTGCCGACAAAAAAATTAAACCTAAATATGGGGAAATTTAACTTATCATAATAACAAAAACAAAACTTGAGTATATCGTCGGTTGATAGGAAAAAGACAATAAAGGCTAATTTTTCAATAGCCAGATAAAAGTTTTGCTGGGAAATAATTTTGATGCTGTTGCGTCTCAATGTTTCTCAATGTTTGTATTACCCAGATAACATTTATCTGAATATTCAAAAATCAGCCTTAGTGAGTTTTTCCTGTCAACCGACGATATAAGAAAAAAAACTTTACTCATACTTATTTGATTTCAATATAATTATTTAATATACACAAACTGAGTGGATTGTATGATTCATTGTCTTCGTCCAATCGAAACAATCCTCTTCAAAATGTCCGAACACAATTTTTGTATGTTTCTTTGGTTCTTAATTTGTGCGACCGGTAATGTCTATCCATTTTCTTGATATTTTTTTTTCTGTCAGAAACCTATGAAGCAGAGATAAATGGATGAGCATGAGCATTATAATCGTGGGCCAAATATGTGATGGGGTTTTTTTTTAAAGAAAACACGCATTTCGTATCAATACAATAAACTTTATATTATACAGAAGAAATCACACATAGAAGAAAAAAACGAAACGAACGTTTCCTCACAATGAGAGGCACCTCATTTGAAAGAGGAGAATGACTTCTACAAAATACAATCTTCACAAAAACCGAATTCGTGCGCCCCATTTGTAAACCCAACCCGAGTCCGTTACAATTTCTAGTATTTTCTTTGCATACTATAATATTTGTGGGTAAAATAAATTTTCAATAACTTGCAACACCATGTGATTTGTTATGATATGGTACCTCGTAATTTTTACTTAAAACTGATACTAAAAGACCTTACAGTATTAAAATTAGTATCGTTTTATATTAAAATCGAGCCAATAGATAGTACTATGATGAATGTAAGCTTGTTAAACTTGATAGTATCTACTTACATGTGAAAATATATCTCATCCATCATTCCATCGTGTTTTCGTTCAATGTGCTGTATACAACCGAACAAAATCCACCCACCCATGTCACACACTCGTTAAGTGATGATAATAGTCTAATAAACTTAATAAACACCCACAAATCACTAGCAAATCAAAAATAAATAGCATTTAGAAAATTTTGTTGTAACTGTCAGCCTTTGTTTGGCAAAGATTTTTCATTTGTTTCATTGTTTGGCAAAGAGAACTGACGTAAACAGGCGCCACAGCAAAAAGGACAAAAAACATTTACAGCATAACGTTTCTTTCTTACGCTTAATGTAGCTAAGCGTCTCTTTTTCGCAATGTCAGAACTGTCACGATTATACCCCTGTGCACTCCACAGACTTTATGTCCGTGCCTTTTTGAGAGATCAATATATTGTGAGAGTTTGGTTGTTTTTTGTCTTCATCTTTTAACTACTCACTACTCAATGTGGAAGCTTATAATATATATATTTTATCTTTTATATATATATACCTATATATTATTAATAATTTTTTTTTTTTTTTTTTTGCACTCCTGGAGGAAAATCTACACAGACACCTGGGAAGGGGACCCAGGTAGTGTCGGCCTTTAACCGACTAAAAACCCCCAGTTGTGCATTACTTGTTTTTTTTTTTTTTTTTTTTTCTTTTTTTTTTTTTCTTTGTTTCACACAGTCACACTTACAATTATAATGGCAACAAACATTTGAAGGGTAGGGCCAGTGTCAGCTGTCTTCAGAGAACTTAACAGACGCCTGTCAGTGGCCACACACTCCTTTTGTCATCGCTGTTGTTTTGCCTTGTGTTAATGTGTGACAGTGTTCTTAAAACTATCTTAATTTTATTGGTTAGTTCTTATACAGATAATATTAATTCATGATATACTATACAATACCTACATATAAAAACTATACAATACATGCTATATACTATACATAACAAAACTATAAAATACATGCATACATACGGTTTGGCCGTCAATATAAAATTAAAATCAAAATTCTCCTATTCCGCTCCATTTTGCGTTGCCAAAAGCCTTGATTGCTGGGCAACGACCTCTTTGTCCCGATTTTTTATTGCCATCTTTAGGTTGTACTCGAGGATCCGTTTCTTCGGTGCTGTTATTGCCGTTTTAGCGAGGTTGCCGATAGCGTCCTCGGTGTCATCCGCATAGTAGGTGCAGGCGGAGGTGTGCCTCGACAGCGCCACTACTGCGTGAGGTATGCTATCGTGCAACTTTATTTTATCTTTTGTTTTTATGATAATGACGGATTCGTACGTCAATCCCTGTGCTTCGTGTATGGTTAAGACGCGTGATCCCGTTCCTTCTCCAAACCCTTGGCTGGTCAGGGTCTCTTTTTCTTGCTGTGTATGCGTCAGGAATAGAGTGTTGGTTTGGGATTTTGGAATTGCTGCGTCTGTAAACCTTTTCAGCTGCAGGGATTGGATACGCGTTGTGGCTGCGTATATGCCTGAGTATACTTCTCTTAGGGCGTATGCAACATCCATGGGGTTTCTGTATGAGCACAACAGCTCCTGGGTGATGTTTGCTACCAGTGTTGGGCGACTGTACCTTAGTTCGAATAGGTTCTCTCTGTCTATGTACGGTAGCTGGTTGATGTCTCCGATTAGAGCAATATCACTGGCACGGGACAGGCGGGCGGCAATTACGATTGCCCCGAAATGGTTCATCAGGGCCTCGTCAATTATCAGGCGTTGGCATCCGACATGTTCTCTAAAGCCGTTTACTAGGACTGATGCCATCGTACGTACCCTAGTTCTAACCATGTCCCCGATCCTATGCGCTAGCCTGTTTCGTATATCGACGGCCGCCTCAGTTGTCGTGGTGATAATGGTGTCTTTGCTCACATCGAAGTTATTTACCACCCAGGTTGTCTTCCCACATCCAGGTACCCCGTTCACCCAAGCGATGGTGGGCATCGTCCAGCTATTCCAGGTAGCGTTAATGGTTTCCGCTTTTGCTAGGATTTTGTCCTCTAGCATAATCCTGGTACACTGAGCTACGACCACCATTTGGTTGTTGTGTGGGAGAGTGAGTTTCGGGATGTTGCGTTCCCAGGGCACGAATCCGCATTCCTCGCTATAAGCCGCCATATACGCTCCAGTCATTTTGCCTCTGAGGACTTGGCAACTACTGTTATCGTATATGCAGGCTTCGGCCTCCTCGAGTAAAACTTTTAGCCGGCTTTCGTTCTCTTGCCTGTAGGTCTGCATGATCGTTTTGCAGGACAAGAGATTTACCTGCTTTGTGGCGGTTGTAATTGCCATAAATTCGATGGCGGCATTCTCTAGATGGTCGTTTGAGGTGGTAGCTGTTTTCAGCTTCGGTGGGACCACCTGGCCCATATCCGCTCGAGTAATTTTCCTCTGGGCAAGCCTTTTTCCAGTTTTAGGTTCTCTGGAGATTTGGCGCCTCTCGGGTGTCCTCTGTGGTTTTCCTATAAGGCTTGAGGCAGCTGCTTTAAAAGCCTGGAGGAACCCTTGGACACGCCCTTGCGATGTTAAATTGTGCATCCTCCTTTCCATGTTCCGTTGTTCTGAAGCGGCGACAGCCCCAGCGGTCATCCTCTCCTGTAGGCGTTCAGATCCGGTGACCAAGTATTCGGCTTGTTGGTGGCAGTTGTCAATGCCCCTCGCAAGTATATGACCTTTGAGAAAGCTTAGATCTTCGCCTCTGTCCTCGTACACCACTATTTCATGATGTTTTGAGGTTTTTAAGCAACCCAGCTGGTCAACAATTTCGCCTTTCCTATACTCGATCACCATTGCGTCTACGCTTATTATCCTAGGGACGTTACTGTCTAGCGCTCTCTCTCCAAGCTTACTGAGCCATGAGCATGCCTGAACGAACGGGGTGTCGTCGGCCCACTCGAATAGTGCGATGGTCTTGTTACGCCATCGCACTAGTCTGCAGGGCTGATTTCCCACTAGGGTTACTGGCAATGCGTCGTAGGCTTTACGCTTCATGGTAGCCTTCGATGTGCTCCCATTTAGGAGAGAGGCTAGGCCGGGTGATATGGCCACGCTCTTTCGCGCCCCTGAGATACAGAAGCTGATGCCGAGTCTTTCACTGCTTCCGTCCATGAACAGAGCCACGCTTCGGAGTCTTAGTCTAGCTTCTCCTTTTTCTCCACAATCCAACAGCTGATGTGTTGCTGTTTCTTTAGGAGTTGCTTGTGGTGGTGCTGTGATGGTTGTGACTGAGGCTTGATATACTGGTATTGATTGCGGGTCGGGGCGGGGTATGGTGCTGTTTCTCCTGGCTGCTACTCTGAAGACACGATCTGAATAAGATAGAAAATGAGGTCTATGCTTGGTGTCTGCCAGAATATCTTTTAATTCTGACTCCACCAAATTCCTGTCTATCAATGTCTCCAGATCTTGTCTTGCAGCAAGGAAACGGGGGCAGTCGAGAATTATATGCCAGACCGATTCAATGATGTTGGGGTCGCATTCACATTCTGGGCTTTCTTTGAGTTTAAATCTGTACAAATACTCTCCCATCCCCCCATGTCCAGTCAGCATTTGTACGTGAGCATGGGTCAGTTTGGCACTTCGCGTAATCCGGTAAGCTTGGTTGACATCCGGTAAGAATTTACGCGTGACTGCTCCTGTACTGGATGTCGCATATCGGTCTTGCCATTTCCGGACCGATTCCTCTCTGATCTTTTTCCTGACATAGGACAGGGGGACTTTGTCATAGTCGTGGGAGGTGCTTTGTAGAGCTGCCGTTTTGGCGAGCTCATCGGCTCTTTCGTTCCCGGCAGTTCCAATGTGTGCCCTCAGCCAGAACATTTTTATCTCCCTGCCCTCGCACACGACCCTCGCTATGTTTTCCTTTATGCTTCTTGCCAGGGGGTGGCTCAGTTTCGGATTTCGGAGCAGATCGAGTGATGATCTCGAGTCGCTCAAGATGTTCACTTTGTTATCCGTACTAGAGCTCACCAGTCTTGTTGCCCTGTGAAGGGCATAAAGTTCCGATTGGAAGACCGTGCACGACGGGTGGAGACCAAAAGTCTCGGACAGTTTTTCTTTTCCATCCTCCCACCAACTTAGGGCGGCGCCGACTTTTCCCTCTATCTTGCTTCCATCCGTGAAGATTTGGGAACCGGTATGCAACGGGTTGGTGTTTTCAAAGAACTCGTAGTTGGTAGAGGTAAGTGTGGACGGATGTGGTAAGTCCAGGTACCCTACTTTCCGTTCGAGCTCTTTGCCTGGCGGGAGGTAGTCGGTTGACAAAAGTTTTTTGGATTTGTACAGATTTGCTGCCTCCTGTATTCTGAGATCGAGAGGCAGCAATACCGATAGTGCCAGTGCAGATGTGAGCGACACACTGTTCGGTAGGCTTTGCATATTTTCTGCGCGAAACCTCTTTGCAGCGAGAACAGTTGTTTTTTGTTCATTTCCAGTTCAACGGCTTCCGACCAGACGCTTGCGGCGTATGTCATGATGGGCTCCACTACTGCGATGTATATTGTCCTCACAATTTCACCGTTAAGTCCCCAGGTTACTTTCGCCGCTCGCGCTAGCTGTTTGTAAATATCCGCTGCCTTTTTACACTGAGCGGTAATATGAGCTTTAAAAGTTAACCTGCGGTCTATGATGAGGCCCAGCAGTTTTATTTCCTCTACGAGATTAATTTTTGTGCCAGCCATGGATAGTTGGGGTAGATCGTACTTCATCTTCTTTGTTAGTAGCATCGCGTTGGTCTTATGCGGTGCGAAGTTGAGTTTGTTCCGAGTTCCCCATTCCACTATTCCATTTAGTACTTTGTTCGCTGACTCCTCTAGGGTGTTTACTGCTTGACCTGTGAAGACAAGGGCCACATCATCTGCGAAAGCTTGGCAATACACTCCCTCAGCCTCTAGTTTGTGTAGCAGTGAGTCGAGTATGATGTTCCAGAACGTCGGTCCTCCTATGGAGCCTTGGACACATCCTTTAGTGGTTCCCTTCTCACATTCTGCACGAGCGTAATTGACCTTGATTTTTCGGTCACTGAGATAAGAGCATACCATCTCGTACAGATTTCGTGGGCACCTTTTCTTTGTCAGTTGATGTTTTAAAGCGGGCCACCATGCGTTGTCGAAAGCACCCTCTATGTCCAGGGAGATGAGAATGACGATGTTTTTACTGTTTATTCCCTCTCTTAGGTGTTCTACGAGGTCATAGAGGGCGTCCTCGGTTCCTCTCTGAGGCATGAAGCCGTACTGTTTTATGTTAAGCGTCGGGAAGATATGCCACTGGAGGCGACTGACCATTAGTTTTTCAACAATGTTTCCGAGAACTGAGAGTAACCCTATTGGTCTGTAGGATTTTGGGTGTGTATAGTCCTCTTTGCCAGCTTTCCGCAAGATAACCACGTGGGCCGTTTTCCATTGGGATGGGAAATGTTTAAACGATAAGCACTTATTGGCTATCGATTTATAAGAGACGTGCATCACGTACATGGCGTCTGGATCCCGCTGGGCAAAGACGTTCGAGGCATGGAATCCCTGGCCTGTCCCTGATTAGGGATCACTAGCTATACAGGTGTTGGGAATAAGAAGCACGATACTATTATTATTATAAAGGCCGGCTGATTCTAACATTACTTAAAAACTAATCTGTAGATCTGAGTGACATTTGACACTGACAGTTACAAATTTTAGATTTTTACAGGCTTTTTGTTTGGGTGATAAATCAATTTTCGATTTTTTATCACAAATTTTCTACTTGATAAATTTGTAATAACATTACAAAATCTAATCTAAATGCTCAATAGGATATTTTTAAAAGAAAACACTTTACCTAGGAGAACGGTTAGTACCAACCTAGTCTTTAAATCCAATGTTTTTGAGAAATATTATTAATTTGTAACATCGATTCACCATTGAATTTGATTGAAAACTCTTTAAATACGCATTGAACTCGAGGTATTAAAAGTATAGATTTTAAAAGGGTTAATTTTATGTTTTACAGTACAGAAACTTTATAAACACTATGGCTGGATATTTTGAAGAAATGGGCTGGACCCCTCTGGAGAACGGGGAGCAACCCAACCATCTCATCCAAATGGCGAGGTTCTTAATTGATTTTGGAATATATGATGATGACTTCAGTGGTGAGTGGCCACGGTGAGTACCTTCCATATGTAACTTTAAAAACCTTGCTTATTTTTTTGTATTCCTCTAAAATTTAACTCATGGTATTGACTAGTGTTGCCACGAATAGTGATTTGGCCGAATACCGAATACCGAATATTCGGCCGGCGCTCTCAGCCGAATACCGAATATTCGGCCACCGAATATTCGGCAGGTGATCCAGTATAATTCAATAAGTTAAAGTTTTATTTAAAGAGTGTTCTTCTTAATGTTATGGCAGATCCGTATAACTGGTTGACCACCAGTCGTACCAACTCGAATCAGTAGCCAAACCTTATATATTTTGTTAAAAAATACCTGTGTCTCAGTAGCAGGTATTGTATATTTTATGAAGAAAAGCACAACTGTCGCAAGCGCGATGTTGTATTCAGGTTTTCGCAATTAATTATTGTTTGATAGTTAAATGTCTCGATTAAATTGTTTTTTTTAATTATTTTTTGAAAGTAATTTGCTACTTTTTTAAGTATTCGGTATTCGGCCGAATACTACTTACTATTCGGCCGAATACCGAATACTGAAAAAACTGGCCGAATAGGCCGAATACCGAATAGTTGCCGAATATTCGTGGCATCTCTAGTATTGACACATTGTTGATTGTATTTGTACATTTCCACATCAAAATATTATCTTAATAAGAATATGCAAGACTTATAGGAAAAGCTGGCTTGCCTTGGCCTGAACTAATTAGTTTGTATTTCTAACTATTTCAGGCTGCCTCCTCCAGCATCCAAAGATGCTGTTAAAAAACTGCCAGAAAAGACAATTAGTACAGAAACTAAAGACTGTCCTGTGTGCTTGAAGTCATTCAGCGCTGGAGAAAAGGCCATAGAGATGCCGTGCAAGCACATGTTCCACTCCCCATGCATATTGACTTGGCTGGAGAAGGTAAGCAGAAAAAAGTTATTGAATAGATTGTTTGTTATGAATGATGAATCTTTCTATACTAAGCAACACCCCAATACTGCATGTTCTCTGTTGGGGTGTATGCAACTGCACCTGGCTATCCAATGGAACCTTTGAGCATATCCCCAAGGTCTTAGCTCGCTTCCTGAGCTGATTACATAACTATAACTTACATGCATTAAATTATGTACTTAATAACTATTCATGTTACCTATGCATATAACTATGTTACATTCTTATCTAAGTATTTAATATTTTCAGACCAATTCATGCCCATTTTGTCGTCATGAGCTGCCTACAGACAATGAGAGCTACGAGGCGTTCAAGAGAGAGAAAAAACGCGCAGAACAGAGGAAAGAGGACATAGAGACCTTGCACAACTCTATGTTCAGCTAAACTACTTATCTATGGTCACAATGACTCTCGGTGTTGTTTAATATTATGTTCTATGTGTACTCACTATATGGGTCATATTTGTCTGAGGGCTGTTTCCCACTTTGCTCACAAAATGCTAGTGGGATAAGCCAGTAATGGTTAGGTAAATGTTGTAATTAAATCTATATGTGTCAGTATTGCCACTCGCCTCTAGGTCACTGGAACAAGTACATATTAAATTATACTGTATTGTGTAGTTTATAAATAACTTTATTTATTTGGATATTTCCAAACTTTTGTAGGTATCGGGGTCCCTTTATTGATATGAACCATTGAAAAATTACTTTACAAATGTATGTAGTTTTCTGAGAAACCAAATATGTATCACTATTATAGTGTATAAGTACCTATATGTATACTTGTATGTAGTAAAACTATGTAGTTACTTATAACCCTTTACCAATCTGGGCATTCCGAATTTAATACTGAATTATAAAAATTGATATATGATATATGTTAGTAGATAAATTATTAATGTATACTTACCTAATTAAATATTTTGGTTTATAGGTGGAAAGTCAACTGTTTCATTTACGTAAACTATTAAGTACTTATAGATATTTCTTCCTAAAAATGCTGAAAACAATATCAAAATATTTCTATCCAATTCCAATTATTTCTATCTTCATCATTCTACATTCGGGCCGAACCGTCTCTATGTTCTTGGGTGGTTCTCGGCCTTCCTCTTGCAGTCTCTATGACTTTTGCTAGCTTCCCTGATCACGGCAGCCTTGGTTTCTTGGTTTCTAGTGAAGCGTTTAAATAAATAATGAATGTTTGAGCTTCAAGACATTGTTTTCTAGTAATCCTCATTCTTATTTTGAATAAAAAAATAACTGATCAAAGACATCAGTTCAGTAAGTCATGCTTGGCTGTCAAAAGTCAAAACAAATCCAAATTTTAAGTGCATAAAATGCAAACAAATTATTAGTTTCAGCATAGCCTTTTTATTTTATATTTATATTATAAAAATATTAAAAAATGAAGCACCGAAAGGGGTATGTAATTTTCTTATTTTAACTGCGTTTTTTCATTTAAAAATACTAAATTATTCCTTAACATACTGGACTACATTATGTTTTTACAGTAAACTGCACTGTAAGTGCCCTCCATCCACTAAGGGCGTCTGCAAATGTTCCCGGAACGCTAAAGAATGCAGAGAACTTATGGAAATGGTCGAGATACTAACGAATGATGTTGACAGTAAGTTCCACTTATCTGATCTACCTACCAACTTCATAATATTTAGGTATATTCGATAATACAACAAGTAGTGGGATAAACCTAGCCATGTTTCTTCAATATCAGTTAATTAAACCGTTCAAAAGTAGCATTTGTTTGAGTTGACTATGTCATAACTCACTTTCGACAGTAGTTGGTAGTGGCTGAATGAGGATAGCGTGTGGTCCAGCAATGGAACATTACATGTTGTATATCAAAATCAAATATTCCCCAAAGGGTACATAGATACTACTACCAAACCAATTAAAAATAAAATAATAATTTCAGAAAAATGCCCTAAAAAGCCCAGTGTTCCTCAAGTGACACTGCGCCTGCGCAAGTCACAGCGCATCAAGGACACTTCCTGTGTTCCTATGAAGCCATCGTTGTATACCAGGTGACTATCAAATTAATAAATCTTGGTACTTTCCCCAGTTCAATGTACCTATACTACCTACCAACAAACTACCCAACAACTATCATTATAGAGCCAAGCTATCTGCTGTGTTACTCATACTTAGTTACTAAAGTTCAATGCTCTTTTTTTTTTTGGGCGGTAGGAGCAAAAAAAGTTACACATAATAATTTAAACTCTTTTAATTAAAATCAATTAAAACCAATAATTTAACATTTCCTTGAAATATTTACAATCAGGATATGTACAAAGTTAACTAATAATTGTTATCTGCACTGTCCTACACCTAAAACCAGTCTGCTCAAATTTCAAGTTGTGCTCGGACGTGTTAATTGTTGTCCCGTGCACTGACTTATTAAGTGATTTAAATATTGTTTAAATTCTGTGTAAGCAATTTCTCATAGGTCGGCCCCTCTCGTTTCATCTTGTGCTAGTCTCCATATGGGCCCGCGGCCATATTGCCCCGTGTATACCTGTCGCGCTCGCGCAATCTTTTTGTGCTTTTGGTGGGTTTGAACCCGGGGACTGCGGCGCCGGAGTCGGAGCGTCGCCCGCTACGCCACTGTGAGTGGAAACGGCTGAGCGAAACTGTCGATCACATTCTGACGTGAAGATAGCGGTGATCACATTAGACGCGCTACGAGTGCTACGACTGGTGACGTAACTACTACGTGGCCCCGCCCACTGCAGCTACGAAGCGCTACGTGAACTACGCACAGTATTACAAGTTTTACTGCGTTACGCTATAGCAAACAGTAACATGCAACGTACACCGCCGAAGCTTACCTGTGACGAAATTATTTCTCATTCCCTGTCCGAATCGGACATAAGTAAGGTAGGCGAACGCTCTAATAAGCGTCCCAGAACGGAGGACTCGCCAATAAGCGATTTTGCCCTGTTTACTAGGGAAATTAGAGAAATGTTAAGCGGCTGGAAAGCGGAACAGGATGCCTCCTTTAAAAAACTTATTAATGAGGTTTCAGACTTGAAAGCCAAGCTCTTAGCGTCAGAAAAAATAAATGCTGAGATTACAAAATCCATGGATTTCATGAACAGTAACTTTGAGGAGATGCGCTCACAATTTCAAAAGTTGGAAGCTGAAAAAAATTAAAAAAACTTGGAAATTTGTCAATTAAAGGAAGATTTGGCTAATATTAAATTCGAATTCAACTTACAACAGCAGCGAGAAAGATTGGATAACATCGAGATAACTGGAATTCCCGAAAAATCTAACGAAAATTTGTCAGAATATCTGGTTAGTTTAGCCAAAACAGTTGGAGTAGAATTGACCAGCGATGATATAATCCATATCAATAGAGTCCAACCTCGCACAAACACGAGCGGGAGACCAAAAACTATTATTGCCAAGCTGAAATCGCGAAATATCAAAGATGCCATAATCTCAGGAGCACGTAAAAATCGCGGCCTGACATCCGTCGACCTAAAGATACCAGGAAATCCAATCCGTATCTATATTAATGAGCACCTGACACCTGAGAACAAATTTCTATACAAGAAGACCAGGGACGCAGCTAAAACATACCTCTTTAAATTTGTCTGGATAAGAAATGGTCAAATTTTTGTTCGAAAGAGTGAAAATAGTGCTAAAATTAAAATCATTCGCGATTCGGATATCCCTAAAATTAAGTGACTTATAATAGGTATTTTGTTTACATTGTATAACATCATGCTAGGAGTTATTTATATGTATATTGTATATTCACTGAATTTGCATTATAAAAGTATTTCACGATATGTTCTAATAAATTATGTGTATTTATCTTTAAATATATTTATATATCCTCATAACAAAAAATACACAATTTATATTTCAAAAACAAATAACATTTCCTTTCAACTCACTACTTCAATCTCACACATGCATGAACAATGCTCACACTATTATTATAATTATTATAAATATACATGCCTCGTAACTTATAAAAAGGACCCCCCCAAAAGTATTAATTATGAAATATCCCTAATACCCCTTCAATTTCAACATATTTTTATCTATAAAACCATAAATGGCTAACGTAAAAAATACAAATAAGCGAATCCTTAATATATATTACCAAAATGTCGGGGGCCTTCGAACCAAATGTCTAGATTTTTACAATGGTATTGCGTCTCATGACTATGATATTGTATTAATTACGGAAACATGGTTACAAAATGATATTTTAGATTCAGAGCTATGCAATGCTAGTTATGATATCTTTCGTTCCGACCGTAATCTTGCATTAAGCGGCAAAAAAAACCGGCGGAGGTGTTATGATATGCTGTAAACGCGAACTTAATGCTACTGTACACACTGACACATCATGTGACCTAACAGAGTTATTATACGTAAGCATACCCCCTAATAGTTTAGGCACTAGTACTAACTTACATATTATAATAGCTTATATTCCCCCAAATAAACCAAGAGAATTACCTACCAGACTCGATGACGTAAGACAGGTAATGTCTCGTCTCATAGAGTCCAACTTGATCGATAATTTTTTATTAATTGGAGATTTTAATTTACCTTTTATCGAATGGTCCGAAGATAACTACACCTTGTTGCATCAAGGATCAATTGACGCCCAAACTGCAGCCGAACAACTTATAACTGATCTAGAGTTCTACAGCCTAAAACAATATAATCTAGTCGTAAACAATAATAATAAAATATTAGATTTATGCTTTAGTAATACACACCTGCTTGTTACTAGATGTCATGATCCAATTCTAAAAGAAGGTATGCACCATCCATCTCTATCCTTGCAAATCCCAGATTTATTTCTGAAACCGCTCGTTGAGTGTCGCGCGTCCACTTACAATTTTCAAAAAGGCGACTACGCGAATATTAACAAATTTCTCATGGAAACAGACTGGGAAACTTTACTTAGAGGTACAATAGATAATAAAATTAACAACTTCTACTCTGTATTACATAAAAGCTTCGATAAATTTATTCCAAAAATCACGCCAAAAAACAAACATTATCCAATCTGGTTCAGTCGACCTCTTATTAAAGTAATTCGTGAAAAGAATAAAGCACATAAAAAATGGAGAAAGTATAATAATGCCAGGGATTATGATGAATTTTCAACTTTACGAGCAAGACAACATAGAATACAAAATAAATGCTTCGAAAACTACACTAAACATATTGAAGAAGGAATTAAAAAAAAATCCTAAATTATTTTGGAAGTACGTTAAATCTAAAAGAAATAGCTCCAATTACCCTGCATCATTTACATACAATAATAAAACATACAATGATGGCCATAGTATTTGTACAGCTTTTAATACCTTTTTCGAGAGTGTGTTTACGCCGGCATCCAACACGAGAGTAGATGATGTTCCTTGTAGCCAAGATACCACCTCAGACAATATATGTGACCTTCAAGTAAGCGAGAACACAGTGAAAGGTATTCTTAGTTCGATCGATAAAACCAAAGGTTCAGGTTGTGACGGAATACACTCAATCTTCTTGTCTCAATGTGCTGAATCTCTAGCATTTCCCATTACACACATATTTAACGACTGCCTACAACAGGGTATCTGTCCACAAATATGGAAACAAGCTTATATAACCCCAGTCCATAAAAAAGGTTCAAAATCTTGCATAGATAACTATCGCCCTATCTCCAAACTAAACATATTAAGTAAATTACTAGAGAAAGTGGTTTACAATAGTATCTATCCTACACTAGCAAGAGCAATCTCAGAACGGCAACATGGCTTCATGAAAAATCGCTCAACTACATCTAATTTAACTTCTTTTACAGACTCTGTATTGAACGGTATGGAGAAAGGAGGACAGGTTGATGTGGTCTACACAGATTTTGAAAAAGCATTTGATCGTGTAGACCACATCATCCTCCTTGCAAAGTTACAGGCACTCGGAATCAGAGGGAACCTATTCAGATGGGTTCAGTCATATTTGTCCAATCGGTCGCAGGCTGTTGTACTGGGTGGCTTCAAGTCTGACTTTATCAGCATCCCATCCGGTGTTCCCCAAGGATCCCACCTCGGCCCTCTGTTCTATAACGTCTATATTCATGATATTAACACCTGTTTTCAAAATTCACATCATCTTTTATATGCTGACGACAAAAAAGTTTACATGAAAATCCGTTCCATAGAAGATTGCATACTGCTCCAAAATGACCTTACCAACTTACAAACTTATTATGACAGAAACAATATTGCTATAAGCATCGGTAAATGTCAATGTATTAGTTTTACGCGTAAACATAAACCTATCACATTTAATTATAATTTCAATAACGTTACAGTACAGAGGGTCGAGTTGGTCCGTGATCTTGGAGTGTGGCTAGACTCAAAGATGCTTATGAGTCATCATGTGGGAATTACTTTCAGTAAAGCTTATCGGAATTTAGGATTTGTGCTCCGTACATGCAAAGCCTTTAAGAACGTGAACAGTCTGCTAGTGGTCTACTATGCCTATGTGCGCAGTATTCTAGAGTACGCAAGCCCCATTTGGTCACCCTGTTATATAACTTACAAGCAAAAGATTGAACGTACTCAAAGGATATTTCTCAAACATCTAAATTTCCGAAATAAAATACGATTTAACGATTATACTGAAAATTGTCGGCATTTCAACCTACTCACTCTTGACGAGAGACGTTCATTAATGGACATGAGTCTGCTGTTCGACTTGCTGCGCGGGCGGCTGGACTGCCCCGAGCTGCTGGCGCGGCTCGCGCTGGCGGCGCCGCGCCGCCGCACGCGGCACACCCCGCTACTACACGTCCCCCCACACTCCACTAATTACGCCCAAAACGCAGTCCTCAGCCGACTTCCCAGGTTGTACAATAAAAAGTTCAGTGAGGTTGATATCTTTAGCGGTTCAAAACTTTTATTCAAAAACAATATTAAAAAAGTTATACTTAACCAAATTTGAAAGGCAAATCGTAAATATAAATATAATATAATATTACCTATAACTTAATCTGCTGTTATGAGTAGGTATGCATATTTAACGTATCGGATTATTATATATTATGTATTTATATATATAAAATATGTATTTATGTTTATAATGCTAATAAGTATCTACTTAAATATGATCTTTATTGTTTATACATTGCACCTATGTATGTATGTATGTATGTATTTATTTCATATATGCTTAGGAATTAACGTATTTTCTTCTTTATAAATAAGTAAGTACTCCTCATATTCATTAAATACGAATAAGTTATCTTTTCATTCTACTTGCACTTAATTTTTTTTTTTTGTTGAGATTTTCTTCCATGAAAATGATGTAGAATTATGAATGGTATTTTGTCACTTTGTTACTCAGTATGTATAATGTATAACTTTGTTTTGTTTCGTTTACAACTTGTTACTAGTTAATAATGTGGAAACTTATTATTGGCCTTGTACACTATTACTTATCTTAAGTCACATATGTTTTATAAGCGCTGTTAGTTTCCTGAATAAACATAAAATAAAATAAAATAAAATAAAATAAATAAAAGCAGTAAATAATCAAGCCTTACCTGCTGGCCTGACCTATACATAACACCAATACACTGGACACAAAATAATAAATATGGCCACTGCTCAGAAAGTCCTAGAGAAGCAAATTAACATGGAGTCGATGATTGCTTCCCGACTGAATGACTTCGAGATGAGGATGAAGGCTTTGGGCTCCACAGATAAGAAGTCAGACCTCAGCGCCCTTGCTTCAGACTTCGCTGGGTTTAAGGACATGGTGCTCAGTGTCCTACGCCTCCTGCAGGAACAAGTCGCAAGTCTAGCCTGTCAAGTGGACGAGATTGACTGCCAGAGCCGTCGGAATGCACTAGTCTTCACTGGTGTCAAGGAGCAGGATGACGAGGTCCCAGCTGCTACAGTCTCTGGCATTATTGTGACCAAGATGGGATTTGCCGAATTTGACCAATCTATGATCCACCATTGCATCAGGATAGGAGCAAAGAACCCGAAGAGGCCACGTCCAATTCTTGTACGGCTGGTCAGCATTTCTGCCAAGGCATCAGTATGGGGCAGGAAAAAGCAGCTGAAGTCGAGCGGCATGGTGGTCAGCGAGTTCTTGACAAAGAGCCGCCAGGACAACTACGCTCGCGCGCGGCGACACTTCGGCATGAATGCGTGCTGGAGCATGAATGGGGCCGTGTTCGTCAAGCTGCCCGACAACACCAGGGTGCAGATCGTCTCAGCGGCGCAGTTGGACGAGCTGTGCGGGAAGCATCCTGCAGTGGCTCCAGCAACCTCCACGGCCGCCAGGACGCCCGCCGACAAGCCAGCGACCAAGGCCGGCAAGATCACTCCCACTGCGAGCGCAGGAGCTGCTGCGCCTGCGACGAGGAGCAAGACGGGCGCATCCTCCAAGGATAGGCGAGTGTAAAGTCATCAGGTGGAAGGTAGATTTTTTTTTGCCTCTGATTATGTAAATTTCCTTTTTCTTTGCAGTTGTATTGTATCCTACCCTGTTTTGATTTTTATTAATATTTTTCTTTTTGATTGTTGTGACAGCGCAGTGTCGTGTTGTTGTGACACTGACAGCTGACAGATTTGATTCTGATGTTTTGCACAGATTAACATTTAGGCTGCGTTCAGAAATCAAATTTAAAAATATGTTTGGTTCGTTAAAAATTCATTTTAAATTTTCATGTAACTTGTTTGTTCTAAGGTTTTGCATAATTTTTATTTGTATTTACAATGTTATCGCATGGACAGTGCGGATTGATATTATGCGTTATATATATATTAAATATTACAATAATCATAGTTTAAATTTAAAATATTGATTAAACAACATATACATATTAGGTATTTTATATTATATTTTTATTAATAGTAACTATATATATTTTATGAGTATATATGATTCTGCCGCTAGTGATGATGATGATTTTTTATCATGTTCTTCTGTTGGTTCCACTTCACTTGACATGTCATACATTCCTCTCTCCTCTAGCCTTAATATGGAACTCTCCAAGTATCGCAAAGCATTGAATGTGGTCCATATTAACGCACAGAGTATTCCTTCACACCATTCTGATATGCTTGCATCATTAGACAATAATAATATACACGCTATCCTCGTTTCGGAATCTTGGTTAAAACCGTCGCTTGACTCCTCTGTGTATCCATTACCTGGGTTTAAATTGGTACGCAACGATCGTACCAACAAAGGTGGCGGGGGAGTAGCGATATACCTTCGCAGTCATATCCCTTACACCATTGTGAGTAGGTCTCCGAGCGAGTATTCTGGGAAGGCTGAGCATCTCTTCTTAGAAGTGCGTCTCAACTTCAGTAGGATTCTTCTCGGAGTCTACTATAGCCCATCTATGACTGTTAATTATTTCGAATCTTTTGAGAAACTTCTTGAGGATTATACTCCCAATTTTGATAACACCATAGTCATGGGCGATTTTAATACATGTCTTTTAAAAAACGACCATCGTTCCAAATCATTGTACTCTATCACAACTGCACAAAATCTGCACATTTTACCCCTTGACGCTACTCATCATCCTCCGAACTCTGATCCGACACTTCTAGATCTTATAATCGTTTCTTCTCCTGACCTTGTACTTCAGCACGGCCAATTAACGGCTGACTGTTTCTCCTATCACGATCTTCTTTATCTTTCTTTTAAGGTTCGTACTCCTAAACCAAAGAAGCGTACAATTCTCCAGCGTAATTTTAAGAGGATGGACTTGCAGCGGCTCTGCGAAGATGCAAACGCCATTGATTGGGCGCAGCTAAATAGCATTGACGACATTGACGCAAGGGTTGAGTTGTTTAATTCTCTCCTGACCGACCTTTTTGACAAACACGCACCCCTTCGTCCAGTTCGTGTGAAACAGCTGCCGGCCCCTTGGCTTACTGATAACATCAAGACCCTAATGTCGAAGCGAGATCACGCCAAGTACTGCTATAAAAAGCAACCGACAGATGAACACTTGCAGAAATACAAAGAGCTCAGGAATCGCTGCAATAGAGTGTGTAGAGATGCAAAGCGCCGATACATTCATACTTCCATTGATAACTGTGACACCTCACAGTTATGGACATTTCTTAAAACGTTGGGCATAGGCAAATCAAGGACGCATTCTAACATTGACACAGACCTCAATGCACTTAATAAGCACTTTTCCACTCCTCCTTTGACCCTTAGTGATCAAAACAAGGCCGAGGCTCTGAGTAATCTTGATTCTATACCGCTCCCTGATTGCCCTTCATTCACTTTTAAATTGGTTTCTGGTCGTGACGTTAAGAGACGTAGCGGCCTAATTTGCGTACTGAATTTGTCCTATATTTTTGGTGTTTAAAATAAGGAACAACCGCTTTGGAATACTGATATAACGTATATTGATTAAATAAGTTAGTTACAATTTACAATATTCGAGGAAATGGGGTAGGGAACAATTCAACCAATCACAGCTATAATGCTTCACGCCATCTACATCCAATCAGGTGGCAGTATTTGTAGTAGTACCGAGCGTGCCACTAGATGGCGCTGTTCCGGTTTATTTGGGCCCGAACATCCTCCCCGCCTTGGAACTGTTGTTCCAATGTGTTACAGCTGACTCGCGTCTTCCTCGACGAGTGGGCATATGCTCGTGTATGCTCGCCGCAGCACTCCCGTCGCAGTCTGGATGTCGGCCACCCTGGAGACGCCGTCCTTGCCGCGGATGGACTTGATGATGCGGCCCATATGCCACTTCAGTGGGGGGAGATTCTTATCTCTGATGATGACCATCGTGTTAGGTCTCAGCTCCTCAGTATGCTCTCGCCATTTAGCGCGGGTCTGCAGCTCGGATATGTACTCGTTAGCCCATCGTGACCAGAAGTGCTGTCTGATCTGCTCCGTCCTCTGATAGCGTGAGAGCCGTGTTGCCGGGATGTCGGTGTAGTCGTCGAACAGCGGCGAGGTCAGGCTCCGGCCGACCAAGAAGTGTGCAGGACTAAGTGGGAGAAAGTCAGTGGGATCTGTGGACATAGGTGTTAATGGTCGGGAGTTGAGGATAGCTTCTATTTGCGCTAATAACGTGCTAAACTCTTCGAATGTTAAGTTTACATTGCCAACTACTCGGCGTAGATGGTATTTACAACTTCGTACTCCACGTTCCCAAAGACCACCCATGTGCGGAGCGTGAGGGGGAATAAAAGAGAATTTTATTTGCTGACTGGTTGCGTAATCAATAATGTCCTTGCTACAGGAATCTAAAAATTTAGAAAATTCGTTTTTTAAACCTACGAAATTAGTCGCATTATCTGAATATATTTCTGTTGGCTTAGAACGACGTGAAATAAAACGCTTTAATGCTAGTAGGTACGCGTCTGTGGTGAGGTCACTTACTAGTTCTAAATGAACTGCGCGCGTGACAAAGCAGATAAATAAACAAATATAGCCCTTAGTTAATTTCGCGCCTCTGCCTTTTCGATTCAATACGGACACTGGCCCGGCGTAATCTACTCCGCATCGCATGAAAGGGTAAGTCGCAGTTATCCTTTCTTTAGGTAGATTACCCATTAGTGGGGTGAGGGTGCGACCCCGGACCCGCCTGCAGGCGACGCACGCGTGCACCACGGCGCGTGCGAGCGCGCGCGCGGCCACGGGCCACCACGCCTCGCGCACGTGGAACAGCAGCGCCTGCGGCCCACAGTGCATCAGCTGGCGGTGCTCGTGTCGAAACAATAACAATGCTAGGTGATGTTTACTAGAAATTAGTATAGGGTGTTTTTTGTTGTAATCGAATTCGGTTGAGTTATATAATCTACCACTGATGCGCATTATTTTGTTATCGTCAAGAAACAAATTTAATTTTGATAGATTATTTTTCTTACTAAGGTGGTTATTTTTTGTTAATGACTCATATTCTTTCGCGTATGATTCTTGTTGAGACCACCTAATTAGCATAATTTCCGACTCACGTAATTCGTCTACGGTTAGATTTCCTGTACGTTTATTTAGCTTACTACGCGCATTGTGAATGAAACGTAACATGTACGCGGCAGCGCGCTTCATACGCATGTATTGTGAAAACCTATGAAATGGAAAAACGCTGGATTCTATAGGTGATACGTTGTTAGTGCATGAAGTGACAACGGACTTAACTTCAGGCAATTCTACGTTTTGTTTAGACCATGTTCCTACAGGCACGTCGCCGCACGCAAAGTTAGGGTCGTGTAGAAACTGCGGCCCCTCCCACCATAGCCCGGAGGAGGCGAGGACCTCGAGGGCGACGCCGCGTGACACCAGGTCAGCGGGGTTGTCGGTGCCGCTGACGTGCCGCCACCGGGTGTCCTTTGTCAACTCGTGTATTTCTACTACTCGGTTTTGTACGAACGTTTTAAGTAGACTAGGTGCCATACGTAACCATCCTAGTACAATGGTAGAATCCGTCCAACACATTGTGTAGCTAAACTGACAACGAAGAGATTCGCGTATCTTATTATACAGCCTAGCCCCTAACAATGCACCACACAGCTCGAGTCGCGGGATACTTGTAGGTTTTAGCGGTGCTACTCGGCCCTTAGAACATAACAGTCGAACCTGTACCGTGTTATCATCGTTTATTGTGCGAATATAGGCGCTACTGCCGAAAGCCGCCTGTGACGCATCTGTGAATATGTGTAGCTCGTAGTTGACAGGCCGGCTTCCCATCGAGCAGCGCGGGATTCGAATTCGTCCGAGTGACGATAATGAAGTAACAAACCGGCTCCAAAGTCGCGCGATATCACTCGGCACCGCGTCGTTCCAATCTAACTTCAATAACCATAATTTTTGAAGAAGAATTTTTGCGCTAATAATGACGGGGCTGAGAAAACCTAATGCGTCGAATATTTGAGAGGTTTTTGATAAGATGGTCCGCTTTGTTATCACCTCGTCATCACCTTTGACCTGAGTGCTGAAATGAAGTTCGTCTGCTGAATTAAACCAACCTAAACCTAACGTTTTAGATTGCGCGTTTTCGCCTAAAGATAATTGTTTAGAGGTTTCAGATAAACTTGCATCTTCATTATCAAAGTTGAAGATCCACTTCCGGAGTGGAAAACAGCCTGATTGCAACGTCGCGGCCGTATTCTTACACAGCCGTATCAGCTGTTCTTTGTCGTCTAATCCTACAATCATGTCGTCAACGTAAAAATGCTCATTAATAACCCGTTGTACGTCGGGGTCGTTGCACTCGGTGGCTAATTGTTTCAGGCACCTGACGCTCATGAAGGCCGACGAGGCCATCCCATAGGTAATTGTGTTCAAACGGTAAACACCTAGCGGAAGTGACGGGTCATCGCGCCACAATATTAACTGCAGATCTCGTTGATCTTCGGCTACTAGACACTGACGATACATTTTTTCGATGTCAGCACACGCAACGTATTTGTGCTGTCTGAAGCGCAACAAAATCGAAAATAGATCACCCTGTATAGGCGAGCCGACCATCTGCAAATCATTTATTGATACACCAGTTGAAGATGGTTGATTAGCCTCGAAAACTACCCTTAATCGCGTACTAGTGCTATGCTCGCGAAACACACCGTGGTGTGTTAGGAAGTAATTCGGATATCCGTAGTCATTTACGCGAGTCATATGACCTAACCTTTCATACTCGTGTAAAAAATCGCTATATAACGCTTTATGTTGAGGCGAGCGCTGCAATCGCTTTTCTAGCGCTAAAAATCTACGTTCAGCCTGAAAATACGTGTCTCCCAAGGTCGTAGCCGGTTTTTTCATAGGAATGCGTACGCAGAACCTTCCGTCACTATTGCGCGTCGTAGTGTTGACGAAATGTTCCTCGCACGCGCGCTCCTCGTCCGTGCGCGTGTCGCTCGCCCCGGGCAGCTCCTCAAGCTCCCAGAACTGTCTTAGTTGCCTATCGATTGATTGAGTAAAATTACATTGTATTCCGCCACTACTGTGCGAATTGTAGATGGGGCCTGAAATTATCCAACCTAATTTTGTACTCTGTAAATAAGGACCGGTTTTTAGTCGAAATTTACCGTCGTTAAGGAGATCCCAAAACTTATCTGCGCCTATTAAAATGTCTATCGTTTTAAAGTCTAACCCCCTTATTCATAGAAAAGTTACAATACGTTTTAACTAATAAACTGTTTTGTCCCTCTCTGTCAAAGAACAAATTGTTCTTTGTCGGAGAGGGACAAAACAGTGTATTAGTTAAAACGTTTTGTAACTTCTCTATGAATAAGGGGGTAAGAATTCAGGATCTGCTAATACGATGCCGTCTGGAATGTCGTTATGTACGCTTTGTTTACATAAGACACGCGGCATGGTGGATGTTATCTGCGGTAGCACATAACAATTGATGCGCGTGGTGTAGGTATTGATGCGCGATTTTAACTCAATGTCACACGTTTCTGAACATTGAGTCACCGAATTACCTACCCCTCGAATTTCGTGAGTGGACTGTATAGTTATAGCGTTTAATGAGTCGCATAATTGTTTAGTAACAAAACATCGCTGGCTGCCACTATCAAGTAATGCGCAAGCCGTATGTGATTCGCCATTTTTGTCAATAATTTCAACTAACGCAGTAGATAAGAGAACCTGTTGTGAAGACATGGTGTTCGTGTGCGCGTGAAAATCTTGCATGTGTGCTTTGTTTACGATTATAGATGGACTAGCGGGACCGGCCGGTGACGTCATATTATTTTCAGGCACCGACAGGGCGGCGGCGGCGGCGCGTTGAACCGGTTCCTGAACCACGACGGAGTTCAAGTTCACGGAGCAATCAGCTGATTCGTCGCTGTGAATTAATGAGTTATGTTTTTTCGAACATATTTTACACGGCCCGAACCTACATGAATCTATATTATGACCGAACCGTAGGCAATTAGTGCATAACTTATTTTCACGTACTACACTAAGCTTCGTATCTAGGCTTGCGTCTATGAATTTAACACACGAGTACAGAGGATGTTTAGCCTGACACATGGGGCAATTTTTTTTGTAAGATTGAGAATATTGCGATGTATTCCTATTGAACGGGGGTTTGTTAGATGAAACATTACACTGGGCCGGCATTGAAAAACACTTGTTCGTAAAACTAGTTGGTTTTTTATTAATGTGTTGAACCTGCGCGTTAGTGGATGTGTTGCTATGGGACACCTGTAATGTTTCTAGCATGTCCGCCCTACTCTTGAGGAACTCGAGCAACTGATTAACGGTTAACTTTGTAGATGCGTCTTGTGAAATCAAAGAACCTTTGTGCTCCTCCCATTGTCTTTCAGTGGTTTTATCTAATTTAGAAACGACGATATAAATTATTAAAGTACACCACGAGTCTGTAGGCTCGCCGAGACTTTTTAAAGCGCGTATATTCTTTAATATCGTGTCTATTAGTTTTCTAATGAGGGACGGTGACTCCTTAGCTAACTGTTGAATGTTAAACAATGCTTTTACGTGATTTTGTATTAGTAGCCTACTATTGTTGTATCTGTTAAGAAGTAGTTCCCACGCTACTGTATAGTTTTCCGAGGATAGTTCAACCGCGTCTATGACTAACCCTGCGTCCCCCTTTAGGGATGATTTGAGGTAATGAAATTTCTCAATATTATTTAACTCATTGGATTTATGAACTAAGGACAGGAATGTGTCTCTAAATTGAAGCCAGTTTTCGTATGAACCGTCAAAGGTTGGCAGCGTGATGGTGGGCAGTTTAACTGAATTTAATTTACCCTTTTTAGCGTTATAAGAACTATCGGCGACCTCACCACATGTTAGCATTAACTCTGCTTGTGCAATGGAACTGTAATAACTATTTTCGAACTGTTCACGTTGAGATAACTGAGCTTCTAAATCGTGGTCAGGGACCGCTTCTTCTAAATTTGTTTGGACACTATTAAATTCGGAGAATAAACCAGCAGCACCTTGCACGCGTAATTTAATATCAACGTGGTTTTGGGGGGATAACTTTGCACTATCTATTGAATTAATGTAGTTAATGAATTTAGTAAGCCTGCCCTTTATAATGCCACGTTTTTTAACGAGATTGCGAATCAGTTCTTCCGTCTGTCTGTCTGTTGTGGATGATCTACAGGGAGATTGAGATCGTGACGCCGTGGCATCTTTTTCTGGGTTGAGAGTCATTTTGGTGGTCAGTGAAAAGTGGAGTACTCACGTGTAGTGTCGTGACGCGAAGACTGCGAGCAAGCTGTGGCCTCGGCAGTACGGTACACCCGTATGTTACTCTCTGCGGCTATTCACTGAAACACGTTATTAGCACAAATGAGGACGAGGTTGGAAAAGGGACAAGATGTCGTGTTTGCTGGGAACGACGATACTTCCTTTGGCTTGACTGCTAGTCCTTGATTGGAATTACGTCTGCGTTACGTCTCCTTCAGGCACCTGGTGTGACCCGCTTGGCTTGACCTTGACCTCGCTGATGTGTAGTTGTGCGAGATGGTTGCGTGGCAGGTACAGCTGACCTCCGTTCTTGGTGCGTATTCCGGGGGTTCCAAGGTAATCTTCAGGAATCAGCGTAATCCTTGTAAATATATGGCTCGGAAGGTCCAGAGCATGTAGCGGCCTAATTTGCGTACTGAATTTGTCCTATATTTTTGGTGTTTAAAATAAGGAACAACCGCTTTGGAATACTGATATAACGTATATTGATTAAATAAGTTAGTTACAATTTACAATATTCGAGGAAATGGGGTAGGGAACAATTCAACCAATCACAGCTATAATGCTTCACGCCATCTACATCCAATCAGGTGGCAGTATTTGTAGTAGTACCGAGCGTGCCACTAGATGGCGCTGTTCCGGTTTATTTGGGCCCGAACAGATGTATTTCTAACATTACCAGCAAGGCAACCGGTACTGACAATGTTAGTATTCTTATGATTAATCCAATTTTGGATATCATTCTGCCGCATATCACGAATATAATGAACCTTTCTTTACTTTCCAGTTCATTTCCTAGTACGTGGAAGAATGCTTTCATTGTTCCTCTTCCAAAAGTCCCTAATCCCTCTTCCTTATCCCAATTTCGCCCAATATCTATCCTACCATTCCTTTCAAAAGTCCTTGAACGCCTTGTATTTGAACAATTTTCCAACTTCCTCTCCACTCACCATCTACTTAATGAATTTCAGTCCGGGTTTCGAACAGGACATAGTACCGTCACGGCTCTGATCAAGGTCACCGATGACATTCGTTTTAATATGGATAACCATCAAGTTACTATTCTAACCCTGTTAGATTTTAGTAACGCATTTAACACGGTGAACTTTGATATACTTTTAGGCATCTTACAATCTCTTAACGTATCTCCGACAGTCACCAGTTGGTTCGAATCTTACCTTAAAGGTCGTCAGCAGTGTGTGCGCACCGACGCAGAGAGCTCTGCCTGGTGTCCGGTACTAGCTGGCGTCCCGCAAGGCGGCGTACTTTCTCCTTTACTTTTCTCATTATTTATTAATGTCCTTGCTAAACAACTTACTTCTCTCTATCACCTCTATGCAGATGATCTCCAGATCTACACAAGTGTTCTTCCGGAAAACATAAATATGGCAATTAATGATATTAATAGCAACCTGGAAATCATATCCAAGTGGGTAAAGAAGTTCGGACTTTTGCTTAACCCGGATAAGTCACAGGCTATCATATTAGGCAGCTCTAGATTGCTAAATAAGACAAATCTGTTCATACATGGGAAGCTTACTTATGACGGCACTGAAATACACTTTGTGAATGCTGTAAAGAATCTAGGCGTCATAATGGACAGCACCCTATCCTGGCTTCCCCAAGTGGAAGCAGTTAGCAAAAAAATGTTTGCATCTTTTCATTCGCTCAAGCGCATGCAGTTTTTCCTTCCTCACCACACTAAAATTACGCTGGCGCAGTCTTTGCTGCTTCCCATCCTCGACTACGCAGATGTAAGCTATCTCGACTTAACTGAAGAGCTACTTAATAAACTCGAACGTCTCCAAAATTTATGTATCCGTTTTATCTTTGGATTACGTAAATATGATCATATTTCAGAGTATCGTGCTCAACTTAAGTGGCTCCCAATTCGCCTTCGAAGGAATACTCATATTTTAACTGTATTGTACAATGTCCTCAATAATCCTTCTGCTCCCCACTACTTACGGTGCAAGTTCACCTACTTGTGCTCCCACGGCCGTGCTTTGCGATCACAGGAGAATAAGATGCTGAGTGTACCGTCACATAATAGTGCCACCTACAGTGATTCATTCGCGATTAAAGCGGTGAATCTATGGAATGCATTGCCTATGGATGTAAGATTATCATCATCACCTAACGCATTTAAAAATAATTTGAAAAGATATTATTTCACGACCTTAGGTTGGTAGAAATTTATAGGTAGGTAGTTAGTATTTATTTATTTTAGTATATATCTATTTGTAATATATATTATTAATTGTGTAAATATATATTTATTATACATTATTTCCATTTCATTACAAAAAAAGTGTAATGAAATGGAAATAATGTATAAATTATTATATTATGATTTCTGTTAATGTATATGCATGTAAATTGTAAAAAACGAGTTAAATAAATGGCTATCTTATCTTATCTTATCTTATATTTATTATAGATAATATGTATATATGATTCTAAAATATGTACCTACTTTATGTGTAAATATTAGAAAATAGGTTTTGTTAGATACTTTTGTATACAACAATAAATTTAGTTATTAAGAGTTTAGCCACTTGTGTCCTTACCTCCAGGGTTGACTGGAAGAGATCGCGTTGAGGCGATAAGTCCGCCCTTGTATACTAGTCTAGTTTAATTCTCTCAATTTTTTTTACTGTTATACCTATGTATATTGTATACAATAAAGTGTTTAAATAAATAAATGCCTACTTTACTAAAATGTAGAATAAGGTTTTCATTAATAAGCTTTGTTCTCATTGTCCCTGACACTGTGATTTCATTTATGCCTTTATTTTTCAGATTGAAGTTCCACAGTCATTGTCCAGATGACCCTATGCCGAAGCCGAAGCCGAGAATAGCTTTACAGGACGACGAGTGAGTTTTAGGTTTATCCTATTTTAGTACTCTGTGGACGCTCGCATTCATAGTAAATATAACCCTACTCTCTGTAACCTTAAGACTTACGTGCGATTCTAATTCTCGACGGACCTACGTGTGCAATATTACCCTTCTCCCGCTTAATATAAGGTCTCAATTTCAGTTCACCAGATGACTGCTATTGCAATTCAGGCCTTGGTGTGAGGCTGAACTCAGATGCAGATACATACAGACATCCGCATATCTTGAAATACAACCCTTACCCAGCTAACCTTACAAACTATTTCTCGTACTCCACAGACATTTGCTTATCTATGAAAACCACTCTTCACCCACTAACGTTAAGTCATCAATTCCAGTTCCCCAGACGACTGCTACTGCGACCCCCCGCCAGTGTGTCCGGCGGAGACTCAACTACAGATTCCTACAGATATCCGCATGCCGACGCCCGTGTCCCGGGTGTTGCACGGGTCGCCGTCTATGGAGGAGGTTGTTCATGTGAGTTGGATATGAGGACCTGTTTGGAATAATAATTTTAAGAGACCATAGATGATCACGTTGCTGGGATATCAAAGATGGGTCATGGAGTCATGACGATGACATAGAGACAGGTGACGGTTTTTTTTTCTATACGTACGCAAAATAAAAAAGCAAGTAAAAATATCGAAATGGCGGCAGTAACATAACTGGGATAAGGCATAGTAATAGGGCGAGATAGTATGAATTCTTGTAGGTGCCATTTTTTATATTGTTTCTTTATTTTGTGTTCTTTGTAGAAACGGGATGATGAAAGTAATCAAAAACCCATAATCCCAACTTTTTAAATTTTAGTTTCAAAGTTGAATTTTCCATAATGTTTAATTTTTATAACCGTTTCAGGTGCCTAGTCCATGCACTAGCGGTGAACGGGTGCAGGCTCAGAAGGCCACCGTGAACCCGGACTGTGTCATCCCGCCACTGCCGCCGCAAGAGATGTATACGTAAGTTGTAATTAACTATGATTTTGTTTAATAGGTAAATCACTGTTGACCATCAAATCATCTGCCCTTGGACACAGTGACACAACACTGACAATCCAACGGGCCGGAAGGCGTCCCACGCTGCGTTTGTCTGTTCGTGGTCTCCACCCGAGAACTAGAATTATTAACTAGAACTATCTGCCGAAGAATATAATAGAATATATTCGGCAGATAATTATGACCAGCCCACTGCCAATTCAGCTAGCACATGTAATCGTGATAATGATAATGATATAATATATGAAGCTTCTTATTACATAGGTATATGTATAGGTGTGGCTGCGCCACCGTTAAGTATAGGGCACTATTCAATATACGGTCAGTGTGCTACAAGCCAGCAGTCGTTTCACTCATCTCCCGTATATAACAGTGGCGGCGAGTGTGTTAATTACCCACATTAATAAATAAAAATGGCCGGTCCAAGTTCAAGTGCGTTTTTCGGAAACTTCTTACGTTTTGACCACACAATACAGGACTGGACTTCTTATAAGATGCAATTAAAGCAGTGGTTTTTAGCAAATGACATCGATGCATCTTCGGACAAGGCGGGAGTGAAGAAACGTGCTATCATGCTGAGCGCATTCAGTGAGAACACCTATAAACTAGCAAGCAATTTAGTACTACCGAAGTTACTGGAGGACCTGAGTTTCGACGATATAGTGAAGGAGTTAGACCAACACTTCACACCACGGCGTTGCGGGTTCGCGGAGCGGTACCACTTCTACGCGGCGGCGCAGCGCGCGGACGAGACGCACGCGCAGTGGGCCGCGCGCCTGCGTGGTCTCGTCGCGCATTGCAATTTCAAGGACTTAGAGAACTCATTACTTGACAAATTCGTGATGGGAATGCTGCCGGGTGCCGAGCGGGAGAAGATGTTTGCCATGGACACGAAGGACCTGTCTCTGGCAAAGGCGGTCGACGTGGCGGAGAGCGTGCGGTGCGCGCGCGCGGGGGCAGCCGCGGCGGCCATGAGCGCGCCGCCGGGTACCCTCAGCTCTGATCCTGTGTTCGCAATAGCGAAAGGCTCCGACGGCAACCAGCCGGCTAGTGATAGTGAAAGGTGTTCAGTGTGTGGCCGCAAGAGCCACAAGTCCAATCAGTGTCGGTTCGCAAGGTACAAGTGTACCAAGTGCAACATGAAGGGTCATTTACGTAGGATGTGCAAACGAGTCAACTTTGTGGATTCTGGCGAGGTGGACCAGGGCGATGACGATGGTGAGATTTTGCACATTCGTTCTAATAGAGGTGCACCAATGTCTGTAACTATAAATATCAGGAATATTCCCTTAAAGTTCGAAATAGACAGCGGTTCGGTAGTAACAGCTATATCCGAGAAAACTTATAACTTGTATTTTCAGGATACACAGCTAGTGTCAAGCCGAAAAAAGCTAATAAGTTATACAGGGGGAAACATTAACTGCTTAGGTATAGCAAAATTGCCCATTACTTATTTGGATGTCACTAAAATACTCGATGTTTACGTAATCCAAGATGGCGGCCCGTGTTTATTAGGACGTTATATCGCAGTTTCATTTAGAAATAGCTCCAATAAAATATTGCAATGGCGAATATCCCGATAACAAACTGATTGAGATGTTATTAACAAAGTTTTCACATACCTTTTCGGATAGACTAGGTTGTTTTAATAAGTACACAGTGCGTTTGCAGTTAAAGGAAGATGCAAAACCGATTTTTATGAAATCTAGACCAGTCGCGTTTGCACTAAGAGAAAAAGTTAACAAAGAAATTGAACGCTTGGTACAAATAGGCGTGATTGAACCGGTAGATTACTCCGATTACGCGTCTCCCATTGTTCCCGTTTTAAAAAGTAATGGGTCAGTCCGTATTTGTGCAGATTACTCTCAAACAATTAACAAACAGCTGTTCGTTGAAAAATATCCGCTGCCCACTGTGCAAGAATTGTTTTCCAGGCTTCATGGTGGCGAACAGTTTACTAAGTTAGATATGTCTAGTGCTTATAATCAGCTGATTTTGGAAGATACAAATAATATAACTTGTATAAACACGCCTAAGGGATTATTTAAGTACAAGAGGTTAGTATTTGGCCTATCTTCAGCTCCGGCTATTTTTCAAAAGGCGATGGAGAGTATTTTGAGATTAGATGGCGTGTTATTTTTCTTAGACGACGTGCTTATAACAGCACCTAACAAGTCAGAACATTTAAAAAAATTGGAAGCAGTACTTCAAATATTTCATGATGCAGGTCTCACTTTAGGTAACGACAAATGTGAGTTTTTTAAAGATGAGATAACGTATCTTGGCTACATTATTAATAAACATGGCATTAGGAAGTCACCGGAAAAAGTTAAGGCTATTGTGCAAGCCGCGGTTCCGACTAATGTTTCCCAGTTGCAATCTTTCTTAGGTCTGGTCAACTATTATAGAAATTTTGTACCTAATGCATCGTCAATGCTTAGTCCGCTTTATGATCTCCTGAAGAAAAATAAAAAATGGTATTGGTCTACAGAGCATTGTAAGGCATTTAGTGAGATAAAAAAATGTCTTGCATCTGAGAAAGTTTTAGCTCATTTTGATCCCAATGCAAAAATTATATTAACAGTCGACGCTTCTCCAACCGGATTAGGCGCGATATTGTCCCAGGTAGGACCCGACGGATTAGAACGTCCTATATCGTTTGCATCTCGAACGCTTAACGACGCCGAAAAAAAATATGCTCAAATTCAGAAGGAGGCTACCGCTATAATTTTTGGTGTCAAACGATTCCATCAATACTTATACGCAAGGTCGGAACCGTTTGTCTTACGCACCGACCATAAGCCTCTCGTGTCTATATTCGGACCTAATCACGGCATTCCTGAGGTATCAGCAAATAGGCTACAAAGATACGCAATATTTCTATCTGCATATAATTATGTTATAGAATTCGTAAGTAGTAGTAACAATAGTGCTGATTATTTATCGCGCGCAACAAAACCGGGTTTAATGAACAATACCGTTAGCAACAGGACGGCAGACACGGCGGCGGCGGCGGCAGCGGGGCAGGAGCCCGACCGCGCTGCATACGTCAACTTCGTGGTGGAGGGGGCATTGCCCATCACGCTCGATCAGCTGCGTCGCGAAACAAATAGTGATCCCGTATTGAATGAAGTTATTCAGTGTGTACTCAATGGTTGGCCACGAAAATGTAATAAACCGTATTTAAAACCATATTTTCTATGCCAGTCCCAACTTTCAGTGGAAAAAGGTTGTTTAATGCGTGGCCATAAGGTAGTAATTCCTGAAAGTTTACGTCATCACCTGTTAGCTTAGTTACACGTGTAACGTCAGTGAAACACAGAGGCTAATGGTTGACTGATTTATTACTAATGTCACACCGCATACATACATATAGCAACACAGGTAGGTAGGTAAAGATATATATAGCTACTTATCCTAACATCTTCCCCTCTCAAATCACATGCTTACTAAAAAACACAACTAGATAATACTACATAGTATTCAAAGAATAATGTACCTACTAAAGAATTTACACCCTAAGAAGTTAGAATACTTATATTAACATCCTATAGTAATTACTTACTCGGCAGACACGCATTAACAATTTAACACACTACATCATAACAACGTAAACAAATGAAGTTATTTCTGTTTTATAAGTTGGTAGGTACTTAGTTATTATTCTTATTAACTCGTTGAGCCCTATTGAGAGCGCGCAACGCTCGGGCCGACATGTCGGAGGGCAACAGCTGATGCGGCGGCGGTGACGTCACTTGTTTACTGTTACTGCCACCGACCGGGCTATTATGGTCAGCCGCCGCCGTGTCCCCTTCACCCTCTGACGCATCCTCAAATGTAACGTCAGCATCCTTATCAACTTCTACCGAGTCATTGGCAACTACATTAGCATTAGCCCGCGTTAATGAATATCGGTTTCTATTTACTGGAATCAGCTGATCCGAATGTCTCCGCCATTGTACCTCTCGACCTACGTCAACTTTGTACGAAACTGGTCCGGTTTGTTCGACTAGCTTCCCTTCCGTCCACTTCCCCCCCCGCGCGGAGTAATCCCTGGCCAGCACGGTGTCCCCCGGGCGCAGCGCGGGGCGCGGGGAGCCCGGCGCGTTCTGCTGCTGGCGCCGCTGCGCGCGCTGCACCGCGGCCGCCACGTCGGGGCGCAGCGCGTCCAGCCGCGAGCGCAGGCGCCGCCCCATCAACGCGACCGCCGGGGCCACCCCCGTCGTTGCATGGGGACAGTTACGGTATTGCAAAAGAAATTTTGATAAAGCGGTAGCAACGTCCTCCCCCTCATGTAAAGCCCGTTTTAAACATTTTTTTATTGTTTTTACGGCATTCTCTGCCGCCCCGTTACCTTGCGGCCTATAAGGAGCTGACGTTACATGTTGAATGCAATTCTTTTCACAAAATTCCTTAAACTCTAAACTAAAGAACGGCGGGCCATTATCGGTCACCAATTGCGAGGGTAAACCCTGTGATGCAAAGACTGATCTGAATGCGGCTATTGTCGATCGCGAATCTGTACTACGCATCATAATGGCTTCAATCCATTTGGAGTGTGCATCGACTATTATTAGGTACTTTTTACCTCCACATTCCCCGAAATCCGCATGAACTCTTTGCCACGGGTTGAGTGGGAACTCCCAGGGGTGCAGCGGGGCGCGCGGGGGCGCGTCGCGGACCGCGCGGCACGCGCTGCACATTTTACAAATATCTTCTATATCTCGATCTAAAGTAGACCAATAAACATAATTTCGTGATAAATTTTTCATTTTATTTATACCCAAGTGGCCCTCATGAATTTCTTCTAAAATCTTTTTATGTAAAGTGCCCGGTATCACTATTCTGTACTTATAAATTAGACAACCTAAGTCAATTGTTAGTTCATGTTTACGCGCAAAATAAGGTTTTTCTTCCTCGCAAGTGGTGTTCGACGGCCAACCAAATAAAACATAACCATAGATTTTACTTAGCAACACATCTTTCTTTGTCTCTTTAGCAATGTCATGGAAACTTATAGGCAATGACTCCTCAATCAAGTTTATATAGTTAACAACGTCCTTTACACGACCTTGCTGAGGTAACGGTAAACGCGATAATGCGTCGGCCGGGCCATTGTCCGCCGATCTAACAAATTCGACTGTAAAATCATACGCAGCTAAACGAGCTGCCCACCTCTGAAGGCGACTAGCTGCCGTCTGAGGAATACCCCCTTTAGCCCCAAAAATGTAACTCAACGGCTGATGGTCCGTTCGTAAAATGAATCGACGGCCAAATAGGTACTGATGGTGTTTGGTAATTCCGTAAAATATAGCTAGCGCTTCCTTGTCGAGCTGACTATAATTACGTTCGGCCGGGCTGAGCGTGCGCGACACGCAGCTGACGGGGCGCTCGGAGCCGTCCTCGTAGCGGTGCGCCAGCACGCCGCCCAGCCCGTACGCGCTGCTGTCCACCGACAGCACCACGGCCCGCCCCTCCTCGTAGTGGGCTAGTACACGTTCACTCAGCAAAGCCTGTTTCGCCTCTAAAAAAGCCTTATCACATAATGAGTCCCATTTCCAGCTCGCTTCCTTTCTTAACAAATTATGCAATGGATGAAGTAAGCTACTCAGGTTAGGAATGAATTTTCCATAATAATTTAACATCCCTAAAAAACTTTTTAATTGCGATACATCTTCAGGTCGTGGCGCACTGGAAATGGCCTCTAATTTCGTTGGATCAGGCCTCAAGCCATCCTTATCTATTATAAAGCCCAAGTATTTGACCTCATTTTTCATAAATTCACATTTACTTAGTTTAATAGTGAGTCCCATGTTACGTAACCGTTCGAGTACAGCCCTGAGATTACTTATATGCTCTTTTTCATTAGCACCCGTACAGCAAATGTCATCTAAAAATACTACAGTACCAGGCACCCCTCGTAGTGTCTCTTCCATTAACTTTTGGAATTTTTCTGGAATGCACGATAACCCATACGGGGTACGGCGGTAGGCAAATGTACCCATGTGCGTCGTGATAGCCGTGTACGGCTGAGAGTCTTCAGATAAAAGACACTGTTCATAGGCATGTTTCAAATCTATCTTTGAAAATTTTTCCCCCCCGCTCAAATTAGCAAATAATTCCTCAATGCGAGGTAAAGGGTAAAAGTCCCTCTTTAATTTAGGGTTAATTGTGATCTTATAATCACCGCATATTCGTACCTCGCCATTCTCCTTGACGACCGGTACGATGGGGGTGCCATAGTCTGAGTGGTGGACGCGGTACACCGAGCCGTCGGCCTGCAGCCGCTGCAGCTCGGCCTCCACGCGCGCCCGCAGCGCCAGCGGCACGGGCCGCGCGCGCACGTACACGCCCTCCGCGTCACTCAGCTGTAATCGAATGGTTTGTTTACATGTACCCAACTTATCTGTAAACACCTCAGGAAACTCCGCCCGTAACTGGTTCACTAATGAGGTCTCGGTTATTTCATTAAAGTTTATCTGATTAACTTTGAGTGCCCGCATCCAATCCCTGCCTAGTAAGGGACGGTTACCATTTTTTATCACGTATAGTGATAAGCCCTTAGCCTTTTCAACCCCCAAGGTAACGTCTACGTTAATATAACCGAGTGACTCGATTGGTGAACCAGAATAGCAGCGTAACATTAAATTATCCGATTTTAGTGGGTGGTGATAAAATACCCGTTTATAAAAGTCTTCACTAATTGCTGATATTCTACTGCCCGTATCAATTTCACATTCTATCTCACAATTGTCTATCAGTACTTTTATAAAATAAGGTTTATTACCTTGCGCTACGACCGCGATGTTAAACATGTCCTCGTCCGACTCCTCATTCACGAAATGGTGCCGCCCGGCCCATCTATTATCACTGTTATTTACTTGTTTACACATCACTTTTAGGTGACCCCTTTGATTACACTGATCACAATTATAATGCACAAATTTGCATCTATCCGGCCGATGTGGCTTGCCACATCGCCAGCACTGCATTGCGGCCTGGGCCCTGGGCCCGCCGCCGCCGCCGTCGCCGCCCCCGGAGGCCGCGCGGCCTGGCCAGCGCGGCCGGGAGACGCCCCCGCTGCCGCCGCCGCCGCCGCGCCTCGCGCTCGCCTGGTGCAGGCCCTCGCCTGCCTCGCCGCCGCCGCCGCCGCCACCTGAGGTCGTCGCAGCCGCCACGCTGCCGCTCACCTCCGCGTGTTTCTCTGCAGCCTCCAGCGCCAGAGCCAGTTCCACCGCCTCTTTATATTTGATTGTTGTTTCCGCGAAGATCCGAGACCTCATTGCCTCGCTCACCAGTCCCGACACAAATTGGTCTCTTAAGTTTTCTTCCAGGTTAGTTTTAAAGTTGCAGGTGGAAGCAAGGTGCTTGAGACTCTGTAGGTAGTCCATCAGTGGCTCGCCGGGGCGCTGGCGCCGCAGTCTGAAGACGTGGCGCTCCGCTATTTCGGACCGCTTCGGCTCCAAGTGCTCGGAGACTAAGCTTACCAGCTCGTCGAACGTCTTCTTCTCAGGATCCACCGGTGAGCAGAGGTCACACATCAGTGAATACGTGGCCTCGCCGACGACCGTGATTAGCATTGGCACTTTTAGCTCATCCTTTATTTCGTTAAGTAAAATAAACTGATTTACCCGCCGCACGTACGATAACCACTGTTTCGACCCTAGGTCAAAGGCTTCTATTTTGCCGATTGGCATTTTATCGAACGATTAAATATCACACACGCCGAAAACAAGATGTCCGCTTCCGCTCGTCGCCAGTGTAACGTCAGTGAAACACAGAGGCTAATGGTTGACTGATTTATTACTAATGTCACACCGCATACATACATATAGCAACACAGGTAGGTAGGTAAAGATATATATAGCTACTTATCCTAACAACACGGAATGCATTTTGGGATGGTTAAAACTAAAGCCGAGGCACGATCAAAGTTTTGGTTCCCGGGTCTAGATAAAGCCATTGAAAAATTAATTAGCGAATGTCCGGTATGTGTAGGTACGCGCCCCTCCCCGCCGCGCGCCCCTCTCGCGCCCTGGCCCTACCCGGCGGAGGCTTTTAGTAGAATCCATATGGATTTCCTTGGACCAATACAAAATCATATGTACCTAGTGATCGTAGACGCTCACTCAAAATGGGTGGAATGTTTCGACATGAAATCGAATACTACATCGGCCGCAGTAATCGGTAAATTGTGTTATTTCATGTCGACCTTTGGTATTCCCCATACTATTGTTAGTGATAACGCTCAATCGTTTGTTTCGGAGCAGTTTGTAAATTTTTGTCGCCTAAATGGTATCGCGGTAATGACGTCACCGGTGTATCATCCAATGAGTAATGGGCAAGCAGAGAGCTATGTAAAAATTGTAAAAAAAGGGTTAAGGAGTGCACTTCTATCAGGGCGAAACCAAGACGAGATTCACTGTAAATTATTACAATATTTATTTCAATATCGTAACTCGATACATTCGAGCACGGGGCAGTCGCCGGCACAGCTGGTGTTCGGCCGACAGTTGAGGTCGCGCCTCGACTTGTGCCTCCCGCGGTCCTCGCCTGCGTCCAACTCGCCTAATCTCATCGAACATAAACAGTCCTTACAGAGTGATTACTACGGGGGAACAATACGATCAGACTTTGTGCCGGGAGACATTGTTATGTACAAAAAATTTGTAAACAAAAATAAATATCACTGGACAAAAGGTGTTATTGTAAAGAAGTTGGGCGAAGTGGTGTATTTACTCAAGGACAATGAAAGTGATGCACAGTTAAAAAGGCATAAGAACCAATTATTTTTATATAAAGAAAAGCCAAGTAGTAGTCTGAATGAACATTTTGATTTTGCTAACGACTGCTATCAACACGATGATAGGGTTAATGGGGAGGGGGAGTTGCCTGTAGAAGGTACTCCTGAGCACAGGCCAGTGAGCGCGGCTCCAGTAGCCGCCCCGGCCGCGGCGCCGGGCCCCGCCCGGGACGACCATAGTCCAGTCAGAGGAGCCGGGCTGACTACCATGCTTTTAAGAAATGTTCCTAAAGTAGATTATAAGAAGTTCTTTTAGGTTTAAGTGTCAATTGTGCTATTGTTAAAGTATAAGGGATAACAGTTAGCTATTGGTGGAGGGATATTACATAGGTATATGTATAGGTGTGGCTGCGCCACCGTTAAGTATAGGGCACTATTCAATATACGGTCAGTGTGCTACAAGCCAGCAGTCGTTTCACTCATCTCCCGTATATATAACACTTCTTATATTTTTTGCAGGCTGCATCGACCGCACAGTGGCATCATTATGAATAAGGATAAAGATTACGTGTCGGAATTTATGGATTTCCACGGAATGAAGCTGCCATGTCCGTAAGTACATATACTCAATTGTACACATTATTAGCTCATACAAAAATGAATATATAAATAATACTTTAAAATGTATCTTTTGTAAATGCGGTGTTCGTGTAAACAATTATATTTCTTTTGCAGAAAAAAGAAGAGACGAAAAAGAAAAAGGTAAGTACCTACCTAAGTCCATAAAATCTCTTTTTTTTTCATGTGTTTTTATAGAAAACCCCAATAATTTTATTTGATGCATCTAAAATTGTTCCAGTATATGCGCGAGAAACGCATGCCCTCGACACAGAAATATTCGGTAAGTTAGGTTAGAAATATATATTCATAATATTATAGTAGGTAATAAATAGGATATAATTATAGTAATTTATTTATCCTTAGTAGCAGATCAGCGTATTAATCAAGTGTACAGACCCGCTTCGCTACGAGGGCTACACCGAAAAGATCGGGAATAGAATACTTAGGAATAAATTAGAGTGAAACCTTTTTGGTGTATCAAATGTAGTGTTTTTTCAAACATAATTCCATTTTCGAATTTTAAAAAAAGTAAAAAATAAAAGAGTATTGACCATTTGAATTTGACAAGTCGGTGTAAAAAATGGAGCTTACGCGGGAACATTTCCGTGCAATAATTTTTCACAACTTTCGTCGAGGTTTATCTCAAGAACAATGTCTCGCCGAGCTTGTTTCTATTTATAAACTTGAAGCACCAAGTAAAACGACTATATATCGTTGGTATTCTGAGTTTCGCCGTGGACGTTCCTCTCTTACCACAGTCCCTTCTACTGGTCGGCCAAAAACAGCGGTAACACAAGATAACATCGATGCTGTACGCCAGTTAATAAAAGAAGATAGACATGTGACATACGAGCAGATTCGGGCTTCTCTCAGCATTGGTATGACAGCCATTCAAACCATTTTACATGAAGAACTGGGTGTCAAGAAGTTAGTTTCGCGCTGGGTGCCCCACCGTTTGACCGAGGAACAAAAGTCGGCTCGTGTTAAGGGTCTGCAATAGGGAATCGAGGGTTGGCATTGTCATAGAATTATGTAGTAAATGATGCTCTACAGCCTTAAAAAAAATCACACAGGTAGTTGAAGAGTCTAGCTAGGTGCTGAATCATTCGAATTTAAGTAAATGATTATGGATAACTGTAAATTAATTTCAGAATATCAAGAAAAACCAGTCAATCACACTCCCGTATTGTAACAACTGTGTCGTAATTATTAAGAATTTTCATATGATTTTTATCATATTATAAAGTTAAAGGCTTGGACTAGGCGCTAAATACCTTGTTTTTTAATAAACACACACTTATTTTGTGTAAATTAATCCCAAACTTGAGCAATTTTTTTCCCTCAAATCTTCATACAAATATCTATGGCGGCTTTCTGTGTTATAAAATCATAAACACAAGTGACGTTTGACTCAGTCGGCCGGTGGCCTCCAAAGAAGGGTCACGTCGGTTTAGGCAGCACTGACAGCTCGCGATCTTATCGTGTACAGATACAAAATCACTGCACATTGGTTATCATTGCACTTTTTCAACTTTTAAGACACCAACATAATTTGATTTGAAATTGAGGAAGCATAATTCTTCCAGTATATTCAATACATTAAATTAAATTAGATAGTGTGCAATATTCTCGTGATATTACAGTCTCGTAAAAGTCTGATGAGGAGCAGGAATATAGCGAATGGATCTAAGTGATGACAATAAGCACGAACATTAGGTTAGGGATCAAAAATACAGTCTCTTGGTGCTGGTTGAGGTATGGTCTCGTGAGGATCTGATGAGGGCAGTAACACGGTGGTGGCTCAATTTTATTTCAAAGATGTTAATAGCTAAAAGCATCGAGTTTGGGCTATTAAGTATGTTTTTCAGAGAGAGAGAAAGAGATTTTGTTTTTCCTCTGGATGTGTTAGGTTTACTGGGTTTACTAAGTTCATTCTGTTAATGGCATCAAGTTGTTATGTGTTCATAAGTAATAATTATTTATTAACAAATGCTGTTGATTCTCCACGAAAATGTAAAAATAAAAATAAAATAAATAAAAATAAATTCGTAACGTAAAATTGTCAATGACGGAATTTCTTCTATAGACAGTAGCCACAAAAAAAAACAAACGATAGATGGCGTGATTTGAAGATAAAGATACATTTTTTCGACACATAGACAGCAACAACAAAAAAATACAGATTTAAAGAAAAGAAACACATACTTATACAAAACAACAAAGAAAAAAAAAGGATACACATCAAAATAACTGGAAAAAATATAAGCCCCAATTTACTTGTGTGGGACAGGGTGTACCATAATATTTTTTTTGGGGTACTCCCCATCTATGCGAAATATAAGCTTGATATCTTTACCCGTTTCTGAGAAAAAGGGCGGTGACAGACAGTCAGTCAGACAGACGGACAACAAAGAGATCCTATAACGGTTGCTTTTTTTCTTTTGACGTTCGAAACCCTAAAATTAAGTAAAAATATTATGCTGCCAAAAAATGTACTTACAGGTATTGAAAAAGCGGTATATAAACAAATTATACCAGCAGAGGGTTCACCATTTAGCTGAATGTTACTTAGAAAACGGCCTTGAGTGGCGGTCAAGTTGGTCCCCGCCTGCGATACTTTCCATTAACATTGGGACTCGTTTTCATGTTTTTAGCGTACAGTCAGGTTTTTAGTTTTTTATAATTGTATTTTTTTATTTGTAACTTTTAGTTGTTTTTATTTTATGAAATTTTACGTCGGTAGGTAGTTCATGATCATTTTTTATTTCAATAATTTTGGTGTTGTTATTTAAATACCTTCAATATGCATATTTTTGTAATGTGAAAATCAAGTCCTTTCATTTGATACCTTACACGGCAAAGTTGAATTATTATTTTTTCGATCATCACGTTATGTCCTCAAGAGGGCGCTATGTACATTTTAATGGAACGTCACATAGCCTATAGCCATCGCGCCATCAATACGCTTCTAACAATACCTCATACATCAAAATCTATCAAGCCGTTTAGGCTACTAGGCTAAACAGACAAACATACATATATACATACATACAATCAAAAAACATTACCCTCCTCCTTCGGCAGTCGGGTAAAAAGGAGTAAGACAGGGGGTCATTCTGAACTTTTGCTCTACGAGTTTTGGAAATTAACAAAAAAAACCTTTTTCATAGAAACTTTGTTGGACATGTGACTTTTTACCATGGAAAACGAATATTTTTTTTCGCGAATTTGCAAATCTCGTAGAACAAAAGTTGTTCAGAATGACCCTTTGAGTCATCCCCTTTTGGCTTAGTATAGCCCTTTTGCGACACTATGTATTTACTTTGCTTTGTCGTCGGGGTTCAGTTGGCTGGAGGATGCCCGAAACTTATTATCTACACTTTAATACTTTTAGTTACCTTTCTACAAGTAAATACCACATTTGTTTGAGAAAGCTAATCGGGTTCCGAGTATAGAGTAAAGTGGCACCCCTATTAATTTCTACTCTTTCCTGGTGCCTACCAGTGTAAGTAAGAATTATACTTACTTACCCTAAAATCACCCAAAATGTACTTGAACATAATTGTCAATAAAGTTGGCGAGTAAAAGTTTATCGACCCACTGTGCAAACTTACATGTGTGCGTGTCACTGCGTGTGCTGTGTGAAGAGCATTGAAAACCCAAAATTGGCGCGGCACGTCACCCTGTACGGGCCCTTAATTGGTGTCGATCTGCTCTGCAACGGTTCAATGGAGGCAGTTCAAATGCTGTCTACAATATCGTCTCTGGTGATGAATCGTGGATTTATTCATATGAGCCCGAAAGAAAACATCAATCGGCAGTTTGGGTCTTCGAAGGTGAAGTCAAGCCAACAAAAGTTATTCGCTCACGCAGCGTGTCGAAAAAAATGGTCGCTTCGTTTGTATCGAAAACTGGCCATGTGGCTACGATTCCATTACAAGAACAAAGGACGGTTACTGCTGATTGGTACACAACAGTTTGTTTGCCGGAAGTCGTAAGAGAACTTCGTAAAACTAACCCGAATCGTCGTATAATCCTTCACCACGATAATGCAAGCTCTCATACCGCTCGCAAAACAAGAACGTTTTTAAATATGGAAAACGTGGAGTTGATGGACCATCCTCCGTATAGCCCTGATCTGAGCCCCAATGATTATTTTACATTCCCAAGAATTAAAGATATGCTACGTGGTCAACGGTTTAGCGGCCCAGAAGAGGCGGTCGAAGCTTACAAATCAGCTGTTTTGACAGTATCCACTTCAGACTGGAATTACTGTTTCAATGATTGGTTTAATCGAATGAAAAAGTGCATTGAATGTCACGGAGACTACTTTGAAAAACAATAAAAGTAAATAATATTATGATATCTTTGTACTTTTTTCTATTCCCGATCATTTCGGTATCGCCCTCGTACAGTTACAGTACTTAATATTATTTTACACATCACTTTAACCCCCCATTTCACACAGCCCTAAACCTCGCCAACCCCTCCGCTACTGCCTGGGGCGCTCCAAGTCAGGCAAGTCGGGCAAGTCAGGCCAGCGTCGCAAGTCTAAGCGGCCACGCCGAATGAAGTCTGAAGACGAGTGCTTCGGACCCGGGGACGGACGGGACAAGTGGCCTTGGAGTATGATTAAGAGAAAGGTAAGATTATAATGTTAAGAAAGTACACGGTAGAGTTAAGTATATCAATCTGAAGGCAGCTCCATCGACACGTTGTAAAATATAGCAAGAGTCATATAGCCTTTTTATTGATACATTCTTATGTCCGGTGAATAAAGTTATTTTGTACTTTAAAACCAACAATAAAATGATGGAGTTGACAGCTGTCATAAGGCTCATGCTATATTTTACAAAGTATAGGTCCAAGTCCAGTGCCCAGCGTCGGTCGAAGCGCTTGCGCCGAGTGAAGTCTGAAGATGAGTACTTTGGTCCAGGGCCTGACGGCCGGGACAAGTGGCCTTGGAGTATGATTAAGAGAAAGGTAAGATGATAATAAGGGGAGTAAGGGGAGAACGGAACACAAAATCTTATCCGACCCAACTGTCAACCTCACCTGCACGCGCCGGATGGCGGCGGCGTGGCAGGCACCGCGCCGTGGTGCTCCCTGCTGGACAACAGACGAGGCTCTGACGACCGAGCAGTGGCGGTATAACCATACACCTGGCTTCGGCTGGAAGAGGCTCTCGGCGGCCTTGGAGGTCTAAATGCCTCCAGAAAGGACGATAGAAGAAGGTACTTCGAGAACAAACCGAGTGTGACGGCACGCTTTGAAGCAGCAGCCCTGCTAGCCGTCTAGGATACTATGGGCTAATTACCTGTATATCTGAAATTTAAAATTATTGAAACTCAAAGAAGGAATACACGGACCGATTTTCAACAAACGACTTTTGGCATGAAATTAAGGACTCTGATTGGATGTTGGAATGTTCGCACGATGCGCGAAGAAAGTAGAGGACACCAAGTTGTCAAATATATGCGGGACTACCAGTTAGAGATACTTGGCATTTCTGAAACGAGATGGAAAGACTTTGGGGAACAAAAAATTGAAGATTATACCCTTCTATACTCGGGACAGGAAGAGAAACACGAATACGGTGTTGGTATCCTGCTCACCAGAAATGCCCGAAACAGTCTGCTTGGCTGGAAAGCGGTGTCGGACAGAATAATCACAGCACGCTTCAAGTCCAAAGTGAGAAATATCACAGTAGTACAATGTTACGCGCCTACTAACGCAGCGAAACTGGACAAGAAGGAAGCGTTCTATGATCAACTCTCGCAAGCATTGCGAACTATTCCGAAAGGCGATATTGTGATTTGCATGGGTGACTATAACGCGCAGATTGGGGACGACAATCACAACATAGAGTCGTGGGTAGGGAAGCATGCGTTAGGAACACGAACGGAAAATGGCAACATGCTCGTAGACTTCTGCTGTGAATTTGATTTGGTGATTGGAGGATCGATATTTCCACATAAAGACTGCCATAAGGTATCCTGGGTCTCTCCTGATAGACGTACTGAAAATCAAATAGATCACGTCATGATAAGTAGGAAATGGCGACACTCTTTATTAGATGTCCGCAACCGAAGAGGAGCAGACGTGAACAGTGACCACCATCTCATAGTGGCAAAAATCCGCCTGAAGATAGCAAAGGTGCAGACTAAGACAACCACATTATCTCGGCGTTTCGATGTTTCCAAACTCCAGAATCCTGACAGGAAGCATGAATTTAGTGTGGAATTACACAACCAGTACCACACGCAGAGGGTTGAAGAAGCTTCAGTGGAGGAACAGTGGAGCGCTGTTAAAGGTGTACTGCTCAATTGCTGCGAAATGTTCTTAGGCCACAGTAACCCGCAGAAGAAGGAATGGATATCCGCTGAAACATGGAATAAAATATTACACCGAAAATCCATCAAAGAGAAACTTAATGCGGAAAACGACCAGAACATCAAAGAGATCCTTGCCTATGAATATTTTGTATGTGAAAGCGACATAAAGCGCAGTGCTAAAAGGGACAAACGAGTGAGAGCGGCATCGATAGCCCGAAGAGCGGAACTGGCGGCGCACGCAGGACACACCAGAGAGCTGTACCGTGCCGGAAGAGAGCTTTGCAATAAACCACCGACAACGCGGCCAGTAGTAGACAAAGCAGGAAAGGTGCTCACTACGCTGGAAGAACAATTGCGCAGATGGCATGAGCACTTCAACGAGGTCTTCCACACTCTGGACAATGAAGCCGCAGCAGAGGCTGACAGCGATGTCGACCTAGAATGTAATGTTCTAGACATCAAAGTTGATCCTCCGGACAAGGCTGAAATTGCACGTGCCATCAATGGCCTAAAGTGTGGTAAAGCTCCTGGAAATGATGGCATCCCAGTGGAAGCATTAAAGGCAAACGCGGACGTAACAGCTGATATACTGTTGCCCCTGATGACAGCGGTCTGGGAAACGGGCAAAATACCTGACAGCTGGAAGGAGGGCATTATAATTAAGCTACCGAAGAAAGGTGACCTGTCCCAATGCTCCAACTGGCGAGGAATCAACCTGTTGCCGGTGTGCTCCAAGATTCTGAGCAAAGTCCTGCTAGACAGAATGAGAAGCGCAGTTGACTACACGCTGAGGGACGAACAGAGTGGATTCAGAGCGGGGCGATCTTGCACCGACCAGATCAACGTACTGCGAGTGATTCTGGAGCAGTGCAATGAAATGCGGAAAGAACTCTATACTCTGTTCGTAGACTTCGAAAAAGCTTTCGATCGGGTGAAATGGTGTAGCATTTGGCGAATCCTTAGGCGAAGAGGTATACCGGCCAAGGTTATACAAATTATCAAATGCCTTTATGAGGGTTCCTCTTGCCGAGTGATGCACAAAGGCCAACTAACAGAACCGATAACAGTCACTGCCGGAGTCAAACAGGGCTGTTTGCTGTCCCCGCTTCTCTTTCTTGTAGTCTTGGATGACGTGATGCGCAGAGTGAGTAGTAAAGAAGAGAGGGGACTACAATGGTTGCAGGATAAGACCCTCGAAGACATAGACTTCGCCGACGATCTCTGCTTACTCGCGACATCTCGTGACGATCTTCAGTCCAAGACCGATGACCTCGCAAACGTTGCTGCTGAGGAAGGCCTGCGCATCAACTGTAGCAAGACCAAAGATATGCGCCTAAATACCTCCGATTCAGCCCCCATATATGTGAACGGCGACGTTGTCGAACAAGTGCAGCGTTTTACCTACCTGGGGAGCGTCGTGGACCCACTGGGCGGAGCGGAGGCGGATGTAGAAGCACGCATCAACAAAGCCCGAGCTGCATATGCGCAACTGAAGCCTGTTTGGACGTCTCGCATCATCACTCGGCGTACCAAGATCAGAGTTTTTAACTCCAATGTCAAGTCAGTCCTCCTGTACGGGTGCGAGACATGGCTCGTTAAGAATGAAGTAACCAGTAGACTTCAGGTGTTCGTGAACAAATGTCTGAGGCGCATACTGGGGATCTACTGGCCACGAACCATATCTAACGCAAGACTGTGGGAGATGACTGACCAGACACCCATTGACAAGGAGATCCTACTCAGGAAATGGCGCTGGATTGGGCATGTGCTGCGGAGACCAGACAATCACCTGTCCAAACAAGGGTTGAAATGGCAAGCGAAGGGGAAGAGAAGGCCGGGCCGCCCCCGTACCACCTGGAGGCGGTCAGTTGAAAAGGAGGCTGCATCAACTGGTCTCGGCTGGGACGACCTGGAAGCGGCCGCGCAGGATCGGGAGAAGTGGAAATCCTTTCTTCGAGCCCTATGTCCCTGATGAGGGATAAGAGGATTTCATCATCATCATCATCAAGATGATAATTAGATATGCAAGTGCATGGTAGAGTTAAGTAGGTATATCAGCGATCTAACTGAAAGCAGGTTAATCTGATCTAACGAGAAGATTAAATGAAATTAGAAATTCGAAAAAGAGGATGCACTACTTATTGGTATTATAGTAAGTAATATTATAGCAATGGCGAATGAATGCAAATTAAATCATAAAAAAATTATATACAAAATGGAAATGGCCATTTGCCGCCATTTTGATCAAGATACCTACATGATTTCTACGTCATCTGCTGCACCTATTAACCCCCAAATTCATAAGGTTTAAAATGGACGTCGTGTTGTGTTGTGATAATATAATTTTACCTTTTTGACGTAAAGAGTCGAAACTCGTGTGTTTCTTACTATATTTATATTATTATTATTTAAATGCATAACACTAAACTTATTTATTTTCCCACCAGGGCCGCGGCCGCCTCCGCAAGGGCATGTTCAAGACGCACTCGCTTACGAAGCTAGCGTGCAAGAAGGAGGTGAAACCAGACATACGCTACGGCATACTGCTGGGCTCGCATAATATGTACGATGAGCGGTTTGGTAAGTGGTTGCTAGTGTTTTCTTCTGCTTCGGCCTATGTTGAGCTACTGCAGGGTATGAAATTTAAATAAATGAAGTAAGAGAACTCAGGTTATTATACCGCTAAAGCTTTTAAAATCTGCAAGCAGAACCGGCCGGATAGGCTTATAATGACGCTCGGTTGCTCCTGAAAATTCAGGAAAAAGCACGAATCACTTTCGTTTCCTTATTCTTAGCTCCTATTGATAATTTACAGTCTCTGAGAATGTCTAAACTCCTCAAATTAATACTAACTGACCTACCTTGTATCAACTTAACCTTACCTCTTTCAAATCATAACCGAAAATGACCCTAACCCCTATCCCACTCAGGTGCAAAGTCCCGCGGCAAGCAAGCCCTGGTGATGAGTGTGACGGCGTACTGCCTCGCGTTCCACTACCACCCCAGGCAGTGGACCACGAAACTGGTCGACAATCTGCTAGCTACGGGGGAGGCTTGGTATGTTGGAGTAGACTACTATACTTACAGGGTGTTGCAATAAAATTTTAACATTCCCTTAAAAAAAATTAACTCGTCCCTTTTTGCTACACCCTGTATATAATTTAATTTATAACATAAAATTATATTATAGAGGCGTGAAACGCATTCTTTACCTATGTGCGTCAGTCCGTGTCCACGACGCCAGCGGGCGGAGCGGGCACGCCAAGGGCGTACCCAGGTAGGGGCAGGGGGGGGCAGCTGCCCCCCCCTAGAAGATAAAATAAACGTAAATTTTCCTGCCAAGTCGGAATTAAAAACGTATTATCTACTCTTACCTACCTACCTATTTTGTTTTGTATCTTAATCAAAGTAATTAAGGTCAACTGGGGTTACGTTGTATTTTTAGATCACTAAAAGTTTTCGGAATAATGGGAGCAAAGGTATGAAAAATTTAATGTAAAAGTGAGATATTAACTTTAAGAAACTAACGACTATTGAACAACTATTTCTTAACAAATTTAAAGCATTGATTTCTTTGCTGGAATCTTATAAAAGTTTCTTATTTTGACGACCGAATAGCGTAGTGGTTAGTGACCCTGACTACTGAGCCGAAGGTCCCGGGTTCGATTCCCGGCTGGGGCAGATATTTGTTTAAAGGAAAATATTTGTACTCGGGTCTTGGGTGTTGATATTTATATTTAGTATCTGTCTATCTATGTATTTGTGTAGATATATCAGCTGTCCGACACCCATAACACAGGTTCTGCCTAGCTTGGGGTCGGATGGCCGTGTGTGAGATGTCCCCACATATTTATTATTATTCTTATTTAGTGTCTCAAAAAAAGGGATGTTGAACGCATTTTCCAGGTTTGAGGAAAATGTGTTTTTAGTATGTAACTATTCAATAGGTCAGCTTTCCGTGAAAAAAATAAGAGAGTTTTATCCAGTTAATTTTTTTGTGCAATAGTATGGCACTTAATTTAGCCAAAAGAAACTATTGACGAATTCACAGATGATTTAGTAGAAATCAGGAAAATTCGTCTTATTTTCATGGACGCATTTACTCCATGATAAATCCAAATAACATTTTTATGCAAAAAGAACTACCTAAGTACTCCTTTAAAGTGAGTAAGAATGTAGATTTAATAGTGGTGAGTGACAGTTGTGAATAAGATGAAGTAACATCCATACATCCTCTCATTTATATTCTTTAGAAAAATAGTAAGATTGGATCAAATACGGGTATTAAACTTAGATATCAATTAAAATATGTGCATGGCAAAACCCATACTCTTCAATAAGTTTAGTGTTCATAAATAGTAAAAATCCTTATCGAGCTGGTTTCAGTGATCGTAACTGATCACTGAGGTTAACACATGGCACGGTCAGCCTTGGATGGATGACCGATTTCAAATGGTTCTTTTCTGGACGCTTCCGTGCTTTGGATGGCACGTTAAGCCGTGGGTCCCGGTTGCTGCTTCGGCAGCAGTTGTTAAGCCTAGTCAGAGGCCTTCGGGCAGCTTGAAAAAATCTGACAGTCGGGTTGTACACTTACACTTACCCGACAACTTTAGTGCGTCGTGTTGACGATTTCTGTTTTGAGGCAATGCGTTGTAACAATCGCAATAGCCCCATTACGCCTAACGCATTTACCCCAAGACTTTTATCAAACATAAAAAAATTAAGATCATTAATTCATCAAATAAAGCTATTTCATTGAAAATTTGTGTCTATATAAGTAGCCCAATGACTATTGTTTAGAATACCAACTGAATAAAATCAATTGATAAAGAAAACTTTAGATTCACATTTTCAATCACCTGTCACAGTACCAAACTTTCAAAAAAGTGTGCAAATCACAAAAAGACTGAATACTTGGATGATATTATGTTGACTACAACACCATCTGTCTGCAGTAAGTAAGTATTTAGTTTAAGCCAACGTAACTAGATGGCATTTTTCAACATTGATAAAGCCGTTTTCAAATAGGATCGAAAAGATTAATTTGGCCCGTAGACGCAATTGGCCTAGTTGACTTTAATAAAAGACAATTTTCATGATTTTTGTTTCAATATACCCGACCGACCATCATCTCAAGAGCTGCCCCCCCCTAGCTGAAATCCTGGGTACGCCCTTGGGGCACGCACTAGAGTTATTTACTCCATTACGGAGTACTACAAATATCGGACATATTATAAATTGATTAAGTTGATAACATGATGAAGCTGGTGATGAGCGCGGCGGCGATCCACTACCACCTTCGGCAATGAACCGCGACATCTCCAAATTCCTCCAATCTTCCTGCCCAAACACTTCCAACCTACCTCCACAACTTCCTCCAACTGTACCTCCAACTCCACCCATCCATCCCCCCCTCCCCAGGTACCTGCAGCTACTAGAGAAGGTGCACGACCACGAGGCGGTGCGCGGCATCTGCGAGGTGCTGCCCTTCGGCAAGAAACACGCGTTGAACTTAAACGGTATTAGATTCTTACCTTAGGTGCCAATGAAGAGTAAAAATTTATTGGGGTGCTACAAGGCCATAGTACATAGTTACTAAAATAGCTTTACCATAAGGGTATGTATTGGGATACCTGCACAGAAACAAAAAGTTCTGTTTCCACATTAACTTGCGAGGCTTTTGTTGTCTTCATGGAAGTTTTTCCCGTATGAATTCCGGGATAAGTAGAAGAAAAAATGACACTCATAAATCACATAAATAACGTGAAACTTGAACGATGAGGACAACAAACTTATTACTTATAGCAAAATGAAATATTGAAATATTACCAATAAATTAGCTCACTTATTCAATAGAATTCCTCTATATAGTGGTAGTTTAAATTATGACATCCAACTGACTCTCAACAACCACATCGAACTGATATATTTTTGCTATACCCAGTTTGTATTCAAAGATAAATATACTCTATTCCCAGGCAAGAAGATGCAAGTTCTGCTCGGCGAGCCTGAGATCGTGGGTTACACGATGTGTATGGATCCGCGCATCTACAACCTGTGTCGCGCGCTGCGGGTGTTCTTCAGACAGAATAGAGCCGGGGTTATGATGACGAGGTAAGTAATCTATGGATTAGATCGATATCTCAGTCGTTGGTAACCAGTTTAACATAGGCTAAGTTAGTCTGAATGTACCTAGTTACAAAGGTTTCACTAGAGAGAGCCACTATGTACAGGAACTAATATAATATAATAGAATCGTACTGGGCAGATGCCGGGTGGATGGAATGCTTCAAGATCTAGTGACGGTTACTGTTGATATATTCCGGCATTGTCGCGCTTCCTCTGCTCTCGTATCATTTGTTCACATCATCATCATTATCATCACGACCCATCACGTCCCCGCTGGGGCACGGGTCTCCTTACAATGAAGGAGGGGTTTCAGGCCTAGTCATTTGTATCCAAAGAATGGCATTTTGGTCATCTCTGGTGAATCGTAGTGTAAAAAGTATTTCCTGACCTATCGTTTCTCTTGCAGGGTCCTGAAAGTGGTGATATGGCGAGACAGAATATGCTACTACATATTCGACCCGGCGGGCCGAGACAAAAAGGGCTTCGTCAATTATAAAGATGGAACAGCCGCTCTCATAAACGTGAAAGACGTAGAGTCAGTGGCCGAAATGCTTCTATCTCGCTCTATTGTTGAAGACCAAAAATTCGTTCTAGCTCCACTAAAAGTCCTCAAAATGCTCGATGAAAAAGATGACGAAGATTTAGAATCGGATGTCGAGCCGACCCAAGCAGAAAAAGCGATGTTGGGCTACAGGATACTGACGGAAAACAACGCTATATGCAATGGAACAATGCATTTAGGCGACAAAAGCTTTGAAGACGCTAAATACAGACAGTCACTTCCAATAGCGTTAGTCGCTATGACTTACGCGAAAATATCGCCCCCCAACACGTGGTACTCGAAAACTGTAAACAAAATCTTGCGACTAGGAAATAAATTATACCACGACTGCATAAACCCTAAAATCCTAGCCGATCTAACCATAAACAGTATTCCTAACCAGATCAAAGTGGGGCCCTATGTCTGTGAGATAATCATCTACAGGGAAAAAGTTACTGGGCAGTTGTTTACACCGAACGAATGCCTATTCAACATAAACAGGGGTCTCGAAGAATTCTTTACTCTGGAAAACTGTGGTATACTGGAATTTAGCAATTACTATCTAGCTGTATGGAAGCAGAAAGAGATGTATTACATGTATGACCCTTACCCGAGGACAGCTGATGGTTTGAGGGCCCTGCAGGGTGGGAAAGCCTGTGTCATGATGTTTCTGAACCCCTGGGCGTTGGCTGAAGCCTTCACAGCTAATTGGGACTACATGCCTGAGACTACACCGTTCTGTGTTCACGGATTCAAAGTTTTGAAGCTTCGGAAGAAGGATAATAAGGTGAATACGGATCCTTGTTTTATATTCTCATATATTTTTTTTGCTTTGTCCAGGCAGGACGTAAGAGGACTTGTCGGCTGATGTTCTTGGCGTTACTCATCAAAGAGTTGTGGATATCGATCTTTGTGGATTTGAACGCTACATTATTACATGCACTTCCGGCAGTCTGTGAATTCAACTGATACTTAGCGTGTAGTGATAAAGTTTATCATACTTCCAAATATTCCTATAATAACAATATTACCAAAACCTCCACCATTCCTCCCCAGCACAAGCTCTACTGCTCTCTAAGCGGCGACCGCATTCGCAAGCGAGTAAAACGCCGAGTACTAGAAGTTTGCGACTGCGACGGCGCGGGCGGGGAGGGGGCGGGGCCTCGGGGCGCGGGGGGTGAAGGAGGGGGCGTGGCTGATGTTGATGATGACGTGTGGAGCAAGCCGTCCACGGCTAAGATTAGCGGGGCTGCTGCGGTAAGTGATTCTTATCGATTTTTCGGTGTAAACAACTGGCCCGTAACTCATTCTCTGTATAGATGATTATTTCGCAGACATAGGGACCCACTTTGATTTGGTTCGGGATACTGTTTATGGTTAGGTCGGCTAGGATTTTAGGAGGGGGCGAGAGGGGGCGTGGCCGACGTGGATGATGACGTGTGGAGCAAGCCGTCCACGGCGAAGATTAGTGGGGCCGCTGCGGTGAGTGTTTAGCTGGATGGTAGGTGCTGCATCTGGTTCGTTTGAATGGAATCTTAATATTTTATTATGTATTTAGAATAAAATAGTACTTACCATAAGGTTAACAGAATTATACATACTTATCAGTCGTCTAAGGCCGGCTCCACACGTTGGTCCCAACGCTCGTACCAACGTTGGACTGTAAATTGGGTGAGGCGTACATACGTTGGCTCATAAACTAGTTCTGTCCCGACAGGGCCAACGTGAAGATGTCCGATACAGAAATGTTAACTGCTCTGAGGCGATAAATATGAGCTAATTAATGATTTCCGCTTTTTTAAAATCTTCAATTGAGAAGATCATGCCCATATTCTGTTGAATGCTGCGCCATGCATCAGCTAATACATTTAGATTTCTATGTTCCTTTCGAGTTGCGTCCCATATTATTGAATGTGCTTGTTGTTAAGTTCAATAAAATCTGTAACGTTTTAATTTTTCCATAAAGGTGACGATTTTGTGTATGAGAAATCCCTTCTTGCTCGACGTCCGCACTCGTTGCGTGTTGCGACAGCACTGAGCAAAGCGCCAACGTGTGGGAGTGATCGCCAGCGTTGGCGCAGATTCCTTTGATAAAACCGACACGAGCCGGCCAACTACCAACGCTCGCCCCAACGTTGGGGCCAATGCAATTTTCTAGATCCATACGTTGGACGAGTAGCGTTGGGACCTGCGTTGGGGCCAACGTATGGAGCCGGCGTAAAACTATCTGGTTGCTTTGAATGGAAACATGGAATGGAATGGAAACGAAATTTGACAGATTTCATATCCGTTTGACAGCGCTAAACATCTGTTAAATACTGTCCAAGTTTTTTTGGTAAGGCCCTAAATACCTTATTTACTTATTATGTATTTAGAATAAAATAGTACCATAAGGTTAACAGAATTATACATACTTATCAGTGGGCTAATACTACGTTCTATGTCTATGTGGGTACCTGTACCTACCTATTACGATAGCAAAGAGAAACCAAAATATCCGATAGGATGCGTAAAAACTACCGATCAGGCTAATCTAGAGCAAAAGCGTGTTAAACTGTTGATGGTAATTAGGTTAACTACGCCAATAATTTATATGAACGTTGTATTTCCAGCCCAAACTAGCTGAAGAGAAGATGGGAGACATCATATCGCTAGTGGAGAGTATTCTGGAGGGGCACGTGCCCCCGATACCGATGCGGTATAAGAACGCACCGCCCGATGAAGAGATAGAGAAACCAGGTAATTTAGGATTTAAATTATTAAGCTTTATGGCGCTCCTTGTGACAGGACAAGTTGATATGATGATGATGGAGCACAATGAGTGCAGCAGCATTGTGGAACTTGACCGGTGTGGAGAGTCGAGCTAAAAATGAAACCTTTTTGATAAGTAGATTTAGTAGGTACTTTTTATGACTATGGTATGCTTCAAAAATAAAACTGTCATCATGACAAAAATCTGTTGGTTTTGAAGCGAAAACAAATCAAAAGAAAATTTATTATTTTTATGAAACATCTGGATTTACTGAACTGATCTAATATTATATCGAAAAGCATTAGGTACATCTGTGAAATCAAAATGACCATCGACAAATCTGATTATAAATTGCGACACTGCGATTGCAAAGTTAGGATTTGCAAGAAGAATATTTCGTGGGATATTTTGGACACCAACTTTGAGCCGATACCAATACTGTTCAAACTTTGCGGCGAATGTTCTCTCTCTCCGTTTGTGGTAGAAAAACCTGAAACAAGTCATATTATGTAATTTTTATTACTAATAATTAATAAAGTAATGTTCTCAATAACATTAGATATTTTGTCCTGCATTCCCCATTTTATGATAGATCTACATTTAGGTCATACACGATGTCACCATTGTAGGTAGGTAATCGTAAGATTCTGAAGCGATTACCCAATGATTCCTAGGAAAGTCGACTGCATACAATCTAGAGAAGTAAACTTTTGGACCATGTCCAAATACAAATTCAGAAACCGTCAATAACCTTCGTTGGAGATTTTTGATGTTTGTTGTAAAAAGGTATATAATTTACAGATTCTTAATTTCATCCACAGTCGATTGTCCCGCCAATGCAACGATACCTATGTCACTTATATCCCATTCTAGGAGAAAAGACGTCTGACACAAACAAAAACTACCCTTATTCGAATGTAATATGGGTTTTGACAGATATCTTTCCCCGTGAAATAGGGATATAATCGCGGGACAATCAACTGTTGCTGAACCATTAAGAATCTGAAAATTTAGTATCTGAGATTAAAAAACAGACTTTAGTCCTTATATTCATTGTGTATAGGGTATATAGCTACCGGCGGCGGCGCCTCCAGCTTGGGATCGGGTTAGGTCATAGGTTTACTCATTTATACAGTCAACTTATGTAACAGAACCTTATATTCACCAACATTCCAGTGGACCTAGACTCGCCCACGGTCTCCGCCACGCAGATAGTGCCGCCGTGGCCGCGGCCGCGGGACAAGAGCAACGAGGCGCCCGACCCCGACCCTGACCCCGAGCCCGAGGCGCCGCCGGTAGCTATATACCCTATACGTAATGAATATAAGGACTAAAGTCTGTTTTTTAGTCTAAGATACTAAATTTACAGATTCTGAACGTTTACAGTTATATATAGAATGGGATATAAGTGACATAGGTATCGTTGCATTGGCGGGACAATCGACTGTTTATGAACCATTAAGAATCTGAAAATTTAGTATATAAGATTAAAAAACAGACTTTAGTTCTTATATCCATTATGTATATAGGGTATATAGCTACCGGCGGCGGCGGCGGCGCGTCCGGCTAGGTCATATAGTCCGGTAGGACATAGGTTTACTCATTTATATGTAGAGTCAACTAAATTAAAACAACCACCTTCTCACCAATATCCCCTCACAACTTATGTACCTAACAGAACCATATTCACCAACATCCCCACATCAACATTCCAGTGGACCTAGACTCGCCGACCGTGTCGGCCACGCAGATAGTGCCGCCGTGGCCGCGCCCCAGAGACAAGAGTAACGAGGCTCCCGACCCAGACCCTGACCCCGAGCCCGAGGCGCCGCCGCCGCCGCCACCGGTATGTAAACCCTGGACATAACGAATAGTTTAGGCACGGACTATTAAAAATAACTTACTTTTTTGTGGCTTTTTGAAGTCGGTTTTTTTCATGTACCTACGTATAAAAGTTACGCAGTAGAAACAAAATGTCCGCGGCCTGATTGCGTCTCATGTCTCTTATGTGTGGCCCGCGCCTTAGAATCAACGCGGATGAGTGCATTTAACCTTCGCGTTTCATCAATCATGATACCTTAATCAATGCTCTTATGTTGATATCCTTAGATTTAGACGATTTCATCCACTTAATTATTATTATTGTTTTCTGTTGCAGCCTGGTGAAGGTGCTGGTGAAGAGGTAAATATCGTATTTATAGCTCTTATAAAAAAGTGATTTATCTACTGCCATCAACCTTCTTCATCCAACCACCAACGCCTGCCGTAGTTGGTCTCGTCGGGCTAGAGCCTAGAGTGTTGTCCACGATGTTTGCTTAAAACCCACTCTAAGGGTGAGGCCCATTGATGCGTTGTGTCGCGTCGTCCCAAAGAAACAGTTATAAAAAATATTAAGGCAGCGACGTCGCTACGACGACTCCCCACTTTATTACTGTTGTAAAGTGTGCAATTAAATAAATAAAACCACCAATACGCTCCCTGAAGCAAGGGCTGACGAACAAAAACTAATTAACCCCCAACAGGCGGGCGAAGAAGAAGAAGAAGAGGACATAGACGAGGAGACGGAGAACCGGCGCGCCGCTGAAAAGGCTCGTTTAGCGGAAGAAAGGAGGAGGGCCCAGGAGCTGCCGCCGCCGCTGCCGCCGCCGCCGTCGCCGCAGCCGGAGCCAGAGGTGAGTGTTGTCATTAGTTGTTGCTGTCCTAAGGTACCCCAGTGGTACAGAGGGCCTTTAGGAAGGGAGTGGAGCGGAGAAATTGACCAATGAAATTGCATAAAAACTCCGCTCATGCAATTTGCGCTCCGCTCATTGGATGACAAGCGTGCGCCACGGCGTCCTGTCCTCAGCAACCGCTCTAGCCTCCGTCCAGGTTAGGCCTTGGTGTGTGATGAGCTGATGAGTGATGATGGAGCGGGCGCGGCTGGCGGAGGAGCGGAGGCGCGCAGTAGCTGCCGCCGCCGCCCTCGCCGCAGCCGGAGCCAGAGGTCAGTGGCATGAGTGATTAGTTGTTGGTTTAAGTACAATGTAGCCATCGCTCTTACGGTGAAGGAGGATACATTGTGAGGAAACCTGCACATCTAGCACAACGAACTCTGGCCTCTGGAAGCGAACCTTCGGGGAATACAGTCGTTACATATCTATGTAAAAAGGGTACGTGTATTAAACTGAAAGGGGGTAAATTCAAACAACTTTTGTTGTAAGTATGTTTTTTTAATGGTGGTCGAATCTGCTTTTTTTAAGAGGGAAAGATCATGTGAAGTGGAATTTTCACGTTATCAGTTCGAATACGATCTAGTTCTGCACCGATGGTTCTTTCATCATGAGTTTCTGTTGACAGCTTCTAAAAGCATTTAATTTCATTGCAGCTGGCCCCACCACCGCGTATCTGCGAAGAAGAGATCGAAACCCTCGAGCCCATCGAAGTAGACCGCCAAGTCCTGCTCACAGAAGACGCAAAGAAACGCTACAAAATACGACAACTACGCAAAAAGGCCGCACCGCCGCTAATCGAGATACTCCAACCGACCAAAACCGCTTCAGACGAACTACTAGAACCGAGTAACTTCAACACGTTGCCAGATTCTTCGCAAATCGTGTCTGGGACAGATTTTATAGCCAACGAAGAGGCTCAGCACGTGATGCCTTTCGTCTCGATAATGGCGATTGTGACGTCATACAAGTACTCTATAAACACTTGGACGAGTGGAATCGTTGATTTCGTGGTGCAAGCGGGAAGAGAGTTGTATGATAATAAGAGAGCGAAGTTCCAGTTTGCGCCGATGCATGTTATACCGAGGATTCGGATTGGGCGTCAGGTGATTTATAGCTCCTTTATAAAAAACATATTTTATCTTGCATTAACGTATCAATCTGTATGTGGTCTATGCAAAGTTTGTTCCAAAATGCATAAACCGATTTGAATACTGTTTTCAACCGACACCCGATACGTCCCACTAACCACATGGCTGTGTTTAACACAAAGCGGGATGCGACATTATGTACTCTGCTAAAGATGGCAACTAGGCAGATGTTAAATAGATCTAGATCAGCTATGTAAATATTTTAAAAAAATACTGATAGAGGGAGCCACTGCCATGTAGGCCAAACCTTATTAATTAAGTCGCTAGGTATACCATACCTAAAAACTCACATTTTTCCCACCTTTCCAGACATACGAAGCGGTAATCGACGTGGTCGCCGAAGGGCCCACCTGGAAGCTGGAAGAGGTACTAAACCGTCAGTTCTGCTGCCGCTTCGACCGCCTCATGATGACCACTTGCAACTATAGCGCCGCCATATTCCTGAGAAATGGCCTGTATTATATGTATGATGCGAGCCCGTGTAATCCTATGGGCTTAAGAGAGGATACTGATATGGGAGGCGCGTGCTTCTTGCGCTTTAGGACTTTACATGACTTGGTTACACGGTGAGTTGTGTTTCATTTAATTACGGATTATATTCAGTGCTTAGATATAGTAATTAGATCTGTGAGGTAAGTCTTGTGGTAGTAGTAAAGACCGATGTAACCATTGACTAGATCCAAGTATCTAATTCTCAACTATTCAACCATCTACTATATAGCCACTAGAGTGGCTCGTCATACTACAATTATAAAGTCAAAATAGACGGGTGCCAAGAATTTACATAAGCTCTCCTTCAACACCTTTGAAGCTGTTATGCATGCATGTAAATGCACGACCTCAATCATCACTACTTTACCTTGATACACATTCCACACTCACCTATTCCCTTTCATTCCAGAATGCTATTCAACAAGGACGGCAAACGAGAAGACCAGCAGTTCGTGATGAGTCGCATCATCGTGCGCCAATTGTCCAAAGAGCCTCGTATGCAACTGCCTGACGACTATGAATACGCGACCGGCCGCCCCAGGTGCCCTAACTCCAAGACTACTATAGCAGCCAAGCCGAAGAAGAAAACCACCGTCATCGACCCCAATATAGGCTCCATGGTCGACAAGAAAGTACCAATAGGGTACCAACAGTCAGAGTGTGGGACCTATGTCATTGAAGGGACAACGTCTCTTGGACCGAGAAGCTCATCGGATTATATACAAGATTGCCACTTCGTGTCGCTAGTAGCCATGTTGTTAGCCACCATGCATCCAGTAAAAACCTGGGACCAAATCATGATCGACGTCTGCCTAGAGAAGGGTCTAGAAATAGCGGACAAGGCCACCAACTTGAATATATGCGAGAAGCGTGCCCTCAGAAATGTGATCATCGATGGTAAATACATCAATCTGAATATAAAGAGGATAGAGGTTATTAATGAGAATCCAGAGAGGACGTTGGATCAGTATTTGAACGCCGTTATGCAAAGACTCCGTTACGTCATGATCAGGTTTCCTGAATGTTGTCTCGTGGTGTGTCACTCGGATGAATACTACCACTTATTTGACCCCTACGAGTCCCCCATAGAGTCGGAATTCTACTGCGGCTCATCATACTGCCCATCGCGCGAGTCCGTGGCCTCAAATGGCAGCTCTAAAAAAGGAGATAAAAGACCACCGAGGACACTGTTTAACGCCACTTGGTCGCTCTGTCCCACTCTAGACAACGTGCTCTATAGGATACGGACTGTAGTGTCGCCTGAAACAGTAGAAGAGCCAGAGTTTTACAACTTCGAACTGACGTCAGTGAAAGCCCTTCCCAAATACTCGGCACTAAACTGTAAACTGAGCCCTATGTTTAAAGCAGATGTCAACCCGAACGCACCCTACCTCCGCCCGAAGAAGCGGTGCCCTCGGATTGACGAGAAACTGTACTGGTTGTGTTCCGACGGCGTTCCGTGGTCGAGGATGAATACGGAAAACAGCATCGGCTGCCCGCGCCGCTCACCCCCAGCGGTATGGAACGACTGGGATATAGAAGTCCCTGGAGATCTCTACTCTGTCTGGGGATCGCTACACCCCAACCACGACAAGTATGTTGAAAGTCACCGCGGCACGCAGTATCTAGCTACTTGCGTGGTCGCGCTCGCCTTCACTAAAGTCTGTAGACTCAGCGCGTGGACCGGCCGCCTCATCGACGGTATAGTTGACGCAGGGGACCACTACCACCAGCGATGCCTGGAGTGTGTTGGAGAAGAACCAAATACGGAACTAACCCTTGAGGTGCTACCGAAAACCTTCGAACTGTACCCGTACTCCTTCAAAGTTAAATTCGAACAGGTCATCTTTGGATTCATGTACAATAAGCTGCAAGATAGGTATAATTTAAGTGCGGCTCTTGAGTACTTCTTCGAAGCACACGACACTGGTATACTTGTTTCTCCGAGCAAGAATCTCGGGTTCGGAAAAATTGCTGCGTCATACTTCATGTTCGATTGTCAAAGCTTTGGAGTTCCCCTGTTTTCGCCTGACCAAGGAGTGGCGTACATGTTGAAATGTGAGAGTCTCAATAGGTTAATTTACTGTATGACGATGACGTTAAATGTGAGGAAGCATGGTCAGGTGTTCCATTTGTACAGGGTAAATATACGCGTTCAGAGTAAAAAAGACAATGAAAATCAACAGTAATAAAGTATATTGTTAATGTATATTTTTTGTTTCATTTTATTTCGTAGTTATCATTATAGTCGATTAAATTTGGTACTTACTGATATTTGCTATTGAGCAACCCTCTCAAATGAATCCATCCTAGCCCTGAACTGAAAAGTAGTTCAACTTTTTATCTTAAAATTTCCATTAATAAAAAGCTGGAACTAGTACACATAAAGTAAGACTGACTGATAGATAGTAGGTATATTAGCCATTTTATTATATCGCGAACAGATAAAGAAACGATTTGAAAATGGCGGCTGATCAGTGGGAGTAAGAAGGCTACACACAGCATACGACAGAGCGTTATAGCTGTATCTGTACACCTCATCACCATAGTCATAGACTAGAATATTCATAAATAGTCATTATCTTGAGCTGGAGCCATAAGACAGGCACATTCAAACCAAGGAAGACAGTGCTCTCGGCCAAGAGATTCAAAGTGACTATTGGTTGGGTAAACTCAATAAAAGATTATAAAGACTATAAATTGTTCTATCTTGACCAGGACTCATCATCATTACATCATGTGGAAAGAATTAAAGAATAATGATAGATGAATTTTGAAATCTAGATAGATAGAAAGCTTTTTTGATATTTATTTTCTCACCTATCATTTGAAATTAATTTCCAATTAAATTCAATTTATTGCTCTTAGGAAGCCTTACAAAGTTCCATCTTCCTATAATTAATTAGATAGAATTGCCTATTTTTCCAGGATGATGACCTCATGTTGTAATCAGACAAATTTTGTTTACTTTGTAGATAACAAGATTTTGTTAACGGGTTGAGTTCCTATCCCAATCAAAAGCGAGGCAAATTAAATTGTAGTAACCAGATACTTTTATTACTATTAAACTAATTTAAAGCAAGCAGATAAAAAAAGAAAGCAATTTTTTAAAATGTTATTTTATTAACTGTAAAAACCTTAACATAATGTACTGTCGATGTTATTCTATCACTACCAAAGGTATTATTCAAGATCGGGTAAGTTGTCATCATCAGAGTCATCATCCAGGTCGTCAAAGGACGGTTTGTCAGCCTTGTCGCCCGCGCCCGCGCCGCCCATGGACCGGAGCATCTCCTCGATGTCCATGTTGCCGCCGCCGCCGCCGCCACCGCTCTCCTCCTCTTCGTCGTCCTCATCCACCCACTTATTGAAGTCTATCTTCAGCCAGTGAGGCTTCTTCTTGTCCTTCGTGAGGTTGGGCCAGTGCGGCGCGTCCTTCTTCTCCTTCCTCAGCACCATCTCTATACAGCGGCCCTTGTTGCCAAACGTGCTGCTCTCGGGCACGATGGCATCGTAAACCTGGATCTTTACCTCGTAAGTTTTCTTGTCAGGCGACGCTGCTTTGAAGTAAACTGAGTCTTTCTCTATTTTAATGATAGGGTCTGTCGTTTCGACGTTAAACGTGAGTAATACCTCGTCCTTCCGCTGAGCCCATAGAACTGCCGGTGGGGTTACAATGTCGTTCGCCATTTTATTTGTCGATAATATTTTTATCACAAACTAAAAGGCGGTCTCCAAGTAACACAATTGATCTAACTAGGTCGTACGCTATAGTATATTCACAATTAGATCTATGCAGAATAGAATATTCACCGCAGCACAAAAACCACCTCGTTTCATTTGCCGATCGTTTATGGAACTTTGGTGTTGCCATAAAAAAGACAATTAAATTATACCAAATCAAGCTAGGCTGGCTGAGCTGAAATCAAGAGGTGTGAGTGTTTCGACACGACTCACAACTAACACGAATGCCGGGTGGTACGAATTCAAAGAAAACACCAGTATTAATTTTCACTATTCACCTCGAGTGTCTCTGGAGTTGTTCACTGTTCGAGCTTTCTATTAGAACTGAACTGTTCGACTGTCACTATTGAACTGAACTGTTCGACTGTTACTATTGAACTGAACTGTTCGACTGTTACTATTGAACTGAACTTAATGTGCGCCGGACACCTCGTTTTATATAGGCCGGCGAGCGATCTTCCCGAAAGTTCCAGAGATACTCGAGGTCACACTATTTATTATTATTATTACTAAGTAGGTATAAACAATCCATACTTATCTACTAACTATAAGTACCTAACTTAGCATCTAGAAAGTTCGCGGACGTTGTGGAACATTCCCTTACTATTGTTCTAGAAGCTTCCAGACTTTTGTAGATCTATTGAATCTATACTTATCTTTCTAGAACATTATCGAAACTACTGGAAAGTGATGGAATGTTCCAGAACCTTCACGAATGATCTATTTGATCTAGCGATTGTCGCGAACAAGAGGATATGTACAAAGATTCCACAAGAGAGAGCCACGTACAGGAACTTCACCCCCTATCAGAATAGAATAGAATATACCAAATGGACTCTTGTTTTACTGGTGTTTTACCCACTTTTTTATAGATTTATGATGATGACCTTATGTTGTAATCAACCAATTTTATCAGGAGCATTTTATCTCCGATTGAATTTATTATACTGACTATCTGGGGATAAGAGGACGTCTACCAAGCCCACATTTTGATAATAGATTATTATATAAAAAGTTGTGAAAAAATACTAATTTAGAATATTTTTTGTTGGGCTTGCAACACTGTTCTGTCAAATTCATCGTCGCTGCAGCAATGATAGATTCGTTCCGTTTTACGGGGACTCTTGCTTTTCTAATATAGGTAAATGTAATTGGTATGAAGTTGTTTTTTTTATGAAGCAATTCATTAAAATATAATTACTAACTTAGTCAAAAAATGACGATGCAAATATTGTACTTTGTACTTAAGATTAAATAATACCTGCCTGCCTGGATATATATTTTCTATGTATAACGAAACGTAATATATCTAGAATATTCCTACCCAGCCTTCGAACTGAATTTAAATTTTATTCGGGTAGCTCGGTACTCGGTAGGCAGGTACCTACCTACACGACGATTAAATACAGGATGGGTGAACTTATTCCTAATTATATTTAATGCATTAGTGTAGAATATATTGGATACCTACCTACATATCACAGGATGCTTACTTGTAACTAGCAACATGCCCCTCCTTAGAACCCGTAGTACATTATTGTAATAAATAATATATGGTCATACGTCCATGGACGTTTGATGCACTTTCGAAATGCAAAAGTTTTTTGGCGTAGATAATTAATGTATGTTCATGGTATTTTTAAACTCTGAGAATACTATGAGAAATCTCTGAAAATTGATTTGCCTATTTTAGTTAACTTTAAAGAGAAAAGAGTTGGAATAAAACATACTATATTTTTATGATATTTTATTACGGTTCTATTGCTGTATCTACTTGGATCTATTAGATAAAATCTGAATTGATATTAAAACTAATTTTGACGCGGATCTATTGAAAAATAAAACGAAAGGAAAGATACAAGTTAGGGTACATTAGGTTAACCTACCGAAAAACCTCCTATTCCTACCAAATATTTTTGGTAAAACAGAGGTATACCACTGTCACTCTGCTTCAATAAATATCTCCTAGTAAATCTATTTCTAAAAATGGACTCACATTAAATATTATTGCTCTTTACCAAAGGAGCTTTTAAATTTTAATAGCAGTTACTAAGATATTTTTTTAATATAAAGAAGTGAATTTGCATTTACTTAACACATAATATGCAACATAATTAAGTATATGAAATATAAGTGTTTTAAATTGTTAGTATTTATTTCAGTATTAGTGCAGTTTGTTTAAATATGAAACACCAGGCACGGCACAGGACAGTCAAAAATCACAGCTTAAACTCTAACCTATCATAAGACACTAATATTTTATTGTAAATATATTGAAATATTGGAAGATTTTGTGTTAACAGTATTTACATATGGTGATAATTGATAAATGTTTAAAGTGCAACTAAAATACATAATAAAAAATGAGTTACAGCAATACATGACAGTTAATATAAATATTATACTTAATAGAATTATACATGATTTATTTATTGTATATTAAATATACATAAACGAAAACAACTTATATCAAACTTAATATACTATCCGTGCGAATAAAGAATTAACTGGAAAATGGTGTACGACCTCTCGCTACACCTCTCTATCTCACTGTTATTACTTAATGATTTAGGTATACTCTATCCCACTTATGTAACCGCCGCAATTTTGTTAAGGTTTATTTATTCACACGACACGGGAGAAATTTGGGACTGTATTACACTAAGTAAAGTCAATTAAATTTACCTTCTTTATTATTATGTAATTACCATTTTTGGACGCTCAAAAATACCCGTAATTAGTAACTAAATGCACAACGAATGCCACCTTGTATATTTTAAAACTTCATAAAATTAAATACAAGTGTACCCAGTTGACTAGAAGCTAATAGGTGAGCAATTAGACAGTATACTTTGTATACTGTCTAATTGCACATAATGTCGAATAAATAGTGTAGCATTCCCATGAAATCTATAGTTTGAATGGACATCAATAGGTTACTGTACCTGTATTGTAATAATAATTTAATTAATTAGGATAATATTGCTACAAGTTTCTAGCCTTTAGGGAACGATTCAAATGCAAACATGAACTAACTAGCTACATCTTAGTTTACTTTTGATAGTAAACAGCTAATCAGACATAACAATAAATTCCAAGTGACATAGTGCAATAACACTATAATATTTTGCTGAAGTTTTAAAAAGGTTAAGCACTTATTATGGCAATGTTTTTGTTGGTAAATACCACCGGATTATCTTTAAAATGATTATACCGACATCAATCAGTCACTATAACTATTTAAGACAAATAATTTAGCTCTTTAACCGCATCCGCAATCTAAAATGGGCTTAAGTGGATCACCCATATCTAGGATTTTATCTATGAATTATTTTGGCTTCGTCTCACTGGTATACAGTTACATTCTCGAAGTTGTCAACTGCTGACGCTTACCAGATACTAGAAAACTCCAAAACCGCAGAGGCATCAAGAGGTTTGGCGCGATCTCGCTTGGCCTTTAATAATTCAGGACGTAGGGACCTTTATCTATCCTCGGTGATGCAGGGTAAAGCGTATATGCGTTAAGAACCAGCTAATGGTGCGAGCTACGCGGCTCGGCTGTTTTTCTTTCTCTCTATTAACCTGAGTATTGACAGCCGCCACTTTGGTCAACTTCCGAGAATTTATCTGTATCTTAAATTACGTATGCGGACACCCACGATTAATTGACAATTTAGATCTCCGGTTGTACAATCACAGTTTCTGTTACAATCGCGTCACCCGGCTTCCAGCAACTCTGGGCGCACGTGAAGACTAGGACGGAGAGAAAGTGCAAGTGAGAGAGCGATACGTTCGTCGGGAGTATTCGGAGGGCGTCAGCAAAGTTCGGCAGGAGCTGCAGCTCGCATATGAGGCGGGAACCGCAGCGGTGGCAGATGGTCGGGAGGCTCGCGTCCGGTGAGTGGGGGCTGGAGGGCAGCGGCGCTCCTAGCAGGGGACGCTCGTCTCGGGTGTATCTGGAAAATATTAATACGCCACTTAAAACTTAAGAAAGAAAACTTAAGGGCAATGGGATATGGATCCCAAATGGGAGATTTTCAACCATAGACAAACAACCTCAAGGACCAAATTGTATAACATTATCGTATCTTTATGACGGGGGCAATATGTTTTTATAATTATCATGTATTATTAACTATTATGTTGTATACTACAATAGAGAAAAATACTAAGTGAATGCAATTTAAGCATAAAATATAATTTAACATTTTCCAGTGTATAATTCCCGGATAGACCGCACGCCCCTAGGCGTAACATTAATGACAAGAAAATTTTCCGTACGCCTGTAGACGTATTTTTTTGCTATGATTTTTTTAGCATCATTTAGTCGTCACCCCTACCTCAGTATCTGCCCCGGGTTCTCCCTCAGCCGGGTGACGAAGGCGTGGAACATGGCGTCTCCGTGCAGCGGCGCCGCTTCTTCATACACCTCCTCGCCGCCGCCGCCGCCGCCGCCCGCCGCGTCGCCGGCTGCCACCACTTCCATCTCTGAGGGAGAATACAGAGTGGTTATTAGATATAACATGCGGCACACGTAGATTTCGGCTTAGTATACCCTTTTTGCAACATCCTGTAGAATGAGCCGCGTTTCGACTTACCATTTTTTTACAGTCTGCATTAGTCTCATGAAATTAACATTGCTTACACGATGCTTATTAATTACACAATACCAATATTTTTTTATACAAAACAAATTAGGTATTTACGCACATAAATTAGTCTACTGATTCATCAGCACCCAAAACAAGCGTACGACTTATGATGATGTCAAGGCCACACGCTCTACAAAAGGACATACCGATAAATAAGGACAAAACCATACGTAATGCTAATAAAGGCGAAAGTGTGAGTTTGTCCTTGGTTCATGCGACGCAACGTAAATGCGATGTATTTTTTTTTGTGAGGATAGTTGGTGGTTGGTTGGTGGTAGTTGGTGTGTTAGTTATACATGGCTATCCCGGTAGGATAACCATGAGCCGAGAGATTCCCCCTACAGTACTTAGTTGTAGTTGGTTATTAATATAGCTAGTAATATTGTTCATATAGCAAAAATGTTGGAATCTACTGAAGCCAGACCGACTGACCTACATTTAGATTAGTCTTAAGAATGTTACCTGTGTAACTTTTTATCCCTGAATCCTCACTACAAACCTCTTTAAACACGCAGCTTACAATGCTACAATAGGTTCCAATGAAGCCACTCACCATTCTCCCTTCTGTACTTATTGAGCAACTCGGTGACCTTGTCGTCATGCGCACTTGCCCGCTTCACCTCTTCCTCTACGTAGATGAACTTGGGAGCGAACTGCAGGGAGCCGCTGATGAGGCGACCGCGCAGGTCGGGCGGTAGCTCAGCTGTCTGGAATATAGAGTTTAATGGTTGTATGAGTAGGGGTTCTTTTGGATTGAGGTATCGGCAAAATCAACAACAATAAAAAGACTTGCTGTCAGCGTAAAGTGGGTGATAGACTAGACGTATAAAAAAATAATGTACTCCTAGCCGAATTTCGACTACGGCGGCCAATCTCAATTGAGATCAGCCATCTACGCAGGAGTAGATTATAGTGCCCAAGTGTGTGCGCAGTACACAGGAGCACTCTCTGTTCCATCACTCTCATAACCCAATGGGACGGATTGACCGACACGACTGGAGAGAGCTAGGCGCAGGACCGACTGCTTTACATGCCCATCCGACAGCATGGATCGTTTCACTGTTTCGGACAACAGGTGATCAGCCTTCTATGTCCTAACCAAACTTAGAACCACAATTTAGAAACACAAATTGATGGTCCCACCCGGGAATCGAACCCAGGACCTCTGGGTCATGAAGCGAAGCTTCTACCACTAGACCACAGAGGCAGGCAAACGAGTATTTCGACGACCTTTTTTTGCTCTTTTCTCACCTTAAATTCGTGTACTTAAGAACATAAACTTCTTATTATAAATTCTTTGCACATAAAAACATAGTACAAAGGCGAACTTAATGCTAGTAGTTCTTCAAGCTATACTTACGTCTATATCCCATTTAAGAGAGGAATACCGAGAAATACTTTGCAGGATTGCGTGAAATACACTTTATGTCAAATGCCCTCAGTGAATGAGGATATAGCAGAGGATAGGGAAAAATGGTGTCACATCTTTAGCAAAAGAAGCAATTCTCCTTCACCAACTAGCTAATCCTTTAACTACAATAACTAGCTATAGTCATCAATACTCAGAGAATAATACTGACCTGATGCAGCAGAGTCTCCAGGTCGTTGTTGGGGGCGGTCGGCGTGTCCACGGTCACCAGCCCGGGCTCATCACCTCCTTCCAGCTCAGCCGCGGCTACTGGCGCCCCGATCGCTCCTACTGCACCTGGGGTAGTAGTGTGGTGGTATTAGAAGTTTACTGGTGGTAGTGGCTTAGTATTCATTTTGTAGATTTCATGAATATAATATTTGTTCCTATATTTATTGTAAATATTAGAACTATTTATACATTTCTAAAAGGTTGTAAACCCATAAATATAATCAGTATACATAATTTTAATTTAAATTAATTATGGAGCAGAGCAGTCTATTAATTTTGTAATAATATACCTAAATGTAAAAAAGAATAAAATGACCGGTAACAAAGATAAAGTTTGACTATGACTTACCCTGCACGGGAGACATGTTGGCGTTGTGAGCATCGTTGGAGACATGCAAGTGTCCCAGCGCTTGCTCCACTGATTCTATTTCAAATGAGTTGCTCTCATCATCTTCATCTGAAAGCCTACAAAACATTCAACTTATTAAATCATTTTGTTAGACATATATTTAAACTTGTTGCCTACAATAGTGTAGTTTGTCCAGTTGTTTTAATCCAGTTGCATGCTAGGAAATCAGAGACAGCAATTAAAAATCTATGATGGGTCACTGGTACTTGATAAATAAATAAATAATAATAAAATATGTGGTTTATTTGTGTTGTGCAACAATGGCCAAGCCATGCTCTCTACTACTCTCTCTACTCCTCTTTATAGTTGCCAAAAAGTAATACAAGATGCACTTTAATTATATACATTACAAACCTGTTAACATTATTAGGACTAGGGGCATTGTCAACATTCATGAAGTTTCCGTTGGCCGTGTCTCCATTATCATTCTCATCCCACTCATCGGCTCCATTGCACCAGGTCAGGTTGGTGTCAGGGGTGGGCATGGCCACTGTGGTGCAAGCGTTCACCGGGCTGCCGGAGTCATCTTGGATCTGACTCCGCACACATATCCAACTGGGAAAGTTTGTTACAAAAGGTATCTTTGAGTTGTGATAAAATAAATAAAAAACTCCTCTTGTTATAAGGCTTGTATGTATACAGGTTGTTGCAAAAAGGGTATACAATAAAATTCGCGAAAAAAAATTATTAATTTTCTATAGAAACTTAGTTGGTCCCGTGACTTTTTACTATGGAGAATGAATATTTTTTTCGCAAATTTCCAAATGCTGATTTCAGATTCGGACTTAGATATAACATGCTGCACATGCTGGTTTCGGCTTAGTATACCCTTTTTGCAACACCCTGTATAAATTCAAAAACATTGAAATTATGGCCTTTTCTGCAGAGTCTATTTAAGATAATACAGGTTAGAATGGTAGACCTGTGTCAGGTCAAGTATCACAGATTACGGTGTTTGACCTATTTTGATGCTGAAATGGACAAAGTGTGTGGCAAAGCAATACAAATATAACTCACCTCTCAGACTGCGACCAGCAGTTAGGACTGACACACGCAAACACGTATAAGGTACGGTGGTAAATCGAATTCTCTAGAGGAGCATAACATTGTACCACCTGCATCCTGTACAACCCACAGAGAGGGCACTTGGAGGAAAACTGTAAATTCTCCAGAGGAGGCCAATCCTACAACAAAAGAGGCAACGTTACAGAAGAACAACATGTGATTTTATGTTAAAGTAAAAATATTTTTCTTACAGGAAATCCTCCAATTTTGTTCACATTATAGTTCAATAACGTTTGGTTCTTTTCACTAACTGGTTCTTCTTCGTATCCTAAATAAACTTTTCCCTGTTGTTTGGCCATTTTAATTCATTTAAATTAAATTATGATCAAATTAAATAATGTAAAACAGAAATCGATCAACCTCTGGAAAAAAATATGCAAACTGTCAATGAAATGTCAAATAATTTGACAGGTGAAAATAGATTTATGGAGATTGATACTAAAATGATGTTGATGGTGATCAATAAACCTTATTCTGATGGAACCTTCATAATGAACTTTTCTTATTGATTACCTGATAAATGATCTCTTATTAATATATACATCTTCTGAGCTACAAAAACACAAAGTTATACATGGGACACATATTATGGGACATAACTTTCTCGCTGTCCCAGAGGGCAAGTAGGATGAATAGGTACTTTCCCTCCTTAAATTTACTTGGTAGTAACTAGGTACTGTGGGCAGGTAAGGTAGAGATGAAATTAGCTATCAATCACCATGGCCATAATAATTACGACCCAATAATGCACTACGTTGGTAAATAGGTCATCATTTCGCCCCATCACCCCACAGCTGGGGCACGGGTTTCCTTCCTAATGAAGGAAGGGTTTTAGGCCTAGTCCACCACGATGGCCTAGTGCGGGTTGGTGGACCCCAACACAGGCAAACTTGTGCTAAGCGAGTTGTCGGGTGGGCAACCCGAGTTTCAGAAATTTTCAAGCTGCCCGAAGGCCTCTGACTATTTAGGTTTAATGATTGCTGCCGAAGCAGCAACCGGGAACCACGGCTCAACGTGCCATCCAAAGTACGGAAGCGTCCTGAAAAGAACCACTTGAAATCGGTCACCCATCCAATGGCTGACTGTGCCATATGTTGCTTAACCTCAGTTAGACAGGTGTATACTTAGTTAGCTAGCTATTTACTTACCTATCTGAATTAATAAAAGAAGCCTAACGTGGCTCTGACTCATGTTGCCTTTCTAATCAGATTTATTCGACCTTCAAATTAAAATCTGTTATGGAAATCCCGGGTTAATAATACTTACATTTCTATATCATCGCGACGTCACTAGGGCTCCTAAAAAGGATATTGTTTTGGTGTTGCGACAACTTTTGACCTGGATTACGCAACGTGTTCTTGTGTGCAAATTTACTTACGGTAAAGTGTAAATTTTTGATAGGCACGTTGATACCAAACTGGTTTTTCGGTAGCCCGGGAAAGTATAAGTATACTTAAGTACTTATACTCATTTATTTAATGACGTTGCTTACACGATAGGTCAATTAAGTTCCATTACCCTTTGAGCGAATTGGTTTTTCTCAGTAATGGAGGTAGGTACTTAACGAGTAGCGGTTAACTTCTGCTTCCAGCATATTACTTATAACTATTTGGTGTACCTACTGACATAGCTAGGTGGATAAATAAGTAAGTAGGTAAGCACATAATTAGGTAAGTAAAATGACTTGTGTCGCTGCCTATGTGTCATTTACGATCTTAGGTTCTATAAGCCAGTCTATACATAGGTATGCGGAGTACCAAATCTTACAAAGGAGTTCATTAGCCATAGAATGAGCAGGCTCAGACCGGTAAGTAGCGTCTGGAGTCTGGAGCTATACATATAGCCTTATGTTCCTCAGTCTTCCTCATCCAGCCATTACCGCTACCTGTCTTTTGCACACCCTAGGTGTGGTCATGGTCACTTCTCGTTCTCTATACATAATCATAGTCTACCTACACCTAAGAAAAACATAGTGATCAAAAATTTTATTGAAGTTCCATGTTTTAAAGCTAGTAGTGTATAAGTAATTATTATAATAATTAAATTCAAGATACATACATTACGGGACGGCTACAGGGGGTCCCTAGTCCCTATGTATAGTGATGGTTAAATTTCGCAGCTTGATCCTGTGATGATCCAGTCTCCCTGATTCCTTTGATTTTTTTCTCCCTACTATGCAACCTAGCCCAACAACTCCTGCTCCCCATTCAACAATAAATCCTAAATAACTACACCTATGTAAGCATATTAAACTTGCCAAGACTCATTCAGTCAGTGTCCACCTATCTAGATTTTAGATCTAGCACAATAAAGACACCTGCATCTTAAAATTTCGCACGCGTCCTGTTTAATCTACTTATCCCCATGGCTATGACAGGTACCTACATATGCTGCATCTCGATTATCAACCAGTACACTCTTCGAATTTGTAATTGTTTTGAAAGTCGCATCTGTATTGGATCTGGATATTTAGAGCACGATTCTACTAACTGAAGTTCGAACCTACTAATAAAGTCTAAAATAGTACAGACCGGGGCAGAGAAACATGATCAGAGTAACACTGTGACTACTTACATAGATAGTACCTACTTACATCAGTATTTAAAAGTACTGTTACTCGGTACTTACCTTATTGATTTAAGTACTTAAGTACTACCTACCTGTGTATTTGAACGGGAAAAGGGAAGGAAAAGTACCTTGATAACGATGAATGACAAGTGATAAGCATGTTTGACCAAGGTTTGACTTCTTCAGTTCACTCGCGTCTCGTTCCAAGTCCCTATGATGATGATGACCCACCACCTTTTGACATAATGTAGTTATGTGAAACATAATAGAGAGCTTGACTATTAACTTCAATGACCACCGATTTGGAACACCGTTTCTCTGTAACTCTTTAGCAGACTGTGGTCATGTCCAGACCCGGTCATTGGCCAAGGATTAATGATTGCGACACGCGTGGGCTTACAACTTTTAGTAACATTACAGTCGCAGCCTGCCTTCAGAACTCATCCAACTTTGAAAGGCTCTGTTGTCTTTTATATGAAATTATTTATTTGTATATACTTACCTAAGTGTTAATTAACTAAACAGTGATGGATGTGCGATTTATTTTTGGTCTGATAGTGGTGAGTTTTTCATAATTAGATTAATTTTAGGGCAATGATTATGATCACATTATTATATTTAAAATAGCAACCTAGTTATTAGCTATGTACCTACGATATTTAAGCATAGCCTACTAGCCTACTTAGATATAGAATCAGGGATATTTAATTTATACCTAACACCTGCTAGTTAAGTTCCCGAGCTAGAAAACTTTCAGGATACCTACATAGTAATAAATTAGAACATAACAGACATATTCTCCAATCTGCAGGTTTTAGCAGCATCCAACCACCAATCAGCCTCTGTGTCCGTGAAACCCACCCTCTGTCCAACCAATAAGATCGCGCCCCACCGTCGGATAGCCAATAGTGGTACCCTCGGGTACTTCGCAGAGTTGTTCAACGACAATCGTCTGCAGAATGATGCCCCTAGTGCTCTTCAGGAGCAGCCTCAAGAGGATGACCCCACTGATTGCGGGGATATTGAGGATTATGATGAGACTGACTTAAGTTCTAGTAAGTATTTTTTGGTTATCCTACTTAGAAATTAGGTGATTATAAATTGCAATCGCCATTAGTGAGGTGCTCATCGGAAACTATTAAAATACACTTGACAAAAACCCAGTTAACATACTTACCTACCAACCTTGAAATTAATTATAATATTTTATTGACCAGTTCTGCTGGCCTAATTGTGAGACACACTTACCTTCCTACTTTTATACTAACAGCCATACATTTCCTACTATTATTCGTTGCAGTCACACCTCAAAGGAAACGAGCCTTCACAGAGAACGCAGAGAACAGATGGTTCTTCAATTTTGGTGGTCCGACTAGACCACCTCCCAACAGACCACAACGACCAGAATATATACCCAACCAACCTCAATACCCACCCAACACGCCGCAATACCCTCCAAACAGGCCACAGGGACCTTATTACCCACCCAATTCCGATCCAAATCGTCCGCAAAGACCGGAATATCCACCGAACAGACCGCAAAGACCCGAGTATCCACCAAATAGGCCACAAAGACCAGAATATCCTCCAAATAGGCCGCAAAGGCCAGAGTTTCCGCCGAATAGGCCACAGAGGCCGGATCGGCCACCGCATCCTCCGTATGGGTCTGGAGGCATCTTCGGCGGCAACCAACACCGTCCACCGCCGTATCAGGATCAATACCCATCAGGTAAATGAACATGCTTGCTATTGTTATATTGTTTCCACAGAGATTAGCAACAAATTAGCTGTGAGTACCATAAAGCTTGTGCTTTGCGATGCTTCTCGTGCTTCTTCTTGATACTTGTTATAATTTTTACGCTGAACGCTCCCGGACGACTGCCCATCAGCGGAATAAGATGATACCCTAGTTTCATACTAGCGAGCTAGTACTAGTACCGAGTAGTTAAATTTTTTTTTTTTTTCAGAAAATGTAAAACCAGTTTACGAAGAAGGCCAGGAGCCGGCAGCAGTGACAAGCAATTATAGCCCCTCTGTAGTAGGAGGGTCGCTGGGTCAAATAGTCGGAGTTTCCCCGGCCAGACCCACACAGGCACCGGATATCCGGCCCACTACGTATAGACCAGTCAGATTTGACCCGGGACCAAACAACAACAGAGATAGGCCAGAGAGAAGAGCGAACGGTAGTAATACTATTTTAGGCTCGTTCTTTGATTTGTTATTTAGGTAAATAAAGTGTTATGTATGTTGTAATTACAGATCGGTGTTTTAATTTGGTAATATCCTTTCGTAAACTACAATTTAAGACCCAAAAGCGTTAATTAATGGATATCATTTTAAGTGACTAAATTTCAGATAAGTATAAAAGTACCCAGTTGTAAGTAGTTACTTCCATTGTTTATGGGGCATTTGTTATTACATATAATACAAATATGTTTAAATTCTCACGATGCTTTGTAAATGAGAACAATAAAAGTATTCCTTGTGAAAAAACTCAGTTACTTAGGTATGTTTTTAATTTGTAACAGTCTCAAATAAGGACGAGAGATTTCAACACCGCAACTCGTAAAACTTTTAAAAGAGTTGTATAAAGTATAGCTACTTAGACAAAAGAAACGTAAAAAGTGCACTGGGTAAATTAATTAAGAAGTACTTAATGATAAAATTAATACTTATGTTCTACTTTGTAGCAACACTTCACGGGGGTAAGTCAGTACAGTGCTCCAAAATTGATAATGCGCATAGAAATCTTTGACAGATCGGTTGTTTTCGATGATGTGACAAATGATATTGACTCTTATTTCTTTCGAACAAGGTGCAAAATGCAAGTGTTTTTTAAGGCTCTTACGATTTAATGATTCGAGTGTAAAGATCTGCATGTGCATTATTAATTTTGGACAAGTGTACCTACATTTGAATTTACCATGCATGGTACAGCATTAAAAATAATTCATAAATAAACGTGGACAAACTGTAAAATGTAGAATAGTAAACATGTAAAATAGTAGATGTACAGTCTGGTCCTTGGAAATCGGTCCCCTCTCAGAGAGACAATAGCCTACTTTAGAGGGGTCAAGTTTGTTTGCCCTAGACTGTACAGTTCGGGGAATTTACGATAGATTCCAAAGTTTATACAACAAATATTATACAACAAGCCCCCAATGCACGTATACTAAGCACCTAAAAATCACTCGTACAACACAGCGCGCAGTGTGTGAATTAGCAACCCGATATAGGTACGATCACCTACCACGACCCCAAAAACCTAATGTTAAATTCACCATAATGAATTCCCAGCGTTACACGATAAGGGCAAAAACCCCTACTTAGAGGCTTTAAATGCTCACCCTTGGAGCAGCAGCGAGGGCTACATCCAGGTCCGCCCTGGGGCCTTCATGTTCTATTGGCTGTACTACGCTGATGGTAAAGTTAAGGATGCCAACAAGAAGCCTCTAGTGATATGGATAGATGGGGGAGTGGCGGCCAGCGGCGTGGCCAACTTCTTGGAGGTTGGACCTTTTGATGAGGAGTTTAGGCCGAGGAATCGGTCTTGGGTAAGTTAGGGTTGATTTGGATAACAAGGTATGCACCTCTAATGATTCTGTACGCCGCGAATGCTAAGATTAGCATTCGTTAGTTAGATAGTTAAAACGAGATGATTAATTAAATTTAGATTCCATAGCAGTTCCTACGGAAGGCATTAAATTCGTACTTGAGGTCAAATATTATTTTTCAGGCTATCGGAAGGAATATACTGTTTCTCGATCAGCCCGTTGGTAGTGGCTTCAGTTATGTCAAGGATATGAATGTTAAATTGTATCCGCAATCTGATAAAGAAGCAGGTAATTTATTATGTTACAAAATATTATTATAAATGTACGATCAGGGGCAGACAAACCTGACCCAATGTTTCTGAGAGGGATCAGGTTTCTCTGGCCTACACCATAAAAAAAATATTTACAAAAAGTAAAATCATGATAACAGCATCAACGTTTTTGCAGCGGTAGATCTTTTGCGAGCTATAAAGGAATTCTACAAGAAATTCACAGAATTCCGAAAGACTCCTGCGTATATTTTTGGTCAAAGCTATGGCGGCAAGCTGGTGCCACGGTTGGGGTGTTACTTGGCAAAGGTACTTAACTACCTATATAATTTAATTTAATATAGCTTTACTAAAAGTTTCATTAAGGTCTATCAATAACGCTTGTGGACAGTGTTCTTATACTAAGCAATATTTTACGGTTAATCAGGGATTTAAAAAATCCCTTTACCTCACTATTGCAGGCAGTATCAAACGACCACATTGAGATGAACTTCCAGGGAATCGGCATAGGAAGCGGCTGGGTCGACCCCAAGGAGTCCACTCTGGCGAAACCTTACTTCTTGTACAACATTGTAAGTACTTATAGGATGAAATACAGGAAGTTTTAGTTTGTTGGTTGTGCTATAGTAACATATGCGAGCAGTTTCTCTGTTACTGTACTATGCACGGGTAGTATGGTGCGCTCCGGTGCATCATGTCAGTTAGGAATTAAGGTACTATGCAGCTATAATGTTCCTAGCTGACAGATGTCAGCCGCATTATTATATACCGCGCTTGGACAAGTCCGCGCCATCGCGCAAAGAATAGGTGAGGCCAAACTTCAGATTAACTGAATACCTTCACAGGGCTGGATAGACATGAAGACATTTTACACAACGCTTCGGCTAGCAGGCGAGGCCGCCATGCAAATGGACAGAAGACATTACGACAGAGCGAATCTTCTAGACTTCAACTTGCTATACAACATCGTGTCTCAAGGGGCAGACTTACACTTCGGCGCTCCGATAGCAAAACTAAACGATTTAAAACACAAAATGAATACGTATGTGAAACCTACGTTAGAGAAATTGATGGGGGAAAAGATTCAGTGGGACTATGTGGGGTTGGAGGTGTTGCACAGCATGAATAAGAGTTTTATGGTGCCTTCTACTAAGTTTGGTAAGTAGGTGTTGTATTGTCTACTTACATTAAATTAAAGGAATCAGTTCAGTGACTGGCCAAAAAGAATGTAGCCAGGTTATCTCACCGTTAGCTATGTCAATCCGACAAACCTTCTAAACTACCAATATATATAATTTGTGCCCTTGTTTGCAGTGGAATTACTATTAAATCACACTAAGTTAAAGATTGCAGTTTACAATGGCAACTTGGACGCTGTTACACCTATTGCGGGTAAATATTTTAAATAGCAACAGTTTAAATTATTTCGTAGATACTACCTAGATGGCGCTAGCGGGGATGTGTCAATATTTATGTCCCCTTTTAAACAAGTAGAATTTTATCAGAATGATTGTACGGGGCAGAGAAACCTGACCCCACTCAGAAGCATTGTTACTATGACAGGGCGGTCAGGTTTCTCTGCCCCTGACCGTACCCATTATACCGAGCATCGTAGATTACTCAAATTCTTTAATTGGTTTTCGCCCTTAACTTTCTTATGTATAATATGGCCAATTGAGGGTTAATATTCTGTGCAATAAACAAAACCACTTATATAATTATTTCCCAACACAAAGGCACAACCAACTGGCTGAACAGCCTCAAGTGGTGCGGCTCTCAGGGCTTCCTGCAGGCGCGGCGGCGGCGACTGGCCAGCGACGAGCGAGCCCTCGGCTTCTACAAGGCACACCATCAGCTCAGCTTCTGGTGGATCTTTGACGCCGGGCATTTTTGGGTGAGGGATTTTGAATGGGAGTTTTTCTGGTTCAGTAGTTGCTACTTCTTTGGATTGATGTAATTCGTGAAGAGTAGTTACTTAGTGAAAGTTTTAAGTATACCTATGATTGCTTATACGGGCAGTTGCAAAAGTGATAAGTACAGTAAGCGGAAAGGGGGTGACTCAACTCGTCATTCTGAAGAACAGAAAATGGTCAGAATTACCCCCTTTCCGCTTAGTACCTATAGGTACGCTTTTTCAAAACTCAGTACACACGTATTATATTATTATTTCTGCCTTGTTTTCAGCCACCAGTGGAAAATCCAGAAGCGATCGACATTTTCTTAGATTACCTGACTACCGATAGCATATAATTTCATAAGTTAGTTTAGGATTTCATTAAAAACGGTCAGTTTTATTCTATCTACATAATATATTTAAATTCGTATAATACTTATAAATATTTACCTCAATATATACAAATTGTAACATTTATATTTAATAATAGTACATTAAAACTTATGTTTTGAACATTAATACATTATTTTGTTCGAGCACCCATGGCTAGGTAATTAAATATTTAATAAGATCTCATTACGTTTAGAATATATTTTAAATGAACATTAAATAAATGCATATATTTTCGATGAATAATTAATGAAAGTAGTTTTGTTCAGATACCAATATTATTACATTTTGAATTTGGAATTGAAGTGGCAACCGAATTACGAGGCCAAACTTAATAAGTAACTATTTTTATAGGCATGGCATAGGTACGTAGTTCAAAACCTCAAGTAATTCATTGGTAAAAATTGTCATATTTATGTAGGACCAAGTGGCACCACCGCACCAACAGTAAATTTATCATTAAATTAACTATCTTTGGGTAGGTATCTGTTGCCACACTTATACGCTAAACTCAGACGGTAGGCATACAAATACAGGGTGTTGCAAAAAGGGTATACTAAGCCGAAACCTACATGTAGGTTTCGGCTTAGCATACCAATTTTGCAACACCCTGTATAATGTTTCATAACATAATATTCAACTGCAATACCCTATAATTTATCAACTACGAACAAACCTGTTACATCGTTATAAGCCACGAATTGAAGCACTATTTTCTCTCTTCGCATAAGCGATTTCAGTCTTTATTAACAGCTACGTAACGGTCACTTCTGTATAGCAGCCGTCGCATACCCTGACGGGTTTGTTTCCACCAGCCAAAGCCACGGATTTCTCACTACAGGCGCCGCAGAATATTAGCCCGCATCTTCTGCAGTGATGCTGAAAAATACACAAAGATGGATTTAGAATATGTATAATAAAGAAGAATATGGAAATGGCGGCGGTTACATAAGTGGGAGTGAGAAGGAGACCTAAGAGGATGTCGAGATAGCATGAGTCCATTCGCCTTATGTATTGTTTCTTTATTTGCGGGCGTCATACGAGAAAACAAAACACTAAATAAAATTTAATATCTCATATATTGGCTACTTTAGCTATGCAATGGTGCTGCCAAAGTTTATTATTCATTCCACCACTATCATATTGGCAAGTTTACATTATTACCAGCCAGTCTTTAAAACGAAAAGAGGTGCGTTACCTTTCTCCGTGCAATATTGAACTCTTTGGAGCAAGCGGTGCAGGCGATGGCGTCTTTATCGCTCAGCCAAGTGGGTGTCTCCTCAGGAATACTTCGCGCCTCTTTCTCCAGTAACTCTTGCAGCTGTAGTTTGTTCTCACTGAGCGTAGCGCCTACTTCTTCTAAGGTTTTTTGCGCTTCGGAATATTGCGTTTTTAGGACATGTTGCTCTTCTTGTAAGGCTAGGTATTTCTGTGAAATTAGAAATATGATTTTAAAAGGGGGTAACTTTATGTATGATACTGTAAGGATGGTATAGAAAGGTGGATGTCTAGAAGAGGATAAAGCTGATAAATAAATGAATATTTGTTATTTACCTGTCCGATGCATTTTAATGATTCTACTTCTTGCATTAGCATTGATATTTTGTCTCGATCTCTCACCATTGATTCCTGTGCAGAGAATGTTTAAATTATTGCACTAATTTTCATTATAAGACTGCCATTTGATAAAATTCTACTCATTCAGTTTTTAGACAGATTTTCAGCTCACTGGTGAACACACCATAATAATTTTTCTTATAAGTATTTAGGTACATACTTTTTCCTTTAGATAAGGGATTGTCACTTGTTTAAGCCGAACGTACACTACCGGCTAAACTAAGTTATAGTTCGCATAGTTGAGCCAGTTTTTCATACAGAGTGCATAGATTGCGGTGGACGCACGTGAATGAAAAACTGGCTCAAGTATGCGAACTAACTTAGTTTAGCCGGCAGTGGACGTTCGGCTTTAGACTCTATTTCCTAGCTCTTCCACTCATCCGTTCACCTCCATCTTCACATAAAACCAACTCTTATTATCCATAACTGTAAGTCTCATACTTGTAGCGATATCCTCCACTCCCGCTCTATCCTGAGGTCCCCCTCAGCCGCCACGGCCCGGGTCTCGGCCGCCGCCGCCTTCTGGCCCAGAGATCTAGAACTTTCCTCCAGAGTCTTCCGCGCTAGTTTGTCTTCTTGTAACCTGGTGACGTTTACCCACTTCTATATTTATTACTCGTGCGAATTAATTGTGCACCAGACTGGCAAAAATCAGAGGTCATATTAACTAGCTGTGGCGTACCGACGTGACCTCTGGTTCTTGCTGGCCAGGTGCACAGTTAATTCGCACGAGTAATAATTTGCCTGTATAGGGTGCTAAAAAGTGGTATGTTGACAGGAGGTGACGCAGGTGGTCAATATGAACAACTTTTGTACTACGAAAAATTGCTATAGAATGTATAAATTATTGCACAAATTTTCATGAGACTGCCATTGGATAAAATTCTACTCATTCAGTTTTTAGACTGATTGCTTCGTCATAGTAACTTTGTTTTCGTTGACTTGGTGGTGATTAGGTTTTTTGACAGCAATTTCCAAAAAGTTGTAGATCAAAGTGGTTTAGCATAACGAACTGAGTCACCCCATTTTGGCTTACTAAGTATACCACTTATCCAACACCCTGTAGACTCTTTGTATTTAAGAGTGGGAGCCAGTTTTTACTGTAGTTAAGTAAATGGCTTAGCTAGGTACTATAATATATTTTTTTATACTTACCTTCACAACTTGAATTTCAGCCAGAAACCAAACTTCTCATTACAATAAGGATGCAAACAAAAACTGATAAATAACAGATTTAACCACCTACCAATAAAGAAAATGTTTCTTATATAACTTATTATAATGGTTTGATCATTTTATACGAATAATTTAGGGTTGACTTCTAATAAACCAAATTGTATAAATCTTACTGAAAAAGAAACGTTTACAAAATGCGGAAGGACTCATGCTATCTCGGCCTATTAGTAGTAGTGTATAAGGTCCGTCAATAAAGAAACAGTATGAAAATGGCTGTTGACTAATACTGCTATCGCAGTGTGATTACGATTGTAGGTCAGTCAATCCTTTTTCCTACGCTCACTTATGTAACGACCGCCATTTTAGTATGTTTTCTTTATTTACGGGTGTTATATCTACTCAATACTTACGTAGTAGCCACAATTTAGGTTGTTTCTTTATCCTCGTGGATTATAATAAGTTATTTTAAAACACATCTTAATATTGGCTGTGTATCTTATTACCGGAACTTATTTCTGCCACCTTTGAGGTGCCTTTCCACCAGATATGACTGTGATATGCTGCGATGATTTGAAAGAAATCCGTTTTTCCCTTCCCACCAGTGCTATGCTATTTGGACTAATTAATATGATTGGTGGATATCTATTTATAGCAACGTAGCATACTACATATCTGGTGGAAAAGCATCCTAAACGTAGAGTACAGATGAACGAAGTCTTTAAAATCATCAGAAAGGAAGAAAGGTACTAACATAAATCATGCAAACATAATGACAGGACAGGTAGTGGCAAACCTACACAATAAACCAAACTGAATTAAGTAAAATTTTAAAAAGCATATTTCTATCGACTCAATCCAAATAAAATACAAGTTCATTGAATATAGGATTTATTATTTATGAATGTTTTTTAAAATATTTTATTATAAACAATACTTGTACACACTATGTTTTCTAATTATAAAAAAGTATATTAAGGAAGCCAATTTATTTATTGGATCCACGGATTTCGCTAAATATAAGCATTAGCTAATACTCACTAATATGTATCACAATATTATAATTGTACATTACCTTATATATTTTTTCATTTATCAAATGAGATCGAATATACTAATGTGGTGTTCATTCGTCAATACATAATATATTTTATCAAAGGATTTAATTTATATAAACAACATAACAAATTTAGTATATTGTAAATTACATTAGTGTCTATGATTAACAAAATACCAAGAACAAAACAGTATATTTCTAGTAGATCACATTATCAACGTAAATATGAAAAGGTTAATCTTATTGAATAGTTTCTATAACAACCATCATGAAAGAAAATAAACTTAGAAGTTTTATAACTTTTAACGAAATATCTTAATACCACAGCAACTGTAAGCTATAAGCAATCTGTAGCCTTAACATCTATGAGATCCTAAAATATGAAAAATACTTTCAAAAATAGAGTTGACATCAATGTTTCAAGTTTATTGTGGGGGTTTGCCAATATATTTTTTTTTACCTCTATAGTTCCAAGCTGTGCACTGCCCACACCTACATAAGTGCTCTTAATTTCCTACAAAATATCCGGAACGTTCACTTATTCCAATGTAAACCAGCCAATTCACACACATGTCTCCAAAATTCCACCTTTCTCGCTCTTTAACACAATACTTTAGCCAGATGGCAACAGTATATCAATCCTTTATTTATTTACACTGAAATAAGTGAAATGTATCCGTTGCTACTCTACATACATCCGTTATGACTCTGAGCTAAGCTATAAGGCATCAACGCGCTGGCCACTCTGCTTCAAAACATTAAACTTTGTGCTACTTATTTTATGATTCATTATTTGTTGTAGCGTCAATGCAATATGACTAGAGGAATAGTATTCCCTGAGCAAATAGCACCGTATATATTTTAGCTTAGCAGGTGCTATCAAAACGGATGCATTTAGAGTAGCCATCTGATATGTAAAGCGATACACAAAATAGCATATTATGCTCCAGGCATCATTCAAGTCCATAGTTGTAGGGTTACCCCGAGGTTGCGATGACATATAAAAAAAATCAACCTACTTTTCATCGAGCTGGTTTATCGTGGTGCCCATCGATTCAGTCTTTGCTTCCAATTTGGCTATTAATTCTGTTTTATGTTTCAAGGAACTTTCACATTCCTAAAACAAAGCCAATAAAACATTAGCAATGTCAACTCGTGCAAGTAAAATGTTAGTAAACGCTAGAACCTTAGGTATTAATTATTATCTTTCAACCGGGGTCAATACATTGGCTTCCTTAATAGACCTGGTCAATTCACGCTCATGAAATAGTTTTGTTAACAAGAAAAGTGTGGTAGCCTCTCAAGATAGCACGATATTAAGTTAATAACAATATAGCAGGTAAAGGGAGAACATTTCTAAACAGAAAATTTTATGCATGAAGTCAGAAAGTCGCGAGATCAAAACGCCTGTTTTACTCAGCTAGTTCCTAAACGTTACTATTTTTTTTGCCTTCCGGCTTTCTGAACGGTGGTATTTCTTGTAAGTTTAGCTTTTTATTTGGAGGACCATCATCTTTTGCTTTGGCCTTTTTGCTTTCGGCTCTGAGCTTTATTAATTTTTCTCCTAGGTTGTCCTCATTTGTAGTTGGGGACCTTAGTGCTTTAGACAGATCGTTATCGGGTCCTAGAAATTGGTTATATTTCTCGAGGTTGTGCAGTATTTTGCCGATTTGCTCAGCTTTCACTTGTAGTCTCGATACCATCTCTCCTTTCTGTGTTAGTTCTATCTCACACTCCTTCCGTTCATAGCGCGGCAATGATAAATAGATTAGAGCGTTAGTATGTTACAAATAAATATTAAATATACTTAATGTGTGTAGAATTATCAAAGGAACTCTGCTAATGGAAAATTAAGTAGGGTAGTGCAATAAGTGAAGAGAAAGATTGTAAAATATTATGTATAATACTTAAATTCAAAAAATTATTATGGAAATATGAAGCCAATTTACGAAATCCAATACATACTTAGATAGTTAGGTACAAATAAATAGGAGTGCATTAACCGAGTGGGCGTCAAATTATGCAACCGAAGAGAATACATCGACGGGAAAATAAGCGAAACTCATCAATCTGGCCCACGCTATGGCCTTCATGGTCGTACAGCCTGTATTGTATTGTCTGTGCTCTTTTGTTTAGAAAAAAATATACTGTTCGTTTTTCAAATGTTGACAGTCGTAGAGGTCAACATTATTTTTACGGATAACGTAACGACTGTCGAATCGGTATTCATTTAGTTTTTGTTTATGTGACGTCATTGAATTAGGTAAATGGATATAATTGTGATTTGAGTAATTTAACTACTAAAGAGCTGTGAAATAATTTATCTAACTAATTGATTCGGTTCCATTAATTAGGTTAGTGGTTACAAGGGTTAATGTTGGTATATTTGTTGCATGCTTGTCAAAGTATAATGAGGGTCTTACCTGAAGTTTTTTGTACATTTCAAGGTTAATAAGTTTGATGTCATCTAGTTGCCGTCGCAACGATATTATTGTGTCTTGCTTATCATGAATGTCTTTCTCTAATAATTTCATGGCAACTTCCATTTCAGCTTTAAGCGACACCTGAAAATTAAGATATTGTATGTTTAGTTTGAGATACTGATAAGGTATACTTACATTATAGATTTCTGCTAGACGGGCTTAAAATATAGTTGGTATGGTAGAGATTGTCGAGGAAAAATCTAATGTGACATTATTATAATTTTTATTTGAATGTTTACCTGCAAGTCTAATTCCTTTTGTAACTCTGCCGACTTCTTTCTCTCTTCCTCCAATACCTTGGATAATTCGCTGTCCTTTTCATTCTTTGCCTTATCAGACGATGCACTCTTAATACTACGTTTTTCCTGAAAATGTAGAACGCATATTATGATAAGTAATAATTATGTCAATTTTTATGTGTAGGTTAGGTACACTAGGTACAAATGTAGGACATACCTAGATATAAAATATTTTTACTTCTTGTGAGTAAGTTTAAGTAGTGTAATTTTTCTAATGAAATAGAAAGACCTACTGAACGGATATTTTTGTGCAATACAGAATTCAAATTGCATTGAATGATGAAATTATTATGATTTACGTGTATAATCAAAACATTTCATAAAGGGTACGTATTGCTTGATCAATTGTATAAAAAATAAAATATATAAACATTATAAAACATATATACATATTATTACATATACAATTCAAAATAAACACATACCTCTTCATCCGACGGTAATTCCACTACTTTAATCCTAGTGTCTTTGTTTATATCTTGACCTGAAACAAAATATTTTACATGACTTCATAAAATTGTATTTTAGTTACAGCGGTGGACAAATTTTCACATTATCTTTTATCACAATGTGTCACCAATCAATACATTGCACATCCTACCATTCAAGTAAAAAAACATTACTCAAAGTTTACAAAAACAAAACCGCAAATCTAAAACAAACTCGTAAAAGTGTCAAAGAACTTTCGCGCCATCTTTTATTTGTAACCCTAAAATACCCGGCGCGAAACATAAATAACTCACACAATGGCCTAAAAGACGTTCGTTTCGTTTTCGTCATCGAAGAGCCCATGACAGCGGCTCGGGCGGCGGTTAGATCCACACTGACAATAAAATACGATAGCAATAACGATGATTATCGTGAGGTGTATGACGCATCGTAGGTATTGTTAAATCGCAAGGTGCATTTTACTATTGAGCTAAGCGATGCCGATGTGCGGTAAGTGGTGTATTTATGCTGTCTCGGCGATTCCAAAGCGATACTAAGTTTGTAGTGCATTGCTGCGGTGAGCCGCTTTCGATTGAACGCTGATGTAATACTAATTAATTATAGTTTTGCACACGCCGAGTTTTCCTGAATAGGGTTCCTAATTCCTATGTAGGTAGTCAAGTACATCAGAATGGCTGTCGCGTAGTGGGAGACTACCTTTTAAGGGTCGGAAGGAAGTGAGCGTGTGTTTGTATTTTGGTACTTCAAATTTATAGCTAAGCCAATAAGAGTAACTGTAAAAGCTATCATGGAGCCATAAAGATGTATTCGAAAATATCTATACATTTTTATTTGTTATCATCAGCAGTGAAAGATTACGGGTTGATGCTGAATGTAATAATTAATGGTGATTGAGCTTTATCCGAGATAAAATAGAGATTTCATGTAGGTACTTGAAAAATATGTGTAATTTAGTAGCTATTCAAAGTCGTAATGGTTTTGGGTAGTTTCTGTCACATGTTGAATATTTGTAATACTTAAATTTATTTTACCCCAAGAAAAGGCTGCATAATCAAATATTTTCACACAGATTGGGTGATGAGATCACACTTATGATTCATCATTTTTACAGATATCCAAAGATATAGACCAGATAACTTTATTTATTAACTGATAGCTACTAGTTATTATTATGTGCTGATAGAAAAAGTAATATATGACTGTATACTTAATAATAGACTGAGATTTTGGGTTCTTAAGCGGATGTGCAAATATTCGCAGATACAAACTAGACCTAATTAGAAATAGTGCAAACATAAGCATCAAATCTAAATATGATGAGTGATAAGGTATGTGAGGTTAGCAGCTAGCCTTTGTATAAATAACCCTTCAAAAGAAAAAAAAGGTTTAATATTTCATTAATTTAAAACGTATAGCATAAAGTTCAAAATATGGAGGCCGTATCCCGTAGTAGTGGTTGGAATATTCCAACCACTACTACGGGATAAACTGCAAAGCCGATTCTCTTGTGAACCAAAATAGACGGTTGCGTATTTTAAGAAACATAAATAAAGCCGTATTTTTATTTCAAAGCTGCCGTATTATTAAAGAATATAAGCCCTTCCTGTTTGTATACTTTGAACCCAGCTCAAGCAAGTGTGGGAGTGGAACAATAATAACTAACTTTGCGTAGGTGCGAGATTTAGAATACACCTAAATATTATTTGAGTCTATAAAAACTAATAAAACGGTATAGGTCGCTGCTAATAATTATTAATACTGGACACACAGGTGTGTTATTTCAAACTTTAGATATTCATATTATGTATAGGGCTAAACGAGGCGACTGTTTGACAAACTAGCATTTTACAATCACTGTGTTAATAATTAGCTAATCGTAACGCTAACGTAGGGACACGTAAGTAACGTTATGTCGAAGTCGACCTACATGCAAGATGTTATGCTTTATTAGCGAAACACTAATCGCGTGCCACTACATAAATATTTATTAACTATTTGTACCTATATATTTTTTAGCAAAAGGTTATTTAGTTTAGACCTGATTTAGTTCTAGTCTAGTTCTTTAGTACCTACGCTATGCCAAGTGCCCGATTTCGGCGAGTTAGTATGGGAACTATAAAACCAGATCTATTCTTAGGTACCAATGCAGTTTTAGTATCATTAAAAACGATTAAATAATTCTCAAAACAGATATGTATATGTCTCCGACCCTGTAAAGTGTAGTGAAATGAATGTAAGTATCTGAAACAAAAGTCCAAGATCCAACATCTTAACTAATATACCTAGACCTTTAGTTGTCTGTTGAATAAAATAAATTAAATTAAATTAAATTAAATCTAAAACTAATTGTTCCTGTTTAACTATAATGTAAGCTAGGTATATATAAATGCGCATATGTGCTACTAAGCTATGATAAATTTGTTATGTAGTGCAACTCCTTACCCACAGTCAAAACATATTATAACATTTGGTTTTGTGGGATGTATGTAATAGCATAAGTTGTTTTCTTTGAATAAAGATATATTCTATTCTAAAAAAAAAAAAAAGATATATAATCTTTTGAGTTTATTTATAAAAGTTAATTTGTAGGTATATTCCTATTCTTTGCAGTCTAAGCTCGGCCGCTAGGTACTAGACAACACACACCTATTAATCTTATTATTACATTTTGTTTCTTGCAGAATACTTAACTTCATTCCAAATAAAACATACATAAATTTCTTACCTAAAGCATACTTGAGTTGGTTGTTCTCCTCCACTAGTGAAATCATTGTGTTTTTAGCGATGGCCATGTCTTCCTTCATGAGAGCATTGGTAGTCGTCAGACTTTCCACTTTAGCTTGCAGGTTCGCCACTGTTGCACTGGGGACAACATTATGTTATTAGAGGATAATTACTATAGTATTTTAATCTATTATGAACCATATAATATAGGTACATACACAAATACATGTAGATTAGTTCAGATGGGTAGTACCAATTATAAAGGCTGTTGTAAAAATGGAATAGTGGGCCGAAAATGGTACACACAATTCGATCCGTAGTAATTTAAAATGTATGAAAGGAAGAAATGGAATGATGGACTACGTGAAATAAGATTGAATATAGAGACAATAAACTTGAGAAGGCCTAGCACGGGGCACCATTTAAGACGCAACAAAAGTTTAGTGCGCGATGTTAGTGAGCGCAGTGCCAAACTTTTGTCACATCTTAATTGCGCCCCGTGCTAGCTCTTCTGGTTGTCGGTATCGCTATGGCTTTGTTTACTCTCTGTATTTTCGGCGTTGCCGTTCCTACAGAAAGAAAATCAAGAGAGAGACTGCACTAACTTGAGATGTCGATTAAGCTCTTCAATATAGTTCTTCTGGTCGAGCATGGTATTTATATGACGTTGCTTCGGCTCAGTTGCGACGTTGCCGCTGTTACTCAGGTCGTTGGACGAGCTGCTGCCTCGCAGGTACAGAGAGAAGTCTATGACGCCCTGCTGGCTGTCCAGGTCTTCTTCCTGAGGAGATGGTGTAGAGGTTAGTATTTTAGTATAACTGGTTTAAGGTCAGTGATAATTGTTATGAGGAAAATTTGAAGATTTTGGATCCCGTGGATACCGACCGCGACAACGAATTTAAATCTAGGTCCATTTCTAAAACCTACATTTCACATGACATGCGTGCAATATCTTTTCGCCATTATACGCCTTTGTAACTTCCTTTCAAATAAACTAAACTTTGCTTTTAAAACATCTAATAGGTACCTATGTTTCGAAATTAAATCATGTCACTCTTCCTGTTGACTAAGTACCATTGTACGTCTGTAACCTATAACAACTCGTCACGCCACACCAAAGCTGCACTTAGTAACGCTTCAGTTCACTCCCATAGTTTCTATGTTAAGGTCATGCCCACACAGAAATAGCCTCTCACGGGCAGAACCCTTACTGACCTTGACACAGAGGTTGCAATCGACGACATTGAGGCCGACTAACAGGCCGGTGATGATGACGGCTTCTTCGTTCAGCATCAGGGCGTGAGGTTCGAAGTATTCTTCGAGGGTTTCCTCTCGATGTTCTAGAAGGATCCGGAGGTAATCGGCCAGACGCTTCTGCATGAGGGCCAGGCGCAGCCACGCGCGCGCGCGACCCATGGCGGTTCTGTTGACGGTTGACGGGTTAAATAACTAGATAAAGTGTCTGATTATGTGTCACGAGTATTTGTTGTCATGCGGATGCTAAGCTTATGTTGTCTCGTTTTTCACTTTTATTGTAGGTACCACTTATTGACTTAAATGTGCAACATTATGGGCTCAATAGCTAAAATGTTTTGCAATTATCTTAAATTGTTTTTGTAAGGAAGAAATCCTATTTATATGTATAGGTAGTTGGTAAACAATCAAATAGGATTTAACACAAAACACAACGCACTTAGGCCAGTTTCGCTAAGACCCACAAATCCGTTACCAAGGTTTCTGTTTCTCAGGTTACCGTTTAATCAATGCTAGGTATAAGACTTGTTATCCCATTTTATATACTACCTATATGCATTTAGAGATTAAGAGTTATGCATTTAGGTAGATATAAATATGTACAGCTGAGATTAGAATGGAAAATACGAAAACGCGACCTGTGGTGCGTTGATCTTTGCTGCATAAGCCTACAGTTAGCCGGTAGTGTTTGTGCGAGGAAGGATATCTCGCTTAAGTTTGAGTACACCTTCATCATCATCATCAGCCAATAATCATCCACTGCTGGACATAGGCCTCTCGCAAGGAGCGCCACAACACTCGGTCCTCGGCCTTCCTCATCCAACCACTACCCGCCACCCGCCTAAGGTCGTCAGTCCAGCGGGCAGGAGGGCGTCCCACGCTGCGTTTGCCTGTTCGTGGTCTCCACTCGAGAACTCGTCTACCCCAACGGTTATCGGTTCTTCGGCAGATATGATCAGCCCACTGCCACTTCAGCTTGCATATTTTGACAGCTATGTCGGTAACCTTAGTCCTTTGATGGATAACCTCGGAGTACACCTTACTAGCTAATATTACAATATTAGAGACTTACTTCACAGTGGGTAGATCGCGAACGCTGGCCGTAATGTCGGCTGCTTCAGGAGAGAACTTCTGAACCATCTGCAGAATGTCCCACAGCTCCTTCTTAGGGCCGAGAAGTCCCTGAAATAACGAGTAACTATTTACTGAAATGCCTTGTTCTGTGACGTCATAGAGGGTGTAATGTTATGACGTCATTAGATGTTTATATGTGCAGATAATAATATATGTAGGTATATGCAATGTCGAATTATATTCTTAATAGGCAATTAGTATCTATAGAAAATGAATTAGACTTAGACCATTTAGACAAATCGAACCTTACCTAGTTTATTATTGACGTACCTTCTTAGGTTTGAGTCCATGGCGCATAACGTGCTCAAGCACGATGAAGAAGTGATGCAGCGGCAGATGATCACTGTCCAACATGCGGCCATAACGCAGGGACTGCTCTATCAACTCCTTCACGATCAGTTTAGAAATGTTCACCAAGTTGCTACGCTCGATGACCACCGGGTCCCGCGCTGCGAAAGAAGAAAACAAACTATAATACTGGCCACTTATAATAGTAAAGTTTAAATGCCATGAAGGTTGCGACCGAAAACTTTTTGAACACTGGCCGTATAGACAAACTTTTTGGAGTCATTACCCATCAAAGAGTGCATCGGATCGTTGGGCGACGTGACAGCGGCAGTCTCAGACGGGCGGATGTACGAGTCTTGCATCGCGTCCATGTCGTGGAGCTCCTTGAGGCAGAGCCACTCGCCGTCGACAGACACGCGGAAGTTGCAGAGGTAGATGGTGTCTTGCGCTCCGGCCATGTCCCCGTCGGGGTCGCCCTGAACCGCCGCGGGCAGCCCTAGCGCCGGCAGAGGCGCCACCCCTTGCACGGCCGACAGCGAACGCATAATAATGCAAAACAATCGACAAGCGAAAACGACAACACCGCACCGCGAATCTTCAAACACACATCACGCTTTCCGGCTACTGAAGGTCAATCAATACGCTGCTTCGACTGCCGAAACTACGGTTTTTACTCCATTCTCTGGCGATAATCTTCAATGAATGGATATTGGAAAGGCTGTGCACACACGCGATAAGCTTGATGACTGATTAATGAATAGTGAATAGGGTTTTCCCGCAACTTCAGGCTATTGATTGCCGAGGGTGGAATGACTGTACTGAGAGGCGGAAATCAATACTCGGGGACGGTGGCGCCATCTATGGAGGGGAATACGGAGACTCGGTGGAGGTATACAAAGTGTGTTGTTGTTTGTTTGAACAGCTGTTTGCGCCTTGCGCGACTTTCACGCATGGTGAGGCATTAATTTCAGGTGGTGTTGAAGTGTAAAATGTATATTACTTATAAGTAGGTAGTTACAATTAAGTACCTAATTGACACACTTATATTAAATAATTTATTTATATATTTTTTTAGTGTCTGGCATTAGTTTTCATTGGTTATTTATTAATTAGGACAATAGTCCTAGAAAGAAATCTGGCTGAGATCAGAGCCTAATTATAAAAAATAAATATTAGATAGAATAATAACCTAACCTAAACCTATAATATTATAAAGTAGTAAGATTTGATTGTTTCTTTGTGTTTTTATAGGCCTTCAAACTATTATTTTACCATTTGAGTAGAAGCCAACATTATCCTGATGAACATGGCTACATTAGGTACGCTTAGAATACTGAAATCTACAAATACCTGAAAATGCTATGAGTGATCAAAGATATCTGCTGAAACAGCTCAAAATATAAGGACAGGCTAGAGAGACATATCAACAAATGAAGGAGAGTTCAACTGAGTGAACTGGATGATACAGTTGAAGTAATGTTCATTGGCACATTTTGACATGATTCACTGAATTGATTTCATTTACTATGATTCTTGTGGAAACCTAGTGTTCTACTTTCACAGGTGCCACCGATGTTAGGTTACACTTTACAATACCTTTTGACCACATGTGGTTTGAAATTTGAGTGAATTAAAAGACATATCTTCTTCAAAAGATATATCTTTGAATTGTGTTTTCAATTAAGGAGTTTAAGTACAATAAATAATACCACATGTTCTTACGGTGATGGAAAACATGGTGAGGAAACCTGCACATCTAGATTCTAGATACATGTGTATCCTAAGTGCATTGTACTTATCCCAAAATGGCGATATGGTTTGCAATCTATCACATGAGTACAAATGTGCTGCGAAAAGTAGGTGGCTCGCTTATGAGCCACCTCTGACTACACCTTCGAGGATTACAGTCATGAGTGCATATAAAAGACACATTTTAAAGAGATAAACAGCTAGTTTTCTTTATAAAAAATACTTGTAGATTAAAAATGCACTATTTCTATGCACTTTTTGCTATATTTCAATGACACCTAGCATTAAACCATAGGCTACTTTATAAGCGAAGCAACCAAGCTCACAGAAAAAGCTAGTCATAAATAAAAAACAATTTAATTTAACACCAAATGCTCTGGTTGTGAATGAAAACATTCTTTGGAAATATGCAAATCAGAGAATAACTACATATGGGTGTGTGCGGTAGATTCAGTGTGATGATTTTGAAATAATGGACATATAATGCTTAAATGAAGACAATAGAACTACTAAATGGTTATGTTATGTGTTACAAATTCCTAATTCAGTTACTCAGAAAAAGAATGAATAGGATAATACGTAGACAAAATAAACACAATAACAGTAGGTATTATTATCCAATCAGTAGGTCATAAGCCCGTACATACGGTTTTAGTTCGGATATTTCAAACATGCATTACATAGGAAAGAAACTGTATATTATTTTAATAACATCCGGACATTTACTTACGTTTAGAGCTGAATAAATAAGACTTCTCTGGCTTGGAAATCAGCAGATCCGGCCATCTGTCTTCTTTAGAGGAAGTAGTGGAAGGGGAGCGATCGAATAAACCTTTCACTGAACTACTCGAAGTTGCTGGTGAAATACCAGCATCTTTCTCTCTGGAAGACGCCATAATTAATAAAAATCAAAATATAAATTGGAAAAACATAGCGGCGGAATTTAATTTTGCAAACGCGTCACACGAAATGACGAAAACAAATGTCAACTTCAATATCTTCTGTCAATGTCAACAAGTCATGTCAGCTGACAAAAATTTTAGTGATGGGATAGCATTATAGATTGTATTTTAGAATCGAGTTGGTATTGGTTGGATAACAAAGACTTTGAAAAGTCGTGAAAAATAATTATGCTTTTGCATTGAGACTTTGTTAGTCACGTGATTTTTACTATAGAGAGCAGAGTTTTTACGAGACTTGATAAAAACTTTATGCCTCTATATACAATACAAACAACAAGTAAAAAAAAAGTATTTATGAATAATCCACAATATAATGCATCTTCTTGAAATTATTCTTAGCTTGTTGGTGGCAAGCATACGACTAGTAGGTACACAGCTGCACGGCTAGTATGGCCATAATAAGACAAGACGTAAAGTGACTGTAAAAAATATTATTACCTAGGTACTATGTTGTGACATGGTGGTGAAAGATTACCCAGTCTGATCAATCCTGTTCTTGGTTGCCCAGGGTGCGCCGGACTTAGTAAGGTTCAGTCGATACGTCTCTCAGGAAGATTTCTTTCAACGCTGAATAACATGATAAAAAAGTACTTACAGTAAAGCTATGAAGTTCTGAAAACGGAAGTGGATTCTAACTAATTGTTAAAGACCGTATTTATTCGATCTATTATTTTTATTGAAGTACAAACCGTTAAAAATCCATTATCAATCGGTACTTTATTTTTAAACTGTATGTAAAAGTAAGTAAGTAAATAACTGACAATGATAAAAAGTATTTGCAAATCGCACTCTTTATTGTCAGGACTTTATAGTCGAACACATGAATCAAACAGAATCGGCTTATCGTTTCTTACTTTTACATCACTAGATCAACCAGACATAAATGACATAAGGAGTGCGTTTACGAAGCCTGATAAGTTTGTTGAATTACCGCGTTATTGTTCCAAGCAATTACTAACCTCCTGTCCTCCTCAAAACTTAAAAAAAGTTTGTTACGTTATTAATGGGGTTGCTGAAAGCAAGGTCTTTATTATTCTGAAGCGTAAGGATCTGCGACAGATTTTCCTCTGTGACCTAATTTTCCTGACTAAAAAATAAATAAGTTTGAGTTGTTTCCAACAGTTTCCCAGTCTTCCAAGCTAAAATTTGCCACAAAATAAAGTTGAAGCTTCAATCAGAGCTTAAAAGGCTTTAAATAAATAAGAAATAAATATCCAGAATTATCTTAATAATGAATTTTCAGTGTGAAAAACCACTAGTTCCTTTGAGAGTGCTAGTCGTTAACCCATTGGAACAGCCATCGAGATTGATCACAAGTAAAATATTATCCGGATCAATTTTCGGACCACGCCAACGAATCACTTTAATATTGTTAGTTTTTGGTAACGAATTATCGATTGCCGAAGTCTACAAACATCAACTTGAAAACTGTGCATATTGTTGCACCTTTTCTATAAAAGTTGTTTGTAACGTTCCCAGGTTAGCTTCAGTATTTTATAAGTTGATGTATTAGAACTTTTATAAGTACCTACCACCACCTATTTAATGTACTTCCAACCGCGCCGGTTACATACAAAATTCCTTGGAGTTGAATTGAATTGCGCCTTCAGAATCGACATCATTGTAGGTACCTTTCAGAATAGATAGACACCTGTGGACAGACACATACATAATGACTACTGTACCAATCCAATATAAGTACCCACGTAGGTTTCGTACATTACCTATCGTTTTATTTTGTTACTTACATGAGTAGTGACACGCGCACTTATTTATGTTTTTACTATGTTAGTATAACTTTTAATTAGTATCACAGATGCCGACGTATTCTGCTTCCTCACAAACTTTCCGAATCCGAACGAAATCGAAAACACACAATTAGAGGACAACTTCCATGCATTATACCTTATCATCAAAATCGCTACCAATTTAGTATGGCCCGATATAATTGTGGAAAAACCAGCTGAGAAACAAAAGAAAACGCGAATGAGAATAGAGGAAGATTACGATGAAAATTTCAAGCCAATAATAATAGCTGATGGTTTGGTGACCCTTGATTTAGTTCGGTCTTTTTCCAAGAATCTACCGCCGGGATTGTTGTTTTGCCCGTCGCATGTGACGGCTGAAGCTCGGTCTGTTCTCGCTGCTCATCTCAAGGTTAGTGTCTGCTTGGTAAAGAAGGAACTAAACGTCTAGAAACTAGAAACTGCCGGTTTCAAATGGTTTAGAACAACTTAAGTACGACGTTCGGTACTTTGATGGCTTAGGAGGCAAGTCGCCCACAAAATATTTAGTCCGCGGGCGAGTTTACACTTTTTAATTTAAGTTGTAGGTAACTGGCCTGAAGGTTTTCATGAAAGCGGGCCAGTTTTCTCGGAATAAAATATTAGGAGTAAATTGGCCTTCAAATTAAATGTTTCCCGATCAAGGGAGTTAACCCCGTGATTTAGCATGGTGGGACACTCACTAACCTTAACGGTCTAACATGTAACCAAACCGAGGTATTTTTAACCTAACCATAGGTGTGAAATTAGGCCTATGTTTGAGGCGAATACCAAAATGGTTAAATTTTTGTTTAGAAGTTATTTTTATTTTATTTTCGTGGACTTATATTGAATATAAGTCCACGAATAATGTTCCTATGATTAGTCTTAGTAATTTAAACATTGTTTACATTTGTTTTTACTGTAAGTGCTACCTACCTTCTTTGTTAAAATTATACCTTTTATAACCGGTACACCGGCATCCACGACACAGGCCGAGCCTAGTGTGGAAGCCACCAAAACTCGTAAATTTACTAACTCACACACTTCCAATTTAATTTCATAATATTGTACTTACTCATTTAAATTCATAGGTGTTTAAATAAATATTTTTGATTTTTGATAAAAAAAAATTGTAAAATTTTATCTTTTAGTTCAGTTTTGATAATTTTATTTACAATTAGGTTAGGCTTCATTTGTTAAATGTTAATGTAAAACTTAAGTAGGTACCTACTAACAAATTAAAAATATCTAATCATTTATAAACTTTTAATTCCTTGATTTAAGTAACCATGTGTAGGTATAGTGTACAGGGGGTCCCAAAAGTCAACGATATGCCTTGGAGGCAAACGAGGACCCGTAAACAATTGCTGCTGTATTATTAAGCGCCTCTTTAGCTCTTTTTATGTTCACTATAAATTGAATAGTATTTTCGGCACAGTAAGGTCTAAAAACTGAACTAAAAGATAAAATTTTACAAATTCATAGGATTCGCCTCAAACTTAGTCTAACTAGTCAAAGATGCCGCCTCGTATCACATTGGTTAAAATAAAAGTTATTATTAATATACATATTATTGATTTCATTGAATGATTCAAACATTTAATTTGAAGGCCAATTTACTCCTAATATTTTATTCCGAGAAAACTGGCCCGCTTTCATGAAAACCTTCAGGCCAGTTACCTACAACTTAAATTAAAAAGTGTAAACTCGCCCGCGGACTAAATATTTTGTGGGCGACTTGCCTCCTAAGCCACTTTGATTGCCTGAATTTTCATTAAGTAGTAAAAATTTGGCTGAAGTTAGTCATAGTCATAGTTTAGCATCACCATCATTTATATCATCATAATTATCAGCCCGTACCTAATCAATAATCAACTACTACCAAACTACTAATCTACTAATCAACTAGTACCTGGTACTAGTTATTATTCTGTGCTACTACCTACTGGACATAGGCCTCTTCCAAGGAGGGGCACAACGCTGTGCCCCCGTTTTATTATCTTTAGTAAGTCTACCTGTCTATAGGGTCAAGTTATCTTATTACCTATTTTTCCTGTACCTCCTGCGGGTTGACTGGCAGAAAATGCTTTTAGCATTAAGTCCACCCTTTGTACTTTTATTTATAATATTTGTACAATATGAGTTAAATAATAATTAAATAAGTCAGTTTTCTACATACCATCTGATGATCGTAGATCATCCCTGAAAAGGGTTTCCTAGTAACTTTGATTACTTACTGCATATACCTGGGTATGGACCTGAGCACACATTTAACCCTTTTGATTGGATAGCGTAAACTTCTGGGAAGGAACACAATTATCTATATTTGATACTGTTAATAGGCTTGTGAGGAATGTCTAACTCGGTACATTAGAGTTTAACAATTCTGACAGTGGTTTGTTTCTTGTTTCCCGATAAACTAAGTGATTGGTCCTGGATTGCTCTAATACCCAGCCGAGGAATTTCTTAATTAAACACACTGAGGGTTGATATTAAAGATTTTACTAAATCCAGGTGCAACCCAGTTCCCTAAACTCTATACAAGTGTGGGCAGTTAATGATAAGAACTTGCACGTGGAAGTGGAAAGGCCGATCATCATCCATGAAGACCCTGGGAAGGAAGAAGACTGTGACGTCATCAGGTGAGTCATAGCAAAGGAGCCGATATGAAAACCGAAAGCGTAAAGTAGTTCGTCCATGCCCCATGCTGTGTCACCACTCCAATAAGCTAGCAGACGGCAGCGGTAAGCCAACTAGCAGTGAACAGCTTGCTATTGAATGTGGGCAATTAAAAATCACAAAAAAATTGCCGGCAACTGGAAGCTTTAGACAGCATCCACGATACATTCACGTAAAAAAGAGGATGTGTTATACCTATACGTTAAGACTAATACTAAATAATAGTAAAGGACAACCTGCTTAACTCAGCTTCTTATTCTGCACCAATTTTGTTTTATAATGACCGAGTATTTTGCAGAGGTTGAGAGGTTGATTGCTGCACCCACTTTTCGCCAGTGTTATGTTAGTCCCAATGTAATAGGGGGCGGGCCTATTGCCATTTTACGGGCACATCCAAGACCCGAGAACAAATATCTGTGTTTAAACAAATATCTGCCCCAGCCGGGAATCGAACCCGGGACCTTCGGCTTAGTAGTCAGGGTCACTAACCACTACGCCATTCGGTCGTCAAACAATTTTATTAATGCAACAAAATCCTTTTAATAATGTAATTCTTGTTCTTTCTTATCTACCCAGTAAAGATGCCCTCGAAAAACTAAGTATGGACTCCACTGAGTTCAACGATGCCTGGATAAAGAAGGGATATATTGATAAGGTTACATTATGTTAAGCCGCGTACAGACCGGCCAACGAACGCCAACGAACGGGTTTCGTTGACATTCGTTGCTGCAATCTGCCCTGTACGAGTATTATTTATTTATTTATTTATTTATTTATTTATTATAATAACAATAATGCTTAACAGCTACGGCCAACACGCGATTATTGCTAGGTAGTACAAAAATATATGAGTACTTACAAAAATTATATACAAAATAGAATTTAGCATTCACAACAAATACAATTAAAATTACACAAAATCAAACATAAAATACAACAAACACAAACATTTAAAAACAAAGAGAATTAAAATTTAAATAAATTGAGATCATTTTAAACAATAAATAACACATAATAATATCTAGGAACTAAGTACAACTTTACATAGCCTAATAAGAGAAGGTAATGTTGTGTGATGTATGTCGGCATCCTGACATCGCTCTAAAAAGTTATTAATATGACGAATAGCCCTAACAGTGGGAGCATTCTGTCCACGTATTGTGGTGACCTCAACTACTGGTGCGAGGGCGGGCGGGCGCGCGCAGGCGGCGCGGCGCGGGCGGCCTCCGCGCGCCGGCGCCCACAGCCCCACGCCGCTCAGCGCCGCCGGGTTGTCCACGCCGCCCCGCAGCAGGCGCAGGTAGTGCACCACGGTGTGCACCGCTCGACGCACTTCCAGTGTCTCCATACCTACCATACCTATTACAAATAGAGACGGATATAGAAATGGATAGTATCCGTAAACCCTCCTAAATATATACCTAGCAAACTTACGCTGTAAACGCTCCATCATAACAATATACTTAGCCTCGTAGGGACCCCATGTAATTGCGTCAAATTCTAGTTTGCTACGGACAAAAGAAGTGTATAAGACCATGGCAACTCTAGTGTCGCTAAAATGAGATGCAGTGCGCATGACGTAACCTAGAACCTTGTTAGCACTCTTACAACATGCCAGAATATGGTTTCTAAATGTAAGTTGCGGATCAAACAACACACCTAAGTCGCGTATCTCTACCACTCTCTGGATAGGGCAACCAAGCAACGTATAACAGTGCTCAACATGGCTTTGCAGTCTGCCAAAAGTCATGAGCCTACACTTGTCCACATTGAAATGCATTTCGTTTAGTTCGCTCCAATGGCCAATAGCGTCGATGTCTTGCTGTAGTAATTCACAGTCAACAGTGCTTTTAATTGATGTGTAGATTTTTAAGTCATCAGCGTACATTAGGCATTTACATACCTGGAGCACATTGGGAAGGTCATTGACCATCAGAGCGAACAGAGTTGGTCCGATGGTGCTGCCCTGACTGACACCAGATCGCGTATGGTAGCCGTCAGAGCAGTAAGGTCCCAATTTCACATATTGCCTACGATTAGCCAGGTAACTAGCGATAAATTTGAGAAGATCTGTGTCAAATCCGAAACTAGCCAATTTAATTAAAAGTAAATCATTGTTGACTACATCAAACGCCTTTCGAAAATCAAAGAATGCGGTATCCACCTGATAGCCTGCGTCCATTTCGCTCAGTGTAGAGTCAACAAAACAAATATGGTTCGTGGTTGCTGATCGTCCGACACGAAAACCATGCTGAGAGTCATCTAGGTATGGTTCTATCTGACGTGTTATTTGTTTATTTAGAATGTGCTCAAATAATTTTGCAAACACAGACAAAACAGCAATGGGCCGATGCTCTGGCACATTTATTGATGAACTCTTCGGAACAGGTGTAACCCGTGATAGCTTCCAGGCAGTTGGATACTCACAACTTTGGACAGCGAGGTTATACAAATGTAAAAGGGGCTTAATTAATGCATGAATGCAGTCCTTTACTAGAAATGTGGGCACAGCATCAGGCCCTGGAGCAGCAGCAGTATTAAAACCACGCACGCTGTCCCGTATGTCCTTCTCGGTAATAGTACTAATACTGACCGTGAGAGGAGCAGCGGTGGCGCCGGCAGCGCGCGCCGCGGCGTCCGCGTCCAGCCGCGGGACCCGCGCCACGAATACCGAGCTGAAGTAGTCGGCGAATTATGTATGATCCATCGTTGGGATAACCGTTGGCGTTCGTTGGGCGTTCGTTGGCCCGGTCTGTACGCAGTTTTATAACAAGGCGGACCCGTAGGTAAAAAAGCCTGCCACAATGAAGTAGGAGGATAGAATCTATTTTTCCGAATTATTGAGAACGGATTTTGATACAAGATGTTCTGGGTATGGGAACTAAAATGGAATATGAAATTTATGTCATAAATTTTGGGAACCATCGCAATTGGCGCCTTAATAATACCATTTAAAAATTTCAGATTAAAATCGCAGCGTCTAAAAATACTTATGGCGATATTTACCGAGCTTCGATCATGTGTGAGACCTTGAAAACTATTTGGTCTTCCCGAATTAATAAGGACGTTAAAATTAATACGAGCATAGGAGTCATTAGTGATGGATCTTTGGGAACAGTTAAAGGTATTATTACAACAAATTATTTACATAAGATTTTTCTTTTTTAATCCTCGAAAGTCTGAATTGAAAGGTTTGTTTTTTTTTTACTAAAATCGTCATAAAACTAGAGTTTTACATACGTGACCAATGTAGAATGACATCATTTTTACCTTATTGCAGGAGTTTTAATTCAAAAGTTATGTTATGATTGTGTCTGTCTGTCTGTCTACCTGTGGCTGCTACGAAATGCGTAGCTGTGGCTACGCCGCTGCTACGCAAGGCTATGAGCTACGCAGCAGGCTACGACCGCAGTCGTAGCACTAAAAAAATCACCCAACTCTATGATTTATAAGATTAGCTGTCTGAATGATATCTCGTGATTGCTTCGGAATAAATATAAATAGAAGCGCGATATAATATTATTCTAACAAAATTTGACCAGCTCCCGCATACCTTCTAAACGTGTTGGTCAAGTGACTCTTTATTATGGAGATATATTTTTTTTAGTGAACATACCTAGTCACACTATCAATAACTTAATTTATTATAGGTTTGCCGTACATTTTGCCAGTCATATTGAAAGGTGAAAAATGGACTCTGAACAGGAAATACACAGACGATGCTCACGTAATGGGTGAAGTTATGAAGTTTAACCAAATTATTAAGAAAAAACATGACCAAGTAAGTTTTTTTTTGTAAGCAACTAACCTGTAGCACTAGCAAATATATAATTATTAGATCTATATTTGTACTTACTGTCACTCACTCGGCACCCCTTGTCCCTTGTTACAATACCGTAAGTTAATAACTATGTAGCAGAGGTATATATTATTTTTTATTTCCAGCTGATGGCTTCCTGTAATAATCTATTGCAGCAACATTACGCTGAAAACAGAGCTGACGAAGCATCCACGGTGTCTACTGACACATTTAATTACAAAAACGAGCGCATTGTGGCTAAGAATTCAAATAAAATGTTTTATTGAGATCTTAAACTCTTAACTCTTATTTATACTCAGTTTGTAACTCTTTCATGGAAAAAAGAAAACTTTCATTCTTATTAAATCTGTTAGGTTCCAGTAAAATAATGATGGTCTGGATATTTATGGCTAGCCTGCAGTCTTCATGTGAATTAAAATCCTTGAATGTCCTGCACAGGATTTGAATCCGGGATGTTCGGTGAAAGTCAGTGTAGTGAACTGCCCCACAAAGATAATAAACAAAGCGTGGTTTAATATCAGAATAATAACTTTCTCTTGCAAGTTCTTGTGCCATCTGTTAGTTGCACTTGCGTCTGTTACCGTAACTTTACAGATAATGTCTACTATTTGCAGTGTAATATTGTAAATAATCGTATGATTTTAATGGCTATAAACTTTTTTGTTAGTGGAGAGTAGGTAGTTGTAGGCAGGTAAGTATTATAGAAATGTTTATTGAAATTAAGAAAAATAAACTTTAAAAAATATATAAATAATAAGTTGTTCGAGTTGTTCTTTATGAGAATCCCCAGTCTTCCGATCGTTCCCATCCCGCATCCCTCTCGGGGCGCACGAAAGCGCATTTTCCCGTGTCCCTTTCCTTATCACAGTACTAAAAAGAACCAGTGTTATGTTGTTCTCATGGCTGGGGACTATTCTCATGGTTGATTTTAGCTTACTCGTCATCATCTCTATACACAAAATATCTCGTGAATAACATACAATGTTTCACTTCAAACATGAGTTTGTAGTGAGCGAGCCAATATTGAGAAACCTAAAATCGGGGGCCTGGTTAGTGGGAGTTAGTAAAGCTTTCAACTTACGTGAAGTGAGTTCACGTATTTTTTTCCAGTTTAGACGTTATTCACGTGAATCACGTTACATATTATGTCTAATAACCCCTTACTGTAAGTTGTACTGTACCCTTACTATGATCACTCGTTTAGACTTATGGAAATAGGTATATAATATAGTAGGTATAGTAGGTATATAATGTATTAAACTCAGTGTTCAGAATCAGTCGGAATACCTAATGTTTAAGTTCCCTTTTTCTGGGAACACCTATTTACAGATATATGCTTCTTAGATGTATCTAAAGTATCTAAACCTCATAATATAAAAACAGACTTTTTTTAAGCTTCTGCGCTATCTATTCTCTTCTACTAACCTGACCTTTACAAAGCGGGCGATTTACTCCCACGTTAGACAAATGTAAAAGATTCGACAAACAGTGACATTAAAGCGGCAGAGTCCCACTCGCACTCTTTAATCTGCAGCGCCCCAATATCATAGTAAGGGGGCGGTCTCAAACAACTCTCAACCAGTTTGTTTAACCTTTTCTGTCAATTTGAATCCAACCTGCGGGTGTGTAATTTCCATTATGCTCAGAGACAGTCGTGTTTGTCGAAGCTGAATCCGGAGCTCCGGGAACCGAGCCGGGTTGTTAGCACGGATACAAGTGCAGTGGCTCCGGATGATTATATTATGGTGTTTGCACTAAGCTCTCGGCTCACGATGAAAAAGGACGGTTAGTTTTTATTGTCCGCGAATGCCGCGCGGCGCGCTTCATGCTAATGAAATTTAATTGTGTTTTTCATGTGCAGCAGTATGCAGGACAACATGCGAATATAACCACAGATTATTTTAAGTTATAAGCTGGGTACTGACTATTGTTAAGACTTGTAATATAACATGTTACACAGTGAGCACTCATGTGGTCAGTACATCATGTTACAGGCAAACCATAAGTAATACTATACTGATTGCATGAATGCTCGCTGAGTAATATTATTATATTTCACCTCGTAACGTTGCCGTTGGTTAGTCGGAACCCAGCTTTATATTTTATATGAGTATGTGAAAGAAGAGAACACCTACCTTCAACGAACACTCAAGCTTACATTATAATCTGAAATATTACAGAGCACCTATTCTAAATTCAAAATCCTACCACTATACATCAATTCTCGCCAGCCATGTAGGGGCATTATGTTATAATAAGGAGTGGTTGTCTACGAAGGTCGTATATCTCGGGTGCCCACCGCCTTGGTCGATAGTCGTGCCAAGATAAATGCACCACTTAATACGTTCCCAGGAGATTTAGCCGCTTATCTACGCCCTAATGCTCGAAATCGAAACTTTGGATCAATGAGTTGCTATAAGTAACCTTTGATGGTATAAATACGTCTTTTTTGTAGTGTAGTTTTAGGCTCCTGTTAATTAATACTAATTGGACTATAAAACTATTCTGTCTATATCAAGTACATCGCTTTGCGTCTAAAGTCAAAGCTTGTCACTTTTAACAACGCACACTTTCTGAAACTACCTCACATATATACACATATTTCTACCATACCTAAGTATATTTTTACCAAGTACCATATAAATATACATGTATGTAAAATGTGTTTCTACTAAAGGCAAATAAAGTACACTCGGGACTTTAAAAGGAGCTTGTGAGAGCATCTAAAGGAGTTTTCAGTCTAAACAAGCCAGTTTTTCAGCTGCGCAATTTCCCGGCTAACTAAATTAATTTGTAGCGGGCACATGGCGGAATTACCTGAGAACTAACGTACTAGAACTTTCTTTACAAGCTTCATAAAGTTCCGGCCAAGATGGAGTACGTATTGGCCGTGTGATTGAGCACGCCGCCTTCTATACATGCATGCGGACGATACAAGGTGTTGCGAAAGTGGTAAAACCCGAAAAGGGGTGATTTAGGGTGTAATTCTGAACAATTTTTGGGCTACAACCCCTTGAGTCACCCCCTTGCAGGTTACTATGCCACGTTCGGAACACCCTGTATAAAGTAATCTTAATTTAAAATTAATACAACATTGAATTTAGGTCATCTACTGACAGAATCCGTAGATAGTATAGATTTTAAACACATATATACACTCAAGCCCGATGCAATCACATTAGGTATATCAAGTAAAAAAAACAAGTAAAAAGTACGTTAAAATCCAAACTGTGAAAACTAAAATCGGACTCTACTGAATAAATCATGTATTTTTGCAGAGCTTACTAAGCTAAATAAATGTTTTCGTTTCAATACGATTTCCTATGTAAGTTAGGTTTCCGAAAATAAACATCAGCAGTTTACGTCGGCTATTTTCGGCACTAAACACACCTTCCGACATTACAATGTATCCGGGCAACTTCTGTATTCAAAGCTGCCGATAGGGTTGCGAGCTCTCACATTAATTTATGTAAGTTTCATAACAATTTTAATGTAAGTATATTTTGGTTCTTCGCGAGGTTTACTGACAAAATCTGGACCTTAGAAGAGTAGGTAGAAGTACCATCATACTAGAACGGAAGTTAAAAAAATTAGCTTTATGTCAAAATCGTCGTCGGTCCAAAAAAAAATATATACGTACCACTTACCTACTTACTCACAATCGTCACATAGGTATATTATAATATAACACTTACTGTCATCCGTGCACAAATATCTCTTGAAGTGGCAACCCTACCTATCGGCCATTTTGTGCGGGGCGTTGGGAATTCGAATCAAACTCGTCTCATTAGCCGGTGAAGGAAAAGTTGTATTAGTTGACCAACTCTGTCGCGGACTGCGCCCCGGACGGAGTCAGGCGATACGGCCGGGATTGCCCTGTATTGATATATCATTTGTCGTCATCGCCTCCTTATGACCTTTTTCATTTGATATCAAGACATGTTATATAAGTCTGATATATCTTTATTGTTCAATTTGTAACATACTTACCATGTATCAACAGGCATGTTAATAAATAAATTAAAGTTTATTGTTGAATAAGTAAAGACTGATCATTTATCTTCTCCTGGCCACGTTAGATTGCAATTTGCAGTATCATACCAACTTTCCGAAAATAATACGTAAAGTGCACTATTTTCTTGAAGATTTTTCGGGTCAAACTTTCATCGTTCAATCGATCTTGCAGTCTATTGAATTGACTTGTTTTCCGAAGCCAGTGAGGGCATTTGGCTTTGGCGAGAAATAGCGCAATCTCTAAATGAAAACCTGAGTACATCCAGGGTCCGAGTGTGGAGGAGCTCCAAGGAGTTCTTGGCTTTTATGATTATGCACACAAGTTTCCTTGACTGCACTGTTGACTTTTCACTAGGAAACTAAAATGATTAGGTACTTACTACTAACTGAAGTACATAAAATGTTTAGCTTATAAAATATTTAATTAAATCTTAATCACTATCTCACTTCTTAAGGGTCCTGATCTGCTCAATTCACAAAATCGTTTAGCGCAATTAAAACAAATATAAACAATTTAATCGCCCAGTTTTCCTTTGCTCCAGCGATCCATCAGCAAACCGAACCCGGCAATAAGAAAAAAGGCGGGGAACCAAACAATTCGTTTTTTCCTCTTTGTTTATCCCTTCAGGTAGAGTCCTCGAAGGTTTAGTGTCACATTAACACAACAGAGATTCCTTGGCCTCTCGCCTCCCCGAGACATCCGTTATCTGGGCGGTCCGCTTCCTGAATTTATTGACTTTTTTCCCGCCTTAATTTCCAAAGATTCGGTCGATAAAATTGTCAAGACGAATGGCTGTTACGGCAATGGCGCATTAACGCTGCCCCTGGGAAATATCTTTGTGTTTTTTGTAGTCTACCTATTTAAAAAGCCGTGTACCTATCGGATTAGGATCGTCTTTATTTGATTCGGAATGGGGTTGGTGTTTTATACGGAGGAAACGGGTTTTGTATTTCAACATTTCAACCATCGGAAGATAGAGATTATGTAGGAAAATAAAAATAAATTTATATGTAGGTACCGAATTTTCTTTCATTTTCTTGGTCTGGTCCAGAACTTTTGGATCCACCTCGCATACATTTTTCACACCATACTTACCATGGATCGAAAAAAGGAGCAGAAAATATCATTTGAATAAATAAACGGCACAGCACCCCTTTCTAACAACACGCACCAATAAAAGCGCATATTTTCGGCTCTTAATAAAAGCGAAACTGAGAAATTTCCTTTCAATACTCCACCCTGCGAATGCCTTGCAAAAAATACAGATTCACATAAGAATATATTAGTATCTTCGTTCCTGAGAGGGTTTTGATACGCCGGTACAATTTGGCACAAAAAACCTTTCAATGCCCGGTCGTAACGTTAAATAATAAATGGCATTGCTGGGAACGAAGCAGGTGACATTGAAGCTGCGACGGTATTGGAACTGCTAATCTTATAGGGAATTGACCGGTGACGGCGGATCAGATTATGCGAGTCCCAAATTAAATATTGAAGGCCCCGCCTGTGTAGTTGGTTTATTTGCGGCGCTAACTTTTTGGTAAACGGCAAACTAGTTCAATAGTTAATTTGAGTGAGGTTTGTAATTTAGTTTTGACGTGATTATGATTAGGGAACTATCAAGTCTGAAGTCTCCGTGTAAAGTTTAGAAATATTTTCAGCGATAAAAAATGTTTTAGTGAAAAAATACTGCAAAAAGAGTATGGAAGGCAAAGATGTTTCAAAGGAGAATATACCTTTAAAAAATGCATTGCTCCAAGGTACATTATAAAGATACGCGTAAAATGTCGTTGATATCGACAAAAGTTCAGGTAGGTATCATAATTATGATGATTATAATCAATCATTTCTTTGCATAAGTACATGATATATGGCCTGTATGTATTTTATACCTTTAGTCTCGTATAATATCCACGCAGAAAGGCTTTCTACAATAACTTGAGGCAGGTGTAATAGTGTAATAAGATCCTATGAGCATAAACTGTAACCAGGAGGAGACGGGTCGAGAATTTTTGTTTAAAAATTCAATACCGTCTATAAGAAACTCGTTTTAAGAACGCAACGGGCTCTGAAAATCCCCATTTTCACCTAATAACACGGATAAAAGATTACCCGATTAGTGCAAGGGATTCCCTATAGGGATAGGAAACACCGACTGAGATTAAACTTTTAAAAATATTATAATTTTATATTTTTAGGATACCTTTACCGAATTGCTCAATAAAGTTGTTTAATGATCGGACGGATCCTACAACTTTTCTGATAATATTATGTTACAACATAAGTACTTACTTTCCTTTAAACTCTCAATAAGAGTTTAAACATAATATTTTATGTAATTTCATCGTCAAAACATTACCTACTCAAATAAACCATTAACAGAATTTTCTGTTTAGCAGTACAAATAATTGACTTTTCGTAAAGCAATGGCAAATTTACCTTAGGGGAGAAGGTAAACAAGTTGGAAACGAAATATAAGACCTAAATAAATACTAATTAACATGAAATGGAATACTATAAGTACTTACTCATCTATTAAGGACAACATCATGGGCCATATTGGTATATTACGTTACAGTTTTATGTTTTCTGAACCGAAAATTTCTTAGAATTGCTTCATTTATTTTCTGCTTTGTTGTGTAATTATAATTTTCCATCAGAGAAAGCAATTTTTCAATTAATATTTTAGGGTTGTGATTTGTTTAGTTATCGCAAATATGTACATATTTGTGTATAATACACTATAAAAAGGGTTGGATTAAATAATATTTACACTTGGAAAATGAAAAATGAGCAGAGAAACTGCAAACAAAACGAATAAAGATCGAATAGCCAGGTATCGGCGACGTGTGTAACTGAAAACTGAATTAAAGATTCTAGAAAGAGCAATAAGTACCAGGGAGGCTACTCTCTAAATCGACGAACGAACGAACAAGAAATTTCACGGGATCGGCACGCTTAATACAACGAGATAGATACGTAGTTAGCATAGCGCAGCGAATCTTCGGAAAAGCAAATCTACAGCTCTAACCACGCCCCTATCTCGCGTGCCGATTGAGTGACAATTCCCCTTAGTTCGTTCAACGATATCAAGAGTAACCCCCCTGAAAGCGGAGTGCCTCTCTGGAATCCTTTTAAAAATTAAACTCCATCACAGCAATTCGAAAAAACTTTTTCCCAGACGTGTCGGAAGCTGGGGCGATTAAATTTCGTATTTACATCGGACATAATTTATTAGCTCAGTAAGATTTGTCCGCAAAAGACATAAGGGACCGTCGATATATTACACCGCTGGGTTAGATCCAGGGTTGCGTCGCGTAGGGTTATGTATGTGACATTACATAATAAAATTTGGTATGTATAGCAAAAAAGATATTTATCCATCCGCAGCGCAAATATTTTTAATTGAACGGGGTTGTTGTACATTCGTCACCAAGTAAATTTGTCATGAAAAAACTGTACATTTTATTTTTGTAATATGTATGTGTATATACTAAACTATTTTTAATTACGTACCTTTCTTTCATCTATGAGTCTTTAGTCCAGTCAAGGAATGAGGTGTAGAGTGCGTGAGCAGGTAACTAAGCGATTCCTTCAGAAACTTGTTGAGGGGGCTTAGGTTGTTAACATACCAAAAGTCCTGACTCCTAGGTGATGAGCGGGGGGAAGGAGGGGGGGGATAAAGGTACGAATTTTTGGTTTTTAGCTTATATCTCGAAAACGGTGCATCGGAGAGAAATATTTTCAACTAATGAAATGGAGCTCTTAAAATTATCTAAAACTTTTATGTCTTATGTTTTTTTCTAATTCCTAACCGTTTTCGAGCTATACCCTCGGGAAAAGTGAAAATTTACAAGAAAAATTCATTCATGTCAAAACATTCATAAATATTGCATCATATTATTGTCTAGACCTATTCATAAACGAATAAAATGAAGAGGAAAGAAGTTGTAGATTTTTAAATTAAAAAGAGATATAAGCTAAAAACTAAAAATTCGTACCTTTATCCTCCCCTCCTTCCCCCCGCTCATCACCTAGGAGTCAGGACTTTTGGTATGTTAACAACCTAAGCCCCCTGAACAAGTTTCTGAAGGAATCGCTTAGTTACCTGCTCACGCACTCTACACCTCATTTTGAGTCATTTATTGACTGGACTACTTAGGATAAAACTGTTAGACTGTTGCTAGACATTCATCTCTTTCCTCGACTTTTCATAACCCTTAGCCCCAATTTCTCCATAGTCGGTTAGATCATAACCAGGGAAAATTTGTTCATTTATCCGTCATCACCATATTAAATTCTTGACAGATGTGTCAAAAGTCAAGCAATAATCCCTGGTTATGCTCTAACCATGGAAGTAATAGGGCGAAATTGGCAGTAATCTATTAACTTGAAAAATAACGCCTACGCCGCAATTCTCCGATAACATTCATTCAATTAAAAACAATCGATATCTATGCAAATGAGGTGATGCGCATGCATTATGCATTACACCTGTAGTGTGAGCGGAGTTGATTGCAGTGGGCGGGCGAGCCCCGACGCGGATGACCGAATGTTTTCTCTACAAAGTGACTGATGGGTGGCCGGTTGTATAGTATGATATGACAAATAAATTAGCTACTACTATAATTAGATACTTTCATGTAAATTAGCCACACACACGAGTCCGCCTTATTCAATGTTAGCCGCTAACTACCAATAAGGTATAAGGACGGTTACATAAGGTATCGGAGTTGAAATATAAATTAGTTAAATTTTGCATTCAACAACTTCACGAGTTGTCTTAATAGTCATTCAAGGAAATGTGGTCATTCAATGAAAGTGCAAGTCATACAATCAAACAGCGGATTCAATCAGATGACTACGACCGACATATTGGCTCCAGCAGTAGAATCCAACACTGACCATCGTTTATTATTGTCCATAGCAAGTAAGTAATCAGAAAATATATATTTTACAAATGATGGTAGTTTATTATTATCACTTTGTTTTCCTTGACCCTAATTCTCCTGACATATTGTTGCGGCACGAGGCGACTCTTGTAAATAATGTGAGCACCTTTTGTACAGTATTTAGGGTTCTGCTGTCAAAGGCCAAAAACAATGTCACTGCCAATCGCTGCGATTATACAGGGTGTTGCAAAAAGGTTATACGAAAAAATATAAAATTTTCCATATAAACTTTGTTGGTCAAGTGACTTTTTACTATGGAGAATGTTTTTTTTCGGGAATTTTGAAATTCTGATTTCAGTTTCGGGCTTAGATATAGGTACCATGCTGCACATGTAGGTTTCGGCTTAGTACACTTTTTGCAACACCCTGTATAATAAAGGTGCGAATTGGCGGTGAACGACTTCAGCTTGCAGCGCAACACATGTCGCAATGCCACTGCTGTTTTATTTGAACTACTACAATACAAGATAAATCGTCGAGCGTAATTTCGCTAGCCGCCTAATAAACCCCATAGAACAATACATTGTAGTAGTTGCGATACATCGTCATCATGATTATCTCCATTCATCGAGAAAATACTAAGTAGGTACCGTGAATTTTGTTGTGATGTGATGATTTTGTTCGCAAAACAGTTTTAAGACCAGCTGAATAACCCCTTGTTGACAAGTTTATCTATGAACAGTTTTCAAGATGGCTCAAGGAGGCGTGGAAAAGTTAAATAAATTCGAAAGAACATTAGATAAGGGAATGGTCTTTGTAATGTCTTTGGGATGCCGTTAATGCAACCGAAGTGCCGTATATTTCTGTCGCGAACGTATGAGTCTGTGCGGTGAAGTATGTTTTGATAAAGAACGGCGATCACATCGATTACCAATCCGGATTGATTGATTTTATAATTTTATTATTATACTTTTAGACTTGCAACATCTGATTGTATAGTTCATTTACACCTCAACCAATTTTGATGAAATAATAATAATCATACCTATCACTCACTGCTCAAACAAAATATTACATTAAAATCGGTCTATATGATAAAAAAAAAACACTAAATCAATTCAGTTAGTTGAAGAGCCAGCTACTGACAGACACACATGAATTCAAGCTTATAACAGCCTTCATTTCTGACATAGATTAAATTTAGTTACAAAAAAACAATGCGCTGCCACTGCATACAGTGCTTCTGTCCGAAAACTCAGAGTTGCTAACTACAGACTTCACTATCTAGTCACATCACACCGTTAAATTGACTGAAGTAAAACGCTACGAAGCGCGTTGCAACGGAGTGCGGAGAGCCATCAGTCTGGACGTCGCCGTTAAAACAACGCGGACTAACGCAAATAAATCAGAGAACAACGTCGGTACACAGCTTAGATTAAAAATGTACGAACGAGATGGTGTGTAACATATAAAAAAATAAGAAAAAATGTCCACATTTTGTTCACTGGCCAACCGTTTTATATCAAACTAACGTCATCCATAAATTTAATACCACTAAATTTTATAAAGCCAAAAATATTCAAACCGAACTAATTCAAAATAGGAGCTCAGTGGTAGAACTGGGGTGTTATTTATCGAGAATTCGACTCTCCATCTAGTTCGAATTAAAATATCGTCGGTACACAACTACACAGTGAAGGAATGTCATCGATTCTGTTGGCACAGCCACTTTGATTGCGTTTTTAAAGAGTCCAACGGCAACGTCGGATGTAGCGGACTTTGTTGGAAAATTAAGTTGGATTTCAGGAATGAAAATGTCCGTAGAATGAAAGTGTTTATTGTGCTCAACTTTACATTAATATTCAAGTTGATCCGCTCATCGAGAGTATAATAGGTAATTAGTCTTATTTATTTATCTATTTGAAGACCAACAAATGATACACTTGTAACATACATAGATATAAATATGTTCTAATGTTTAAGTTGACACTAATGTACAAAGAGTAAATCCGGTACACTAGGTAGTTAGGTACTACCGCGTTAGGTTATTCGCGAAAAAAATATATTCATTCCCATAGTAAAAAGTCACGTGACCAACTAAGTTTCTATGAAAAATGAATATTTCTTTTCGCGAATTTTGAAATTCTGGTTTCAGTTTCGGGCTTAGATATAAAATACTGCACATGCTGGTTTCGGCTTGGTATACCCTTTTTGCAACACCCTGTATATTGCAGGTGAACCCTCAGTCTATCATTAGTTCAGATCTGTGTCCATTTTAACAGCAAGAGTCGTAAAGTAAATGAAATTGATATAAACCTGCATTTATTGTCGTATTAAAACGTTTACGCTCTATTAAAATGAGTAAGGTCTGTGTTAACTTGCTATTTTTAGCCGTTTTCATATTATTTCATCAAAGTTTAATGGGACCTATATATAATATGAAAATCGTGTACTTTGAATAAACATAAATTAAAAACAGTGTGTTGCTAAAAGACATGAGGTTAATATTATGTTATATCTGTTGATGGAGCCAGAGTTATTCAGAATGACTAACAGGTTGTTGCTAAAGTACATTAGCAAGTCATTGTGGCTGTTTCGGCAGCAGGAGGGCGTCCCACGCTGCGTTTGCCTGTTCGTGGTCTCCACTCGAGAACTCGTCTACCCCAACGGTTATCGGTTCTTCGGCAGATATGACCAGCCCACTGCCACTTCAGCTAGCATATTTTGACAGCTATGTCGGTAACCTTAGTCCTCTGACGGATAACCTCATTTCTGATACGATCCATCAGAGAAACCCCAAGCATAGCTCTCTCCATAGCACGCTGAGCGACTTTAAATCGGTGGACCAGTCCTACCGTCAGTGTCCACGTCAAGGACCACTTACTCAATAATATTTAGATTTAGATTTTTATATCATGACACTTATGTATTTTCAAACACTTTGTATACAGTCATATAAAAAACGAACATAACATAATATTATGGTCATGTAATATACTGATTTGGCAGAATTTGGCAAAAAAATATTATGTACTTATTATGTATTATGTACTTACTTGTAGATAAAAATTATTTAATAACGTTCAAAAGCCGCGTTAATCAAATTACAATTAATTACAAACCTCAGTACTCTACTCTCTAGAGAATATTTTAATTAGGTCGAATATTTAATTACATGACGGCACATTTGCCACTATTATAATATTAAATAGACTGACTTTAATTTCAAAGCAATCCTAACTTCCTAACTAATATTATAAATGTGAAAGTAACTGTGTCTGTCTGTCTTTCTGTCTTTCTGTCTTTCTGTCTGTCTGTCTGTCTGTTACTCTTTCACGCCAAAAATACTGAACGGATTTGAATGAAATTTGGTATACATATGGTCTAGACCCTGAGAAAGAACATAGGCTACTTTTTATCCCGGAATTCCCACGGGAAAACTTTTTAAGGCGAAGCGAAGCTCGCGGGCACAGCTAGTAATCAAATATTTTAATACGCTAGGTGTGAATTTGTTGAATGTTTATGTATGACTTCGATTTTATTCAACCTAGGGAGTCTTGCACAACAAAGTTAAATAAAATTAAATAGTTTGTCTCTTGCTCTGACAGTATAATGTCAGAGCAAGAGGTCATAGATTTAATTTTATTTAACTTTGTTGTGCAAGACGCCCCTAATGTAATAACAGTAATTTAGTAAGAACAAGAGTAATCGCTACGATTTTTAGTGCCAATTTCACCATTCTCTGTTAGAGCATAACCAGGGAGTAATAGTTAACTTTTGACACATCTGTCATGAATTTTATAGGGAGATGACGTTTAATTTATAAATCAATCCCTGTCGGTTAGATAACCGAGAATGGTGAAATTGGCACTTAAAGAATGTTCAGGTCTCTCACCTTTGCCCAGCAGTGGGTTAAGAAAAAAAAAAAAAAGCATCAAAGAATCGTTCCATCAAAAACTTCCAATTTAGCCAAACCCAGCCAAACCACATAGCGTGTCTTTTTTTTTATTAGGCGATGCCAGGGCAATGCTAAGCACGTACTAGGCAGTTGGTGTATAACAGACAACAATGTAGAGAGTACCCTATCAATATCCCTTCCAGCGAGCGGTGCATCTGACTTTGACGAAAATAGCTCGTAAATTATTGCAATTGAGTATGAAATCTGACGGCCATGCATAATCAGGGCTGAGCCCAAAACCTATTTCAATGTTGGGGCTCATAAATTCAAAGTTGGGCGTAACAAAGTCTCTTACTACATCAGTGTGGGTGTTGTACACTCGGCTGCGGAACACAATTGAAAAGTTTCCAATCTAGGCAACATAGTTCCGAGATACGATGTATGTATTATGTTCTCAATAGATCAGTAGTTTTAAGATACTGATACAGGCAGAGTTTGCTGCTATTGTACTATCTCTAATTGCTAAAGTAATACTATAAATGTAACTTCTATAAATGTTATCGTTTAACAGAACTCTAATATTTGAGCTAATTTTAGGTAGCACGCATGATCGTAAAATATAAACATAGTCGTGTGTCGTGCGTAGCAGAAAATAAATGCCGCCATTTTTCCAAATACGGCCCTGTCTGCAAATTAATCGACATGGTGCATGGCATTTGACCAAGTTATCTTGCCAAAACTCGGCGTTAACCGGGTGATGGCTATTAACTCAACTGGTCATAGCCGGGGCTAGAAACTTAGCTAATATTAACCACTGAAATACGTACGGGAATTACGATTTGAATTTGAATTCTTGGAATATCCCCGTATGGGTTGCAATTAACTGTGCGATGGACAATATAGAAATCGGATACTTGGGTCACGTAGAGTGCTATCATTAAAGTGAACTGTATCAGGGGTCGAGATGCGTTGCGAGCGCTGATAGACCTGGGGGGTTACTCTATACTGACGAAAACCGAACGAAAGAGAGCTGCCTTGCTGCAGCTAGTTTAATACAACGAGAGTCGTGTGTTGCGCGGCAGCGCTCCGAAACTTCGTTCTTAGTCATGTAGAGTGACCCCCCTGCATCAGATTATGGTTGTTTATTAACAGGAACAACAGGTTACAATAAAAAAGCAGATAAGTATCCAAACCCAGCACTTTTTTTTACTTTCAAAAATATATACACGATGTAGTCGTCGTTGATATTTTATTTCATCTCTTGAAACCTTCGCTTTAAAAAAAGTTATAATCCGTACACTGAGTACTAAAGTACTTATATATAGGATGTTGCAAAAAGGGTATACTAAGCCGAAACCTACGTGTGCAGCACATACCTATATCTAAGCTCTAAAATGAAATCGGAATTTCAAAATAAGCGAAAAAAACAGAAACTTTGTTGGTCACGTGTATTTTCACTATGGAGATTTTTCGCGCTTTTTGAAATTCTGATTTCATTTATTTCGTCAATTTAAAACATTTATTTAAGTACTTAATTACATATTTATGTTGAAAAAAAAGTAGGTATCTTTATTAATGGTGATTCATAAAACATTTAGAAAAAGGTTGAAAATCTATTCTTAAACCGCTTAAAATAAAGGTTGAAACGGCCCAGGACGTGTGGTGGACTTACGGCAATAAAACAATGATAGCGGACAACTTACGGAGAGGTTTTACTGCGAACTCAGTCGTAAAAAGATCCCGGATTAGTTCTGATTAAAATGGGTAAGCTTGATAATGGCGTATCTCAGCAAAACCGGCGTTAGAGCCTGAATTATTTGTAGGTACTGGATATTTAGATTAAGCATAATGTGGGTAAGTGGCCACTGGCTGCTGGATCTCGCTTCCCAGAATGAGTTTTATGGGTTCGAATCCAGTTACATAATATATGTATGCCGTATGTCAATGCAAAAGTTTTTCAGAATGACCCGTTTAGTCACCCTCTTTAGGTTTACTATACGAATCCCTTTTTAACTCTATATCTAGAGCTAACATTCAGTAACAGAAAGTATTACAGCTAGCGCACCAATCTAAAACTATCTAGATTCTAGATCCTCGCGGCATCAGGCGAGACAACTTTAAAATCCTTTAAGTTGTCGATCGTGTCCAGTGTCTCTAATATATGAAGTATGTTTACGGCAAACTTAGCTTAATACCGTCGTACTGAACAACTGCAACAAGTATTATCTCCATCGAAGTTGCCTGCCATGTCCTTGTATGGGCCCTATTCTACGGGCTAAGAGAAAAGAAGGGGAAAACGCGTAGCCTGTTGTGCATAGATAACGCCTTATCATTGTTATGAAATAAGACATGATAATAAGTAAGTATTATAAAAATATTTAAGTAATTAACAAATAATTAAAATCTTCTTCTTCTAGTGCCGTCTCCTAGCGAAGGTTGGCAATCATCCTGCTGATTTCCGTCTTGGAGGCCGCCGCACGGAACAATTTTCCAGTGCTCAGCTGGAACCACTGGCGTAAATAATGAAAATACAACATAAGTAACAATTCAAGAGAACAGCAATATTACAAATAAAAATGTAATCAAGTATTTTAAAATGATTTAAGTACGAATACAATTTTTTTAATCTAATGGTGTATTGTTTACCAGAATCGCCTTCCAAACAATAAAGAGCGTGCGGTGGCTAACGGGGAACTTTCCCGCAAGGATTTTTCGCAGCACGTCCCCGCGGTCGAGGCTTTCATCAACTTGGAGAATTAAAAAAAAAACCTGTAAAGTTCCACAGGTACTTAAATCTGCTATTGTTTGGTTCGCATGCTGTACTTAGGTAGGTATTATGGAAGTGCGAATAACTAATATAAAATTACTTTTATGTTGACATCGTCGGGCAGACTCTTTACAATCTTTTTTATCTACATATAGATTTATATTTTATTTTAATAGATTATATAAATATAAATAAAGGGTTATCTGTAGGTATCGTACGCTACGGATGCATCGCATTCAGTGTAGAATTTGCGTCCACTTCGTCGGCATCGTACATGCGATACGTACATGGACGCTTAGCTTAAGCCTATGTACATATGTAAGTGTGTTGTAAAATAAGCATACAAACCTAGGCACGGAACTTCGAACAAAGCATAAACAATCCAGAATTCAATCAAATAACTTCAGACAAACGGAAGCGCTCAAATCGCAACAAACAGTATCCTAATTCAGAAGCAACGATCGGATACCGCCATAACTACTGCTTTTATCCCCGTCGAAAACTACGAGCATCATACACTAGTTTGAAATTTTCATCGCAGAATTTCGGAGCGAACCCACCTCGGGGTAGTGAAGTAATCCCTATTAGCCAACACTTTATAGTACGGGCGGTAGACTCGGGAGCGCCTATCGTACTTTACGACCAATGAAAGCGGTACAACGCTCGTGCGTCGTAAAGACGCTGCTCTGTACGTTGTATATATTGTACATACTATTTTTTTAATGTAATAGAATGAAATGCTAAGTTAATATTCTATATCTTAATAGTTTCGCCGGCAGACGCGCTCAATGTATCTCGTGTTTGTACCGAGACTCTTAAGTATAAGAAAATATGGCACGAATATTTTCTTGTTTTATTTAGGGACCGTAACACATTTCTGTATACTTTCGTAGAAGGTGTCTGTGCACACGGCGATATTATCGAAATATCAACTTGTCCCGATTCTCTGTACTGTGGAGAGGGCTACTTAGAGCTCAGTCAAAGGAACAAATGATACGTCACTCGAGAAGGCTTCTGTCTTGCACCCCACTGATCGTGACAAGCACGAGCTACATTGCCGGCCGACTGACGTAATTATAGGATTACTTACATGAAGGCTTTGTCAGTCCAGCACCGGCTACTTGGAAGCTGATCGGCTCTGTAATAGGTATTAATTTTAAACCAGGATCCGGATATTGACAGTTCACCGGATTGGCACTGGTGGCACTGTTAAGAGGATGTATTCATGATTGGGCTGTGGATTTAATTTTATTTATGAGTAGCTTTTTCACGCGAGCTTTGTATTCAAGGGTTCCCGTGGGAATTCTGAAAGTGGACATCTGGGTTTTGAAGAAATGCTTACCAGAAAATCGGGTGAATTGTTGCTGCCTACGCTTTTTTATAAGCAGGAAAGTTGTTCAGGGTGTTTTTATTATTTCTTCCTTATAATATTGCAGTTTTGATTATTAAATAATTATGCAGATAAATTATCCACAGCATTTATCAAACACACATTATTTAATTAAAAGTCGTGGTGGCTGATATTTTCATTTAACCACTGAAACTCTACTACTAACAAAACAAAACACAAATAAGATGACAATGCAAGCCCGAAAATTAGGGTCGAAAGTTTATAGAGCGTCACAGAACAGCGGCATGCGTGTGTCGAAGGCAGTGTCGCGGGCAGCGCACGCTCCGCCGCAGGGTGTGCAGTGTACACTCGGCGGCACTGCACTGCTGCGACGCGCTGGGACAAGCGGTTGCGGCCCTAGGGATGAAAGTGGGTTTTGTAGAGTTATAGGTGAGGTATTCCTGAAACGTTAACTTTGTTTGTGGTGTTTTGTCAAGTTATCATGACGTTTACGGCAATTATGTCTGTTCTCTGTGTCTCGCTAAAACTCGAGAACGTCTGGACCGATTTCAGGTTTTTTTTAAGTTTAAGAGAAGTGAAGGAAAAACTTCCTTTTAAGGCACAGCGACGCATTATATAAAAAAAAAAACAAAAGCGCCAAGACACCTGCCAACCCTGAGGTCCGCACGGGTCCAACGATCACCAACTGGCTCCCAGCGGTCTGCCACAGGAAATTAATATAAATTCCTATCACATAAACTGACAATAGCGCACTTTGCTGTCACGGCCGTGATGAGCCCTATTGTACGATAGTGATTAAATCGGCCCGGAGTTTGACACAGTTACCGGCAGTTAGTTTCCATTTTGAATGTGATGTCAACTAAGTGTTAAGTGTTGCGGGCTCGTTTGATTGAAATGCTAGATGGGTTTTGTTCGGTCTAGTGTAGTGTTGTGTTATTGCTTCATTTCGGAATGTTTGCATTGTAGTGTCGGATTTCGAGCCGGTCGGGTGGGTTGTTTCAGTTGAAGTTGCTTTCGGTAGAATCGTACTTATTTGTATTATGATGTGTACCAAATATTGCTTATAGAGAATTTAAAAAAAAATATATACCTACAATCTAATATGTACTTTCATACCTAATAGAGCTGCTAAGATGGAATAGGCATAAACATAAGATTCATTTTATCTATTTACTATCAAAACATAAATATACTCGTACTGATCAGAACCCCGATTTGGAGATTTCACCCTGAAAGTGCAACGTAAATCAACGTATGAGTATAAGTTTTACATAACTAAAATCTGTGATCCAGACATGATGAATGGAATGGCCTATGGGTTTTTTACGAGTTTTTTTTGTGAAAATTTCATATTAGTACCGATATTTAAGTCAGGTTTCCGTTCTTATGGGTCAATATCTAACTTCACATTTACGTTTATATCGTGAATGGAATACGTGAAATCCTTGATTCTTTAGCATTGCGGTGGCTCATGCGAATATTTTTTATTGCCTAGGTTTCGTCGTTTTATTGAGCTAGATTCAGCGTGGCTGTCACACGCTTTCGCAGGTTTTTATTTATGAGGCTTTCACGGTAAGCTATTGTTTTACACAAGCGTTGGTCGAATGGGTATCGGCTCGCGTGCTAACATCGAGCTATTCTGGTGCTCGCGCGGTGCTCTTTGAGAGCGAAAAAAGGGGAAAAAACAACTCGATGAAAAAGTGTTTTTATATGTGTGCCTTTGTTGTACAATTCTAAATATGACCTGTGCCGTTGCCGACGTCACTACTGAAATATCTGTCACAGGGCCGTAGCTTCGCTTTCGTTTACTAAAGCGGAGTGTAACTTCGCTCGGATTAAGAAAGAAGCAACGGCTATCGTATTTGCTATGAAAAAGTTCCACCATTACCTGTATGGGTGGGGAGTTCCGGGTATCTCATGCTAGTCATGCTATACTACGTTTTAATATTATAAATAGGAAAGTGGGTGAGTAAGTTGGTTTCTAAAACTACCACGTGGTTTATGAAACTTATTCCTACTCAAGAAGAAACCCAACAGACTCTTTTTAAGGAGAAGCGAAGCTCGCAGAAAGAAGCTAGGAATAAAATAAGTTACGTTAAACAGCAGGGAGTAGATTTCAGCAATTGCCAAAGCCGAAGATGTTAAAGCAAACTCATATACAGTTTGCGCAGCGTTAGAGTTCGTCAGGTGTTAAATAACAAACATTTCTCCAAGTGTTTATTGCCTTATTTAACTTGGTCTACGCCTTGAGGTGTCGTATTCTGGAGCTGCTTTAATTAACCCTCCCTCAGTGCTGACTCTGTGCAGGTCCCGGCGGCGGGAAACTTCAACCAAAAACAAAATCTAAGGAAATGCAGCGATGCAGTTTTTTTTCTATTCTAACTATAACTACGCTCCCCTTCCCGGGGCCTTTGGAGGGTTTCTCTGGCGTGGCAAAACCCAGCGATTTCATTCAATCGGTATATTTAATACACCGAGGAGTCATATATGGTAAAAGCGAGCTAGACTGCCCCCTGACAATCTACCGCTTAAAAAGATGTTGGCGGTAGGTTAGTTAAAATATTTTTCAGCTTTATTAATTATTGTAAATCCCAAGTTTCAAAAGTTTTGAACTGACGTCTTCTACTAGCTAACCCAAAAATCATGCAACATACTCAGCAGGCACTTTCATAAACTAACATTATTAAGATTGATTTAGATCCTGTTCATAAGTTAATATCTGATTTGTATAAATTTTGTGTGTTGTTCTTGAAATCCTGAAAACAGAATACAATAAAAAAATAGCATCACTGCCATTTGTTATGCAAACAATTTAACGGGTCAAAATGAAAATCGCTGACTTTTCGCATACATTCCAACAGCTTCGCGAATCCGTGTACTAATCGAAAGTCGGACTTCATCAAACAACTATGTAACAACATGAAAGTTTCCGAATGCTATTTGGGGCAGAGTTTGATAGAAGTATTTTTACCTGAACGGCTAGAATGCATGGCTAAAATGAGTGTTATTATTTTACGGTGCAATCAAAAACTAGGTTATAGTCAATTATATCATGTGTTGCCGTATTTTGGCATCCATTAAAGTAAGTATGAAATGTAATGTATGACTGTAACTACTACAAACATTTACATACAATAATATATTATGTACCGAAGGTCTTAGATTTGATTCAAGTCTGGGCTGATATTAGTTTTAAATATAAATTTGGGCTTTCTAAGTGAACGAAAAATCATATTTTACACTGGCAATCACATAAAGGTGCAGCAATATAATTCAGCTCTACTGGTTACCAAGCAAGGAGGTTCATTAATTAATTTTAGACGTTAATGTTTATGTATTTATTTTTAAAACCTTTGCATTTTGTATCAGTAGGTACTTAGTTAATCAGTGGGTCACTAAAAATTCCCTTTGATTTAAATGTTCGTTTGAATTGACAAGCCTTTTCGGGACTCAATTAATTTGTCCACATCAACGTTTACACCGGGCCCGCTCGCTCCCTCTCTCGAAATCTCACTGATTTCGGAACGCAAGTGTCAATTAGTGAAAAGCGTTCGCTGACTTTCAAAAGGGCGCTCTTTCATTTGTTTATTTCTACGGCAAGGGTGCTTTTGATCCTCAGTGGATAAAGATCGATGTTATAAGTTTTGCATTTGTTTTTTCTTTATCCGATCAGTAGCGCGAAAAATGATTTTTAATTGTTTGGGAGGGTGTAGACCTCGAATGAATCGAACTTCACACGAAAGTAATAAAAGTACTTTGATTTTATACGGTTTGACGAGTATCGAGCAAAACCAAGTACCTACTGTGTTCCTTTCAAATTAAAACAAACAACATCAGATAAGCACATAAAACAAAATCGTCTCCATAATTGCTTCCGTAACGAGTACCTCCCAGTCTCTACGTCCAACGAAATTACTCACCTAATCAGGAAAAAATGGGACAAAAACTGTTGACCATTAAAACACGTGGGGGCTAATCGTCCAGCGCCTGAGTAACGATCATACAGTGAGACGAGGCTGTTGTCCGTTGATTGTTGCCTTCAACGTGTAAAAAAGATTAGCACATTTCCGCGTAACGACGCCAAATGTGCGCCTACCGGCAGACAGCATTCAGTGGGAGAATGACGGACAGTGTTACAACTTACAATGTTTCCACTATTATTTCGTCGCAGTCGTAGAACAATGACGGATCTGCAAAACAGCAACTTTACAGGAGAGCCAGTTAAAGTTTTTAAACAACGTTTTGTACGATAAAATGAAAACGGCTGAAACAATTCATTTGAAATTTGGTCACATTATTATACGAATGGACTTTTGCAATATAGGCTGTATAATTAGTCTGTAATAAGTCTAGTTCTCCTGAAAAATCAGATAGGTCATTGTTCTATGTATCCTACTATGTCGCATTATATGATACGTCGTTTTTTACGGACTTTTATTGCGTATTTAATGGCGTATTATACTTTTCGTCGTTGTTTTAGGTAATATATGGAAAAATTCAAAGACGGATCTTTAAATAACCTATTTAGGAGGGTGCTGATTGCGCTATATTATATTTTGTTTAGATCCTATTTTTTTTTACAAAATACAATTATTTTATAAAATGTTTTTTGAAGACCCCATTGTGTCCCAGCATCAGTCAATAATCATCCAATGCTAAACATAGGCCTCTCCCAAGGAGCGCCACAACACTCGGTCCTCGGCCTTCCTCATCCCACTACTACTGGCTACCAGCCTACGGTTGTCCTTGTTTGTGACTCGAGAATTCGTCCACCCCAACGGTTATCGGTTCTTTGGCAGATGTAGCCAGCCCACTGCCACTTCAGCTTGCACATTTTGACATCTATGTCGGTAACCTTAATCCTCTGACGGATACCCTCATTTCTGATACGATCCATCAGAGAAACCCCAAGCATAGCACGCTGAGCGACTTTAAATCGGTGGACCAGTACTACCGTCAATACCCACCTATCTGCCCCACACGTCATCACTAGCAAGATGCACTGGTTGAAGAAGACTTTTGTCTTCAGGCTCTGATGATAAAAGCCTTCTTCTCTGATCAGGGATGGCCGAGGAGAATATATGACGGAGTTTCCCAACTCAATTGTGACCCACTGTCTCTTCCTGGGTCTTCCAGCTATCCCTGTCCATGGCCTCCTCATTCCAGTTCCTATTAAACACGTCTAGGTCATCCCGCCATCTTCTTCTGGGTCTGCCCCTGTTATCGGCTACCCATTTGGTGGCATTTTTACCCTACCTATCCGGCTGCATACGACAGACGTGCGCCGCCCAGCCTCACTTCAGTTTAGCGGTCTTAGCACCACGACGAAGGACGCTATCTCGCCCAAATAAATTACTCATTGAATATTGTATTTCCTGCCTATCTACCTCAACCCTACGTTTCATGCTGTTGGTCATGTCTGTTGTTTTCGAACGGTTCATCTTTAGTCCAACTTCAAGGCTTGTCGTGGATAGCTCTCGCAACATTTGTTGGAGCTCGGGCGTTGAGTGGGAGACTAGGGCAATATCATCCGCAGAACCGAGGTTTGACTATTTTTTTACTTCCGACATTGATGTCCTTGTCCTCCCAGGACTGTGTCAACTTCTTGAAGACCTCTTTGAGGAATATTGTAATGTCCTCCTAGCCGAATTTCGACCACGGCGGCCAATCTCATTTGAGATCAGCCATCTACGCAGGAGTAGATTATAGTGCCCAAGTGTGTGCGCAGTACACAGGAGCACTCTCTGTTCCATCACTCTCATAACCCAATGGGACGGATTGACCGACACGACTGGAGAGAGCTAGGCGCAGGACCGACTGCTTTACATGCCCATCCGACAGCATGGATCGTTTCACTGTTTCGGACATCAGGTGATCAGCCTTCTGTGTCCTAACCAAACTTAGAACCACAATTTACAAACACAAATTGATGGTCCCACCCGGGAATCGAACCCGGGACCTCTGGGTCATGAAGCGAAGCTTCTACCACTAGACCACAGAGGCAGTTTCTGAGGAATATTGTAAAGCGTGTACAGCGTGGGTCGCCTTGCATGACACCCTTTTCAATCGGAAACGTTGGACCAGTACCAGGTTTTTCCAATTTCACGTTAGCTGAGCTGTTTATGTAGATAGTACCAACCAGTTCGACGATGTAGGTTGGATGAATTTTGTGGTGTTAAGGGCGGAAAGTATTGCTTGGTGGTAGATACCGTCGAAACCTCTGTTATAGTCAATAAATGCAAGGTAAAGTGGTGTGTTAAACTCAATTAACTTTTCAATAATCTGAATGAGCGTGTATTATATGGTTCGCGGTAAAATAACTAGGTCGAAAACTGGCTTGTTCTGGTGGTTGATGTTAGTTCAGCAGATAACGGATGCGATTGTGAATTATTTATACATGTGTGATGTCAAGCTAACGGGTCTATAGTTTCCGAGGTAGGATTTCTCACCCTTTTTATGGAGAAGTCAGTATAATGTGAGAATCACATAATTTACGGGGATTTTTTCCTGAAATTAATACATGAATAAAGTGGACTCAGCAATTTTTAAGTGTAAAAGCCCAGTATAAATCGAATGCTGGTGATTGTGAAACCGCTGAGGGAAATGATCATCGCCAAGCAGTTCGAGATGATCCTTACATAGCTACGGATAAGATACCAATTTCCTTAATTATTTACTGCCCCTGGTAGCTGTTAATACAGAAATTTAATGTTTGATGTGGATTATGCGACTGACTTGGTTTGTATGTTTGGTAACTCATGCGAATGGCTGGAAAAACATAATTCCAAACCTACCCGCATGGTACCGTGCTCCCATAGTCACCGGCCTCTGGCAGTGTAGGTGATGAACAAAAAAAGTACTTTTACATAATTTTACATTGTTTTTTAGCACATAGTTTTAAAAACATAATAAATTAGCTAAAACATACTGAAAAATCATAAATTTATTTATTTTCCATTGAAAATACGTAATATTATGAAAGAACAACGACGTATCCTAAAATAATCCCAAAGAATAACGACGGTTATCTACACACGACTACCACTTATCCATAGAATAATGACGGTTTATACAAAACATCAATAGTTAGGTCATAGAACATAGTCGCATTTGAAATACCGTCACTAAATTTAACAAACAAGCAATATTGCTTTTTTAAAACACCGTAACTAATTATAACTAACTTCTCAATGATTTAAGCAAAAACTAGAGATTTTATTTAATTAAAACAAAGTCCCAAGTTTGACGACGGATTTAAGAGACCGTCTTTGCTCTATGGGAGAAGTATATAATAAATATATTTACTTGGAAAACAGAACTTTTTAAATAATAATTATAGCAAAAAAACATTTTTAGTACTCATTACGTGTTCCATTTGCTCCTACATAGAACACTGACAGAACAAACAAACCGTCGCGCGGGAGCGGGTCGCGGGGGGTGAGGGTCACCGGGGAACATCGACGGGACGTCACAAGCGTCCATGTACTACGCGAAAAAATCAAAACCGTCAGTGTTCGACTCTATATTTCACTTATTATAAAAGAATTTAAAAAAAACTTTTGTTGTATTGGTAAATAATGAAATTTTAAAGACGAATCTGCAATAACCCGAAAATCGAAAAAAATCAGATCCGTCACTGTTCTACGACTGCGACGATTTCTGGTTCAGAGTAACAGAGGCGCCTATGAAGCCACTTCAACTAGTTATAAAATGGGTACCTGAAGAATTCTGTATCATCTAGCGATCAGTCGCTCAGTGTCCTTCATGCGATTCAAAACTACGTAATTAATTTTAAAGTGCTGTTTTAAGAGTATGGGATTTAATTATGGCTGGATACGATACTTAGATTTTTTTTTATAAAAAGTCACGTTAAAGAATGTGAACGTGATAGTCATTAGAAAATCTTCTACCGTCTCTTGCAGTTCGCAAGAGCATAAAGGTACATAGATGTGGCGTCAGCGGGCGGCGTGGGGGCGGGCGGCGTAGCGCAAAGCTATAATTCGTCGGTCCGTGGCGCAATGCACAACATAATCAAATTTTGAGGTCAGAACCGACCGCAAGGAGTTGCCCGCTAAATCGGATTATTCAACAATACAACCAGACGCTCTAATGTACATTTCACATTCACTGTTAACCGAATAACTACGACTTAAACAGTTATAGCCTTAATGAGCGCTCATGATGGTAGCTCAGTTGGTAAACGCTGTGGGTGTGAAAAAGTTTCGAAATATTACTTACATTTTTAAGAACTAATGATCTCTACTTAGAGGTAGCCTTAAAGAGAATTTAAATACTGACGTGGGTAGCCTGTGATAAAATTGTATTTGTTAGTAATACGTATAAACTTGGAGCGGTAGTGGCGTAATGGATAAGGCGTCGTCCTCTCAATCGAGAGGCCATGTATCTATCCTAAGTGCATTGTACTTATCCCAAAACGGCAATATGGTTCGCAACCTATCACGTAAGTGAGTACATATGTGCTGCGAAAAGTGGTTGGCTGTATTGTAATACCAGATTTGCAGAAGAGAAGCTCACTAAACTAAATCTTCTAGCACAAATAAGAACATGCCATCATATCTGTTAAGAATGTAAATGAAGTTGAGTAACCAAAGAAATGGAGAGAGGTGGTAGAATAATAAATATTATGACTATTGTCGACAAATAATTGAAAAAATGTATGTCGAATAAAATTAAAAATATTATATTATTTGATTCTAAAGTTTATTCTTCTACAAAGTGACTTTACTGCCTTCAACACCACTCCGAGGTCGAAGGAATAAAACGAAATAACAATAAAAGTGAATCGGCGGGAAGGGCCGGCCTCTACGTGCCGGATTAAATCAAACATTATTCGTCTTAGCAAATTACATGGGTGTTTTGCCCTTCGGAAATCTAGTGAGAGTGTAAAGTCGTTTAGCAGACTACATTTACTGTGAAAGGGTTCCACATCTTTTACGCCAGGGCCGAACGCGGGTCGATTAATGGGAGTACTTAATCGCGGTACTGTGTTTGTTAAGGGATACATTTTTTAGAATGAATCCGTTTTGGTTTACAGGATCAGATGGTGATTGAAATGAATGGAAATGTTACAGTAAGGAATACCTATTGTAGGTGCTATATCTTACCTAGTAGCTAAACCTTTGTAAAACTGCTAACTAATCATTCATTATCAAACTACACTATACTACCGATATCACAATAAAACTAATAATATTAAGCGAGACAAAGAGTCAATAGAAAAAGTTACAGAATTGATCGCCAGAATTTACAGTAGCCATTATGGAAACGGCATTTGTTACGAAAATTTTGAGTACTTTAGCCCCTCAAATTCCTTTCACATTATTCATTATAATTGAGTATAATATCCTAAACAAGCCCAGTAGGTATTCAAGCTCGGATCTCTCATAAATAACTCCTACTTTATCCTTAATATTCAAGCAGGTATATTCCAGTCTGACTCGACGTCCCGGCTTTGTATGTAGCGTTTAAGTTGTCCGGAACAATATTAAAGCCGCGATAAACTTAAAAACAAGTTAAATCCGCTTCGCCGCGAAACTCTATTGCTTTATATAGCAACGAGAGTAGCTTAGCCACTGCACTTCCATTATAAAACCTCTCTATCCTACTACGTTTGAAGTAGATTTTTAATATTATTTCTCATATCATTTATTGGATTAAGGGATGGAAACGTAGTTGGCTTAATTGGGTTAGTATCAGTAGGTTATAGAGTAATGAGTGGTGTCGCTCGAGTGTTCAACCCGTTATCAGCAAGAACCTGCATTGCCGGCAATTTAACTCGCTTAGTCGGCTAAGATATTAATCGCCAGCGGAACAGCTGAACGGTGCACCTCCAAAACAGTGACTAATTCAATTTCCGAAACATTATTCTATTCTAAACCCGTATTTTGGTGTAATATTAAAGGAAAATATAAAGGAAGACGTAGGTACCGACATAATATAATATTAAATAAACTTACTCATAATTTATTAAAAGAACTTTAACGGGTAGGCAGAAGTGCATTGCTGCGTACAGTTTTCGCAGGTGTTATTTATTATGCCCACTTTAAAGTAATTGTAAAGTACCTACCTATAGCGAGGTACATATTGTAAAGGTTCTATTAAAAATTTCATGTATTTAAAATATGAAAGTAATTTCAATCTAAGAAATGAAAGCAAAACCATTGCTAGTAGATACTTATGTAAAATAACAAAACATAATTAGAACATTGTGATGTTAAACGGTTAAATGCATTAACTACAAATCTCTACTTTATATTACCTGTACCTACATTAGCAAAATTGTTCACAGACATAAAATAACCTATTCTGGGACTAGGACAAGGTACAGGATGAAACAATCAGGTGAAACCGGCGGGCGGCGGCTACTGCTAAATTAAAATAAAAACCGGCCAAGTGCGAGTCGGGCTCGCGCACAAAGGGTTCCGTAGCTTAAATCAACCTATCTCAAAAACTATAAGAGATACTTTGATCAAACCAAAAATCGTTGAAAGAATTAATTAGCATGCATCACCTCTATTTTTTTTAGAATTTTATACCCCGTAGTTATAAAAATAGAGGGGGGGGGACATACTTTTTACGACTTTGAGAGCTGATATCTCAAAAACCGTTCACTTTAAGAAAAATGTTTTTTAGAAAACTTTATATCATTTTAAAAGACCTTTCCATTGATACCCCACACGGGTATGTACATCGAAAAAAAAAATTTCATCCCTCAGTTACATGTATGGGGGGCCCCACCCCCAATTCTTTTTTTTACTATTTAGTGTCATATTTTTGTAGCGGTTCATACAACACATATTCCCATCAAATTTCATCACTGTAGTACTTATAGTTTCCGAGTAAATCGGCTGTGACAGACGGACAGACGGACAGACGGACAGACGGACATGACGAAACTATAAGGGTTCCGTTTTTGCCATTTTGGCTACGGAACCCTAAAAACCGGTTTGTTTTAAACTTTCAAAACTTTGTTTTTACCAACAGAGAGTTTATTGAAAGTTTTTCCGGATGGACTGTTTTGTTACTATGGAAATTCCGTACTACTCGTTATAATTAAAAAGAAGAATTTTTACTGTTACATTAAGTTGCATTTAATATTTAGAACTTATTGGTAATGCAGCGTCTATCTACTGAAAGGCGAGGTTACGAGGCACAGCCGCGCTACACACATTATGAGTTCCTTGGCTGAAAAGTTGAAAACTCGAAGCTAGGTAGGTACTCTTGTACTACTACTAGAGCTGTGGTAGCTCAGTCGGGTAAGCGCCCGCTTCTCACGCAAGAGATGCGGGTTCGATCCCGACGCTGACATGTACCAATGAGTTCTTTTAACTTAAGTACAATGTATACCAACGCTCTTACGGTGAAGGAAAACATCGTGAGGAAACCTGCATATCTAGACTTAGCACACCTAGATATGTAAACCCACCAACCCGCAGTGGACCAGCGTGGTGGGAAATGGTCCAAGCTTAGGAAGGCAGTTTAGACCTTGAGGATATGCACAAAGGTTCCACTCGAGAGAGCCAGGTGCAGGTACTTACACCCCCACAGAGAATAGAATAGAATAGAATAGGTACTCGTCAATCTTCGATCAGGTTGAGGTGTATAATGCTCTCCATGATGATCTATCGATCCGTGCAGCTTATCCGACTATCCGACGAACGTGCAGCAAACACAAACTCACTAGATAAAAAAACTTGTCAACTACTGTCTACCACACACTCTGCACAGCCACTGTCCTCAGAAACAAACAAAAGCGCGAGGACGTTATTATTCTGAGAAACAAAGGTATTGGAGCGGCAAAGCGGAATTCACGCAAAAAGGATTCGAATGTAAAATGGATTGACACCTATTTGGAGCGAGAGGTCCGAGGCTTAGCGATTGCATTATGGCGGCGGCGGCGGCGGGAAGGAAGCAGGCATTACTGGCGCCATTACCTTATCTAAAGTCCGTCCCGGATTTATTTAGTTTTCCCTCGCCGCAATTTATCGAAAACCGCTCGATAAAGTTGTCAACAGAAATGGATCTGAAGACAATTTGGAAAAAAGTAGCAACGATAAAAACATTGTTAGGTATTTTGTGCAAGCTGTTTTTAAGCTTTCTTTTTGCTTTTGCATTAATAAAATTTATCTGAACAATAGCCGCTACCACTGCCATAGTAAATGTATTTTAGTATAGGTAATTAGGTATTTGAATGTTGTCTGCAATCCGGAAACCATGTTTTATTGAGACTGAAGGGAAAGCCACCAAGGAACACAATGACAACCTGTATATTCGGGGCGTGATTTATGGTGATATTAGAAAAATCATAATTATACCACGTACGTATTAAACAAGATAGCACTTATAATATTTATATTTATAATCAAACAATATTTTGCTACTTGAATTTTTTTCAGTAGCAAATATGAATAAACATCCCTAGGGACCGAAAAAAACAAGATTTTCTACGGCAAATTCTACAGAAACGGTTTTCAATGCTACCGGAAACTCGTAGTCCGGTTCCTTCCGAATTCACATAAAAGTTTATATTATTAATATTAGCAAATAATTATTATGATTTTCTGTATTGATTAAACTTCACCCTTTCTATCTCCTTCTACTGTAGTATTTATACATTATTATAGGTAAGTACATTAAAGGTTTTAGGTGGAAAACATAACCTTTTATAATTTAATAGCGGTTCCTAATAAAAAATCCAACAATACCATTGTAAAACGTTCACGATAAGACGTTCCGATAAAGATCCAGCAGCGCGTTTAATTAAGCTATTATGCACGAGCAAAGGCATCATACTCAGCCAATCGACGTGGGTAATCGACCGGCACTGAATCGGGAAGAAACGGAAAATTTTGCGGTTCTCATAATAGACTAGCGGAAAAATATATTGAAATACGCTTTGCGTGAAGGTTAGTCTAACCTAACAGCTTGGCAGCATTGTTTGATGCACCGAAGGGTTACTCTTGCTCGAAAAAGCTGGCGTGTTTTGATAGTATACAAGGCCAGAACGCACCCATAGTGTGCTAGCACTGTATAGTTTCAAGAGAAACAAATAAATATTTTACTTGAAAATTCAAAACACGCCGAGAGCTGCTGTTGTGCATTCGGTGTGGGTATGTCATTTCAACATAGAGGCGTGGTTAGCGCAGTAGCCCTCCCATTTTCCTAAGCTGGAGTGACCTCCTTCATTGTTTTTCATCCGGCGGTTTTCGCATCGACTAATAACTCTAATAACGCTACGGACACTTCCTGAAACTCAATACAAGGGAACGTTGACATTAATTTTGAATTCCGAATTCGGATTTCGACCGACGCTGTGCGGTTTGCTTCGCGCGTTTTCTGGAAACATTAACAATGGTCGTTGCGAGAAAGTAGATATCGAACATTGTATAGGTATTTTCTGAATAGTGAACATAATTTTAGTGTAGGACTAAACTCAAAGAAACGAGCATCAATTTGTTTGTTTTAATATTCTTTATTGTTCTTTCTATATCACAGTTACTAGATATCATCTAATTAGGTAGTTCGTTGTTTTTTTCCACAAATCACTTTTGTTTCTTACAAATTTATTATTCACTACTTATGTTGGTACTTATTGAGACAAATTGCCAATTAGTGTCGGAATATACTGAGCAGGAAAATAAATAATTATTACGTAAAGGATGCACTCTTTCGGCCTCCGGCGCGGATTGAGGACAACACTGATTCCATTATTTGTTGCTTTTAACGTTCATTCTTTGTGAATGCCGCATTATATAATTAAAAATGAAGTGTACGGTCAGCAAGAGAGATAAGTATTCATCGCTGTAGATTTTATGTTTAGATGAGTCGAAGCACTCTTTTCATAGAGCTTCTATGTATGTACTCGTATGTATGGAATAATAATAATAAATATAATAAATATGTGGGGACATGTCACACACGGCCATCCGACCCCAAGCTAGGCAGAACCTGTGTTATGGGTGTCGAAAAGCTGATATATCTACACAAATACATAGATAGATAGATACTAAATATAAATATCATGAAATACATATTCTTTAACTCATTTATTTATCTTTCCCCCGTGACACTACAATACAATTGATTCACAATAAACAAACAATCGTAATAATTAGTTGGGTCAGTAATAAAGCCACCTAAGAGACTATCACGAAAATTCTAGCGTTGCGTCACAGAATAACAAATAGGTTCTAATTTTATTTAGTCTGTGTCACGGAAAGGGCGGCTAGCACCTAATTAGGAATAATTTTATTTGCTCAGTGTAATCAACGACTACAATGCTGTTAGCTTTACTTTGCTTCGGGTTAGCAATATTTCTGAGGATGGTAAGAAGTGGATCCTTAAGAAGTGGATAATCTAGCTATCTAGTGCTAGCAACACTTTTCATGTTACAGTGCTTTTCATGTTAGCGTTAAACTTTGCTACTGAGCTTGTATATCGCAAAGTAAGAGTTTTAATGTTGCATCAAATTTTGGATGGCTTTCATGGTGCAACGAGCGTCATTATAAAAGTAAATCCCCCTACAAATGATGTACATGCACATTGTTTCAAAGACCTATCCTACCAACAGTTTCATAGTACACCTTTGTCTAACTCACAAACCTCCCAATAATTCAAATTCAATTATTTTATACATGGTTGGTATGACGTGGATAAGGACGGTGTAAAAGTGTTTCAGGGAACGAGGTAAAGAGCTATAATTATGAACATTTTATAAAGACGGATATTATACATTCATGAAAAATTATTAAAAGAATTTCAGTTTATCAATACCATGAAATAAATTATTTAAACACGTAACACAAGCTGAGCAGCGCCCTGAGATTGACCGAAAAAGGTAAAAAAAATATGAATAAGCTATGTATGTACAAAGAAATAATACACGTTTCCAGAACTCTCCATTTATATTTTGAGAGTATTCATATCTGCGAGGACACGGCAGCCGGCGTACAGCGTACGCGGCTCAGCCCCACTTATTACAGCTCGTTCTGTTCTCACAGATTCATATTTCCTTAATCCAACGTGTATTTTACGCTCTCTTATTTCCTATTTTTCGAACGGGAAAACTGTCTCGATATCACTTCCCAGTTCCCAAAAGTGGAGCAACTTTTTCTTAAACAAAGCTCGAGATTCTCCAAACATCGTAATTCGAATCTCTGTATTTGACGTCTTTAACTTTAACGGTCATGAATCCCACAGTACGGTAAGATAGATAGACCTACTGGCGAAGTGAAATTACGGACAATTTATACAATATTATGGAGATTCCATCTGCATACTACTCCACTGAAGACTGTTTTAAAAACACGTTCACGTGAAAAGAATGAAAGTTTCCCCACGAAGTCTTTGGAGCTTAAATCTCGCTGTCATAAGGCAAGTAAAAGCTCGGCGATGAAAAGCGGATTAAGCTACTTAAGTTTGTTGCCAGGTAAAGTAATATGCCGAGGACAACAGGAAACTTGCATACTTAACAGAGCAATAGCTATTGAATATTAAACTAGGAGACAAGAGCGTCCGTAAAATCGACTAATTTATAGGTGAGGTAAATTGACTCGGTTGTAAAATATTTTATTTGGAAATAGCGGCGCCGTAAAATATATCAGTATTTGTTGGGATTTGTGAGTTTTAAACGCCATGGGAAAGTTTATGGGCCATTTTCTGCTTTGTTTGATGCCTTTTACTTGGTATAAACTGGATTGATTCTTCACACACAAAGTTTGTGTTTTGTTTCTTACCACTTTCTTCGTGAAAAAATCTAACAGTCACTACATACCTTATTACCTATTTTTCCTGTACCTCCTGCGTGTTGACTGGCAGAAAATGCTTTTAGAATTAACTCCACCCTTTGTACTTTTATTTGTAATATTTGTACAATAAAAAATTAGATAATTAGAATAAATAATATATATTTATTCCTTGCAAAATATCATAGTGTTTTTTTTGTAATTTAAGAGTTCAAATCAATACAGCTTCGTGTGAATCTTGCCCCACCGCTTAGAACAACAAACAAAATAGCGATCGAAAATTCTTATAATTTGGTAGAATAGCGAACATTTGATTTAAGTGTCGTCCCACGGCGGCGGCGCGGCCCGTGGGACCACCCCGACTATTTCCTTTTGTTCTTGTCCCATTTCTTTAACAACTTTTTCTCAAAGAAACCCGCCGAGGGGCCTGTAGAAAGGGCCTTTAAACCAAATCCTGTGATTGAAGTCAAACGATTGCCGTCTCCGGGGATGCGGGCGATTCAAACTCTTATTGTTGCGGCGTTTAAAAAGTTTGCTTTTTGCGTAGTACATGCTTAAATTAATGCATCTGAGCCAATTTATTTTACATAAACTATGCAATCAATAAAAATCTTAATTATTTGATAAGTTTGTAATTCAGCACTTTTGAAAAAACAGCTATTTATTAGTTACATATTTGTTGAAATACCACGCAAAATACTTACGTACATGATGCCGGCCTCATTTAACAGCAGCTGATGAAACCGTAGCTCAGGCGGTAGTGAACCTGCTTCCTGCTCTGCTGGGGCCGCGTGTTCGAATCCTGTCTAGGTCAAACATTCATCTTTGCAGGCTGTTGCAATATGTACTATGCATTTGTGTAGGTATATCAGAAAACACCAATATTACAGGCTCTGTCTAGATAATGTTAGATGACCGTATGTAAGATGTACCCACTTATTACATACCTACTATTACTTTAATCGTTATTACAAGGCATCCAATGTTATTATTTGAACAAATATAATAATATAATATAATATAATATGTGGGGACATCTCACACACGGCCATCCGACCCCAAGCTAGGCAGAGCCTGTGTTATGGGTATCGGACAGCTGATATATCTATACAAATACATAGATAGATACATACTAAAGATAAATATCAACACCCAAGACCCGAGAACAAATATCTGTCTTTAAACAAATATCTGCCCCAGCCGGGAATCGAACCCGGGACCTTCGGCTCAGTAGTCAGGGTCACTAACCACTACGCCATTCGGTCGTCTTAGATATCAGATGCTGCTATGAGCAAAAGAAGCAAAATAATGTTCTAAGCCCCACTTGCACAAACATATTAAATCTAGATTTAGTGTTAAATCTCGATTTAGTGTCAAATTTTATATGGATTGACGTTTCTTAAATCGAGATTTGACACTAAATCTAGATTTAAATGTTTGTGCAAGTGGCCCTAAGAACATTTGTAAGCAAGCATCATAGCAAAACAACATTAATCTTCATTGACAACCCTAGCCGGTGCATAATTCGCTCTCATTGTAGCTTTACAAGGCATTTCCAGCTGAAAATGATTCGCTTAAAGCAGTATTATGAGACGCTTACAAATACGGAGACGAATGCTGTAAAGCCTAACATTAAAGCTGAGAGATTAAGAGCGTTTACGTTGTTGTGCCGAATTAGCGTAGAACAAGACTGATGCAAGCCTTCTAGGAAAACTGAATGTCATGGTAATTTTATTGGTAGCCTAGTAGTATTTTATTTTTAGTCGGGGAATTTAGTGCTCCTAACAAACCTAAATTCGTATATAAAATAGGGGAAATTTTATAAGTGGTACTTTTTTAAATGCAGACAGTGTACCTTTTGCATCTCGAAGTTACGAAATCGCGCCTGACGACAATATATAGATTTCTATTGTATCTGATTTCAAAAGACTTAAGCGGTAAATCGTGTTTTTATAACTGTGACAGAAATCTACACCTACATTATAAACAATAGATAATTTGATCTAAGATGTAGAGCAGTGTATGCCCTTTCTCCGTTCATGCACCGCTTCGTTCACTCATTAGGATAGCGGATATGAAACTGATGTGTCAGCACAAAGGGTTAACAAGCCAGCGTGAACTTAGTTCTACAATGCACGCTCTGTGAATGCTTGTCGGCAAGTTTGCAGCTTGCTATAATATGCATACTATTGCATACTGCACTCGGCTGTTCTGTTCTTCGAAACTGGTGATTCATCTTTGGTTGAACAGACTGTACCTACATACTATAAATGTATAAGTTCGAAGGATTGTAGTCTTATGGCCTGGCTCAAAGGTTATAAAGTAGTAGATAGTGAGGTGAACTAGTGTTGACACTATAAAATTATGTTTCATAATAATATAGTGACAGTATATATTTTAACGAAAAGAAAACTTTGAGATCATGAAATAGGCCACAAGGGTTTTTATGCATGCAATGCAGCGGCAGCGTTCCTAGCGGAAACAAAGACTGACGGATTGACCTAAAATTTGATTATTTGTCAGATAAATACCTAATTTAAATGATCTGACTCTCTGGCAATGGGTACGTTACATTTGCTGAAGAACCCATTACCGTTAGGGGTACACTAGTTCCCCAGCGTAGAGCATGAACAGGCCAGCATTTATAATATGGGACTTTAATCAGGTAATTGTGGCTAGGTCGGCTATTACCACGGGAACACATAGGAAAAGCGTTGCAATAATAAACTGCATCTTGATACCTTGTTATACCGTCGGTATGCATCTCATAAATCACCTCAGCTTAAATCTTACTCGATAGGTATCCTATCTACACTTTGACGTGAGATTACTCGGCTAATATTCCCCGGTACGAGAAGCTCCAACTTGGGAAGATTCCTTATTCTTGCTAGTTATGGGCTCACGTCGCTCAATTTCTCAAATTTCGCGCGAACATCACATCTCAGTTTGATCGCTCGAGAATTATCTACATTGTTCCCGGGGACGTTTTCTATTACCTTCGCCTGAGATAACTCTACTGGTAATTTACGTTATATTTTAAGTTACGAGAGGATGGATATAATATAATTGTACTGGTACTCATTGAACTTATTTCACATTATAGACAGGTGGAGATAGAATACCGATACCATCCAGAAATTCCATCAATACCTTTAGGTATATTGTATTCTGCAGGAAGTCAGTATCCTTATAATGTTTACTTTATTATCTTCTTGTCCGGTATCATTTACAATGATTATTTTCAGAGTAGCTACGGAGTGTGACCTACTTTTTATACGTAAGCATAATATATTTACATGCATTATTTCTAAACGGCAACCAATAATTTCCATTCTAACCTAACCTAACAAATCAAACAAATGAGACGGATGCAAATAAATCTTGAACTGTCGAAGACGATAAATCGCAGCGCTGGCCGGGGCAGTGCGAGCTTCGCAGATCGAAGCAGACAGCTGGCCGACGTCTGCCCGGCTAACCGTGGCGGCCTGGACACTGTCCTGTCACTTCATGCTCGCCTGGTACCTAGTTGTAATGTTTCAGTAAACTAATGTAGTAGTTATTGATTCGCGTGAACCGTTCTGGGTACTAAATAGTTTCCTAAAAATGGCGGCTAATAATGTCCAAGTGTGAAAGTTAATGCGCTATGTTGCTGAAAAATTGTTGATTTTGCTTTCGTCTAGTGCGAAAATTACACTGAAACACCCTACTATTAGTGGACTAGGAAAACCTCTCAAAGGATAAAATTACAATCATAACTCCCAGACGGCCAGTATCTTTAAATCTCGGAGAAAAAAGACAATTTAAAACAAGATTACCTTAGACTTTAAACCCGACGCGACGCTCCAATCCTATACTTCCTCGGGTGGCGGTAAATCTTGCCATTCCTCTTGCCTTTGTCCGGCAAACAAACGCTCCTTAAATTTTTAAAGCTTCCGAACCATTTGGTAGAAAATAAACAACCTCTATTCTATTATAGAGAACCACTAGTGTCGCCTTTGCTATGCGTGAAAATGATTTTGGATATGAAATCATTTAAAATTGCATTTGCTTTGAATTAACACCTTCTAGATTATGTCTGTACGTATAGTCTAGGATGTTGATAATTTTTAATTCGTGAAAATATACCTACACTTCAGTTTTTTAGGTTTCAGCAACTTTTATAAAGATCTTCCATTTTAATCAACGCTTCGTATAAATAATATTTTATTATATCTACATGTTAATATTATTAATGGGCGGAATTTTACTCATAATTATGTTCAGTTATTTGCGGGTAGAACATTAATTGGGCCAATTTACGCAATCCAGCGCGCGCGGTGCATAGTTCCATATAAACTTACCCTTCCGGTTAATTCCGGATAAATAATGAGCACGTGTGTGCAAATTGTTCACAAGTACAGCGTATATAAAATAAAATAATCGTTTAATATACAGGCTGCAAATGTAAATGCGGAAAATCAGCTCGCCATGATAGATAAGATAAGTAGATAGATACAGGGTGCAGTTTTATCAGTAACTTTTTTGTCATACTGCAACAACTACAATAAGAGGAGAGTATACCTTCGCGATTCTAGCGAAATAGGTATTTAGGAAAAGATTTTTTATCACTTGCGCTCTCATGCCCCGGGAACGGGTGCGATAGAGATGCACTGCAGAACGCGACCGACAATAGGTACTTTTCATAATGAAATTCTAGTTTCGGGAGAAAACGTTTTACACTAACTAAATATCAACCAATCTTTTAGATTTTGGTGTCAATCGCTTCAGCATAATATATTCTAGGTTTATATATAAAAAAACCGGCCAAGTGCGAGTCGGGCTCGCGCACAAAGGGTTCCGTAGCAGCAAAATTACAGTTAAATCAACCTATCTCAAAAACTATAAGAGATACTTTGATCAAACCAAAAATCGTTGAAAGAGTTAATTAGCATGCATCACCTCTATTTTTTTTAGAATTTTATACCCCGTAGTTATAAAAATAGAGGGGGGGGGACATACTTTTTACGACTTTGAGAGCTGATATCTCAAAAACCGTTCACTTTAAGAAAAATGTTTTTTAGAAAACTTTATATCATTTTAAAAGACCTTTCCATTGATACCCCACACGGGTATGTACATCGAAAAAAAAAATTTCATCCCTCAGTTACATGTATGGGGGGCCCCACCCCCAATTCTTTTTTTTACTATTTAGTGTCATATTTTTGTAGCGGTTCATACAACACATATTCCCATCAAATTTCATCACTGTAGTACTTATAGTTTCCGAGTAAATCGGCTGTGACAGACGGACAGACGGACAGACGGACAGACGGACATGACGAAACTATAAGGGTTCCGTTTTTGCCATTTTGGCTACGGAACCCTAAAAATACATTGTTATTGTTCAACCAACGGCTTGATTCAACACACAAAAATTACGTTATTTGAGGTGCCTATAACTTTGAACCTATAAAAAATTTCGAAAAAAGAAAAAGCTATAAACCTAGTTATTCCTTGTGTCAATAACATACTAAAAAATCATGGATATTGGATAATATTTAGAGGTAGTAAAACGTTTTCTCTTTTTGTATGGACGAGCAAGTGCTATACTCTCCTCTTAAGGGACCAAAAACAGCTGTGTATTGAGCCTACTTGTGCAACTGATGTCACTATAAGTATGATATTTTTCTGTTATCTAATAAAGTGTATTCATTCATTCACCTATCTGCAGGGACGATGCCTCACATTACACCATTCATGTTGATAAAGCGTCCACTCTGTCGGATTGTCCCTTTGTCCACGACTGTACCGGCTCTCTATCGATTGGTCATCTCAAGTGTCTTGACATTTGATCCCGAATAGGTTAGTATACCTGTATAGGTATAAACCTATTATATATTTATGTCAAGGCTATTTGTGTATGTAGCATCACTTCAGCATTATCTACGTAACAAATCTAAATAACTTAAAGAGATAAGCGGAGACACTGACCTAGGGGGTAGGAAATTTAATAAATCACTGGACCTTAGTAAAAAGAAAAACTACCAAAGTAAGTACTTTCTTTGGCATAATAATTCAATTTATGAAACATCCTGTAAACATAAAAATAAAACTTTAAAACATATCTAGTAAGTTTTACGTAACCAATAGAGACGTGAGCACTAATTCTCACCATACTTATTACAATTAGGGTGCGTTCACACAAAACCTCGCCGCGGCTTCATAATGAACTACAGACTACATCAATCTTCGTGATAAGCCTGCTTAATGTAAATCAGAGCTAATTGTTTACAGCATGACTTGTAACTTTGAAATATAATCTGATTTATGAATACTAGCTCAGATAGATAATTAGTTTTGGTAAATTAGGGTATGTGGGTGCTAACAAGTGGCTTCGCAGACGTAGGGCTTTAGGTACTAATACGTAGTTGTGTAGGTAACGCTTGTACATAAAGGTTTCTCTATGTAAATAATCTACCTTTATACCTGCTAATATCACGAAAAGGAAAGATTTAAATTTGGGCTTTCTTCAGGCCAAGGGACATGTCTTCCAGCTTCAGAACAGCACAACGCACAATCAATATTTAAGATACCATTCAAGCATAGCAAGGAAATAAGTAAAGTTTTTTTGTGCGTTATGCTTCAGTATTAAAAGCTACGTCATAAATTCTACTCGTGCCGTGGTTTAGTTTCAGCCAGTTATTTTATAACACGAAAGTTATCTACTAATACCGATATCTTATAAACACGCTTTTATGTATATTCATTTCGACATTTGATTCGAAACGCAATCGTTCGGAGACTATTTTTATTAGTGGGACCGGATGTGTCATAAAACCGGCCATAAAATCAGAGAGCTGGAAATAGGGAAGTAAATAACACTTAGATTGGGGGTTTAGGTATGAGGGCGTACAATATTGCGGTTACTGAATGTATGAAAATAGGGTTATGTCAACAGCAACACATGGTCCGTGGCGGGGAGAAAAGGGTTTCCTTCGATGCCGGCGTATCTCATTTATGTATTGACAGTTTCTGCTGCTGCTATACCACAATCATATCTTTTTTAGGGCGGATTCGGCCAACGTCGAGTAACTTTTTACTCACGAGTAAAGTACCAGTTACTCGCGAGTAAGCAGATTTTGCATTCTACCAAACCTGAAACCAAGATAACTAGCTTATCCCAAGAATAAAATGTTATACCGCCAAAATTGACCGTGTAACGAGCTTATCCGAGAGTAATTTTGTAATGGCGGCAGCACATCAGCTGATTAGAAAACCGTCATAATGACATATAAACACATCTGTCAAAACATAAACAAAAGTACGTTAAAAGGCAAAGTCTCAGAATAACAACAGCGAATAAAATATTAAAACATAAAAAATTTCATACTTTTATAATCCATTCAAACTAAGTTGGCATGTCATTTCTATTGCATGCTTTGAAACGCAGCTATTTTTATTTTAGTTGCATTACAGTTTCGTTCCTCGTTCATTCAATTTAATCATGGTATAACTTGGTAGAATGCAAATGTACTTATCCTAGATATTTACTCGCGTATAATTTTAATTCCGGTATAGTTATTCTCGTGTAACGTGATGTTTGGACGAATCCACCCTTAGTGGTTTATAGTAAGTATATAAGTAATCCAAATTAGTGGTAAATTGAGGCTTGTTACTTAAAATCATATTATTACTCTGGTAAATAAGTATTACCTACCTACTGAAGTTCATAGAGAATAATATATATTTTCACCATCCTGAGAGAATGTGCCCAACAGGCTGTTTGGAATGCTAGCAAGGCGGCAGGGCGTCAAACCACCGTCGTATGGTCAAAGTCGATCAGCTGGGATGTTATTTCGTCAAATATCCGTTTTGCACCTGACCCTCCACGGTATTAGTATCTCTACCGAAGGCACACACATAATGTAGCCCTGTCCTGAGGCTATCGCGTCTCCTGACTGCATCGGGCGGCATCGCACTGTAGTCACTGGAACATGTCCTTAAGTTTGAATGGCTTTATAATATATGTAAATAAGTAGGTCAGTAGTTGTCGTTACATTTTATTTTGATTTACTGTTGATTTTACTTATAAATCTACCTATGTGTTAACAAACATTATATTCACTCAAACTTTCAGGTAACATTTTTAAAAGAATCCTATAAGTAATACTAAGTATGTTGATTGTTTTGTTCAAAGGGGGCATATTTATCGTCAATATATCATCCACTCATGACAATGCTTCTATCGTGTCAAATGCAAAATTTTGGTTCTTCTTCTTCCCTGAATTCCGACCCTGCAGACCAAAACACCCAACAAAGGGCAAGTCATTATAACAATATTTTCGAGTGAATAAAACTGTCGTTTCAATTCCGAGTGTAATTATTACGACGTTAAAAGTGGTCTCATTTAAATTCTAAACGCTTGCGAACGATGTAATAAAGTTCCACTTTATTTGCTGCCAGTACTTACTGATTGTAAACCTCTATGCTATTGACATTAATTAACCTTTTATTGCTCTTTTCGGTGAATTAGATTTCTTATGCCCTATATTTTATCTAGTCAATATGATTAATGTCATAAATTACCGTGTTACGTAGCTGCGTACAATATTATGATTGACGTAACCTCCAAGATAACGAAAACATCTAAATTCCCAGTAACAGAGCGGAGACCTGTACGGAACCCGCGTCATAACGACATCGATAAAGTCTTGTGCATCAATCACCCTGACATGACTCCAGTTGTTTACCCCAAATGGATTATAGGACCCTTCCTCATCCAGCGTCTCTCACGTTTATAATGCCGGCAAACGGCAATCGTGCCATCTCTTTCACACCTGGGCCACAGGTCTTCTTAATTTATAGATATCAATAGCATGTCAATTGAATTTTAACACGAGGAAATTAAATATTTATCTACAAATTACATACATCTCACGACTGTAATCCGCGAAGGGGCGGGTGGCTGCTTTTCACGCGAGTCATAATATTATATACATATGTAGGTATGGTCGTTTACCTACAAAATTACTGTCAAATATGACATTTACTGGTGTGTTAACACTTTACACCTATAAAATGTAGCAAACTTGCGGACCTGTTTTCAGCTCTCCCGAGAAAAAATATATCACGGCTGCTGTTATATTTTCGGTTATTTTCAGGCACGGTGTGCAATGTTTTTTTTGGAGCGGGTTTGTTTAATAGTGTGATATATTACGTATACATTGGAATTTAAAATTCAAAACGTTACTGAAGTCAAAAATATATGTTTTGAAGCTACACCTACCTTTTCGGGGCTATATTTTGTGAATGAAATTATGATAAATCCGTTTTTCCGAGTAACAGAATCAGGGAGGTCTCCTGTGTACCGTCTTGGCTCACCTCAGATTTGCCTGGCTTCAACTTACGTGTAAACATTATTTGGGGAAGTGATGGCGTGACGTGGCCATCTTTTCATAGCCTAACTTTTCTTTGTGACCCATTTTAAAGGGTTTGTTGGACAAAACGGCAGCTACGTAGACAAGTAGTTTGGGATATTTGGTGTACCGGATGTTTGTCTCATAAAACCACTACAAAGGGGGAATCTTTTTGGTTTTTAATTCAGTAACTAGGTAACTGTGCTTAGATATTTGTTGTACGGAAAAAAGATTTTGGAAAATAAATTGTCCTAAAAGTTCAAAATTATATTGACGACCGCTAAAGTTTTAGCTTTAGTAGTTGTCGATGTGGAGTGTACCTAGTAATGTATAGTGCCACAATCTTATCTGTTCCGGTGGTCAAAATGTGCAACTAACGAGACGTCATTTTCAAACGTCATTTCATACTCTGTGCGTTATTTGAGATGTCAATTTCTGCGAAGAGGCTGACGCTACATTATTTAATTTGTTTGTGATTTCTGCGTGAAAATAATGCCAAAAGCGCTAAAATGTGATGCAAGAAAAGTAATACTAGATATATTGGCTTTTATGCAGGAAGAATAACGTATTCGGGCGCCTTTAATTCCGTTTGTAAAAATTGGAAGAAAGAGTTGCAACGGCTACAGGTTAGTGTTGCCAAATATGACGAATAATTTTACCCATATACTCACATGTAATTTTATTAATATTTTCCCGACAGACCCGTACCCCAGCAGTGGGGACGGGATGGGTCATGATGAAAAGTATATAATCTTTATTTTTCTTTGATTACAGGTGTGTGGACATGACATGACACTTTACATCTTAGGCAGTAAACCAAGAAGAATTTCGCGCACCTGCAGCGATTTTAGACGAAATAATGATGATTAACGACATGTTCTCTCAATCTATCAAGGGTTGGCTGGAAGAAATTGCTTTTTGGCAATTAGCTTCTGCACATTGTCTGAATTTTTTTTAATTTTATGCTCTTATTTCTTGTTACTTTAGAAAATGTAAAATAAAGTGTTCATAAATAAATAAATAATAATAAATATTTTTTTTAAGACTGTCTTATCATGGTATTTCCACGACCCACAGATGATATTACCTATACCATTGTAATGTAGATTTAATCTCCTATATCATCGGAGCTTATTTTATTTCTGTTCGCCGTATACAAATTTTCCATACAACAAATGTCGTTTGATATTTATAATATCCTCTTTCATTTACTATCGACCCAATATTTTGATTTATGTATACTTATAAATGTACCTACCTAATTATAAAATAGGCAATAGCAGAAATGCATTGTCGTTTAAACCACAAATAGGCAAAATTTAATCGATGGCATCACTGGATTCGATCACAGCGAAGCCGTCACCGGAACAGATAAGATTGTGGCACTATAACTGTCTTGAAGCAACTCACAAAATGTCAAGTTACTGGAGCTACTAAAAAGTTTTTCATTAGAGCAATGTGGCGACGCCATAACTCAATGGCTGCCATAACTAGGCCAATGGGATGATGGGACAACCTAATTACAGTGCCACAAACTTATCTGTTCCGGTGACAGCTCACGTAAATGTGTAATATTTCTTCATTCTATAAGATTTTAAGTTTGCCAGCAGTGGTAATTCACTCTTGTGGTTTCAATAAACCAATCTAATCTATATAAATATATATTTCATAAGTAAATAATGAGATATGGATCAATTTAGTTCGCTCTCACCGGAACAGATAAGTTTGTCGCACTATAAGTATCTATCGTCAAAACTTCCGTTTCCAACTACTATGGGATTATGGTGGAAGTTAAATTGTGGTTTTGACGAGATTAAATCCGCAGTGACGGCCGTTTGACTCGGCGACAAGCTCGAAGTTTATTCGGTGACGGATTACTGCTTGCTTTTGTTACTAGGGGTGACTTGCACCAAACATTTAAACGTATTTATACTCTGCCCATTATATTATTGGTTTTTTTACATTCGAAATCCCATACATATTTGGTGACTACAAAGGAAAACCAACTTTACTTACCAGACATAAGAAAAAGGCAAAAATACAAACTTTCTAGTCAAAACACGGCGGAAATGCACTGCTGTTGTCTGTGGTTCTAGCATAACCGATCATGATTCTATCATACAAGGCGGGCGAGATAACTAGACACCTGGGTTAAATGACATTTGTCTTTAGTACTGAGTGCAAAAAAAGTAATAACGATATTTAAAAAAATATTTCTTTTCTTCCTCTTTGCTAATAGTATTGAGGGCTGAGCCCACGATAACATCAGCTCCGTGTTTATTATTGTTTTAAAAATACTAAATTGCCTAAAATCATTATAGAAACCAAGTGAATACGCAGAATAAATGTCTATTGTAGACAATAACTGTAAATAATTGTGAAAACTTATTAAATAGTAAAAGAAAAATATGTGTTTACAAAAAAATATTATTGTGATGGAATATACATCCATTTATAAGTGATCAGTGAATAGTGATAAACAAATAACAAGTGAAACTTAAAGATCAATTGTCGAAACTAAGTGATCATCAAGTGATAAACTATTTAAAAGTTAAAATACAATTTGTGTGAAATCGAAGTAAACAAGTCCAAAGTCCACAAACGACTTTTTTCACACTCACATACTGTTACCTATTTTCACCGTTACAATCATCTGCCTCGGTGGTCTAAGCGTATAAGCGCTTGGTCCACAACTCTGAGGTCGTAAGATCAAATCCCGCTGGCCTCCTGGTGTCTCTTTTTTGTTTTTTTCTTCAATCGCTTGATTAGATATCAACTTCAAGTCGTTAAATCTGAACTCTAACCATGAACTTTTTGGATACAATTACACTGAGGAGACGACGGCGCTCTCGGACAGTAAGTAATGACACTATGGAAAACATTGAAGATTCTAAATTATCACTGGATGGCACTACTAACAGCATGCCATTAATATCTGATGATGATGAAGATGATAAAATTAAAACCCTAAAAGAAAAAATAGAACAAATTTCTATGGAACTGAGAACTGCCCATGAGGAAATATCTTCATTAAATCTAGAAAATGCCGAGTTAAAAATTACAATAGAAAAGCTAAAGAATGATAATGAAATAATGAAGAAGGTAACAAACAGCCTAAAGAATGACATTGCTACTCCGAAGAGAAAAAAGGGCAATAAAACAAATAATATTTCAGGAGGACCGATGGACAATCCCAATAGCACAAAGAAAGAATCATCTATAGCGAAAAAAAAACAAAAGTTGAATACACCTTCACCAACGTTAAGAAATAAGCCATCTAGTATACCAAACCCAGATAAAGTTAATGCGCAGACCCAAACAAATTTTTCAAGACCGAATACGAATAATTCTGTAACTAAAACGACTGTTCACAAGAACCGACGTAACAATGTGGTAATTACAAGCTCAAACACACGTAACGCGTTGTTAGACCAAGCTGAGAAATCCTTAGGACACGGTGAATCTAAGCTGTGTCATTTTAAATACATAAATGGAGGAATCAAGGAGCAGCTTTCAGGTCTACTTGAAAAAACTAAAGACCTTACTCTTAATGACTACTACATCATGATAATAGGAGAGAAGGATTTTGAATCATCGAGAAACTATTTCGAATTGGTTACATTTATTCGAGGTGAACTACAAAAAGTTCACAATACAAACATAATTATATGCCTACCGACCTTTCGATGTAATGAATTTAGCACTATGTACAATTGGCGCGTCGAAACATTCAATAATTTGCTGTACATGGACAATTTATCTTATGAATACGCATACATACTAGATAGTAACATAAATTTGAGCTTCGACAGCAATAATTTTACTGGACAAAGCGGATTTCTCAATGATAAGGGATTGACAATTGTATTTAGAGACTTGTCAGTTCTTATGCAACATATACAAGCATATAATGCTAAAAGTCTAGGAATAAAGGATAAATTTGAGTCTGAGTCAACTTCAGAAAATAGTAATGAATCAAATCTTTTTCGTGTATAACTCTATTAATATATTGCACCAAAACATAAATGGCCTAATATCAAAATCGGATGCATTGTCGGTCCACATTGATGAAATGTTGGACAAAGACATAAATTTAGACGTGATATGCGTTACGGAGCATAATATGACTAGTCATTCTTTGCCGTCTTTAAATTTACCAAATTATACAGTAGCTGCAAGTTTTTGTAGACAAAATAGTCACGGTGGAGCATGTATTATGGTTTAAAAAATGCACAAATACAGAGAATTGCCTGAAGTTCAGAGTTTTAATGTCCCCAATATTATTGAATGCTGTGGCATTCATCTGACAGAGCACAATATTAGTCTGATTTGTGTATACAGACCCCCTAAATATACTTCAAGAATTTTTGACATCTTTTTCAAGAAATTTAACGACCTTTTGTCATTATTATGCAAAAATCAAAACAAAATAATTATTTGTGGAGATCTAAACATAGATCGTCTAAATAAAACGAAAACGAGCATGGACTTTGAACAACTTTTGTATAGTTTCAACCTTAAACTTTCACTAAATGTACCGACCCGTTTAATTAGTGGTACATGTCTTGATAATTTTATTCAGAACATTAGAGGTTGCAAAGCAAAAGTAATTGAACTAGCACTGTCAGACCATACAGCCCAATTATTAAATTGTCCTGTGAAAAAAACTTGCAGTATAGATAGTTGGTACATTGAAAAACAGGAATATACTCAAGAAAACCTAGACAAATTTAAGTATTCGTTATCAAAACTTAGTTTCCAAGAAATTTACATGAAAACTTTAAGCTTTTCTATGATTTATGTTTCCCAGTAAAGAGGATAAAAGTACACTCAAAGCATCGTCCAAAATGGTTAACAAAGGGTATAAAAATATGTACAAGAAGAAAACGCGAAAAATTGTGGAAATACAGGATGTTTCCAAATGAAGATAACAAAAACGATTATAAAACATACTCAAATAGACTCAAAAGGGTAATTAAACAAACACAACGGGCTCAAAATGAATACAACATTATAAATTCAGAAAACAAATCAAAGGAAACATGGAGAATTATTAATAAATGTAAAGTACAACATCCAACCGAAGAAATAAAGAAAATTAAGGTGTCAGACCAGTTTATTCAGAATCCATTAGACATAGCAGAAGCTTTTAATAATTTCTATATTGACGAAGTACATACAGTTAGCGAACGAAACCTTAAAACTACGGAATCATGTACAAAAAATATACCCAACCGGGAAAAGTCCGTTTTTCTCAGCAACACGGAACCCCGCGAAATCTATAAAATAATCATGAATCTAAAGAATACCAACAGTACTGGTTATGACAAAATCTGCACTAAAGTCATTAAGTACGTTGCTACAATAATAAGTCCAGTTTTGTCCTATATTATAAATTTATGCATTGAACATGGCATTTTTCCGACAGATTTAAAAATATCAATTGTTAAACCATTGTTTAAAAAAGTTGACCGAGAACAAATGGGATATTACAGGCCTGTAGCGTTGATACCCATTTTTTCAAAAATATTCGAAAAGGTCATATATAAATGCATTTATAGCTACTTTGAAAAACATGACCTATTTGCATCTGAACAAGCTGGCTTTCGAAAAAATAAAAATATTAATTTGACAATTTATAATTTTCTTATGACAGTTACAAACAAACTTGACAAAAAGCAATTAGTAACTGCTTTATATATGGACTTGACAAAAGCGTTTGATTACGTTGATCATGACATATTATCGAGGAAACTCTTTTCATACGGAGTTAGAGGAAATGTTCTAGATTTAATAAAATCATATCTTTATAATAGAAAGCAACAAACAAAAATTACTAGACTTAACAAAACAAATAAGACAGTTACAGAATATGCATCGACTCTTAGAACTGTCAAATATGGTGTCCCGCAAGGAAGTGTTCTAGGGCCACTTCTCTTCCTTATTTATATCAATGATTTTCCCAAGGCTATCGGTTATCCTGTAGTTCTGTTTGCTGATGACAGTACAGTCGTGTACACGGGTAATAATTCAAAAGACATTGAAAATAACATAAATAATAATTTAGTTGATATAATTAATTGGCTGACATTGAATAATTTAATCTTAAATATAGACAAATCTAATATAATGACATTTAAAAATAATTATACTAATAAATCTAATGATCTAAATATTACACATAATGGGAAATCACTGACGTCTATAAGTAGTACTAAATTCTTAGGACTTCAGATAGACTCCCACCTAACATGGAAAGACCAAATTGAAATAGTTTGTACAAAGTTAAATAGATTTTCTTACGCACTATACATTCTATCTAAAGTAGTTAGACAGGCTACAGTATTGACTGCATATTACGCTTACGTAGCATCCACTCTTCGATATGGTCTTATATTTTGGGGCAATTCAACAGATAAGGAAAGAGTATTTATAGCACAGAAAAGATGTATCCGTGCTATATGTAGGCTAAAAAGAAGAGATAGTTGCAAACCCTATTTCAATAAGCTGTCAATTCTCACATTACCGTCGTTGTACATCTTGGAAATTTCCTTATTTGTAAAAAACAATCTTAATCTTTTTAATACATATAGAAGTGAAAGATACAAATATAAGGTCAGTGCATTTTCGAGAGCAACAGCGCTCTTCGATAAAAGTGTATACGGGATGGCTACTAGAATTTTTAATAATATCCCCAAAGAAATAAGAGAGACTGATGATGTAGATTTGTTTAAACATAAACTAAATAAACTTCTAGTAGCCAAAACATACTATAGTATAGATGATTTTTTTAATGACAAATTTTAATGTAAATACCTACTGACATGCATGTTTATTATTTACTAATATATATTTTTTTTTATTTAGGTATATCTTTGACATTTACAATTTTATTCTCAGACATGCATGATTTCACACTAATAATATGTTTGCACGCCCTACAAGGGTAGAATGTAGCAGGTCTTCTCTGTTTTTCTGTAACATATTTGTGTACCTACGTTCATGCAAATAAATGATTTTGAATTTTGAATTTTATTTTTATAATTAAGCTCGGAAAAGTAGTAAACCTCCCCATACTGCGCAGTTTTAATGAACTAATTTTATAAAGAAAATTGTTGCGAGAACGTAAACATAATATACATGTAGCGCCCCGATATTAGAAATTTGGGAATGAAATGCGGGTTATCAAAAATCCCGCATGCGAAAAACATACTTACCTGACTTTTGTTATATTGTAATAAAATGTATAAATATTTGTTTATACAGGGTGTTGCAAAAAGGGTATTTTTACCAAACACTGCAACTTTTTGTAACTTTCATAATCTTTACTTTAAATAAATATTTCTCATATTTTTTCATTTTTACATTTGAAGTATTCAAGTTGTTACCTACTTTTTAAAATAGTAACAAAAAAGTATGCGATAAAAATATTTATTGTTAATCGTCTGATAATTCTTATGCTAACGCTACAAAAGGACGAGAGCGGGGCCTCGCGCGGGGAAGAGGGAGTGGGGTAGATTTTTGGGCCAGGTGTCTAGAAACTTTGCGCGGGTTGTACTGGGCATTGACAAGGGACCTGTAAAACATGGTGGCTTGACCAAAACAATGACTAAAGTCAATTATGATAATCTCGCGACTGACATTTCCACTATAGACTGGGAGGACTTGTATAGACACACAGATGCCGCTCTTGCTGAAAATGTGTTAACTGAAAAATTAAACTTACTAATTGAAAAACATACTTCACACACCGAGATCAGAAACTCCAAGTTCATCAGACAACCGTGGATAACAAATGGCTTACTTAAATGCATCAAAAAAAGAAATGAGCTTCACTCCAAAGCAAGGAAAAAATCAAGTAACGATGAAATTAAAACTAAATATAAAATGTATAGGAATTTTTGCAACAACTTACTTCAAAACCTTAAGAATGCATATGACGAGAAATTGCTTCAACAGTGTAAGGGAGATAGTAAGAAAACATGGAAGGCAATAAAATCGATCTGCCATCTTAAACGTTCTAATATGCCCAATACAAACCTACTCAACATATGTGACAATCAACAAGATTCGCTTAACAAAGTAAATTCTTATTTTTCAACTATTGGCCAAGATTTAGCAGACAAAATATTAAAAATTAATAACATTACAGAACATGAGCTCGCCAATAATATTAACATCAAATCTTCTTCAACCAAATCGTTTTTCTTAGGTCCCACTGATCATGTCGAAGTTGAAAAGATCATAAGTAACCTGAAACATAACTCTGCTCCTGGATGGGATAATGTATCTAATAGGTTGCTTAAGACTTGTTCATGCTATTTGTCTAGACCAATAGCTTTCATAATAAACCTCAGTCTCTCTTCTGGTGTGGTGCCTGCTAATCTAAAGATGGCCAACGTATGCCCAATATATAAGTCTGGCGACAAGAATGATGTGACCAATTATAGGCCGATTTCTCTACTTACATCCTTGTCTAAGATCCTCGAGAAAGTCGTTAACAACCAGTTGCTGAAGTTTCTAGAAAAAGAATCACTCCTACATGATCACCAATTTGGGTTCCGCCGAGGAAGGTCAACGGAAGACGCTGTAGCCAACCTAGTAGATCATGTCGCTAAGAAATTGGACTCAGGTGAAAGGTGCGTTGGCGTCTTCCTTGACCTCGCCAAGGCATTCGACACTGTGTCTCGACCAATTCTACTAAAAAAAATGGCATCCTATGGAATTCAAGGTTTAGCACTGGACTGGTTCAGATCATACCTCTCGGATAGGAAGCAAAGAATCGGCATAAATAACACCTTCAGCGAACTTAAAACGATAGGTTTTGGAGTACCACAGGGCAGTGTGCTAAGTCCAACTCTTTTCCTCCTCTACATCAACGACCTCAACCAAATCAGTCTCCCAAATGCTAAAACATTTTCATTTGCTGACGACACGGCTGTTATATTTCATGGGCACTCATGGGAAGATGTCGTTGCCTTAGCTGAATTGGGTATGCGACGGATTGCAACTTGGCTTCAGTGTAACCTGCTGACACTCAATGCTACCAAGACCAAATACCTAACTTTTCACATGTCAATTTTGTCTGGTATCTGTTCGCAATTATTATTTAAGAAATGTTTTTAAAACTTAGTAATAAATATTAAAAAAAAAACTAGGTATATAAAAAAAATACAATGTCGGAAATTAAATTTCTTTCCTTGCTTAAACCAGAGCTGGAATATGAGGTAGAAGTTCGCGGTGAAACGCCTGGGCTAACGGTAGCTCTTCTACGCAAGCAAATATCCAAACTCGGACCTAAGTTTCCTTCTTGTGATATTTTACTTTCGCATTTAGAAACTGGCGATGATTTAGATGGTCTGGAGGCATCCCTCACAAGGCTAGAAGAAAGCGTTAATCAACTGTCAGCTAACTATGAAAAAAACAAGCTGGAGAGGTCAAGGAAACTGGCATTGCAAATTTCTTTCAGAATTACAAGGATTGACGCTTCTTCTAGTCGTGAGGACTCAGTTAGGCTCAGTCAGGCTACTATTAAATTAAAAACATTACAGGCTTCGCTCGCTGTACCAAGTTTAGCAGAGATTACATCGGAAACTCCTGTAACGGCAACTGGTAATATCGAGCTAGTTCCAACAAATAACGACGTCACTGTTCCACAGGTCATAGTTTCTTGTGATAAAAATCTGTCAGGTGACTTAATTTCACTAAAGTATGACGGGAAAACTTGTGCCCGTGCCTTTATTCAAAGAGTTAAAGAATTTATAACCGCTCGAAATATCAGTTCCGACAAAATGTTAAGGTTTGCTACGGAAATTTTCACCGGTGATGCTTTACATTGGTTCCGTAACCTACAAGATTCCGTCTCTACGTGGGATGAAGTGTGCGATCGTCTAAAGGAAGACTTTAGTCAGTCGGATTACGACTACCGTTTCCTGGAGGAAATTAGAGCGCGAACACAGGGTGAACGGGAGAATATTACCATTTACCTTGCTATAATGTCGGGTATGTGGCTATTTTGTTTCTCAAACCCGTGTATTAGTTTAAGTTTTAGTTTAAAGTCTTTCAATTATAACCATTTTTAAAATAAGTATTCTATAACTAATTTGTTAAATAACCGTTACGTACGTTAAATACGTTAATAATGTTTTACCTAAAGGTGGAAACTTGTTAGACCTATGTTATCTTTAGTTTATTTTTAGATTATTATATTTACTTAGTTAAGTTTTCCTAAAAAAATAAAATAAAATAAAATAATAAAATGTTTTCGCAACTGAATAAGCCGCTGTCTGATGCAGACAAATTAGAGATCATTCTGCATAATATTCGTCCAACCTATGCTAGTGTGCTTACTTCTGTTTCGAAAATCGAAAATATTGAAGAACTGCGTATTTTGGCCAAAAATTATGAGGATGTGCAAGCTAGAATGTCACGTTTCAGTGAACCACCAAAAATAGGTCCTTCTACCTTAGCACCGAGTTTTGCCTATGCACACTCTTCAGATAGTAGGCAGGTTTATCCTGGTAGTAGGCAATACCAGCAGTTCCAACCAAATTATAGGTCGTTCAACCAAAACAGACCTGCACCTGTTACTTCAAAACCAGTGCACGCAGTCGAAAAGCAGAAATTTTGCCCTCGGTGTCGTGAAGACACGCATAGCTTACGGCAGTGTAAGGCTGAGCGGAAAATAGTATGTTTCCGTTGTGGCCGTCCCGATTTCCGCCATTATGATTGCCCTGATTGCCAAGGTTCAGCACCTAGTCATCAGTCAAAAAACTAGTACCTCAGAATTGTGGAAAAATTGACCATTTCAATAAGGAAGACTGGTCAAAATGGCTAACTTTTGTCAAAAATTTCTTTTCCTTTTATACCGTTTCTACAATTCTGAGACACAAACCACACGGTGATGGTAGACCATACGTAAGGATTAAAATTAATGACATGGAGGTCTGTGGCTTGTTAGATTCGGGCGCAGCAGTAACAATATTAGGAAATAATTCTCACAAAGAATTAAAGTTGGAATCGAGCGTTATTACCGATTTATTTATTTATTTATTTATTTATTTATTATGGTTCACCAACATTTGTTACATCAAAATTATTACAATTCTATAATTAAATACAAACTAGATGCACAAACAATTATAGGTAAACACTGCATGCACAAAATTAAAAAAAAATCGTCAATTTAGTGGCTACTTAATAAATTTAACTACTTATACTAATTATAAAAATAAAATTATAATTGATTAAATTGAATTAAATTGAATTGAATTAAAAATTTAGATTAATATATTAATTGATTGAGAAATTAATTGTATTTTTAAATTTAAACAAAGAGTCAGCATGAATATCAATTGATCCAGAACATTTATTTAATAATCTGCTTAACCTAGGAATGGCAGAGTTAAAACCGAGAACTGTATTACGGTGAGGCGGACACAAAGGTTTTATTGGTTGTCTGGGAAGTCTTCGAGGCACCAAAAAATTAAACTTGGACAAAATTTGTGGACAATCAATTCTATTTCTAATTATTTTAAACAGAAAACTTAGGTCTAGTAGATCTCTTCGTTTTTCTAAGGAAGTAATTTTCAAAAAATCTAATCGATCAACGTATTGTTTTTTTTTATTTAAAATTCCTGCAAAATATGATAAGTGTCCCACGAAACGCTTTTGGATACGCTCAATTCTGGCAATATGGGTTGAGTAGTGGGGACGCCATACTACACTACAATACTCTAACACACTCCGAACAAATGCATTATAGAGTAAGATTTTTGTGTTCGGGTTCCGGAAGGCTTTGCTATTTCGAAGGACAAAACCAAGAGCTTTATTTGATTTTTTTACAATGTGGTCAATATGCGGCACAAAAGTTAATTTTTTATCCAGTGTAACGCCAAGATCTCTTACTGTTGTGACTTCTAGCAAAGTATTTGACTGAATATTATATGTAGACAATATTTCGTTAATATTACGAGTGAACCTAATATAAAAACATTTTTTTGCATTTAAAAACATGCCATTTATTTTGCACCACTCGTTTAGCACATTAAGGTCATTTTGTAAAAGTATTGATTCATCTGCGGATTTAATTACCTTTGCAAGTTTTAGATCATCAGCAAATAAAAATGGTATCGAATTTTGTAGCAAACCAGGGAGATCATTTATAAAAATATTAAAGAGAATCGGGCCCAAATGCGATCCTTGTGGGACTCCCGAAGTTACTGAGTAGTTCCTTGATTGAAAGCCGTTGACAACAACATAAAAATTGCGATCAGTCAAGTAAGATCCTAGCCATAACAAAAGCGACCCGAAAATTCCATAAATACTCAGTTTTTTAATTAAATTTTTATGATCTACTTTATCGAATGCCTTACTGAAATCAGTATACACGACATCGACTTGCCTATGCTCATCAATAGCTTCCGATAAAAATTCCACAAATGAAACTAAATTGGTGCACGTAGACCTCGATTTCATAAACCCGTGTTGATGATCTGAGAAATGTCTTCGGAAGTGATTATGAATGTGGGGATATACGAGGAGTTCAAATACTTTACTGAATATTGTAAGTATAGAAATTGGTCTGTATTCATTGATTAGGGTGTCATCACCGCCTTTGGATACAGGTACAACCTTAGCAGTCTTCCATGCCATAGGGAAACTACCGGTTGCCAATGATCTATTGTAAATGGTATGAAGTGGTTTCGCGAGACTGGATGCTAGTCGAGTTATAAATATAGGTGGAATTCCATCCGGACCAGGACCTTTCGAGATATCAAGAGATTTAAGTTTTGTGACAATGTCATTTATATTCAAGTGCAAGGTACCCATACAGTCTGCATGCTTCTCAACCAATCTCAAGCAATCTGTAACAACTCCGGCGATAGCTTCGGAGCTATTGGTTCCGTACACGGAGGAAAAGAACTCGGCAAACATGTCGCATATCTCGACGCCACTGTCAGAAGTCTTATGTTCATTAGATAACTGACCCGGATACGAACCCAGACCCTTTTTTTTGCTTTTTAAGTAAGACCAGAAATATTTGGGATTGTTTTTTATGTTGTCTTCTATATGTTGTGTATACTCATTGTAGCATTGAACAGACAATTTCTCACAATGCTTTGATATAAGTTTTAGTGATAATTCATCAAGGGGATTTTTAAAAATTTTAAACTTCCGTCTTAATTTATTTTTTTCTTTTAGTAAATTAATTAGGTTTTTATTGAACCACACTGGATATTTTTTAATATTACTTGTAGATTTAACGGTTGGCACATGTTGTTGTATAGCGTTATTGAGTTTTTCGTAAAATACTCTGACCATATCATCGACATTGTTACATTCTGAAAAAACAGTGTCCCAATCAATGTCATCAAGAAAAGCTTGAATTGAATCATAGTCGCCTTTATGATAGTTTAATTTTGTTTTTTGCTGATTCGATTTCAACCTTACTGTATCACTTACTTTAAAATCAATATCTATGTCTAACGTAGGATGCAAAGGATCGTTCTTGCTTAGTTCGTTAAATGACTTACTTACATTACATCCAGCCATATTTGTGAGTACAAGATCTAATATTTTACCCTTATTATTTAATATAGAATTATGTTGTTTAAAATTATTTAACCTTGTGAAATCAATTAATATATCGCCCAAAGTTGAAGCTTTATAATTCACATTAGCATCGTTAACTAAATCCCAATCAATAGAACTGACATTGTAATCGCCTATCATACATATTTGCTCATTTTTACAACTATCAAAAACTCTGTTGCAGTGTTTTAGGTATTTTTTCAATAATGATGAGTCCACTGGAGGGGGTAAATAGCTAGCGCATAAAACAAAGCTGCACTTATGGTTAGGGATTTCTATAGTCAGCCATATATCTTCGAAATCACTTTCCCATTGTAACATACGTTTGCAATTGTACTTATTGGAAACTGCTACCATTACACCTCCACCATCTTTTTTATAACTATATTTAGATGACTCCCTATCTCTTCTTATTATATTATATCTAGCGTCAAAAAGTTCATTATTCATTATGCCTCCATGTAACCAAGACTCTGTTAAAACGATGATATCATAATTATTACATAAAACATTACGAGAAAATATATGGGTCTTTGTTTTAAGACCTCGCACATTTTGGTAATACAAACTTAAACTAGAGAATTTTATACAATAATAGATGAATAGAGCATACAATTATTAACAGAATATCTATGAACTAACTAATCTATTTAGAGTTTCCATGTTCTTGACGAATATAAATTGTGTATCAATATCCTTGCGCATGAATACACGACCTCCTCTGACCCACACGAATTTGTAATTCAATTCTTTAGCTTTTAGGCGTGCGGATGCATGTAGCTGTTTATTGGCTGGTGAAAGATGTTCGGTCACATAGATTGGTCTTTTGGTGCCGGTCAGTCCAATGTGTGAGGTGTTTAACTTATTATCATTGTGATGTTTATTATATTTTATGGTTGCAGCAAGAAAATTGTTTCTATGCTTGATCGAGCTTAATTGCACTATGATTGAACGAGGGCGTGTAGTAGTCGGGTTTACTTTGGCAACTCTTGTGCAGTTAACTATGTCGTCCTCAGTTATTGTGCATCCTACTACTCCAGCGATCGTTGTAATTGTTTTTATAAGATTTTCGCTCTTATTTTCTGGGACACACTGTATTTCGATATTGTTTTCACGCGATTTTTGCTCAAGATCACTCAGTCGAACAGTTAGTTCTTGTACAGTATTGGTCAGTTGAAGGTTGTTATCTTTTAATATATTCATCATTTCAGCGTTATGTTTTTGCTCCTTAATTATGTCTTCATATTGGCGGTTCATGAAGTCCAGTGAGTCCTTAAAAGATTGAATCTCATCTCTTATTGATTTGAGCTCTGTATTAACCACAGTCATTGATTTTGTGAGCTCTGGTAGGAGATTACGCACTTCAGTTCTGATTATATTGCGAATATCTTCATTGGATGGCGATGGGATCGAGGATGCGGGTTCTGGTGAAGCTCTTGCTGGGCGTTTAGGGTTCCTTTTGGAAGGCTGTTTTGCATTTTGGGGCTTTTTTGATATAGCGGTTTCATCATTGTTACCACGTCTGGGTTTCAAACTCCTACATAGTGGACATGACCATCCGTCTGACTCTGAGTCATCAACGACGTCAATGATACAGTCGCGGTGAAAGACTTTAGAGCAGTGACAACACTTGATAAATTCGTCGCTGTCTTTTCCTAGCACACAGCAACCCCAGTGAAGTGATGAGCTTTCCATTGTAAATTTTTCAATAAAAAAAATGTGAAAAGATTTTTTTTTCTGTGGTGGAATTGAACTTGCACTCGCTCATACAATATAATTTAAAATCAAAAAAGAAGGTGTCTGAGCGGGATTCGATCCTGCACCCACTCTGCACTTTGTACCCAGGGAGTCCCCGTCTTAACGAGTAAGCCACTTGGTATTATGTCTCAGGTTACGAAATTTGCATATAAGTCAATGATATGATTAACTTTGGGACAAGTCCGGTTTCGTTAGGCGATGAGAGTTTTATTTCGCACAACAATTACGCACTTTTTTCACTACTACCGCACTTATTGATTTTGGGTTTGTTATAGTCTCACAAAAATCAAGATTATTGCTCAAATAAACTGTTTATTTATAATTCACTTTCACATTTATATTTGGTGAACCAATGTACACATATTTAAAATACTGTCTAAGGTGAATCTGCAGTGTTTGCACACTTTAGGAAATAAAAACTGCGGAGCAACTAAACAGCGACCTCTCTTGACAAAACGACCGATGAATCCATTAGTGTCGTTGCTGCTGGTGGTCAAACAATGAAAAGTGTCGGTTACATAGAACTGCCAATCAGATTTGAGGAAAATTTCCACATAATCAAAGCCTATGTGATTCCAGGCATTGATACTTCATTAATTTTAGGTGTTGATTTCTGGCGGAAGTTTGAGCTATGTCCCAAGTATCTTGGCTCTATTGACATAACTCAATCTGCTGATTCCCTAGGATCAATCTCACCATCCATTCCCGAAAATCACATCACATCTTACGACAATTTAGAAGAGGGTCAACGTGTTATTGTCGACAGTCTGGTTGAACAGTTTCGTGACATCTCTATGGAAAGAAAGGGTCTGGGAAGAACCTCTCTAATCACTCATCGTATCGATACTGGAGATTCTCCTCCTATTTGTCAGCGATACTATCGCATGTCTCCTGAAAAGCAACGCATCGTGACTCAGGAAGTAGATGAGATGCTGAGTCTTGACGTTGTGGAACCATGCGAGAGTGAATGGTCTTCTCCAGTCCTCATAGTTTACAAGAGCAATGGACAGCCCAGATTTTGTCTGGATAGTCGGAAACTAAATTCGGTCACTAAAAAAGACGCTTACAGCCTTCCATACATATCTGAGATCTTGGATAATCTCAGAGATGCTAAATTCTTGTCAAGTATAGATGTGCGGATCACTTCGACCGTTTCATGAACTATTACTATACGGTGCGAAGGAAGTGGCGGTTGCACCTGTTTGGTTCTTCAGGAAGATGAGGAAATGCCACTGATGTAGAGGTAGCTATATATTAGCCTGTTGAGTCTTCGAAATAAAACACTGGTATTATTGTTCACAATTCACTGGAGATGTTTACTGTTTCACTCTTTCTATTAAACTGACTTGCTGTGAGGTGTTGGCGTCTGCCTTTTATACTAATTTCTACCGAAGATAGAGAATTCCAGGAAGCTCTAGAAAAGACTCATAAGAAGTAGAATGTTCTAGATGGGGCTGCCATCTGTTGTCGAGTAGGTGAACTACATGGTCTATTTAGTGCACTATTGTTCTACTTCGTTATGCTATTTCCTACTAGATGGCGCTGGCCTCCTCACTTCCTGTCACTATTTATTTATTATTATTACTAAAGTAGCTAGATGCTCGAACAACTAGTAGGTAGGTACATACTTAAACTATATCTATATCTATACACACACATAAGTAAGTATTTATCTTAGCGCTCAGAACCTTCGCGAGCGTAATCGAGTTAACTACTTGATCTAGTTATTTCTATGAACTATTTACAAATAAAACAAAACTTCTTTTAGTCGTTCCGTACATCTCTCCCGCCGGTCATCGCCTGCAGGGCGTTGAATTCTTTGGTCGGAACGACTGGAGCTGTAGGCAGGATCACCAGCTTCTTGGGCGGTCTTCTGAGGGTCCTTCTGTTGGTCTGAACGTCGACTGCTCGTACGAGGCTGTCTTCTCCGAGGTAGGCAGACGTGACCAGTTCTTTCGACTACATGTTGCGTGGTAGGTTGCTGTCTGCCACCACGACGACGTTGTCGACCTTGACCGCCGTGCCAGGTAGTAGAGTCCTGGAGTCTTTGCTGTTCAGTGTCGGACTTCCGTTTCTTTGTTATGATCGTCAATGAGTCGAGCGCGAAGTGTCTCTTCTGCATCTCGTCTTCGATGCTGACGATGTTGTTCACGTAGTGCACACGCTGTCCTAGTGTGCGTGTGTGTGCACCGTGTAACACCCAGCCCAGTGGTGTGCGTGAAGCCACTGGTTGGTGTCGCTGTCCCGCTCGCACTTCTGCCGCCATCAGCAGGTGCCAGTTGTCTTGCCCGATGAGCAGGCCTGGCTTCATGTCTGTTTGCTTCAGTTCGTGCTGGATGTCTTCCAGGTGAGGGCAGCCGGCGAGGTCTTGCTCGGTGACACGCTGGGCGGCGAGGTGCAGCTTCTGTACTGTGCGTGCGTTGACTGTGTGCGTCTCACTCGCACCCTTGAGAGTGAGTGCGACGCGACGCGATGCGGACTCGTCGACGCTTGTGTCGGAGACACCTTCTATGTAGAGAGGGTCTATGGGCCCCCTGGCTCCGATCTTCTGTGCGATTTCACTGTCGATGAGCGTTACTGTAGATCCGTCGTCTAGGAGCGCGCATGTGTCGACCGCTCCCGCCGGTCCGGAGACTTGGACCTTTACTATTTTGCGATACGCTTTCGTTCGCTTCGGTGTCCATGTAGAGGCGACTGCTTCTGTTTTCTTGGCTTCGGGCTCTTTGCGCACGAAGTGTAGGAGTCGGTGATGTAACCTCTCGCAGCCGTTGACGTCACATTTCCTCTTTCTGCATCGGTGCGTCTTGCTGCGGTAGCGTAGACAGCTAAAGCAGAGCCTACTCTGCTTCGCTAGGTGCCAGCGTGAGTCGACGTCACTCTCGACGAACTTGCGGCATTCTGTTGGGCTGTGGCCCCTGTTGCAGCACACTGGACACGTAGGTTTCTGTTCTGTTGTTGCATATGCCCATTGTGCGCGGTGTGGCTGCTGCTGCTGTTGCTGCTGCTTCGGTTCGTAGGCGATGCTCGACGTCTTCTCATGTGCGTGCGGCCCGCATATCGAGGCTTCCCGAGTGAGGAAGCGGCTGAGCTTCAGCAGGTCGGGTTCCTCGGGCGACTGTGCGGCGGAGAAGTCGAACCAGCGAAGCTTGTGGGCGGCGGTGAGCTTCTCGACTGTGAGCTGCGTGATCTCGGGATTGTTGAGGTAGCGGTCGCGGTGCAGCTCTTGAAGTGTCGTTACGATGTTGCTTACTTCGTTTGCAAAGAAGCAGAACTCTGTAGCGATATCCGTAGGCCGGCGTAGTGCGCGCAGACGTTCCAACTCGGCGAGCGCGATGCTGTCCGGGCGCCCGAAGCACAATTCGAGTGACTTCATCACGTTCTCGGGCGTCGTGCTGGTGATGAGCAGGCGGCTGACAGCTTCCTTCGCTCTTCCTTTCAGGCATCGACGTAGGCGCCCCATGTTGTCGCAGGGCGCGAGTGATGCGGCGGACTCGTAGTAGGCGGTCTTGAACTGTAGCCACTCGTGCGGCGCGCCACTAAAGTACGGTAGCTCACTAATGTGACGCGGAGCCGGTGGCGGTGGTGGTGGCGGCGGCGCCCCGGCTCTTGCAGCTAGAGCAATAGCTTCGGCGAGGGCAGTGAGGCTCACAGAGTCGCTTGTCCGCGGCTGAGCGACAGGGACGGCGGCAGTGGAGGCAGGGTCGACGGCGGTGGCGACTGGCGGCGGTAGAACGTAGTCCTCATCATGCTGTCTGGACTCCTCAGCAGCTTTTGTTGGCGGTGGTGGTGCTGCTGACGCGGAGTGAGGCTCGTTCTTGATGGCCAGTACATTCTGCTGTGTCTTGAGCCACGAGTCGACCTTGAGCGTACTCTCCATCTCGGTACTGATGCTGCCGTCGTCATCATCGGTGTCGGATTCAGCTTCAATAACTGCGAGACGGGCGGCGGCGAGTTCAGCTTTACGACGTGCTATTTCTTCTTTACTACGTGCTATTTCTTCTTTTGCTTCGGCGATTTCAACTTGACGACACGCTAATTCTTCTTTCGCTTCGGCGATGCGGCGTGCCTTTAATGACTTGGCCTTCGATCTTGCTGTAGACGCTGGCGGAGTAGCCCGGATGCATGACGGTGGGCAGGGCGTTCCGGCAGCAGCTGTAACCACCCTCGCGGCAGTGGAGGGCGGTGGCGGTACTCCCCCGAACACAGGGAGCGGTGCCCCCCCTGTTATGGGGGGCGATTCGCTATCCACCCTGGCGGCAGACGAGGGCGGCGTCGATACTCCGGTGGACACACCCGTCGATGTTGATGCTTTCACGGCGGTTGACGGCGTGTGCGTGTCGGAGTCTGTAGCGGTGGCGGTGGAGGCGGTGGCGCCGGCGGCCGACGATTCTTCAGTAGGCCTCTGTTCTAGGCCGCCACGCTGTAGCCTCCCTGTCGTGGACCTCGTTACAGGCATTCCAAAGTCTTCAATCCGGCTCCGATGGACCAAATGTGCGGATCACTTCGACCGTTTCATGAACTATTACTATACGGTGCGAAGGAAGTGGCGGTTGCACCTGTTTGGTTCTTCAGGAAGATGAGGAAATGCCACTGATGTAGAGGTAGCTATATATTAGCCTGTTGAGTCTTCGAAATAAAACACTGGTATTATTGTTCACAATTCACTGGAGATGTTTACTGTTTCACTCTTTCTATTAAACTGACTTGCTGTGAGGTGTTGGCGTCTGCCTTTTATACTAATCTCTACCGAAGATAGAGAATTCCAGGAAGCTCTAGAAAAGACTCATAAGAAGTAGAATGTTCTAGATGGGGCTGCCATCTGTTGTCGAGTAGGTGAACTACATGGTCTATTTAGTGCACTATTGTTCTACTTCGTTATGCTATTTCCTACTAGATGGCGCTGGCCTCCTCACTTCCTGTCACTATTTATTTATTATTATTACTAAAGTAGGTAGATGCTCGAACAACTAGTAGGTAGGTACATACTTAAACTATATCTATATCTATACACACACATAAGTAAGTATTTATCTTAGCGCTCAGAACCTTCGCGAGCGTAATCGAGTTAACTACTTGATCTAGTTATTTCTATGAACTATTTACAAATAAAACAAAACTTCTTTTAGTCGTTCCGTACAATAGATCTCTCGAAAGCTTTCTGGCAAATTCCGTTAGAAGAGCAGGACCGCAATAAGACCGCCTTTTACGTTCCTGGTCGTGGCACTTTGCGTTTTAAGACCACAGCTTTTGGTCTCACGAACGCGCCCGCGACTCAGCAAAGGTTGGTAGATATGATGTTTGGTCCGGAGTTCGATTTGAAGGTATTTGCGTATCTTGACGATATAGTGACAGTAAGCAGTACATTTGAGGATCACGTCTCTCTACTTAACAGTATCCTGGAGAAACTAAAACAGGCAAATCTGACTATTAACATCGACAAATGTCAATTTTTCCGTAGTCAGCTTAAGTATTTGGGTTATGTAGTGGACATGAATGGACTACGTACCGACCCAGAGAAAGTCGAGGCCATCCTTAACTACCCGACTCCCACCTGTAGGAAGGACTTAAAACGATTTCTTGGGACCGCTACATGGTACCGCCGATTCGTTCCAAACTTCAGTACCATCGCTGGCCCATTAAATAAACTAACTTCGAGCAATAAAAAGGCTCCACCGTTTGTTTGGACTGACGAAGCAGATGTGGCTTTTAGAAAACTCAAGGAGTGTCTTGTTTCAGCGCCTGTTCTTGTCTGTCCTGATTACAGCCTTCCATTCGAGGTCCACACCGACGCAAGTAATTGGTGGCATGCTAACGCAAACCATTGATGGTGTGGAACGTCCTGTAGCTTATATGAGCAAGTCACTGACAGGTGCGGAGAAAAACTACAGCATTACCGAGAGGGAGACGCTTGCTGTTCTCACTGCACTCGAACACTGGCGTTGCTACTTAGAAAATGGGCAAACTTTTACCGTTTACACGGACCATTCTTCGTTAAAGTGGTTTCTCTCGTTAAATAATCCCACAGGTAGGCTCGCTAGATGGTGTGTACGTCTCTCTTCTTTCAATTTCGTTATCAAGCATCGTAAAGGGGTTGATAACGTTATTCCAGATGCACTCTCACGAGCCATCCCTGTATCCGCCATCTCTACAGCGGATTCTTTCAGCAATACTAGCGATTCTTGGTACAAGAAGATGTATAGTTCTTGTTTAAATACGCCTTCTTCGCTACAAAATTTTCAAATTCAGAACAATTGTCTCTATCGGTTGACAAGAAACATCAACAAAAGCCCCCTTATGTCAGAGTTTGCTTGGAAGGAGGTTGTTCCCAGTGAATTACGCGAGCAAGTTGTCTCGGAGAATCACACAGAGCCGACAGCTGGTCATCTGGGCATATTTAAGACCTACCACCGCCTAAGCTTACGCTATTATTGGCCAGGTATGCATGCTGACGTGGTTAAGTTTGTTTCATCTTGTTCCGTGTGCCTTTCTCATAAACTACCCAACCACACCACTCTAGGCGAGATGGGACGGCCCAAGCAGTGCTCGCGTCCTTTTCAAATGATTTCGATCGATTTTGTAGGCCCGTTACCTTCTAGTAGGAAGCAGAACGCGTATTTACTGGTAGTGGTATGTTGTTTTTCAAAATATTGCATGATGTTCCCCATGAGAACATCATACTAAAACTATAAATATTAAAATCCACCAATGTAGCCGCGACAGAGCCGGTTCGCCTTGCAATTGCCCTCAACTAGAAAGAGTCTCCTACTTAAAATACCTGGGTGTGGTGCTGGATGATAGACTCGTCTGGGACAAACAAATTGAGGCAGTGCGAGGACGGATACGAAAACTTACCTTCTGCTTCAAGCAACTTAAAATGATAGCTAACAAAGACCTTATCCGGCTTACGTATACTGCTTTAGTCCAATCTATCTTAACGTATTGCATAGTAGTGTGGGGCGGTGCTGGAGTTAGTTACATGATAGCTGCTGAACGTGCTCAACGTTTCGTTCTGAAGGTGGCATATAGGAAGCCTTTTAGATATCCGACCGAGCATCTGTACCATGACTGTGAAGTGCTCAATGTCAGGCAGCTATACATTTTGTCGACTGTCCTAAGGTACCATAGAAATGGTCTATTTACATTAAATATTTTGTCAAGAAGGAAAAGACAAAATGTATGGCTGGTGCCTCACACGCGCACAGCTTTTGCTAGGCGTGCACCATGCATCCGAGGACCATTCCTCTATAGTATTGCAGATATAAAACTAAAAATTTTGACTTGCACCAGATACACTTGCAAGAAAAAACTGAAAAAGTGGTTATTAGGACTTAATTATTTTCAAACTGAACGAATTCTTGTTCCTCTAAAGTGAATCTTTCAATTCATTATCCCCACGCACAGTAATAAACACACCCTCAAACTCAAACTTACATTACATATACTTTACATGCACTAACATATTCAAACTCTTCTCACATACTCACACTCACGCACTCTCTGTAACTAGCACACACATATACACACACACACACACACACACACACACACACACACACACACACACACACACACACAACCCATACACAAACATCAAATAATAACTATAAATTAAGATGATAAGATACAAAAACTATGTACAACTCTAAGTTACCTACAGTATTGCTTATTTATTTCTTTGATAAGTCTCACTTATACCTTATTTAACTGTTACAATGTATTAAGAACGAAAGAGACTGGCGCCCCCAACACAGGGTATCCTAGTGGGGGAGCTAGGGATCTTAGTTTTACTAACTTGTACTCTTTTTCGAATCTAATAAAGAAATTTATTATTTATTATTATTATTACAATAACATAGTGGAAGCTCTATAGATCGATTGCTGGCTTGCTTTTACAGTATAGTTTCAGAGCAATACGACAGTACATTAAAACACGTTCAATATTTGGTGCAAGCTCACCAAGTCTGCCTATAGAGTTACTTATATAATATCACATGCTTAATTTATTTTATGTTATTATTAATTAGCACTATAGACATAACATTACTAAGTACATATTGTAAAAGCAGCTTTGTTTTATAAGGCAAATCGAGTTTAAAGCAATAGCTAGTCAAGTAAAGCCTATACTTCTAGCTTGTTTACTGTAGGTAATTAACTAAGTTGCTAATAATAATTTGACCAAACAGATCTCTTCAGCGTACCTGGGGATGGCTTCAAACGCGGGGTAAACCGCACACTTGGGGGTATTCGCTACATCGCTATGAAATATTATACTTACCTCAAAATCGGTGTATCTACAGGTATTCCTATTATACACATATATACGTGAAGGTTTGTACGTAGGTATCCATCTAAAGGGTTCAGTCGAGATAATGTATTAGGTTCCAATTTGTGAATTAAAAAGTGGCTGAACCTTTTTCTTAGTAACTACACTCACGGGCAATGAAAAAGTTTCCCTCACAAAATGCCGACATCAAACGACCCAAATTTATTCAAACATATAATTTAAAATTTGAACAAAATATTATTGTTTTTGGTGGGTAAGAACCTGATGCTCTGTTAAATGTACTCCAATGTTGCATCATTGCGTTATAGGAGTAATTTGGTGATTTTCTCAGTGGAACCTTTTCATTGCCCGTGAGTGTAGTTCCGGTCCTTGGGCAGAACTATCCAACACACGCTATCCTACAAATTTGGCGGCAGACTTGATTGTAAGAGCCCTTCAAGCATTAAAGGCATTATTACCATTTAAATATAGACTAATTACCATAGCTATAAATATAGACACATGCTAAACGATATCAACCGCTTTATAAATATTCCATTTTGCGTTCTTAAGTCACGTGGTTAAATGATTAAATGGTAATACACCAAATGCTGTGACCGTAGGGTAAAAGTCTGCATTTTTGGCCCGCGATTTTCATGCATTTGACGCTTGAGTCAGTTTCCCACTATAGGTTTTCAATGGGGCAGCTAAGGAGGCGGCTGCCTCGAGCGAGAGGCACTCTGAAATTCATGAAGCGACTTGACCCTCCAGTGTTTGCCCAACGCACCGCGCCGACGAATGCTGTAGGACACTTCAGACTTTCGCCCAATAAATAAAACCAATAAATTATGGACACACCATCAGGAAAGGGTTTGATTTGAGTTCGGTAGATTTGTACCTAATATATTTTAAAATATTTGTATGTATACGTTACTTAGCAGGAAAAGATCTCATAATATATTTTTTTCAAATTAAGGACCTGTTTATGATGTAAGATTGACCCTCTTAAGTTTTTTTAACACAATTCAAGGAAATGACACTCAAAATGTAAGGTCAAACATAAGTCATGCATGTCACCTCCGTTATTACTTATTATCAAATTAACAACTTCACACTATCACACAAACATGACTTAGGTACTTAATTATTTTTATTACATACACCTAATAAATTTACATTACAAATTTCAGAAAAGGCATATCTCAGTGGAGAATGAATTATGCAGGAAACTAAAAAAAGTAGTAAAGCCTTTTTATTCCAATCTGTAAATATCTATGTACACAATACAATCTAAATAACTTATTCTAAACTAAAACTTTTTATACCATACTATTTTGTTTGCCAATAGAGAGTACCCGTAAAAGTCTGATATAAAATAACTTAATCATTATTTAAATCTAAATAAATACTTTTGCAGCAATAATCAATTTCAAAAAAATAAATGGAAGCAGAACCTAATCTCAGCAAAGTACTAATAGGTGGTAATATATCCGACCCGCACGTAATTCTTATAGCACCCACAGGCCATTGGTAGCATAAGCAAACATTTAATTAACCCCCGATTACCGGTCGGTATTGGTCGAACATCAACATTATTGTCAATGTATCGACATAATACGTAAATCGGCCGGCATTGCCCATTATTTATGCGGTGTGTACACATTAATCGCCAGTATACGGTCCGTATTTACGTGTTCAAACATTATTCAAACCAGCTGTTAAGGCACGATGTGACCTAGTTGTTAAGGTGGGTAGTGACCAATATTACGTACGGGGCTATCTCAGAGTTACGGGTTTTCTATTGGTGTTAAAATATATGACTGTATAATATGGCGCCGTAGCAGATTTGTTTTTAGTTTTTGCTTGTCAATCGGTGTAAAACCATAACTAGGAATTCTGAAACCTTTTGTGACCTCTAAGCATCACACTTAAGTGTACATTTAAGACAATTTTAACTAACTAATTTTCTACGGAAATAAAGTGTACCATTGTAGAATTTGACACGCCTCTGGATTGACATCCAAACAGCTAAAATTAATACTTTCTACACGTGTAACGAATAATACTTCAAAAGCGAAGTACTTAGCAATATTAAAATGTATGTACATTTTTAAATATCTACCTATAAGTTCAATGTTTAGTTTACCGAGGGCTTCATTTCTTTACGCTAGAACAAGTTTTCCGCAAAAACAAGTTTAAAAATATTCGATTGTTTAATTTAGGAACATTATTTCATCGGTTGTATTTGAATAAATTAATATATTAAAGTTTTTTATAGCGTTATAAATATATTTCCAAATGATATTAAGTTTTAGTTAATTATTAGAACTTTGGTACGTCGTTGGTGTCGATAGAGTGAGTGAAAATGTTAAACGATCCGCTTTACATAAAAAGTGATGAACAGTCCCTTATCCCTGCACATTGTCATTTTGGAAAACATATGCTAGATAACCTCCGAAAACACAGCGGCAGTGATAAAATAGCTTTGGTAAGTTTTTTTAAAACTGTTTTATACTTAACCCAGCGTCAACTCCAGCAACGTAATAGATTTTTATTTATAAATGGTTGATTTCATGGGACTAAACTTTTTAAATAATACCCAGGGGATGTCTATTAAATTGTATTGTCTAATTGTATTGTATTTGTATTTTATTTATAACACATAAAAAATAAACTTAAGATTTAAACATTTAGGCACAGGTTTGTCTAGGAGCCTTTGTTGCAATTAACTTTTATCTTAACTAACCTATTGGTACATAAATTTTACAGAAAGATAACATAAATAATTATATAAACATACATTAAATAAAATATATTAAATCTATTCTATTGTATTCAGGATAGGGCTGTTAGTGTCAGCATCCGGCTCAATCGAATGGAACATTTGCGCATATCCCCTTAAGGTCTACACTGCGTATTTCTAAGCTTGACCAATTTCCCACTACGCGTACCCACGGTTTCCCACATCTAGATATCCCAGATTTGGTAGTACAATACGAGTGACAAAACCCAAAATGTTATTTAAATTAACCCAGTCCATTCTGGTTTATTGCGATTTCCAAAGAAGCCGGTTTTCTTGAGTTAGGTCGTTATTTTACTAAACGAATCCAGATTGGCAGGTTTCCTCACGATGTTTTCTTTCACCTAATGTGGTTGTATTGTATTATTAATTGTATGTTGCATACGCAATGTTACGAGTATTTACATTCACCTCTGTCCTGTGAAAAGTGCGCTTACCAACTGAGCTACCGTTCATACTAGACAAATACCACATTTTTTAGCACTTGTGTTTTGTTATACAATAAGCAAGAGTTCATCCCATCTCCATTGGCTAAAATCAATATAAACCAGAATATTACTTCTCAATATTATTTTTTACAACAGATAGAGACGGAAACCGGCCAAAAGTTAACTTACAAAGAACTGACGCAGTATGCAGTAGACCTGTCTTACGCTCTGTACGACCAGGGTGTCAGGAAAGGGGACGTGGTGGCCCTTGGGTCAGAGAGACGGAATGAGTTCCTGCCGACACTGCTGGCTGTCATCATGGCTGGAGCCACCTTCACATCCGTCGATTATGACGGAGGTTTAGGTTAGTAGTTTTTTTTACTTGTTATGAATAGCTTAGAGTTTACTTTGGGAGAATTGCTTATTACATTCATTGAACACATTAGCTTCCTCGCTACTTCTCAGTTGCCAAACCACGTACTTATGTTGACGAAATACACGCTAAATTATGTACTTACATCATGTACTCATAAAGTAAACAATTTTAAACTTTTTTTTCAGATATTATACTACCCAGGCTAAATCAAATCAAACCAAAGTATTTCATATTCAGTGAATTATTCTGGAACAAGTATGGCGATGCAATTAAATCATTGAATTCTGTTGAGACTTGGATAACATTGGATGATGGCCCGGACTCGGCCATTCCTGTAGCTCGCTTGATGGCCACTACTGTAGACTTTCAGTTATTTGAACCAGCTCCAGTGAATGGCCAGAGTGATGTGGCCATATCCTTCTACAGTTCTGGAACCACTGGCACGAGCAAAATTATTTCACATACCCATGTCACATTGCTGCAACATGTACAAAAGGATGGGTAAGAAGAAAAGATTTTTTTTAGCAATATTCTTTTCGTAATAATAGTTATAATTAATGCAACTATAGTATAACAAAAAATAATAATAAAAATATACGTGTAACATAATTATTCTGTGCAAATCCAAAAACTCTACTAATCGACTGATCATCACCCGGAGTTTAATAACTGCCCTACAGGCAGTGAAAACTAAACAGGAAAGTTTAAGAACTCCTACTCGTACTTAGCCCTCAGCTGGAGTCTTTGTAAAAGTGAAAGTTTGTATGGATGTTTATTTCTTACTCATTCATTCAACGTATTTTAAAAAAGATGCCATAGCATACTAAGTTTTCCATTTATCCGAGATTTCAAACAGGAAATATTTTAAAGCTTTTATTTTATTTTAGTTTGATGGAAGATAATTTCAAGGTGATATACTGTGACTCCGAGTGGTACCACTCGTATGACAGTATCTTCGCCCTGGCGGTTCTGAGGCGCGGGCGGACTCTGGTGCACCACCCGTATGTAACGCCAGATACCCTCAAATACCACATTCAACATTATAAGGTACTTAAATACTACTTAAGCTTTTTATAAATATTCAAATCAGCTATTGTCCATAGAATGCTGAGTTTCATAATAGGTCACCCTGAAATCTAATACTGCCTTGCTTTGGCAGTGTATGAAATTGACCGACAGATTTACGGTAAATCTTATAGTTCAAAGATCCTTTGTGCGACTCGGCATAAAAGTCGAAAAATCATTTTTTTTACTGAGGGTGCAAAGTGCATATCTATGTATTTTGGTGGCTGTACAATAAATACAGTAACTATAACACTTTCAGGTAAACCTGATGGTGACGGTACCAGCCGTATTGAATGTTCTGTCGCAAGTGGACGAGGACGACGCGTTTGAGTCACTACAAGCTGTTTTGTGTGCTGGCAGTAGCTTGAATGGAAACTTATTAGAGCTTTTAATGAAAAGGTAATGGTTGCCGTTATTAAAATGCGTAATATTTCTATTGAGTATGCAGATAATATAAAGGGATTCTGAATTTACCTAACCACTACTTTATTAGAATATTAAATTCTACAAATATTAAAGAAACAATATTATTTAAAACACAAGTTCAATATGTATTAAATTATTCTCACTTTAATTGTAAACAAGGTATCTGATAAAGAGAGAATACAATAATAACATACAATTACTATTGTTTCACAGAAATCCAAAGGTGCAGTTCTTACAAGGTTACGGTATGTCGGAAGCGGATTTTATAACATGTGAAACACGGAAACCAGGGGCTTCCAAACGGGGAAGCATTGGCAAGCCAGTGCCTAATGTTACATTAAAGGTGAGTACAATTATTTCTTACTTTCTTTCTTGACAAGGTCCAAACGGATTGTCATAAATGTATGGAGAAACGGCGTCGACAATGCCGATGAAAAGGACGCACTTTTGAGAATTGTGTGATCTATAGTTTATGAATACCTTCCTTGCAAACATACTTACAAACATACTCTTTGTAATAATTTATTATTTGTATTCTAATATTAATTAAAACTACTACAAACACGTAAATCTATTAATAATTAGCATAAACAAATATTATTATATTAAGTATTTACAAACTACCTACTATATATTTTAATAAATTAAATAAGTAGGCCATAGGGCACTACCTACCTTAATAGGTAAAAAATATTTTCTAGGTCAGATAATAATAATAATAATGTAATAATTTATATTCGTTTTAGATAGTAGACCCTGAAAGTCGCCGCTTGCTCGGCCCCAACCAGCCTGGTGAGATGTGGCTCCGGAGCCCGGGGCTAATGAAGGGATACTTGAACGTCTCCGATCCTATACTCGACGCGGAGGGGTTCTTCAATACTGGCGATATCGGATACTACGATGATGACCACTTCTTCTTCTACAAGAGTAGAGCTAAAGATAGCCTCAATTATGACAGTTTTGAGGTAGATGTAGCTTCAAATATTAAGGTCACAGCACATATAAGCGTAACGTAAACGGATCGCGATCACGAATCTTCTATCAACCACGCGATTGCGAGCTCGCGACAGAAGATCCGTTCACGTAAGGCCTGGGTCTCCTATTTACGCCGTAGGTCGCGTCCAGCGTCACGCCGTAGGCCGCGTCACGATGCTCACTATAGAAATGTACTGATGCGGTCTCCCTCACACGCCGACGGCGCGTAGACGTAGTGAGCATCGTGACGCGGCCTACGGCGAGACGCTGGACGCGACCTACGGCGAAAACAGGAGACCCGGGCCTTACGCTAGGCATATGTGCTGTAACCATTATTCTATACTAGTATTTTATGCATAATATGGGTTACATGAGAGTCCACACAGTCCACTTCTAAACGGAGGTCTTTCATAAAGCACGCCACTGGATGCGATTTAAAGCTTTCCGCGTCCAATCATTACCACTGTCTTTATTATTATTATTAAACTCTTTATTGAACAAAATAAATTGTTACAAAGGCGAGCTTAATGCTAGCAGTAGCAGCATTTTCTACCAGTTAACCTTTGGTGATGTTGAAAAAGTGATTGGTAGTGCTTACGATAGAAGATGGTCTAAATTGAGTACCTAACCAAAATATTAATATAACTATACCTATACAATATAAGTAAATAATTATGTACATGATACATACATACATACACAACATATACATACATAAACTTAAAATTACTATCATCATCATCGCATAGATAGGGATCAGTGTCTTTAGGTGTAACATTATCCAAACACTCTGTACATTCCAGGTAGCAGTAGTAGACATAGAGGAGGTGCTACTCCGACACGCGAGGGTGCGCGAGGCGTGCGTGGTGGGCACCCCGGACCCCGTGCTGGGCGACCTGCCCACCGCCTTCGTGGTCACTGAGCCGGGTGCTGACGTCAGTGAGGAGGAACTAGTGAAATTTGTTGAGGATAAGGTACTGTTTAACTGCTATCTGCTGCCGCTACACGGGTTCGTTTTCGACGAAGATAAACGTCACGTCGGTTTGCCATAAATACTATGTTTGGCGCTATGTTTGGTCGAACGCGCGTTACAAGAGGCACAACCCGCGTAGTGGCTGTAGGATAGGAATAGTTTTTAGAACTTTCATGAACACCTCTCCTTTACTTCCCTTCCCTAACAAAACGACACAATTTAAAAATAAACTCGCGTTAGTGGGCCCCGCGATTTGGCACAGTCCAAAAGCTGTTGATTCTATGCCTGTCCACTAGGGCGAAGCGGGGTAGCGGAGCGGTGTGCGAGGCAAAAATCATCCAATGACTGGAGCCCAAATTGTATGAGCGGAGTTTTTATGCTATCTCATTGGTCAAATTCTTCGCTCCCTCGCTCCGCACTGGAGTCAGCCTTAGTCAGTCGTTCAGGACAAAGGATATTTACCTATATACTATATTCTATACATATACTATATATATACTATTTTTTTCCAGGTGGCACATTACATGGAGTTGCGCGGCGGAGTGCGGTTCGTGGATGAGCTGCCAAGGAACCGGCTCGGGAAAGTGTTGCGGCGGACTCTAACGGAAATACTGGCGAAAGAACAAAAATAAATACATATTAACAGATTTACTATCCATTACTTTATCCTTATTCACTTGAAAAGGTTCTCAAAATTAGTTATTATGCCAATGTAGTTATTATTGACGTTTTATTATGCACCCATAATATATCTGCAACGAACTGATAACTTCTAAAAAGATTAAGATTTCCATACCTACCGATAAATATTTATTAAGATTAACAATTTTTAGATTAAGATGCATATTTTTTAACACAGGTTTAAATGTTTAATAATATTGCGTTCTCATTTTGACCACTTATCCCGTTTAAGTGAAACGGGGTTAATTGGATCTTTTGAAAAACCTTACCCCAATTTTTTCCTCATCTTTAATAAACATTTAGTAAATTAAGCCTGTACAATGTACAATGGAGGTCAACTTTAGTGTATAATATTATAATCAACTAATCATGTTAGATCTATTTCAAAGCTGCATATACAGATAGAGAAAGCATCGGTGAGGGAGTTCCCTATAAAAAGGATTAATGTTCAGAGGATCAACTTGTATGCCAACAACGACTATCTCTTCTTTTCAAAATCGTTTCTCCAAAAGTGACGGTTTCTATGGTATATACTCAATACTCAATCTTTTATTGCATCCATAATTAATTTTTACAGGTGTTCAAACTTTATGCACCCTGTCGGGCACAGCTACGTAAATTAACTATGTAAAATGATACGTAAATTAACAAAGTAGCAAAATCACTTACGAATACATTATTTATAAATATTGTACACGAACATCACAATAAAATGATGTTTCCAACTACTAGAGTTGGAGAAAATAGCCAATATCCCATAATAATACCCATTTGATGAATCCTGATTTAGTTACTATAGGGCTGCGTGTACATCGTCGAACAATACATAATTTCAAAACTTCTGTTGGAAAATAAAAATCTATCTTAGCATGTTGTGGATACTAACTTATGTATTAATTAGAAAATGAGTATGCGTACTAGAGGTAAGTAGGTACATTTTGAACGGCTGAATCGCTTTTCATGAGAACTCTCTATCAAGTCAGATAATAAACCAAAAAGTTTCACTCTTTTTTCATAAGGGATAAAACACCTACCGGACTGTACATAGCCAATAATACAATAAAATAATTAAATTAAATTCCCTTGCGCATAGTGTGTTTGCGGCCTAGTATTGAACATTTCGACCCGATGTCGAGTGGAGGCAAGAGGCAAATTCAATTTTCCGTCGAAGACCAGCAGATTTGCGCGCTTTGTAAATTAATTGCAGTACGCAAGTTGAAAAGGGTAAGGGATGTTTATAAATTATGTTGGTAAGTAAAATTAAGATAATTTGAAAAAGGAAACCAGTAATATTGGAGAGAAACCTCTCAGTCAAGAGTAACAAAGCCGTGGGTAGAACGCCCAAACCTTATTTATGTTTCACAAGTGTCGAGATTATGTGTAGTGATTGATGCCACGTAGGAACAAGAATACATCAAAATCTTTTTTGTGCCCCAAATTGGGCGTTCCTTATCTTATGATGATGTATGGAATATTGAAAGGTGTTTTCTTTGTGCTCTTATGGTTCATTTTGTACAAAGAGGATATTTTATATTCAGAGGTTTCACTGACAAAGTATTTGAATACATTTCGTATTTATTCAAATCTTCTTAGTTCTTTTACATTACCGACTTTAGGCATGTAAGTATGTATATTTATATGTTTGTCTATCTAAACTATTGTAACCAATAAATGTTGACAATAAATGGTAACAATAAATGAAATACGTTCTTTTCAAAAATAAATGTAATTATCTATGTAAATTTTTCTCCAACAAAAATGAGATACTAACTCAAAAATTCGCAAAAATAAATTATATAAGTGCTAGATAATAGATGAGTCATTCTCGCGAACAAAACTGCTGATATAAAGAGTCTGAAATAAAAGCAACACAACGCTTTATGCTACGGTAGCAATGTGAAAGTAAAACCGGTAGCAATTCCAGTCGCAGCCCTAGGCTGAACCACGGAACTAATACTCCATCTGGACTGTGCATGTGTAATTGTGTATGCTCAATGCTGCAGAGAGCGGTGGCTATATTAGTCTTTGCACATTATAATAATATTACATTCGCGAGCAATAAAAAAAAAAACCTGTGACATATGGAACGGGAATGGCAGGTGGAACTTTTTCATTGCTCTACTTTGTACGTGTATGTTTACATAATCCGAGACTATCATCCCATAGAAACAAATTCATTTTGTTATAACAAATAAAAATATAAATAACAAACAAACTTCGTTCATCTTCATAACAATGATTAGTTTAAAAAGCTTTTTACTTTGGAATTAATTATCAAAGCTTAATTCATAAAAAAAACTCTAGAGATAAAAAGACGTATTTTAACTATATTCTAAGGTAAATCGTACCTTCACAAAGTTTTTGCTATCACATTCATTAACAATTTATATAAAGTTTTCAATACCGTGAAAATATTTTTACAATTTACTTTCGCATCCAGGTTTGGTTTTAGTTCCTTGCCCTAGGCTGGGTACAGAATGCAACGTTCCATTTCTCGTAACTACGTTGCTCACTACAAAACAATGAAAAGCTTTTAAAACACGAAATGATCCGAACTAAAAAAATAATGTTTTTAGTTTTACGGCAACGGAGATGTTGAATTTTTAAGTGTGAATTTTTGATTGTCGGACGCCAGGCACATCGAATTAAACTTTTATTGTTCATCGATTGCTAAAACTTTTTTTTATTGTATACTTACATTCTAGATTTTTTCACTTCGCTTCTCCGCCTTAAGGCGAGTAGGACTACATAAAATCGGTCGATTAAAGCGGTAAATCGGTCAAGCCGTTCACTCCTAGATACTACCTCTAAGGCACTCCGCCCACTGATAGAGTCAAGACGGCGTTAAGGCGGCTGCAAAAAACGTATTTCATTGCAATTAAATAGGAAAAAACTCTTTTAAAACTCAAACTCAAACTCAAATTTTTTTATTCATCGTACAAATATAAAATTTTCTGATGAACGTCAATTTTTACAAATTACTCTCCGTTCGGATAAGGGGGGGCTCTTTCTGTCTAAGGAGAAGAACGGAGGCAAGAAACTCCTGAGCCATCTTTTCAAAAAAAGACTTAAAACTAGTTGGTATACAATACATATAAGCTTAATAATAATTATTATAATAATATGAGCAGAGCTAACTACTTATCACAGCCATGCATTAACGTCCTCTAAGTAATCATCAATTTTATAATAAGCTTTTTTACTGAGTTTCTCTTTAATGTAACACTTAAACTTATTCTCTGGCATTTGAGCAACTTCTGCTGGAAGCTTATTATAAAATCTAATACAGTACCCTAAAAACGATTTATTAACTTTCGCCAGACGCATCGCTGGAAAAGCCAGCTTATGCTTGTTCCTAGTATTAATGTCATGATTACTGCCAATTGTATCAAAAGTTGAAATATTCTTTCGTACATACATTAAATTGGAAAAAATGAACTGACATGGAACTGTAAGGATGTTAATTTCTTTAAATAGTTCTCTCAATGAATCCCTGGAACCAAGTTTGTATATAGAGCGGATGGCTCTTTTCTGTAATACAAATATAGTTTCAATATCAGCTGCTCTACCCCAAAGCAAAATGCCATACGATAATAAGCTGTGGAAATAACTAAAGTAAACTAATCTGGCGGTGTCAACGTCGGTCAGCTGTCTAATTTTCCGTACAGCAAAAGCTGCGGAGCTCAACCTTCCAGACAATTTTTCAATGTGAGGTCCCCACTGTAACTTTGAATCTATAGTCATCCCAAGAAAGACAGTATCATTAACTAGGTCCAATTTATTCCCATCTAGAATAATGTTAGTATCGCATTGTCTAACATTCGGCAGTGTAAATTTAATACATTTCGTTTTCTTAGAATTCAATAGAAGATTATTAACGGTAAACCAATCGTGTATGTCTGATAGAATTGAATTAATTTCATTAAAATTATTTTCTCTTCTTTTGACTTTAAAAAGCAAAGAAGTATCGTCAGCAAATAAAACTATATTAGTCAATTTTTCAACCATAAAAGGCAAGTCATTAATATAAATGAGGAATAAAAATGGTCCTAGAATAGATCCTTGAGGGACGCCTATTTTTACATGAGCCCCCTGTGATTTAGTATTGTTAATATCGACCCTTTGTTGTCTCTTGTCTAAATATGAAGATATCAAATCTAAAGCCTTTCCTCCTATTCCATAGTATCTAAGTTTCGAAATTAAAGTCTGATGGTCCACACAATCAAACGCCTTCGACAGATCACAGAAGACTCCAATAGCATCGTGATGGTCTTCCCAGGCGTCAAATATGTGCTTAATCAACGCAGTACCGGCATCGGCTGTTGATTTGCCTTTTGTAAAACCATACTGCTGGCTATGAAACAATCGAGCATCATTGAAATGCAAAAGCATCTGACTGAGTATGACCCTCTCAAATATTTTACTCAAAACTGGAAGAACCGAGACAGGCCTGAAATTTGCAGGGTCCTCCATATCCCCACTTTTGAACAGAGGTATAATTTTACTAAATTTCATAAGATCTGGGAACACACCTTCAGCGATACATTTATTAAAGATGTTAGCTAAAATTGGGGCGATTTTATTAATAATAGAAAGAACAAATTTAACTGACATTCCCCACAAGTCTTCAGTTTTCTTCATGTTTAATGACTTAAATGTTTTTATAATAGTTAATGTATTAATATATCTGAATTTAAATTCCTTATCGGTTGAAGGTGTGTTCTCCTTCGTCAGGGTTTCAGCTGCTGCAGCCGAAGAATCCAGGTTACACGTAGTCTCTAAAGGAATGTTCGTAAAAAACTCTTCAAAGACCCTCGCCACCGCATCATCCGATGTTATAATGTCATTACCTACCTTCAAAAATAAATTTGTCTCGCGTGTTCGATTCTTCCCCGTTTCGTTATTAATAATAGTCCAAACGGCCTTAGATTTGTTAGCAGAGTCTTTAATCTTGTTATTAATAAAAATTGTCTTCGCACAGTGACAGACACATTTATACATCTTGCTATATTTCTTCACATAAGATTGAAAGTCAGGTCGGAGTATGAATGTTTTCATCTCATACAGATCATATAATGTCGCCCTGCTTTTGCGAATACCCTCTGTAGCCCAGTCACAAAATTTAATTTTATTGTCAATCAAAACTTCCTTCGTTTCAAAATTACTCTCAAACTCATCAGCTATTATCTTAAACAAGTTACTATACATCTCATTAGAATTGCAATCTAATTTAACATTCGGAAGTTTTTCGTCTAGTTTCTTCAAGTAATTGTCAATTTTCTTTGTAGTAATCGGTCTGCATCTCACCTTAGTTTTATTTGTCTTGTCAGTGTTTACTAAGGTAATGGTCTGCCCACTGTGGTCTGACCTCAGACAATTAATCACACTACTGTCTTTAAACTCACAGTTACAGAATATGTTATCTAGACAAGTGGCTGACGTGGGTGTAATTCTAGTTGGTTCCAGAAAAACATTAAAAAGATTAAATGATTTAAAAAGTAACAACAATTTCGACCTATTAGGAGAGTCACCTAATAGGTCAACATTAAAGTCACCACACACTATTACTTCCTTTTTACTATTGGAAGCTAACCTTAGAACATCCTCCATGACAGTCTCAAAGGTAATAAAATCACCAGTAGGTGGCCTGTAGGTACATACTATTATATACTTATTAAGCTCTGCACATGAAATTTCTATATGGTGTTTAACAGAAAGAGCAACTATATCCTTTCGTTCTTTACATTTACAATTTTCTTTAAGAAATATAAGTGACCCACCATGCTCGTTGATATTTCTGTTAAAACAGCTTATAAGTTTGTAATTTTTTAATTGGAACATCATTTTATTCTCGTCTAACCAATGTTCTGTGATACATAAACAATCAATGTTAAATTTTTCCGAAAATAGTTCTATTTCTAACAATTTAGAAGAAATACTCTGAATATTCTGATGTACCAATTTAAATTCATTCTTAAATGTCTTGTCCTTCGATAGTTTTGAGCCGAGAGAGCAGTGAACTGAATCAATCTTTATATCAACGCTATGATGCTCTCCCGTTGTCTGAAAATCTAATTTAAATCTACTGTACTATTTTATTTTATTTTATTTTTTATTTTTATTTTATTTTATTTGTTAGGGATAACAAACAGTTATACATTAAAACTTAGATATATGATCTTAAATATTTTACATGACAGAATGTATAACCCACAGCGTTATCCACGTATTACTATGTTAAATATTAATTAAATAACAAAAACAACAGTCAGAACAGATGGTGTGTGTAAATTATGAAGTAAGTAAAGTATGTATGCAAATATAATGTAAGTAAGTATTTTGTGTATTACCCCAAATAATATTAATATTAATAATATTATGTATTATTGAAATATATAAACATCCGTGAATGCAACATTTTTATCAAGTAATATAGCTATTAATATATATATATAAATATATATATATATATATATATATATATATATATATATATATATATATATATATATATATATTTATGTGTATATTATATTATTACAATGTATAGTAGGTTTATTTATTCATTAGTATTGTTAAGATTGCGCAAGACCTCTTGTTTGTACTTAGAATGTGAGCTCGAGAATATATCAATGCCAAGGAAGAATGTGTTATAGTCATCTACCATACGGCGCAACGGCGCGCGCAAGCCTGCGTTAGTGTTGCTGCCGGGAGCAGCGAACAGCCTGCGCCGGCGCACCGCGCGCAGCTGCGCCGTACGGGGCACTTCGTATGACAGGAGGCGAGTCAGCTCAGTACAATTATACCTACCGTGACAGATGTTGTACAGCGTCATGGCGGACAGAAGTGTTCTTCTAGACTCAAGACTGGGTAGATTATATAGTTGCATTAATTCGGAGTAAGGTAGTCGTGAACCAGCGCAGCGATAGTGAACAGCTCGTAGAAATTTACGTTGTACTTTTTCAATAATATCTTTATATTTAGCGTAATAAGGATTCCATATTGCAACAGCGTATTCTAGTTGGGACCTAATCAAAGTCTTATAAAGGTAAATATATGTGGAGGGGTGTACGAAGTCTATACTTGATCTCATGACAAACCCGTACATTTTATAGGCTTTGTTTACAATTTTATTAATGTGTTCATCAAGATGTAGTTTACAATCAAGTTGCACTCCGAGATCACGAAGAGAATCAACTTTAGTGAGTAACTGGCTACTAAGTAGGTATGGATAGTTGAATACATTCTTGTTTTTGGTGAAGTTGACAATATTACATTTTTTTATATTTAGTTGTAGTTTATTACGCAGGCAGTAGTCTGAGAAACGAATTAGATCTTCCTGAAAGAGAAGGCAGTCTGAGGCAGTACGTATAATTCGATAAGTCTTAAGATCATCAGCGTAAAGTAAGAATTTAGAATATTTGAAGCAGGTTTTAATATCGTTTATAAATAAAATGAAGAGGAGTGGGCCCAAAATAGATCCCTGCGGGACCCCAGATGTAACGTGTATGGTATTAGAGTGGAATCCGTTTATGACAACTCTTTGGCTCCGATTAGTAACATAAGATGAGAACCATCTCAATAGGTTTCCTCTTATTCCATTGAATGCAATTTTGTTTAAGAGCAGCTCATGATCGACCTTGTCAAAGGCTTTCCGGAAGTCTGTGTAAACAGCGTCAGTTTGTAGTCTATTGTCCATGTTTTGAAAAAGGTTGTTTGTAAATATAAGTAAATTAGTTGTTGTAGATCTACCCTGCACAAATCCATGTTGTTCATCGATTATAATATTATGTAAAACAGGGTAGATTTCATTATAGACAAGCCTTTCGAAAAGCTTTGACAAGGTCGATAGAATAGATATAGGACGATACTCTTCCACATGTTGCCTACTGCCACTCTTATGAACTGGTGAGATATTGGCTTGTTTCCAAATAGACGGGAAGACACCTTCTAGAATACACTTGTTCATAATTATACATAAAGGTTTACTTAGAGATTTGGCGGTATTTTTTAAAAACAATGGTGATATGCCATCTGGACCAGGACCCTTAGACGTGTCGAGAGCTAATAAAGCTTTTTCAATTTTTTCTCTATTTAAATATATATTGGCGACTAGTGTGGCTCTCTGTTCAAAGTCAATAGGAGGAGTCCAGCTGGCAACATTTAAAGTGGAAGGTTCGTAAACAGAATTAAAAAAATCAGAGAACATTTCACATATTTCTGCTGGGTCGTTCGACTTTAAACCCTGGTACTGCATATTTGATGGTATACCTGTGCTGCATTTCCGGTTAGAGACAAAGGTCCAGAAATGCTTGACGTTTGCAGATATACTTTCTTCTACAGATTTAATATAGTTACTGAAACACTGCCTACACTCTGCCTTAAATCTAGCTCTATAGAGGGAGAATTGTTCATAATCGGATACGTTTTGATACTTCTTCCACTTACACCAAGCGTTATTTTTATTTTTAAAAATTCTTATTAATGCAGAACTGAACCAGACAGGAAAAGAATTGTTCTTTTTTGAAGTACGTGGTACGTGATTTTTTAAAATGCCGTATATTAAGTTGTAGAATTCACCTACCGCTTCTTCCGCATTTAAATGGCCTAAACAAGTGTCCCAGTCTGTATCATTAATCTTAGAATTTATTGTAGTATAGTTAGCCTTGTGAAAGTTATATTTACTAATTGGGTGGCGTTTCATATTTGAGTAACTTTTAATAGTAGCAAGAACGTAAAAGGGAGGGTGATGAACTCCGGGTCTGAGTAGGAATGAAGTCGGTTGATAACACATACACTCTGTATTAGATATAACGAGATCTAGTATGTGATTACTTGAATTAGGATATATGTTGTACTGTGATGCATTTAAAATAGATATGAGATTACTGAGCTCTGTGCTTACAATCGAAGTTTTGTCACAAATGAGCCCCGATTTCTTTAAATCATTAAAGGACCATTTTATGTTGGGTAAATTATAGTCACCGAATAAAAATAAAATGTCTGTATTTACGCTTTATTATATTTATTTTCAGTATTACTACTGACGGTGTCAATAGGGACACAAGTTTTCTTCGTTATAATGCTTATAACTGAGTTAATAAGAGGAGCTACTTCTGTAGCTAAACGTCGTTTCTGATTTAAGGACAGAAATAAACTGTCCCAGGTCAACTTAAAATTATCTACATACAAATTAGTATCAAAGAAATTGATACAGTCAGATTTATAACACGCATTGTACATATTTTTATTTAGGCTACATGTCATATAATTGTATTTGTCAGGCAGTGTGCAAGAATAAGGAAATGCACAAACAAATATATGTTTTGCAGGAATGCTTTCTAATATAGCAAAACTTCTATTTATATCAGAATTTGACACACCTAAACTATTTCTCACCATAATTAATATAGTAGTTTTTTCGGTGTACGACCTCTCTGAAATCAGTTGTACTATTTGTGCGAATGAAAGTTCTGGGTAACAATGATTAACAACATTTCCAGTTACATGATTACCCAACATGTGCCCGAAATCCTTGCCAAGCCTATCGGAGTATACAACTGTGCTGTAATCCTTGGCTGAACTGCTACTACTTGTATCAGTAGTAAGCCTTGTCAAGTAAGTGGGTGACATCTTAGGTAACTGCTTATTACCTACTATTCTACTAGCTGCCTGAGCATAGGTGGGTATCCTATGTAATTTATTATTGGAGATCGGAAAAACATCTGCTGTAGCCGATTTACTCTGGATGACCCTTGAGGATGGCGTGGCCGTCGGGAGGCTGGTGGTGGCCCTCGGGAGGATGGTGGTGGCCCTCGGGAGGATGGTGGTGGTCCCCGAGAGTCTGGTGGTGATCCCCGAGAGTCCAGTGGTGGCCAACGGGATGCTGTTTGTGGCCTCCGAGGTGGTGGTGGCCCTCGGGAGGATGGTGGTGGTCCCCGAGAGTCCAGTGGTGGCCAGCGGGATGCTGTTTTTGGCCTCCGAGGTGGTGGTGGCCCTCGGGAGGATGGTGGTGGTCCCCGAGAGTCCAGTGGTGGCCAGCGGGATGCTGTTTGTGGCCTCCGAGGTGGTGGTGGTGGCCTTCGGAGATGCGGTGGTGGCTTCAGCAGGTGAAGACTTCTCCGGCAGCATCTCAACCCGAACTAAGCCCACACTACTCAGCACCAGCAGCTGGTTTTCGTATTCCAGAGTTCTCTGTTCTAGGGCAGACTTCAGTGTGGCCAGCCTAGACTGTAGCATGGCAATGTTGAACTCGCACTCCTGGTTGTTGTCTGCGAGCTTCTGGTTGTAGTCTGACATCTCTTGTTCATATTTATTCACCAGTAGTTGAAGTCTCACTCTATCCTTTGTAAATGGAAGGTGCGTCTTATGCTTTTTCAATGCTCGCTCAGACTTCCTGATATATTTCTTTATTTTAATATATTTTTTAAGCCTGTTTGCACCTGTGATATTGGTTGATTTTCTTGGAGTTGTGAGGTCTATTGTTGGCATAGGGGTGGGGTGTAGGGTGACTAATTCATCGTACAATGCCATTGTCTTATCTGTTTCCTCGCTTGCATGTGCTTCATTTATTTGCTGGATCTCTGCGTGTGCTTCAGCCAATTGCTGCTCTAGGCTATAGATCTTAGACAAGGCAGCTTCATGTAAATCCTGACACTCTTTGTATGATCTAAGTACAATCTGTAGCTCATCACATTTGCCTTGCAAGTCTTGGTATTGGATGTCCATTTCAGCTATGTCATTCTTTAAGTCCGAGTTCTTTTTTAAAAGGGAATCAAATTCCTTTTCATTGTCCTCCCGCTCTGCCATCAGTTGGCTTGAGAGGTCACGAGATGCCTTGAGATCCTCCAAAGCTGTCCTCAGCTGGATCTCCAGGTCACGGCTCTGCACCTTCCGGGTCGTCATCCTCGACATGTCTGAAACCACCCGGGGTTACCCGTTAGTATGTTGATAGGTAGAATTGAGAGGATGTTTATCCAAGATATATACAAAATAACCCTCTTTAGGTATAACTTGATCAAACCAATCAAAACTTGATATATTGTAAGTCTATGTAAAAATGATCAAAAGGTAACTTATTTGTTAGTTATCATATACAATGTAGTCATGAACACAAACTATGGGTGGGGAGGGAGTAATATGCATAATATGTTACTTAAATGAATAGGTACTCAGTGGTATTATTGACTTAGAATTATGTAAACTTTAAGCCAAAAAAAACAATCACTTGATCATTATTCAATGAAGTACTAATACTAATAGCAATTAAGTAGGTGGAGACTATGGTATAGTAATAGGGAATAAGGGATACAAAAGCTAATAGAAAGTTTGAAAATTAGAAATGAAAACAACAGAGTTTGAAAATGACAAAGTCTAAAAGTGGGTTAAGGAAGTGTGAAAAACATTTCACGTATGCAGCAAACTAATGAATAATGATTAAATAATTTAGTGATTATGATTTTAAATGAGTAATACTAGTAAAAATATGTAATTTTAACAATACTCCCCTGATAGATATCCGTTGGCAAATTCGAACTTTGACAGGTGCCGCTGCTTCAAATATCCGAGTCCCGTAAGTGTTTTATTTCAGGGTTTGAAGGCTTGTCTTCATTTGCACAGCTGTATAACACTATATTCTTTAAGTTAACACTAGTTTTAAACGTAATTAGACATTTAATTTAGTAATATTAAAATAAATTAAATCAGCTGGTTTTTTTGACACCCGGTTCGTAGGGTTGCCAGGGAAAAAAAAAACTTTTCGCGACTGAACAAATAGTAAGAGAAAACAACTCATTACATTTTCAAATCGTTCGCATAAACACCTCTACAGAGGTGCGAACAGACACAAAGTTACCACGCACCTGGCCCATTTTAGGACGAAAACAGAAAAGACGATTTGATAAATATCTCGAAACTTTGTTGTGCCTGCCGAGTATGTGAGTACAGGACTACTCGTGAAATTCACAATCGATTGCTAAATAATAACTACTATTAACTATATACTATCTTAGACTACATAGGCAGTTTTATGGCGCTGTGCAGCCTGTGATGATTAAGGGATAAAATGAATGTCAATTGTACCAAAATTCTGATTAAATTATGCTATGAGTAAAATTTCAGAGAACCTATACCTAAGAGATGCCCATAAACGCGTTAAACCTAAAAGTGAAGCGGCTTCAGGTTTTTTAAAATTTAGTTTAATATCCGTCGAACGTGACAATTTGTTTAAATTGCCTAAAACCGCCATGGTCAATTATAACTAATTTGTATTGGCTACTTACCTATAATTACTAATCTCTTATCGCACTATCGGTAGCTAGTTACGATCGCGCTTAGATTTTCATAGTAGCCCTCGCAGTTTCGCGAAGGCTTTTAGAAATGTTGAAACACAATTTGTTTCGCCGCGGCGGCGGCGGCGGCGGCGGCGGCGCGGCCCGCAGCCCGCAGCGCTCAATGCCATGCATATATTTCATTCGTCTCCGTACGGGGTACAATTTTATCCATGCTCGTGAGAAGATCGTCTGCTCATGTATGCAATTTTTAAAAAAATATATCATGGAGACGTGTGGAGTAAACATGGGGAGGCCTTTGCCCAGCAGTGGGACACTGAAATGGCTACATAAAAAAATCATAAGGTTAAATTGCCTTCTTTATTCGTATACAAAATAGCATAGCAAGCTAACAATCCTACAAGAAATACCATAAAAATTCATAATCGATTAAGTAAAATTTTCACGACTAATATAAAAATGGCTGTATGTTGGGAAAAATGTAAAGTTGTCGCCTTGCTCACTGATAAAGTGCCATCTTGTATAACCATGGAATAAGGACATATACATAAATGAACGTTTCGCTGAATTTCGACAAATGGGAAACTGTTATCGTGCTTGTATTGTTAGTTTTGATGGTTTTGTGTCTTTTATTCGTAAGAGCTCATTGTTAAGTTTTTAAACAATAACAGTCACTTATTATTATTTGTTAAAATAAATTATAATTCCTACTTTCATTTAAAACATTTTGTTTCTGATATTAATTATAATGTTATTAGTATAAACATGTGAAGTGTAACTATAATGTTTGCAATAACTATGGTATGTAGATATTAGAAATGACTCACAAAACCATATCAGATAATAGAGGTAGGTCCGGTTTTCGATCAGTTTAATTATTTCAATTTCGATAAAAACATAAACTACATGATTTAAATAGTATTAGGTATGAATAAAATGCATTGTTTGTGTATTCTTTCTATCATCTGAAATTACATAAATTCAGCTTCCAAATTTGGGTAAAACAACAATTAATAATGATGTCCTATTTAATTCAATGTTTGGTGTATTCAAGCGGACTATTGATATTATTACAATAATCAACAATAAATAACCAATTATAGTAACGGACGGACGTACTCACCGTTTTAAAGAATACTTTCACCGATTTCATAGAATGTTTCATTTTCAGTTTACCCGTTTTCACAGTGCCTTGTAAAGTGGCAAGTGTCATCGTGATACTCGAATATTTTCAAATTTATTTGTTAAAAAAATAATACAAAAGGAAAAGTTTCGTGATAAAATAGCAACAATAAATCTTTTTTAAACAAACTGAAACCTAAACCCCTCCCACAATATCCTTCAAAGTAAAACTACTCCAAGTTATTATTATATTTAAGGACCTGGTGATTCATTCATATTTTATAAAATAAATGGCGTACCTATTTATTGTTTAGCACTTAACAATTCCATATACCTAACAAAAGACAGACGAAATTAAAAGCATATAGGAGAGATCTTTTCAAAGCCCAGCAATACAACATAATACCCAGAATGACTTTGTCTGACAGTGTGTACGGACATAAATGAGTAAACACGAAGTTCTGGCGATATTACAACAATGAAACTGTCACTGTATGAAATGGGCCTTTCTCTGATTAATGATACAACCACTGGCTATGCTGTTTTTCGGACAGCCTAACTTATTCATGGCTTGCCACCATTTACTTTAGTTGCTTTTGTGATTGAAAATAATTTAGTTTACTAAATAAAGTTACAATTTAACTCTCTGAATTGAAAATTTAAAAAAGTCAGAAAGGACTCCAATTTAAGACCTCTGGTTTTTGTTTACAGACATTAATTGTTTACGTACAAACCGTTACTAAATCATAGTTTGAATAAAATAGGAGCGTGTGTAGAGAAACACGTGTTTATAATAAGCAAACACACATCTGCCAATTAAAAGTTACGTTTCAATTATCCTTCTCGCTAATCGCGCATGTAATTGGCTTAAAATCGACTCAGCCGGCTTTACTTGCGATCCGATTGAAAATTCAGTGCGGTTTGTAGCGGCTGGGTTTCACGCCATCGATTATTTAATCGGGGTCGGATACAGTTAGAACAACACAATAAATGTCGTGCAATATGATAACAATGCGATAGACGCTTTATGAAACTCCCCGTTGATAAATGGCGCTCGAACGATGCGGCGAAGGAAATTTATGCGTACCCGTCATCGAACAATGCTGCCACAACACAAATAATATGAACTCGACTACTTCGATTTTAAAATTGGAAAACTGGCACGATAACCGTTGATATATCGCCGCCGCAAATGAAAAGAATGCGGTCGATATTCCGCCACTATTTTTGGCGCGTTTCTTCTTTTTAATTTTTAAGTTACACCGAGGAGGTGCACTTTCTTGCCAGCCAGTACTTAATATTGATGATAAAAAGGTTGCGTTCTAGCTTAGTTATACAGACGAGTTAGTGAAAAAAATCTGTTAACCGTAAACGCAATATTTTCCGCGCACCGTAGGGATGGCGTTTAATAACCAGGGATCAGGCTGGCTCGGATATTGTCACAGATATTTCAATATTGGCGGGATTAGCCTCTTTAAACAGCGGCCTCAATGCGCGTGAGTCTATTGACCCGACACGGGGGATACAATTTCATTTGAATCTCGATATTTGCGCTGAGTTTTTGATTTGGAATCGTACCTTCAGAATAAGTTCAGGTTTGTTGAAAAGGCGCTATCAAATAGCAAAAAGTATCCGTGTCTACCGTTTTTTCCACGAAGGCGAGGTAAAACGAGGTCGTAAGTATTATTTACGTAAGTACTTACGTACTTACGTACTTACATATTATTATAAGCGTAGCAACCATTTTAACTGAAACTAAAACTACCTACTAAGGTCATGAAACGGCTCATAAAAAGAACATACGTACATAACTACAGATATGTAATTACACACTTAGAGTTAGAGCCTGTTGGGAATAACCCTAAGAGTATCCTAGGAACCAGTCCGTTTTACTCAAACAGTTTACTGCTTCCATCATAAAAATAGGTTAGCAAATATCAAGTTAGAAAAAAAAATACGATTAAACTTTAAAGCGATAGGTACATACTACTCCAACCCTAAATAAAAAAACAAACTTTTGAGCACCGTCATTTTATTACTAAGCATTTTGTATTTGCTATTTAAAATAAATTAAATAAGTATTATATTTTATCTTTTAGTTCAGCTTTCATAATTTTATTTACAATTAGGTTAGGCTTCATTAGTTAAATGTTAATTTATATTATAACCTTGAATAATGATTGAAGTATTATATAGCCTTAATATACAAATTATACAATACAATCATGAAATACTATGTATTGTGGCCTCCCTGTAGAAAACTGTTTTCAACTTTTAAAAAAAACGGACATATAACGAAATACATTCTCAATCTCTACAAAAACTGTCTATGTCTACAAAAACTCTCCGTTTCAAAATATCTTGATAAAAACAAAACGTAACTTTCGATTTACTCGTATTGTTTAGTTAATAACTCAACCAATTTTCTTCGTAATATTTTCCCTCGCTTATTCTTCGGAATCTCATCGACAAACTTCACACCTCCTCGCAAGTACATGTAGTGCTCGACCTGCAACAATTACACGATAAAATTTAAATTTTAGTAATCATGCCAGGTAATTAGGTACTTTTTTTTTGTAATAATTGTTAATAAGTTATGAGGCAAACATTTCGACAGTTTATCAACTGAGAAAGTCAAGTTAAACAGAAGAGTGGCAATAGAAGTTAATGCTTGGAAAGCTGAGGGCTCACTCTCCAAACCGGGCAACGAATGAACAAAAAATGTCTATCTCGCTGCCGATTGCGTGTAATTTTATTTTGGTTTGTTCATTGATTTAGAGAGTGGCGCCCTGATGATATTTCTATCTTCTGAAAAATGTTACGTAGCAGTAACTAGTAGATACACTACCTGACTATTGCCTTATGAGACAAGTTACACTATAGTGCGACAAACTTATCTGTTCCGGTGAGAGCGAACTAAATTGATCCATATCTCATTATTTACTAATGAATTATATATTGATATAGATTAGATGGGTTTATTGAAACCACAAGAGCGAATTACCACTACTGGCCCTGTAGCACAGGCCGCATTTAAGACGTGACAAAAGTTCTCCGTCGCGCTTACTCTTGAAGCTGCGCGATGGGAGTGAGCGCGATGCAAAACTTTCGTCACGTCTTAAATGCGCCCCGTACTAGCCCTTCTGGCAAACTTAAAATGTTATAGAATGAAGAAATATTACACATTTACGTGAGCTGTCACCGGAACAGATATGTTTGTGGCACTGTACCTGACTTTTGACTTATGACGAGTTACACTGCCTGAATATTGACGTGCTTATGTGACAAGTTACACTACCTGACTATTGCCGTATGTGACGAGTTACACTACCTGTCTATTGATGTACGTGACGAGTTCATCTTCAGTGACGTCAGCGCCGGGCGCGGAGACGACGAAGGCCGTGGGGAGGTCTCCGAAGACAGGGTCCGGCTTGCCGACCACACAAGCCTCCTGCACGTCCTCGTGACTCAGCAACATGTGCTCCAGGTCCACTACTCCAACCTGCAATCATCATCACATTATCGGACAATTTGTCTTGTGTTAGATAGAGTAATCCAACCAGCGCCAGAACACAATTTGTCTGACATTAGAGTCATCCAACCAGCGTCAGAAAACACTTTCTTCAGCAATAATCGTCCAATAACTGAAAAGATGCCACAAAGCTTACTGTTTTTTCAAGACTTTTTCAAGTGCAGTTTGTAGTTTTAAATTTCTGGCAATTTTGATTACAAATCGATACCACTTTCTGGAACTTAACTTTTTAAATGTCAGAGATAGCGGTTCTCGTCATCACGAGATGGCATCAAGCACTAGTTTAAGGCCTTCTGACTTTAAGGGACGGCTATCATGGCTACTAAGTATTTCCCCTAGCATTTTAACACCCAGTAAATAAAACAATAATACAAGAATAACTAACCTCAAATCCGTCATAAACAATACAATCCTTCGCTCTATTCTTATAGAAAATGAAGTGGTCATCATCATAGTATCCAATATCGCCAGTGTTGAAGAACCCTTCCGCGTCCAGTATAGGAGCGGTGACGTTCAAGTATCCCTTCATCAGTACTGGACCTCGGAACCACATCTCACCAGGCTGGTTGGGCCCGAGGACTTGTCTACTCACTGGATCTATTATCTGAAATTTCAACGTCGGTGTCGTTTAAAGAAATAAGTAAATCATCATCGATCTCCTTCAATGAAGAAAGAGTATTAGTCCTTAGTCCACCACGCGGGCCTAGACCGGATTGGTGGACCCCAACGACCCCAACACAAGCAAGATTGTATTGAGAGACTAGTGGGGTAAGTAAGTATAGCATCGTCAGGCTTTACGACTCCTGCCGAACAGCAACCGGGACCTTTACCATCCTATAAGCAGTATGTCCCAAAAGTTAGAAGGATCGAAAGGTATTAGGTATATAGTACCTTTATCGTAGTATTGCACACAGGTTTGCCGAGACTACCCTTTTTATATTTCCCAGGTTCAGGTTTTTCACTCGCAAGGGGACTTCCTTCCGTCATACCATAGGCCTGGTATAGCTTCACGTTTGGATATCTTAAATGAAAAGCGAGTTTATTACATATACCATGTTTTACTGATAAATTCAGTAGAAAAAATATAATGATAATCATCATCAGCCTGTGATCGTATGACCTACTAGACATAGGCCTCTCTCAAGGAGCACTATTACAGTCTGTCTCGGTCTTCGTCTCCAGTTACTACGGTCGATCCAGTAAAAAATCATGTAGGTAATCATTAAATTTGAGTACCCCAAGCATTATGTACTGTGACATTATTGTAGGTACCTAACTATTATTAAATAATTATTAATTGATCACTGATATCTATCTGTGTAGTGAATAATGATTGTAGCCTATATTTACACCAGTTTACTAAACATAACTTATGTTTAGGTATGCTGAAAAATAACCATCTAACTTACTTTGTGTTAAAGATATCAATAACTTTATTTGGAAGGTGGCTGCATGAGCAATGCACTGCCTGGAGTGAATCAAATGTGACATTTTCGAGCTGAGACATCAGTATGACGGTAGATGGTATTGTTGCAATGCAGTTTATCTGTAAAAAATAATAAAACTTTACATAACTTAATAGTGCTATTACTTTGCATGCTTTAGTGCTAATTTCACCATAGTGGGTTAGAACATAACCAGGGATTATTTGTTGACTTTTGACACATCTGTCAAGAATTTAATATGGAGGTGATGTATAATTGATGAACCAATCCCTGGTTGCGATCTAAGATCTAACCAACTACATACATATTGAAGTACAGGTGGGTACTCTATATGACAAAAACAAGTTTCGGAGGGCTGCTGCACAGACCCATGGCACTGTCTCGTTGCTGATTGCACGACAGCTCTCGTTCGTCAGTTTTTCGTCAGTATAGAATGACCCTCCAGATCCCTTAAATATATGATTAGATATAGGTATTTACCTTGTAGTGCAGAATATCGTGTAGGATAGTCTCTTGCGTGGCGTTGGGATGGTAGACGATGGTTTTTCCTCCCAACATGAACGTCATCGTAAAAAAACAATCATAGGTGTGATACCATTCGCATTCGCTGTATATTACTTTTACGTTATCATACATCAATCTAGAATTTTATGAGAGAAAAATATATAATATTGTCGTTTAGGTGTACAGTGCAATACACTGTTGAAAAACATAAACAAAATTAATAAAAAAACTTATGATAAACAAACTTATCCTTACCCGTCTTTATCCGCCATTAAAAATAAATTTACGTGATTTTTTAAAACGATTTTGCTTGTGCCTGTAGTTCCAGAAGTGTAATATGCTATAGCCACGTCACTCTGGCCGTCCACTGCAGCTGGTTCAAACAGCTGAACATCTACACCAGTGGCCATCAAGCGAGATACAGGAATTGCCGAGTCCGGACCATCGTCTAATGTTATCCAAGTCTCAATGAAATCCAATGATTTAAGCGCTTCGCCATATTTATCCCAGTATAGTTCTGTGCTTATAAAATATTTGGGCTTGATAAGTTTCAGCTTTTGAAGTGTTGGATCTGTATGGTAAAGATAAAAAAAGGTATATACTACAAAGTCTTAAAAAATTGTAAGTTCTACATCTTTGGCTCAGTTTTCCATGCGTAGGAGTCGATTCAAATAACACAGTATGTTTTTAAATAAAGTTAATAAATATCTTAACAGAAAGTTCCAATTACCTTGTCCTCCACGATAGTCTAAAGATATGAAGGTGGCCCCAGTCATTAAAACAGCCAACATGGTGGGTATGAAGTCGTTGCGTATCTCCGACCCTAGTCCCACTACATCCCCCCTTTTTACCCCCAGATTGTAAAGACCATGGGATAGGTCCACAGCATACTGTGTTAGCTCTTTGTAAGTTATGCTTTGGCCAGTTTTTGAATTTATCTGCGAGTAATAAAAAGAAGTTGAGATAAAATTGTAGGTTTTTTTACCATTAACAATGTCTGTAAAAGTTATATGTTGGGTTGTTAAATGATGCTGTCATTCAATGAAATTGTTTCGTTCGACAGTGGTAGCGATTAGATGGAAGCACTAAAGGCATAAATTCTAAATTTATCAATAATTATAAAAATATAATTATAAACAAACAAAAAACCCGACTGCACGCTAAAAAGATGAAAACAAGGCCCAATGTTAATGGAAAGTATCGCAGGCGGGAACCAGCAGAGGGTGAACCCCCTCATTTAGCTGAATGTTACTTAGATAGGTAGACCTTGTGTGGCGGTCAAGTTGGTCCCCAACGAACGTCATCCAACGAACGGGCTAGCGGTTCAATCAAACAGGAGATTAAACCAGATGCCTGCGACATATACATTTTAATGTAACGTCACGTACCATTGCGCAATTAAGACGCTTCTAACGATACCTCATACATCAAAATCTATCAAGCCGTTTAGGCTACAGGCGGGAACAAAGAAACAGACAAACATACATACATACATACAAACATACAATCGAAAAACATTACCCTCCTCCTTCGGCAGTCGGGTAAAAACAGATTTATTTTCTCAGGATTTATCTTTTTAATTATTTGGCTGCGTGAATCTTAATTTTTATAGTATTATTTTAGTTTAGACAGTACTAACATTAAGTATTAATAGAAAAAAAAACTTACCAGGGCAATTTCATCGCTGTACTTACGCAGGGTATCTAACATGTATTTTCCGAAATTACAATGTGATGGAATAAGTGATTCATGGTCACTTGTTATATAGAGAGGATGGTTCAACATTGTCACTGATATTATGCTTAGCTACAAAAGTTATGTCACCAACTAAAACAAGTTTTGGTTCTAACCTCTATTTATAAGACTTACATAAACGAATTCATTCATTCATATTCAAACAGACTAGAAATTGTAACCATGGTAAATTAAAAAAGTATAGTTTTTTACGAATAGTAAATTGGTGAAATTTATCATACTTAGGTTTCATAATTAAGTAATATTTTAGTCGAAAGAATTGTATAGTTTTTTGGCATTAAGTAGGTAGGTACAGGTAAATTCAAAAAATCATACAAATTAATTTTAAATATTAAATAATGTTATCCAGGCAGAATAATTAAAAACTTTCTAGATTACCATAAAAATATTAAACCAGGTTTAATAGTTGTTAGTATAGTTTGAAGTCGTAAGTATAGGTAGTATGAGCGATATCTATAAGAATGTTTGGGTCCATAATTAAATAGCGACTATACAACAAAATGATACAAAATATTATACAAGCTTACAGTTATTTCTAAAATAAACTCTATACAGGAACTTCTAAAAATAATATTCCAGCAACTAGTTTGTAAGCACATAATAATCTGTCCAGGTGAAATAAATGTATGCGGAACTAGCGTGAAATAGCAGCGAGAGTTCGTATTAAAGTGAGATTAGGCGGAGTTGAGCTTAGTGCCGAGTTTGTGTCTCGAGTTGCACCGACACAAGGGAGGTGTATTCTGGATCTGTGCTTTCTTATATTTTAAACTAGCTTTTTCCTTTTGCGCCCTTTATCCGCTTTTTCAATGTTTTTGTTTGTATACTGTATAGTAAATGGAAAAAATATGTAAAAAAGGGTATTTTTTTACTGTCAATAAGGTTGAGAATACCGCGAACGTCAAAAATTGACGAAATAAAAAAAACTTGCTTTTATTTTTCGTTTGTTTTTGTATCGTTGAAAGTTTCTAAAATCAAAATCAAAACATTTATTGCAATCAAGTGTACATTTGATCTTAATGCCTAATCAAAAAGTCCTTGTTCCTAATCAGTTATAGATAGACAAAGTCTTAGGTTATTTTACATGTTATGTACATAGGAGGTTTTATTGAGTTTTTTTTTCAATTTAAGCCTGTGCTTTGCTTGGATATCCCACGGAAATTTCTAATTATTTCAAATGAGATCGCAAATTAAGTTTTGATACCATTTGTCACAAAAATACAAATCTTTCCACTTTTTATACAATAATATTAATAGGCTTACAAGTGTGATAGATTTGCAATTCAATTGCCTAATCAGACCGGTTTGGTCATAAAACAGCTTTAACTGTGCACTAAAGTATATAATAAATTAAAAAAGCAAATAAGCTTACATAAGTTATTGTTATACATAGGTCAAGGTTCTTCTTCGACATTCTGAAATATGGGAAATGAATAGAAGGATTATAACTTGCACGTAACCGGGTTGCACTACAACTTTATCAATGTAGATAAACTTGATTTTGATGCACTCTCCACCAATGACATACGAGTATTGCCGAGTAATATATTTTACGCATATTAAGTATCTACGTTGATAAAGTTGAAACGTAGTTATTGCTAGGGTGTAATGGCAAGTAATAACGGCTTCATTGGTTGCACTATTTACTATGCACTATTTAGATAGTAAAAAAAAAGTTAAAAATAAATAAGTAAATATAAAGAACTATTATTCTAACTTGTTGACAGAACAGCTAATCTGTCCAGAATACTCTAGCGGGGACAAGGTAACGGGTTACGTTTTAACAACCAGCCATATTTCTCCGCCCGATCGTGTTCCTGCTCACATCACCTTTGTTTACCTTCAGCAGAGTTAGCCTCGTCATATTTTACCTAATTGGATGTGACACGTCTTTGAGGATAAATGCTTAAGTTTCAGTGCCGGAAATTATATTTCGATATTTTCGTAAAGTAGCAAGCGAGAGGTTCGCAAAATGCCTGTCATTTGCCTTATGTTAGTGTCCGCTAGAGGCGCTGACGTGTATCTAGCAATATGCAACCTTTTTCCTCTGCGTAAAATATCCAAACTCCCTACCTTTCACTACGTAAAATAAAAGAGGTAGTAGGCTCTTACACTAAAGGTTCTTATGCCGATTAATGTACCTATTAGTAAAGTTTTCAACCTTCTATTTTCAATGTACCTATGTAATGTTTAAGTGACAGTGATTCAAAATCTATCAGCGCTGCATATTTATGCCTATGACTAAAGGATACAAGTAAATAGCACTCCTAGATTTGAGTATTTGTATAGACAATAATTATATAGCCAATACCAATTAATTATTATTTATACTTTTTGTTGAATAAGGACAAGAGCGAGTAATATTTTAGCTTCTAGGAAACACTTACCTGTTATACAGAGGAGAGTCTGCTACTCATATTCTATGTTCCAACATTAATATCTTCACTAAAATTTGTAACATGATGACTTAATTACTTCCAGTGATAATAATTAACGCGGAATGCAAGGAATTTAATTCCGAAGTGAAGCGGTAAGACATGGTGTCTGTATCTCAAATCTCAATGAACTGAATTATTGATATAATTCAGGGACGACACAAAGAAAACTTTTTCATTATTAAAATTTGCTGTAAGTGTGTACCGTTTTCAAGTCGTTGCGACTTTCGCAGGCGAGCATTGTTCCTCCTCTCTATACAATTCATTTTAAGCCGCAGTTTCATCAGGAAAAATAATTTGCGTGTCCATCAGGGGAATGAGTGTGGCAACACCAGACTCTAGCGTTTCCCCGCCATTATTATAATCACTTCCTTGTTGCGTTGTGCTCAGATACAAATGGATTTTAAAGGTAGAAAGTGTAGTCGGTGTGTGTGGTCACACGATCCCTATAGGATTTAGGGAGTTGGAGATATTTTTTACATTCATAAAATGTTGGTGTAACGCTCCTACTGTAGTTGTAAAATTAGCAAGTAGGTACTATAATTCAATAGTGACAGGTTTTTTGTCTTTAGAATCTTGAACTACATTATGTGATTTATTCAAAATGTTAATAAAATGATTCCCATTTATACCGGATGACGGATATTGAAACTTTAATTGATGATTTAAAAATAAAACAAAGAGCAATTTTTTATCAAATAAACACAATAAAAAAAGATTTGAGTACATTGTCGACATGATTGTACATTTGAAAAGAATAATTTAACACGGCCTTGCATGTCATGGCAGCACAATAGGCAAAAAAAAATCTGATGCACTTGTTTGGACAAAGCATAAGAATTGACACGTGAGTCACGTGACCACATCATGTAAATAATATTACTAAGATGATTCCACCGTAAACTCGTTGTTGAATTTTTAAACAATAAATTTATATTTTTCTTTATTATTGCTATATACACATTTCATCATTATCTTCGTAGCTGACGACCAGTGGCATAAAATTGCTAAAATACGAGTGAAAGAAATAAAATTGTTAAGTTTTTGTCTCACTCCAAAAATCTCCAATCGCAATAAATAATCCTAAACGACACATTACCTCTTCTACTTTTATTGTATCCTTTTCATAAGGGTGTACAATAAACAACTATCGCCCTGCCATAAATATCTGTTACGGTTGGGAGCTGAATTTCACACGGAACCCACGGAGAGAATTGTGACTGTCGTCGATATCATTATTTATACTCGCGCCGAGTATCGAAACATGAAATTCAAATCTGTACGAAATTGACCGGAGATTCGGAGATCCGGTGATCTTGCCCAAACAAGAACCAAATCCGGGCAATGATCCCCGAATTCATCCCCTTATGTACATGGCATTGTCACACGGCCTCGCATTTATTATATTTTATTCTTGTTCTGTGCCTTATTATTTTTATACTTTTTCTTTATAGGACGCGGTATCGGCCGTAAAAAAGGAATGGTTGTTCCTTGATTGTGCGTAAAGAAGGATCTGGCGGAATAACGCGTTTTATTACATAACATTTTCAACAGATTTGTTTTTAAACCCCGGCCGGAAAATAGGGATGTGATTTAAGTATCTGTGTGTTTGTAGCCTTACTTCAAGACTAATAATATATAATATATAGGTAAGTAAGTAAGCAAATGAATTTTATTCTTTCTTGAATATATTTATTATTTATAGCGTGTAATAGTGAATGTGCTGGTTGGATGACCCGACAAGCAAGTTTGAACTGTCGAGGTGGGCAATTCAAATGTCAAATGTTTTAAAGCCGCCCGAAGGCCTATGACTAGTCTTAACGACTGCTGCTGAAACAGCCACCGGGTCCCACTGCCAAACGAAGCACGACAGAAAACAACCACTTGACCGTGCCATGTGTTGCTTAACTTCAATGATCAGTTACGATCACTGAAGCTACCTCGACAACTTCAACCGTTTCAGTAACCTGTTCATCGTACATGTACCTATAAAGCAAGGGGAATCCTTCCCCACTACCGAGAAATTTATCGTTGTCCCGCGATATCGATGCTCGTTTGTGGCTCGTATTTAAGTAGCGAAGTTTTAAACATTTACGTTTATGTCGAGAACTCGGGGAAGTTGGTAAGCTGTAGTGCTTCGTCGCAATTCATCTTATTTTTCAACGTCTTCGCCTCGGGGGCACTATTTTACATAAGTTGTGTAGGACACGAGCGCCAAAACGGAATGAATATACCGTGCGGGGAAAACTTACATGTGCGGCTGTGCGATGTACGTGCCATTTGAGTTTTATTTCTGCGGCCAATCGCAAAAGTTAATTTCAAAAAGAATCCAGTTTCACACCTATTAAGCACAATTATTAAGCAGAACTTGAGTATGTTGTGCAAGCTGCTGCTTGAGTTGATTGGTGGGGTTGTCGTTTAGTATGGCACACTTAAGGTCTGCTTACTTGACTTTCTCAGATGTAGAGCCTATTTGAAAATGTCTGTATTATAAAAGTTATGTGATAAAAATCAGTTTATTACTGTCTAAAACATAACTTCAGACAGTGACCTCTGTACCCAGAAATTATATAACAGGTACTTAGATTAAAATATTCAAATCGATCCGATACACGGAATAAGACAGCCCGTTCAAAATTTACACTCAACGTTTCTTATAAACTGACGCGCCTCGGAAAATAACTGCGGGTTTATAGCTAATGCACTGCAGACTGCCGGAGCAGAAACTTAGTTGCATTTTGCATAAAATCGATACAGCCTTCAATGGAGCTCGTTACTCGCGCCAGAAGTAGATTGTTTGTACATAAAAATAGCTACGAGGAACCAAAACAACGCGAGTCTCAGCTAACAATGGGATTCGCTGAGAACTAGATAATAAAAAGATAAATAAAAAACTTTGAAGCTGCCGTGTGTGCAGCCGCCCGTCCTCCTGAAGGCAGAGCTTACCCGTCATTTCAGGACTTTTGAATAGAAGCAGGATGCTGTTCTAAATTTAAAACTGTCAGTGTTGTTTTCGGCCCCGTCAGCGCTATGAGTCTCGGGGTAAGTGTGTGTGGCGCAGTCAGTCAGTGCTCCACTTCCCAGGTACCGCTTCCGTGCCCATTTATTTTATGCAAAATAAGCTACAGCGAACGTGTAATAATTTCTGCAACAATAGCGCTTTGTGGCCCCTTCGTCATCTCGCATTTTCTACGTACAGTTTTCGGCGCATTCGCGGCTAACATCGTTAAGTGAAATATATGAGTTTAGTCGTAATGCAGTGGGCCGCTTTTCTGCAGTGCCTCCTGTGAATTGGCGTGACCTTCATTACCTAAATTAAAGAGCTCAGTATAAACACGGCCGGTCGGAAATAAGCACTACTGGTTTATTTATATAAACTTTGTTTATTTATGTATAAGTTTACACAAACAGTTTCTAAATGTAACGATATGTACAGGAATACAAGGGAGTTTCGCCTAAACATACACTATAAAACATTCATTTAAAATATACAGTTTTATGTTATCTTTGGAGTAAATATGAAGTCAATTTGGAAACAGTGAATTGATATGAGTAAACCTACAGAGTTAGGTAGGTACATCAGCAGTTCTGAAATCGCTACTAAATCTAGTCGGGTTATAGGAATAATTTAAATAATGATCCTGATTCGCACTGGGTATAATTTAATTCGCGCCGATAGGTGTTTACAAAATCTATTGTTATTAGCGTTTTAGCATAATTGAATCGGTATCGGTGCAGCAAAAGCAATTGATAAATACACAAATGCCTCAAATACGCATACAAATTGCTTTTATACTCGCACGTTGGAAATATTATCACAATTTCTCGTGATGGCTTTTTACGTTTTCGAATATTGGAAAATTGAGAGATGGAAGTATGTCATCCGTATGATATTTTTAGAGAGCATTAAAATGATTAAATTCTTTAACCCAGAGGAGAATCTGTAATATTTTTCCATTTGTATGTCTTGTTAAATTTGCCTTTGATATTCATAGTCGAGTTATGATGATATGATATTAACATAGTATGGATACTATGAATTCTTAAATAATTTAAATTCTCTGTAAGATAGTTAAAAAATATCGTTTAAGTAATGAAATTCCCAAACTAACTTAAATAACTTGAGTTATATTCATATTTACACACAAAAATCTAAATGTCTCTAGAAATCTCAAAGTTATAATAATGTATCTATAGGTACAGTCAGCAAAAGACATAAGTATGCACTTTCACTCTTCATATTACAGTAAAGAGCTTGAGCTCCAGTTCGGTCCAAACAACTTGATAGATCTAAAATTGGCAGCGAATGTACTTTTGTACCTTGCCGAACTAAAAAAAAAACAATAAATAAATATGTGGAGAAATCTCACACACGGCCATCCGACCCCAAGCTAGGCAGAACCTATGTTATGGGTGTCGGACAGCTGATATATGTACACAAATACATAGATAGATAGATACTAAATATAAATATCAACACCCAAGACCCGACTACAAATATAATATCTTTAAACAAATGACCAATTCAAACTGACCTCCGGAATAGCAGTCAGGATCACTAACCACTACACCATTCAGCCGTCTACAATATTCGTTCCTTCAAAGATTGTTACTTGGTTATGTACTCGTAGCTTACCAACGCACAAAATTTCAAAACTATCAAGTTGTTTGAACCGAACTATATAACTTAACGTTTGTACTTTGGGTAGATACTTATATTTTTTGCTGGCATTAAAAAAAGCTACAGTGATATCACAGAGAAGCAATAAAATGTATGATAACAAAGCGTTATTCATGAAAAAAAATTAAAACATTGGTTTCTTTAAACATAGGTATTTATATTTAGAAAAAATCATAAAAAGTTATAAAAAAGGTAGGTATACTTTACAGGTTATTAATTCTTACTTCGTTTTGATGAAATTTTTTATGGACTGTATGTTATAAATCTATATATGCGAAATAAATATACTGTAATAGCCAACGAACCCATTTAAATATTTTATAACTTTTATAATTTTCTGTAGATGACTTTAACTTATCAAATCATACATTATCTACATTTATAGGTACATATTTACACTATAACTACATAATCATTCTTATATATAATATATTGTTATTGGTTTGTTACATAACATTATTTGTAGCAGATTCATCTATCGTATTTGCTATTATTATATTACAAAAGCACGGCATATTGTCTTTATTGCAGATATGTGAAGAGATATCTATTTACATAACCTAATACAATACGAAACAATATCAAATATTTTATTATGCTATTAATGATCAATATATCGTATCTGTATGAATATTGAATGTAAGCAAATACCTACATGCGTAGGTTCTATCGTATATGCCTACAGAATAATATTCAGATGATGATTGACGAAAAATTTGAGCTTTAATATTGTACGATTTGCTTTTTAAAATATTTTGCCTTCATACCAATAACATTACGTTACAAACAAGTTACAAAGAACATAGGTATATTTATCAAATCAATAGAATGAAAACTCAATGAGGTAAGTATACTCAGTGCCAATTTCTCCATAGTCGGTTACCGACCGACCAGGAATGGTTAATCAATTATACGTCATCTCCATATAAAATTCTTGACAGATGTGTCAAAAGTCAACCACTAATACCTGGTTATGCTATAACCGACTATGGAGAAATTGGCACTAAATGGTTCACGTAACCAACCTTTGCGGAGGTTAATCACTTAAAGAAGTCCACGATAAAAATCTTTCAGCTGTTAATAGCCTACCAACGGAAAACATTGTCGGGAAACAGTACTGTAACTTTCATTAATTACAAGTTATTTTAACTACTTCAATCTAGGCAACAACTATTTATTATGAACTTAATGTGCCAATCATTACGACTCATGATCGATCAACTATAATGTAAAATATAATGAAGATATATCTTTATCTACACTTTTTAAGGTACCATCTCAGAATCATTATGTACAGAAATTTACATTTTCTAATCTACAAATGTAACGGTATGTTTTTTTAACAAATATGGCACATGTCTCATAAAAAACTATCAGTCTTTTATCAAAATATATGTATAATTAATGTATGTTTTTCACCTACTAAAATGAAAGGCTACTTTTATTAATTACAGTTAATTTTACGTAAGGATGATTTGTTAAGAGTAATTTAATAAATTATTAACGATCTCAATATACACGCCAATGTATGTATGGTAAATAAAAATGAAAAAAAGCCTAGCAATGGTTCACTATCAACGATAAATTCAATGTAACCTAAGTAATTTATACAATAATTTTTATACAATAATTTTCTTTTCAACACAAGAAGTAGGTTTATGTAATAGACAGAAGAGGACACAGCTATGCGCCGCTAGCTTCGTCTTACTCTAACGTTTAGCTGTTTAGTTGGCACTGCATGCACTAGATAATCTAGATAATTATATTACATATAATGACGTGTGGTGGTCAGCTGAGCATCAGTAGAGGTGTGAGTAGAAACAGTGGCTGCAGCATGGCGGCACTCGACGACTGTGTAGACTCGTAATCTAGCCAGAGATATTGGGAAATTAAGAAATAATACTTCTTAATATACTTCATAATAATATATAGGTGGTTGCAAAACTGGAATGGTAATCTAATAGGTACCGTCTTTTTGTACTATTTTATTTATATCATATTGTAATGTTTTCTTTAATGGTGCACAATAAAGAGTATTCTATTCTATTCTAAGAAAGAATGACTTAGGGTGTATAACTGAACAACTTTTGTATTTTAATTTCATTTCAAAAATTTTACGTTGTTCAAAATGACACGCTGTGTCACCCCCTTTCAGTTTACACCCGCCCTTTTATAAACAATGTAAGCATAAATATTTCCCGAAGTTATTCTCATCTACTAAAGCAAAATTAAATTAACTGTCTGGGGGGAAAAAAGACAGGCCTCGAGATACTTTTGATATCCAAATTAAGAAGAAGAATTTAGTGAAACAAACAATAGAACTGACCGATGTCCTTCCACTCCTCCACTTCGTAATCTCCGATGACTCTGTTCTCCGCCGAGCTGTCTCTCCACCGATTTTTATGTTTCCCTGCAAAATAAAACATTAATCTTTCTTGACTCTATCAAATCACCCGGAAAATAACCGTGTGACTGGGAATTTTCATCGCGAAATAACGCGCCCAAGTCGCGCAAAACATATGACATAAAAAGGCGCCAAAATCTATAACAATAAAGTGCACAAAGCGTACACAAAATCGCTTTCCCACAATGATATTACTAACGACGCGATTGTATGGAAGCATTGGGCCGGAGAGCAAAACCAATAAATTCAACATAAACCTTTTCCAAACGGGCGGCTCCGATCAATGTATAAAATAAACGTAGGTCGGGAATTTTGAACCACCTTTGCCTTTCTAATAGCACTTTAGGAGCCAATGTTGAATTTTCAATTCCGGGAACAGCGGCCCAGCTGCAGAATTCTGTTTCGTTACGATTCCCCCAATATGAGAAGAAAGAAGTGGCCGGATTGAAAAGAGGTCGCATTCGAATCTTTTAAACTTTGCATTTTCAAACTCTAGTTGAGTCTTTTATTATCATTATGTTAACCATTTCTGCTAAATCTAACAACAGAAATATGGTTTGTTTACATGCCCATTCTAGTCATGTCAGTCAGTCATTCGATACGACAGCTATCACAAATTGGAATAATTAACCAGGATTAATCCTCTTAAATTTTAGTTAATTAGTTAATGTAATATTATGATCCACTACAAAATACTAATACAATGCATCCTTTATTAACACACAGACCGAATACATGGAATTGTCACGTGATAGTACATGAAAACCATTAAATATTCTTGTAACATTCATATAATATAATGTCATACCTTTCTTCCGTTCCGGCAGCGAATTGGGCACGTAGTTCGTGGTGGTCCCCAAGGTCGACGGCGCCGGAATTTCTGTCAAAGAGGCCCGCGTCAGTTTCAAAACTCCAAATGTAATAGAAAGGCAATATTGAATATTGTGTACATACCGTCAAGGCGTATGAGCCCGTCGGTCTCTCCCAGAGAATTCTTCGCGACACACCGGTACGATGAAAAGTCGCGAGGCGCCACCTTTCGCACCGTCAGTCGCATCTTCCTACTATACCCCTCGTCGCTCAGAGACGTTATGTATTTAATACCTGCCAATAAAATTGAATTGAGCGTCGCGTTCCACTTTTGAAATCGAAGAATCGAATTAATGTTCGAATGTGAATTGGGAATAGTTGTGCGCGATATTTTTTTGATGCCACGCGTAAAGCGATTGTGTTGTGAACTGGGACGGTGGGGAATTAAAGTTGGAGGTTTATATTGATGTTTTCAACTCAGACGGACTGAATTTGTGCTAAACAACTAACATTTGTTAAAACTCCATTAGAGATTGTTTGTCTCGATGAAATAATATTAGATTCATCTATCTTCCAACCATGATTCCTTTCTTCTTCTAGGATCAAACCAGCGCAAACGGGTCTGGTCGTTTCTTTTGCTAACTCTACCAACTTACCGGAAATGATCATGTCTCCGCGGTCCGTGGTCCAGTAGTTGATGGAGGAGGGGTAGGCCTCCGTGTGGCACTCCAGCGTCACGTCCTGGCCGAGGTACGCGCCCTCCAACTGGTTGGGGATCGACAGCATCGGGGGAACTGCAGGGGAAGAGGCCTATGAATAAGATAATCGGCGGCAGGCTTTAAGCCTAGTTTGACTTCGGGCGGCCAGAAATCATCTGACAATCGGCTTGCCCGCTCACCCGACATAACTGTGCGTCACGGACTATCAGCACTAGCTTGCTTGTGTTGGGGTCCACCTACCCGCACTAGGCCAGCGTGGTGGACTAGGCGTAAAACCCTTCCTTCATTGGAAGGAGACCCGTGTCCCGGCAGTGGGGACGTGATGATGATGACAACTGCATAATGTTTATACCAGGGCATAATTACGGGTGACCTGGGTCTAGTGGCAGTCAGGATGCTTTGTAGGTACTATATAATATTCATCTTAGGTAATTCCTCAAGAAAAAGATCTTCAACTAGTGACCTTCTGTGTAAAGAAAACGAGTATTCCCAGTAGCGTGGGTATGCATTATTATAATTTATAAATGTGAGTGCTCCATAAAATGAAAAGCCTACACACAATACAGCAATATAAATTCATAAAAATAAATGAAACGACATCAGTCAGACATAATTTCCGCAATAAAAACGTCGCCCGCCTAATAAGCTAATAGCGTAATAGCCCGCACCATTCCTATGCTCACGACTCGGCCCCGCCGGTAAATTTGCTGAGTAAAGCAATGAGAATTTAGGGTAAGGTGGTGTCTCATTGGCCCGTGAGTGAGCACCGTGGCTCAGATAGTATCACCATTATCGCCCCGGGCCGTATTCACGTCAGCATTATGCCCTAATTGGGCACAATTACGACCGATCCAGGGAACTCGCCGTCAGGTAGTCGCTCTGTCCTCGTAAATACTCGTTAACGGCGCCCCGTGCCGGCAAAAATTATATTTCTGAACGCGCGACTCAGCCAAAAGAAAACGGAACGCGAAAATGCTCACGTTCGTCCCGACACAGCGTTTAAAAGTAAAACGCAGATTGCAGCCGCGTTTTGTGTGAAATTAAATGAGTCACTTTGTCTTCGTGATTAAAGTGCGAACATTTTAAAAGACTAGCGTGTTTAAAGCAAGTTTTTTAAACACCAGTCGAAGCATGCGATTTAGCTCTGGGGGGATCGTGAAGTCATGTCAAAAGTTCATATATTTCAGCCTTTCATGAATTCTAGTATTGTTAAAATTTATCTTTGTATACTCGAAGTGTTTTAAATACTGTATATCGGAGCACAGTACGAATTTGAGGCCAAGTAAATGGCGCGCGCGGAATACCAGTTTTTTGGCATGAAACTCGTGAAAGTGATATTGGGACAATTTGCGTGACTGCCGACTCCACGCCGCCGCCGCCGCCGCCGCCGTCGCTACCGCCCGTGCAGCGAGCGTTGCCATATAATTGCGACTTGCGACGTGATACTAAATAAACACGTAACTGTTTTGCATTAATTTAAATAATTTCGCACTTTCATGGCGAATTCAAACCTCAGATTATTGAACTATAAATCACGAATGTGCCGTATGCCGAAAGCTTTTTATTATAAATTTATAAAATCATAAAACACTGGTGAGCTTTACAGGTAAATTTTAAGTTTTAATATTTCCCGGCCTGTAGGTACATGTGTGAGTTTTAAACTGCAAGTTATTGTGGGGGATTACAGTTTACATTGCTTTATTTCGCGTAACATTATGAACATTTTTAATGACGCGTACATAAGATATGATAATATCGTATGGCTGCAAAAATTTAATTTACCTGTATTTTTAAATGATTTATGCCTTCATTAAAATAAAATAAGTACAGCAAAAACTGTATTCAGAATTCTAGCAATTTAAATACTATATTCGTTCAAACAATATACAGGCCGTTATAAAAAGGTAAGATGGCAAGATGTGTCACCTGTAACCATAAACCAGTTTACCCAATTTAGCTAAAGTTCAGTATAGCCTGCATACTTATTCACATTTTTTGGAAAATTCTGTGCCTTGTGCATAAAATTAGCCCGTAAAGTTTGCATAAAAATACTGACATTATTGTAGGCAAACCCAATTTTAAATAATTAGGTATAAATAGGTATGTTCTGTAACATATGAATTTCACTAGTGTAAATTAATCCTTCGGGATAAGAAATTGTACATATTTTCAAGTGAATCACACTCTACATATTATATTTCGTAATATTTCCAATGAACCACTAACAATCAAATACAAAATACTAGAAAAAAGTACCTAAGTTCTTATCTCCTGTCATTTTCCCTCCTACTTTAATTAGCAAGTTTTTTTGTCCTCATAAATTCAGCATAAAAGTGCGCCACTCAGCAAAAGGACGGCAACATTAAGAGGTGTGAATAACAAGTGCGACAGCCGCGGGCGTCCCCGGCCCCGCTGCCTCGGGAATAAATATGTAATATTATTACACGAGCCGGAATCTACAGAGAGAATGCCTATATTTAGGGAGTTTACGTATATTATATCTCTGTTTGAGCAGGTTTTGAACGCCTACCGAAAAATTGGTTGAAGGACATACGGAATTATAGAGGTATGCATTGTCTTTGAGAGTTGATAAAATCCACTGTTGTCCCGTGGGAATTTCGGGATTAAATGTGTGTTGTGTTAATCCAGCGTGTCAGCTAACCCGTTTTCCCGTAAAATAATAATGAACCTCCATCCATCCGTACAAACTGTCGCGTTTATAATATTATTAGGTTAGTTATAGTTAGTAGGATGTGACATCGCTAGATATACCTAATAATGACGCTTACATTTAATCCCTTTATCCAAATTGAAAAAAAAAACTTCAATTTGTTTAAGTTGGGTACATTCAAATTAGGTAGCCATCAAAGTTAAATAAGTTGTAACGCCACCACTATTTTGATTACACTCACATTGCACCATCAGCATGACTCGCTTGCTGATCGACGGGGGGACGCCATTCGACGCGATACACAAATACGCGCCCATGTGTAGGCGAGACACCTTGGGAATGGTCAGGTTTTCCCCATCCACTACGTTCACTGAAACAAAATATAAATGTAAACAAACGATACAAAACCAACCACTTTAATAGGATCTATTTGCGGCTGAAAATCACTTAGGCTCTAACAATGAACTTAACACCTAACCTTGGTACATTAATGTGACCAAACTACGTATAATACATGACATTCTCGGCACACGCCAACCAAATTCCTCTGGCAGTTGTGGCTATAGTTCCACAAACATTCCGACTATGCTTTGTTACTCAATTTGGCGTTATTGTGGAAAACAATCGTGGCAGTCATTTTAGGGGGTGGGAGGGGGTTATTAGAGTAGCAGGCTTTGCTTGGCTCGCGCTCGAGTGTGCCGAGAGAGTGTCTATTCCGAGATGTGCCCGCGCGCCGCACTTTCGCGCTTCAAAGATTCCCTTTTATTCGTCTCTGTTTTGTTTCTTTGCCGACATAATGATTGTCCTCGGCGAAATTTTGACCGGATGTTTTTCGGAGGAAATCGCTGTCCCAAGCGCTTCTCGCCTTTCGCCAATCGATTTCGAAAAGGATTTCAATGAAATCCAGTAGGGAATAAATGAGTTTTTTTTCTGTCTCGCGCCATCTATTGTGTTTACAGGCGATTGGACACCAATGAAAATGCTTGATTGAATGCACGGGAAATGTGAATAAAGAAGGCAAGCCGCTCTTGTCGTGACAACACAAATAGCTTTAAGGGTTTATGAGGCATAATCTAAAAAGAATATCTTCCTTTTGTTATTTTTATTTTTGTGGATGAACGCTTGGAAATATAGTTTGGGTGCATACCAGCTTCTCCGTTGCAGTTGAACTCCTGCCCGTCCTCGCGCCGCCACATGACGTAGGGCTCGGGGTAGCCCGTGGCACGACACGTCATCGTCACGTTGGTACCTTCGCGGACCACCATGTCCGTTGAAGTCATATTGTCGATTATTAACGGGGGCACTGTGGACAAAGTTACAAGATTATAGTGAGTAGTAACATCTTAATTATTATATAATAATACTTAATGTTAATTTTTTTGGTGAAGCCAGTGTGAAAAAAATATGCATTAAACAATTTTTCAATATTTTATCATCTCAAATCAGTCAATCCAAAAGTGAAGCCAATGTGATTCATTTGACATATATACATATAGCTCACGATTTTAATCCCGAAGGGTTAGTCAGAGATAATTAGTAAAAAAAAGTACCAGTATCACATGAACCGCTAGGAGCTACCACTCACCGACGACCTGCAGGTACCCCTTCCTGGAGCGCATGGGGTCGGTGTTGACCTGGCACATGTACCAGCCGCGGTCCACCTCCTGCACGTTCTTGATGTGCAGGTACCAGGAGCGGTGGTCGTTGTACGAGAGGCTGATGCGCGGGTTCTGCGTTATTATGTTGTGGTGGATCGACAGGATCGTCTGCGTGTCTACGCGGACCCACGCTACCTAGGGGCAGAAGGAGAAGATCACATGAACAGAATGTACAAGAGAAAATGTTTGTGGGGTGTTCATGAAGACTGTTATAAGTACATATCTGGAGTGCTACTCTTGCATGACGTAACTCTCTCTTAAACATAAGATACACAAATAAAAAGAACTCGTAACACGGTTTTTAAATGTATTTTCAAACAGAAACTTAGTTTTTGTGAATCATACCACAAATGAATAAATAATATTTCCAGTGGTAAGATTTAAATGCAGCATTTTGAAACACGACTGTTGGTAGCCTATGAATTAAACAGAACCTAGTGCAGTTGTATAACAGCCATACCTGCAGTAGTATTATTACCATGTAGTTTTTTTATATATAAAAACATACAACATGCAAGTTATTTGCGATCAAAGGGATTCCATAAATAGCACATAAATTTTGCTGATTTTTCACTGAAGTATCTTTTATAAAATATGCGTTAAAATAATGGCACACTTAATATACAATATTATCATCAATGCCTGGTTTAAAAAGCACTCACGATGTTGAGTGGAAGTAATTACCGGATACACTATAATGAGATACCGCTTTCTATCGGCGAGCGAGGCGCATATTTCCTGAATGCACTTTGTGCGATAAATTTAAAACGACAAACTGAAATGTCTGACCCAGCACACAAGATCTAAAACTGAGAGCGGTCCGCTAAATGAGAGATGTCTCAGTCATACAAAACAGTATTAATAGCCCAGTCACGAAGTCTGTTCACAAAGACACACTCTTCCATCTGAACTTAAAATTACACTTTAATATAAACCCGTAGACTACAGCGGCACTCCAATTTTGCTAACTAGCCGTCATACATGATTAATAACTGGCGAATCGTGAATTCTCGGCAAAGTGATATTAAAGTTGGCTTGTTAAAACTTTAGCCCGGCGCGGCATGAATGGAGTTCTAGCATTTTACCAGGTCATGCAATTACACGTGGCCGTGTGTGTGTGTGTGTGTGTAGTTCGGAAGACCGCAATCAATTGTGGTCGTTGTTTGTGGACAGTTGTCAGTTAAGAAGATAGATATTCTAGCTGCTGCAGCAAATTGGTTGCGGTCATTTTATTGTTTTTAACATCCTGTAGCTGAGAGGATAGTGGTTGGTAGAAGTTTATGGCGAACTTTGCTTGCTGCCAAGATTTTGGCACTAGGAAAACACTTTGAAAGATTAAACCAAAGTTGTAAAGGCTAAAGTATCCGACACTAAAACAGGATTTTGTTAAGTTTTATTACATTACGAAGCTTTAATCTCGAGTAAATTAATTAAATTAAAACCTACGGCGAAGGCTCCGCGTTCTGCAATGAGAATTTTTAAATATCCCTAAAAGTTTTTTTAATGCAACTTTCCTTAAAGCAAACTTTCAACTAGCCTCGTTAGGAATTAAAATTTCTAGAGACTTGTAATTTGCTTATGATAAATGGGTTTTTAATTAATTAGGGCAAGCTGGATTTTGTACCTGAGTGCTTTTGAAAATGCTTTTACAAATATACCCAAATATATTTTAATTAAAGAAAATTGAAAGACAATGTGTAAGAAAAATTGTGAGAGTGTATCTTAACCTGGCCCTGTAGCACAGGTCGCTATTAAGACGTGACAAAAGTTCTCCGTCGTGCTTGCTCTCGAGGCTGTACGATGTGAGTGAGTGCAATGCAAAACTCATGTCACGTCTTAAATGCGCCCCGTACTAGACCTTCTGTACTTAATATACTGAACCCTTATATTCGTTTTCGGTAAGCTAGACTGGCCCCTTATTCTATGTACAAAAGGTAAATATAGGTCAAGTTAGAACTTTGCGTCTTGATGGACCGAACTCGGTCTTTATCAGATAGAAGCACTCATCTTGAACATACTTTATGAAGTTTTCTTTCTACTTCTTTGATTCTTGACCTGTTGACTTTTGTTCGAGCTTATTTTATTTGCTTTGGAATTTAAGACGATATACTTGCTGTGACTTCAATATTTCATTGTAATAAGTACCTATCTCTTGTTTATATATTTTTTATTTGTTTTTCAATCTCATTACATAATTTATAATACAGTTATACATCGAACTTAAGTGCCAATTTCTCCATAGTGGGTTAGAGCATAAGCAGGGAGTATTGCTTGACTTTTTTACACATCTGTCAAGAATTTAATATGGAGATGACGTATAATTGATCAACCTTTCCCTGGTTACGATCTAACCGACTATGGAGAAATTGGAGCTAAGAGTTATTAAATATGAATAATTGGTATTTTAAACAGTCGTAGAACGAATAGTTTACTAGTACTTTTGAGTGACTCTCTATTATATCTACATTATACTTACTTACTATATTTTTTTAGACGACCGACTGGCGTAGTGGTTAGTGACCCTGACTACTGAGCCGAAGGTCCCGGGTTCGATTCCCGGCTTGGGCAGATATTTGTTTAAGGACAGATATTTGTTCTCGGGTCTTGGATGTGCCCGTAAAATGGCAATAGGCTCGCCCCCTATAACATTGGGACTAAACATAACACTGGCGAAAAGTGGGTGCAGCAATGCACCTCTGCCTACCCCACAAGGGAGTACATTAGCACAAGGTGTGAGTGTTTATATATATATAGGTATATTACCTTATATCCTCTAAGGTCTTCCACGACGCACGCCAGCAGGGCATCCCGCCCGACGGTCACTGTGACGTTGGTCACAGGCTCCACGAACCGGGGAAATAGCGACTCTGTAACAATAGACATTGGCATGATTATCCGTTAATATTGAATGTATAGATCGCATCCAGTGGCGTGCTTTGGGAGAGACCTACGTTCAGCAGGGGACTGCTATAGGCTGATGATGATGATGTTGAGGTCGAAGTTTTAAAACCAGCAATTTGTGCATTGCCGTGGGTAGATTACAGGTGTATTTTTTATAAGTAGCCAGATTCTCATGTCACAAATACGGTGGTACGACCATCATGGACCCGTAATACTGGATTAATTTACCCGTGAGTCAGATAAACGTTTTTTAATACAAAGATATAAAAAAATGACAACACAAAATGATACAAAAATATAAATCTCATATTAAAAAGTAATAAACAACCTATTTAAAAATATAAAAAAATACGTGACGTTTTTAATCACTAACAAAATAAATAACTTTTTGAGCGCTGAATAAATCATAACAATTTTAAGGTACTAGTACATTTGAAAGTTACTCACATATTTTGCATTCATTTACCAATTTTACAAGCTTTACAGACAGTAAAATATGATAACTATTTAGACTACAGCATTGTTAATCTGTGGATTTAGAAATTCATAGCAGAATTATTATGCTACGGGTGGGTCGGCTGGTTTCGACCGTAAATTTCAGGACGCTTTACCGAGGAGTGACGACATCTCCTTTCAGCAATCTCGAGAGTTGTGTGAGGCCGTAAGGGCTGAAAATGCTGAAAGTTATAACTTATTCAGAAAGCCATCCGTTTATGAGGCAATATTTTATTTAAAGTAAAACTAATTGTACATATAAATATTATAGATAAAACTCATTTTTTTATTTTCATTGCTTTTAATTTAGATTCGATGATTTTTGTTCTATAAAAAGTTCTAGAATAGTAATTCTCTAAATGCTACGACATCTCGCGTAGCAGGTAGCTACGCCGTAGCCACTTTCGTAGCATATTCCAACGTGAAACGGTCTCAACTCTTCATCATGACTTCTCTTTCAGAATCAAGAGGAGTGAGCGAGATAGGTTCTGATTACGCGATTACCCACCCAATACAGTAATTAGCAGACTAATTATCTAATCGTTGTTGTGGTGTATCGAACAGACTACATCATTCATTACTAGATAAAAGACAATGGCGTGTAACATAATTTGTGTTAGTAAATAATTGAAATTCACTTTTTGTTGTTGCCATATTCAGATATAGTATACTTACTTATATGGTACCTAGTCATTAGTACGTGGGAAATAGCTTTATATACTTAGAGTACTTAAATAATAATTTTTCAGTGGGGATCTTAGTTTGTCTTAAATTTATTTTTATGACAAAGGTATAAGATTAGTTTTAAATACAAAGGAAGCAGTTACAATGTTGATCAACCTGCAATTTTACTGTACCGTGATTTTGCAAGATAATATATAGTTTTAATTATAACCTCTGAACTCAATTAACCATGCAATCTTCATCTCTTGAACTTTGCTGATCCGACGGTTAATGACATGAAACTCGATCACTAATTTTAGTATCATGTACAGTGAAGTTTGACTAAAAACTTTATTCTAGACATTCTTTTGTTGGTCATAGATTTTGCCATCCTTATTTATATTGTCACCTCATATTATGTAATGCTATAGAAGAGAGGAGTCACCTGGTGCATTGCATGCTTAAAAGGTGATTCCAACAACTTTGTTTAATTTGATTATCTTTCGTTACTAATAAATATACAAGGTGTTGCAAAAAAGGGCCTATACTAAAAAAGGGCCTAAACTAAGCCGAAACCTACATGTGTAGCATGGTACTATGCTGTAGGTATATCTAAGCCCAGATTTTTTTTTCGCGAATTTTGAAATTCTGATTAAATTTTCGGGCTTATATGTTGTTGCACATGTAGGTTTCGGATTAGTATACCCTTTATGAAACACCCTGTATTGATTTTGATTTGATTTTTGGAATTGTGTAACACATGACAATGATACGAGTACATAATTTTTTCATGGAATTATTGAAATAAATGTTGTTAATGAACTCTTTCGGTGATATAAGTTTTGGCATTTCAATCGAAACCTCTATTTGGTTCACAACGAATTACAGTGCTCCAAAATTGATAATGCGCATAGAAAACTTTGACACATCGGTTGTTTTCGATTATGTGACACATGATATTGACTCCTATTTCTTTCGAACAAGGTGCAAAATGCAAGTGTTTTTGTTAAGGCTCTTACGATTTAATGATTCGGGTGTGAAGATCTGCATGTGCATTATTAATTTTGGACAAGTGTACGTGTTTCTATAATATGGTTACTGAAACAGCATCAGTTCTGAAGCAACTTGACATGATTGGAACGTCATTCCGCCATCGATCGCCGGTGAATAGGTGTCAGAATCAACGCAACGGCGTCAGAACATAGTCATAAGCTGAGCGGGATGAAAAAAAACAACGCAGCACGATAATAAAAAAAAAAATATACACACGAGTAAGCAGAAAGGGGGTGACAATACTGAATAACTTTTCTTCTACCGCGTCTCTAACAAAAACTTACGTAATTTACAAAAAAATATGGTAAAATAAACAGTCTTTAAATTATGAAATTATGAATATACTCGTACTTAATTATGAATTAAAACTTTTAAATCAAATATGCCTACTTAATATTTTTTTTTCCGCCGTTCAAAAGCAATACAAACGCTCAGTTGATCACCACAACCACAAATCTACAGTACCGACAGCGTACTTGAACCGGCTGTAGTGACGTGAACACGTGAGTCATCGCGAGTAGACGTCACTGCAATGTTGTTACGCTGTGTAGATCCGAATACGATTACTCCATCTTGTCTCGTGTGGCTATGTGACAGGAGGGCTACTCTATACTGACGAAAAACAAACGAACGAGAGCTGTCGTGCAATCGGCATGGTTAATACATCGAGATAGAGTCGAAGGTCGCGCAGCAACGCTCCGAAACCTAATTTTTCGTTATATAAAGTGACCTCAATGATACGTGGAAGCGGGAGGTACTCTGTCGAAGTGACGTCAAAGTCTAGCTGTCGATTGGATACGTGAGACTGCTAAGTTCATAACAACGTGAACTGTGAGGAACTAACTCGGTAAAATGCAATAATGAACTTTACTGTTGCGACACCGTCTGGATATTTGGATGTTATTTTTGAGGATTTCAGGCAAGCAATAATTACCATTATTGTCTTGTGTCGACTAAGTCTTCATTCGACCAAAAATTTGACACATGCATCGGAATTCTAAAGAAAGTATTCGTAGGTAATCATAGGTATGCAAAGCAAAATTTCTGTCACGTCGATTTACGGAATAATTTCATCAATATTGAAATACTTGATGAACTCATTAGTTATTATAATTATTATTATATTTTTTCAGTAACAAGCAAACATAATAATGTCATGACGTATGGTATAGTCATTAATTAGGACGAATATTATTGAGTTAATCTAAACCTTAAGAAACTAATTTAACAATTTTGAAAATAGAACCATATCAAGCCCTAACACAAGTACTCCCACCATCACCTACAAAAGAAACGCAGAAAATCCCTTTTCCAATATTGACGAAAACCTGATAAGCCGTTCATATTACAACAACGTATTTTGAATAAACAACCTGAGACACGGAAAAATATCCACAAATGATTGATGAGCGACGTATAGAACAAATCCATCGCGTTCTCATCAATCTTAGCTGTACGGAACCCTCCGAGTCTAATGAAAGAAGAGCTTACCGAGCACATATAAACAATCGGGGAACGCTGCTCCTAATATCCGGGAAAGATAGATTGCCTCGCGGAACCCTAATTCTTTTAAAGTTTCGGTGAAATGTCCGCTTAATCATTTGTACTAACGGTTCGTTCGTAAATGTGTTCACTTTGTTTTATGTTTGTTGCACTAATTTGTACAAATTGTTATTCATTATTTAGGTGTAGCGAGTACGTATCTTAATTGTGGTATAAATGATTGCTTTTAGCATAGTTTACTGTCACGTTTGTGTATAACATTGAAACAGTGAATTCGTGTTAGAGTTTTGACAACAACGTTAGACCCATATAAAATTGGGGATGACCTAGCTCATCATTCTGAACAATTAGTGTTGTTATTTTTTTCGATAATCAGAAAATGTTAGCCCAACAACAAAGTTTGTATAAGCATTTTTAAATATTTTACATATGAAACACACTATAATATGGTCTATACCATTAGGTAATAACAAAGCTCCGTTTCGTAGGTAACTAAAACCAATCTATTCCGTATACTTCCTAACGCCTAAATTAAAATCGAACCTTCGTCAATAAGGTCACTGATTGTTAATAGAATTAAATTATTCAGGGGTTACTTCAAACTGACAAACAAAGGTAGCAATTATTTACAGTAGCTTTGCCCTTACTCAGAAGGTTCTTTAGTGAGGGACCTTGAACCAGTCGGAGTTATACCTACTAGCATATTGTACACCACAGAAAACCATAGGATATAGCCACGGATAGATAACATGAAATAATGTAAAAATATATCTCATGCAAGGACCGGTAACAACTCCATCGGCTTTGGTCATCAGCACGACCCATCACGTCCCCACTGCTGGGGCACGGGTGTCCTTCCAATGAAGGAAGGGATTAGGCCTCGTCCACCACGCTGGCCTAGTGCGGGTTGGCGGACACTCGGCTTTGGTAACTGTAAGTGTGGTCAGATCGATCTAAACTACTATTGACTAATTAAGACCAAAAATGTCGACACAATATTTTGCAGCTTTTGAGTCGAATCCACTGGATGTTCCAATCGCCGCCAACTTGTATCAGAAATAAACATAATTTTCATAAAGTTATAAACGATTTCTATAAATAAATAATTACCTAGTAACTTAATAATAAGCTTACTGAGCAGCTTATGATATAAATTATACATTGTGTACTAGTTACGGCGTAGGCACGTTTGAGTTTAATTTACGGGTGCTTTCGTTTCATTATCAAGGGTTTAGTGATTTAATTAGTTAACTTGTGGTTTGCTTATAGCCACAACCCCCGTACACCCTCGTATAATATTATAACAGTAGTATATTATATTCAATTCTATTCTGTACATAGAATTAAAGTTGGAACCGGTGTCTGAGAAAATGATAACTTAAGGTGTAGTGTGAGAGTGATGAATACACTTTCAGGCTTGTACTTCTTGGCATATTTAGAGGGTGTCTGAAAAATTTGGTCGTGTGACTTGTGTGTGAATGAGAGTGATGAACGAAAAGATCTTCGAGTACAAAATATTATAACAGTTCATAACAAAAAAAACTTCACCACACATTAGCTCGGACGCTTCTCGACAAATTCACCCCAAAAATGGCAAAGGGAAAGAACGGCAGCGCTAAAGCGCTTTGTTGCGTTTTCAATTAAAGTCAATTTGCGTTAAAAGAGGTATGCAAAGGCGCGTGACTGTCTCGGACACAGGGAGAGAATCTAATTTTCGTGGAACCACTTTTGTACGGAAGTGTACAACTGGCAATTAGGCAAATATAAAGGTAGCTGTAGTTTGTTTTGCTCTCCTCTATTATAATTCTCGGTCGTTCTCTCGTGGGTTCGTGCGGTGGATTTTCCTTTTACATCAATTGCATGCAATTTTGGTGATGAATTTGCTCGGTTCTTGGAATTTTGGAAACAGTAAATTACTTATTCCTGAAATTTCACTTTTGAATTAGGTAATCATGATTTTGTTGAACAGTAGTTTTAGACTCTATATTATGTTAACTTAATTAAATAATTTTAACGATTAGGTACATATTATCACTATGAAATAACTGCTCCTGCTATTTACGTTCTATTGCATCTATTTTTGGCCTAAAGTCAGTCTGTCCTTTTATGTATACTGACTGCCCTTGCGACATGGCTTCTTTATCAAGTTTGATAATTCACATTTCACTTACCATATCGTCCTGTTTATCTCTACAGATTATAGTGACGTTCGACTGGTTAAATAAGAATTTATAACACATAAACATGCCATGCAGCGGGGGCAGTCAGCTCAACAAATGCCGACAGCAATGCCACACCATCGCTTCGGCTACGAATCAGCCCAATTTGTGTATTCAAAAACTCCATTGTAGCGCGTCATCCGATCTAAATATAAAAGCTCCTCGATCGAGATGGCAGGCCGTATGCGGTTTCTGCTAGTGATGTAACAGTTTTTTACGCTCAATGTAGAAATAGGGGTACAGTTTTTTACATAATATATTATAAGATAGATAAGATAAGTTTATTAAAATTCGACCAAAATTATAACTATTCTAAATATGTAATTTATAGAACATAAAATAGTATTATCAAACCGTTATTATGTGTACCTACATAAATGTTGATTGTGAGAATTTTTGCGTCTGATGTTTGAGTAGATACTAAGCTAGAAGTAGTAAAATACGAGGTAAGGTATCAAATTTTAAAATGTATTTAAAGAACCTATGCTCCGAATAAATCCACTTGAAATATACAAAGAGCCAAAAATAAGAAAGATCGGGGAATAAATAATGAAATGCCTCAACTTTCATTGAAAACACTGATGGGCGCTTGTTTGTCTGATAAAGATATAAAAATTACCAATGTTCAATCAGAAATAGAACAGATATATCTTTCGATACCACCATTTCCTTACCATCACTAGCCGCAGCCTATTCACGGGTATCGATTTTATGCAAAATGCAACAAGATTCACTTTGTCGGCTCGCCGTGTACGAACCGACTGTTCGGATACACTCGTTGTCCCTCAGCCCGATCAGCTGTCACGCGAAACTAGTCTCTACAGTGAAGACATATGAGCTGCGAGATGATGCTGACGGTATAACGCGAAGGACACATGCAGCATTCACTACTACACAATTACAGTGGCGTTTATAAATGCCTAGTGAAACGCGGCTCAGATGGCGGATACGAATTCGACGGGTAATTACCTCGGAAGCTGGTTTTGTGACGCGCGGACTCGATTTAATTGACCGATATTACTTTAGTATCACGATTTCACGATGACCAAAAGCTGTGCCCGAAAAGAGGCTCCCAAGTGATGTACCTATTCATATCCGTATACACATCGGCGGCTGACAACTGATCAGACTGCCATGACATGCTTGTCAAATCAACAACACATTATTAAGACGATGACCAATATTAAAGTTCGATTCACTTAATGTGACCAATTCCTGTAACATTTTGATATGAACATACGTGAGTAGTGGTTAGTGACCCTGACTGCTATTCCGAAACAACCTGGCAACCTGTTGTAAATATTAATTCATAATGTGTTTTTAAAAATATTACTTTATTATTATTATATTATTTTTAATACAGCAATGTGAAAGATTTTAATATAATGAACCTTGTTTCAGGTTGTAATATCCCCCCCCTGTAGGGACGCTTCTGACTCTAACCTACCTATTTGAGACGTATTTTTCGCCCTAACTAAACTGAAACGAACTGAAGAGAAGTCTTGTAACGGTATACGTGTTTTGCATTATTCGTTTGGCCAATACGTGATCGTCTAGTCTAGCGGTTAGGACTCTACATTTCCGAAGTAACTCAAGTTCTTTTAGGAGGTTGAGAGAATCCCTACCCTAGCACTAATCCCTAGAACCCTAGTTCATAATCCCTAGTTTATCTATTTGTTAGGACAACAGAACAAAGCTCAAGCAATAGTTATTTCTTAAAACATACATGATTTAATTAAACAAAAGTAATTTAAATATATACAAAATTATCTATAAAAAAGGGTTTTAAATTTGAATAGAAGGTGCGCCCCGCCTCGCACACCCTATGAAGGACGACCAGATCCGTCCACCAGACCCATCTACCTTCTCTAGCCCACTGGCTCTATTCAAACTGTTTTTTTTTTGTCAGTCAGTCCCTAGGAAAGGATCTATTGATTGGGATCCAGATGATGTTAATAATATTTTATTCAGCTTCACCATTCGGCACGGATATCTCCTGAGCCTACTTAAGCATTTATTCGACACGGATATTTCCTGAGTCTACTTCTGTATCCATAATATGTAATAGTTATTCGGCACGGATAGTTCCTGAGCCTACTCTTGTATTTTCGACACGGATATTCCCTGAGTCTACTTATACATTTATTCGACACGGATATTTCCTGAGTCTACTTCTGAATCAATAATGTGTAATAGTAATTCGGCACGGATAGTTCCTGAGCCTACTTCTGTATCCATAATATGTAATAGTTATTCGGCACGGATAGTTCCTGAGCCTACTCTTGTATTTTCGACACGGATATTCCCTGAGTCTACTTATACATTTATTCGACACTGATATTTCCTGAGTCTACTTATGTATCAATAATGTGTAATAGTAATTCGGCACGGATAGTTCCTGAGCCTACTCTTGTATTTTCGACACGGATATTTCCTGAGTCTACTTATGTATCAATAATGTGTAATAGTAATTCGGCACGGATAGTTCCTGAGCCTACTCTTGTATTTTCGACACGGATATTCCCTGAGTCTACTTATACATTTATTCGACACGGATATTTCCTGAGTCTACTCATCTATATCGTCACAGTACAATGTTTTCCAATAATGGACATAATTAAAATATAATTATTATCTCCCATTTCAGCTTGTGTCAAGAGCAATCACTCAAATGTATCTCTATATTGTAGATCTCAGAGTTATGTGACAATTAATATTTTATCGATGCTGGCTTGTATCTACCATGGTACCTACAAGTTGTTCGAGGTGGTTTCCCTGCCTCTAATTAACTTCATCACAGTCAAGCTCAACATTACTTATTAATAACTAACTGTCATCATCTCCTCCTGTATATAGTATATTGGTAAGTTTGTAAGAAGAATCCAATTCAGCAACTGCTTTCCTTTACCCAAGCTGATAAGAAGTCATTTCATTTCATTTCATTTATTTATCGGTAGTAAGTAACTCATGTACTATGAAAATATTTCCCTATCTTATTCAAAACTCAGTAAATTTTATTTAGAATAGAATACAGTTGAAACTCTTATTGCCGCCAATCGCCTCAATGACCCTAATTATAAGTTTTGGTTAATATTATCAACATCTTATCCAAACCCAAATCAATCATTATTTATATTAGCAGAATTAAAGTAGAATAATAAGTATAATAAATTAATATTAATCACTGAATATGTAAAAGTTGTCATGGTCACAGTCAACAATATATAGTCAATGATATCCATTTAACCATCAAAAGTAAAATTGCATGAATATTCACTTTGAAAATATTTATTTTATCTTATCCAAATATTTCAGTTAAATTAAAATAGTGTTAGTGCTCCTATGGCCGCCATCCAACACATTGACCCTACTGGTATAATTACCTAATTGAAGGTATTTATTTTATTTTAATCATACAAGTAGATAACTTTAGTAAAAGTAAAGTTGGTGCTCAACTAGGCCGCCAACTGACTCATTGACCCTATTATTTATTAATTTTGTTTAATATTCTTAACATCTTTTTCAAGCAAAATCAATGTTTATTTATATTAATAAAAGGGTATAATGCAGGTTTTTAAGTATTATAAATTATCATTAACTTGCTGAATATATAAGAATTGTCTTAGTCACAGTCAGTCAGGTACAAGTTATGGCCAATGTAACCATTGAATAAAAGGAATAATTACATGAATTCTATTCTGTTGTCTGATACATAACTAGTTATTGTAGTAAGTAAATACCTATTGAATTCCAATAAAACAAACTTTACATACTTAGGTGGGTAAGTAAGTACCACAATCATACCTATCACATATGTAGATCAGTAAGAAGCCTAGATTCACTAAGCATACATACATCAATAACATTCACCACACATGAGATACAAAAGGATAGCTTGTTTTCCCCTAAAATTCAATAACCTACTCTCCCACAGCCTAAACCTAACTGCTTAGCATCTAAGTGGTTTGAAGATGAAATGCATTTTATACAATCCCACATTTTACACAATGTTCCTAGTATCAAGTACCTAGCAAGTAAGTATAACACTGGTGTCCCTTAAATGTTTGTTGGTTTTGTTGCTGCCTAATTGTTAAGTATGTTTTTCTTTTATGATAAACAATACTTCAAATACCTGAATTTACCAAGTGTAGCTAAACCCATAATAAAACCATAGAGAATCATTAAACTAGTGAATCACACAAGTACCCACAATAATTATTCAAGTAGAAACATAGTATTTTATGAAAATATGGTCCAGCCAATTTTCATCCCGGTGGAAAAATGTTTAAAATCATTTCAAATATTAAGAATACAAGTAATAAGTAATGTTTATAATAACCACTCTTAGAGAATCAAAGTAGGTTGAGCTAGCTGTAGATTTTAAATTACTTAAGTACTAAATAGAAATGCTGATTCAAATAAGAATATAATTTTGCTAAATAGATTCATAGCTTAATATGAATAACCTGAAGCATATTCTTCATTCTGGTTTCAAGACTGAATAGATAAGTACATGCTTACATGAGAACTAGATGGAGTTGGTAGAAATAAGTTTATATTGTGTATCTCAGGAGATAAGTAAATAAGTACCGACTACCTAGGAATATGAATCTTCTTGTAACCTAAACAATTTCAGAATGATCTAATATGTTACCTAATAGATTTACTTAAATTGCAAGCACTTATCACTGAATAGGATTCCACATAATTATGTTATATATCTGATGAATCATCCATTATTATTACTTAGGTACTTATTCAGATTGTTGTGCAAGCCTAGTAAGTTTGTAAACCAAATATGTTGGAACATAGGTTATGATCCACCACAATGAAACATAGGTACACCTAATGGTCTGTATTATGCTAATTACTGTTCTTTACTGGGTAGGCAAAGACTGCTGGGTGAAACAATTTCAGGTAGATAGATTGCTGTGAGTAAAAGTAACATACAAACACTTGACTCATTAGCCATCATCTCAATAGAACATACTATTCAATATCTGTACTATATTGATATAAGTAACTAAGTTTATTCCTTCCAGGTAAACAAACATAGCTTGATGAAACAAGTGGGGTAATTTTCCCATAGTCGAATGTACTTATGCTTGTAAATTGATTGTTTTATGTGATAGAATCTTTAAGGCTGATTGATGAAGTAAAAGGTGGTTTCCTTGGGTCTCTCCTAATAAACCTAGGTACCCTAGCAGCCTTCAATTTCAAAATGGCCAAGAAGCTTAACAATAAATAATGGGGAACAATTGGATTTTTAGGTTATGAAAAATATTCTAATTTTGAAACCAGAACAAAGTAGGTAGATATTCTAATATAAAGAATGGGGTGAAGTATAGATATGCTGTGATACCTCTAAATAGTGGTTATGACAAAATATTATCGACACTTAGCTGAGGATCCTGAGGCGCCGCCGCCGGCCGGTCGAAGCTGCAAAACCACCCCGCCATAAAATACACTTCCACTATCACTCCCCTATGCAAACGCTCCATCCTATCACCCGAAACTCCACTAGAAGACCAAGGGCGATTTTTCTTCCCGAAATCTATTTATAGCCTCTCCTGACCATCGACTCCCTTTTTTTTCTTTTTTTTTCTTTCTTTTCCGGTTCATCCATCGAACTTTATCGATTCAACTCCATCCCCAAGATCCTAGACTACAGGTGGCGCCACTGAGCTAGACAATAACACAACTATTAAATATTTTTAAGGTAATAAACCGATGGACTATTGTTCTATAATTATTGATAATTAATATTATTATTATTTAACTAGTATTTACTAATTTCAAGTCCTGATTCGATTAATTAGAACTAAAAGATACTCAGTTGAGCGTCAAGGAGGCGTAGTACGTAAAGTGTCGCGTAAATTAGTGTTGTGCAAATCTGATCCTCATAATAATAACTTATCACTATGGCGTCATTCATTTCAATAATCAAACAATAATTAACAGAGCCGTATAAACGGTTGAAACATAATTTAACCGAATCTAGTATGATATCTCTTTAAACTCTAAGCGTCAACAATAAGACTTGTACTTATTCTAGGTATCTGTCGATTCGAACGACACAACACCCCCCGAACATTACCATATAAGGAAATGCGTCATCGAGTCTAACCCAATAGATGGCACTAGTGTGGCATTTCTACATCTCGGTATGGTTGTGTTTTCCAACCAGCGTATAGTCTTATTTTGCTTATAATAAAAATTTCGCCCATCTATACATAAATATTGTAATAATGTATAAGTCTGCTACGGACGGACTATGTTCCGTTACAACCACCCCCTAAATTTTTAGGAAATGCAATTGGATAAAAATTTACCTATCTAAGACTTATACATTATACATGAATAACGGTACATGAAAATAACAAACTAATATCAGAACCTTACAATACAAATAAGTTTCGTTACAACCACCCCCTAAATTTTTAGGAAATGCAATTGGATAAAAATTTACCTACTTAACTTGATAGACAATGATAACTCTATATCTTAGTGAAGGTGATAAACCCCAATACTCTCATATTAAATTTACTTAATTCATAGTATTGTAACCAATGTTTTATTGTCACTTAGTAATATTAAAACCAGGATATTCGAGGTAACAGTCGCTGTACCCTTCGCTATCTCGAATATGCAACGAGTTCGAGGCCCCCTACTGCAGATAGATGCCACCCACTCGGCCAGCGCACCCAATGAGGACAACAAAGGTGTCATTACCCGACAGGCGTGCACATAATCAATCCTATCAGGCAACTCATTTGATAGCTCTCTTATAAGAATTCATCAAACGCCTTATATGTTTCTCAGTGATTTCTCCATACGATCGATGCATTGGGTGAATTGCTTACTGTTTTCTTCCCAATGTCTTTGCAATTAAGAAAAGAACCTAAGTAACAAAGTTAAACTAAATACTTGAGTTGAGACCCATATCCCCTCTCAAATATGTGATCGATTAGAGCCCTCACTGTAGATCCTCACCGAATGTCCAGTCAAGCAGACACCATCTACGACACAGGTATCATTATCCAATAGGCTTACACTATCAGTAGTCCTGTTGAACAACTCATTCGATAGCCCCCTTATAGAAGCTCACCAAATGCCCTATGTGCCTATCAGTGGTTTACCCGAATCGTTTTACTTTTCTACTTGAATTAACTCCACTTCAACACCTTCACAACACTTTTATCAACAGAATTTTGTAAGGTAAATTTAAGAATCCCTGGGTCTTATCACCTTCAGCATTTACTAAACCTACCTAGCTTTATGCAAACCTGTAAGCTATAGTGACAACAGGATAAAAGTTTATAAGAAAAACAAATAACTGAACGAAACTTTTAACGAAAAGAAATGCATCTCTGGAAGTACTTCTTAATTATAGCTTAGTTACGTAAATATTAATTAATAAATTACGGCACACTAAAATTGTAACCAGTGGTAAGCGTAAACAAAGTATTCGAGATAACAGTCGTTGTGCCCTTCGCTACCTCGAACACGGAACAACTTCGAATCCCCCACTGCAGATTAATATCGTCCCACCAAACCAGCACTCCCGCGAAGGCGACAAAAGTATCATTATTCAAGAGGCTTGTATTTTTAGCCTAATGAATAACTCATCTGATAGCCCCCTTATAGAAGCTCACCAGACGCTCTATATGTCTCTCAGTACTTTCTTAGAACGATCGGCGCATTGAGTGACATTTAAATTAGTTCCTCCTCAATGTCTTTGTGATTTATGCAAATCAATAATAACTCATTAATGAAAAATATTTGAGTTGAGATCCAAAGTCACACTATTCCCTTCTCAAATATGAGATCGTTGAAAGCCCGCACTGTAGACCATCGCAGAAAGTCTTAGTCGGTCGAGACAATAAAAACGACAAAGATATCATTATCCAATAAGCAATGCTACTAGATAACTCATTTGATAGCCCCCTTATAGAAGCTCGGCAAATGTCTTATATGCCTATCAGTAGTTTATCCGAATTGTTCAGCAGTAGGTATGAATTTAAAAACCATCACTTATCACCTTCACACAAAAAAAAAATATATTATAAAATGTAATCTATCACGGTAAAGTTATTAAGTATAGGAAGAAGTACTCCAAAATTACATTCCATTTCATTACCATAACAAAGTATAGTCACCGACATTAGCGCGCCCAAAAGTATAAAATTTACAGGGCCAATGAATAAATGACACGGTTACACGGTGTGACCATCATCACTGTACCTTCAGATAACCTGTACCTAAACTTAAATCCAAGTAGAAACTTATTTGCTATCCCTCTTGTGTAAGTACACAACACACCCCCTTGATTTAAGAATTTATCCACTCTCCTAATCACTAATCATAATACAATAATCCTATTCCAACCCATAACTTTTAGTTTTACCCAAAATCCTTTACAAAATCAATTAGTTATTTAAAGGAGTGCAATGAGAATTTAAATCAGCTATACTCAACCTGCGGCCCGCGTACTATGACTTAAACGTGTTTGTGGCCCTTACATAAAAAGGTTGAGTACCAATGATTTAAATGGTGTATCACCCCCAAAATTAAACAACTCTAAAATATTTTTCTATGTTGATGAAATACTTAGGTAAGTTAAGCACATTCGTTCACTCCAAGACAGTCAAATTTAAAATGCATTCAAATTGTCAAATAACCTAAGCTCTTATCTATTTCTGTAGATGAATACTCTCACCCCCACGTGTGTAACAACAGAACAATACTTAACCCACATTCACATCACAACCGTCTTTCCTATTTTATAGTATTCATTGACTCAATTCAATCACCTCACTACACTCTCATTCATAAACATTCCTACATTTTTAAACCATATTTACTAATTTTAAGACACACCCCCACTCTCATATGTCACCTATTCCTAAACACACCCTACTGATGATGATGATGATTATTATTATTATTATAAAATTGGAGCAGTCCATATTTACTCACTTTAAGCGACACCCCCACTCTCTTATGTCACATATCCCTAAACACACCCTACTGATGATGATGATGATTATAAAATTGGAGAAGCCCATATTTACTCACTTTAACAGACACCCCCACTCTCTTATTTCACCTATTCGTAAACACCCCCTATTGATGATGATGATGATGATTATAAAATTGGAGCAGCCCATATTTACTCACTTTAAGAGACACCCCCACTCTCTTATGTCACCTATTCGTAAACACCCCCTACTGATGATGATGATGATGATTATAAAATTGGAGCAGCCCATATTTACTCACTTTAAGAGACACCCCCACTCTCTCATGTCACCTATTCGTAAACACCCCCTACTGATGATGATGATGATGATTATAAAATCGGAGCAGCCCTAAGGATACCTATTCTGTGACATTTACCTAATATTATGTTGAACCGCCCGATGATTATGAATCTTGGCCATCATAATCTAACACATCATTATAATCTAATACACATATTATAGTTTATAAAATATAGCATGAGCCCTTTAAAATATACCACGTTTGATTGACAGATCTTCCTGGTAGATGACTATCGACAAATAATTGTAAAATTTTACGTCGACTAAACCATTTGATTACCGACATAGCTGTCAAAATATGCAAGCTGAAGTGGCAGTGGGCTGGTCATATCTGCCGAAGAACCGATAACCGTTGGGGTAGACGAGTTCTCAAGTGGAGACCACGAACAGGCAAACGCAGCGTGGGACGCCCTCCTGCCCGCCGGACCGACGACCCTAGGCGGGTGGCGGGTAGTGGTTGGATGAGGAAGGCCGAGGACCGAGTGTTGTGGCGCTCCTTGGGAGAGGCCTATGTCCAGCAGTGGACGATTATTGGCTGATGATGAAACCATTTGACTTTGACTTATGCCTGCTAAATAAAGTTGGGTTTCCCTTGAAAGCGAAGAAGTGACAAATAAAATGTATGGATTTGACAGCTGTCATTCTAATCAAGCTATTTTTAAAGAACTGTAACATACATTCACTAGGCTCACCCCCACTATCTTATGCCTTCCAGCTTCCTCTCCTGGGAACAGTCCTAAACACCCCCTATATGTGATGACGACATTGAAGTAACCCTATGAATACCTATTTGTGTGTAACTTTTAATCTAATGATGTTACGGCCGATGATGATGATGAACCCAAGCCACCCTAATTTAACACATTGATAAAATCAGATATAAGTAAGTATGTAAATACGAACATAGTTTCCTTCACTAGCTCATTTTATTTACACCGTAATCTTATCATTCCTCTATCTCATAATATCCCTAATGTCGTGCACATTATTCACAATATCAATCCATACTCAATCGCACCTACACGCAATTAGCAATCCAGTACCTATACTATATGTAGCTAGCACGCACTCACGCGCAGCCTGTATTTAGGTATACACTGCAGGACACGAACCTCCTCCAATTCCCCAACAACAGAGAGCCACCTCCACAATCTCCATGCACATAAATTTAACACCACAACACACATTGAACACCAAAAACCCGAGGATCGAACTCGAGACAGTAGTCAAGTTCACTATCCACCACAACATTCGGTAGTGTAGCCAGCTAAGTATTTACATACATGTAGAAACATAAGATCATAATATCATAACCTCTCTTTCTCCACATGCTAGGTATCGATTTCCCCTCCTAGTTCCAATTATATACCTAATTACCTATACCTGCGTATTAGCAAAACGCATACCTACTACATACATGCCATTGAAGTAGGTACAACGAAAGGAGTGACATATCCACTGTACCCAACACACGAACAGTTCCTTCGGCATCGGCAAACAGCCACCGACAACTGATCCCACTACATAATCTTTTAACCACGGTGACAAACACCTTAGTGACAATCACTGGAGCTGGACAGCTGTTTGTCACTGACATTATAATAAGAAGTAACATTACCTATCATTGCCTAATTAAATAGGTACATACATGAAGGTCATTGAACCTGTACAAAACAGTCTTTAATTTTGTCGACACGAATGCGGTAACTATATACATATTCAGTTAACCCCACGAAAGCTGAATATACTATTACTAAAATCCACAAAACTCATAACAATAATATTCGCTAAACTTATAACAGCCCTTTCCTTTGTCCGTAAGGTACCTACACGTCAGGTATCTAGAACTCACCTACATCCATACCAAATTCATGACACCAATCCCCTTCTATCGTGGGTAAAAGTCACCTTGACATAAGACCCAACACTAATCCTATCTTTCCTATGCTGGCAAAATTTATTTGTCATACATAACTAATTCTCATTACACCCCTTTCTCTAGCGTTGAAAGTATAAATATATCAGCATATAAACATACACCAAACCTATAACAACACTCTTCCTTTATGGTTTAATTAAACCCACATAACGGACTACCTAAATAAATGAGTAAGAAAATAAAATTATACAATGCAAAATATTTTAATATGTATACCAGCGCCACCTGTGTTAAAACTCTTGAACTGCAATTAATCATTGATATCTACAGGTAATCAGGTTCGAACATCAAATACAGCTAGCTAACTTCTTCCTGTTGTATCCTTATTTACCTTTTATTTAAAGGTAAGTAGAAGTATAAAATAACAGTAGACAGACAGTACACTTGGAATTAAACCTAAAATCGGATGCACACAATCAAAATAAATTTGCCATGAGTAGATATATCTCATCCGCCGCTGTGAAACTGACACTTATTAAAATGTGTCTACTATCTACCTATAATATGTGTATATGTATGTATAAATAACAAAAAATCTATTCCCTAGACAATCGTAGTCGTAGAAAAAATTAAATAGGTAAACAAGTACTTAGGTACTTACTAAAGTTTGCATTCACCAAAACATCTGTTAGTTATAGCTACCTACCACGCTAACTTCGAACGGTCTTTGACCTTACTAGTTTATCCTCGTTTACTTAGTAGGTACCTACTTTATTTTACTATAGGTACCCCTTTTCCTTTATTAATTTAATGAAATAATTACAGAAAATGACGCAACATCCATGCGCCAAACCTACCAGTTTCAAGTGCACCATGGTAAGATCGGTATAAATGAACCATGTAAAGTGTGCGCAGCTTCTAAATCACAATGTCATGTCTTTACCAAAATAATAATGACAGGACGCTACCTATAACCTATTTGATTGTTTTACTAATGCATTTGTAGGCAACCTACACGTATTTTAAGCACACTAAGTTTGAATGCAACAATTTGTATACAATAGGGTAAAAGTACCACATATCGGCACTTCAAATGTTTCAAGCAAAATGTATACAAGTATACAAATATTATGCTAAGTTTTTTTTTTTTTTTTTTTTTATGTAAAGGGTAAAGTTACCAGTTATTGACCTTTTAAATGGTTCAAACAAAATGTATTACCTAAGTGTACACATTATATTATTATTTTTTTTTTTCCTCTAAATGCCTATTTTATTGTACGCCTACACATATGATTTTTCTATTAACGTTTTCTCTCAATCTCCTTCCGTTTCACGGCAACAATTGTAGGCTAAAAGCCTTTTAAGTTTTTGAATAATGCAAAACACAAATAAAATAACGTTCCTAATAACCCGATCCTGTTTCTAATAATTCTGATCACCCTATCCTGGTCTACGGCATATCAATTGTAATATCCCCCCCCTGTAGGGACGCTTCTGACTCTAACCTACCTATTTGAGACGTATTTTTCGCCCTAACTAAACTGAAACGAACTGAAGAGAAGTCTTGTAACGGTATACGTGTTTTGCATTATTCGTTTGGCCAATACGTGATCGTCTAGTCTAGCGGTTAGGACTCTACATTTCCGAAGTAACTCAAGTTCTTTTAGGAGGTTGAGAGAATCCCTACCCTAGCACTAATCCCTAGAACCCTAGTTCATAATCCCTAGTTTATCTATTTGTTAGGACAACAGAACAAAGCTCAAGCAATAGTTATTTCTTAAAACATACATGATTTAATTAAACAAAAGTAATTTAAATATATACAAAATTATCTATAAAAAAGGGTTTTAAATTTGAATAGAAGGTGCGCCCCGCCTCGCACACCCTATGAAGGACGACCAGATCCGTCCACCAGACCCATCTACCTTCTCTAGCCCACTGGCTCTATTCAAACTGTTTTTTTTTTGTCAGTCAGTCCCTAGGAAAGGATCTATTGATTGGGATCCAGATGATGTTAATAATATTTTATTCAGCTTCACCATTCGGCACGGATATCTCCTGAGCCTACTTAAGCATTTATTCGACACGGATATTTCCTGAGTCTACTTCTGTATCCATAATATGTAATAGTTATTCGGCACGGATAGTTCCTGAGCCTACTCTTGTATTTTCGACACGGATATTCCCTGAGTCTACTTATACATTTATTCGACACGGATATTTCCTGAGTCTACTTCTGAATCAATAATGTGTAATAGTAATTCGGCACGGATAGTTCCTGAGCCTACTTCTGTATCCATAATATGTAATAGTTATTCGGCACGGATAGTTCCTGAGCCTACTCTTGTATTTTCGACACGGATATTCCCTGAGTCTACTTATACATTTATTCGACACTGATATTTCCTGAGTCTACTTATGTATCAATAATGTGTAATAGTAATTCGGCACGGATAGTTCCTGAGCCTACTCTTGTATTTTCGACACGGATATTTCCTGAGTCTACTTATGTATCAATAATGTGTAATAGTAATTCGGCACGGATAGTTCCTGAGCCTACTCTTGTATTTTCGACACGGATATTCCCTGAGTCTACTTATACATTTATTCGACACGGATATTTCCTGAGTCTACTCATCTATATCGTCACAGTACAATGTTTTCCAATAATGGACATAATTAAAATATAATTATTATCTCCCATTTCAGCTTGTGTCAAGAGCAATCACTCAAATGTATCTCTATATTGTAGATCTCAGAGTTATGTGACAATTAATATTTTATCGATGCTGGCTTGTATCTACCATGGTACCTACAAGTTGTTCGAGGTGGTTTCCCTGCCTCTAATTAACTTCATCACAGTCAAGCTCAACATTACTTATTAATAACTAACTGTCATCATCTCCTCCTGTATATAGTATATTGGTAAGTTTGTAAGAAGAATCCAATTCAGCAACTGCTTTCCTTTACCCAAGCTGATAAGAAGTCATTTCATTTCATTTCATTTATTTATCGGTAGTAAGTAACTCATGTACTATGAAAATATTTCCCTATCTTATTCAAAACTCAGTAAATTTTATTTAGAATAGAATACAGTTGAAACTCTTATTGCCGCCAATCGCCTCAATGACCCTAATTATAAGTTTTGGTTAATATTATCAACATCTTATCCAAACCCAAATCAATCATTATTTATATTAGCAGAATTAAAGTAGAATAATAAGTATAATAAATTAATATTAATCACTGAATATGTAAAAGTTGTCATGGTCACAGTCAACAATATATAGTCAATGATATCCATTTAACCATCAAAAGTAAAATTGCATGAATATTCACTTTGAAAATATTTATTTTATCTTATCCAAATATTTCAGTTAAATTAAAATAGTGTTAGTGCTCCTATGGCCGCCATCCAACACATTGACCCTACTGGTATAATTACCTAATTGAAGGTATTTATTTTATTTTAATCATACAAGTAGATAACTTTAGTAAAAGTAAAGTTGGTGCTCAACTAGGCCGCCAACTGACTCATTGACCCTATTATTTATTAATTTTGTTTAATATTCTTAACATCTTTTTCAAGCAAAATCAATGTTTATTTATATTAATAAAAGGGTATAATGCAGGTTTTTAAGTATTATAAATTATCATTAACTTGCTGAATATATAAGAATTGTCTTAGTCACAGTCAGTCAGGTACAAGTTATGGCCAATGTAACCATTGAATAAAAGGAATAATTACATGAATTCTATTCTGTTGTCTGATACATAACTAGTTATTGTAGTAAGTAAATACCTATTGAATTCCAATAAAACAAACTTTACATACTTAGGTGGGTAAGTAAGTACCACAATCATACCTATCACATATGTAGATCAGTAAGAAGCCTAGATTCACTAAGCATACATACATCAATAACATTCACCACACATGAGATACAAAAGGATAGCTTGTTTTCCCCTAAAATTCAATAACCTACTCTCCCACAGCCTAAACCTAACTGCTTAGCATCTAAGTGGTTTGAAGATGAAATGCATTTTATACAATCCCACATTTTACACAATGTTCCTAGTATCAAGTACCTAGCAAGTAAGTATAACACTGGTGTCCCTTAAATGTTTGTTGGTTTTGTTGCTGCCTAATTGTTAAGTATGTTTTTCTTTTATGATAAACAATACTTCAAATACCTGAATTTACCAAGTGTAGCTAAACCCATAATAAAACCATAGAGAATCATTAAACTAGTGAATCACACAAGTACCCACAATAATTATTCAAGTAGAAACATAGTATTTTATGAAAATATGGTCCAGCCAATTTTCATCCCGGTGGAAAAATGTTTAAAATCATTTCAAATATTAAGAATACAAGTAATAAGTAATGTTTATAATAACCACTCTTAGAGAATCAAAGTAGGTTGAGCTAGCTGTAGATTTTAAATTACTTAAGTACTAAATAGAAATGCTGATTCAAATAAGAATATAATTTTGCTAAATAGATTCATAGCTTAATATGAATAACCTGAAGCATATTCTTCATTCTGGTTTCAAGACTGAATAGATAAGTACATGCTTACATGAGAACTAGATGGAGTTGGTAGAAATAAGTTTATATTGTGTATCTCAGGAGATAAGTAAATAAGTACCGACTACCTAGGAATATGAATCTTCTTGTAACCTAAACAATTTCAGAATGATCTAATATGTTACCTAATAGATTTACTTAAATTGCAAGCACTTATCACTGAATAGGATTCCACATAATTATGTTATATATCTGATGAATCATCCATTATTATTACTTAGGTACTTATTCAGATTGTTGTGCAAGCCTAGTAAGTTTGTAAACCAAATATGTTGGAACATAGGTTATGATCCACCACAATGAAACATAGGTACACCTAATGGTCTGTATTATGCTAATTACTGTTCTTTACTGGGTAGGCAAAGACTGCTGGGTGAAACAATTTCAGGTAGATAGATTGCTGTGAGTAAAAGTAACATACAAACACTTGACTCATTAGCCATCATCTCAATAGAACATACTATTCAATATCTGTACTATATTGATATAAGTAACTAAGTTTATTCCTTCCAGGTAAACAAACATAGCTTGATGAAACAAGTGGGGTAATTTTCCCATAGTCGAATGTACTTATGCTTGTAAATTGATTGTTTTATGTGATAGAATCTTTAAGGCTGATTGATGAAGTAAAAGGTGGTTTCCTTGGGTCTCTCCTAATAAACCTAGGTACCCTAGCAGCCTTCAATTTCAAAATGGCCAAGAAGCTTAACAATAAATAATGGGGAACAATTGGATTTTTAGGTTATGAAAAATATTCTAATTTTGAAACCAGAACAAAGTAGGTAGATATTCTAATATAAAGAATGGGGTGAAGTATAGATATGCTGTGATACCTCTAAATAGTGGTTATGACAAAATATTATCGACACTTAGCTGAGGATCCTGAGGCGCCGCCGCCGGCCGGTCGAAGCTGCAAAACCACCCCGCCATAAAATACACTTCCACTATCACTCCCCTATGCAAACGCTCCATCCTATCACCCGAAACTCCACTAGAAGACCAAGGGCGATTTTTCTTCCCGAAATCTATTTATAGCCTCTCCTGACCATCGACTCCCTTTTTTTTCTTTTTTTTTCTTTCTTTTCCGGTTCATCCATCGAACTTTATCGATTCAACTCCATCCCCAAGATCCTAGACTACAGGTGGCGCCACTGAGCTAGACAATAACACAACTATTAAATATTTTTAAGGTAATAAACCGATGGACTATTGTTCTATAATTATTGATAATTAATATTATTATTATTTAACTAGTATTTACTAATTTCAAGTCCTGATTCGATTAATTAGAACTAAAAGATACTCAGTTGAGCGTCAAGGAGGCGTAGTACGTAAAGTGTCGCGTAAATTAGTGTTGTGCAAATCTGATCCTCATAATAATAACTTATCACTATGGCGTCATTCATTTCAATAATCAAACAATAATTAACAGAGCCGTATAAACGGTTGAAACATAATTTAACCGAATCTAGTATGATATCTCTTTAAACTCTAAGCGTCAACAATAAGACTTGTACTTATTCTAGGTATCTGTCGATTCGAACGACACAACACCCCCCGAACATTACCATATAAGGAAATGCGTCATCGAGTCTAACCCAATAGATGGCACTAGTGTGGCATTTCTACATCTCGGTATGGTTGTGTTTTCCAACCAGCGTATAGTCTTATTTTGCTTATAATAAAAATTTCGCCCATCTATACATAAATATTGTAATAATGTATAAGTCTGCTACGGACGGACTATGTTCCGTTACAACGTTTCCGATATATGTACCTACCCATTACTCAATTAATTTTCATTTTCATTAATGAATCCTCACAATAATTATGTGTAATTAATATTTAACTTTAACTGGCGTTGCTAGTCTTGCCGATAGCTTCCCTCTATTTGACATCCATTTCCATCGGCGTGAGCGGTTAGCATCAAACAATTGCTAATCGCTTCAAGCACATAACGGATCCGATGAAAATTTAATATGCTAACATTGTTTGTTTCACATTACAACTCCCGCTGCCTGTGCAAAGCCGAGCACATTTCATTTAAATGCGTGTCGAAATGCGATAGGCCCATTTCCAAACGGAATTAGATGGGTACTGAGCCGAGTATAAACACGGAACACAATTAGAGGGTAGCTGTGCATTGCTCTGCCAACACCCTTCAGTTGGGAGCCGCTGGTATTCGGCCAGAGATACGATGCGCCGTGGTTTGTTGGTAAGTGGTTTCAAGATGGAGGTGCATAATCTGTGTTTGCTTGCACTGTTTTGTGTTGTGCGCTTAATTAACACTTTAACTTAACGGATAGTTGCTGCACTACTACTAGTACTACTGCTAATGATCCCGTTGTTATTCTTTTATATATTATTCACCAAAGGAAGGAAGAATATGAAGGTCTTATACTGTACCGGGTGTAGCATTAAGATCGATCCGTATAGTAAGCCAGGATATTATTATATATATTGACACACACACACACGTCATATGGAATCAGAACTCTCTTTTTTCAAGAAAATTTTAGTTTATTAACCGACTTCAAAAAACCGGCCAAGTGCGAGTCGGGCTCGCGCACAAAGGGTTCCGTAGCTTAAATCAACCTATCTCAAAAACTGTAAGAGATACTTTGATCAAACCAAAAATCGTTGAAAGAGTTAATTAGCATGCATCACCTCTATTTTTTTTAGAATTTTATACCCCGTAGTTATAAAAATAGAGGGGGGGGGGGACATACTTTTTACGACTTTGAGAGCTGATATCTCAAAAACCGTTCACTTTAAGAAAAATGTTTTTTAGAAAACTTTATATCATTTTAAAAGACCTTTCCATTGATACCCCACACGGGTATGTACATCGAAAAATAAAATTTCATCCCTCAGTTACATGTATGGGGGGCCCCACCCCCAATTCTTTTTTTTACTATTTAGTGTCATATTTTTGTAGCGGTTCATACAACACATATTCCCATCAAATTTCATCACTGTAGTACTTATAGTTTCCGAGTAAATCGGCTGTGACAGACGGACAGACGGACAGACGGACATGACGAAACTATAAGGGTTCCGTTTTTGCCATTTTGGCTACGGAACCCTAAAAAAGGAGAAGGTTCTCAATTCGTCGGGATCTTTTTTTTTTTGTATGTTCACCGATTACTCCGCCGTTTATGAACCGATTTTGAAAATTCTTTTTTTGTTGTATTGGGTTGAGCTCCCAGGTGGTCCCATAATTTTATCTCACCCCCCAAAGGTGGGTAAAGGGGTAAAAACAGGGTATGAATTTCCATTTTGGGCACATATTAACATTATCATTTGCACCTTACTTTTGATTGAAAATTATTGCAAATAAACTAAAAACTATAAAATAAAATAATAATTAAAACAATAAAAATACCGACTTCAAAAAACCACTAAAATGTAAGAAATAATTTAAGGTTTACACAAATTCTACTCGTATGTGACAGTATAAATATACCTAAGCAGGAACTGTTCTTTTTTGATGTTGGTGCGGTGACAAAGTAATCTGAAGAAATATGGCACCAACTTCAAAAAAGAACAGTTCCTGCTTAGGTATATTTGTACTGTCACATACGAGTAGAATTTGTGTAAACCTTAAATTATTTATTTCAAGGTGCTGGAATGCAAAATGTCAATAAGGTCTAATTTAGCTATCAATAAAATATAAGCTACTTTGTGTATTGTGACGTATGTTATTTAAAATTTATTTATATTAAGGGCCTGTTTCACAATATCTGGTAAGTGGCTAACTGTGGGATAAAATACATGCTGTCACTGTCTAAAAAATTATAACAGAGAGTGACAGCAAGTATTTTATCTCACAGTTAGTTAAGTAACCTAACCAGACATTGTGAAACAGGGCCTTAATATAGTATTACAAACATTTATGGAATTCATCGTACTCCAACCATACGAGTAGGTCTATATTTAATTCAAAATGACTACTTCATTATTAATTTAATACCTTTAAAGCCTAATTTGACTTTCAGTAAACATCTATTGAGTTAAACGTAGTGTAAATATGCATGAATGAGAAAATTATTTATGATGTTTGTTTGAAACAGAGCAACATTAATTGTAGAGCTGTTTATTGAGTGAATTTAAGCCGTAAATTTACATTGTATCGAAAGCACAGTTTCTCTTATACTGGGGCCAAAATTGCCAAATGCATTGATTGGCAAGTTTTTGCGATGGGCGTTAATCGTAGGTGCAATTTCATCACTTTATGGTATATTTTTCATTGTTTTATAAGTATCATTAATTACTTCGAATTAGAAATGAATTAACGTAAGTTCAACGTTTATTAATGAAATCTATATAACCAACTTTGTTTATTCAGTATTTTTACTAATTTTAACATATCTACCACCTCAGTATTAACCCTGGTTTATGAATTTAAGGAATTTAAGAGACTATTCTATACTGGCTAAATTTAAAACTTCTAATCGGCACCACTATTTTCTTCCACAGTGTTAAAGACTCCATACTCCATACCTGTCTTCACAAACACATGCGCTAAAGAGGTACACAACAGGGCGTCTGAATATGAGAGTTATAAAAATAACCGTATGACATTCGGCGTTATATTGCAGTTATAAATCAGGCTAGTGCTGGGCGGTGCCAGCGCGCCCGCCGCGGCGATGTCACCGGCACGACACCGCCGCTGCTACATAAATAATAACACGGACACGTCTTTCCACACTTGCTGCACGCACTATGACGCTGCTTTGAGCTGAGAAATGTCTAAAACTAAGTCTGAAACGGTTCATTCGCAAATGATTGACCACACCACACGGACTCGGGTGACCACACCACATAAAATGTTGACGTTTCGCCTAACGAAAGTTTTGTCCACAAACTAGGTACGTAATTAGTGGGTGAAACGTTCGTTGGACTAAACATTCTGTGGGCTAACAATGAGCTATTACTTTGCCGTGGTAGTGGATGATATTTAAAAACTATTGTTACTTGTGCAGTGACAGCCCGAACCTCCAGCGGAGAATCCATGCTTAGCAAATTTTATAACCTATTTTTGTTAAACATTCAAGGTAAGAAATAGATTGTCATTTAGTTTTTCATATTTAAATGTAAATCAATCAAAGTTTACAAATTATATCCTTTCCAGCTAAAAGCCATTAATTACTAAATAATTTGATTGTCACAACCAAACTTCCAAATAAAAGATGTTCAAAGTTTGTTGTGATTAATTTTGTTTGACCTTCTCTAAGTTTTTTGACCGTTATTATAACTTTGTTCTATATTGTTTATGAAAACCTTGAACAATAATTTGATCCTCCTCTGATGGATCGTGTTAGAAATGGGGTCGGAATATGTAGTTATTTTTAGTTGGGACCCTCCGCCGTATCTGCCGAATAGGAATTGAATCCGGACCATCGGCGCTTTAGTTATACCGTAAATTCATAGACCGTATTGTAAATTTACAACAATGTTAAAATTTACTTTGAAACACACGAGTTTCGGCTGAAAAAGTTGAAATTCGTATAACACAACGTCAATTTTAAACGTATTGTAAAGTGTCAGAAAGCTCTATGAATTTGGGGGATAGTGTTCTAATTTCAAACTACGAGCACGTCTCAATAAAAAGCTCAAGTAATTTAGATACTGCACACTCTCAATGCTGATGTTGTTTTTCTATTATTTAAAAAACGATTTCACTTGACGAAGTGCACATCGTTGTAGAGTCACATCAAGTTGACGTAATGCATTTCGTGAACATTGTAGACCGACGGGCGACTTAATACATCAAAATGTCTAAAATGTTTAGTCCTCTCGCGAGCTCAACTAAAAGCTGAGCTGTGTTTGGAAGAGTTTTCGACGAAGGGATAGTTTAATGTCTCGTAGGGATATAATTATGATGATATTTTACATAATTTATATAGCTGTCTTATTTGCAAAAAAAGTGATTCTAATATCTGAAAAGTTTATTACCTATGCGAGAGAGTATTTTAAACAGAAGGTACAGATCCCAAAAAGTTATTTCATTCTGCAATCTACCACTACCTAGGTATGAAACTCATGAGTGCGCCAGCAACGGTTTGTATGCAAAGCGCCACATTTTGGGCTCCTATCACCAGATCGGAATCGAACTACATAGAATAGGTATCGGATTCACAAACACTGTGGCAAACACCGTAAATACACGACAGTGAGGTAAATGGGCCCATTGTGGTTCATTCTGCTTGCATACGTGCGATTTAAATAAGTTTGATGATAAGGAAGTTAATGTGATTGGGCGCATTATAACTTACTAGCTGTTCCCGCGAGCTTCGCTTCGCCTTAAAAAGTTTTCCCGTAAGAATTCCTTGATAAAAAGTAGCCTATGTTCTTTCTCAGGGTCTAGATCTAGACCATATGTATACCAAATTTCATTTAAATTCGTTCAGTATTTTTGGCGTGAAAGGGTAACAGACAGACAGACAGACACAGTTATATAATATATTAAGTTAGGATTAGGATACCTCACATTGTGCCAATACCATGTACTCCGCTGCATGCATGCGATGAAGTTTTTTTCGGCACTACTTAAGTAGTTTAATTAAAGCTTGAACACTTTGAATACACTTGAATTTCATAAGCATATAGCACTATAAGCATGTTCTACAATAATTTTACTGTATCTGAATAAAACACAATAAAACCCACTTCCTATGATTCATAAATTCGCTTTCATTCCCTCAGCCACTTATGGCTCGAGATTGCCTTATCAGCCACACACGGGAAGGGAAGAATAGCGGGGAAGTTTAAGAAGATTGATTAAATAAATTGACTTGCGAAAAAAAGGCGGGCGGTAAGTACGCATATCGTCACCTTTTGTACACTTCACGGGAAGAAAACATCGCAAATTTACGGGAAAATAGCTGCTGTAGCGCTGTTTTTACTTGGAAGTCGGCGGCAAGCACGTGTGGTTGACTGTACGCATTTCATTCGTGACTTATTGAACCCTATTCGTACGGAAATAAAAGTGTATTGTGTTGAAACCGCCGCATATCTTAAAAGATATGTCGAAACGCTACTGGTGTTAGGCGGTGGTGTGAGAGGGTAAGTTTTGCAGTAAAAGGTTTCATGACAAAAATATGTATCATATTGAAGGTTGTTTCTTTAGTTGTTTTGCTATAATCGAAACATATAAACATATCCATTCGTTCTCCCTTCTCTCATCTTTAATACTTAATTGTATTAAGAATGTACTTACTTTAAATTCATAATATGACACACGAAACGAATATGTTGCATATAAGTACAATCCTCTTGAGTAATTCGTTGATTGCATTTTCTGTCCCAATTTAAATGAAACAAGATTAAAGTTTATGTCCTCAGAATAAATAGCTGATCAAACTAGCTGGTAGTTAATCCATTGCTCGCCTGCAAGCTGCATCCACATTCTCTTAAAGATGTGGACGCGCAATGAATACATAATTCGCTCATCGCTTCACACTCACGAGAAAATCTGATTTCGACGACGGATGCCAAAGTAGCCGATAAAACGTAATTTCCTTGGCGTGTCTTTATTCACGACTCAAATGGGACGTTTTATTTTGAGCTGTTGAGGTACGTGAGCTATCAGAAGCAGACTCCTGGTAATGTAGCTATTTAATTTCTAACGATCATATTACACTCTTACTCAATGAAAAAGTTCCACTAATTATATTTACATTGTTAGTTTGTAATATTCTCATGCGCTGTTAAATGTACTTACTCCTACTACTTTTCCAACAGCCTGTATAATATATTACTCGTTCATAATTACATTGTAAAGGAGCACACACAGGTGTGTATGTATGTGTATGTAATAGGCTTAACTGGTATTCGTTAAGCGTACTTGGTGGTATTTTAGCTACTTAATGTTCACCTCAATCGGAATAAATTGGGTACAATTTTGAAGAGCACTTTGTATATTTTAAACAGTTGAGTAAGGTTTACTGTCAATTTGTATACAGGGTTTTCCACAGCGCTGTCACACAAAGGAAAATACTTAAAATTTTGTATAAAGAAACTATTCAAATATTTCAACATTCATATAAATAAACTGAGAATAATTTTCTCCTTAATAAAATTGCATATAAAAATCATGAATTTACACATTTGAACTATCTGTATGAAAATGAAAACAAAAAAATATATACTGAAAGTATCGAAGTAGATGGTTTTTCTTTAAAAAAAACACGGGTATGTGTATTTGTAAACATAAACCGTTTAATAAACATCAGGAATGAATATAATTTTAGCCCGAAAACGGTGTTTATATTTCTTTGATATAATTTAGCTTTGAAGTATTAGATGGACTTCGTAAATTTGGAATTTCGTAACAACCAAGTTACATACCATTAGTAAGTACTTAATAAATAAATGATTCAGAATAAATTACGTACTTTAAGGTGGAATTTCACCAAACGCTAAACGTATTTAGTTGCCTGTCATACGTCTGTCAGTACAAAATGTATTTAAAATTTGATTTCAATACTATTTTATATATAATATAATAACGTATATACGTTTAGCGTTTGTTAAAAGTGACCCTAAGCATAAAGAAAATCACGATAAATAATGAAATGATAAAAATTGGGGTCAAATTCTCTACAGATTAGGCCCCATTTTTGCGTAGAGCTGCGTTGCGTAGTTGCGTCGCGTCGTCATCGGTGTCGTAGGGAAAGTTCATAATATATGGCCGTGACGACGCATGCAACGCACCAATGGAACCTTGCCCTTAGTAAGCCGAAAGGTGACACAACCATTTACTATCTCGCTCACTCTCATTAAAATGAAAGAGACAAACTAAGCTGTCAGGATGTGGCGTGGTGGCCGTTTGATATGCTATCTTATCTGCTACGAGCCAGCTACGGCGTAGACAGCTGCTACGAGCTACGGCGTAGCAAACCACTATAATTATTTGCACCGCCGTGAACATAGCAGCAGAAGCAAATTTTTTGTATGAGTGAATTTGTTTTCATGATCATGAAGAAATAAGAAAAAGTAGCAAAATTCTGTTATCACTACATGCTAGGGGATGCTGCAATGAACCTATATACATATTACACATTTAACAGTGTGCTCGAAATTAGTCAAAATTATTAATTATAAGGACACTCAATACGGCCAAATATTATTCATGATTATGAAGAAATAAGAAAAAGTAGCAAAATTCTGTTATCACTACATGCTAGGGGATGCTGCAATTAACTTACTAACTACTATTACACCATTCAGAGTGCTCCGGCAGATTAATTACATTACAAGTTAATGTCACTCATTAAAAAAAAAATTACAACTAAATCTACCCACATGAGTGTGTAAATAACGGATAGACGATGGTAAATACATTATAAATCTATATATGTCATCTTTGTGTTTGCTCAATTGACTTCAAAATAATCAATCAAAGAGAAAGCGCCTAAATACATTGTACAGCAAATTGCGCAAAGAATCCGTAAATTTATCGTGGTGTAATTAATCTCTCGGAGCACGTTGGTAAATGTGATATATGTCTATAAGTTCATTGAAATATTCTCTAGCATCTAGTGCTAACAGAATTTGGGTAGATTTGCTTGTTCTTCAAAATCATGAAAAAATTGTCGCTCATATTTGCGGTTATGTCGCTATATAATGTAATTGTGACGTAATTAATCTCTCGGAGCACGTTAGTAAATGTGTTGTATGTCTATAAGTTCATTGAAGTATTCTCTAGCATGTAGTGCTAACAGTATCCCGCCACAATGGGTTACTTCTTCATAATCATGAAAAAATAGTCGCCCATATAGGAAAATATTATGTTATGTTAATCAAGTTAAAACTTGATAAGAACTAAATCTACCACTCATCGAGTGTATGTAATGGATAGACGATGGTATATAGATCGTAGCAATAACTACTTTATGTACGTATATGGTCAAGGGACTTCAAAATAATGAAAAGTGTAAGCATCTGAAATATGTATTAAGTAAGTTGTCGGCTAGGGAAGAAAGTGAAGGAATTTTTCACTAAAACAATTATCAGCACCTCAGCCCAGTTGGTTACAGCCTCGAACTAGATCCCTGTGGTCTGTGGATCGAATCTAACTAAAGCAACTAAAGATCTTTTTTATTTTTTTTATTTTAATGATGGTTACTTTTAAAAATACATACAGTAATGAATGTAACCAGTTATATTACAGACTTATTTTGGGTTCTTAATATGTAGGTAAATAAAAGATGCCAAGACAAATTTATTTTATTTTAAGTATACAAATCCACATTAGAAACTACATCAACACAATCATGTTAAATTATTTTATATTGTTATAAGTAGGTATGATTAAAATCACAATGATATTTCTAAATTTATTATTTATCAATCAGAATATGGATACAAGTAACAGATCGATAGCTTGAATTATATCATAGCTCTTTTAAGTAAGAGCATACTTTATTAAATAAAACAGAATAAAATGTGATCTACTAATAAACCTAAACTTAAATAGAACCTATAAATATTAAAATATATATAAATAATATAATTGTTACGTTCACTTCACTCTCACTGCACTAACTCATTGTTACTACTACTCGACAACAGGTGTCGCTATTATTACCGCTACTCGGCAACAGATGGCGCCATGTGTCCAAAGAGTTAAAATAAATACAGCTGTTTTCATTTTTATAAACATACGTATTCTTTAGGGTTTTAATTTCTGTCTTGTAAAATATACTGCTAATTCAATTATTAAACTACAATATTGGAAATAATTAGTGCGCATGGCATTAATGAAGGTCAATGCGCATAGTCAAAACATTGCGCATTCGCATTCGAGTCGATCGACCTGCGAACGGAACGGAACTGTCAGTGCTAACAAGAGCCTCTTCGTTTCGTTGTGCTGTTTTTGGTGCTGAGTGTTTGTAAAAAGTTACTAGCTTTTGGTTTTGTTTTGGTGCTTGTGTACAATAGAATTACAGGTAAGTCAATACAAAACTTAATAGATAATATCCAATTTTTACATAGCATTGATAAGATCTTTGTAATTTCCCCCGGTTTAATTTTTGAGAAATGCCACATCAGTTTCGGCTATTGTGGTTATAAACAGTCATTCCCTTTCTTATATGACTGTCTCTGAATATGTAGGACTTCAGATATGTGTAGGAATTTGTTTACCTACGTTGTAAATGCTCCATCAATTCTGACTGTCCCTAATTCCGTGCCTTATCATTAGCAAGCAATTTGTTCACCAACTATAAATACAGGCTACTCCCACTATTGTACCCATAGGTAGAAATACATTATAACAATAACATGCAATGATAAAAGATAGATAAATTATTTTTCATTATTACTTGCCTTATCTGGTAACCTGTATGATATATTTTGTTGATTATGTTTCTACCATTTCTTTTGGGATAGGTGTTGGTTTGTTTTATTTAACATGCTCTCGGTTTTATTTTCTAGTAACTGTTAAAATAAAACTTAGAGCTAAAAAGTTTTCTGGTAGTGATTCTAGGATTTTTAAAAAGTTGCCTATCCAGGTTGTCTGTTGATCAAAATCCATTTAGTAGTTTTGTCGTCACATTCGCTGGGTACTTCGACATGTCGATGTTGCATCGTCATCTTCACCCAGGTGATCTGTTGGCAAGAAACGATACATTAATAAATAGGCGTGCCAAATAAATAACATTGCTGTGTGAACTAAAAACTATAAAAGTTTCAGTTTTCTCGCAAACAAAGTGGCGCCTCTAGCGGAAACTATCATGAAACTTTTGACAGATAATCTATGCAGGTGACAGAAGAAAACAAAAAAATTTTCGTTTACGTAAATTGCAAAACCCGTACTAGAGGCCCTGATACAGGATGTGCTGCACCATGATTTTATTTATTTGGCTTTCCTATGCATTATGCTGGTCTTCAGTTTCAATATCATTTAAATGACTTTATTGTTTTAAAATAATGTATTTCTACACTTACCTTCTCATTATAGAGGCATGGCCCGGGGGCAGCGGCGGTATTCCCGAAAAAATAGGAAAGCTGAAATTTAGAAGAAAAAAAATATTAAATAAAGATATAAGAAGAGATGTAAGAAGGCAAGCTGACAATGGGATGGTATGTCTGCAAAGCCAATCATAAAGAACCAAATAAACTGCTTATGGGCTTATGGTTATATTAAACCGATTGCATGTATCTATATACTCTAAGCATGTATCATATTTGTTTTCTCAGCCTCACACTTTAACTCAGGTAAGTTCTGAAGCACATTTACTGATTCTACACTATGTTTGAATTCAGTTTCATGAAATTGATTATTCAGTAGACTGTGAGGATCTACACCTCTTGACAGAGTGTCAGCTGGATTTAATTCAGTAGGAATATAGTTCCCTTTTTCAGGTACCTGCTCACATTCCCAGAACATATCTATTTTCCTATTTAAAGACTCTGTTGAGACAGCCTCAGATACTGACTTGCAAAAGTTACTTGGTAGTGATGAACATCCCTCGCTGTTCAATGGTGCAGTGCCAGCAACAATGTAGCCGAACTGAGTGTTGTGTAGAAACAGCTGACCTGGTATCACTGGCAGTCTCTCACGCAGTAGGATCTGAAACATGATGTCACACCCAAGTAAAATATCTATATTTCTAGGTTCGCTGAAGCATCGGCAAGCTGAATGTGAGATGGTATGTTGATGTCCTGTACATTGACACGGAAATGAGGCATTGAAGATGTTATGTTGGGGACAATGCATGATAGAACAGTGAGTTTATAATCACTGTTGGCTGACTGGATAGCAAATCCAAAGTTTGAAATGTGATGAATTGATGATTAGAGATGAGAAAGCGTTTAAACTGAATAATGGTTAATTGATAAAGGATAATATGAAATATTATAATCATTATATCAAGATTTATAGTCATCAACAAAAACTAGGAAATACCTGGATCCTCCAATCTCCATTGGCCCACAGACATCGGCATGTTTATTACATCCAGGGGTCCACTGCTCCTTGCACCGTTGTGACCAAATGGCAGACGAGACTGCTTTCCTTCACAGAATACAGGCATAATAATAAGGCATTAGTTTTCTTCACTTCCTGCCAACTGATGATCTGCTTCGCCGCCATCTTGCCGCTATGATGGCATTTTTATGGCAATCTGTCGGGTGTGCCAACAATTTCTGCCAGTATCATGTAATGACATTGCATGTGTATTTATTTATATTGTAAATATTGATACCCCTGTTCTTGAAAACTTTACAAAATGTTATATTTAAGCTGTGAATTTTATTCTTAGCAGTGCTGCAAACCTTATATTGTTGACTGTGCTACTCTCTGCTCAAAAAAGCACTTCCTAGCTCGGTACTATTGTAGTTTACTGCAAGATCTATCAACTTTGTCTTCACTACGTCATAATGTACTCTGTAACTACGTCACCCGTAATGGTGATTCCCGAATTTTCTATTACCATTATCATAGGGAAGTATTTTTTGGCAAACCCGCTAGTATTAGGCATCCAATCCACTCGTCATCCACTTTAAAACCTGTTCCAGACAATTTCTACGCCGCGCCGTTTCCATTATTAGATTAGCGTCACATAACTAATTCATAATTAATAAATAAGGTTGTCTGGTAGAGATTGCTATAAGCAATAAGGCCGCCTTTTTAATCTGTTTTTATTTTTTAGTTTAATTTTGTATGTTGATCTATTTTGGTGCAAATAAAGAGTATTGTATTGTATTGTATTGTATAATTCGTCATTGACTCGCTGGTGTCCAGACGAATTGATTTCAGGTTTCGCAATAAAGTTATTCTTCGAGAGAATCCGGAATCGTCGAACATAGTTCTCGACATCAGAACCATTAGGGCCGATGTAAAATTTTTGCGAAAATCACTTTTTTAAAGATCCTTCTTTCTTTTAGTCTAACACACGTATCTCTATCTCTTTTTGTTCAAAACTTCATTTTCCTAAAAGTGGTCGCATATCCACAGTACACTGGAACCATACGGACTTTTTATAATTTCAGACGTTATGGCTGTACAAATATGAAAATAATGTTATTTTATATACGGTCGGTTGTAAACAACAGTTCAAAAATACCTGCAAATAGTTCGTCCCATATCAATAACGTACCCTTTTGTCCAACTAAATATTACTTATATGCGGTCAAATTTTCACGTCAGACCTTATGGTTCGAAACACATTCAGTTAAGTTCATACAACCCCGAACGGCCCTCAGAGTCAGGTTCTGCTGTAGCTGGAGCTTCTTGCAGTTGGTCATCGAGCATAGTGCGTACCACGCCGGAGCAGCGTAGGTAATACGGAAACGCATGTATGTTTTAAAGATCCTCAGCTTCTTGCGCAGGGGGAGTCGGGAAGCCAACATGGGACAGAGCATAGCCCGTGCGGCCTTCGCCTAGTAGACTGAGTTGACCGCTTGCACACTCATGGTGAGCGTGCGCTCGATCGCCACCCCCAGGTACTTGACTGAGACGAAATGACTTCGGAGTTGCAGCTTCTTAGCCAGGTGCGGCGGACAACATCTCCGTGCCCACGTTGCCCACCACTTTTCCAGCCATTCCGGCAGGTGATCCAGTTTTGATACGGCCAGGTTTTCGCCGCCTTCTTGTTTTCCGAGTTTCGCATTAAAGTCTCCCATCACCACCGTGAAATTAGTAGTGAACTTACGCAGGGCAGACGATACGTCTTCATACGCAAGTTCGACCTCATCATCGGTGTGCTTAGATGTGGGTGCGTAAACCTGTATGACCTTCATTGAGAATCGTTTAGATATTCTCAGGATGAGGTACGCAACCCGTGTCGACACACTTCCGATTTCAACGATGTTGTTGACGAGGGACTTGTTGACGATGAACCCGACACCCCCCTGGGACAGTTGGTCGCCCTCCCGGTGGTACAGCACGTTTCCGGACTGGAGAATTTCCGTATCCTCTCCCTCTCGTCGGACTTCGGATAACCCTATAATGTCCCATTTTAATTTGCTGATTACCTCTTCCAGATCCTCTATCTTCACGTCTTCCCTCAGTGTCCGTGCGTTATATGTTGCCAGGTGCAAGGGTCGGTTGGGCTGGTAGCCGACTCTCTGCCGGAGATTCTTCGCACCCCCTGCCCCGCCGTTACCGTAACCGCTACCGGAGTCCGGGATAGCGGGGCTGCCGGAGACTGGGGGCCGGGGCTTTGTTTGTTCCATCATAAGGAGGTGTGTTTGCCATAATCACCGCGCTTGGCAGGCGTGTTGGTGATTCTCCTTTTTTACGGCGGGAGATCGCCGCCTCTGCTAGGAGAGGAGGTCGGGTCGATTTACCGCCGCCCGACATTCGGCGTTGTCACTCGTTAGCACCACCCAGGGGACACGTGTAGGGTAACTAGGGTTTGTACCTACGGACGTGAGCGACAAGCCCCCCTATGTAGACATACACAAGCCAAAATTCAACTTGAATACTATTTTCCCCGAACCATACAGTCTGTTGTTATAATAGGTATACGCATTTTTTAAAGTTAATTTTATTTTCTTGACCAAAAGGTCCGATGTTAACAAAAGCCTTGCCTTTTAGTCTAAAATCTATACAGCCGTAAAGTCTTTTATTGACGTGAGCCTCTAAGTTACTATTTATATTTATAGTCGAAAAATGGGGCTGATATCCATACTCAAAGATACAAAACTAGATTTTTTCGCTAATATTGCATAAATATTGTCTTCAAATGAAACGATTTTGTATTTTCATTAACTAGCCGAGCGAAATAATGTAGGTATTTCGACTCCAAAACAAACATCTTTGTTTGTTTTAACGGTGGTAAAAGTTTATTTTGGCTCTACTGAAAAGTTTCAAAAATGGACATCGGCCCTCTTGGTTCTGATGTCAAGAGTTTGTAGTTTCTTCCACAAATCCTTCCCTTCGTACTCGTAGCACTTTTGATGTGGATATACAATGACGGGTCGATCATTAAAATTAACTTGGCGTTGGTGTAGGTATAGGTACAATGTACAATGGGGGTCGCTAAACATATCACTTTGGACTTATTTCGTTCGTTAAATAAATAGATCACCAATCGCATCACAAGATTTCTTATATATTATATACCTATGAATATGGTCACTACAAGCTTATGTTGAGTTAAGGTTTTTTCATTACTTAAAATAGGAGAACCCTTTAGTAGGTAGAAACAGAAAAAAGAAACCGACTTTTTTACGTTTGGGAGACTTGGCATTTTTTACAAGTTAGGTATGTTTTTGTTTTGATGGCATTATGCTTTGTCCCGCTCATACTCTGTGGCCGTCTCTTTTTAACTCGGTTACCGCGCTATCGTTGTGTAAGTGAGCCTGACTATGTGTGCGTGGGCTGCGTGGCTATCGCGCGCCGCCGCCGCCGCCGCCACCACCGCGCCGCGCCGCCGCGCAGACAATGTATTTTGCCGAAATACCTACCTACCTACTTTGTAGTTGGTCTGAGCTTCCTACCTATTTGATTTCGAGAAATTTGACAGTAAGAGAGTGAAAAGTAATATATGTTTGATTTTGTTTTAATTATAATATGACCTACGTAAGTACCGAAGTTCAGCAATTTCGTGAAAAAATATTCAGCTCATCCCTACTTTCAATAGTACTCACATACCTACCTACCTGTAAATTAATAGGTTCCTTCATTAACATACCTACTTAACTAGAATAGAACCGTAAGTATTTATTTTAAAGTAGGTACATCAGCATGGTCATTATGTATGTCGTTGATAACTCTTTTCACCGTAAGCAGACTGTCAAAAAGCAAATTTTGATACTATTCGCATTATGTAAGTCCGGTTGGTTGCCAATAATGACGTCATCATGGGTATAGACTTCAATCCCCACCGGCCGCCATCTTGTTAAAATTATATATATTATGCGAATATTTCATCGAAACCCGAGATTGGTATTTTGTATTGGATAGTTGGAATCATAAGTACAAATTTGGGTGGCCCAACTGTCTTGTCTTGGGCAACTAGTAAACAGTAGCTTTTAAATAAAGAATTAAATTGCTCATATTATGTCCAAATGTGAATTTTATGAGACTAAACCCAGAATTCATAAGTATATAGTGGCTCGTGCATTCGTAATGTGAAATTTGAAACGATTTTCTCCTAGCTTAGCGCGAGACTATTATTATTCTAAGGGAATTTTCTATGAAAATTATGAACATAATAAAACTTTTTTTTATTTAGGTAATGCATTCATATGTGAATTTGAAATTAATATAGGTAAGTAGTTAGTTAATTATGCACTTATGTGGTACTTCATAAAAATATATCTCGGTAGTCTCGGTACCCAAGTGCATCATGGAATCTATCATCATTCATCATAATATTCATAGTCCATAGCTGGATTTATGTCTCCTTATAGGAGCGGAATAAAATGTTGTCCTTCATCTTCCTTTAGGTACCGGTCACCTACCTATATGTCGGAAATCCAGCTAGTCTACGTGATCAAGACAACTACTTATATGTTTTTAGATAATTTAGTTTACATGTAAGTACTTGCTATACAGTGAAGGTAATATCTATGGACAACATTTCAAAAAACCTAAGCGGCTATAAATCGAAAACCATTTCGAGATTTAGCTTTAAAGGCCACAAAAAAAATATTTTTGAATTTTTAGGATATATCATTTTGGAGAAATTCATAAAATAGTCTAAAAGTGCTGATGATGTCATTCATTAGGTGCGATGCATTTTGTTGCTCAAAGCCTATATAGATGAAAAAAAAAAAATAACTGTCACTTTCATTTTTAATTGACGTTGACGTTTTATCGTGACGTTTTGTTGTTTATTTGGGTCATTTTCATAAATTCTGTTCTGACACTTTTAGACTTTTTTTTATTATTGATCATATAAAATGGTTAGTACGCATTAAGAGATGACCCGCTATACAGGGTGACTGTTAAGTCGATGTATTCCTTTAAATGGGTTATAGACGGAGGCATTTCCAGTCGATTAAACCCCATAATGCACTATCCGAAAGTTAACCATTTCTGAGTTATTTAAGTTTTAAGTTTTTTTTAGGTTTTTGCCGAAATTTATGTTTAAAAGCAAAATATTTAAAAAATTTACCATTCTTTTAATACTTTTTTGATTGTTTTGCATCGATGACACCTTAGCCAACTAACTATAATCATTAAATGCGGAATATTCAACTTAATTTAGACACAGTGCTTCAAAATAGTTGAAACATTAAGAAAATGTTAAGAAAGGTGAAAACAAAAATGCTAAATTAAAAAAGAATTTTATCTGAAAAATTTTCAGGCACTACAGCTTAAAAACATAGTTAATTTATAAGCTTTAAAATGACATATTCAAATCTAAAGTCGATTAAGGTAACGATAGAATGCTTTTTCGACAGCACAGCATGTGAAAATGTTTAACCGAAAAATGACATCTCCTATAATTCTATTCAATCGAATTATATTCAATCGACTGGAAATGCCTTCGTCTATAACCCATTTGAAGGAATACATTGACTTACCAATCACCCTGTATAATAAATGTCCCAGAGCATGCCCCGGCCTACATAGCTGAAAAATTTTGGGGTATATTATATTTATTTTAAAATAGTAATATATTATGAATTCAATTATGCTTGACTTTAATGCTTAGTAAAAATATTATTTCATGATAAGTATTTTTTTATCATCAGAAATATCAATGTCACACTTTTTTGTCATTTGAAAATGACCCATTTGTTGGTTGGCACGTAAACAAAGTTTATGTCACTTGTCAGTGTCATTAATGTTTTTTTTCGAGACTAAGGCAAAGGACTAAAATCGAAATTGAGCCTAAAATGCCTACGTCACTTCCGGTTTTAAAATAATAAAGTTTAAAGTTAAATATAACATGGAAAAATAAATGTACATGAAAAATAAAAAAATACAGGTCCTCTAATTTTTAACAAACTTTCCGAATAGGTAATAAAAATATAGGGTAAAAAATGAAATGTTGTCCATTGAAATAAAATAATAACACAATTATTGATTGTGTGTTATACTTATTTATCAATTCATTATGACTGACAAGATATTTATCAACTATCTACCTACACACAAAATCAACACATCCGCAGTGAATTAACTATGATCAACACATAACTGTCAGCGGTCAACATTTATTATTTTCAACATTTATTCGCCATTTCTAACTAAATAATGCGGCAAATTAAAAAGCCCTAATGTCAGTACTTGTAGTTTGAAGTGAAATGAAGTTGTCATTTAGTCGGTTAACCAAATCACAGAATATTTTCATAAAAATTTTTCAACCTCTAGTCTAGTGTATCGATAAATCTCATACCTATTATTCGTTTAGTGATCATGACCAAGATAGCCGATGCCAAAAAATGGTTAGAAACCCATCATAGATTTATACGGTTAGTAATCGCGAATCTTTGACACCCGAGTTACATAATGGCCCGGCTGTTACCTATTATTCGTTTAGTGATCATGACCGAGTTAGCCGATACCAAAAGACGGTTAGAAATCCATCATAGATTTATACGGCAAGTACCTATTCGAGAATAGTTGACACCCGAGTTAGATAATGTGGGTGCAGGCATAGGCACGTTGAAATGAAATCTCATCATAAAAATTGCCATGCGTAAAAAATCAATATCTACCATTAATTTTATCGCATTTTATGATTATAAAAGCAGTTCTTTACGAATCATTGGGTTTTATTTTTATTGATAAATAGGTACGAGAATTTTATCGATATTATAATAAATAAATGAAAATTTCAATAAACCAATTTATTCCAACAACTTATTTTGTGGGATTTAAAATCGATATTAATCTTATCAAGTATCGAGGAACGACTTTTTTATTCAACGTTGAAGAAAAAAACCATGTATGTGTGTAAGTCTTGTCACTTTTGACAGTTACTATTTTCTTTTTTCTGTTGAAAACTTTAGCCGAAATTGTCTGAACTGTTTGAACTGAAAAAGTCTCAAGAAGTTTCTTTTAAGTATCCAAAGTAAGAAAAATGTTGAGGATAAGTTGGGTCCATAAAGTGACGAACGAAGAAGTTCTTAAAGAGTTTTAGCCTTTAGAAAGTTCTTACAGCGGGCTGCTTTCTATGACTATTAATGATAGGGTAATAATTTGGTGCTACCCTTTTAATTACAGGGTGCTTCCCCTTGGTGACGAAAATGCCGCACCGCCACTGTGACTAATGCTGATGCTGTTGCTACAAATAGTGCTTTGCCCGACGGAATTGAAATTATGTGTAAGTGTGTATAATTATTAATGAATAAAAGTGTTATAGGCACTGGATAGATATAAGCCTTAGTAAAGATAACAAAAAACTTTATTCATTTTTGCCTTATTCAGATTCTACTGAGAATGAAGAGAGCTGCAGCCCTACTCCCACTCCAGTCAAAAAAAGGGCGCCATGAGTATTAAAAATACAAATTATACATACCCTCTATGAGGGGCCTATGTCCAGCAGTGGATGAATATTGGCTGATGATGATGATACATACCCCTATATTCATAGAAATTAAAATTACATTATAGAATACCTATATAGTTACATCCATTAAACATCTTTCAAAATTTCAGGAACTCCCAGCGCAGAGGCTGAAGCCAAAGGAGACATGATGGTTTTGCAGCGCGAGCAGATACAATGCGATAGCAAGAAGGCGGACACCATGGAAATGGTAGCTGCAGCAAGAAATACACAAACTGCTGTAAATTAGGCCCACAATGCCAGATGAATGGCATTCATAGAAGCAGGACTTGAGTTGTGGAAAAATGTAGATAGTATTCCTAATCGTAATTCATTAATGAATCCTACTTAATATAACAAAAACATGTCTTTAAATGCATCAACATGGTACCTAAGTTATATACTTTTTTCTAGGCTCTTGAGAAAAAGGAGGAATAGTTCTAATTATGTAATAACTTGATTGTTACTGAATGATTATGAGAATACTCAAAGACTTATATGGGAAATAAGGCTTTTATCATTAATATTATTAGTTTTATTAAAGCTTTGTTGTTTTCCAAGATGATTTAGTCAGCAGTGGATATCTGACTTTAGAGAACATATACTTAGGTAATTTGGTTATTCTAGGAAAGAGACTTAAATAAACAAACTGTGATTAATTTGTTGTTTAAATAAATATAAAGTGAATGTGTATAAAATGTGTTTAATTTAACAACTTACAATTTGAGGGATGTTGAAGGAATGTGCAAGTATATGTTTGCTTTCGATTCATCATGCAATACACCCTTATATCTCTGACTACACTTAGGGTGGGTTGCACGTCAACTCAAATCCCTTGAAGATTGGTCTCTCTCGTCGAGAAGTAAATATCTCTAAATACACCATTTACGATATCAGTAACGCCATCTGTTGGTCACTAGCGTGCAACAACCCTCATCGCAATAAAATAAAAATAATTTAATATGCTGATGTAGTTTCTAATGTGGATTTGAACAATATAAAAACATTTTGTCTCGGTAACTTTTATTTACATACACTGATAAATAAAATTATTTTAACTAGCTACTGGATCAAAGTAAGTTGTCATTCGGTATAGTTGATTTATGATGTTTATTGATACACTTAGTAGTTCATAGCATCATGATGCGTCATCAATTAATAATCAAATACGTAGGTTAGGCCTAATGCTAATTATCGTTGCGTCTGCGTCATTTTACACATAATATGTATTAAAGAGTACAAGATAGTTAATTAAAATGTATATAGATGGCGCTTTTATGAGATGTGTCACCTATAAGTTATACTTGATATATAATTATGTTTGTACACACCCAGCTTGCTGATTTTTATTCTTATCAAGGTTTAACTTTATTTACAAAACATAATATTTTCCTATCTGCACCCATTAGCAAAATTAAATTTAATGTTGAGCAGTTTAACATGTCGAACATCCATCAAAAACATTAAACGTTAAATCCCAAAACACTGCACACTATCAAAATAAAATAAAAGAAGAAAAACGCTTTACACTATCAAAATAAATAAAATACAAAAAGAAAAACGCTTCACACTAATAACATAAAACAAAAGAAAGATCCGCGGTGTGTCGCGAACCAACGACTGTTAAGGACAAACGTATAGATCTCTTAACCAACTAGACCACGGTACTGATAATTGATTTAGTGAAAAACTCCTTGACATTCTTTCCTAGCGTGACTATTTTTCAGTTACTTACAATTTAATTCATTATTTTGAAGTCCCTTGACCATGTACGTATGTAAAGTAGTTATTGCTACGATCTATATACCATCGTCTATCCATTACATACACTCGGTGAGTGGTAGATTTAGTTCTTATCAAGTTTTAACTTGATTAACATAAAATTTTCCTATATGGGCGACTATTTTTTCATAATTATTAAGAAAAATACCAATTCTACACGATACGCTTAGCACTACATGATAGAGGACACTGCAATGAACTTATGGGCATACAAAACATTTAACAGCGTGCTCCCGGAGATTAATTACATTACAATTACTTCGGCGTTATTAAAATCGCTGCCAGCCAGCAGCGATTTTGGATGACATGACGTCATCGTCACACACCCGCGCCTTAAGACACGCAGCTAGCAGTTTAGCAAAACTGGTAACTGCTGCTAGCTGCACTTTATAAGGCGCACGCCACGCCGTAAAGTAATTGTGACGTAATTAATCTCCCGGAGCACGTTGGTAAATGTGATATATGTCTATAAGTTCATTGATATATTCTCTAGCATGTAGTGCTAACAGAATTCTGCTACAATTGCCTTTTTTTAAAACATATTCGGCCATACAAAAATTGCTGCTAGTTTCTGCTGCTAAATTCACAGACCTATTATTTGCTACGACGACGCAAGGTGTCGTGGCTTTGCAATTTTAAACACCAGCCATGTGTTTAGTAAAGTGTTACACGTTTTATATGTGCCCGTTTGTATGTAGCTCTGAAATAGATACTGATTTATTAAAACTTATGATGTTTGGTATCTAATTGCCTCTAGTCTACTAAATATCTAAAAAAAACCAGGAGATGATATTCACAGTTCAGAGTCGTACTGTACCTGAATATATTAATTGTCATATCCAATTGAAAGATGGACAAGACAAAGCCTTAACAAAATATTAATATCCGTTTCATAGCTCCGAGGTTTGATCAAAGATGAGAACACAGCCAAGAAATACTATTCCGTCGTAAGAAACGTTCTAGAAAAACAATTTGCTATTTATTAAATCAACCGATGCTGGGGGTCACTCTATAAATTGACGAATCAACGAACAAGAATTGCCATGCAATCGGCACGCTTAATACAACGAGATAGAGTCGAAGCCCTGCAGTTTTGTTTTTCATAAGCTTCGGAACGCTGTTATAACCACGACTCTATCTCGTTGTATTAAGCGTGCCGATTGCCTGGCAATTCTTGTTCGTTGATTCGTCAATTTATAGAGTGACCCCCTGAATCCGAAATCAAAAGTAATTTGTCGGGCCGGAAACAAGGGAGATGGATAGATGAGTGCGACAAGGACGGATACATGAGAGGAAAGAAGAGGGCACGAGTAGAAGATTTAAATTAGCTTCATTAGGGGAACGATAGATAAGCAACCAGCTGTTTTTGGACGAATAAAAAAGTGATTAAGTATGGATTAAAAAAATATATTTGTAAATCGAAAATGGATGCTTCGGTATTTTCCTACTGTAAATTACGAATATAACTTAAACTCAATAATAGTGACCATGATTTAAAAAAAAAAATGGTACGCTATACCTACATTGATTACAAATTATGACGTTAAATTATATTGGTACGGATAGCAAATTAAACGAGATAAAATATGTAGCATACAGTCTCGGGGGACCTGTCACTAGTGCCGTAGTACCGTCGACATATCAATAATTTGATAAATCCGTTCCATATGTCGCATCGGAATTATTAATGATGATAAAGTAGAGGTGTAAATGAGACAGATGATAAAGTAGGTACTTTTATTAAACAACTTCGTACTTAGTAAAATAGTTTACACAAAAATTGCAAATATCAATAAAATGTTTGTAAATAATTCCGGTTAAATATCGCACAGGATAAGATTATTCATATTAATTGTGTATAGTGATTGTTAATTTTTTATTATTAGGCAATGCAAATTGTACCTTTATAATAAGGTCAATATAAAATAAGATCACGAAAATTTTCCACCTGCATTGCTTTCGATCGATAGTGACCATCTGCAATGAACACAAACACGCAGAAATGAACTGTGTAAGTACCTACTTATGTTTGTATGTGCATAAAATATCCCTGAATTAACGTAAACATTGCAGGGAAAATCTACATAAATAAAAAATATAAATTGTTGTTTCGCACAGACCATATTAAAACTACAATTCCATTAAAAAGAAAAATAATAGCACACAAAATAAATTGCTAGTGAAACGTAATGTAATGTCCAATCTCATTTAAGCCATTCAATTCAGCGCAAGTGCCGAGCGAAACCAATCTGCTCGCTTAATTTACATGGGGAATCAACGCTATTGAAACTGCCCTCGCATGTACGTACTACGCAGCCTGCGCGCTGAAAACTGAAATCAGCTGTGCAACTTGTACTGCGGGCAAAGAGTTTTGTTGTATGTTGTTCGGACAATAAACGGTAGACCAAAAGTTTTGTTATCGCGCCCACTAGCCGCGTCGCCACGCGGGGCGGGGGCGCGGGGCGCGGGGCGCGGAGCGGGGCGCACTTGTTTATGTGGCAATTGCCTCCGCAATGAGCTCCCAACTAACTTCAGCAAAGGAATTCCCGAGTTGCCCAACAAATTGAAGCATAGCTTCGGGAACTCGCAAATAATCATACACAAGGTAAGTTCAGAACTCGAGCTGAAAGTTTCACGGTTCCACTTGTATCAGATAGTAATTCACTTTGGAATTGCGGTCAAGATACAAATGAGCGCGGGGGCTCGGTAACTTTCAGTTTCAGCCGCCATCGCCACTGATAAGTAATTGGAAACTTTAAGTTTCGTAAAGGCTTTGGGCCGCCTTTGTGCCTTCATAATTGAAAGAGTGCAGTGAAGTATCAAAGGGCGTTGAATGCAAAGAGGGCTGAAAATTTCGCGCAACATTCATACAGATTCAACAAAATCCAATAATTCCCTTTTGAATATTCTACGGCTCTTCGAGCAAAAGCTAATCCGTTGAATAATGGGATTATAGATATCAGCATGGAAGCAGCCAGTGCGAAAAAATATGCCCGACTGTTGGCGTATGGAGCGTTAATAACGGTATTTAAATAAATCGTGCTTTGCTTGATGGTTTAATTGCTTTCAGCCAATTTACTGGGCACACTGTGGAGTGGCCTTGCTACACGCGTGTTACTGCAGATAAGCCGTTGCGAACTATTAACAGAGTGTAAAAGGTAATTGAAACATTAAACCAATCGAGGTTGACCGGATTTTTTCTACCGTTATTTACTTTTGGTTCATATTTAGATATTTATAATGATTAATATTTGAATGTAGTTGAAATAATCTGTAGGTTATTATTATAAATTAATTTATTTAGTGAATATAACTCAAATGGACTGTATTTTGAGTAACATAATCGTGAGACTAAGCTGTAAAGAAACTGTCTAATTTAATTAATTGCGCTCAGAACGGCGTGGGCTACCCCTATTCGGCTGACCCTAATTTATTTGGACTATTAACCTGTTGGCTAATCCTACGCTTAAGCGCAGTTAAAGTTTTCTCACTACATTTTCCTCTTTGGAAATCACGTGAGTTTGCGCATTTCTCCACAAATGCTTCGGCTTGTCTATATTTTTCTATTCTTGACTGTTTTTATATTAGTTTAGTTGATGAACGGTTGTACGCTTGCAACTTTTTTTTCCGTAGCAATATTAGTGTCCCACTGCTAGGCAAAGGCATCCCCATGGTTGCTACTATCATTTAGTAACTTATATTTAAGCTAAGCTGTGCTATCACCTACACCATTTTTTATGTTTAGTGAATAATAAATTGAGATAGTAGATATAGAGTACCTAATTGATATTTTTTTAGCAATCCAATTTCATGATACAACTGCCATTAAAAACGATAAAATTACATCTGATGACAGTAACAAATGAAGTAATGTACAAATAGAATGTGGAATTATTAATAAGCATAATACACTCATGAGCAATGAAAGAAATCCAGAGACATAATATATGAAACGTCAATGACAGGTGGAACTTTATCATTGCCCGTTAGATATAAATTTTTTACTAAAGAAAGTTATTTAATGATTAATAAGTAGACAAAGAGACACTTGAGTGACCCAGATACAGAAATGCTAGAATCTATAAGCAGTGTTAGCAATTCAATCGATTTTATAATGAAACTGATATGTCGATTTGTAGGCTTTATTTATAAAGTTTGTCTGTAGACAAGACTATTAAGGATCAATTTGAAGTAGCAATTTAAAAGAAAAAAAGTACTGACCTTAAAAATGTTGTAGGCATATAAGAGAAATAGGTACATTATACATATTACAATGTATAATGTATTTATCTTATATGAAATATGATACCCTGAATACAATAGAAACATAGTAACTATATTTATTATCACAATCAAAACTGCCACATGATTTCAGAATAGTTTCAAAGTTTGCTGAAATTCAAATGTACTTCTGCAACATATAACTTGACATCAGTTATTTATGGAGCCGGCAACGGATATCGCACAATATCCAACAAAGTTCCACGTAGTATCATCAGCCGCAAGTCGATATGCCATACGTGTTCGACTGTATTTCGAAGGTTATGTAAAGCGTAATTATGATCATTCAGTAATATGATAAAAGATAACCGTCCACCTGTCAGCAACTTAGTAAATAAACGCAACGCATTCAGTATTCTCTGTATAGAAATTCACACAAATGCATCCAAGTCAAAAGCATGGCTGACGCCGTTTCTCCATACATTTTTGAACATTCCTTTGGCCGATACGTACGAATCCAAAAGGTGGACGCTTACCATAATACGGTAAATTCAGTAATGCAAATGTCAAAAACAAATGACACACAGGACTGTTCCGTATATCATTTACCTGAACAGAACACAACCTAACAGCCGGGGCTGACTGTACTTCGTATTACGGTCTAGATAACGAGTTATTTGTCTTATTGGTAATGTGGTAGGTCTATGCGTATATAACTAACTAATATAATACGATACTGGGTCGCTGATTGCGCTCCAGATACAAACAGGGGAATGTGGGCTTATCCTGCAAATAGTTCTGTTGGCATATGATAACTATATTAATCACTGGATGATTATTAGCTGTTTATCGGTATATACTACACTTAGGAATATTACCTATTTAATTTAACACTTTATTGTATACATACACATGCATTAGTACAATGAAACAAGCACAGAATAGTCATTAATTAAGTAGGTATAAGTTCGGACTTTTAGCCTAAACCCGACAAATAAAATATGATTTGATAGTTTCGGCTACTATAAGAAACTATAAAAACATATTTTTTGTTATACTAATATCTATTATAGATGTAAGTGTGGGAGTGGAACAGAACGCAAGGTGAAGTATCCATGACGACGAATAACAGAGGAGCATAGAGTGAAAGCAGAGTGTGAAAGACGTATAAAGACGTAAAGACGATTTCATATTTCTTTATTTTATTTTGACCCTTATATAATAAAAGTGATAAATACAACATCTGATTTAATTCCTACAAATTGGGGGCTCGTCCGGGATAAATAAAATTAAAAAAATCTCGGAGATTACGGCCGATGAAGACGGATTTTTATAAAAAGAACAAGACTGACAGTTGCAAATTTTACAAGAAAATTTTTCTTCGCATCACAACGCCTTCAGGTCTGAACATAAACCATTTTAAGACGTAACGACGACGACAAGAAGATGCCACGGACGACGACGGGAGATGACGGGGAGGCAGTCGGAACATCAGGACCGCTCACGTACACGGAGGAGCTGGTAGCCAAGTTCAGTGGGTGCGACCAGACCGATTCCGCAGCACGGTGGGCGCAGGAGGTCGATGACAACGCCGAGATCTTCGGGTGGACGGAGCTGCAGCGGCTGATCGTGGGGCGCAGGTCACTGACCGGTACGGCGGCACTCTGGCTGCGTTCAGAGAAACCCTTCAAGACGTGGGAGGCTCTGAAGACGGCGGTCACCAAGGAGTTCCCAGACACCGTAGATTCCAAGACGATCCATGAGTTAATGAGCAGCCGGAAGAAGAAAGACGAAAGTCGTGTATTATTTGGATTAATTTTAATAAAAAACTGAATAAAAGCCGATTAAATCTAAAAGCCAGTATTTTCAATACCACATGTATGTAGATATCATGGATACTGACGACCAAATAGTGTAGTAGTTAGTGATCCTGTCGATGACTGTTATGCTGTAGGTCCCGGGTTCAATTCCCGGCCGGGTCATATATTTTTTTTAAGATAAATTATTATTATCAATACTTGATTCAAAACCGTTCTATCGATTTTAGACCAGTGTTTAAGCACTAAGCCTTGAATGAGCAGCCCACTTAGCTCCATCGGGCTTATCTAGAACCACAGAATATACGATCTAACATTGTTCTCAAAGCTTAAAAAATGATAATGATAGGTACTATAATATTATAACCTTGAACATGCTTGAACTATCTGTAATTCAAAACGAATCAAATATGTAATTAGTAGGTACATAGTACTAGTCAAACCGCATACCACTTTGCAACTTACTAGGTACTTGTACCCAGGGTCAAATTTTAGAGTGAACTTTAAAGCTATTTATGAGAATATAAACAATATAATATTAACCTTATTGAAATATGTTTGATCAAATTTTGTTTGTGTTAAGTGTTAAAATCGGCTAATTTGTTTTGAAACAAAGTTGTCTTAAATACACAAAATCGGTTCCGCCATTTGGGAGCTACGCCACTACAGTCAGATACACAGATACGTTAAACTCAAAACACCCCTCTTTTTCGTCGGGGTTAAGCCAATATACACAAACACAAATCAATCACACACGTCAACTTTGTAACACCTCTCTTTTTATATCGGAGGTAAAAACTGTGTCTAACTAAAGCATGGGTGGAAAACGACTACGTGAGTAAAAATTTTATTCCCTTTGTAATTCCAGTAAAAACCCACCCTCTACTTCATCAAAGAAAATAATAATGAATGAATAAGAAGCAAAGGAAAGTAAGAAATTCATTTAGGATAAACGCTACGAATGTCTCTAATACGAAATGATGAATGATGCCGGCCGAAAAAGAAAACAAAGTATTCTTCTTACATCAGATAAACGAATTTGCTAAACAACTTACCGTCGGCAGCTTTTGTCGTATCAAATAAAATTATCAGCAAGACGAAACACGCTCGCGCCAATCTCGTTACCAATGTTTTATTATACATGTTTACGAAATAAAACAACACCTAAGACATTGTCTTTGAATGTATTTTTCAGTATTTTTTTTGGCTAAAGTTTTGTTTCAGGTGCCCGCCATGGCGGGTGTCTAGTGCGGCCGATTAAATATTCATTAGGGTTGTTGTGAATGGAACTGGCGTCATTCGTAGTACGCGAGTGCGGCGGCGCGGCCGGCGACAGGGGACGCGTGGCTCGGGGGCGCGCTGGGTCGGTACTGGCTGCTTCAGCCACGCAGCGCTTTGTCTCAGCGCCCGCCACCCGCCCAGCGCAAGCGTCAACTGGACCCGCCTCACGCGCTCGCATCAAATGATGGAACATCACCAGTATTTGTAACAGTTTGCGTCAAATTGATATTAATGGAGGCGTTTTAATAAACTCTAATTGAGTTTCGGCGACTCCGCGACGCGACAACCAGGTGCGCTAAGTACGCGCCGAGGATCGCGCCCCGAGAAATAATATCTAATTTAGATGAAAGTTAATTACGAGGACTCTTAAACTTGCCAGCAATCTCCGAGATTGATGTAGGTGGGCTGCAAAACAGAATTACAGTTTTATGAATATTTTATGAAGTTAAAATTCTTGGCCGTCTCCGAGATGTATTTAAGGTTATATAAATGCTGACATCCCAATGTTCCGTTCATTTGCACTCTCCCAGGTGTTTGGCTGTGGAAGCATTTGACTGCAAAATTGAAGGTCCATTTTCGCCGGAACTGAGTAATCGAAATTAGGTATTAGCATACGTAGTGTAGTGCGGAACATTCGCGGGGGCCGGCGCGCTGAATTAAGGTGGTGATAATTTATTCGGAAGGTAATGCCTATGGAGGATATATGTATTGAATCTATTTGTAAGTAAATATCCAGTCTTTAAAAATAGTTGTTTATAGATCAGCAACTGCAATCTGCTTCGTAAAACTTTGTCAAAAAAAGTACGTACGTGCTCTACGCACGTAGGTACGTACTTTTTTGTGGAGGTGCACAATGCACATCTAATAAATTTAACATTTCGGTAGAAGCCGATGACTGTAAAATATAACAAAGGTTACGCAAAACTTTGTACTAGAAAAATAAAAATCACGCATATCAATTTATAACACAGTTTTAAAATGAAAGTTTGCTCAAAAATCCGTAAAGAAAACAAAGACGGTCGTTTCAACATTTATGTGACATCTGATTGAAAAATGCTCTTCCATTTTACGATGTCAGCTTTTTAATAAAAATCTATTCTATCTTGTTACTTTATACTAGAAGACATCATATTTCTTTAAAGTACACTTTATTATTATGAAGGAATAAAAAAGTGATTGTTTTGAGCCATCTTGTTATATTAAAAGATTGAGACGTCTGGTCTGATAGGCATAAAATCGATTTTATATTTGTAGACAAGTTCATCGAATTTTAATAAATCTCCGTATTTGATCCATACTTATTACTCAGATACTTTATTATTATAATTTACACTTTATCACATCATTCCCATGGATTGTGTAAAAGCATGCTTGTTTATAATTATTTCAAATAGCAATATTTTGGCATGTCTGATACAGAGTGTAGTCTTTCAAATTTTCTAAATGACTGAGTTACCACCGCTGTAATAGATGTAATTAGGTATATACCTATTTATAATGAGATTATAATATGATGAGCCTTCCATAAATTTCTTACAGAATCATACAGTTCAGCTGTTTCAAATGTTTCATGATATTATTAGTATAGCTATTGTAAAGATAAACAGGTTGATTTTTAGTAGTACCCAATATTTATGTAAAAACTATAAGTTTGATTCAGTATTGCTGCAACAAGAGCACATTACAAACAATTTACTTTACATTTTATTGTAGCTGCACAACACAAAAACGAGCAATTCTTTTATCATTTCTCTTGAAAGAAACCTCACGAGTCTGGCTTCCATCGCGGCAAGGAGCTACGCTCTATACGAGTACTGACTGCTTCCGTACACAATTTGTTTGAGGTCTTGCCCTGTTGCTTTTTCAAGCTGACGAATGTGGGGTGTACTGTGTGGCTGGCGGGCGGTTCCCTTGCACCCATCTAAATATGTTTCAGGCAAGATAACGTGTGTGCTCGGTTTACGAAACGCGTTAGGGTTTAAGGGGATAAATCGGTTATGTGAAATAGGATTTTGGTAGTACGCTTGTTTGTGATAGAACTTGAACGTAAAATTTCATGCCTGAAATAGCGCCTTGTTTGACTTGGTGCAATGTAGTTGAACTTGTAGCTACCAACATACATTAATCCGAATAATTTTTAGACGAATATGAAAGTAACGCATTTTAAAATTACGAATAAATTACAACCCCCAAAATAAACTGCCGCAATAGTTGTAAACAAAAAAATATTAAAATAACGGAACTATTTTTTTTAAATATTTTAGTTATTATAGTTTCGATGTTTCAAATGTGCGATTTTTTATTAAGATCAAATAGTAAAAACTAATATTCCCGAAATTTCAATATTTAAAACTGGATTTTCACCCCACTTGGATTTTGTTATTACATAACCATTAAATGCATAGTCGGTAATTTAGCAACATCATAGCTTTATATTTTTGTACCTAATGTAGTGTGATAATCATAGTAAAATCTTTAGTATACCCGGTTAAAATAAACCCGTCGATCTTACGAATCATTAATAATCACGTAATAATAATAAATGGTTTCCATTGCTTCCAGATACAACAATTTCAGAAGATTAATTACGTACTCAATATTTCTTACAGAAGCAAGACGGGTAACCATAATTATGCGTATCATTATGATAAATTCTAGTTGTTCCAACGGGTAATTGAAATGAAAGGTATGGTTCGATTACTAGTCTATCAAATAAACACATACTCATATCCCTGTTACTGGTCTAACGTCACATTTGTGCACGAACAACCTGCCTGAAAATATTACACCATTTGTGTACCTATGTACGAAATTCCAGTAGGCTAAATAACTAGATTCTTCGATCATTTTCAGCAAAAAATCAAACCTATCGCTGTGTCAATCATCAACCAAAGTGCATTTTATTTTTGGATTCGCTATATTTTCAATTTAGATTACGCCTACGGTTGATAGACTTTTATACTTCTACTTCACAGTTAATCCCACCGAATAAATTTGATATCGATTGAAAATATTTTAAAGAGTTTTTACCATCAAGACTTCAAAAAGATTTAATCGGCTCCAAACTGGAAATACGTCTCGAAATTGTACCCATTTTCAGTGTTAATTCTTCGCCAATACTCTGGTAATACTGTTTATTTGGAGGAATGAGTGGGGCTTACGGAGGCCGGCTTCAGCGAGTCCGCTACATGAAGGGTGACGCGTAAGCCCCAACCCTTTTTTCCGTCTTCGCAAATCGTCAGGGATTAGCCCGAGCAGCTCACACCTTTTGGCAAATATTTTTTTTTGCGGATTAGCCGCGGTAACCGCCATGATACAAAGTGTTTTGACGTCGATCAATAACTCTACCCCAACTTATACAACGTTTTCACCACCCTTATTGATATTTAGATAAAGGCTTCTTTGGGGTTCCGAAAAAGTATTGCCTCGCCAAAGGATTTAATTTGAACAAGTTTTTTAAGGAATCTCTCGTATTTTCGGAATAGAATTCCTCCGTACGAATAAACGGAGTTCAATGGGAAGTATTAATCTTCCAACTGATGATTCGATTTTTAAAAACCTATTCATGTTCCTACACTCTTTTTGAACTTTGCAATTTAACTTCAGTGGAAGTTTCCACTACTTTTCTCGGAAGCTTGAACTTTTTGTCGCTCGGAGCGAGAAATGCTCATGTACGGATGTCGGTATTAAGAAGAATTGCGCGCATCATTTGCTACTTTATCCGTGTGCATTGAACAATGCCATTTTTATGACAAATAAAAATTATTGCATTGTAAATATTGGAAGAAATCTTTTAGTCGCGAGTGGAACGCAAAAGTTTGTTCGTTTCAAATTCAATATATTATGGCGAGCGTGCCGGCGCCGAGCCGACACCGAAACTCACTCGAGCGGAGCTCACAGAGAATTTATTGTTTTTCTAAGAAAATTCTCTCCTTACATCTCCACATCGCCTTTGATACCGCTGAAAGAGTTAAGCTGAACCCTTATTGTGGGTCCCATTAAAAAAATGTCGGAGCTACATCCCTTTGTCAATGGAGTATTCGTTGTTCGTTTTGTTAAAGTACTTTGTGCTCTCACAACGTTCAACTGACGGTAGCACTTGATCTTTGTACTAGTTTAGCTTCCTCATAAATTGGTACGATGTCTCAGTAAGCAACTAACTAGAAGCTCAATATTTCTTTTGATTGGTTCCAATCAAGCAATAGCACCGTTAGAAGCGTCCGTAGTCGAGCGGGCCTCAGTGATCGTAACTGATCGCTGAGGTTAAGCAACAACTGACACGGTCAGACATTGGATGGGTGACCAATTTCAAGTGGTGCTTTTCTGGACGCTTCCGTGCTTCGGACGGCACGCTAAGCCGTGGGTCCCGGTTGCTGCTTCGGCAGCAGTCGTTAAGCCTAGTCAGAGGCCTTCGGGCGGCTTGAAAACATCTGACAGTCGGGTTGCCCACTTACCCGACAACTCTCTCAGCACAAGCTTGCTTGCGTTAGGGTCCACCAACCCGCACTTGGCCAGCGTGGCGGACTAGGCCTAAACCCTTCCTTCAATGGAAGGAGACCCGTGCCCCAGCAGTGGGGACGTAATGGGTCGTGATGAAGCAATAGCACCTGCCGTGTTGTTTTTAGATGAACTTCTAGGAGGTACGTGACTCGCTTTAATCGCACCTGGTCAGTTTACTAAATTTCTAATACTTTTGCCGTGAAAGATATAATCTGGACACGTATGAGAACAAGCCATTATTACAATTGAGATAACATTTTTGGAACTTAAGGTCCATTTGCAGAGGTCCGGGACTTACTAACACGCGCTCAATAACTTTTAAAGAAGTGCCAAGGGCTGGATAGGGCCTGACCGGTCCAAGATAAAGCTTTTATCGAGGACATAATAACGGAGAAAAAAATCGTTAAGAGAGTAGAGTTTTAAACAGTAGTAGTTCTCAGCTTATTGGATTAAATTTACGTATTTTCCACGTAACACGTGTCTAGATTTAAGGACTCTAAAATGTGACTCTAAAGTGATGAATACAGTAAATAAATAAATAATACTCGTATGTAAATAAATAAATAACTCTACAAAGTAAATCATTATTTTTATCCGTATCTTGTAGTTGGATTGGAACGCTGATGTCATACATAATCTACGTACCTACAATAGTAAGTAGTTGGCATTTCACCATCTACGTACATATATTATACGACTTATATACCATGAATTTATAGATGAAGGCCGTGATAAGCCAATACACTGCCTCTTCTTCCACACAGGCTGCGAACTGCCGAGGCCTGGGACACGTGCAGGGCACTCTTGAGACTGATCCCTCTTTCTGCTTAGATTAAATTTGCTCCTATAAAAATGTGTCCTCGAGTCGATAACCCGAGTGTGTGCAGATGTCGCCGGCTGTATGAAGTCGCCGATAGGGTCCCGGGAACGTGCGCCGCTTGCCCAATGAATACCGCCCAAACTGATTTTTGGTAAAGACTTCTCGTGGCTTACCTTCTTAGCGACTTGAGTATGGCTGCCGCGGTACGACTAGTGCCTAAGCACTTAATTGTTGGACTGGTTTTGCTGATACGTAGCTTTTAAGGAACGTTCTGAACAATTCTAGTTACGTGCTGATGGAAACGGTAAGTTACCTTATAGAGTATACACGTCAGACGCAACGCTTAATTCTTTAACAACTATTTATAAAACATGTTTGCGATAGGGGATCTAATTTTTGTCATCGAGACGCTAAGAAGAAGACGAATCATAAAAAGTTGAAGTGAACAATTGAAATAAACTAAAAGAATTAACTTATAAAACAAAATTACCCAAAAGTATGGCAACTTAGGTAAAGTGGTCCGTTGGAACTTTTATTTGTGATCACGAAAAGAAACTTGTACATTAATGTTGTGAACAAAAATGCGAGTCACTTTACTCACTTTCCTTCAGCGAATCAATATTTAAAAGCATTGAAAGTTGGAAACAAAATAAATCTTTTTAACGATGTCTTTGTTAAAAATCTCCCTTTGCCCTTTCTTGAATTTCCGAACTTTGACTCGGAAAAATACTTATTAATGTTCACTGAGAATCAATTTCATATTATCCATTGATACTTTCAGACTTAAGAAGAAGGGTATAAGTTTAAACGGATTTGTTTTTGTTTTGAATTAGGTAAAAAATATAAAAGCAAAACGGTTAAACTGATCGTTTCATAAAAATCTATACTTAATCTATTTTTTTAAAGAAACGGCAGAGTTTATGGTAAATACTGACCTAAAGTCGTTTAAACTTTATCCCTCACAAATACACTCACGATTTGCATATTAACAACATGAATATCGAGAAAACTCTACATTGAAGCTGACCGCAACAAACATAGTAGTTGTACGATATCATCGGCCCGTGGCCGGCAACCCGCGTGTTTCATCCCTAGGGGGTAATATAAAGTATGCAACTACATACCTCATGCTGGCTTACCTTCAGACCTTCCTATGTTCAAATATTTGTGTTTAAATATATCTCTATCGCTTTGAATATAATGTCGTATTTGGCCATTATAACAATAGCTTTTGAATAGAATCCCAAATCTATCGCATATTTATTTGATTATTTCAGTTTTTGTCATTTGAATATTCAATTATTCCATAATTTGTCTTGTTCCAAAAAATCTAATAGATACCTGTCTGGTATTTTAAGTATTTGAGACTAGAAGATATTCTACAATTCTATGAAATTCCATTAAATTTAATCTTTAAAACCTTAAGCCATTGTAATTGCTCTACTTCTTAGAACTGCTGTCTCCATTATTTCTGCTGACAAATTATCAAAACTGTAAATGTAATGTTATAGTTTAACATAATATTAACTTTATCTTTGTTTTCTTGCGAAAATACACTTTGTATTTAAGCCAAGAAAAACAAACTCAATAGCCGGGTACAAACATCCCTGGGGGGACATACGGAACCGCGGCGCACTTGGCTCGCTAATACAATACAATGCATTACCAACGTACCCACACGAATAAAAAATATTCCCGCTATAACAATTTTAATGCTCGTGTTTTTTATTTACACCCAAAACGTTACAAGCGAGCAACAACTTATGTATGCGAAGTTTAAGAAGCTCTTAAAATTATAAATATAAGTTTGAAATGGCTGTATTAATTTTTATGTACGTGAATCCTGATCAAAAGTAAATATTATAATAGCGAAGGTAATCTTTCATTATTTTCATCAGGGTACTGTATTAGATTTTATAATAAGCTTCCAGCAGAAGTTGCTCAAATGCCAGAGAATAAGTTTAAGTGTTACATTAAAGAGAAACTCAGTAAAAAAGCTTATTATAAAATTGATGATTACTTAGAGGACGTTAATGCATGGCTGTGATAAGTAGTTAGCTCTGCTCATATTATTATAATAATAATTATTAAGCTTATATGTATTGTATACCAACTAGTTTTAAGTCTTTTTTTGAAAAGATGGCTCAGGAGTTTCTTGCCTCCGTTCTTCTCCTTAGACAGAAAGAGCCCCCCCTTATCCGAACGGAGAGTAATTTGTAAAAATTGACGTTCATCAGAAAATTTTATATTTGTACGATGAATAAAAAAATTTGAGTTTGAGTTTGAGAGTTTGAGTTCATTGTAGTAACGCAAAGAGGTGCTAAATAAATTTTATCTAGGAATACGCAAACATTTTCGTTTATCTTCGTAAATCAGCACTATCAAGGCACGGTTCCCAAAACACCCATTCTCAAAACTGAATAATCCATTACCCAATATCAAAGTTTCCCAGAACATTATTGTGTCGAAAATATATGTTTTCATTTTAAATAACTGTGCCTGAAAGTCCTAATACCAAATTAACAATATTTTCGGAAACGGATTATAGAATAGAATAGAATAGAATACTCTTTATTTTGCACCATTAAAAACACATTACAATTCACAACTTATATACATAACATAGTACAAAAAAGGCGGCCTTATTGCTTAAAGCAATCTCTACCAGACAACCTTTATTTAATTATATATAAGTACCAACTGTATTTATCTCCGAAATCAGAGAAATATACAAAATGGTTTAATTTATAAAATATATTGTTTACAAATTGACTAAGTTCAACCTAGCTTGTCATTAAAGGCTAGCAGTAACTCAGTAATGGGAATCCATTTTCTACTAACCACCATCAGTGCAATTATTGATCGTAGTTCAGTTTTCTAAGAACTTGCGGTAACAAGATAAGGGCAAATCTACCGTGAAATATTGTGATCCACGAGTAAATTTTTATAAAATAGGTATTATTTAATTATTTTTTATACACATACTTGTAATACGTATCTACGCAACCGCTCCTCTCTACCATACCCTGACCATAGACTAACTGACATAACTTTAGTAGAATATAGCTAATTAAAGCAAAACATTCTAATTTTTAAGCGACCACTTTTTTTAACTGATAGCAAAGTAGGAGCAACAGTAGACAAAATATTACGTAGTCTATGGTGCAACCCCATCAGCCTCATCATAAAGTGTTCTAATCCCTTATTTTTTATCTAAGCCTAAAATTAAGTAGATAAATAACAGTCTATAGCAAGCCTTATCCTAAGAGAAGGCCTCACGTTCCGGCCGAGCTATCAATCTTAGGGCTATTACAATGTTTAGCGCCTGATGTATTGTTTCGGCATCAATAAAGTTTTGATGAATTTTCATGTACTCTCCCTCCCGGCTTTGTTCAGCAGGATATTGATGAATAATTTGACGGCTCAGCAATGTTGCTTAATTTAATTACACAAAGACCATTCTCCATTGATACCGATCTCTAAATCTATGGATGAGACAAAAGTTTGTTAACTGTTTATGTTCAATTTTGGTGCGTATTATTGCGAAGTTTAGGTAAGTATGGCTTTCTGTGTAGCTGTGTACGCATATAACATTCTGTTGGAGTGTTTAATCCCCGATCAAGGGGTGTTATACCTCTAAAAGGGGTACGTGAGTAAGATATACCTAATATGTACATTGCTTCAAAATGGATGGGACAGTTTCATATACGTTTTGGAGGTACTTTATAGACCCTAGAGGTGAAACGTCTTTTTATGCAAATAATAATTAAACAAACTGAAGTTTCCATCCATTTTTTTTTTTTTAAAACTGAAGTTTGAAGACCTCCGTGAAAACTAACCAATAGTCAGATGACACTGGCCACTTGTGTAAAAATATAAAGCTACTCTGTTTTTACAATTACACCGAACAATTTTACAGTGATATCTTTTAGAAAACGAAAATCTCAATTCACAATTTGCATAAGTAACCGGGTCTCGATATCTATCGACTGTCACGGACACTGCCCACCGGCGACGCGGCCGTGCCAACGACAAGTTGTTCCCTTTCATTCTTATTTTATATTCCTTCAGCAATCTTGGACTTGCTTGCATTGTGTGGTTTCTTTGGAAATGTTTAAGACTAATCCTAGTTAAACGTACTCGTACGTTCTTTAATGACGAATTGATTGAATGATTGGGAACCTGAAAGTAAGTATGACACGACTACAAAACAATAAATATGAACATTTACTTGTCGTTTTTTCATGTCAATTATACATATTATGTTCTAAACTGTTATGTGTGTTCATTTGAGTAGCTTATGACCGTTAATTATAAATATATTCAATATTATAATCGTGGATATGACAAAACATAAAATCAGTTGCCTAGTGCGAATACGATACATCATAAATTTAATGGATATTGATGACTTATGTTATTTTGACAACAATCACACAGTAAACCTTTATACCCGTGTAATAACAAGTATTTACCTGATATTTACACAGTCAGCTGTAAGTATTTCGACCAGCCGTAGCGAGATAACTGCACGTTTTTATCATTTAAAGACCACACATGAATCAAGTCGCTGAAACTAAAAAAGTGTAATAATTTAAACGGAATCTTGCAGCTAACACGAGGAGAGGAAGTACGTCGGAAGCCAGGCGAAGCATATTTAATTTTTCTTGCGGCGTCCTCGGTCGCTTTGTGTGAAAATTTTGCAACACTTTTTCCCTTGAGAACTATATGTTTCAGTAACACTGTTTTTATAAACTTGTTGCTGCAGTTTTTATTCTAGATTTTATTTATGTCTAATGCAATATTTTTTCTGTATTTTCTTTCTAAACATTTCTATACGGCAAAACAACCTAAGATTCCATTCTAAGACCAATGGCATTTTGTCAGTATCAGACACACATTACAGTATACATATATACACTTTTTGCTATCCCATTGAAGTGTCCACATTCATTACTTCCCCTATCTAATGAAGATATTCTCCGAAACAGATAGTATCAGTGTAGAGCTTGTTTATTTCGCTCTAACCCACGTTTATCTATACTGGCCCGTCCGCTAGTAGCAGCCCGCAGCCGGCGGGTGGCGCGATATATTTCCCCGACGCCCATGATTCGCTACTTAAGCGCGATAGGAAAATCGTAAATTCAAAGGAAGGAGTTTTCTTTATAGTCGCCAAACGCTTTCATACATAAGCACGTATTTGGGCGCATACGGCTGAACGGGACCAAATGGCACCGAATTATAATACCATCCGTTACGTTCCACACCCCTACTTTTTGAATCTTTTACAGCGAGCGCGTAATACGATTTTCATTGAGCCGTTTCCTTTAAGATTAGGAGAGCTATTGACAACGCTGTGACTAATGTGTTTGTTTATGGGTCGTGTAAATAATAATATGTTCGGATACATTAAATTTATTGGATCTTGTTCTTTGCTCTTTTTCGCTTTTAAGATGGTATACGGGACGAGGAATATAATAATACTAGCTGTTGCCCGCGAGCTTCGCTTCGCCTTAAAATTATTTTGCCGTGGACTACTCCCGAACTACCTACCCAATAACATGCCATGGTGGTATTAAATTAGATGAAAGTTGACAAATAAGTACGAAGATACTTGACTAAAAATGATTTTCATGACTTCATTGAGCAAAGACTTGTATAGCAATGGCAGAATAGTAATTTATAAATGTTTAATTTCAAGCATCTAACTTATGCAGTTTTGGTTTTTTTCATACTACTTATTTTTTTTCACTTTAACTCCCATTTTTCAAAACAAAACCATAACTTTACTAAGGTGTGCAGACATGTTAGATTGAAAACATCTAGGTATCTTGCAATATCCTATTGTAAATAAGCTTTACGGCTGTTTTAACAGCATGCAGATTTCATCACGCACGTGGGATAGCACGCCATTTTCCCGCATCTCGTGTGCATATTCCACGCGTCACAATGAATACTTGTATGAACGCGTGCGGGGAAATCCCGCGTGCGTGATCAAATCCGCATGCTGTTAAAAACAGCCTAAGTTAATGCCGAATTTCAACCGCTAACTCCGGTTTTTGTGGGAAAATACGGTACCTAAGCTACGTCCCTTCCTAATTTCAAGTGCCTACGCTACGTTTAGCCTGTGCGTGTCAGTCATGGGAATTCCGTATAGAAAATCTCTGCATATTTTCCTAAAACACCTACGTAATAAGTTTCATGGTTTTATCTTAAAAAATGACGCATAAGAACCAAATGACAATGAATTAAACGTATTGAAAAGTACAGTCGTTTATTGGGTTGTTTTCGAGGACCTTAAAAACTTACTGCAAATACATACAAACTATAAGTACATTAGCTAAAATCAAACCATACCGCGATCTATATCCGATCCGACAACGCCATCTAGGAGCGGACATAGCTACTATATAAATTAAACTTCTAAAACTCAACACCCATAAAACTTTCAACCCCTATATTACACCCCCACACTGGGTTTTTTTTATATGCTAATTATTATTTATTTGTGATTATGTAGTGCCTAAATACAAAATATAATGTTTTTATCTTCAAAAATGACGAACTTCATACAAAATATGAACACCTATTTCATCCACTCACAGATCGAAGTTTCAAAAACGCTAGAACAAAATGTTTAATTATTGCTCATCAAGTGCTTAAATATAAAGTTTATTTAAAAAAAGATCTACCCCGGCCGGGAATCGAACCCGGGACCTTCGGCATAGCAGTCAGGGTCACTAACCACTACGCCAGTCAGCCGTAGTATTTTTATCTTTTAAAATTAAGTATTCGCATACAACTTTTAACCCCCCCTTTTAACCCCTTACAACCTCCGTTTCGCAATAAAAAGTAGCCTATGTTCTTTCTCAGGGTCTAGACCATATGTATACCAAATTTCATTCAAATCCGTTCAGTAGTTTTGGCGTGAAAGAGTAACAGACAGACAGACAGACAGACAGTTCCGGATATAACCAACAGATGGCACTAAAAGCGCAATACAGAGAGCTTGTATGGAACCAAGGCGAATTAATATGAAGATCCTACATCGCGGTATTAAAGTTTTTCAGTTGTCTGAAATAAATACAAAACCTAATATGTTAAATCTATTCTATAGTAGGAGAGTCAGACAGTGACTTTCGCATTTATAATATGAGTTAATATGAGTTAATATGAGTTAATGAGTTAATTAATTAGTTAATAAGTTAATATTGCTGATTTTGTGACACATTATTTTAACTTTACTGCTTTTGCGGTGGTAATTTTAAATTTAGTAATGTACCTACCTATTTATTTATCATTTAGCATTGTCTGCGTAAACCACTTTTTACATATCTATTCCAAATCTAAACTCTGCTAGTGCCGAAATTAAAATTTACGTCTGCACTCGGTTCCAGTGTATTCAAAATAGTGTAAAAATGGAGTTGTAGGAATTGAGTGGAATGTCATCTTTTGACGAACGTATCTCGTCCAGTCGCAGTTGTTCTTTTTCCCTCGTGCCTCGGTGGCTTTGCGTCCCGTTCCGAAAAATTTTATCCAGCAATCTGGTGCAAAATTCCATTTCTGGAAATAGGTTTCCATGGCAACGGAGGATCGTCAGCGAACACTCTAGTGAAGCCATATGCATGCGGGCGGGAATTAGATTTAAGTATTTGCATGCAAGATTGGGCTTTAACGGAAGATTCGTAGAATACATTTAAGAATATCAATCACCGTGCGGCTTGACGTGCCTACTCAAACTGAGAAAGGCTGAAAGCTGTTTGACAGGATTTCGCGCCGTTCCCCTGGGATTCGGTAAAATCGGAATCGAGAAACTCCGATAGCTGAACAAGGTTGCTGAAAATAGATATGTAGATTGGTGGCAGATCTATATATTATAGCCTATAAAGCTCTATATGAGACTAGATAAATTCAGCACGAAAGTGATACTTCTGCAGTTCCCATGGCGCTACTGCCCTATCGTGTGCTACGGGGGGTTCCCCCAATCCAATACTCCGTAGTCTGCGGTCGTCCGTCCGACAGACTCACAGACCTCCCGCTACCCGCTCTATGAACAACTCTATGTAGTGCTTTGTTACTAAATTGAAAAACATGTTGGAGTTTTTTAAAGGTCCGTTTTGCCGTTTTGACCTACTGTGTTTTGAAATGAATGATTCTGGAAGTATGCACGTATATAACAAAAACAATACGGTAAATAATATTTGATATTCATCAACATTATTAAAATACCTATAGCTTCGTATAACATCGCATAACGATTTCGAGTGTTCAAAAATTGGCGTAAAACGAGAATTATTTGGTAGAAAGCTCATTGAAACCTCGTTTGGAGTATGGACGCGAAATATGGCGTTGGTACGTGATAAAATAATAGGTTCGGAGCCATCGCGCGCTCACGCCTCTTTTGAAATAGGAACCGATGCGTTTGACATCTGGCAGTTACCCGCAATGTATGGATGCGACATGACTACTCGTGTTTGGCACTTTATTCGTGTACTATTCGTACAGCTACTTATACGCTCACGAGCAATGAGCAATAAAAAAAATCTTGGGTGAAAAGCACTACCAAATTTTTCGTAAACGGTAATAGGTACCTAAATGACGCCTTCTGCAATATTGAAGTAAGTACATTTAGTTGCGCATCAAAATATGACCAACTAAAAACGTAAATATTGTGTGCAAATTTAAAATTTTATGATTTTTTTATCTATTGGGACTATTTGGGGCAGGTATTTACGAAGTGGCAATGGGCTGGCCACGTAGCCCGCAGAACCGACGACCGCTGGAGTACAAAGGTTCTGGAGTGGAGACCCCGTGTCGACAAACGGCGTGTCGGTCGCCACCCAACCCGTTGGTCTGATGATCTGCGGAAGGTAGCGGGAAGCCGCTGGATGCAGATGGCGGGTGACCGTTTGAGGTGGCGATCGTTAGGAGAGGCCTATGTCCAACAGTGGACTACAGAAGGCTGAGAGAGAGAGATTTACAAAGTGGAACTTTTTCATAGCGCGCGGGTGTATTAGGTAGTAATGTTACCTGAAAACATTGTTTCCTCACTAAGCATCTAAGGCGAGCATCAATCACTCTTTATTTACCCGAGAGCCTTCGAGGATCCGAGACAATACAGCTTTTGCTATCAAAAAGAGAAAAAGGCAACAATTCTTTTAGAAGAAACGCAGACAGACCTTCGTTGTAACAAAGCCTTTGATAATAAATAAAAGTAAAATCCACTTTCATAAGAACAGAAACCATCATTTTACTAAATGCTGATTACAGTAATTAATAATAATGAAGTAGTTTCTATAAATATTTAAATATCATTCTTGAATTATGAACTATAGTTATCTTGAACTCAAAACGGTAAGTGAGAAGTAGAACGGTAGGGGCAAATTCTGTTCCTCATAGTGTTTCGTGACGTCACTTTTATTATACAAGGATACAATAAACAAATGAAGTAAAATAATTAGTAGCTCTTATACACTGTGTTGATTACTACTGATAATACCTAGTAACACAGCCTGTGCAGCGCCGTTACGTGTTGTAGAAAAACACACAGAAACATTTCCAATTTATAACACACCTACAGTTAGTGTTAAAAGTATGGCGTACAATACTTAGGGCCGTATCTCTGTAATTATGACTTAGACTGTGACAGCATGTCTTTTATCTCGGAGGTAGCAATTAACCCTACATTGTGAAACAGGCGCTTAAAATCATATATAATTTCTTTCCGGCTAGCAAGTTCAGCCGGACCAGTTCGGACACTGTTCGCGTTCAATTAACTTTGTTTGTGAATTAATATCGTGATTGATGGCATCCCTAACGATACATGGAATTTCCACAGTCATTAATTGACGTGCTGTTGAGTGAGTGCGAGGGCACTCGACCAATCAGCGAGCAGAGTTCAGACGTCGAACACTAAATTAATAAGTTATGTAAAAATAACGGACACATTGGATAAGAAGTCTCGTTTTAAACTTTCAGCGCTGAATTTCGAATGAATCACTTATTATTTGGTATATGTTCGTTATATTTTTGAATTCTACTGTATAGTTCTGTGTCATGTTCATGTCCCATGGGTATGACAGGCAGGAGCCGCAGGAGATAATAATAATTACAGTAATTAAAATTATGCCTACAAACGAAGCTGCATTGTAATATTACAAAGCAAAAACCGGTTCAGAGAATGATAATAAATAATAATACAATGTATTAAAGATATTATTAAATGGTGCGCAAAATTTGGTGTAAAAATGAAAAATCATTTCCAGGAACATTTAAACGCTCCTTCCCTCACCGTAAAATTTCATAATATTCACATAAAGTTACAATTCCAAATGGAAAATATGAATACGACCATTTTACCGTTTCCGTTCAAGATTCAATATTTTTCAAATCCAATAAACGTTGTACAGGCTTCGCATATCGTTACGTGTATTTGGGTATTATGCGATTTACATGTGAATAAAAATGCAACAAAAGAGTTTTTTTTTCAATTGATTCTGAAAAGAAATTTAATGTTTTTGTAATAACATAATGCATGAAATATTGCAATTAACATAATACATTCGCGAGCAATTCGAATGGCATCATTTTTTTAACATTTGAACACAATATAGACGTTTTAGTTGATAACATTCTGATGCGCTATAAATGTACTTAAATATTGCAGACGGTTTTACGTTTAGGACTAATTTGGTAGTATGTTACTGGAAGATTTCCATATCACAATCGCAAATAAACGATATAACCATTAAAAAATAGCACATTACGTATTATGTCACTATTTAGACATTTTCTCAACATCAAACCGAAGACAGTACACAGAACGGCCATTTGGCAACGCTTCACCAGCCGTAAATATCAGCTGGTGACTACAGCAGCGCCATCAAACGTCAAAATCTAAACCAGAAGCGCGCAATCAACAGCCGGCCATAATGAATTCGCTGGAAATGGCCAGTAAAGGGCAATTGCCACAAGACTATTATTCAATCGGAGCAATATATCTCGGTCAGTGGACCGGGCGATCGCTGGCTCCGCAAAAGTTGGCAAGCCGGCCGAGACCACTGCCAATTTCCATTAGCCCATCATCCAAAACGAAAAAATGCATATTCGCACACTTTTTTTTCATTCAATTAAAATTGGCCACCAACCAAAACGGTTAGACGCTTTGATAGGGGTCGCGGCGCGGTGTGATTGCGCGGTAGTGGCGTGCCTTGCTCCGCTCACCTATTGGTGTCAATGCAATAAGACAAAGATAAGTATCAAACTGATTTTGCTCTGCTTAATAGTAGACGATAGGGCTGATGACTACATATTATAATGATATAGTATACATAGAATACTACTCTAACAGATATTTTACAGATAAACATGAAAGAAAATCGGCAGAGATCCCGATAATTACGTCATAACTTTTCCGCGGCAACATCGAAAATCCATAAGCTTTCAATATCGCAAACTGAGTCAGTTCCTTTCCCCACGGCGGCTGGATCTGAATATCAAAAATATCTGAAACAGATCGTCAGTACTCCAAACACGTTTATCGGGACCCTATCACTTCCCTCTTTACTGACTGCTTGTCGCCATCTGCACACTCCGGCCTAATCCAATAACATATTTGATTACATAACAATAACAGAAAGATGAATTTGCAATATCAACTGCGGTTGCCTTCCGAATAAAATGTGCTGCGAGAATAGGGTAGGTATTCTTCCGTTGTCGTTTTTATTTCATATAAAGTTTCCTCGATGATTCAGGATACTTTCCTTCAAAGCACGTTGAATGATTGTACTTAAATTTCTTAATTGAAAAGATGCCAGGATTTGAACACTCGACTTCTCGAATGAGAGGACCAGACCTTATTAATTTCGCCACCCTGTAGATGTTTAAAAAAAAACACACAGACACGTTAAACTTATAACATCCGTTTTTTTACATCAAGGGTTAAAAATGAAACATGACTAAAAGCAAAGGATCCGTTTTCAAACTCAAAGTAAGTAGGTACCTATTTAAAAACTTCGGAATCAAATAATTGTTTTTCAGTTTATGAAACTTGATATTAAAATAGATTCAAAACAGCGATTAGGTAGAATCCATGAGAAGTCAAGTTAAAATCAATATATTCTTACTTAATCCAGCTTAAATGTTGATAGGTCCGGATGAGTAAATTTTCGAGCAATTTACTGAAATAAATACTTAAATATTCAGATCTTTCTCGGTAATTTTGTAGGTTTTCGGAATTGAGTTAACTGGCTTATAAATATTCAATGTCGTAGTTCTATTTTACTGTAACCCAATTACAAAGTCACATTGATATTTTCCTTTCCAAAATACGTTGATCCGTAAAACACAATCTCGAGCAATGAAAAAGTTCCACTCACAGAATGGCGACTCCAACAGACCCCAATATTTTATATCATTTAACTAGGAATTTGATCAAAATATATACGTGTTTAGTTGGTAATATTCGGATTCGATCATTCTTCTTCTTCTTCTTCTTCCTTGCCTTATCCTTATTTAGGGTCGGCTTTGATTCGGCTTTGATTCGATCATTATCATCGATTAAATGCACTTCAATATTGCAGACTTTCCGGTTAAAAGTAATTTGGTACTATTTTCACTGGAACTTTTTCATTGCTCGTGAGTGTAATATGATTGCCTGGGATATGAAACCTGTATCATCTCGACTATTGAGAAACTGAATTACAAACTCTCTTACCACAAAACCATGATTCCACCCGAAAGTCTAACGAGGGATTTACCACCGTGTTTGTCTAACGCTTAATTTAATACAAATTGGCCTACCCAAATATTCTAAGTCCAGCGGGGTTGCCAGACCAAAAACATACAATGTAAGTAGTAGGATATTATTGGGCATTCTATTCCACCTTGCATTCGTTTGAGCTCACTTCTCACCGCGCCGACGGCGGCGCGTCTCGTCGTTCGCCCAATCGAATGCAAGGTGTAATAGAACACCCAATAATATCGGAGTGTAACCGTCTTGGTCCAACCGATGAACGAAAATTACTTGCACTTAAAAAACGATGATATGGTTTTACAAAGAAAAAACAGGTTAAATGCTAGGTACTCACCAAAAAAACCAACGAGCAAAAACATTTAAGCACAACACACCATAACATTAGTTAAAGGATTCCCAAGTTATACCGACTCTTGTATATCAAATAGATAGATTGAATAACCATAATTAAAGATACAACAGCACATATTATTATTCACGGTATTATTGAGATGTCTTTTTCGCTTCTTCGATGACATAAAATATTTTTTAGGGTAAAGTATACTTGTATTATTTATATTTTGTACAATTACATTATATTTCGTGACCAGATTGGCGTCTCCCACTCTAAAATGTTTCAGTCTTACAAATATCAAGTCTTACAAAATCTGGTGTCAGTTTGACTTCTCGTGATGATTTTTCAGACAATGACACAAAACATAGAATTTTCGACTTTATAATATTTTGCGATCAGATTGACGTCTCCCACTGTTAGAAAGATTCAACACCACAAATATCTTTGCGATCAGATTGACGTCTCGTGTTGGTCTCTCATGTTAACAGTGACACAAAAAATTACAGTTCGTCTCAATTCAATTTTGTGGTCAGATTAACGTCTCCCATTGTAAGAAAGATTCAACACCCCAAATTTAATTTGCAAACTCGTTAGAGTGACACAAAATTTACAATGAGTTATTTTATTGGCAAAACTAAGAAATACTCGTATTTTTACCTGTATTATATTTCATGTAGTAGAAACACTGAGAACACCTTATGTTCCCGCAAAAAATATGTGATCAGATTGACGTCTCCTGTATATCTTTTATTACAGCAAATACAGAACATTTTACAGAAATATGAAACTTTAACTACATCCTCTTTGGGTATCCTTTATTAGGATTTTTTTAATTTAATTTATTGCATAATAACAACTTCACTGACACTTTGATTAGAACGGTATTATGACTGACTATGTATGCGGTGTAGGTAACCGACAGGGGTTAGTAATCAGTGGTTCATAAATGCAACTTCAAGAAGTTATTATTAATTTATTCCAAGCATAATTATACCCTGCACACACCAAATAGTATAAGTTGTACTGTCTCGTTCCTGACTTTATATTTGGTTTTCATTTATTTATTGCTCAAAGTAATTATCTGTGACCCAGACCGGACGCAGACAAAACTTCTCAGTTTTTTGTAATCTCAGATAATATTACCTACATGACTTATCAGTATAAAAAAAAATGGATAACTAATGAATTTCAATAATCCTTAAAAAAATATAAAAACATTTATAGTTCTAATCCTAAAAAAGGTTTACTATCTATGTCATACCTAAATAGTAGACCAGGAGCAAGACAGAAAAAAACATTCTTACAATAATATGCGATAAACTTCTAAATTATATTATCTTTAAATACTTCAAATAATTTGTATTATTAGTACTTATTAAAGTTGTACTACTACTTAGAAGTTTTTTTCTTTTTTCATTCGGTAGCTTGCTTGTTACCTATGCAAGTATCAATGTTTATACCCACGTAATCTACGTTATAAGTAGCTATACATAAATACAATCATTTTTTATTTTTATATATGTACCTATAGTAGAAGCATACGTTATAGTGATCGCTTTCAGTAGGTATCACAAAAAACAAAAAAAAAAACTTGAAACGATCAAGCTATTTAAACAATAAATATTTGAATCAACCAAATTACAATACACGGCTCTTGGACTATTTTCATTTCATACCTATGTTAAGCCCTGCACTTACTTCAGATTGCACAACTTCCTGACAAGTAATACGATATTATTGTTTTCACTGAATGACGCAAGTTGCGCGACCGCATCAATTGGTCTCCGAAATATGCTGACTCTATGGCTATTGCGTACTGGCGTGACCTCGCCGGAGGCCAACATGACTGGTTGGGCATATGCTTTTTGGAGGTGGTGCAAAAATTTAAGGTGTTTGAAACCAAAATGTAATAACTATTGTTTTTGCTTCCGATTTATAAACATAATTAATCCTACGAACAAAGCTCATTTTCATTTTTGTTTTAAATCAGTACTTGATACTTAAATTTAAACACAAGAAAAACTATATAAACCTGTATATTTAACGATTTCCCTAAAACTCTTCAGTGCCGAAATCGTCTTCAGTACCATCTCGTTACTCTGTGCGTGTTACTCTCTGCGATCACCTCGCTACTTGTCGCTAGCTTCTCGTCGTATCCAAGTTCCTGATATCGAAATGTTAGTGAGTATAACTACAACTAATATTTTTTTCTTGTATTAAATTTTTATGTCTTTATTTTCTCTATTCAACTGTACTTTCGGAGACAGTCAGTTTTTCTCACCGAGACTGTACGTCTTAATCCTTATCATTATGTAAACTAAAGTTGTTTTTTTTTTTTTAATAATTCTTCCAGGTCGGACTCAGAGTTTGAATATCCTGGTGTGCCAGTGCCTGTGCAGCTAAGCAAGAAGCAGAAGTCTCCAGCAGGCTCCAAGCGCAAGGCTACGACGAGTTCCAACGAGGCTAGGTAAGCAATCAATAATGTAACTTTCATCCTTATGTTTCTGTGTTCCTCTGTACGACTAATTAGTTTGACTTGTCTGTATGTCTTTCCTAGATCTTAAACGGGTGAACCGATTTGGGTTCCGTACTTAATTTATACACTCATTTGTTTTAATATCGAGGGTTTTTAACCTTAGCTTCGTTAGGTTATTTAATTATAATTATATTTTTTTCCGTTCTACTGTAGGCTTTTCTAATCATTATTAAAACCAAAAATCTTTTTTTATTTATTCCAGGTCGGACTCAGAGTTAGAATATCCTGTGCAGCTGAGCAGGAAGCCGAAGTCTCCAGCGGGCTCCAAGCGCAAGGTGTCGAGTTCCAACGAGGAAGCGGCTAGGTAAGCAATCAATACTTTCATATTTAATATTCTGACAAAGTACTTTAACGAATTCTTTAATTGACAAAACTCCCTATTCTAGTTTAGTTTGACCCCCTGAGTTTCACCAAGTTTCACCCACTTTCGGCTTCGCATATCCTTTTTGCAACACCCTGTATAATAAAACATTTTAAATTCAGAATGAAATTTCTTTAATCATCATTTTACTAAGGAAATTGCAATTGAACCACTTTTACAAAGAAATATTATCTACATAAATAAATAATATATACATAAAGTACCTACTATAATTTTATAAAATAACAACTAATTTAATTGAACAATTTAGCGCGAGAATTTTAAAACCTAACTGTATTACAAAAAGGTCCCATTGTAGTTAACTTGTAAAATTTTGGTTAGTTTCTTAACTGTTTGTGTCACGTGAATGCGTTACGTTTGCTAGCTCGATTCATCACCACTTCGCTCTATTGTAGACCTACTTTCTGACTAGATAAATAAATACACAGACCAGTAATAATATTCTTATTTTTTAGTTAAATAGTCATCTTATCTTTATTTCTTTTTCACAGATCTACCACTAAGAAGAAGCCGGCTGGAGATCTCTTCGCAATTATTCGCGACGCCGAGAAGGTCGCGAAAACCTGCCCAGAGCAGCATCAGCTGGGCTCCAGTATCGTGACGCGAGTTGCCAGCGGTCACGTTCGTCGCGCCGCTCCCACGGAAGGGGAGTTTTATGTGGAGCTCAAGGTGTATAACACCGTCGATGCTGCCAGTACCACCTCACAAGAAAGGTGGAAGAAGGCTCTGGTGACTGTTCGGTTGCAAGCCGATCAAGACACGCCTCACTGGGAGGCCTTACAAAAATTCATGAAGAGTGTATACACACTCTTCGAAGACACCGAGCCAACATTTTATGGCGAAAAAATAAACATAAAATAATAATATAATATAATAATAATAAATAATATTTTATGTTTATTTTTTTATATCAAATAATAATATTATTATTTATTATAATAATAAATAATATTTTATGTTTCTATAATATTAGGTTTTTTTTGTTGAAGTAAAATTTTATAACGTTAAAATAAATATAAAATAATAATATTTTCTCGTTTTAGTTATTAGGTTTTTTTTGTTTTACCTACTAATCATAGTTAGTTACACTTATAGGATTTTTATTTAAAGTTCTGGTCAATTTCAATTTTTTATTTACGCAGCCTTACTAGATATTTTTATTTAAAGTTCTGATCAATTTCAATTTTATAGCTACAATGCCTTACTGTACTACTTGTAAAACTCTTATCAACCCGAAAAGCTGGGTAGGGCACTTGCGTAGCAGTGACCACAAAAGCAGGGCTGTAACTTATCGCTTGTCAGATGATGTTGAGATTCTTGCCTCTGCATTCCGTAATCGCATTGCGACTTATAAGATAAAGGCTAATGATGATGCACAGCGTTCATTGGATTCATTTTTTCAGTCTATTCATGATAAAATAAAATCTCTAATAAATCAGTCATTGAAAACCCACTTTTGCATAAAAGTAAATATTGAGCTATTCTCATTTTTCCTAATGTACAAAAATGATTCGCAAGAACTAAAGTCGTTTGGAACGAAAAACGTAACTCTACACATGAATTACAATTTCGATTCTTTTTTCTCAGAAATTAAAAGCACTTTGAAAAAAAAGATTGAAGAGTTTTCCGAGCAAGATAGCGGCTGGACCTTTTTGAGTAACTCTCATCTTGAAATCAACATCAATAAATATCAACCATTAAGTGGGTCATCTTTCATAGAATTACCAAAATTTATAAAAAACAAAAAAGCGTGTGTCAATATTAAAAATGATGATCCTTACTGTTTTCTTTGGTGTGTTACAGCTGCTCTATTTCCTTCAAAAAGCCATCCCGACAGGGTTTCGTCTTATCCAGACTTTCGTAATATTTTTAACATACAGGGTATGTCATTTCCAACAAATTTTTCAGACATTGCAGTGTTCGAAAAAAATAATCCAGATATAGCTATTTTTGTATATGGTCTGCAGGGTAAGAAAACTGTTATAGGCCCATTGTACAGGTCAGACTCTTCTACTGCAAAAAATATAGTTCATTTACTGTTTCTAGAGAATGATGAGGGATCTCACTTTTGCTTAATTAAAAATCTTCCCCGCCTGGTCAGAAGTCAAATAACAAAACATCATCAGCAGTTACATTTTTGTGACTCTTGCCTCCTTTTTTTCAACACATCGAATGAAGTAGAAAATCATTTGTGTGGAGGTATTGCAACAGTCCTCCCTAATCAAGGTTCATTTCTTGCATTTAAGAATTATGAACGAAAACAAAATATGCCCTTTATTATTTACGCCGACTTTGAAACAATGCTTCAACGTCATCAAGGTTGTGAAGCCGATCCCGACATTGCGAGCACTAGCACATTGCAACAACATGTCCCGTCAGCATTTGGTTACTATATTGTTTGCACTATGGATGAAAAGTATAATCGGTATGTTAGCTATCGCGGTACAGACTGCGTGTCAAAGTTTGTTGAATGGCTTTATCGAGACACAAAGCAAATATATGCTGTTTTAAAAAAGAATGTAAAAATTATATTTACAGAAGATAATCTTAAAAGTTTTGAAACTGCTATCCGCTGTCATATTTGTGATCATCTTTTATTATTCGATAAAGTTCGAGATCATTGCCATATCACAGGTCTTTATCGGGGGGCGGCTCACAGTCATTGCAATTTACAATTTAAATTACCAAACTTCGTTCCTATAGTTTTTCATAATTTATCAGGTTACGATTGTCATTTGTTTATTAAAGAGCTAGGCGCAGCGCCGGGTGCAATAAAAAAAATACCCAAAACCAAAGAGAACTATATTTCTTTTACAAAATATATACCGCTATCGAAAAATGAAGGTATCCAACTTCGTTTTATCGATTCATATAAATTTTTGGGTACTAGTTTGGATAAACTCACGAAAACTATGAAAGTAGAGGAATTCTCCCTGTTAAAATCATTTTTTCCTATTGAGAATGAGTTCAATTTACTTACTCGCAAAGGCGTTTATCCATATGACTACATGTCACAGTGGGAACGTTATGAAGAGAAAGATCTTCCCCAAAAATCATATTTCTATAATTCAATCAGTGATCAAGATATTTCCGATCAAGATTATGAGCACGCGAAAACAGTATGGGAAACCTTCTCTATAAATGATTTGGGTGAATATACCGATCTCTACGTAAAAACCGATGTATTGCTATTAGCCGACATTTTTGAAAATTTCCGCAAGACATGCAAACGATATTACCAATTAGACCCAGCATTTTACCTCACAGCTCCTAGCTTATCTTTTGACGCGATGCTTTTAAAAACAAAAGTTCGATTAGAGTTACTTAGTGATTTGGCAATCGTCCGTATGATTCAGGATGGAATACGAGGTGGTGTATGTATGTGCTCCAAGCGATATGCTAAAGCAAACAATAAATACATGCCTGATTACGAGCCATCACTGCCCGACTCTTTCATTATCTACATTGATGCCAACAATTTGTATGGCTTCAGCATGTCAGCATTATTACCTCTATCGGATTTCAGATTTTTAGAGCAGTCAGAGGTGGATACTATAGACATCGCATCAGTTCCCGATAATGCAACTTTTGGTTTCATTCTTGAAGTTGACATTATTTATCCCGAAAATTTACATGATGACCACAACGATTTTCCATTTTGTCCCGATCGGTGCACAGCTCCCGGTGGAAAGAGCGCAAAACTAATACCAAATTTGTACGATAAATATCGATATGTCATTCACTATGTGCACCTAAAAACGTGCTTAAAACACGGTTTAAAATTGAGGAAAATTCATAGAGCCATTACTTTTCGTCAAAGTGCATATCTAAAACAATATATTGAACTTAATACACAACTGAGGCAGCAAGCGCAATCAACGTTCGAACAAGACTTTTTTAAGCTGTTAAACAACAGTATATTTGGAAAGACTATTGAAAACACTGAACGAAGAGTAAACGTTCATTTAGTAAATCAATGGAACGACAGTCAAAATAAAACAAAAAAATTCAAATCAGCGGAAAAATTAGTTGCCCGACCAAATTTTCATAGTGCATCTATTTTTTCAGAAAATTTGGTAGCAATCCAAATGAAACCTGAGCGAGTGGTTTTAGATAAACCTATTTACATCGGGTTCGCCGTTCTGGAGTTGTCAAAAAGTCACATGTATGACTTCCACTATTCCATCATTAAACCTATGTACGGAAAACGAGTCGAGTTGTGCTACACTGACACAGATAGCTTTATCTACCTTTTATGGACAGATAATTTCTTTCAAGATTTGAAATACCGTCTTCTAACTCACTTTGATACGAGTAATTACGATATTAATAATAAATATCTTATTCCTCTGAGAAACAAAAAGATTCCTGGACTATTTAAGGATGAGATGGGAGGAAAAATTATCACGGAATTTGTAGGATTGCGATCGAAACTATATTGCTTCAGAACTTTGAATAAAACCATCAAAAAAGCTAAAGGAGTAAAAATGAGTGTTATCCGTAATCTAGATTTTAGTAATTATGAGCAGACCTTATTTGAAGGTAAAGTGCTGCGAAAGAAAAATATTCTTTTTAAATCAATAAAACACGAAATTTTCACTCAAAGCGTAAACAAAGTCGCATTATCAAGAAATGATGACAAACGTTTAATTAATCGTAATCAAATATCAACTATAGCGTGGGGTCATACCTCAATATTAGGAAAATAAAAAAGATTGAAATTGACCATTAACTTATACACCTACGACCTTATAAATAAAAAGCGAATCGATCCTTCAAACCATCTCCAACTAATTGTTTTGTCCCTTTCCATTAAACAGTGTATTATAGTGCGCGCGGAACTAGCTGTCCGCGTCTTAGGTATGTGAGCGGTGCACGGTGGGACGGGGAGGCGGGGCGCGGCCAGCTAGCCCCGCGCGCACTATAGGCAAAACAGTTTTGAGAGTTCGATTAGGTTTTTATTAATAAGGTCATTTAGTATAATTAAATATGTTAATAATGTTTTATAGGATATAAGTATTAGCTGTAAGAAACTAACATACAATAAGCAACATTGTTACTAACAAAGTATGGTTTAAAAAATAATTAATAATAGTTTTAAGCCTAGCCTGCACGAGGAAGTTAAATGTTGTTTACCCAAATGACGAGTACGGGGACGAGTAAGGGGCAGAGACACCGGACCCCCTCAGAAGCATTGTTACTATGAGCGGGGGGTCAGGTTTCTCTGCACCTGACCGTACGTTTAACTTTATCGTGCAAGCGAACCTTAGGTTAAGTTTAGTTTTAGGTACTTATTATTATAATTATAATTAGGTATTAAGTGTATGTGTATGTTATAATGAATAAATTTTAGTTATTATTATTAGTTCTGTTTTATTTCTCTGCTTTTTTCATTAGGAAAATAAGAAACCATTAGAATGCGCGGGACTAGGTTTAACGTCAGCATTTTTATGAACGCTAATGTAGGTTACTTAATGTGCGCGTGCGCGGGGGCATGACCGCAGTTTAAACAGTCAGCAAAAATAATGACAACAACTTGGTTAAGTTGTAAGCTACTCACTCCTATACGATTTCATAGAGATAGAAAATGACTGCTTCATTTACCGATACGTATATTAAGTGAAGCATTTTTTACAATAGGACTCATGCTTATTTTGATCGAGTAAAGGAGAATACCATTTTGGCGAGAACATGTCTATTTCGGTAAGTTTTAATTTTACGTTTTTGTCTTAGTGTCAGCTTCCTAAGTATAATTTATTTAATTATAATAATTATTTTTATTGTCCATAGATCTTAGATGAGGCTGATCTGACTGACCCCTACTACTATGCACAGAACATGTTGGAAGGGCTCGAGAGCGATGTCGAGGAAATACGGAATCCAGGTCCTGCAGACGGCGGGAAGCGGAAGAGCAAACCTACGAGAAAACGGACTGCAAAAGAATCCACATTGAAATCATATGTGGTTAGCAAGGCAGTAAAGAGAGGTCATCGCTTAGTGAAAATAGAAGTGTTTGATCTAAATGAGTGTCAGGACACAAATAGTGAAAATGCAGTGTTAAGTGCTCAATACGTGGTTGTAGATCCCGTTGATGAAGTAATGGACATGGCAGAGAATATTGTCAACAAAATTTCAAAAAAGATGTGTAATAATTATTAGTCTATTTTTATGTGTATGTGATAATAAATATAGTTTGGTTTTATAAAAATAAAGGCATTTTTTTTATTTTATTAACATTTATTACATAAAAAATCAATACCTACTTAATTATTAAACATAGATAGTCATTTTATTAATTAAACTAACTTAAAGTAGAAATACCTAATAAATTATCGTAATACCATCGCTTTACACAAAGCACATTTTTTAAGGCACAGACATTTTTGTGGTTAAAGCAATTGAATTTTTTATCTTTATCATATTTTTTACATAGAGTTTCAAGTTTAGGACATCCTTGTTCTTCTATATCTATAACTGAACAAAATGGTGATAGTTTTTTTACCCAATTAATCTTTTCATAACCTTTGACAACTAATGTTTTATCGAGCAATACAGGTTTAATCAACCTTTTAAATTCAAGGTAATCTACGAATCCTTCACGCCAGTAAATTCCTCTATTTCTTTCCAACCATCTTACTTGTCTTTTTTCACTATCAGTTAAAGTTGAAAAATTATATGGAGGCTTTACTAAATATATTTGCGTAAAATCTTTAGTAGCTATTGCAAACTCTTTAACAATGAAGTCGTTTTTATAATTATAAAATCCTTGTAAGTCAACGAAACTGTATTCAGGATTCATGTTATTTTTTTTACAATATTTGAAAGTGGCTTATACTCGATTATACAATCGTTAAGAATGAGGCAGTAGGTAGAAGTATGATCAGGAATTTCTAAGTCACTTTCTATTTCTATACGAACGTCTACAGGACCAGTTTTCAAGGTTTCGTTTTGTCTACAACAATCAATTACAAATAAGGGACATATATCCTTGAATTCTTTTAAACTCAACAACGGTTCACAACGGTGTCCGTAATAAGACTGTTGAAATTTAGCATACATCTCGTATAATAACAAATATCTGTCGTCTGCAAAGTTTACGTTGAGGCTTTCATAGGGAAAGTAAGTAGAATTTAAAAAAACTTTAACGTCACGTAAATAACAGTGATCAAACTGTGACATATTTCCAGTTCCAATGTTTTTTCTTTCTGTTTGCAGACCTATTATAACAAAGCGTGGCTTTTCTATTTGCGATGAAGTTTTTATTGACCAAGTGTGTTTTGTAGTTCTGGGTAACAGAGGGTATTCATAGAGGTCCCAATTCCTAAATCCTAAACATATAGGTCTATCTTTTTCTAAATATCTCAGCAAGTTAACTCTCTCACGATCTGAAACTTTTATATGTGGAACTCTCCATACTATTTTGTTAATGTTTATATCGTCTAAAACTTCATTTGTGTTTAATTTTATAGCATTTAGGTTTGTATTACTACGCAGAAGTATCAACTCATGCTTACAATTCATTATTATTTTATTATAATCCTCTGCAAAACCAAGAACTTTGTTCAATGGTATACAAACGGAAAAATTGCCTGTTGTATTTTTTACACCATTAGTGTCCCACCCCCACAAACGCGACATTTTGGATTCATTTTCATTCATAGATATCAACGATTTCATAGTAGTTGTAACACCAACATTTTTTATTCTATCAATTTCAACACCATTTAGTTCATAACGAATATCTTGAAAAAGAAAGAGTATTGCATTGTTCACAAACTCCACACTACTTACTCTTTCTCTTTTATCTCCGTTTGGACGATGTACATTAACCGAACCTTCTATGTATAGTGTACTCGCTGATGGTAAAATGTATAAGTCTTGCTGATTAATAGGAATGCGAATCTCATCATTTTTGTTAAAACTGTTTATGTAAGGCTTATACGAATGAACTTCATAGCTTTCAATGCTATTATCATGAGCGATGGGATCCAATATGTTTAAAATAGTCATTTTATAAGTTTGATGGCTTTTAGAAACTGTTTGTTTTCCTTGGTTAGCTTTTTCCTTTTGGTAGGTGGTTGCTCTTGCACTGTATGTAATGCAATGGGAGCTTTACATCTAGGTTCAAACCTTATATTTATAAAATCAATCATTTTCGTCTCAAATGCAAATAGAGCTGTAATTCTTCTTGTCGAAAATTAATAACATTATTATTTGCATCTAAAATCCTTATATTGATTTCACTAACAGTGTCTTGATTAACCGGAAAATATATCAAGTTTTTCGGAATTTCTATGATCCTGTATCCTGGTGGTACACTGGGAGCAAATTCATAAATAATATGACTAGGTTTTCCGTTTATATAAGAACCGCTCACGATATCACATTCGATTCGAACGATGGTTGTAGAGAGAATGCTCACCGGAAAGATAGATTCATGTAATATATTGGCTTTAAGTAATTCATTTCTAAACCCCAATATCCTCCCAATTGAACCAGCTTTCTCAAAATGAATGTCTTTAGAACAAAATATCTTCGTACTCAAAGTATTATTGTTGCATAATAACTCAAACGTACAACCAGGTAAATTGGTTTTCAAAAAGTCACTAATATCCAACAGTTCGTAAGATCCTTCCGGAATTTTAATGACTTCGTTATCACCATAATAAAAATTGTTGTTGTTTTTATCTATGTTAGGTATTGAATTGAAGGTTGAAAAAAATACTAGTCCGCACTCATATTCACCTCCAAGTTGTAAAGCTGGAGAATAATATGTTGACAAAGCTGATTCGCGACCAGTAATTGATAGTGTGAATGACATCGTGTTAATGAGAATATTTATAAGCAAAACCTTATTTTAAACGTTTTTCCAGAATTTTCTAAGAAACTTAATACATAAGTGCCCGCAATTATAAAGGTGACTTTTTTGGCAGTTTTCATAATTATAAAATACAACAGTTTTCTTTGTTAAATAGTTCAGTAATTCTAAAGGTGGTTTTAAACCATAACTATCGAAATACTCTGCATAATTATTTACTTTAACATAGGCTACCCAGTGAGTTCCCTCATTAAGCGAAATATCTAAATTTAGAATGGCACATTCTATATAATTAGGCTTACTCGGCAAAGTATCTCTCATATAAACACCGCGAAAATATGGTATATCACGAGTGTAATTTAATATATCAATGTTACTAAGAGCTCGCCTGGGTAACCTTAAAACTAGTTTTTTGAAGATTGTACACATAATCCTTTACCCTTTTTGTAAGGTTTGATGAATAAACCTTTACCCAAGGCGATTGATTCCATCATCTTATTGTGGCGTTCGGATTCGACAATACTTTTTTGAGCTGACTTGTAATCATTTACTGCTTTAGCTATTCCACCCACACCACCAGCTAATGAACCCAATGCAGATAGTCCAGCAAAAATAGGAATTAGAGGAAGAATTCCTCCTGTTTTAGGAATGGGTATAATTCTAGGTAATTTAATGCGATTATTTTTATGAAATATTTTTTTTGCTGCAGAATATGCTAATTCTATAGCGTGTTTGTTAGTTTTTGGTTTTAGTTTCTTCAGAAGCGTTTTCAATTTAGACACCGAAGATTTAAATGACTTAATCCCAGCACCTGTTCTAATTTTTGCTTTCATAATTTTATTTACCAACCAAGATGCACTTTTTTCGCCTCTGCTAGCATCTTTTGATTTTAGTCGTTGTTTTGCCATATTTTTTACAGTAAGTCGGCCTTATGGCGATCTCTCAAATTCGAATATTTTGTGTAAGCAATATCGTGTTGCATGCACGCGTTGTCTAAAGGGTTAATTCCTTTATCACCTCTTTTCAAACGTTCTTGCAAGCGTGTACCCGGTCCGCAGTATTGATAGCCTGGTAAGTGTAACTCTACAGGCAAGTTATTAATAAATGAATTTATAAGTCCTTTCCCTTTCATAACTAGGTAGATAATGAAAAAAAATATGTTTGAATCCATAATATATAATATAGGTATACCTACCTAGTACCTCAGTTATTTATGATATTATTTTTATCGATCCAGCTGTTTTCATTTGGGTTGAGACCGAGCCATTTGACAAGAACCTTATTCCTACTCCTTTTAATAACCTTTTCAACCAAATAAATATTAGGGTGATAGGTTTTTTGAAGTTCATATTCATAAAAACAACCTTTTATGGGCACTTCATGTAGGTCTTGTATGTAATAAGTAGGCGGCTGAGATTTTATTACTTTGAAAATCTTAAACAATTCGGTAGACCAGTTTGGCGTATAGCCCTTTTGAAACTCTCCTTTGTACTTACTAATACGAACGACATCACCTATATTAAACTTATTTTTTGTTACAGGTAATATTTTTTTACATTTTTGTATATTCTTTGCAACAACTGATTCGTTTAACTTATTAATTTCAGATGGTTTATGTTTTGTAGTACGATGAACGGTATTATTATAATTATTTACTACATCACATAAAGGCTTCCCTACCCATTTATAGTTTCCAGTAAGACTAAAATGTTTAAACAGCTTGCATTTTAAATTTCGTATGAGTCTTTCTACTATGGATGCTTTTTTAGAGGAGTATGTTGAATAATGATTTATATTGCATCTTTTCATAAGCCGTTGAAAGATGTCGTTGTAAAACTCTGTACCCATATCTGTTTGTAAATTTGTAGGTGTACGTCCTTCTTTTAAAACTTTTTCAAAAGCTAGAGACACTTCAGTTTTTGTTTTGGTCTTTAATGGAGCTGCCCACGCATATTTAGAAAAGGCGTCAATAACAACTAATACGAATTTAAAACCTTTGTTATCTTTGTGATAACTTTTAATGTCAATCAAGTCCGCTTGCCATAAATCATCAATTCCTTTTAGAATAACTGATCGACGTGGAAAATTTTTTCTGGCTCCTTTATGAATTTCATTAACAACACCTTGTTTACTCATATTGGTTTGGTGATAAGATCTCTTAGGGTTACTATTTGATCTTTTATAATATTACTCGCGTCTACCTTGGAACACTTTTGACTCAACTGTTGCTGCATGAGACTTATTTGAGTTTTTATACTTTTAAGCTCTGCAAGGAAATCTTCTCTTTTACAATAAATGTTATTGTTTCGGTCAACATACGCTTTATTGACAGCTTCATCGGCATCAACAGCTAATTTCAATCCTTTTAATCTTCTTTGTTTCAAATCATAATCACCTGATTCATTTTGAAAAAGCGCTTTATTAAAGGATATACATTCCAAAGGGTCTAATACACGCATTCTTTTATGGACATGATGTCCAAATTTATCGATGTTCATCATGCGAATGAAGTGAAGGTTAGCGTTATAATAAAACATAAAATAATTTGTATAAGTATTTATTCAATTGATATCACCACATTTTTTTAATTGTTTAATGATTGATAATATTTCATCATCTAATCCAGTGTTACCAGCGTCTCTCGAAGCTATTAGTAATTTTAATGTTTCAACTAAGTCATTTGGATCGTTCCAAAAAATGTAATCCACATTTTTACCAACTTTTTTAAATAATGGTATGCCTTTCCCTTTAGGAGTGCTTTTGTCTAGATGTGTGGATTTAGTGACTGTGGGTGATGCTAATAATGGTTTTATAATTTGTAAATACTTGAATCCTCGGTTGCTATTTGTTGGTTGACTTAGATCATATTTACGTTTATGTGCATTCGTGGATAATAACATGGATTTGTAATTTTGTTTATCTTCTTCAGTAACTATACTCAAATCAGGTTTCTTTTGGTAGAGTAATTCAACCAAACCTCTTGTTTTACTGTATGACTGTCCGGCTATTTTAATTGAATGGTCGGTTATGGTAACACGTTCCGATCCAATCATAGGTTTTCCCTTTTCTAACCTGATTCCATAAGGTACATCATTGAAAACTTCTGATGACAAAGACCACGATGAAACAGACTTCGGAGTTGGCGTCGAAGCAGCATCAGAAGTCGTTTCAAAAAATAAATCACTTATGTTATTTCCAGTGCTTTGTTCTAACTCAGAATCACTTAAAGAATGATCCAAATTAATATCATGTTGAATTTTATTAGGTGACAAATTACTAATAGGTTCATTTTCAGACAATTTTCTTTTTCTTGGAAAAGTTATTTTTGGCATTACATCTTCACTTTCACTTTCTTGATGAATTTCATCATTTCCTCCAGCACTTATATAGTTCCTTGTCAGCTGCTTTAATGGATCCGTCACAGGTTTGAACATAGATTCTAATGCCATATCAGAATCTAGTTTACTATTTTTCAAGCTTTGCATCTTCTTTTTGACTGCATCAGCAGATTTAATTATTTGCTGTTTTAATGTTTTTTCGTCATTCATTTTTACAGATTTTGTTACTTATCACTGAAGAGGAAAATGTGAAACTGTTTTGTTTACTACCAAGAAGCGTTATTTATTCAATTCAATCATCTACCATAATAAAAGTATCGAATTTTTTTCTGTAGCAACCATTATTTTTCTGACAGTCTTTATTTATGACCAAGTAGCTAAATGAATCTTTCCAAACACTGGAACACATTTCTCGAAATTGTAGCCAGGTCATATCAGTGTTCACATGTTCATCATACACATGATGGAGATTTATATCATCCTGCTTAAATAAGATGATAAGGTTTGCATTGTCACGAATCAACTGTTTTGGAACTTTACTATAAGTTTGGTTTAAGTAAAAACAATCTATATTTTTATGTCTTCCCATTGCAAAATAATCACGAATATTATTTTGATTCTCACATGCTACATCATCAAAAATTATGACAGAATTCTGAGAGGCATTATCAGGACTTACAACTTCTTCGTTATCATGATATTTAAAATAACTTACTCCAGGGACAAGACTCATAACCTTTTCTAAAAATATGTATTTTGGTTGATACAGCGTTTTTGAATACACGTAAACGTTACGAAAATGTAATCCTTTAGGGTGTAAAAGTAGTCCAATAACTAAATTTGTTTTGCCACAATTAGACGGTCCACAAACTATACAGCGAATAGTCTTTGGTAAAAGTTTACCATGACGGAGTGGTAATTTGTCCGAACCGAAATTGATTTTTTCAAGGTTTAATGAAGTAGGTTGTTTAACAAATTTCATTATGCAGAATGTGTAACCTAACAGCAAAGTTTCCAATGGTAAAATGTTGGAAACGTATCCCACCTTCGCTATTTATGTACTCACGGTTCTGATCTATAAGGTTGGCTATGAAACCCGCCACCTATTTATTCTCCTTGCTGAAAACCATTTTCGTTCATCGGTTGGACCAAGACGGTTACACTCCGATATTATTGGGTGTTCTATTACACCTTGCATTCGATTGGGCGAACGACGAGACGCGCCGCCGTCGGCGCGGTGAGAAGTGAGCTCAAACGAATGCAAGGTGGAATAGAATGCCCAATAATATCCTACTGTAAGTTAATATAACATGCGGTCTGTAATCATCATTTCTAGGTATCATTTGAAATATACAGGGTGTTGAATAAATGGTATAGCATTCCGAAAGGAGGTGATTCAGGATGTCATTATGGACAACTTTGGTTGACCGAGGAAAAGCTGGCTCCCTATCGCCAGCTTGTTTAGACAACGATTTTGGATTTAAATTGTATTGAATTTGACACTAATTCATTCGTAAATATTTCGTTTTGGCTTCACTATAAGCCCCCATTTCACCAATGAAGTAAAAAAAAATTAAAAATGGAATAAAACAAAAATATGGTTGTTTGAATCAAGTTCCATAGACGTCGAAAAGCTTGAACATTTTTAAGGGCACGTTCACAATTCGCCACAAGCTGCCGCCGCTGTAAGGTTGTCTTCAAGACGATCTCCAAGGAGGCTCTAATGGCCTCTTGAGCAGTCCCGGCTCAGAGGAGGGTTACTCCAGCTTAAAAAAAACGAACAAACAAGAGCTGCCATGCAATCGGTATGTCTAATATATGTCTAATACATTATGTATGTCATACATATACATATGCACTCACGACAGTAATCCCCGAAGGGGAAGTCAGAGGTGGCTCACAAGCGAGCCACCCACTTTCTTACTTTCGCATCACATTTGTACTTACGTGATAAGTTGCGAACCATATCGCAGTTGTTCAGGTTTCCTCACGATGTTTTCCATCACCGTAAGAGTACGTGGTATTATTGTACTTAAACTCCTTAATTGAAAACACATTTTGAAGAATTCATTGGTACCGGCCAGGATTTGAACCCCCGGCCTCTCGATTGAGAGGACGAGGCCTTATCCATTACGCCACCACCGCTCCTTGAAAGGAGATAGAGTGGTAGTTCGCAGCAAAGCTCCAATAGTTTGGTTTTCGTAAGGTAGAGTGACCCCAGGCACCTTTGGCTTCGTTATTTCGTCCGCGCGCTCGTGGATGTGCGCACAGTGGAGATTGATTAACGTAATTGGATGGTCGATGATAATAATAATAATGACTTTCGCGGAACGATTTTTGAGGTATGTTTTTTATAATATACCTATAAAATATGCAAAAAAGAGTAGACGTGGTCTGATTAATAAGAAAAATGCAATGAGAAAATTGAAATGTGATTACAATGAATTTTAAGATACCTAGGTTACTTTATTATTACTTAATTATTAAGGCCGAGAAAATAGAGTTATTAATTTTATCGACGAATAGCTACATGCGAGGTCAGTTTTAGTTTAGTTAAAATACAACGTTTTCATAGAACTACATCTCTACAAAAAATGATTCTAAATCTTCTGTTGCTTAAAGAGAGTATCTATGTTTAACAAGTACCTATAAAAGTTATTGAAAATCTATTTTATTTAATAAGTACCTACATAATCCAGTTTCAATTATTCCCGGCTCCCTTTTTCACAATTTGGCTATAAATTCATTATTCATGATTTAATGAACCCTTTCTTTCTAAAGGTCTCAATTTCACTGAGTCCGGTCATACCTATTGTTCAAAACAATTTCTAAATTAACAAAAGAATGCTACCCAAATTGTAATTCGCAAACTTGGAGATCTGCCCGAGACCCTTTTATAATCGGTCTACCTGCCTGTTAGATAATAAAATAACTTTGATAAGCACTTATTAATATATTTTTGATACATAAATGATATGGTGCAAACGTAGCTAAATAATTTATTTATTTATTTAATATGGCACATCAACAGTACATGTTATGATACACTTACAAAATAGGTTAGATGGGTACTTTTCTGTAATAATTATGAAATTGTATTGAAAAAACCGTATAATTGAAAGAAAGACTAGGCAGCGACATAGAACAACGTGGACTCGGGTGTACCTAAAAAGCTACAAGAAAAAGTATAATTAGCATCCTCAAATCATAAAATACAATAAGTAGGTACAGTATGCATAGTTGTATAGTTATAAGTCCCTTAGTCTTAAAATAATTTTAAAGTTATCTACTTCTGCCGCCCGCACGAGGCTGGCGGAATCTGCAGTATCCAGAAGGGCTAGCACACGGAGCATTTAAGACGTGACAAAAGTTTTCAAGCATCACGCTCATTCACATCACGCAACCTCAAGAGCGAGCGCGACGGAGAACTTTTGTCACGTTTTAATAGCGCCCCGTGCTACAGGGCCAGCACCTACCATAGTTCAGTCTTCCAAACATAAAACAACGTATTCATAATTTTAAATATTACAGCAGTTTATCCTTTCAAATGTTAATTAATTGTATGAAATTGAAACGAAATCCTTGATCATCCCCGCACTGGGTCTTTTGTTCTCCCGCGGTTCGGCTGGCTGACTGCGTAGGTTTTACCACAGAACAATGAACCATGGCTACTTACATAGGACTATATTATTATATAATATTATACCTATATGTGAATATCTAGCTGAAAGCTTGAATGTGTTAAATAAAGAGAAATGATTTCCATTCTTGTATGATTCCTGTAAAAGCTTTTTTTAGCGAAGTAAAGCTTGCGAGCAATAGCTTATACTTTAATATTTTAAACCAGTTTTGTAAAGATAGGTAGCCAAACAGTCATTGATACTTAATAGATTCAAAATCGCACTATCCTAAACAACAGGAAGATTCCACAAAGTATCTTTCAAGATATCTAACGTTTTCTCTTTTGTGTTAGTCAAATTTACAATTCAATAGAATATGGTGAAGCGAGCCTGATGCAAGCTTCCTCCGCTTTGGCTGAACCACTCGTCGCATGATGCCACTATTAAGGCTACAGACATGAAAATGTCGCCGCTTCAGTCCGACAATGTTGCAACAGAAACAAGTGCCAACAACAGTACTCGTATGGCATCTCTTTTAGCGTTATCGGATTCTAGCCATGCAGCATTTATCTGTGCACTGTGATGTACTGTAAGCATCTGTACCCATTTTGTATGTTTCTATGTGTATGCAATAAAGTGTTTAAATAAATAAATAAATTGATGAACAGCTACGAAGTCGTTTTTTTACTAAATCTCGTCGCTGCACTACGTTGTCCAATGTCCATATCGCAAGCGCTGCGGCGCCGCGCCCTGAATAGCGTGCCAGTTATAATGTGATAGTCGATCTGACTGCATTGGACGTATATCAATTTGCGTATTTTGTCTGATGCGATTTGCGCTATAAGCTTCAATGGTGGGCGTGTTGAGAGGCTGTGTCATAATGGGTAAATGTTCTGACTGTTATGTGGTGCATAATACTCGAACACGACTGAGTTTTGCGCTTATTCATAAACAAATTTTATTTAACCGGGATAATAATATTTATTTCTTAAAATATCATTGACGTAAATGAGATTGATCTTAGCCATTATTTGTTTGTATATTATACATTAGTGCTCATCATGTGTTTCGTAGGACATTTGTAACATTATTGTTTAATAAAAGATTATTTCGTATTATTTCTGTGGTTAATTTACCTATAAATGCAACAAAATGACTGATAATCCAAATACTTACCTGTTTATAATATGATTATCCCGAGATGCGTTCACTATCTAACCAATCCCCAGAGACAGTGACAGCTTACAACGATCGCCAATTCAGTATACAGCATGACACGGCCCGACGCAAACATGGCGACATGATGTGCCATAATTGTCATCATGTTACTCACATACGACAAACACCCTGTAATGTTTAACGTTAAGGCTTAGGGCGTATTCTCATTGGACGATAATTTCTAACTTTTAGATGATGCTTATATGCATTTACGAAGTACCCAATTAGTGTCAAATACAAATACATTTTAAATCTGAAAATCATTATCGTAACAAATTTGAGATAGATACACTGTGCCAACGGTTACAATGATGAATAACTGGCCGGTCCCTTTGCAATTGCACTAAAGAGACGCTTTGACAAGCATTTGGAAATCGGAGAATATGTGATTATGTTGCGTCGATTGCGTACAATTACAATGCTGTTTGGTTTGTTTGTGTACGCGTGGAGTATTTCTGAACAGGACAGTTGTTTAGTTGAATTCAAAAGCTACTTGTATTTTTAGTGGCTGCCGTTATTTATAATTTAAATGCAGTTTAAAACTTCAATAACGTTTGGTGAGTTTACCTAAAACGTAAAAGTATCATCCGATGCACAGATGAGCCGGCTACATACGTGTGCTAAACCCGAACCTCTAATATCAATTCAACTGCTTTTATTATAATGTAGGCAATAACATGTCATAATTCAACCGCGATTGCTATCCCAAAAGTTTACATTTCCACTGATCCAGCAAGCGCGCCCTTACAAGAATCTAATGCGCGATTTATATTCAGCCTGTTGTTGTTTATGGCCATTGAGATATGAGCCAGCGCCGGATCGGTACTTTTGTGCTTTGGGTACGCGTGCCGACCATCGGTTATCCGACGATTATTGTTTTACGTGCTTAATGTGCGTTCCAGACACGCCACAATGCTGCCACTAAACAATGTAAAGCACTCACACCCCACGCTTAAACAACTGAATGTGGTCTCCGATTTAATAGCACTTTTCCAACTTTTTATCTGCAAAGTTACATGTTTATGGCACTTTGTTCTGATTCCAACGTTCCCTTGACAGACGAAACATTTTAAACAGCAGGATTGGCTGGCGTAGGAACTGCAGTTAGTTCAGTAGCAACTTTTGACAACAGGTATTGCCTTTCAAGATTTACTGAAAATAACGTTTCGTATGAAAACTGAAAAGTTTGTACTTGAATGCACATTTCTCCCTTTGTTGAACACGCGAAACTGCAAACATGAGCCATTTATCATAAAACTTCCCCAAATGAATGATAATAACTTCGCATTGTTAGTTGCGAGAATTTCGCGTAACGTTATAAAATATAATAAATGCATGTACTGTTATTTCATTTTCATTTGTTGCAGAGAGTTATAGACACGGTTATAGAAACGTGGCCCCCTGTAAGTATCGGAATCTGTCATGGCATAAACAACAAGCACAATAAAAAAAAACCAAACGAATTTTTGAGAGTGTCGAACCAATAAATTTATTTAAACTAGCTTTATAATTTTATTGTGGGTTAGATTTATTTGTAGCCGACTGTATTTAACTTGTTACCATTTATGAAGTGGAATCGCTTAACTGAGCTATTTTTACCCGACTGCCGAAGGAGGAGGGTAATGTTTTTCGATTGTATGTATGTCTGTTTCTTTGTTCCCTCCTGTAGCCTAAACGGCTTGATAGATTTTGATGTATGAGATATCGTTAGAAGCGTATTGATTGTGCGATGGTTATAGGCTATGTGAGCGCCCTCTAGAGGATATTTAGTGATGATCGAAAAAATAATATTTTTCCAACTATGCCGTGTGGGGTATCAAATGAAAGGGCTTGATTAGCACATTACAAAAATATGCATATTGTGAGTATTTAAATCACAACACCAAAATTATTGAAATAAAAAATGATAATAAACTAAAACTCGACTACTACTGCATACAATTTCATATAATAAAAGCAACTAAAAAGTTACAAAAAAAATATATAATTATAAACAAACAAAAAACCCGACTGCACGCTAAACATATGAAAACAAGCCCCAATGTTAATGGAAAGTATCGCAGGCGGGGAACAACTTGACCGCCACACAAGGCTGTTTTCTAAGTCACATTCAGCTAAATGGTGAACGCTCTGCAGGTCCCCGCCTGCGATACTTTCCATTAACATTGGGGCTTGTTTTCATATATGTTTAGCGTGCAGTCGGGTTTTTTGTTTGTTTATAATTATTTATGTTTAACCTGTCTGTGTGTTTGTAACTCGTAGAATCAAAATTATTTCAGTTTTATATTATTATTGATGTTGTTCATATTTAATTTATGTAGACATACTTTATAGCTTATTAAGGATAAACTCGAGTGAAAAATGTAGTATGGATTACAGTATTGAAAAGCTACTACGTGTTATAGTTTTCTTACCTGTCTGTTATGATCATGAATTTTGCATTTTTATGTATGAAACTAATATTAGAGTGTGTTTATCATAATTATGGAACCGTGATCGATAACCTTAGCACGCCTCCGAAAACTTGTTGAACAACTTCAAAAAACGTTATTCATGAATCATGAACATAAAAACAAAATTAATTTACATTTATACATTATAAAGCAGGGATTTCAATACTGTCATGCAACTCAAAACCCAAACATTCATAATGTTGAAATCCTTCCTAGCTTCAATTTCAAACATACAAATCCATTCCATGAAAATATGCTTTGTTTTTTAATCATCCATCGTACCTTGAAGGCACGGATGGCGTAGCATGTTATGTAGGAGAACAGATGGTCGGATTTCATTAGAATATCTCAGCGGGCCGACTCTTAGTACGCGTAATATGGAACATTATGTAAGATATATGGACCGGATTCATCCGCATGAGATTTGATTTTTAACTCTGATAGAAAAAAGAAGGGTTGTTTTACGGGTTTGAATTTTAATTTCCCTCTTAAAATTAAGTTTATCTTTCTAAATAGTTTTTATATTATATTTATCATAACCTAATATGTATTAGTGATAGTGAAAAATCGATGGGCAATTGATAGCCTATCGATGGACAATATTACAACCCTGAGCTTGTTTTCATTAAAGTTTTAATTTTAAAAATATTTCCGACCTACTACATCATAAAATTCATTAATTCAGCCGGTGTTGTTCTGCTTAACCTTAAACTGAACTTAATTTGAATGAAGTAGTGGGCGGGGTCGGTACGAATTTGGTGTTCTGAGAAAACGACTTCCATTTAAAATAGCCGCGGGCTTTCTGCGATAATACCCATAGTTAAGCGTGATTACCTATTTGAAATAATGGGAACGTAAACTTGCACATACATGATTCTAAGTGGATTTACTTCAGGAAGCATTGGCAGCAGCATCGTGTTGAAGACCAGAAGTCTCCCTTCAGAAAAAAGTCAAGAGTTACTGAAAAACATAATTTCAAATTTACAGGTCTCCCTCACACGCCGACGTTGGCGCGTAGACGTAGTGAGCATCGTGACGCGGCCTACGGCGTGACGCTGGACGCGACCTACGGTACGTAATAGGAGACCCGGGCCTAATACTTTCGTTTACTTATAGTGCAAAATGAAGGGTAAGTATTCTGGTCTAAACTTAAATTAATAATTTATACTGTGAAATACTTAAATCTTCAGATTCCAATAATCCAGTTTGGTCACTCCAGTTTCATGATAATGCTATTTGGCGAGCTCCTGCGCTATCTCGCTGTACTAAGAGTGCCGATTGCGTGACAATTCTCGTTCATACGTTCGTCAATTTAGAGAGTGACCCCCCGGTCTCGTTGCATTAAAGTGCATATTTTTAATGTAACGAGACCGGGGGGGTTAGCTCCGAAAACTTTACACATCGTCAAACAGGAGTAACCCCCCTGTGCTGTGAACCTGAAACTTAAAAGACTATTAAAAATTTCGTTGTTAATTAGAATGTCAGAGCCCTTTCAGAGTGCCACGCTTTAGCCTTTGTTTCTTCAGTTGCCTGAAAATATACCTTTTAAGAAGGCACAGACAGAGTTGTCCGTCTTTATTATTAAGTTCAAATTACAGTCATTGGCTAACAAGAAAATGAGGAAGGAGAATTTGCTCTTCTCGAGTTTTCGTAAGGTTTTGAATTACTTGAGACGACGGCTTTTGAGTAAGTTTGTTCAATTATCGAGATTTAATCATTAACGTCTTCGTACCTAATTACGGATATTATATTTGAAGGACTATCTTTGATTCAATTACAGATTTATTCGTAGGTATTACAAAGACGCATCTCCTTCGTAAATAAATAAAAAATATAACTGTATGTTCTTATGTTTGTTACGTTTTTTGAAATCTTACTTTTATTATATGTATATTACATTATATTATTACCAATACAATGAACCAAATAATAAATATACTATGTTACTTACTCTTGTTAACATCGAATTTCAAATAACTGAAGTACTTAGCTACTTAATCAAATGAAATTCGTAACATCCACATCGTGGGTGTGGGTGTCAAAAACAAATGACTGTGTCGACAAAATAACATACCTAATATTTCAAGTAACTACGGTGGCAGAAAATACCACTCAATTAAGCACACGCTAAAGTTATTAGGCGCGAAAGAGCGGTCACCGCTTTTTACCTACCTACCGTAAGCATAAGCGCTTAGGATATGCAAAGTGGGTCCCTATTCGTGCTTCTCACAATAAAACAGTGCACGTTATACAGCGGTTTTGCATGAAAACGAGAGATGAAGCGGATGGTTATTGTTTCGATCGCTACAGTTATAGCCCCCCAGGTATTATGGGTAGTGTTAGTCAGCATGGACTTGCATATAGATTTGTCAGCATCGTTGGGTTTTACGAGATTATGCACGATTTGTCTAATATATGTATATAGTCACGATAAAGATGTACTAAGGTATATTTCTTCTTTTTAACATAAGATAAATGCAGATTAATAATATAATCTTATGTAAGTATCTAATATTTAGATTCAGTTTTATAATTTTTTGGTTTTTCACTTATTTGTCAGGCTGAACCTACATTAAAATTGAGCAATCTGAATTGTCTAATTTGAAATTATATATACTTATTTCTTTTACAAAGATTGGTATTAAGATAAACGGTGAAATGTAAACAAATTTCTCCGTTTATGAAACGGCGCTCAAATCCTTCGCACAACAAGCCTATTTGCTACTTAAGGCAGCTAAAAAGAAAATTACCCCAATGTCGTTTTATTAAAATCTTCACTTGTATTGTTAGGCAGCGGTCTCTGTCTGAATTTAATGAAAAATTACCTTTTTAGGGATCTGTGCCGAGACAAAGGGTACCTACAATAACTAAGCTTCAGTGGTCGAGTGGTAGAAGCTCTGCTTCTGCACGCAGAGGCCCCGGGTTCGATCCCCGATTGGAGTAGTCAATTTGAATTTATACTTGCCGCATATTACTTTTTTTTTTTTTTTTTTTTTTTTTTTTTTTTTTTTTTTTTTTTTTTTTAAAGATTTTATTATCACTCCACAGACTTTATGTCCGTGCCTTTTTGAGAGATCAATATATTGTGAGAGTTTGGTTGTTTTTTGTCTTCATCTTTTAACTACTCACTACTCAATGTGGAAGCTTATAATATATATATTTTATCTTTTATATATATACCTATATATTATTAATAATTTTTTTTTTTTTTTTTTGCACTCCTGGAGGAAAATCTACACAGACACCTGGGAAGGGGACCCAGGTAGTGTCGGCCTTTAACCGACTAAAAACCCCCAGTTGTGCATTTCTTGTTTTTTTTTTTTTTTTTTTTTTTTCTTTGTTTCACACAGTCACACTTACAATTATAATGGCAACAAACATTTGAAGGGTAGGGCCAGTGTCAGTGTCTTCAGAGAACTTAACAGACGCCTGTCAGTGGCCACACACTCCTTTTGTCATCGCTGTTGTTTTGCCTGGTGTTAATGTGTGACAGTGTTCTTAAAACTATCTTAATTTTATTGGTTAGTTCTTATACAGATAATATTAATTCATGATATACTATACAATACCTACATATCAAAACTATACAATACATGCTATATACTATACATAACAAAACTATAAAATACATGCAATACGGTTTGGCCGTCAATATAAAATTAAAATCAAAATTCTCCTATTCCGCTCCATTTTGCGTTGCCAAAAGCCTTGATTGCTGGGCAACGACCTCTTTGTCCCGATTTTTTATTGCCATCTTTAGGTTGTACTCGAGGATCCGTTTCTTCGGTGCTGTTATTGCCGTTTTAGCGAGGTTGCCGATAGCGTCCTCGGTGTCATCCGCATAGTAGGTGCAGGCGGAGGTGTGCCTCGACGCATATTACTTTGGTACCTACTCATAAAAAGTCATATAAAGCATTTAAGTAACGTAGAATATAAATTAAATTATGAATGAAATATGATCACTAATTAATACTGGCATTACTTATAAGTTATTTTTGTCATAATTATCTTTTCTTAGGATTCTTTCTCAGTTTTTATTAGACAGTAATCGCTAATCTAGATTAATTAATCGCAAATTGTAAAAGAAACTATTTTTCATTGATGATACCTAATATACTAATATTCATTATAATGAAGTTTAAATTCCAAAATTTTATTTTTTAATTACAGTAACATACTTTACTTTATAATTAGTTATGCAAGTAACAGTTCCGTTGAAATTTCATGAGGTGATTCGTATATAAATAGGGTAAGGTGACGTCACATTATACGGGACTCTCAACTTTGCTAATATGTGCCCAACCTCTGTCATCCAGTGAAATAATGCCCGTAATATTTGAAAACTTTCCGTGCTCCTACTATCAAGATAAAGATTTTTTCTTCTCAATAATTTATTAAATCAGAACTTTTATAGCTAGGTAACAAAACTTGTGAGTTTTTTAAAATGGTTTTAGTGTAATTCACATAAACTTAGTAACGTTAGTTATTTATTTATCAATACATGTTGCAAATGTGGTATACATACTATGCCGTAAAGGAGTGAAACACGGAGTAAACCAAAAAGGACTTTTGCTCTACGAATTTACGAAATTTTCGAAAAAAAAATTACGCACTGACCCAGAGGTCCTGGGTTCGATTCCCGGGTGGGACCATCAATTTGTGTTTCTAAATTGTGATTCCAAGTTTGATTAGGACATAGAAGGCTGATCACCCAATCATCTGAAACAGTGAAACGATCCATGCTGTCGGATGGTGATGTAAAGCAGTTGGTCCTGCGCCTAGCTCTCTCCAGTCGTGTCGGTCAATCCGTCCCATTGGGCTATGAGAGTGATGGAACAGAGAGTGCTCCTATGTACTGCGCACACACTTGGGCACTATAATCTACTCAAATGAGATTGGCCGCCATGGTCGAAATTCGGCTAGGAGGACATTATTATTATTATTAGTATGTCACCTTTGCAAGATCAGAGTGTAATAATAAAGCTGTATACACACTCACGACTTACAGGCTGAGTGTTAATAAGTGCGATCATTTTTTACCAGCCCTCGGTCTGAGGCTCCTCTAAGCTGAAACAATAAATCATTGTTGCGTGGCGTTACTGCGTTATTATTTTGAGCCACAGACAAACTTTGTTTGAATCGGTTACAGTATTATACATTTTAGGTATGTGCAGTGATTTAACAACGGCAGTGCATGGCTAATGGTAGAATTACCAAATAAGTCAGCAAAATTCCTACACTTGCCTTTTGATGAAAAATTCTAACTAGGTATTTAGCACATTCATATCATGGGTGAGTCATATTTGTGTTTTATTTGTAACTTTAGAGATGGCTAGAGCGACTGTAGCTAGCTTACACTCAAACTTCACGACAAGATAACGAAAGGCTACACACCTGTAATGAAAACAAACATCACTAATACGGCCCCACACAACTCATTTCAACAAACCCCCAGACCATTATACCTATAGACCACTTATTTCTACCATTTGTCTCTGCACCGGCGACATTTTTATTTATTTCCCCGAGATAATTCATCGGAAAATCGATTCCGATGGTCGGCCGAGACGAACAAAACCAATATATTTCTCGACACTTCAGCCGGCAGGTAATTGTGGCAGAAAGTTCTGGAACGTGCACCCAATATTGATGAGCCGCGGCCCCCAGCTCCGCTTCTTTGTATATCCATACTTTACTGGCAATCGGTTGACCTCATATTTTTTAATACAGGGTGTTGCAAAATAAGTAGAGTTAAATAAAAGGGGGCGACTCAGCGGGTCAGAATAAAATAACTGTTCTATTTCTACCTTTTTTATCTACTTTTAAGTAATTTTCAAAGAAATACAAGAAATACCTTGTATTTTTAAAAGATGGATATTAAAAGCTCCGATTTTTACCGCCAAGTGAACCGTGGCACATTGCAATACTTTTAAATACATAGCAACGGTCAAATTAGTTTCTAAAAATATACTATCAATAAAACTATGAAAAATACCAAAAACTAATTTAAACTAGATAACGAGTTTTTAATAGTATTCGGTACTTTGATTACACATACATGCTGATAAAATAATAAATAACAGATTTTCAGTCAGGATAAAAAAAACACAAAATATAATATTATTAACAGATTGAAAAACCGCAAAATTTAATACAGTTTATATTTTTGCAAATAAATAATCCTCCTATTTCAACACTGGCACTAACCCGTGGATACAATTTAAACGTCAATAGTGTAAACATGTGGTTTGGTAAATAATATTATTTGGACACAGCGGTTGGTGGCATTGATGCGTGTAATTCGATGCAAAACGCTTTAAAAGGCTTAATTTACTTTTAGTAGAAACTTTAACCACAGCTTTTATGCACAAACCTGAAAGCTGACGCGTGTAGTTTACAATTATGGGGTAAGAAAAAAATATTGCTTTAAAAAAATCTACTGGTACCTATAAAAAATTATTACTTTAAGTTTAGCTAGTACTAATTCGTCGCTAAAAGACTAATGACTAATAAAGACTAATAATTAATGTTTCTGTATGTACTGTCCGGAAAGTTTCGAAGACCTTGCCATGAAAGCCTGAAGAAAAACTACACAAAGTGTATTTCTAGCAAAGGTAAAGAGAGTAGAGCCGCCTAATTACATTTTCCTTGGTGCTGATAACGCAGATTTGCATATAAATCTCATAAATCGCTGCGTAAATCTTTATCAGCCTGACAGTATCTGCGTCACGATTTAAAATTCATTTATCAAGCTCTCACTTGTGGCTTGGCTTTTTATGAAAGGTGCTAAGATAAGTCAGTCATGGTTGGTTAGTAAAGATTTGTTAGACGATACTATTGAAATGCGTTTATCCTTCTTAGCGTGTCGTTGACAAATACTAGAGCTGAACTAGGGTTTGTCACTGTGGTGAAAGGGTTGGACTCGTGGAAGTAATAAGTACTTACAATACTTCTATGGTTAGACTAAATAGTGACTACTAGTCACTTCAGTGGATGGATGTGCCATAGAGTGCGCCGACGTTTATAAAAAAATGGAGTTATGCTTGTTACCTTTTTAATGTAATACGAGTATGCTGACAAAAGGGAAAACAATACAAACTATATAATTATTGTTTCGTATGTAAAATTAACGGATGTTGTTGGACGCGTTATTTTTTTTTAGAAAAAGTTGATTGTGTTAGTCCGTTTTTCTTAGCGGTTGGATCTCCTTTTCCGTACCGTAAACAAAATTAAAAGAAAACCAGCTAATGAAGAGTCCTCCCGCTGCAGTTGGTTTCCTTAATTTAATTAATGGAGCTTTGCTTGCACTCGTTTTGTAATTATCACCGAAGATTGCTTCCAATTACTGGATGTAGTAAAACGCAAACCCAATTAATTTATAGTGATTAAATTACAATGCTATTTAAATGGAATCATATATTTTTTAAACAGGTACCTACCTCCAGAAAATACTATGAATTGCACCTGCCGGACGAAAAGTTTTTGTATACCTATATCTGTGTAGATCTTAGATTAACAATATACGAACTTTGTTCATAGGGCTAATAGAAAGATGAATCTAAATTGTTGACTTTTTTGTTCTGAAAACTTATCCTTCTTCCTTAACACTATCGAAACTTATCATTTCAGGTGCTTAGATAAACGCACTCAAAACGTGTTCAGCTGTACTTAGCTACTGAAATACTAAGGAATCATGACAACTTAGACAAACAACCGCACAATACGTTAACGGGAAAGAGGGTCTATTTTTAATTCTAAATGTATGAAGGCACTCGCAATAACTCATAGGGCTTCAAACAGTTCCAGCCGACCGCTGCTGCGGTGAGATTTATTAGACCGAGTGTAAGGTAAGGGTCGAGAGTTTTATTATTCAGTTGCCCTATTCTGGAACTATATCATAACATGGCATAGGTTGCATTTTAACCCGGAATCGTCTCAGAAACCCTATTTTTAGTAACACAGACTGTGACAAATCTTATATACTTCAGCTCTAAGGTAAGCGGCCACACCTATCGGCATCGTACGTATCGCTCCAAATATATTTTCATAAATGTATGGAGAAACGGCGTAGCCAATGCCGATGAAATGGACGCACTTTCTATACAAATAACATTGAATGTGAAGACAAAAAGGAAATATTGCGGCGAGAGATCAAACCTGGAAGCGTTTAAAAAAATTGTTGGCGTACGAGTATGACTGTGTATCTTTTCTGGAGGAGCATACTTTGAAGGTGATAAAATAAATTTGGATGATTAACTGTTTGTTAATCTGTATATTATTGATCCTTTCCCGGTACTTTCTACACAGAATGTAGGTATAATAGTTAATATGTACATAGAAATCTCTATCGCTTTGAAAACGCAGAGCTACACTGAATCAGTCACCTGCATACTATGCCTGCTGCATTTCTATCGCAAATTATACGAACAACATCGAAACGGGTTTACCTTTAGCATAACATAACTGGCGTAAATTGCGCGTCTTCAAAATTTATGCGATCTTTGTTTCTTTACATGGAAAAATTAAAAACCGACTTCAAAAGCCACTAAAATGTAAGAAATAATTTAAGGTTTACACAAATTCTACTCGTATGTGACAGTACAAATATACCTAAGCAGGAACTGTTCTTTTGATGTTGGTGCGGTGACAAATTTCTTTAGATTACTTTGTCACCGCACCAACATCAAAAGAACAGTTCCTGCTTAGGTATATTTGTACTGTCACATACGAGTAGAATTTTTTTTTAGAATTCCTTACTTTTTAGGGCAGTTCTTCTTTTTAACCTACATAATGGATAAAAAATTATCCCGAATTTGAAAAAAATAACTTTAGCTTTTTTGTGAACTCTTATAATTTTTATGATAGCTACATTTTTATTCTATCGAAAAAGGTGGTTGGCCGCGAAGTTTAAGTATTTTTTCAAGATTTTCAGAACATAATACGTGGATAAGGCAAAGAAAATTACACCTTCGTCACAGAATCTTTTATTTTATTTTAACGAAATAGTCTTCGTCGATTAAAATGAAACTTTTTTGATACGTTAATAAACAAAATACCATTTTAGAAAACATATGAAAGAATGGATTTTTAGTAATAACAAAATATTTATTAAGTAGTTATTACAACTCTGTCACAATTTCAGCTAAAATGAAGCTTGTTTTTGCTATAAATATTTTTTCGCTACTAATTATAGTCCAAAATTAACAGCATTGACGTTAACATCAATGACTAAATTTAATATGATTTTTCCAAAGTTGCACAATTTATAACATAACATATAAACGACCAAAAATAAGTTGACTACCAGGAGACACCAATCGTTACAGAGTGGTAAACGATGTGACATAGTTGTTACTCTATTAAATATGCGGCAGCGTTTTGGAATAAAACAGTTTTATTTAAAAATAATAATTTTCTAACTTACATATAAATCATTATGGTTTCAAGTTAGTCAAAAAATTTACTGGAAATATCTTTATTATTAGTATAACTAATGAAATCACACTTGAGAACCTCTGGAGAGTGAAATATCCGTATTTCAGGAACTAAAAGGACAAATTTGTTCCAAATACATAAAATAATGTTTATCTGCACAAATAATATTTTCGGCAACCTAAAATTTAAGTAACATAATGAAAAAATACGTAATTTGTTATAGTTTTAATCAGCCATATTTCGAAAATACAGCAGTGGCTCTTAGAACTTGAAAAAAATACTCTTTCCTTTTTTAATTACCTTAGAAGCTGGAAGGATTTCAATGTTATCATCAAATTTCCGATAAATAATTCTCCACCATATTAAACAGTCTACCACATTCATCGTCTGTTCTTGAGAACAATAGCACGAAATTACCTTTTTCACTAACGAAACTTTTTATTAATGCAGCGCAAGTGTATTGGACGTTCCTTTCGCTTCGTACTTTAACCAAAACGTGTAGTTTCTCTTCAATTTTTCTTTGATGAATTTCCTCAGGTTAGAGTGTTTCGTAAGAATGTGACAGATTTGTCGTGTGACAGAGGGGTAAAATGTGTTGCAAAGTCGATTAGCATTTAAACAGTAACATAAAGTGTAATATTTACATGTTTATTGCAAAGTAATTGTTATTACCAATGAGTAAATAACAAAATAATAATTTAATTGTATTTTATTTTAACAATTACCTACGTGACGAAGCTGTCGCCGAATAAACACACGCACCTCCTGTCACACCTTTGCGGGTGGCCGATACGCGGTGTCTGGATCTCAAAGGGGAAATCTTACTAAGGGGAAAAGGAGACCTTAAACTCTGATCGATGGCAATAAGGACGAGTGGCTCAAACAAATATTTTAAATGGCAACCTACGTGACAGAATGTAACTACTAAAACATTAGGTAGTAAGAGACAAATTTTCGACAATTTTTTTAAATATTTCAGAAATCATTTAAAAATATATATTTTGTTTTACTAAATAGGTAATATCTTCTGGAGTTTAAATAAATTTTTATATTTTATGTCGTCATATATATTTTTTGTAACATTATCGAATATGCGCAGGATGAAGTGGCGGGAGACAGCCAAGTTTCGTATGAAATACATCTCTGTCACGCGGATTTACCACTCTGTAACGTAATTTTAAATACAAAAATATAAATTTATATTTTTGTAAACGTGCACAGCCGTTGTGTTTTTAGTACAATGCACGCTGAAATATAAATAAATAAATAAATATTTGTAAAACTCATGATTTTTTCTTCACAACTGATGGAGACTAAGTTATGTAGGTTAAAAAGAAGAACTGCCCTTTAGTGGTTTTTTGAAGTCGGTTTTTAATTTTTTTTAAATTATTATTTTATTTTATAGTTTTTAGTTTATTTGCAATAATTTTCAATCAAAAGTAAGGTGCAAATGATACCTATTAGGTATCATTTGCACCTAGTAGGACTTTTAGGTATTACCTAAAAGTCCTACTAATCAATACGAATCATTCAAGCCGAAACACGAAGTAGTTGCTATATACCGTTGAGGAGTTCCCCTGACTGCCTTCTTTTTGTTATAAGAACTATATTTACGTTCTTAATTTCATTAGAATCGGTTAATATGTGCCCAAAATGGAAATTCATACCCTGTTTTTACCCCTTTACCCACCCTTGGGTGAGATATAATTCTGAAAAAAAAATGGCACCACCTGGGAGCTCAACCCAATACAACAAAAAAATAATTTTCAAAATCGGTTCATAAACGGCGGAGTAATCGGTGAACATACATAAAAAGAAAAAAAAAATCCCGACGAATTGAGAACCTCCTCCTTTTTTTGAAGTCGGTTAAAATAACGACGAAAATTATTGTGTGTCACATACAAAAAGAAAGCAAAAAACAGTTTTAGGTTGAACCTAATGACAACCATTGTACCAACCACGCCGAAACACCCCGAGCCGTCCCCTGGATTAATATAAGTAAAACTTTTTGCAACCCCCTGTATACTTATTTTTTATGATTTGAAAATCGTCAAAAATTTTGTAAAATCTACACAGAACGTCTGATGTATTCAGCAGGGCTTAAATATGTGTTTGCGCGCTTTAAGCACCCGTTGATTGAGCAAACGAGTGTGCACGCCCGGGCTCTGGCTTACATTTTATGTATCTTATGTGCTACATAGGTACTTAGACAAAATACAATCTTGAAATTATATAGATAATGATACGTCTACCTAGACCTTGCCTTACTATTGAATAGCTAAGTAAATTGGAATGTATCGTAGAAGAAAAGTTGTTCAGGAAGATTCCCTGAGCCACCCCCATTACGCTTAGTATACAATTTTTGCAACAACCTGTATATCTTGGTGTTGTGGTAAAACCGTATGTAAAAAAAATACAGCAGTATATTTCGAACACACCTGCAAGTAATTCAAAATGGGCGTTTTTATCGCGAGCGATGGCGAGTCACCTCTGAAACTCTTTGAATAAAGGGTTCTTTTATGAGCGAGGAGCATGAAAGGAAAATCATTTTTCTAAAATGATGGGGGGATAGACCCATCTTGAATATGCACAGTCTGTCGCGCCGTTCAACATCATTAGGCAGGGAATAAGAGCCGCGGTCTGAATAACATTCTTTTATTCTATTTCAACGGACTTCACAACCTTTCAAACGGTATTACTGCGGCAAATGTAGGTGAAAAGGAGAAGTGTTAAATGTTATTAATCATGAAAAATGAGTTTTCGCCAAAGTTGTTTATAATGGTCCGTTATTGTCCTCGCTTTGAATCAGTATTGAGACGGTATTTTCTAATGATGCGGCTTTTGTGTCCCATCAATAACTACTCGTAAATGATGCCATTTTAATAATAAATCATTTTACCATTTTGTTGCAGTGTTTTTTTTAACCCAACCTTCTGTAAATTACAGTATAAAGTACCTAACTGTAGATAGACACCGCCGAAAAGTCTATTCTCAACGTAAACGAAGCGCATAGTAAACATTGACAAAGTCCGCGATCGAAACAAAATGGCCACCAATAAAAACAAGTGGCACTGTCCCGTCGCCTGACACGGAACTAATTCCCACTATATTTTAATTCCAACACGAATCCAACAAAATACAAAGGAGGATCATTTGCATAAACCTCGCCTGTTTGTTTCGCTGGTGAGATTGCTATGGCGGCTGATTTTCGAATTAATTAATTCCCGTTAGTGTCATTTAGGGCGGATTCGACCAACGTCGAGTAACTTTTTAACTCACGAGTAAACTACCAGTTACTCGGGAGTAGGCCGATTTTGCATTCTACCAAACCTGAAAACAAGATAAGTAGCTTATCCCAAGAATAAAAAGTTATACCGCCAACATTGACCGTGTAACGAGCTTATCCGAGAGTAATTTTGTAATGGCGGCGGCACATCAGCTGATTAGAAAACCGTCATTATGACATATAAACACATTTGTCAAAACATAAACAAAAGCACGGTACAAGGCAAATTCTCAGAATAACAACAGCGATTAAAATATTAAAACATAAACAATTTCATACTATTATAATCCATTCAAACTAAGTTGGCATGTCATTTCTATTGCATGCTTTGAAAACGCAGCTATTTTTATTTTAGTTGCAGTATAGTTTCATTCCTCGTTCATTCAAATTAATCATGGTATAACTTGGTAGAATGCAATTGTACTTATCCTAGATATTTACTCGCGTATAAATTTTATTCCGGTATAGTTATTCTCGTGTAACGTGAGGTTTGGACGAATCCACCCTTAGTGTCGGGTAAAATTTAGCTGGATGTTTTGTATGATGGTTAGGTTTAACAATAGCCAACAGAGGCATATATAATTATTAGAAAGACGAAGGATGTGTGACGTGTGTGCTGGTGGCTAAAAAAAATATTTGTTGTACATAATTTTGAAAAATCTCGAAATCTTGCATACGGCTAGTTAATATGGGAAGTGTGTTTTTTACGTCCAAAACTCTTAAAATTGTTTAGAATGAAAGGGGGTCGCCGGTTAGGGCATACAATACCACTTTAGCAATACACTTTATAGAACATTGAAATTTCGTTAAAAGCCGACCTTAGTTTAGACAATCCGTAAAAAAGATCTAGACCGTTGTATATCGCAGGCATAAAATAAACGCTGACTCATCGTGCTCTTAAAAGCAGAAAATCCAAGCCCGAAATAAAGTTATTATAAATACTATCATTTCTATTCAATAACTTGGGTAGCCGCCGCATGCAATATAAGAGTAGTATGGCCAAGAAACTTGGACCAGCTCTGAATATTCATACTATTCAGGAAGTTTTCGCAACTTTGCCACAAGCCAAAACTTTGTACCTACTAGTTTTTAATGCGTCACTCACTGTAATAACCGCCACGAAAATTTTGGACCAAGAAATCTTTTCACACTCGTTGCTTATCTCGGAAGCTGTACAAAAAGTTTGAAATCTGACCTTTTATTATTCTTATACTACGTATATACCTAATGAGTTACTAGAAATACTCAGTTTTTTCTTGTTATTGCCCAATCATGTATAGGCCAACGCACAGCTTTTACGCGATTCCATTGTTTCCAAGGGTTTCTTTGTTGTTGTTTCATAAAGTTACTAAATATAACACCGGAATCGACTAGAACTAACCGTATTTGTTTACCTACTTGTTTAATGTGAAATGAAGAAATACTAACTTTACTACCTTACGGTTTCTTAGGTGTACCAAAAGCCTTTGTTCGTTCGTCTGAAGAATAATTTCGCAGACCTGAATTAATATAAAAATTATAATAACAGCAAAATTTACATCTTTTTTCTTATTAGGAAGACAATCACTTCCAAAGAATAGTATATAAGTATTGATTATGGGTCACAGTGGGGCGAGTAGAAACGGTAAAACCTATATCCCTCCTATGCTATGGCAACAGGCGACGCACCGCACTTGCAAATAAAAACTTATTTGACAATTGTTTTCGAATCCAAAATGTATTGAATTTTAGACTAATTTCTTCGTAAATGTTATATCGTTTTGACTTCGCGATAGGGCCTCTGACACCCATGTGCTCGATCCTTTAATATGTAGGTAATTAATTAGAAATAGCATATCGTTATAAAATTAATGTATGAATAATACATGAATAAGCATAAATAAAATATAAAAGTTATATTTGAGCTTTTGAGTCTTTTGAAAGAGTAGTAGAAGTTCGGCATACGTTTTGTTTGTTGAACTGAATTACGTACGTACCTTCCGAAATCTCAGTAAATGTTTAGTGAAATTTAAATGTTATTTCAGCGTTCCTGCACTGAGGCTGTACGTGATCGCACCCGATTTGAATTTGAGCCCCACTGAGATGCTCGCAAATACATAATATACCTATATTTATGTACATACGTAATAACATTATATGCTCTACCAGAAATTTATAAAAACACAGTCTAATAAATACGAAATTTAAGTTTTTTTTTTTAAATAGCGCTAACGCTTTTTCTCTGTTTACATACATTGATGTTTTAATAAATATTCATAGAGGTTACGTTAGGAGAGCTTATATAGTTTTGAACATAGGTACTTATTAAATAATAAATCATAAGTACCTTCAGAATGGTAACTGAAATAAATAGGTACACTAAAGCTTAGTTTTAAAAAGTTTTCAGCGTAAAAGTAGCGTCTTAGCACAAAAATGTGTGTTTTAGCCATTTTTTGTTTGAGAAGACTTAGAATGATCGCCCAAAACCTACGTTGGTAAGTCGTAAATCCTAATAAATTGTCTAGATGTGATAACGAGTTCGTTGCAGGTACAGACTAGGGTAAAATACAGATAAATTGTGAAAAAATATTTGGAGATAGGTGAACTTTTGAATTTTATGTTGCTCTTTTAATAACAGAGGACTTCTGAAGTTCTCCTAGCTAATAAAGCTTAGCCTGGGAAACAGTAGGTTAGTAGTAATAATAAATCAGCCATCATTAGTGACGCAGACGCATACAAATGTTGTAATATACCTCAAGACAAACATTGTACTATAATAATGAGTATGTAATCCAGTACTGCAGGTGATTTCCATAGCTATCCGATCAATAAAAAAAAAAACAAAAAAAAATACACACACTCACGCTTTGTTCTAATAAAAGGGAGTACCCTTGCGGGGTAGGCAGAGGTGCATTATTGCACCCACTTTTCGCCAGAGTGTTATGTTAGTGCCAATGTAATAGCGCCCCCTATTGCATCGCCATTTTACGGGCACATCCAAGACCCGAGAACAAATATCTGTGTTTAAACAGATATCTGCCCCAGCCGGGAATCGAACCCGGGACCTTCGGCTCAGTAGTCAGGGTCACTAACCACTACGCCATTCGGTCGCCAATTCGGTCGACGATCAATTAATATTTCTTTATAGGCGTGATATAATAATAATTCGCACATGACAATCCGAACCGTCATATCTTGCAAAATCGCAATTTTTTTTTATTACATTTTTGCATTCTACAGATCATTCTCTACAATCTGGTAAAACAGTCATATCTACTCTAGCTCATTTCTGGGCGGAGATATGGACCTATACGACTGTCTTGCCTGTTGTGATGCACACGCATTGTCGATGGACAAACAGTCATATTTTAGTTTAATACGCTGACCATGTCTGATGCGCGGGCTCCGGTCGTTTTATCTTAAGTTAAGACAAGTGTAGTTACGAAATACGCAAAATGTGATGAATCAAAACGTATTATAAGGTAAATAATACTATTTTGCTTGTTTCGCACGTAGAATTTTTATTGTATTATTTTTAGATAATACTATCTTGCCTGTTTTATTATTGAATTTTGACTAATTTGATTGTTGTATGTTTTTATGTGACGGTTTAACTATGGGATTCGTCAAGATAATACTGTTTGTCCAGTTAAATCAATAATTTTTCTATGTCATAAAAGAAATAATACGGTTTGTACGGTTTTTAATGTAATTATTCATGGAATATTTGAGTTGTAGTAACATCATGAAGCTACACAAACGTGCTGCTAAACTAGTTTTGACGGCAATTCCTCCGAACAAAAGGCTTGGAACCTGAAGGGTATTGCAGCTAAGGAACCTAAGACTCCAGACAAAGACTTTGACGATGATTTGGTTGACCCTACTTACGTATAAACCCGTCGAAGAAATAGTGTCTCTGTCCAGAGCAACAACAGCAACATTGCGAGCACGCCCATAGCAGTTCTGAAGTCTGATGTTTGCTTTAAATGTTTGGCCCACTGGCATTTCAGCTTGAGGTAGATTTTAAAAGCTTGGTTGAGATCTCTTACGAATTATAAATAAATAAATATGTGGGGACATCTCACACACGGCCATCCGACCCCAAGCTAGGCAGAACCTGTGTTATGGGTGTCGGACAGCTGATATATCTACACAAATACATAGATAGATAGATACTAAATATAAATATCAACACCCAAGACCCGAGTACAAATATCTGTCTTCAAACAAATATCTGCCCCAGCCGGGAATCGAACCCGGGACCATCGGCTCAGTAGTCAGGTCACTAACCACTACGCCATTCGGTCGTCCTTACCTTATTTCTGATGTAGTTCTTCAGAGAAATGCCGAGCATAGCTGTTTCTATTGTTCGATAAGCGACTTTAATCCGTTGGAGGAGTCCAACAGTCACAGCCGTTTCTGAACCAGATGTCATCACTGGCAGCGTGCACTGATTGAAGACCTTTGAGTTCAGACTTTAGAAACGGCCTCAAGGTGAATGTGTGACGAAGTTTACCGTATGCAGGTCAACTTATAGTATGCTTGTCTTCTGCCTAGTTTACTAGTCTGCCCAAGTTAGACAAATTCCTGAGCAGCTTTGATCTTTGGCTTCCCATACAACTACCACCAGATTTGGTTTAATGTAAGCAGTCGGGCGGCGGTAAATCGACCCGACCTCCTCTCCTAGCAGAGGCGGCGATCTCCCGCCGTAAAAAAGGAGAATCACCAACACGCCTGCCAAGCGCGGTGATTATGGCAAATACACCTCCTAATGATGGAAAAAACAAAGCCCCGGCCCCCAGTCCCCGGCAGCCCCGCTATCCCGGACTCCGGTAGCGGTCACGGTAACGGCGGGGCAGGGGGTGCGAAGAATCTCCGGCAGAGAGTCGGCTACCAGCCCAACCGACCCTTGCACCTGGCAACATATAACGCACGGACACTGAGGGAAGACGTGAAGATAGAGGAGCTGGAAGAGGAAATCAGCAAGTTAAAATGGGACATTATAGGGTTATCCGAAGTCCGACGAGAGGGAGAGGATACGGAAATTCTCCAGTCCGGAAACTTGCTGTACCACCGGGAGGGCGACCAACTGTCCCAAGGGGGTGTCGGGTTCATCGTCAACAAGTCCCTCGTCAACAACATCGTTGAAATCGGAAGTGTATCGACACGGGTTGCGTACCTCATCCTGAGAATATCTAAACGATACTCAATGAAGGTCATACAGGTTTACGCACCCACATCTAAGCACACCGATGATGAGGTCGAACTTGCGTATGAAGACGTATCGTCTGCCCTGCGTAAGTTCACTACTCATTTCACGGTGGTGATGGGAGACTTTAACGCGAAACTCGGAAAACAAGAAGGCGGCGAGACGAAAGTGGGGTCACATGGATTTGGAGTCAGGAACCATCGTGGGCAAATGCTGGCTGACTTCTTGGAGAAGGAGGGCCTCTATATGATGAACTCCTTCTACAAGAAGAAGCCACAAAGGAAGTGGACGTGGATTAGCCCCGATGGGAAGACTAAAAACGAGATCGACTTCATATTGACGGATAAGAAGCACATATTCAATGATGTCTCAGTGATCAGTAGGGTTAAGACCGGCAGCGATCACCGACTCGTAAGAGGCACTTTGAATATAAACTGCAAAATAGAACGCTCCCGTCTAATGAAGTCCACGCTCTGTCCTACTCCTGCTCAAATCCAGGATCCCGAAAGCTTTCAGTCTGAGCTTTGCGACCGCCTGATATGTTTAGAGAATTGCGTTACAGTTGACGATTTAAATAATAGGTTTGTGGAAACTGTCCGAGAGGTAGGATCGAAATATTTTTCGTCCCGAACCAACCGAGGACCTCAAAAACTCTCAGATGGGACTCTGAGTCTCATAAGAGAACGGAGAGAAATGAGGTTGCAGTCTTCAGTTGATATGGTCGAATACAGACGTCTAAACAGACAGATAGCCAAAGCAAGACGTTGCGATATGAGACGCTACAATTGCAAGCGCATTCAAGACGCAATAGAGCAAAACAAGGGCTCCAAAGTCTTTGCTAGAGATCGATCTGTTCGGCAGACTCTGTTGACCCAACTGAAGACCGACACTGGCAACACCGTTTCATCAGTGCCCGAAATTCTGGGAGAAATTGAGAGATTCTACGGACAGTTATACACCACAACACAAAACCCTATTACCAGCGGTGCTCACGACAGCCGAGCGCCACTCACCCGACACTATACCGAAGATATTCCGGACGTCAGTCTAGACGAGATTAGTATAGCTCTCAAACAGCTAAAAAACAACAAAGCTCCGGGAGATGATGGAACAACGACAGAACTTCTGAAAGCCGGCGGTAGACCGATTTTAATAGCACTTCGGAGGCTGTTTAATTCCGTCATACTCGAAGGCACAAGCCCGGAGGCATGGAGCAGAAGTGTAGTGACTTTGTTCTTCAAGAAAGGCAACAAAGCCCTATTGAAGAATTATAGACCCATTGCACTTCTGAGCCATGTGTACAAGCTGTTTTCGAGAGTTATTACGAATCGTCTCGAGCAAAGACTCGACGACTTCCAGCCACCCGAACAAGCCGGGTTCCGAAAAGGCTATAGTACCATAGATCATATACACACGCTTCGGCAGGTTATACAGAAGACCGAGGAGTATAATCTACCTTTATGTCTAGCGTTTGTGGACTATGAGAAAGCCTTTGATTCTATTGAGCTCTGGGCGATGCTTCAATCCCTTCAGCGGTGCCATATAGACTATCGCTATATCGAGGTGTTGAGATGTATGTACAATGCTGCCACAATGTCAGTTCGATTACACGAACATAGCACAAAACCGATCCAGTTGCAAAGGGGCGTGAGACAGGGAGATGTTATTTCTCCGAAACTGTTCACCTGTGCACTGGAAGATGTTTTTAAGCTTGTAGAGTGGAAAAGACTGGGCATTAACGTCAATGGCGAATATATCTCTCATCTACGATTTGCTGATGACATAGTTATTATGGCGGAAACGCTGGAGGAGTTAGGCGAAATGCTCACAGACCTCAATGATGCCTCTAAACAAGTTGGGCTGAAAATGAACATGGACAAGACAAAGGTCATGTCGAACGAACATGTTTCATCATCGCCCGTAACTGTAGGAGGTGTCACCATCGAAGTTGTTGATCAGTATCCCTACCTAAGACAAGTGATCCGATTAGGAAAATCCAACTTCGATAAAGAGGTAGCTCGTAGAATCCAACTCGGATGGGCAGCGTTCGGGAAATTACGACACATCTTCACTGAAAACATACCTCAGTGTCTGAAAACAAAAGTTTTCAATCAGTGCGTGTTGCCAGTGATGACTTACGGAGCCGAGACGTGGTGCTTCACCAAAGGGCTTATCCACAAGCTCAGAGTTGCTCAGCGTGCTATGGAAAGGGCTATGTTAGGCGTGTCCCTGCGAGATAGGATTCGTAATGAAGAAATCCGCAGGAGAACTAAAGTTACCGACATAGCCAAAAGGATTAGCACGCTGAAGTGGCAATGGGCTGGCCACGTAGCCCGCAGAGCCGACGACCGCTGGAGTAGAAAGGTTCTGGAGTGGAGACCCCGTGTCGGCAAACGGCGTGTCGGTCGCCCCCCAACCCGTTGGTCTGATGATCTGCGGAAGGTAGCGGGAAGCCGCTGGATGCAGATGGCGGGTGACCGTTTGGGGTGGCGATCGTTAGGAGAGGCCTATGTCCAACAGTGGACTACGGAAGGCTGAGAGAGAGAGAGAGAGAGAAGCATTCAATTAAATAAGACTTATTTCTTAAATACATATTACAGTGCACTTCTGTTGAGTTTTGGCGATATTAAATCCCTCTGTTGAACTACTCTTTGCAATTCAGTCTTGATTTGTGGTCCTAGACAAGCACACAGTCGATGCTATGCCAGTAGCGGCGTTTTACAGATACCTCAACACATCGATAAAGCGACATTCAATTTGACATCTCTGCAAGGTTTCCAGAAGTGTCCACGTCTCGATGACAAACAGTCAACCAAGGCCACCAAGTTTAATTGTAATCTTTGGTCTTCTGTATAATCTGCCTGAGGTTGGAAATAGTGCTGCACCGACGGTACGTCCTGACCGTACCATCTGAATGTCAGCGCTTACCGTCGCGTCGGTTGCAAAATGCATTCAGTGCTTCGCTGACGGCAAACTGCGATACGTGTTGAATCCATGCGGTCGGTCACGCGGTTGGTCGCTCCGTCAGCGAAGACATAGACTTGCATAGATATAGCTACGTCAAACGACGACGGTCTGCGCTGACCATCGGTCGAGCACTATTTCTAGGCTTACTGTTTGATGATCTATGGTGATTAAGAATTTTCGAAATCTAGCCTGTTCTGGGGGCTGGAACTCGGCAAACTAATTAGTGAAACGGTTCTAAATGATCCATGAGAACGTACATAAATCTCACTTATACGAGTATAGCCTCGGTCTATAGTTCCTTAGAACGGTTTTTATTTAAACTTCCTTAGAACGGTTACCATTGTTGAAAAAATACCACGACACTCTCGTATGATGCCTCCGGTGTTAGGTATACCAGTACAAGCAATTAACCGACTTGCACTACTTCTTGAGCTGTCCGAGGCTTCGAGACTAGTAATACCTCCAGGTTTCAGAAGCTATGAGGTAATGCTGCCTGCACCAGGATTATTTTTTATTTATAGCTGCTCAAGGGCTATTCAAATCTTGTCCTTAGTTTACAACTCCGTCTGGTGGTTCTCCCATGCTTCTTCTTCTTCTTCAATCCCGCTACTCCTCCGAGGAGTCTGGGGCTGACACCAGGCGCTTCCATCCTTCTCTGTCGTGGGCCAGCAAGTTGAGCTCTGGCCACGACTTCCCTTTCTCTTGGGCCTCGCTGAATATGGACCGCTTCCAGGTATGAGCTGGTCGACCGGGTCGCCTTGAACCGCCCTGGGGTTTCCATTGGAGGGCCACTTTCGGGATATGATCATCAGGTCTTCTCAGTGTGTGGCCCAGCCATCGCCATTTTCGCTCTTGGACGTCTATGTCTATAGGCTTTTGGTTTGTAACCTTCCATAGCTCGATATTGGTGATAGTGTTCGGCCAGTGTCTTCGTATGATACTTCGTAGACAGTTGTTGACGATCTCCCATGCTGCTGAACGAATACTTTCACCCGCGATTTAGCTCTATAGCTGCTTCTATTACTAGTGTATTGTAGCAACGAAGGTTTTTTCGTATCAGCTTATTTATTATTATTTATTTATTTATTTATTTATTTATTATGCTTACATATTAGTTGTAGTTTTACAATGAGTCCCACAAAACTGTTTGTATACAATTTGCCTGTGGGATCGGAGTCTCTTATACTAAACAAAATACTTTTTTATGTTTTAGGTATTGTTATACATAATTGGTAATATCATAACAAATAATAAAATTATAATCTGAGGTGAACTTGTATCAAGGTAAGTTATGCAAAAAATATTTTTTTAATTTAGTTTTAAATTTAGATAACATAGGCTCTTGTCGTATATCCTGAGGTAGACTATTAAGTAGGTACGGTATTCTTTTTTTTAGAGTTCTATCACCATAATAATTATTAACTTTAGGTACCTCAAATTTACCCTCAGATATAGACCTTGTGCCGTGTTTATGGGTAATGGGATGAAGGTAATTATTACAGGTTTTATAATTGTGAATGGCTAATAGATATTTAAATTTAACAGTGACTGGCAGAATTTTACATATTTTATACAGTTTTTTATAATTATCTTTACATTCTAATTTGGTTTTTGTATTAACTAGTAGCTTTAAAAATCGAGTCTGCAATGTTTCTAGTTTATCTAAGTAGGTTTTAAACGTTAGCCCATAACAATCAAGAGCATAATCTAAGATTGAATCGACTAAAGCAAAGTATAAACATTTTAACGTGCTAATAGGAACTTTATAACTTAAATGATAAAATTTACCTAATAATATCCTTAATTTATCGCTAATATATTCTATATGTTGAGACCATGAGAAATTATTATCAATCTTTACACCAAGGTAGGTTACACAATCTACTCTTTCTATTGGTTTACATTGACAATTAACCAAATTATTGTGGAGGCAGGAATAACTATGTGTTACTAAAGGTGGAGGTGATTCATTCAGATTTAAGTGAGGCGAGTGTAATATTAAAAGTTTAGATTTGTCAGCGTTCAAGACGATGCCATTATCATGGGACCATCTTACGACAGCATCGATATCGTTTTGGATAGAGTAACAAGTGTCTGTGAGATTAAAGCCAGCACGTAATGTGCACAAGTCATCAGCAAACATATAAGCTGAACTATAATTTAGGGCCCCGCATAAGCTATTGACGTGCATGAGATAGCAGAGTGGGCCGCACCCGGAGCCCTGCGGCACTCCGCTGCGCACGCGCTGCTCGGCGCTCAGCGTGTCGGCCACCTTCACGCGGTACGAGCGCGCCGTCAGGTACTCGCGGAACCACTGGTTCAGGGGGCGCCCCACTCCACACTCCTCCATTGCATTTAATAGAGTGTCGGTATCGAGGGTATCAAAGGCCTTTTTGAAATCATAAAATATTGCAACAATGTGTTTTTTATTTTCTAAGTGCGTGTTTATTTCGTCTGTAAATTTGGATAATAATGTGTTAGTACTCTTACCTTGCTGAAATCCGTGTTGGTTATCAATTATAATACTATTTTTACTAAGAAATGCTGATATTTGTTTGACAATACACTTTTCTATAATTTTATCGATTCTTGAAAGTATTGCTATTGGCCTATATCTCCTTTTTTATGGATTGGACGGACAATTGTTTCTTTAAGCTTATTTGGAAATTTATGGCAAGTGACAGATAAGTTAATTAATTTAGCTAGGATGGGGCTGACCTCGTCCACCACGAGCTTCAGGTCGGCCATGCGCACCAGGTCGCTGCCGGGCGCCTTGCCCGCGGCCATGTCGCTGATGACGCGCTTCACCGCCCTGTTGCTCACTGGCTGCCATCGCATACTCACATTAGCTTTATTTACATAGTTATCCCTACTTATCCATTTATCATCACATGCGTGTTTTATTTGTTCAATGTCATTTGAAAAGTTCTTAGCAAATTTATCACATATATCTTTTAAATCATCTTTACTATCCATATTATTAATTATCTGCTTATCTAATGACTGTTTCTTATTTCCTAAGAGTTTAGATATTACTTCCCATACTTTCTTAAGATTATTATTAAAGTTCAATATACTTTGCCTATCATACTCATTTTTACATTTATTAATTACTTTCGTACATTTGTTTCTATATTTAGTATATGTAAGCCTTTTTACCATATTCTTCGGATCGTTACTCCATATTATAAATAACTTATCCCTTTCTATAATCATATTTTTTAGGTTAGTATTTATCCAATTTTTATTGTTTCTATTACTTTCGTTTTCTTTGATAGTAATGGTTTTAGTACAGTCTTTATATATATTTGCAAATATATCGATAAAAGAAGTGTATAACTCTATAGGACATTCAATATTTAATAAGTTAGAAAAGTTAGTATTTTGCAGTCTTTCTTTCACCATACGATTATCAATAATTCGGCGGGTAGTAGTGGCGGGGGGCGCGGGCGGGGCGGCGACGCGCGGGGGGCGGGTTGCGCCGCGAGCGGCCGCGGCCGGGGTCATCGCCCGGCCGCGGCCGCCCGCGCTCGCGCTTGCCGGAGTTTGTTTCCATTGTAGGACAGCTGAGATAAAGTAGTGATCAGAAATTTTATGTTTTATAACTGCAGAATTAATTAAAGCGCTTGGTATTCGAACATACATATGATCTAAACAGGATTCAACCAATTTACCAGCGACAATTTCTCTCCGTGTGACATCATTAATACACTTAGTAAATCCGTATTCAGCTAATAGTTGTTCATAATATAATACATCTTTGTCTTGCTTATTAAGAATATTTATATTTATATCTCCACAAAATATTACGTTACTATTTTTTGGCAATTTACGTAAAAGGTTACTGAATTCTAAATGAAATTCCTGTATTCTATTTTCGTTAAAATATCTAGGCGGTCTGTATATGGATATTAAGTAAAGTAGCTCATTATTGTAATTGAGTGTAATGGCAACGCACTCCGCAGCTCGCATGGCGCCCGCGCCCCCGAGCGCCGCAGCCGCGCGCGCGCCCAGGCCCTCGCGCGAGTACACGAGTATGCCACCACCACTACGCCCTTTACGTGTAAATACATTGACATTAAATCCCGTTATATGATATAATGATAACAAATCATAACTTATATTAGGTTCAGTAATGACTAGCACATCTATATGTTTTAAATGCTTACCCAGAGTAACTAATAAGCTCGTTGAAATGCTTTTTAAGAGATCGAATATTAATATGAAATATACATAACCCATGTTTGTTAACCACTCTATTCATCCAGCAGTTGACAGTATCGGCACAAACATAGCTTAACGGTTCATCACTGTATTCACATCCAATGTAAATAAATCCGTGAATTTTAAGCTTTAATTTAACACTTGATAAATCACTTTTACGTAATGATTCACTTTTTGTTAAGTAGACTGATTATATCACTTTCGTTACGCACACAAATAGACTTGTCTCCATCGGATTTTTTAACTAATATCTTGCCGCTCGACACCCAGATGTACTTGTAGGCGCCGCGCAGCCGCTGCTTGGCGCTCCACAGCAGCGCGCGCGCGCCGCGCGTCAGGTCCTCGTTGATGTACACCTTGCTGTCGGCTGATCCGCTGGTTATGCTGCTGCTGGTGACGTCTCTCAAGCTGCGACGTTTCGAGAGCCAACTGTCACGGGCCTCGGTACCTGCGGACTTGAAGCCCACAATAATAAATAAATAAATATAAATATGAGGGCCTGTTATTCTGACGAAATGTTACTCACAATTAGTTCTCATAGTTCTATTATGGAAAGCAATAAATAATAAAATTGTTTTGTATCATTCTTCGCTACCGCTTAAGAAACTATGCACTCTACTAAGTTCCTAATAATTTCATTGAAAGAGTACATTGTATTTAGATAATCAAAGGTTTTAATGCTGTTTTTTTTGTAATTAAGTCTAAAAATATCAAATATTGTTCTAAAATTGGGATTTCTCGTTTTTAAAATTCGTGTTTAATCAATAAAAGGACCGATTTTCCATAGAAAAAAATATATCAAACGCTTTGTATTATTTAATTTTCCATAAAAGAAGATAAACCGTATGTATTATTTCGACATATGACAAATTACCAGCAAGTATGTAAGCAAAAAAACGGGCTATACAGTCATAAATATGAAACTCGAAAATTTTGACAGGCAAGACCGTATTATCTTCGGACCGCCTCAGAAAAACACTTGTAGATATAAAATGAAATGACTTAGGCTCAATTTAACTATATGTTTTTATTGGCAAAGAGTTAATCTACCAATCACAAAAGAAATATATTTATTTTATTTATTATTCTTTAAATTATGAGACACCAAACTTTCAAAACGCGATATCTCGAAACTACGTTTTTCAAGATATGACGGTTCGGATTGTCATGTGCGAATTATTAAATTAAGAAAAAAATGGTCTGTGTCTATACAGGGGGTTGCAAAAAGGGTATACTCTGCCAAAGGGGGTGACTCAGGGGGTCATTCTGAACAACTTTTGTTCTACGAGTTTTGAAAATTCACGAAAATAAAAATTCATTTTCCATAGTTAAGTCACGTGACCAATAAAGTTTCTGTATAATTCCAAAGTGTCAACCTCCCCGTTGCATTCACTATATTTCTTACGTCCCTACATTTGCAGAGCAGTCTCTGCGGATACGTATTTTATTAGATTTAGTGAAACGTTTCCGTAGCGTAGCCCAAACGATTATTTATGACTATTTAGGTGTCTAGCTCTTAGGGGATTTCAAAAATCTAATTTTGAAAAAAGTTTACACTCACATTTCCAGACGGTGAACACAATGTCGATTTCTGAAACGACCCGCGGTGGCCAAGCGTAGTGGGAAATGGTCCAAGCTTAAGGAAGTCCTGAGAAAGACAATGAACAAAGGTGAACCTACATACAATGACTTCCCTTTCTATAAAATAGAATGGAATAATAAACACAATAATATTTTCAGGATTTTACAAGGTTGCACTTTATTTCCATTCAAACATGTAGCAAACATTGGATCTTAAACCTGTAACTTTAATTTATATTAACGCAACTGAAAGTCATTTATTGTATACCTGCGACCAGTTGCCTGGCCGTCTCCGTTTGCCGAGTTGCCTGGAGGGTTTCTTTAGCTTAAGAAAAAATTAAGTAGCGAGAGCTGACATGTAATCGGTATGTTGTTTATAACAAACAGTTGTGGTTGGTACAGCAGCGACCCGCAAATTTGTTTTTAACCCTCGACACAAAATGAGACGTGTTAGTATAATTATGTTTAACATGTATGTGGCTGTGGTAACGTAGGCGTAGCTCCCAAATGGCTGAACCGATTTTCATTTAGTTTTTTGCGGATCTAGATATTATTTCTTTATCACACATACTGATTTTAGCCATATTTTATCAAAATCGGCTTAGCCTTCAAAGTTTGAATCTGAAGAGACCCCCTGCCGACCGTCTTTCGTGCGACCCCAGTGGGTGCATGTAAGCCGGCCGTCGGAATAATTTATCGCCCGCGATACACCGCAAGCGTCCGGCGATTACGTAAGAAACGACGGACGCACAGTAAAGTGTGCGATGGACGACTTGTGTGAACTGTGTGTGGTCGCCCTTAGTTGTTTGAGCTCCGATGTACAGAAATGTCAGATGTTTGTTGTGTTTTTACAATTGAGTAGAGGGTACACCCGAGTCTGTATTGTTGTTTGGTTTTTACAAACCGCAAACTAAAATAGGAAAAGTAACGCAATTCTTATTTTTTTTAAAACGCAGTGTAAAGATCACAGAGTAATTTCTGAAAAACGTAGGGTCTTACCACAAAAAGCTACGTACTCAAGGACAAAAATATTAAAATTTAGAAAAATAAAAGGCTACTGAAAAAAAATTACACTTATGTGAGTTCAAGTTCAAATAATTACATTTACTTACAATTTTTTTATTAACATTATGACGTGAGGCGTGTGCAAATACAAACATTTAGTGCTGTCAAATCTGCCAAATTATTGTCTATGATATCGTTAATGTTCATGATTCTTCTTTCTTTCTTTCTAAATGTGTCTTTCTTTCATGGTAAACCCCTGTTAAGTTTCTTAACTTACTACTTACTTCCTTGTCCCCAAATATTCACTAAACCTGTATTCTATTATATTCTATTCTCATAGGGGGTGAAGTTCCTGTACGTGGCTCTCTCGAGTGGAACCTTTGTACATATCCCCTTGATTTCAGCTCAGCCAGCCTAGCTCCCGAGTAAACTGGAGTAGCAGGCCTGGGTGTTGTAATAGCTGAGGTAGGCGCTCTGTTGGTCCAAGAATAGATAATCTTGTTTCTGTAGTAGGTGGACAAGCTAACAGAATATGTTCAACCGTCTCATCTACTTCCTTACATGTCCTACATAAGGGACTAGTTGAGTTACCTATGGTATATAAGTGTTTATTCACGCAACAATGTCCTGTTATTAATCCTACCATTAATGATATATTACTACGGGACAGGTTGAGTAAGTAGCGTGTAAGTTTATGGTTGTGTGATACAATAAACGCTTTAGTTTGTCTGCAATCTACACGATTTTTCCACTCCTGATTGTGTTCAGATAGTGTTTTATCGGTGAGAACTTGCCTTATTGCCTTTGATGACAAACTAATAAATGGTTCTGGCCCTATTGGTAGGGTATTTGATCCCATTCTTGCTAGTCGGTCAGCCTCGCAATTTCCTATGTTGTCGTTATGACTTTTAATCCACTGTACTGTTACATTATTTGAAATGCTTAGGTTTTCCAGTGTTCTGTGACATTCTAAAATTAATTTAGATTTTGTTACAGTTCTGCCTAAGGCACCTAAAACAGCCATACTGTCTGTGTAGAAGCAGATATTGCTGTTTTTTGTGTCTTTTATTTGTGTAGCTCCGTCAAGTAGGCTGGCAGCTTCTGCCTGAAAAACAGTAGCTTTGTTCCCGAAGCTGACAGAGTATTGTAAATTAAGTTCCGGGCAGAAGACACCTCCACCGCTGCCCTTCTTGTTCTTGGCTCCGTCAATGTAGATATTGATGTCGTAATTGTTTTCGTCTGATGTGCCACACTGATCTCGCTGGATAGTGTAGCTTCTGTTGAAGATAAACGTCTTTATAGTAGTGTCGCTGCATTCAGTGGACCCGGGAGCCGACAACTTGGCAATGTCAAGTATGCGACTGTGTCCCTGTGCAGTAGTATTCGTTGACCATAGTCCCATGTTACTTAGCCTTATCGCCGCCGCTTTAGCTTCCTGCTTGATGATAATATCGAGTGGTGGAAGTCCTAGAATTATTTCTAGGGCGGCTGTTGGGGTTGACTTCATACATCCAGTGATTGAAACGCATGCAAGCCTTTGAAACTGTCGTAGTTTGTTTTTCACAGTAATGAGGTTCGATCTTTGCCACCAAACCACTGCTCCATATGTTATTATAGGTCTGACCACCGCTGTGTACAACCATTTACACAGCTTTGGCTTGAGTCCCCATTTGGATCCAACAAGTTTCCTAGTTTGGTATAGGGATATTGTTGCTTTACTTAGGGTTTTCTCCACATGTTTAGACCAGCTTAGGCGGTGGTCTAGCCATATGCCGAGATACTTTACCTCATTTGTTAACTTTAAGGTTGTATTAAAAAGTTTAGGTAGCTTTAAATTACCTATCTTAGTCTTTTTGGTAAATAGAACCATTTCCGTTTTGGTTGGGTTCACTGACAATTCATGTTTGTGACACCATTCCTCTATGATGTTCAGTGCAAGTTGCATCCTTTCACATAAGGTATTTACAAACAGACCGCCAATGAGAATCGTAACGTCATCGGCGTAGGCTATTGTTGTAAAACCTTTATTGTTTAGATCGCAAAGTAGATCATTCACAACTAAAACCCACAGCAATGGAGATAACACTCCACCCTGCGGACATCCCTTTGCTACTTTGCATCTTATTGTATTTGTTGAAGTAAAAGATACTGTTCTTGATTTAAGCATATTTGTTATCCAGGCACTGATGACCGGGTCTACATCATGATTTTTAAGGTTATTACTTATGCTATTGAACATAGTTTTATCAAAAGCTCCTTCAATATCGATAAAAATTGCAAGGCAGGATTGTTGTAACAATATTGAATTTTCAATTTTGCTTACCACTGCGTGTAAGGCCGACTCTGTTGACTTACCCGGTTGGTATGCATGTTGGTTAGGATGGACAGGTTTCACGGAAAGTGCACCGTCACGTATATATCTGTCACACAGTCGTTCTAAAGTTTTAAGAAGAAATGATGACAGACTAATGGGTCTATAGGCTTTCGGAGAGGTGTAGTCATCTTTACCCGCTTTAGGCAAAAATACTACTTTCACCTCCCTCCATCCCTTAGGTATATACCCGAGGGCTATACAGGCTCTGAAGATACCTACTAGCCGTGGTGAGATAATATCTACCTCCCACTGTAGGAGAGCCGGCACTATACCGTCTGCTCCCGGCGATTTGAAGGGAAGGAAAGAGGTGATAGCCCATCTTACTTTTTCTTCATTTATTACGGCGGCCGCAATAGATTCAGCGTAACTAGAAGAATTAATTATTGGTGACAGCTGTTCTTGATCACACGACTCTTCTGCTAGCATTTCACAGCCAGGGAAGTGCGTGAGCAGCAGGAGGCTGTTCCTTTCGGTTTCGTTTTTTGTGTAGGTACCATCTGGTTTTTTTAATGAATCTAGCTGATTTTGAGAGTCATTTGACATGCATTTTTTTACCCTCGCAGCTTTAGTTTCACTTTGAATTGACCCGCAAAAATTCCTCCAGGATTCCCTAGTTTTTGCTCTAGTCTCTTTTTTGAATTTATTTCTTGCTAATTGAAACGCTTTCCAATCTTCCTCTTTTTTCGTATTTTTGGCGCGATTGAAAAGTTTTCTTACATTTGTTCTCATTTTCTCCAGTGAATTGCACCACCACTTGCGAGGTGACGCACTCACGGTCACTAAAGGACATGATTCTTCGTAGCTTTTAACGATAATGTTAGTAAATTCGTCAACAGCTTCGTCTATCAACTTATAGGTGTTTAAGTTATCATACGGCTGAGTGTCGCTCAGTCCCTTAAGTAAACGATCGTGAAACTCGACTCTGTTTGTTTTCCTCGGATTTCTATATTGCCTAGGTTTGGGTGTTATTGAGGTTAGCTTAAAAGATATCCATCTGTGATCCGCACAGGACACGTCTGGAAGCACCCTCCAGCCTACCACCATGTCCCTCGCCTGACTGTTAGTAATAGTGACATCTGGAATTGTTTGAGCACGAGCCGTGACAAACGTAGGCTCGGACCCTCTATTCAGAACACTTAGATTATTAGATAATAGGAACTCGAGTAAATCCCTACCCCTTTTATTAGTTTCCCTACAGCCCCATAGACTGCTATGCGCATTTGCATCGCAACCTATAATGAGTGGGATATTGTTTATCTTACATTCCGTGACCAGAGAGATAAGCTCGGGCGGGGGCATTGACCCGTCCCCAGGTAGGTATGCCGAGGCGATATACAATACCCGCCTCGCGTGCGACTCGTCCAATGTGAGTCCCACCACGGTTAAGTCCGGAGTGCAAAGATTTGAAATTTTGTTAGCAGTGTAACATTTAGGTATAAGTATTAGACTTCTTATTTACTACAATCTACAGTGGAGAAAGAGTTACAATAAAAAGTATTATCTTGATGAAGTTCGAGCGGCTTACCCCTCCTAAGTAAAGGCTCCGTGACCAGCGCAATGGTGGTCGGGTTTTCTTCTAGTTTACGTCGCAGAGCCGCGGCCCCAGTGTACGAATGTTGAATATTCGCTTGTATCACTTTGATCGACGTCATTTTTGTTTTATTGTTTTTTTTTTAATATAGATTTAATATTATATATTATAAATATATTTAATATTATATGTGTAAGTGTACTTATACATATTTAATAAGTTTATGTTGGTGTGGTCGCCCGGTCGTCGTCCCGCCCCAACATATATTCCTCGGTGGCCGAGGACAAGCTCAGAGTCGAGGGCGACCGAATGCCAAGGGCCCCGAGGCCCAACCATTCGCCCGCACTCGACCCCGAAGACTTGCGCTCGCGACCGGACTCCGGTTTGTCCGCCACCGCCGTCACCGCGTCACACGTGTCCCCGGGGGGGGCACTTGGGGCTGCGGTCGCAAGCACGTCAGCTGTTTCAGCTGCCTGACCGCCGCCCTGTGACACTCTGACGTGTATTGTGCCCACCTTGTAGCTCAGCTTCCTCTCCCTCAGCTCAAGGCGCTCTACTTCGGGCTGCGGAATGCCAAAAATAAGCAGGGCACACCGCACCCCCTCGACCTCCCTAATATCGGAGGAGAACAGCCGCCAACTGTTGAGGTCGACCCAGCGTCGGTTAACCCTCGAAAGGTGGAACCGCAGGGCTTCTACTGACTCCTCAGTGTAGTCAGGCACCCACACGGCCCCCTTAATAAAGGAGGGCATCTCCGACGCCGCGACGACCTTCAACTGGCAGCCTCCATCCCATAAGGGGGGGAGGCTGCTGACGGTCTCCTTCAGCCAGTCCAGGGTGTAGTCGTCGCAGCACCTCAATTTAAGTCCCCCGCGAGCAAGTTGCTGGGGGAAATGGTCGAAGGCGGGGACTACATCCCTGGTCATTCACAGCCTCACTGTGTTTCAGCTCAACTGCCCGCCGGATGATCGTCATCTGGTCCGGGGACAGTTCTCGCCAATCAGCTGCCACGATTACTGCGTTCAAGTGCGCTTTTAGAGCGCCCGCGTAATTGAGGCTTGCTGATTGGGGGTCTTTGGGCCGAGCGAGACAGGCCCTCTTTGGGGGACCTCTCGTTCCCCCCGCCGCTGGAGACACCTTCTCGTCGGACCGCATACGTTTGACCCGTGCGCTGGTGTTCGCCGGGGTCTTCGGTTGCCCACCACCCGGCACTAACCTGGGGCATCCCTTTTGGGACGCACCCGGGTGTGCAACACTAAACCTGTATTAATTAGGAGTATTACAAACCAGGTGTGCATAAATCTTCAGTATATAACACGGTGTTGTAGTCGGACCTAAATACGATGTAATTTATGAGTTCGGTCAGGTTGCACTTTGCAGGGGCTTCGCCGAAATATTATCAATTCTAATTAAGGAGGCGCATCGTGACTGCGCTAAACTGGACTAACGACCAGTTTTTAAATGGCTAATCTGGGATTAAAAAATGAATATCACTTATATTTATTTATTTAATCCTTTATTGCACAAATATATAAACAAGTGTACAAAGGGTGGACTTAATGCTAAAAGCATTTTCTACCAGTCAACCCACAGGAAGTACAGGAGAAATTATGTTAAAGGTGTGCAAAAAAAAAAGAAAAAAAAAGAAATTACAATGTCACTCAATAATTATTGTACCTAACAATAAATAGAATACATAAATAGAAATAATATAATAATAAACTATAAATATTATACTTGTATAAATATAATACATAAATAGAAATAATATAATAATAAACTATAAATATATACTTGTATAAATATATATGTATATCGAAGAAATATACTAATACCTATATACCTATTATTAATATCATTTGGGCCATTATTTTATTTTGGGTACAATTTGACATACTTTTACAGATATTTTTTTCAAAAATAAACTTCTTATTAATTAACCTTTTAATATTTATTTATGTATATTATTCATTAAATACATTTGCAGCGATGTTTTCTTGCTATTTCTTCTTTCTTATTAATTAACCTTTTAATATCTATTTATGTATATTATTCATTAAATACATTTGCAGCGATGTTTTCTTGCTATTTCTTAAAGTTATTGACGTTTAATCGAGGAACGATGAGAAAAAAATACTACTGCGTTACTTTCATACAAAATTATGTTTTATTGTTAGGAACATATATTTTGGTTCGTAAACATATACCAGATAAAAAGTAAGAAAAAAAACATTAATCTAACAGTTTAAATTACAAAATATTCTCAGTTTTGTTATTCATTCTATAATAAAGTTTCCCACTGCGTTACCAATCAATAAGTTTTAATGCAATACTTTTCGAAAAAAGGACAAAATAATCATAATTTTTTGCTCAAAGTTTTAGAAATAGCTCTAAATAAGGTGAATTATAATTATTATATTTAGTTTAACATTCTTTCTAATATAGAGTAGCTAAAATGTTTGTGAATACTCTCAGGAAACGAGGGACAAATAGATAACGCAGTGGTTAATTGGTAACACAGTGGTATCTCAATCACAATCTTTATACTTTCTTCAATTAAAACTAATCATAATGTGAAAAAAACTATCAAACTAAAATTAACAGAACTCTTTGTTTAATATCAAACATTAAAATCGCTGAAAATATAACAACTTAATACTAAGAAATATTTCTCATTTTTTTGCCTATAAAGCCGTTGTTTTTCAGCCGCTGTTTACGCCATTGAGTCTGAAATGTTATACTGTAACAATATAATATGCTCAAATGTTATATTTGTACCATAAATTGAGTAACAGATACCTGAAAACTATAAGAAAAACCCCTGAGTTACTATAGCTACAACTGCGTTACTGAAAAAGTAACGAAGTGTAGCGGTAACGCAGTTGTAAAACAATAACCTATTTGAAGTTAGTACTTAAATGAATACACATACATGGGATATCAAAATGCCCTAATAATTGTTACTAATTATTACATATATTGCATGAAATAAAATAATAAATATCTATAAAACTCACCGTATGTCGCCGGTAACTCAGTGGCGTCACAATAAATACACGCGCTTCTCTCCAGGACTCTCATCCGAAAGACTTGTTCATTTTATCCGTCCCGCTCTCCTTCCTGCACTCCGATACAAATACACAGCCATTCAAATGATCTTAGGTGTAAGAAAGTGAAAAAAAGTTTATTTATGATTGAATTTCCTAGGGTAACCTAGTGTAGGTGGATTTTTTCTTAGGCTTGGGGACTCGGCCAGGAATATTAATTGTCCCATAATATGTTCATATAAAATCATGAATATTACCGTGAAGTAAAGTTTAAATAATGACATATTCGTTATAATATTCAAAAAAATTGTTTCCATTATAATTTTTTACACACGTTGTGCTTGTTTCATATGACTCGCTCCGAGGGACAGACAATTTTTGTATGAAAAACAATTGCGTTACCAAAAACAACAACAGAGTTACCGTAATTTGTAAATAAATAAAGTATTTTACATAGATTCATTATATTTTCTGTGACCGGTGTCTTATTTAATTGCTACAGACGGTAGCTATATTCCTGAATTTCATTATTTAATTTTTTTAAAATGTTTCTTTGTAGGGGACCGATAATTGTCCCTAAAATAAAATAATGGCCCATTTACATTAGGTTCAGGATAGAGGTTATATGGAGGTTAAGGACAAGATTGAACGGTTTATTATTGGCTGAAGTCACACCTAGTTTATTTTTTCTATTTACTATAGAGACTTAAACGCAGTCTCTTGTTGCATTATTATGGTAATAGAATAATAGTTATTTTTTTAAATGCCTCATTGTACCTGCCTAGTTACCTACGATGATAGAAAGAATTTAAAATAAATTATGCTTCGCCTACGAATGTCAGATACTGTTAAAGCATGGTCCGCTATTGACGAAAACTGTATTTCTGAAAAGAATAATAGATCAGTTTAAAAGGAGAGTCGTCCTTAGCCTTTATCCTTATAACCTGCACCCGGTGTAAGGTCATCATTTCAGCGGGCCGGAGGGCGTCTCACGCTACGCTTCGTCACATTGATCCAAAATTATATCAATTTCAAGTGTCACTAGCGTGCATAAGTGGGTCATAAGTGGGTCAAATGTGGCAATAGTTCATGCTCGTGAACCGAGTTGTGCCTGATAGATGTCTTTGTGGTGCAGCTTGTTCAAACTTCGGCGGGTATACGAGACGTAGCAGAGCACCGCAATTAATATTGCATCATTGAATTAGAAATCACTTGTATAATTATTATTAAATTTTAAAATGTATAATTTAATATTAGAACTATTCAACAGATACATTTTATTCAATCAATAAGGTTTTGAAAAGACTATACCGATGCCGACCGTACTAATAAACAAGATTTAAACTTATACCTAAAATTATAGATAGGTACAAAGAAGTTGAATAAGTTGTTAAACGTTTTTAAAATACTCATAAATAGTAAGTAAGTATTACCTACGTATAATAATGCGGCATGAAGTGAAACTCCATCAAAATAGTTCAGGAAATAATGAAAGTCCTTTTAACTACTTTGACTATATTAGCTCTAGTTTTGATAGCTCTACCGCCACATACTAATAACACCTGACGTAGAACTTCCCACCAAGTTGAGAATAGACTAAGTTAGACTCCAATTATGTAAGACAGGTGTCCACAATCTAAACAGAGGTACGAGTAATTGTCACGGATAATAAACAAGTTGATTAAGATTGAATAACGCTACGCTAATAACCGAATCTGTCTCGGAAACCGCCCATAAATAATGCTCAACAAACCACTATCCAAGAAATGTCAGACGTGGCCTAATATATCTTATTTTAAGCTAATTATACTTGTATCACTAGTAGTGCCGGCGGCGTCATTTATCGTTCTCCAAGGAGGCAGGTCAGTACTAAATCTACCTGAGCTTCGTCTCAGTAAACTTGAAAATCTAATTACATTTACAACTCAGCTTAAGTCCGCCTCTGCTGTGGTATTTGCATTTTCTTGATTTTGTTTTCGTTCAAGATAAGGTTCTTTAATTGTAACTTTTTCTCGCTCTCTGCTCTCCTTAATTCGAAAGGCTAAGTAGATTTTCTTTCAGATTTTATTGCCACCCGAAACTACGGTAATTACCTTCGTTTGCGCATTCCGGCATCATTGGTTGAAATGTCAGCGCTCTCAGGAAGTAAACACGATTGATAATAAAATGTTTTCCGTGTTCACCGTCAACCATCTATCACAATATAACCGCGATTCTTGCGACGAGGTGTCGGAGCGCCTCGTGTGGAAATGTGAGACACGTGTATGATCATCGCCGCTTCCCGAGCCGAGTCTAATGAACGAGCGCTGAAAAACCGAAGATTTATAGTCACGCGACACCGCATTAGCATCCCCCCTCACCCGCGCTCGTGATTTAGCCACTTAGAGGCGCGAGTGTTTGTGAATCACTCGGTAGTCGGGTACACAGGAAGGAAGACCCAATAAAGGCGCTCGATGCTGTAAGGGCGTTTCGACTGCTTATTTGCATTCAAGAAGGCCCGCAGCGGCGCAAATGTACTAGAACGGCAAAGCCGAACCGGTAGAACGCTTCAGTACAGTAGACGGAGGGCTCCCCAGATAGTGATTAGGCGATGCTAATACCATTTACTTTCAAAGTTCCCGCTCACCGACCGTTACGTGAAACAGAGCGCTCTTTATTTGAGCGCTGCTTAAAATAATTCATGTGCGGTCGATTCTGTTATGCCGTTTACCTGTGTAAAAAGAATAAAAGAGGGGAAAGAAGTAAAAGTGAAAAGTCATAAAACAAACGACGAATGTTTTATATCGAATGCAAAACTGAGGTGGAGTTGAACAAAACGGATCTGCGACGTGCGCGGTCGCGGCCGCTCGGCGCTCAGCTCTGAAAACTGCAACCATAAAACTTTGCGCGGACGAGCCACGCTGCGGCCAACTTGAGGTGAAACTTCCACTGCATTACTACAAGTCAACTGGCAGTTAAGTGTTTACTTCGCACATACCGTGGCACAATGCGCTCAAGTTTGCCCATAAAAACGGCCTGACTCCACACTTCCGCTATGTTAGTTTAATACAAGATAAATGTGCCTTATCATTAGCAGCAGCAGTCGTTAGCTGCGATTGCACCGCGTTATTAGTCTAATCTATCGGCAAATATAGCCTGTGTTATTAGTTTATTGCTACCGATACTAAACCAGCGATTTCTATCGGTATGAGCGAAAATAAACAAAGACAACAAACGCTTCACATTTCCATATCAAATTCGGCATCTACCAATTTGGTATTATTGTTTCAACTTATCTCAAGAGCCGCGGGGCAATAAAAACAGAGCGATAACAATGAATTCGATACCTGCTATGTCTAAATAAGCTAATTAATGTCGATAAACTGGATGAAATTTCTTCCTACTAATTGCTCGTGGAGATTCAATGAAGATTCTTTTGTTTTCCGCGATCTGTGTAAAGCTGGCTTGCAAAGATTGTGGCAATTATTCACCGTAGACGCTTCGGTTCGCCGCGGCGCGGCGCAGCCGGCACGAAGAAACATCGCGACGACTTACGAACCTCCGCCAGTGGTAATCTTTTTGCATGCAGGTAGCTAGCGGGTATAGCTATGCCACTGTTGAATGTTTACCTAGCTGGGTGGAATTATGGCCGTGCATGCGGGTGTATACACATTACACAGTACATGGAAGTCACATTATGCATTGTCGAGCTATGAGGCGACGGCACTTGACTGATGTGCTGCATTTTTTTGTAGGTAAATGCTTCTGTTTTATATAACATGTTGTGTATAAGATATAACTATTGCTGCTGGATAAGTCTGTAATTTATTGTAGGCTCTTTATTAGGTTAGTCTCGTACAATATCAATTTCATAAATATATAATAATATTATATGGACACTCATGTTTTCATATTCATTTGCCAGCCCTCGATAGTATTAAAATAATATAAAAGATAATGTTATATTTTTATTATAATCCTACTTGTAGTAAGGCTCATTTTTTATCAATAATATTTATAGTAACATGATAAAATATCCATGTTGAGATGTAAAAGTAAAAAAAGAAACCTGTAACAGGCAAAGGGACCGTTATTTACATATTTCTTACATCGACACACCAAAGAGGCAACTTCTTCGTCTGATCAACAAATGGCTTTTTGTCGGCACAAAGGAAAATACCAATTCATATAAAAAAAGGATTTGTTCCAAATACAAAACGGAAACTCTTTATGATGTATGTATCAGTAAGTTAAAGAGAGAAATAGATTGTAATCACGGTGGAATATGTGTATAAACATAGAAAACTGATAAACTAATAAAATATGACTACCTGAGTCACCCCCGTTGGCCTTACTATATACTCTATTTTTTAACACTCTGTAGATGTTCATGTACTAAATAAAACTCCTATGTACTGACTTATATAATAAATTATTTTATAATATCTAAATCATAAATTCCTTATATCATTTTTTAAAAGCGGTTTTATTTTTATGGGCCAATCCATACACAATTTTTATACCTAAGTACCTACTGAGTTAAATTTAAGTTCCTACAATAAAGTTATAACAATTTATACCTACAAATAAATTTTCCATCTCTCGTGAAACAAACCAGACCGCCTCGAATAAGGATGTTCTCGCGAATACAATAACTTTCTAATCTAATTACAATAATACAGCCATTTGCAAATTATCAGGTGAATTTAATAACTGGCTCAGCGTGCTTATGGCTGTGTTGAAAAACAAACGTAAGTATGGCCATGAAAATGTATACAGGATGGAATTATAATATCGTCCAGGACAATGTATCTGACATAATTATACTATGTAGAGCATCATCAAATCAGTCAGATAGTAAATGAAATCGAGTAAAAATATATTTTAGGGTGACATAATTTTATGTGAACATAAAAACTTCCGTTGCATAACCTATGTTATGTGTGTGACTGTGTGATATGACTCGAACTATCAATATCATAAATCGGAGAAACAAATTCGAAAACGGATACAAAATGCGATTGATCGAAAGTGCGAACTGTTAATATTACAAGCTGACAATTTACGTCCATTGTACCAGGACTTCAGTAATAATTAGAAGGTAACGGAAATGAACGCCTTACATCAAGTACTTGCATGGCAACTTGCCAGGTGCAACGTTCACAAAGCTCATTATACAATTTACTGGACTATAAGGTGTCTTGCGTTATTACAGCACTAAGGGAAAATGATTGCCAAGGAAAATTGGTCTTTAAAATAATTACCACTCTCTTTGGTTTTCTGGTGAAAACCACTTTAATTGTAAGTGTTTTTGATATTGTTTAATGTGTCTTTAATACAACAAGTACCCTATAACATTTAAAATTTAGGTAGATTATAAAGTGTAGGTAGCTAGAAGGATTTTTTGTTTTAAGGGCTTAATTTTCAGTCGTATAACAAACAACTAGGTATATGCTTTTATAAATTGATAGGTACATAATTATACATTCAATCTTAACTTAACATAATTGGTGTATTATTGTATCTTTCACTTTGAAATGTTTTTTCTTCTTCTTTCTTCGTTCTTGTTCTTTACTTTAAAATTATCTTTTTGTGGCCAAACACTCAACTCATTGACTATCTTCATAGTCGGTCATAACTTTAACATAACACACATAAACATACTCATCATACTAATTGTATAACTCCTGAACTTTTGTGTATTGCCCGCCTAAACTTTAAGCATTTCTGCTTTGTCTCTAGTTTGTTCTATGTTCTGGAGAAAAGTAGGTACAGCAATGCACCTCTGCCTACCCCGCAGGGGAGTACATTAGTACAAGGCGTGAGTGTTTGTTTTTTTTTTGTTTGTTCTATGTTTTCACTGAACTAAAATATCGGTTATAATATAGCAATGAAACAAACATAATATGTTTTATATGTATATTATTATTATAGCTGCTAACGGTTCATACTTACGGAACCCTTCGTGCGTGAGTCCACTTACACTTGACTTACTGACTTACACTATCTAAGTACAATTAATTTATAGCGCCTCATTTCGCTTGAAAAGGGTTTTCCCTGAGATTCACGAAATAAAACATTCACAAAAAAGATTATTTTATAGAATCTAAATATGTACAAGGTACTTACTCGTGTAAGGAAATGCAATATAAACTTTAATAGAGAAACCGTGTGTTAGTATTTGAAGCAATAAACCATGGAGTACCCTTATCTATATTCTGCTGTGGTTAAAAATAAAACAATCTCGGTTCTCTAGTGGAACAAACTCAACACTAGGAACGTAGGGTAGGGTGTTCTTTTCTACACATTCCTGTTTTTTACAGAAACAATGAAAACGTTATCGGTATAAAAATATTGACAAAGAATATTTTGTTGTTGAGTTTTTTTTTATAAAAGCAGCTACAGTAACAACTGAAGAAGTTTTTTGATATATTAGGTAATTTGTTCTTTTTGTTACACTGAAACTGTTATAAGACTTTTTTATTTAAGTTTTATGACCATTGTTATTTTTAATTCCGTTTTTAAAGACAGGAATGTGTTGAATATGGCTTTTGCTGAGCGTAGTGCTACGTCATCATCGCTTTGCTACGATCGCTACGTGTGCTACAAAAATGCTACGCGGTGCTACGAAACTGTCGAACAAAAGTTAGTCTGTTTAGGTGTCTGGTTTGAGTTTTTACACCGAAAATCTTAATGTGCGCCAATTTTCTTCGTCAGCTTATTCAAATTGGTAATTCCAACCATAGCATAATAATAAATTTAATTAATCATTAATGCTTTTAAAATATCAGAAGAGTGATTTAGTATCTACTTATGAACGTTTCTTCTTGTTTATGAGTATGAATAAAATTGTTAAGTCATAAAATCTATATATTTTTCTAGTAAATAACACCAACACACATAAAGAAAACCCACAAAATTCGAGCACAGAATTCCTTTTTCAAAAGTGACTTTTGAAAATAGAATGTAAACAATCCGTGTATCGGGAACGCGCTCAGTGGCCGCAATATGTGAGATTTGTTGGATATAAGGGTGAGATCTCGAGTGGCCATTAGAGATATCATGAGGCGAGCGATCGAGACCGCTCTCCTTGCATCTCTGTTATTGATGCACCGTATCCTATTTACACATGGCCGGGCAAAACCACCTCTATTCACAACACTGCAAGACTCAGTTTCCGGACACGCGTGTTTAAACAAAGGTTTCATAGTACGTGAATAATAAGCGCTTCGAAATAGAATCTATTTGAGCACCTTCAAATTCTGTTGGCCTGCATTAAATATGCCATCCCTTGCTCGGGTGAGGCGCTTTGTTGGACGACCGTATTCTGTAATTATAATAAATTTATAATAATAAATAATAAATTTCTTTATTAGATTCGAAAAAGAGTACAAGTTAGTAAAACTAAGATCCCTAGCTCCCCCACTAGGATACCCTGTGTTGGGGGCGCCAGTCTCTTTCGTTCTTAATACATTGTAACAGTTAAATAAGGTATAGGTGAGACTTATCAAAGAAATAAATAAGCAATACTGTAGGTAACTTAGAGTTGTACATAGTTTTTGTATCTTATCATCTTAATTTATAGTTATTATTTGATGTTTGTGTATGGGTTGTGTGTGTGTGTGTGTGTGTGTGTGTGTGTGTGTGTGTGTGTGTGTGTGTGTGTGTGTGTGTGTGTGTGTGTGTGTGTGTGTGTGTGTGTGTGTGTGTGTGTGTGTGTGTGTGTGTGTGTGTGTGTGTGTGTGTGTGAGTGTATATGTGTGTGCGAGTTACAGAGAGTGCGTGAGTGTGAGTATGTGAGAAGAGTTTGAATATGTTAGTGCATGTAAAGTATATGTAATGTAAGTTTGAGTTTGAGGGTGTGTTTATTACTGTGCGTGGGGATAATGAATTGAGAGATTCACTTTAGAGGAACAAGAATTCGTTCAGTTTGAAAATAATTAAGTCCTAATAACCACTTTTTCAGTTTTTTCTTGCAAGTGTATCTGGTGCAAGTCAAAATTTTTAGTTTTATATCTGCAATACTATAGAGGAATGATGGTCCTCGGATGCATGGTGCACGCCTAGCAAAAGCTGTGCGCGTGTGAGGCACCAGCCATACATTTTGTCTTTTCCTTCTTGACAAAACATTTAATGTAAATAGAGCATTTCTATGGTACCTTAGGACAGTCGACAAAATGTATAGCTGCCTGACATTGAGCACTTCACAGTCATGGTACAGATGCTCGGTCGGATATCTAAAAGGCTTCCTATATGCCACCTTCAGAACGAAACGTTGAGCACGTTCAGCAGCTATCATGTAACTAACTCCAGCACCGCCCCACACTACTATGCAATACGTTAAGATAGATTGGACTAAAGCAGTATACGTAAGCCGGATAAGGTCTTTGTTAGCTATCATTTTAAGTTGCTTGAAGCAGAAGGTAAGTTTTCGTATCCGTCCTCGCACTGCCTCAATTTGTTTGTCCCAGACAAGTCTATCATCCAGCACCACACCCAGGTATTTTAAGTAGGAGACTCTTTCTAGTTGAGGGCAATTGCAAGGCGAACCGGCTCTGTCGCGGCTACATTGGTGGATTTTAATATTTATAGTTTTAGTAGGGGTTGTCCGCTCTGTTATGTGAAAAGCTAGGTATTTGGTCTTGGTAGCATTGAGTGTCAGCAGGTTACACTGAAGCCAAGTTGCAATCCGTCGCATACCCAATTCAGCTAAGGCAACGACATCTTCCCATGAGTGCCCATGAAATATAACAGCCGTGTCGTCAGCAAATGAAAATGTTGTAGCATTTGGGAGACTGATTTGGTTGAGGTCGTTGATGTAGAGGAGGAAAAGAGTTGGACCTAGCACACTGCCCTGTGGTACTCCAAAACCTTAATTAGAGAGCGGTTTAATTGTATAACATGGACTGATATATTATAATTTATTTTAAGGAGAAAACATCTCCAAACTAGAAAACAACGCCCAGGTAAACAATTAATTAGCTTCTGCAACACTTGCCAAACTCATAACAACTCTCTTTCGTCAAGAGTAACAGAAAGGTACCTAACACCTACATAGATAAATTTCATATTCAATACGTTATAACGGAACACGAAAACACGGGGGCTGAGTCAGATGTGATGAAATGATGTGTTATTGATAGTAAAGAGGTTTTTTGTGAGCAGGTGAGACCACTCTGGCATGGCGGTCACGCGCTACGTCCGATAAAAGTTTTCTCCACAATCACCTAAGAGCTGTCGGGGAATAACCGTATATCGGTTTTGTTTCAGACTCCAGTGCCGCCTCGTTTCTCACAATAACATTTATGTATTCACGCTAAAACATTTCGTCCCCGGTTTTGCCCCGAATTCGATACGTTCGACTGTTCCACGAAGGGCAAGTAGCCTATGTAATTAGTTTACTCGCGCCTGTATGAATTTCACCCAATTAACGGAAGCTGCTAAATAAACAACGCACACATATTGTTGGTAAATTTTCATCAAATTGAAATCTGTATCCGTTTCTTCGGCGGGCTTGTTTCTCGCTGCTGTACTTAATTAAATTAATTACATTTAAATTAAAAAGTAGGGAATGTCTGCAGCGTCTTCCTCTTTTGATTACTCGTTCAAGAAAGCACGGTCATTTAGCTAATGAGCGTTCCGCTCCAAACTAAATAACTTGAGCAAACTCTGAGTCGGTGTGATTCAGGGAGCAGTTTCTACCTCTGATACCGCGGCGCTGTGGCCGTTCGTTAGAACAAAAGTGTTAAAAACTTAGCTTTCACCTCACTCTGCTGCTTTCCCGCAGTATTTCTGATATTATTTTTCTACACGACTCCATCATTTAGATAGTTTAAAAGTACCCGGTCTCGAGTAAAACGTAAGAAGCGCGATGAATTCGTGATAAGAGCAGAGTTGGCAACGCCGAGTCGGAGATATGCTAAACAGCTTTTAGCCGGCTAAATATTGAGGGCGGCGTTTATAATTTGCCCGAGTCCTACAAACAGTTTGGTATTCCGCTCACGTTCGGCCTCCGAGATAAGTTTCAGCCACAATTACCTGAGCGTTCAACCGTCAGGAAATATATTGGCACCTTCTGCAGCCGCGCGACTCCAGTGCCGCCGCGGACGAACGCGGAACTAATCTCTCCGCTCCATCGAGATATTCCAGATACAAAAAAATATAAATCGAGAAACTACGTCTGGCGGAACTGGGTGAAGCATTTATTAATATTTATATCGCAAGTCACGGTCCGAACTAACTTAGTAACAATATCTGCGGGACAGCTGAATCCTTCATGAATAAGTCTTGAACAAAAGCGTTTTAGGTATATGATGAACGATAACTTATTTCTCATCAAAGACAAATACGTTTTCTAGGAAACTTCGGCCTTTATAGACTGCGACATATTGAAACGACAACTTTTGAAAGGTCCCTAATGGATAATGGACGATTGCCTATCGTCATCAATCAAACAGTAAAGTTTTTGTAATACAAAATTAAACTCGGTCTTGATTTTGTGACATGAATATTGTTGTTGTTTACATACAAGAAAAGGGTAGTTTCCATGCCTACTACAGATAGTGCAATGAATCAATAAAACCAAAATTGAAATCTACAACTAAACTCGCGACATTTTCATATCACGCTATTGATCAAACATACACCTATGTGGCCGCTCTAAGCACCCGGTTGAATACTTCTTTGGGCGTTTGCGTAGCTCGCCAATAAGTCACTGCGGGGGTTGATTCTGGCATAAACACACAACGCGTGGCTGGCGCTGGGAAGGGCTGTTTGTGGGACCTCAATATTCGGCCCCCTCAATATCGGGATGGAATACTTCGAGCGGCTTTCATTCGATCGCAATCTCTATGCTAACAGCCTGCGATTCTGATCTTCGTTTAGCGAAATGACCGCAGTCACCCGCCTCGGTGACGGTTATTCCTAACACGTTCACTCCCCAGAAGTTTTTATAGTCATGGAGCAGTCGCCCTTCTATTAAGCTTTTCTTTTCCGATGATATAGAACTGCTTTCGGCGGAATTCTCGCAACAAAAACATAAAACACACGTGCCGTTATGATTAAAAGAAGACAGGAGGTGCGATGGCTGAAAAATTGCTAGCGTTAGATCATGGCACGGGAAAGACAATACAAAGGTGTTATAAACGTCCAGCTAGCTTTGGAAATCGATCCTTCTCGAATTGTTCGCTCGAATTGTTATTTCATTTCTATTTTGATGTTTTTTCTAGCTCGATATGTATCCATCACTGCTGAAACAATAGCAGCACGGCGGACGTGAATATGTTAAATAAATAATGCTTAAAATTCAGTATTCTAAAATGCAAATGGACGGAACGAGATTACGATACAGCTAATACAATGAAAGCGTTTCGAATGAAAAATATATGAAACACTAACAGATGGTGGGACGAATAACTGTATGCCGATTGACAATTGGTGCGCTGCGCGCCGATGATATGCAGATTCCAATGCGACGTAGAGCTAGGCTATAGGATCCCTATGTAGAAACAAAATATGGTGTTTGGATTTACTGACCGGGTTTCATTGAACTTGTGTAGTAAATGGTATCCTCTGAAGCGAATAATTCATATATTGTAAATGTAAGTTTCACTCGGTTTTGCATAGATTATCTGCCGCTACATATGTAGGGTGAGTCTTTCGTAGGTGCATATCCGGAAGTATGTTACAGAGCTCTTCATTCTTAACAACTTTTGTTACAATGACCATGGGATAGCTACTCCCCATACACAGTGTCACGTAAACAACCAATTTTGTATGGGGAGCATCTTTTTTTTTCGTTATATCCCAAGGTCATTGTAACAAAAGTTGTTAAGAATGAAGAGCTCTGCTGTAACATACTTTCGGATATGCACCTATAAACATTATTAGTAGGTATTCACCCGTTTCTTAGTTTTTACGTATACATTAAATACGAACGGGTTGTAGAAATCTGTAACACTGATGTTTTTGCTGAAATACTAGTGTTTGAATCCTATAGCATGCCCCTCTTTTAATGCGTGAGTTTAAAGATAAATAGTTTACTGCCTCAAATTAATTTTATACGTACTCAAAATATTGTTTCATGAATATTCCCACAAAAAACCTCGCGATCAATCCGTAAAGTAAGCGAAAGTACAAAACATCCAACCCACGTTGAACCCTACCCGATCTTTTACCTATACAATAATTGGAGAAACAAAAAGAATGACGGGTCAAAGGCAGATGGTCCGCACTTTTATAAAAATGTGAAATATGACACACAGTTATTTCCTCGCACACCCGGTCAAGAGTTATAGCATTCCATTAGAAGCTTGCTCTATCTAAAGGAAGCCATTTCAAGTGAAAAAGAACTAAACTGTCTGAATTTTATTTCACTCCTCTACTATATTAAATTTGGGCCAGAATTTTTATTGCAGCAGTTTTCATAAAAAAATATTATTCTTTCTTTTCGGCTGACCTTTTGAAGGTCGTTTCTGTTGACGATATCTTTCTGTTTAGATTCATATGCGAATAGATACGCGCTACAGGATGTATTTAATTTTAAACTTGGCTAAATCACGTCAGTCACGTTAAAGCACGTATTCAAATAGGTAAGTACCTATCTATGTACATAACAAACATGCGTGAGCATGCCGTACCTATCTATCTTATAATATATTTTTATATGGATTCATGTATTCTGTTATTAAGTACCTAAATGAAATGATTAAACATTGTAGTTATTAAGTTGATACCTATATTATATATTTTTTAATTTATCATATTGGCAATGACAATCTTGAGTCAGCCAGTGCCCATTCAAATCTTACCAGGTTAAAGAGCACTATGTTTTTAATATTAAGAACTTACAACTTATAAAATAAGTGTATTTACCTAATAAATTTTAAAACTTAGAAACTGTACAAATAAAGTAACAGCATAACCGGACAGTAGTAAGCAAACCCCATAAACTTAACAACAACAACACAATTACACCACAAAACATGCATAACACAAGCACTCACGACGCCTAAATTAAAAATATCCCTCACACAAACAGAGTCCATAATGACGTCTTTTGTGTTTTTAATAACTTTCTGTCAGTTACCACAAAGAACAATTCGCAGGAACACACCACCCTGTATAGCGGTGTTAGTCTCCTTTTCAACATAGTGGGCTGCGTAAGAGATTGACAATGGATTCAGTGGCTTGGAAGGGGGCACCTTATCTTTACTACATTGTGTCCCGTGTCACACGAAGCGGCGAAGCCTCAAGCTATGGACTAACTCCAGATTTATAATAAGCCTCGGGATTTCACATTCGGCCTCTTTGTTCTTTTGATAAGAGCTTTTAATGTGGAAACGTTGGGTGCTTTTTGATGTTTTGACCGACAGTAGGGTGTGTCCCGTGTGCCGTAGGGTGGGTAATTTTTTTGTGAATTTTCTTTTTTATTTGGCCGAAAAAGTGAGTGTAGTAGGTCGCCTTCATCACTGAGTCGTAGCTTAGGCCATATCGAGGTTTTATCACCGACACGCTATGATAAAGATAGGTAGGTTGATCAGTAAAGTCAAACGAGTGACAATGGTATCGATTCTGAAGGGCACATTCTAATTTTAACGCTGTCAAAAAACGCTTACATTCCCTCTAAATTTATTTGGCATTCTGAAGGCACTGTTTATCTCCAAAATTAGAGACGTCACTTTAAATTTTGAATCTGACAGCGTTAAAACTATTCAACTTAGGTTAGATGGTCGAATTGGTATTCTGAAGGTCGCATTTTTAGCGATGTCAACGTAAAATTAGCAACTTTCTTCCTAAATTTAAAAGGGGTCTGGAAAGGTGCCTCTTAAAATTATACTAAAATTTCTAAAAGTAAAACCGTGAAATATATGGGAAATCGTTGTTGTAGGTGCATAAATATGGATTTAATCTGGAGTTTAGGTCTTCCTTAAGTAAGTTAAGCAAATTTCAGTGATATAAGTGTACTGTTTTATGGAGAAATAAATATGTGAAATTACCCCTTATTTGTGTTATTTTTACCAACCCTGAGAGTACAAATTGTGACGAAAATCAACCAAAGTAGGGCTCTTGTTGATAGGATGCTTCCTTATGTAAGTACCTTATTAGGTAGGTACAATAAAACTTAATTATTCCTTGTGTACAGGTAGAATATATTTAATCTATTTACTAACCTAAAATATTGTTATAAACCAAAAATAAACCTGAAAATGGATTAAACTATGTATCTAAGTATAGGTAAGAAGTTGCTTACAATCAACAGGCTACGTAGGTACTTTAAAAAGGTATGTAAGTAGGAGGAATCATTAAGTTTAGGTTACCTATCTTGATTACTGAAATAGAGGTGAGTACCTAGGTAAGTAGGTTTTTTTATTATTACTTATGTAAGTATCATAGGACTCTACATATCTTCTCAAAGAAAAGTACCTACTTACTTACCTACCTACTACAAAACTTCTTAACTATCAAAATCCTGTTGCCTATGATAAGATGAACAGTAGGGCTAATTCTTAATAATTGTAATGATTATGATCAGTACATATCTTTCTAACTAGCTAATAATAAAGCAGGTAGATGTACTTGGCTCAATTTGAGTATTCTTACCTAAGTATAATGATTATCATAACAGGAACTAAAGAGTAAAGTAATAGGAACCTATACTGATCAGGTCATCTCCCCTCTATCCAAACAAATTAATGGTTATGATGTTGCAGCAATAAAACTTTTTGCATTGTTAAAGTAACCAAAAGTCAATCTTTGAAATAATTAATAGAGGGGGTTTGTTATCTTTACTAACTAAGTTTATTCACTGCCAACTAAGTTTTATTACAACTAGAAAATGAAAGTAACACAATTTAGAGAAGCTTTATTTCATTTTATAACATAGTCACATGTATCTATCAAAGTTCCTTTGTATGAAATATAATAATCTTGTTTATCATATGCACTGACGAGTCTTGGAAGAGTTCGCTTCGAGAAGACAAGATTTTATAATCCTTCCTGGGTTTCAATTTAGTTCTGTAACAATAATAATATGATAAGTATATGAATAACATTAACTAAATTGAATAATTTATAATATTTTTCACTACATCACATAGTGCACTGCATAAAACAAACTGTATGTATAGGTAGGTTGGTACCAAGATAGACTTTGATGCAATCAGCGGTAGACAATTAATGAGACTGGCTAATTGTCTCCTGCCCACTGGACCGACGACCTTAGGCGGGTAGCCGGTAGTGGCTGGATGAGGAAGGCCGAGGACAGAGTGTTGTGGCACTCCTTGGGAGAGGCCTATGTCCAGCAGTGGATGATTATGGGCTGATGATGAATCGTTTCACCGCTAAGAGAGATTGAAGTACTTAAGTATCTTTAACACTCAATCATTTAATTTTGTAAATTTTGTAAGTAAGTACTTACATAGGTTTTTCTTTTTTTTCACTCTATTACATAGTAAGTATAAATACTAACCTTCTGTTTAGGTAACTTAGATAGTCTGAACGGGAATGCGACTGGATCCTTTCATACTTGTTGATGCAGGTGTTGTGTTTCATATAACTTGCTGGCTGATGTTTTAAGGTTATGTTTGCATCTGAAATTATAAAATATTTCGTAAGCAAATATACACGAATAAGCAGAATATGAATAAGGTGCGAATTTCTCATTTTATATAATGGATTTGCACAAAATCTTCGTAACAATCAACACGAATTCCAAAGACGAATCCGTCAAGTTACATGTACTTATACATTTCACTATGTTTATGGCTTACCTTATAGGAAAACTTGTGTAATGAAAACCTTTGTAAGCAAGTAGCTATCACGGATAATTTAAGATCTTTCGTATCGTATTTATCACCATCGAATTTTTTCCCGGCAATCGGAGAAAGAAAACAATGAAAAAGTCAATGTATTTTTTTGGGGTTGCCAGTAATTTATTTCTAAATTACCTATAATGAGTCACATTGGAAACACTAATAGTTATGCTTTTCACGACAATAATAGGCTGTAAATGCATTTAGTATATTTTTAAATATATTTTTAACATGTTTTTATGTATTTAAAGTAAATTAAGATTAAAAAAATAAAATAACGACTATATTTCCATGATATCTATATTTCGCTGCCATCATTTGGTATTTGTCCTAAGCATGGGAACACTCATTTTAAAGACGTCAAATCAGCCTATTAAATTTAGTTGGCCGTTAAAATCGTTGCCTTCAGAATAGCAAAAATTAGCGCTGTCAGTTAAATTTAGAGATTTTAGCTCATTTTAAAATTAGGAAGTGTGCCCTTCAGAATCGGTACCAATGACTAATTAATGGGGTTTTAGTCAAAAATATTACGGAATGGTACTTTAGAGTGTACCTAATTAGTTTACAGGTTTACACTATGGTGCTAAACATTTACTTTTAAACAAAGAATACGTTTTATTTCCACCTGACTTTAAAGATTGCCGTATAGTCGTTTACACTACTTTTATACCAAAAAGGACAAGTTTTTATACAGCGCATAGCGTGACTAAAAGTTCGATATAAGTGCGTGACGTGACATCTATATTTATTTTCTTTGTATCAAAACTTTGGTCGTAAATACTGCCATCATTATTATATTTGCTAACGTTTCAGCCGTAACATAAAGTAACAGCTAGGTGATTTTGTAAAAAAAACATCGTAGGCTCATCGACGATTTAAAAACGGGAACACCCAAATATTCCGAAAAACTTTTTTCCGAATTTGAAAACACCGAATATGTAATTTACGAAATATTGCAATACCGATTTTTTCAAATGCAGAATTCTAAAATTCACGTAAATTATAATTTCGAATATTATAATCACGAAGATTTGTTATTACGATTGTCAAATACACGAACGTCAAAAAATACGATTACTTAAGCTTACGAAAAATAAAATTCCGATTTATTATAATCACGAAAAATTCAAATCCCGATCGAAAATGTGATAAATCGTGATTTTGACAAAAAAACCATAAACGTCTTAAAAACCTTAGACCCAAAACCTAAAGATAGGTGCGACGACGAGCAAAGCGAGGAGGAGCGTGTTAGGTGCACATAGATATCGAAAAACAAAGCGGAGCGCAGCGAAGCGGAGCGGAGCGTTTCAAATATAGAGCAAAACAATTGCTCGGAATTTTATGATGTTTAACCTTAAAAACCTTAGGACCTAAACCTAAAGATAGGTGCGACGATGAGCAAAGCGAGGAGGAGCGTGTTAGGTGCACATAGATATTGAAAAACAAAGCGGAGCGCAGCGAAGCGGAGCGGAGCGTTTCAAATATAGAGTTAAAATATTGTAAATAGAAAAATATTTGTAGTATTTGTTGTTAAGTAACACAACAAAGCAATAGAATTGCTCGGATTTTTACGGTGTTTAACCTTAAAAACCTTAGGACCTAAATCTAAAGATAAGTGCGACGACGAGCAAAGCGAGGAGGAGCGTGTTAGGTGCACATAGATATCGAAAACAAAGCGGAGCGTCTCAAATAATATAGCTTAAAAAATATTGTTAAATTGTATACGGATTATGCTGTTAATAAACACACTATTCTTAATAACTATTTCTTGTTAACTAAGATACATTCGGGAATTTGTATTTTCGGAATATTAAAACTTCGGGATTCGTAATTTTAACAATTCGATATAATAAAAAGTCGTACCTTTAAAACATCGAAATAATAATATTCGGAAAATTGACTTTCGTCATTTTAATAAATATGTTGTTTGAAATTTCGTTTATTAACTATTCGTGATTTTCATTATTCGGAAACTTAAAAATCGGGATTTTGAATTATTCGGAATTATGAAATTCGTAATTTTAAAAATCGTTATTTTCATATTCGTAAAAAAGTAATTCGGATTTATGTAGTGTATCCTTTAAAAACACCTAAAAAACTAGTTCTCAAATATTATTTTAGTATTGATGTTTAAGAGATTCGGCGATAAGCTAACGATATTTTATTACAGAATCTATTCAAATCGAATCTATGCTTAACCTAATGTAAAACTGCCATAATTTAGCTTAAGTAATTATTAAATAAAAAATAAGAATGCAAAATAATCCTCGTTAAATAGTATGCAAAGCTTTGACTTTTCTTAACTTGGCTAAAAACGCTGTAGCCAATCTGCCTATTTCATAGGCAGATTTTAAAACAGAGCCCGATATTTTAGGGTTCAAATCTCAATAAATCGTCTCGCTACGAACCCGCGGCCGTCTCTGCGGATGGTATTTTATTGGATTCCCTGAAACGCTTTTCAGGACTGGCCGATTATTTATAGACGGTCTAGGTCTTTAGGGAGTGAGAGAACTTGACCAAACTAAACCGTTTAGGTATCTACGTCTACGGCCTGTGTTCTGAGAGATATAAATAGTCTGTCTGTAGCAATCGTGGATGAACATTGACCGACAGTTTGTGTCTAGGTGAACGTGAAAGGTCTTCGTAAACTTTTCATGTACTTACCTACCTTTCTAACAATATAATAGGACATAAAATATATTATAAGTACTAGAAAACCCGCAGAAAGGTTCAATTAACACTGAGACGGGGTACTAGATATATAATAATGCTATATGAATAATAAAGTATTGTAAAAACGGTATAGTTAGTCGCAATGGGGTGTCTCATTATAAAGAATTTCATGAAAACTTGTTTCAAGAATATTTGACTACAATTACAAATTATAATTAATTCCTTGCATGGAAGACTGACACTGCTGTATTTTGTTCCCTATATTATAATATTATAAGATAAGTAGGTAGGTACCTAACAACGTGATTGTACAATCACATACATATATTCGGATAACATACAACTTCAGAACTTGAGTACTCAACAGTACTTATGTGGAGCATTGTGGAGCCAAATTATGTGTAGTGTTAAGATCTTGTTGGCTATACGGTTCAAATTGCTGTGGCTCTTGATGGTTAACCGACTAATTTCGGTTGACGAGACGGTTTTTGCTGCTGCAAACTACGACTTTACCTGACCTAAGCTTTTTCCTCAAAACCGTTTAGCTCTCAGAATTTTCGCCTCAGCCAGTGCTATTCTGTAAATTCAAGGAATAAAACAAAAGGGTCGTGCGCATTCATTTGAAACAAATAACTTTCGCACCCCACGCTTGTAAAGGAAAGAACAATTGAATATTTTTCCGAAGCCCCTGAGAGTCATTTCGAGTTTGCAGGAAACCCCTCTTTTATCAATAATAAAGAAAATGGCACTAAACCAATTCTTTCCACGTGTTGCTCAAGTGTAGCGGAAACAACAATGAATAGCCAAAACTCAGTTCACAGTTCTAAAAGAAGACTACCAAATACAAAATTTCACATTAAGATGAAAAATATAAACGATTGAATTTCATACAAAATATTTTTTAAATTTAGTCCATAGCACAACAAAATAAACTCGGTAAAATTCTATGCAAGACAACACAGAATAAATTTTCGTAGGTACTTAATAAAATTTAATCCGGGTATTTTTACCACTTAATTTTTTGTTTAAAAAGAGCTTCTGTACTTAAGTGTTTTTTTCTGATTTCCGGTAAATTTAATTTTGGCCATTAGGCATATTTTGTTAACAGGTTTACTTACGCTACATTTGAAAGGCGGTTAAAGACCATAATTACTTTATGAAAAATAAAAACGTAAAAATCGACTCACACTTCTATGTCGAGTATATATATTAACCGTGTAACGGGAAATATTGATTATTATTTATTTTACTTACTGTTTCTATGTATGAAAGGAGGTAGTGGACACAAACAAAAAGATTATTTTTTTCTTATTTTTTGTATCCACAATCAGTTTCTTCCATTAAGATCGATAATTACTGATTAGTTTCGTATACCTAGCTCCTGAATTTTAAACAATGATTAAACGTCAGGTCGACTCAGGTGGTCGCCGTGATTAATCGGCCCTTCGAGACGCCATCGGCCAGTGGTTGCAGCACCATTAAGCCGAGCTCACTCTATTATTCAGAGTAAATATATTGTTAATAGCGAAAAGAAACTATTTTTGTTATGGCTGGATGGCTCAAAAATTACATATGACTAGGTAGGCAATTATCTTGATACCATAACCCAGATCCACAGATATACCTACTTATTACCTACTTTGGCGTGATTTTTAAAGTATTTTTTTTTGTTTCAAATGGTAATATTGACATAAACAATGTCACTTATTATATTTTAAGAGTACTATACTCAAAGCGATATCAACTCCAGCGTGAAACATAATAGGCGAAAAGGCCGTAACATGTGCAGTGTGACGTCACCCTAACGTAAGGCTCCCATTTCACCGCTTTTACTGGGTTTTGAAGAAATTAATGACCCGTAAAGGATAGTAAAATATGGAAATAAAGAAGTGTTATTGTGACGCTCTCGCTGATGTATGGACTATTAAGATAAGATTTGTTAGCTCATAATGTGGAAGGAATTTCTAGGAAACGCTGAGTACTGAAATAAGTATATTAGTCCCTTAAAAGCAGAAAAATCTGCTTGTTTTCTGTACGTATAAACCATTTCAGCGTCCTCGCCTAAGAATGTAAACAAATAATATTAATTTAATTGGAACTGGATAAATAATTTTGACATGGTTGTTTTTATGCATTCTGAAAATAATATTAAGTAAAAAATGTTTTTTTTTAAGATTATAGGTATGTATACTTTAGTATCAACCTACCTACTTTAAAAAAACAATTGTCAACAATATTCCATCCTTTGTTTTATTCACATTCGAACATATCTGAATATCGAGCAAGACACAAAATGTAATTCAGAATTTTACGAGTGCTCGTACACAACACAATCATGCAGCTTTCCAAATAAAAAAAGGATCGAATACGGAATAATTCCCAGAGCATGCATTGTTCACTGAATGCATGATACAAAGTTAATTAACGGGCAGATGCAAGAGATGTGGCTTTGTGCACCCTGTAGATGCAAAGCCGTAATGTGAGCCTCTGGAGCCTGCGGGCCGCGCGGCGCCGAGCTACTATTTATGACAGGTTAAATGATCTACGGGGTGTTTCCTGCAGGGTTTTTTTATTGTCGCTAAGAAGTGAAGTTCTAAAGGATTCACAGAGTTTTTTTTTTCTATGATATTGGCATTAGGTACATAATATTACTGTTAAGTACCGATTAATTATAAGTATTATTAGATTTATTCGTGATACCCATCGTGTAGACCTATCCGTGTAGTGTGATATGGATTCCGTTGCCGAATCGTAGTTTCCATTTCTATCATGTACAAATAGACGCATAGCCAAAAATTGCGTTATCCTTAGCAAAATATATCTACATCTAGAAATAAAAAAAATGGACAAGTAATTCATCTAAAAACCTGCAAGTTGCATCTGTGGCCGACCCTCACGAAGCAGTATTGGGGGCGAAGATTTAGAGATCTCAATTTGCTTCGACCTTTGCCCCTTCACCGCCCCTTCTAGGGGCACCCTACGAAATAACTTCTTTTTATATTAAACTTTGTCGAAATACTAAAGTAATGTGTTCACTGGACGTGTACTGCAGTACACTGGTGAATTGAGAGTTATACTTTAAAAAATAGTGATGTCTGTGCCAGCTAATGCAAGATAGTTTTAAATGAAAAAATGTTGAGTTTATTTGTATGAAGTAAAAAAAGCAATCTGATTATAGTTATATAGCCAATTTAAAGAAAGCTGCCTTAGAAGGAATTCGCCGTCAACTCAGCGGCAGCGGGCGATTAGTTTGCGTACTGGAATCGCAGCAAGAAGGTATTCTGTCTTTTTCCACACTGTATAGCCTGACCAGACCTTTTCCGAACTTTAAATCAGCTTATGCAGTTGTTGTAGTTGTATTGTAAAGTTTATTTTCCAATTTCCGGTGCAACATTCAAGCAAATGCTCAGGTTAAATGCTATCGAACAGTTTTCTACTCCCGATGATACGACAGAGGAGATGGAGAAGTAAAACTTCGTACAGAATGTGCTACAGATATTGGGCTTGCCTTTGATGCTTATGAATGCTGCTAATCCATTGCTGCCTATAATTATTGGTACTCCAGCATTCTGTGGTTAACTGGCAACGATATTTTAATATGAACTACATGAAGTGCCAGTGCATAAGAAACATCTCGACAAATAACACACTGAGCTCTTATTTTTTATTAGTTTAGTTAGAAGATTTGAAAATGAGAAATTATTTTTGCTTTATTTCTGAATGTGACACATCTTGTTTGTATATTTTATCTAAGCATACGAAAACTCTTAATCGAGAGCAATATCTTACCTGTAAGATATTTTTCCGGTAGAATAAGTACATTCGAGAAGCTATTGCGGAGCTTTACTTCTGTCCTTTATCTAGTGCCGATGCTACAACTGTCTTAGTTCCAGTTTACACAGGCGGTCAGCAGCGCAGTTAGCCAGTTGCGAACTGCTGTCAACACCAACTGCTGAACTGAACTGCCGATCGAACTCTAGAGGTATTCCGAAAACATCTCAACGTACAAGTTAAAAGTTAGTAGCAATAGAGCTAAGCATAGCTTATGCAATATTTTTTAAACTGGCCATAATGAATAAAATTATTTAAAAAAAAGTTAATGGTAGTATTGGGCTTTTATGTTAATAAAATGTTGACATACCATCCTTGATTATGTCTATAATACTGTCCAGAATTTTCGCTTTTTTATTATTATAATAAACGTAGTTAATGTTCCAAATCTCTTTCATATCTTCGAGCTTACAATTATAACATGTTGCAACTATTTAATCTGTAACTAAATTTACAACTAATAAATATAGCTACCTACCCCAAAGACCAAGGATCCCACACTAATGAACAGTGACGTCGCCCTTAAATAATTATGTAAATATGAACCATAATCACTTGGCAGGTATTGGCCCGAAGTAAGAGGCTTATATAGTGCCACCGTTGGGTTTTAACCGAGACTATAAATAAGGCTCTGTATCCAAGTATCTAAATATCCTGAAGCAACTAATTGCTGCCGGATATTTTATAATCCAGTGAAATAAAATGTGGTTTGGATTTAACAACTGCCGTCCTCTGTTCCGGCTTTCGTGTTTCACAGGGTATTATGCTATGTTTTAATCAGCTACAGCTGGATGGAATTTATGCTTTTATTATATTATATGAGAAGAATAGAAAATATTTTTAATACTATTAATAATGATTGTAGTTAATGAAAGCGACTGTATCCAATATGCGAGAGTGTTTTTATTAGCTTTTCTATGATTTTATATGAGTTGAAATATAAATTATTGGCTTTAAAATATAAACTACTTAGCCCAGAATTCACACGGGAAAACGTTTTAAAGCTCGTTGGTAAAGCTAGTAACCGTAAATAATCTTGAAGTAAGCCGGGAAGTAAACATGGTGTTTTCCTACAACCCTGATTACACCTACCGAGTAGAGCGACCGAGACAGTATCCTCGTGCACTCGGTCAATTACTAGCCGTTCATCGGCTGAGGTTACTGTCTTAGGCCGGGGTCTCCTATTTCTCGCCGTAGGTCGCGTCAAGTGTCACTCCGTAGGCCGCGTCACAATGCTCATTATGTCTACGCGCCAACGTCGGCGTGTGATGGAGACCGCATCAGTACATTTCTATAGTGAGCATCGTGACGCGGCCTACGGCGTGACGCTGGACGCGACCCACGGCGTAAATAGGAGACCAAGGCCTTACTACTCTAGTCGGTAGGTGTAGCATGGGGGTGTATTCCCCGGTGTCCACTCCGCGGGAGCCCTAGCGCTCCGCTGGCCACATTAATCACTACGGCACCTGGGCCACGCCGCGCGTGGAGCCGCGCCAAGAATATCACACTTGAAGATGCCGAGTTTCTGAACCAAAACCACTTAAATTTTTCTCGTCTCATCTCATCTCGTGTTTGATGAGGTTTTTATTTATTGAAAGCAATTTTAAGTGATGGTTATGAATATCAATCTCCCCAAGCTTAAAATTTACGAATCGCGAGATGTGTTTCGATTGTCATTTGAGTAGAATAAACTCAAAATTTGCTAAACTGTAATCTGCCAGAATTGCCCGCCCTGCATTGCGATTCTGTAAAATCAGACTTCACTTCGCATCTCACTTCGATCTTCATCCTCCCTTCACCTTTCACTTCACGTTCGAACAGTAATGACATTATATGTCATCTCATACATTATTTGTCAAAATCTCGTATTTGCTGTTCTACGGAAATTACAGAATGTCAGACAGAAATTACAGAGTTTTGACAATGAGCCGTTTTCCTTGACAGCTGTCAGTTGAGCTTTTGGGTAAGCCGATAGATGGCGTGAAAACGCAGAGTACCAACTGTCAAAAATTACATAGAGAGCAAAGAGTACTAAACTCAGAATAAGAACTCACTAGTTGTGATTAAATGTCGGGTGGTAGCGCGAGCCATCCTTCCGAGGCTCAGACTGCATGAGGCTTGGGATAGTGCTAAGTATTCTGTGAATAGTTCTACCCGCGCCGTCACGTAGTGTTCTTTTCTCTATGCGCGCCGTTTGAACGGGTGCTGCGTGCGAGAACTGATTTTCTATTTTTATTTATTGTATGATCCTAAATAAGATCCCAAAGAAATACTTACAAGACAAGATGAGAATGTGTGCCGTCGCAACTTGTAAAAATAAAGGACATCATAAATTTCCAAATGATGAAAGCCAGGCGCAACAATGGATTAAGGCGACTCGGATAAATGTGCGAAAAATTGATTGGAAACTGCGAAAACATTCATGGTTGTGTTTGGATCATTTCATACCAAGTGATTTTCATTCACGTAAGTAAGTTAAATCATTCGCGGTAATGTAAATTAACCATTGTTACATAACATGATATATTATGTAGGTACCTACCTATCTAACATAAGCACTCAAACAGGTAGGTAGAGTTGCCCAACATGACCCACCAAGTCGGGAGGAGGAGCAGATAGCTCAACTACAACTCAATTAATACAGGAGAAACACAAGGAAACTGAGAAAACTTGAAAAGAACGGCTGTACGCACAATCGCACTGAACGCTGAAGCAACAGTGACATCGACATCATAGAGAAAATAATACTACAATTCTACCTACCTACGTCACTTTCACATTTCGTTAGCCTCACAGAATAACATATTGTGATCTGAGTGTGTTCTGAGGGTTTGAAAGTTGGTACAACCCCAGACAACGCCATCTATTTCTCCAAAAAGGAACTTTTTTTTTTTTTTAACAAACGCCTCATTAGCTTTATAGAATCGCAATGCTGCACTTTTATGATTTTTATAATTTATATCACAAGAAAATAATTGTCTTACCATTTGAAATTAAATAATCGCGGTCCAACATCAAATATAGTAAAAACGTACTGCTTGTTGTGAACATACAGAAATGTACAGAAAAGCTCGCAGGATTAGCGACGTCTGGTGTACACTATTTTCATTTCAGCTCTGCTAGTGCTGGGTTTCATAATAATTCGGCGAGAAACAAAAGCCTTTTATGTTCCAATTCACCTACTTCCTGACTTTAATATCCAGTGTCGGATGAAATCATGGAGAACGAGAAAGAAAAATTTAAATTACTGCAAAAATGTTAGCAAGTGAATGTAGAATATTACAAACTACAGGAAAATGGGAAGTTTCCTGTATAAATCCCTTACGCTTTAAATTAATTGTGGCATTATTCTTTTCGCACTCTGCACCTGAACCAGCTTAGCTTTTAGGCGGACCCTAGACCTACAATATTATTGTGCAATATATTTATTGTGCAATAAGTTTTGAATCCAAATGACGTTTGCGCAATTTTCAATATTAATTAACCCTAGAGGAAGAATTATTTTCCAAAATTTACAATAATGCGCAACATAATTGATCGTCTAGGGGGCCGCCTTAGGAATACTCGAAATATAACCTAAATAACAACGCCTCCTTGGCATGACAGTCGGATAGTTGTGTCCCGAAATATCCTACGTCAGATATATCTTGTCATCTTCCTACTGCAAGTTACAACAGGGACCGAATTAAACGATATATTTTAGCTGATACCACGGTATGTTGTAAATGTTACAATAAGATCCTGTTTTGTGGAATTTGGAGAAAGGTTATCAGTGGAATAACAGTAATGTTGATACTCTCTATAACAGAGATTTAGACAGTGTTTTTCATACGTGCGTAACATTACACTTAATACAAAAATATCGTAACGCTATTAAACTTAATGTCATCAAAACTCACTCTATTTTCCCATATCGTACCACACGACCCTCATTTTAAAACTCCATTGAATAATTAGCAGAAGTGCCCATAAAAAATAACATTTCTGAAGCTTGTACCTGCAATTTCAATGGGCAATATCGGTGACATTACCATTTTGTAAAATCCAAGTTTTCCCCCAACAATACCGACAGTCTGATCCTGCCGGGAGAACAAGTGAACATCAATAAAACAAAGGAACTGGGGGGACTTTAAATCACCTCAAACTTTCCATTTTGTAAACAAAGTTTGTATGCACAGATGCGAAAATCCAATAAATAGTAGGGACAGGAAGAGGCTTTTCAACTGAAGGGGGACGAATTTCCCTAAAGTATTAAAAGTCATGCGAAATAAAATTCATTGATATCCTCCGGCACAGTGTTGTAAGGAGAAGTGTTCTGTTTTGAAGTTATACTCGTCGCCTGTACCGGATCGTAATTTTTACAGGGACTTTTAACATAATCGTATGAAATATTTTAAAGAAAATACAGAATAATTACACTATGACTATGAATAATGACTATTTTTAAAATGATTATTACCAATTGAACCTAAGAAATAAAATTACAGCAGCAACTTTACCACTACTTTTATATACAATCATAATTATGAACACGTTAAAATCCGTTCAAACAAACACGCCGTGTACGTAGAACGATCAAAGAGTAAATAAGTTATCAAAAAAATATCGCCAACAATTTGATGTTCCACAAACATTCCACGCTACTGGCAGCAAATGGAGGGGAATTCCGACTGTAGACGTGCTGCATTGATTCCTTAGAATGATTTAAAATAAGCCATTCTACTCCTGGGGTAAGCGTGATATATTCACTACTCAAAGGCTTTTAATGCATTTTATTGCTTTGAAAATCATTCGATAGGCAATCCGAGCTCTTTGATATTCCAAGTGTAACTAGGATTCAATTTACGTGTATGAAAAGTCCATTTGGTATACCTGTAAAGGATCTGTAAAATACTTTTGTGATATTATTATTTTACTTTTCTAAAGCATTTATGCTTTTATGTTTAAACATTGTGATCTGTGGTATATCGTTAGATAAGAACGCAACCCAAACTACAGAATAAAAATTACAATGATTATATGAGTGACAATACCATTCTAATTAACATTACATAACACGGATTCACTCCACCACAGCCACTCACACTCACACAGTATGCCTAAATAGCCCTTTCGACTCAAGTGTACGTGCAGCGTACATTTGCACTCTATTAAAACCTTGGCAACCGTATAGACATGAAGAGGCTCTTAACATGTAATAAATGTTTCCTTTACTCCAATAAAGTGGGGCAACTGCAGCAAGCACGGCCAATGAGAACATTGGCTTCATTTAAAACAATCTCACCACAAAATTATATCAACTATACTATTACGCTGCAAGAAAAATCTTACCGCCTTAGAAGCGCCAAGAAACTCTTTCCAGCGCCGTTGCAAATTACAATTAAACCTCGTAGAGCGCAAAGTGAATCTTCATTAACCGACACGTTTCAAACCCCTGAATTGCTCTAAAATTCAAAGGCGCGAATTAGCCTCTAATGAATTTGATCAAAAAGTAATTAAATGGAGTCTCATCTACGCGACGAATGTCAATTAATATATCAAACATCCAACAAATTAATACGCATAAGATTGTCTAAATTGTTGGAGACGTATAACATTTAAATAATCGCCTCATCAGTATTCAAATTGAGCGGCGCTCTGAAAGCAAGAAGATGGCTAATAGAGAGCGCAACACTCCGCCGGGGCGCCCCCTGGTGCCGATTAAGGGAATGCTAATATCGTCTGTTTTCTAACTTGGCTCAGCGCAGAGCTGCACCGCGATTGTGTAAAACAACACACACAAGACTCCCTCCATTTTCTCGTAACGTGTGTTCCAGTCACGATAAATTCCGGAAACCGAAAAATGATTCTCGCAAAGTTTTCTATCGCGTGGATTGCGACCGCCTCCCATGTCAGGCTCACTGCCTATAAATGAATATTACTTTTTATTTGGTTACATTAGGGCAGAGCGGTGGGAGCCGGCAGCTGCCTGCGGCGACGCGGTGGTACCTTAAGTCACATTCCACTCAAACTTTCGGCAATTTTAAGCGAATCTCTTGTTTAGATACAAAAGTTCGGTGTTAAGACCTTTTCCTGGCAAAGGTGCGGTATTATTGAGGCTAATATAATAATCTCGTTTAGCCACCGGAAAGTTTCTAAACTCGCGAGCTACAAGACATTTTCCTTTTATTATTAAACATCAGTCACGGTAAAAAGTGTTCGCATTTTCTAAATAAAGTGGAAACGCAAACTTTTGAATGAAGCGAATTAGAGAATTCATAAAATAACTTTCGGAGTTGAAGGTTTTTTTAGGGACTGCTGGTGTTGTAAAAAATGTTTGTATCTCGAAGGGTTAAATAAATGAAGTGTCCTGTAATTAATTGGAGTTTACCCTATTTTCTTCGGTGACAATTAATTTCCTAGCTCTTTGAAAAAGGGAATTTTTCACCCGTCTTTCTGGACGAAAGTAATTATGCGGCAGATTTTCGTTTACATCCATAGTAGCTGTCGCATATCAATGCTACATGCAGCCACGAATAAAATGTATCTTATTTCTATAATCTCACAAGTGACAGATTTCACATCTATTATTTTGTGCTATCAAAATTCATGGTTTGAGGAACAATACGATAGGAAAAAGCATTAACCTTCAGGCTGAAGTTGAGGTTAGAAAAAGGGGATGACCGATGTACTGTGGACTCCACCCTAAGCCTAACTTAGGTAGCTATGAAAACCAACCCTATGGCACACGTATTAGGAACTACCGAAGTGTTCTGCTTAGAGAATCCTAACCAAGGTCCGGATTCGGCTAACATAACAAGTTGATAGTGCGAGTCATTTGAACGTAAACAGAATGTCAAGAACAGAGTCACCGGGCAATAACTGCGATCATTTTTCATGTGGTTCATTTTGCCGGTCGAGAATATGGGGCCTTCCGGTTCTATACACAATTATTTTCGCCTTCCGTATAGTTTAAAAAGTACGTTTTACACTCACGGGCAATGAAAAAGTTCCATTGAGAAAATCACCAAATTACTTCTAAAAGGAAAAAAAGCAAACTTAATGATGCCTTCTGCAATGTTTAAGTACGTTTTACGGAGCATCAGAATATTACCAACTAAAAACGTAAATACTTTGTAAAATATGTTATTCAATGTTTAAAAAAATTGGGGCCATTTGGTGTCTGCATTTTGTAAGTGGAACTATTTCTTTGCACGTGAGTGTATTAGTGTAAAATAGAAAATATTACTTTCATTCGTAAAAAATATAATGAAGTTAGTAAACTATATAAATTTTAATATGTACACTATACTGTGATAACTTACAGTTATTTTTTTACGATACCGCACAGGAATTGACTGAAAAGTACGTAACAATAAATCATTGTTGCCAGTATCACAACATATTATTTACCCCCGTATATGTTTTACCCGTGCATAATACACAGACTTCAGTACTCTGTGTAGAAATGTCACATCCGATCTTTGCAACGTCCAGTGACAGATATTAATTAACGCCGTGTGAGTCATGTGACTATGATTAAAGACTTTGGGATATTAACGTTTCTTTTCCGAGAATGTGAGCTGCACGGACGAAAAATTGGGATGAATTGAATGATTCCAGAAAATAAATACCAGAACAGAAATAATTATAGAGGGTGTTGGAAAAGTAGTATAGTAGTAGTATATATATAGTAAGCCAGCAAATGCAGACTCAAAGGGTTAAAAAAAACAACTCCATCAACTTTTTTCCTAAGATTTCTGATAATATGCAAAAAAACTTCCCATAAAAAGAAGTAAGAAAGTAAAAAGTCACATAGAAATTATATTTTTTTATATCTAAGTGTTTTATTACTAAGTTTGTGTCTGAAAAACAGCACATTTGAGGTTATTCTACCAACGGAGTCACGGCCTCATTTGTCTTTGTTCCCTGGTTTCCTATATATTTTTGCACGCAAACTCCATTATCTAATTTCACTCTGGCTCGATGCCAGCGTTGGCATTTATTAGTTTCTTTTCATATATTTTTTTTTGTTTTCAACCTTAGACGGTGAAATCTAAGCTCATTTATTTCAATTAAGATTAAGACTGTGAATGGAAAGCCTTGCGGTGCGTAATACTCATGGACTGTAAAACTGTCAACAAACAGAAAAGGCTAAATTTCCATAATAATTGTTGACTGTAAAATTACATAATTTGTTCCTCAGACAATAATAAAACCAGGTACCTATATAGGCTCTGCTGTTTGATTTAGTTTTGCTACGACGTGGCTACGATTATTTCGTAGTACTGCTACGAGCCGTAGCTATACTACGGCGTAGTACTTCTACAACAACGAATAATTTAAAGACGAAGAGAAGATAAAATCAAATAATTATATTTTTATTTAACTCTTTACTGTACAAATATTATACATTATGTTGATAATTATAACGTAATTCAAACAATATGCGAGGTAAGAGTAAACTAATACATAATAGACAAGTCAAAGTCGATTACCCGCAACCAAAAACTAAGAATACCAGCAAAAACCTTCCGTCTCACCATTTAGTTCCTCTTAACTTAAGCCTATTCTCTCAATAGTTGGAGTCTTAACCTAAGTTAAATTAATTCTTCAGATGAGTCATTGAAACTCGACCGGCGCCTGCCCGGCCGGTCCTGGGGGGCGCTCTTTACAAACTTACTTTTAATTTTATTCGAATCCATTATAATTATTCAAAGTGAGTCCGTTGGGGCCGGTTAAAGCGTAAAGTGCACTTTTGAGCCTGTAACCTGAGGTTATTATACTATTAAGATTTGAGACATGTTGCTTGCTTACGCCCTTGTAGTTATACATTATAATGGTGTAATTAAAAGCTTATTTGATATGCGTAAACAACCTTTAGGCTATGAACACTAGTTTAAAGTTGGTGGTAATTGCGTGGTGTCTTCTCAACTTACAATGCATATTATTGGACACATGGACATGATACTAATGTGGCGAACTTTTATATTAATATCATTCTCTACTAGTTATCCGAGTCTTGTGGAGAAAGTAATATGCTAAGGCCCAGTTTCACGATGTCTGGATAATGGTTACTTGTGCTATGAAATATATGCTGTCACTCTCTGTAATTATGTTTTAGAACGTGATGGGATAAAGGTATGCTGCTTTTATCCCACATATTTATAGCCATTATCCGGACATTGTGAAACAGGCCCAAAAAATAAGTCTCGTTCATCATAATCAGCCCGTAATCAACCGATACAAAGCCAAAAAGGGCTCTCATGTCCTCGGCCTTCCTTATCCAGCCACTGCCGGCTACTTGTCTAAGGTCGTCAGTCCGGTTTCGGTCACAGCTAAACAATCCGAAATCTAACGTTATCTAATATAAATAGGATTGCAGGGGTAAATAATTAACCAGCGGCCAGTTTACTTATGTATTCAGAGCTCGTCGACGAAAGATAAACACAACTGGAATGGTCGCAACTGAAATCGCTACAGGTATTATAAACCTACCTATGCCTATGTAACCTACATTTTGTTCAACTGAGTTTTAATAATATTGATATAAAATAGTATTTTTATTATATTGCATACAAATAGTATTTACATCTCCAACACGACCATAAATTATGACCACAAACTTCACTTTTTAGTTTAGTACGAATTACAGAATACCTCATTTTAATAGAAAATATTTTTTAATTTGATTAGTAGATAGATAGAAAACAATTTATAAAGCATGGTTAAGAGTACCATTTTTTGCACCTGACTGTATATTATACAGGACCAAGGGGTCACTCTCCTTACCGACGAATGAAGGAACAACAATAATGTCACGCAATCGGAACGCTTCACGTTTATAAAGTGACCCTCCATTTGTATACACAGTTAGGTACAATCAGGTACAACACTACAAACAATTGAAGCTTATGGAAATCAGGGGCCGTAGTATTTTACCGGATTAAATATAGTGGCAATTAGTGCTAGCCGGGGATGCCCCGACCCGGTTATTTATCGGGAGACCTTAGACTTAATTAAAACATCTTACTTTAGTGCAGACCATCAACCTGCCCCCTACTCTTGAAACCCAGTGTTTTACGTCGAGCATTTTTCGGTATCTATTAAAAATTCACTTCTTTTCAAAAAAATGATTTTCAAAAACTAAAAGTACGGGAATCTATTCTATGAACCCTTCCTTCATTGGAAGGAGACCCGTGCCCCCAGCAGTGGGGACGTAATGGGTCGTGATGATTCTATGAACCTACAAAGTGTCTTCCATGTAAGATTTAATTACATTTCCGCCAAACTAGTTGTTTTGAGCTTTTTTTTTCAAATAAATTACTTTTATGTCTACGTTCTTAAAAATAGTTATTGTTGATTATGATGATAATTTCCAAGTTTTATAACATTTCATAAATATCTGAATGACGAGAAGGCAAGCTTCACACAACACATTGCGTTTCAAGAGTAGAGGGGCTGGGGTAGTCCCTTTTGGGAGTGAATTAAATTAGTAAAGGTGCGCCATGGTTATGAAGATCTGCCGTTTGACTGTTGGTGCGACTGAGCTGTTTTTAATAATTAATTGGCAAATTTACCTAAGTGTCACGACTGGATGGAGTAGTGGTTAGGGACTCTGACTGCAGTAGGGTCCCGAGTTCGATCCTTGGCCAGGGCAGATTTTCGTTACACCGTTGGTAGGAGGTGTAATCAAAATGACTTTTTCGTGAAGTTTTCATAGTAGCTACTAAATCAAAAGCTTTATTTTAGTAATATTTTATTATTTTTTTACCTGTATACCTGTATAATGCTCGACCTCACAAACTTATTCAGAATTGTGATTTTTCAGCATACTGTCCGTGTACGTACATTTGTCCTGCATTCATTATAAAAACCAATTACTCGTAATAACAGCAACAACCGCTGTCCCGCACGAAATAACAAACTCACAATCATATTAAATTATAATACACTTTTTATAGCGAGAAAATACGTGCCTGTGACTCGGGGACGCAAGGCGCAATCGGAACATTTTAATTGGCTTCATGCACTTATAATACTTAATGACTACCGCCCCGCTCTACACACTCAAAAGTTACAAAGAAACTTTGTATTTTATTAGCCATCAGTACTATTTTATTATTATTGGCTTGCTTACATACAATTTTCCCCTTCTTTAGGACTCCAGCTCTCAAAACTCGCATAAAATTGTTATTGAAGACAGAACAAGCAAACTTGGGCCATTCTTTCAAATGTCTGCTTATTACATGAACAAAATTTCATATCTGGCTGTGGAAAAGTTTACTTTTGTTTATGAGTATTCGTCTTTGTGAAATATTTATATACCTGTATAGTTCCTACAACACAAAAGCAGGTTATTTAATATAGATTATTTAGTTCACGTTATCATACATGTACATTTTTTCAGTTTCTTTTGTCTACATTCTCTTGAGGTACGTATTTATTAAATGTTTAATTTTTAGTTAACGTAAATAAACATTTTGAATTTGAATTAAGGGTATCAATGCGGTAGAAAGCAATACATTATAATTAATTTTGTACCAAACAGTCTAACAGGGTTATCGTTACCATCTGTGGGCGTTACTACGTCTAACCAAAAGGGTTTCCCATGGGACTTCTAAGATAAAAATAATATTCATCCTGAAATATATCATCATAAACCTGCAGCTTCCTGTAGATAAAAATAATATTCATCCTGAAATATATCATCATAAACCTGGTAGCTTCATTAAAAATAAATTTAAAATATAGGTAGGTATACCCTAGTTAATATTTCGTCAAAACTAAGAAAAGATAAATAAACTTACCTACGAATGATATGGGCAGTCTAAGATTTATTTGTTGTACCTATGCTATGTTGTAACTAGTACAGTCAGCAGCACGGCTAGTATGGCCATAATAAGACAACATGTGAAGTGACTGTTTAAATTGAGTCACTTTTTGATATCAGTCTTAAATGTTAGCATAGGGTGTACATGGGACTCGTTTTATTTGCGTGATTCATGCGTGATTGGACATTAGTCCCAGTGACACTGTAACTTTTCTGCTCTGTGCAAATAGGTTTTTCAAATGTTATTTTTTTCCGAAAATCTCTCATTTGTGGTTGTTGTTTGTATTGTCTATGGTTTTTTGACAATTAAAATGTCAACAAACGTCAAACTTGAAGAAAATTTTGACTGTTTGGTGCTTTCGAGAGTTTTGTGTGTAATATTTTGGTAATATTACTTTGCTTTGCGCTACCCCATGGATTCATATTGGCTCATTAAACTACTTTATTGAGTTTCTTGGACATCGTCTCATCAAATGATATACGACCAAGCTTGCTCCCGACCAAGCACGCTACGATTCCTTGGGAGCTCCTGCTATCGGCACGATCACCGATGCACCGGATCCCTGAGACGAAGAACAAAAACAGCATGCCACCTGACTGATGACCCACCCACTGTCTACCCGGACCCAGGAACTAGAAGGCCTTGAGAAAAATGCCCGGGAAGGATCCTGATGGACGCAGCAGAATATCATTTTCAATGCTTGTCCCACGGCGTGACTGAATAATATTTATATAATCAATGGAAGGAAAAAACAGTAGGTAAGTGCCAGTACCAGTCACATGTTATTATAATTGGGCACATGCACACAAAACAACTCAAAAAACTTTTTTCACTTGGCAGTACTTGGTCAACTAACTTTAACTATGTACCTATGTGACTATTGTTATTGTTTAAGTCAATAGATTTTTAGCATGTTAGTATTAAGATTAACTCGAAATAAACTTTCTTTTATCTTATCTTTAAAACTAGGCCATTCATTGGAAGGAAACCTGTACCCCAGCAGTGAGGACATGATGGGCTATGATGATGAAGATGACAATAGGAGTCATAATCTTAGTTCATAAGTATAACTAAAATCTAATGAAACATTTTTGTTTGTTACAGAACATTGAAATTGGCTCGTAGGCAAGACGGAAGATGGTCAAAACCGGTCAGAAAATGATGGCCTAGACACGGTTGGAGAGCTCTTGTTGGCAGAAACCACCTGAAGATGGTCAGATGACATCAGCAACCTTGTGGTGATACAATGAACCGGAGCGGCACCGAACTGAAAAAGTTGAAAAACTTGGCATACATACTATGAGAGCTATTTGATGACTGATATAAGCCAAGTTCAGACTGATTATTGTGATAGTTGATAACTAAGAATACCTAATATGCTTTTATGGTGTGTGAAATAGTATACTTTTTAATAAATGTTTTACTTACCTAAAGAAAATATTATATTTTTATAACCATTTAATTTTGTTGTACATGCTAGCATATCCATTTATTTTTTTATAGTTAGTGTGTTGTTGATAAATAATAAAGCCTGACTAGGGTTTGTCGCTGTGGAGAAAGGATTAGCATCAGTCGCTGACTGCCCGGTGTGCCGGACTTATTAAATGTACAGTTTATATGATTTACATTTCTTGAACTCCACATTTAACATTCAAACTATTCAATTAGCCACTTCATTTTAGTTAGTGTGTTGTTGATAAATAATAAAGCCTGACTAGGGTTTGTCGCTGTGGTGAAAGGACACATCAGTCATCATAGCATCAGTCGCTGACTGCCCGGTGTGCCGGACCTATTCAATGTATATGATTTACATTTCGTGAACTCCACATTTAGCATTCAAACTATTCAATTAGCCACTTCATTACCTACATACTTTGACGTGAATAGGCAAACTTAAAGTATATGGGAGACAACTGAAAATCAGTGGTTTTGTTCCTAAGGGCAAACATATGCACTGAGTTGCTTCCCTTTTGGTCTGCTTCAACACACACATTTCTTAATTTAACTGTACAAATGTTTAAGTGGAACAAATTAATGTCTATCTATCTAACTTCTTAGCACATGTGAGCGACAGGATTTGAATCCACATTTCTTCCGTGAGGGGCGGGCGCTTACCCGTCTGAGCTAACACCGCTACATATAAGTAATATAATTAATGTATAATTTTAGTCAAATAAAAAAGAGGATGTGTGTTTTGACAAATGTTGTTTTTAAAGCATTTTCAACGGGTTATTAGAGTCCCGGATCATCCTCCCTATAAGTATTATAGTAATTTTCCTTTCCTGCATCTCTTGTTGTAGAGCAAGGATGAAATTAACAAAAACTAAACAAATAATTATTTGTGTCACATGTTATCACCACCTTCGAACTTGAGTGATATAATGCTACCATAATGCTACCTAAACAAATGTCAAACTGAGACATGTGTGGATAAATTGGTACACCCATGTTAGGAAATAAGACAAATCTTCCAATCTCGCTGTCAAAATTGTAACTCCCATCTTGTAGTGATTATTTCGTGTTGGCCATGTTAGCGTTTGTGAGGACAACTGGTATCACACAATTTGTTGCAACTAGCTGTCATTTATATCTTGTCACCGCCATACTGTGCTACGCGTGCTGCATAAGGTAGGTATACACCTTTTAACCTTGTCAAACTCAATAACTTCCTATTCATTCATTCAAACAATGACGTTTTGTTTAGTTGGTAGTTTGACAAGGTTCAAAGGTCTATAGCTACTTATGCAGCTGACTGTACATACGAGTACTAAACCCCGAAGCCGAGGCGCCGTGAGTGGCACACTAAAACTGCTAACGAAACCTTCGCACAGCGGGTAAAGATACTCGATATAAATTTACAACGAAGTCAGGAAATGTTCGGGAACTTTAAAACTACCCGTATGGTCTATTGATTGTGCCTTGAGGCACGCCGTGTCTCGTAACAAAATGTTCCAGAATTTTTGTGAAAGATAAACTACATATTTATACTTGTTTGAAATTTCCTGATAAATTAAAGATATTATTATGATAAGGTATAAAACTTAAGTAAGTATATAAAATAAAATCCGATTAGGTAGGTAACTCTCTTACACAAAAGCTACCATCAGCTCCAACATATCTGCCGCTTTGCATAGTGAGCAAATCGAATGGCTCGGCCCAGTGGGATTTGAAAAAAATGTGTTTCGCGCCGCGAGCCGTCCCGTTGGTCGCGTGGCGAGATTTACTACGTTCCATTACTGAACGCATCGGTGTTCCAGCCAATTTGTGACTCCCTAACAGGTGACTATTTCTGAACGAGGTTTGTGTTTTTTTTTTTTTTTTTTTTTTAAGAAATTGTTATCACTCCACAGACTTTATGTCCGTGCCTTTTGAAGAGTGGTAATTTTTATGAGATAGTTTTTAATTCTTTTATCTACTTTCTACTCGGTAAGGAAGTTTCATTTATATATAGGTATATATATTCTATCTTTTATATATATATTGTTCTTTTTTTTTTTCTTTTTCTTTTTTCCCTTTTTTTTTTCCACTGCTGGGGGAAAATCCACATGGACACCTGGGAAGAGGACCCAGGTAGTGTCGGGCGTTAACCGACTAAAAACCCCCAGCCATGTATCTCATTATACAAGATTAATATGGATCACGGTGGACAGGTTGATGTGATCTACACCGACTTCGAAAAAGCTTTCGATCGTGTAGATCACACCATCCTTCTTCACAAACTACGGATGCTAGGGATCCATGGCGATCTGTTACGATGGGTAAAATCATACCTGACGAATCGTTCACAAGCAGTAGTGTTAGGTGGCTTCAGGTCTAACTTCGTCGATATTCCTTCAGGAGTACCTCAAGGGTCACATTTAGGGCCATTATTTTATAACGTATATCTGTTTGATATATATACAGCCTTTACATATTCAAAACATCTCATGTACGCCGATGATAAAAAAATATTTTATAAAATACGCGACCAACAAGACCATGATGCTGTTCAAGCAGATCTGGAAGCTTTATGCAGGTACTATCACAACAATAAAATAACAGTTAATGTCAGGAAATGCATGTGCATAAGCTTCACTCGTAAACCTAAGCCTTCTTACTTCAATTACACATTCAACGACACCATTATTGAAAGAGTCAGCTCTGTAAGAGATCTTGGTATTATCTTAGATTCAAAATTTTTACTCTCTGAACATATTGACCACATCTCCAACAAGGCATACAGGAACCTCGGATTTGTAATTCGGTCATGCAAACCCTTCACTAACATTGGAGCTATAAAATCAGTTTATTACGCATACGTACGCAGTATATTGGAATACGCTTGCCCCATATGGTCCCCACACTATACTATTTATAAAGAACGTCTCGAAAAAGTTCAAAAAGTATTTATAAATCATCTGAATTTTCGTTTAAGAAATTCTACTAGCTCGTATATTGACGGTTGCCGTATCAATAACTTACCAACCCTAGAGGAACGACGAACATTGCTCGACATGAGCTTCCTCCACGACCTGGTTCACGGACGCGTGGACTGCGCGGGGCTGGTGGGCAGCGTAGCCTACTGCACGCCGCGGAGGCGCACGCGCCACACCGCGCTGGTACATGTACCCTTCCACCACACCAACTACGCCAGCAACGAACCCATCACAAGACTCGCCCGAACATACAATAAATTCTTTAGCAATATCGACATATTCCTACACAGTACTAAATTCGCATTCAAGACGAAGATTCTAAATCAAATAATCGAAAGTAGTGCAGTAAATAAGGCCAATTAATTAATACATAAAACTGCAATCAAACATCTTAACTAGGGGACTCAAACACTATCCTCCTTATTCATAGAAAAGTTACAATACGTTTTAACTAATAAACTGTTTTGTCCCTCTCTGTCAAAGAACAAATTGCACTTTGTCGGAGAGGGACTAAACAGTTTATTAGTTAAAACGTTTTGTAACTTCTCTATGAATAAGGGGGTATATCTTTATATATTTTATAATTTAAGCATGTGTTACTTAAAACTTATAAAGTTATGTTTGTGTATGTAAACATATGTATACCATATAATTATCTATGTAGGTATTTCTTAAGAAAATATTTATTTATATATTTATTTATATATTTATTTATATATTTATTTATTTGTGTATCTATCTTATCTTATTATTTATTCCACAAATTAGGATAAACTTGATAAATTTCAGTTCATAATCTACAGTAAGTAATTAGTATTAATTTAACTTTAATTGAGTACTTTTGTGTGCACCATTGTTTCGTGGTATATGAAGGAAAATTTGTAATTTGCCTTACTATTTAAGCATGTTAGTATATAAGCTGTTGTTGTTTACGCTGTAAATTTTCTTAATAAATAAAATAAAAATAAAATAAAATAAGATTTATTTTTTTTTCTTTTTTTTTTTTATTTTTTTTTAATTAATGGTTTTCAGAGTCACACTTACATTAGTAATGGCAACAAACTTAACAAGGACAGGGCCAATGCCAGCTGTCTTCGGAGAACTTAGTAGACACCTGGCAATGGCTCGGCCCCTCAGTCGTTATAGGTCATGTTTTGCCTGATGTTAGTGTGTGACTCTGTTCTTAAAGATAACTTATTTTAATTGTTAGTTATGATATAATAATCAATAGGTTAGTTATATAAATAATTTTCCCAATTTGACCTATATTTTGCGCTCTTAACCAAAATTATATTTTATGATTTATTCCGCCCCGTTTTGCCTTCTAACATTTCCCCAGAAAGTGCAATGACCTCTTCGTCTCGATTCTTAACTGCCATTTTTAGATTGTACTCGAGGATGCGTTTCTTTGGCGCTGTTATTGCCGTTTTAGCGAGGTTGCCGATAGCGTCCTCGGTGTCATCCGCATAGTAGGTGCAGGCGGTGGTGTGCCTCGACAGCGCCACTACTGCGTGAGGTATGCTATCGTGCAACTTTATTTTATCTTTTGTTCTTATGATAATAACGAGGTTTGTGTTAGATATTAAACTGTCACGCATTGCGGAGTTGTGTGGTTGTTGTACACTTTGGGGTTTCAACTTTACGCGGATGACGCTGATGGTCCGATTTTTTTATTGGCCGCAGAAGTGATTAATCTTTACGATATGTTTTGAAATAATTATTAAACAGACTGATAAAATTAGAATTAGGTAATAATTATCCGTAAAAGTATAATTTCGAGAAAGAGCTCCTATACATTACGGCACTATGAAAACAATAAATGCTATATTAGTAGAGTATTAAACTCTAGAACCAATTCAAATTTTAGATTAAGGTTTTGTCACGTTCCTCAACAAACTCCGTTTGTATCGAAATTGTTTGCGCACATACCATAGGGATTGAAGGATCACTTTCAAAACATTTTATTTTAAACTTTGAAGTGTTATATTTCGGATTGGAAAACTGAAATCAAACACGACAAACAAGACGTCTCGAGTCTCAACTATATAATGGATAGCAAACAAGTGAGAGAAAATAGACGCAGCTAACTCCGTAGTATGAGAGTTGTTGTGAAAAATAAGCTTGGAAATGAGAGGAGCTTTCAAAAATAAACGGGGAAGTGAATTCATGATGCACAGCATTTGCATATTATTTTCTTTTTGTATGAGATAGCGGCGTGATGAAGCAACTTCTCACCCGCACTAGACTCAAATAGATACACTCTCTTCGTAGAGGTCTTAAAGGGGAGCATTTATTTGTAGGTTTTACACAAATGATGAGTTGATCTCTTTGTTTCATAAATTAAAATCTGTTTATACAACCATAATAACATTGTGTACCTTGATAAACCTAATTAATAAATTATAGATTACAGCATCAAAGAATAGAATTTAGAAGACGCATTATTACAAAATAAACTTTAAGCGGAGAGGATCTTAACCTTTATTAACTAGCTAATTTAAAGGTGCAAAAATAAAGAGTATTCTATTCTATTATATTCTAATCATTAATATCGCAGTAATAATAAAGTTAATAGCCATGCCTAGAGGACTTCTCACACGATATTTTGTGCTCAAGAAAGAACAGTTCTTGAGTGATCTTCAAAAATAACCCGGATGAAGTAAGCTTGCCTTCGTTTGCTCGTATCATGAGCTTTATATGTACCTATGTATGTATGTATGTAGGTAATGGAATACTGCACTTTAGTAGCAACTTGGATTATAAGGAGCTTTGAGAATGTTTGAGTTTCAGCTCGGAATATTTTAATATTTGACTTCTGACGTACTTTAATAGACATCATTATTTCTATGAATTCATAAATATTGCCCGTAGTTTTTTTAACTGGAATTGCTAAACCCGACTAAACAACTTCAAATTACTCGAGGATTCTTAGACATAGTTACCTACAAACAATGTAAAAAGAACACAGTTTCACTGAAGTTTTTTTTTAAGTGACTCAAAGTCAAGTGATAAACGTGATACAAAGCTTTAGCGGTGAAAGTAAAAAACAAAAAAGATTTAGGTAGGTACTAATTATATTCTGTGAATGGCCCTAATCTGGTTCAGAAAAATAAATTATTTTTCTTACGAATACTCTCTGTTTTTTAGTTATATTACCTACTTCTATGGTTTTTCTAATAGTTTGACCCGTCTAGTGATTTCAGGAGTGCATTAATTGTTCAGTATTCATCATGGGTACATTATATAATAATAAGGTAAATAAACTGAAGCAAATAACAAAAAATCATAATATATTTAGGTAAATCTTTCCCAAATGAAAATACGAAACGCGCAGAACTCGCTACTTAAATAATGATACGTTTTCAGTATGCAAGAGTTCCAGTTAAAAGTGTAATGAGAAAACGTTAAATGTAACCAAATGCAGCTCATTAAATAACATTGATGCAGTCATTCCACTTAATAATTCACGGGATGTGGTAACAGTTGGCCGAAATGGAATTTTCGGTTAAACTTTTCGGCGTACTTTCGATTAGCTCGTTGGATTATAAATAGTCAATTGTTTGTTTGTTGTATATAACATCATATTACTTTAATAGAACACGTTATTGCGTGTAGAATGTAGAACAGATTGTAGGTGGTGGTAGCTAACATATATAATAACATTGAGGAGAGTATTGTTTTCACTAGTCGGGTGTATTGCCTTAACAAAACCTAATCCATTATTTAAAGAAACAATAAAGGTGAAATCATAAACGCAATAAAATGCTGCGGCACCAAAGCGCTCGGTATTACATAAAGAAACGCGTAAAGTGAATATTAAAATTCATGGCAATTTCATAAAGCGTTTGCAACATTTGTAAGTTAACACAATAATAAAAAGCTAAAATCAGACTGACTTGAACATATTCTCGTAAGCTATGTGCCGTCGCGTCGGTGAGAACGATTGATACGAAGTGAGAATATTAATACCTACGTTTTCATTCATTCATAATATATGTAGTCTCTAGTAGAATTGTTGTACAAATCCTCCTTATTCCATACCATTTTTATCTCGCATGTTTCTGTTAAGTAGGCAGGGTAGAAAATAAAAACAATACTAACAGCAAGTGTTGCAATAACTGTTGAAGCCATAAAAAACTACTCGTATTAATAAACTCATGATAAATGAAAAAGTTCCAGTGACATATGGAACGTCAATGGCAGGTGGAACTTTTTCATTGATCGTGAGTGTAAAGCTGTGTATCGACTGCATGCGTGCATTGGTTTGCGCGGACCCGCGCAATATGGGGACGGATCCTTAATAATTACCAAAATGTTACTAAGAGTTTTTTTGGAAGCAGTATGGATTTGTATCAGTCTGGGAGCGTCCTAAGCGCGCAGTTCCGTTCCTACACATTTATTCGTTAAGGCGACAAGACGACAGTGAGCCAAATAGCGCGGCGTCGTTCGTGAAATAAGGACCGTTCTAATTTACATTCCGTATACAAATTGCACAAATGCGGGTATGAAAATAAAATTTGGGCACGTTGTTCTCTCGTGGGGTCCTTTCTCACGGTATGTAAATTCATAATAATGATATGAATTTAGTTGAATCGTCTCATTACTTTAATTTATGTCGAGTTAGTTTGGATTGCGCAGCTTACAAATACGAGTACGTGTCTCTTTTTGTTTACTTTGAAGGTTCCGTAGCCAAATGACAACTAATAGATAAATAAAATGAAACATCGACTTAAAACATCACTAAAAAGTATCGGACCGACTCTATGTGACAGTATGAAAATACCTAAGCAGATACTATTCTTTTATGAAATTGGTACGGTTTAAACCAAATCTGAACTCATGGCAGTGGAACCAAAACACACCACACATATGATAGAACGCCCTTTTTCGCCGGGGGTTAAAAAGGCAGTGACATTAATCGTTTTACAGCAGTAATGGAACCGAGGCAAGTCAAATGAGGATCTGAAACCATAGTCATTACCGTAAAAAGTTTTTGAATAACGGTCTTCGAAGGTTAGCTGAAAGGTAGTCAAGTCTATTCAGAAGAATTATGCTGAAAAAATGGAAATTGGAACGTTGCGTTCTAACTTTTAACTTATATTATATCGAGTAACGGTTTTTTTATGTAACGTATGTACCTATTTGTAAGGTACTACACAGATATTTGTATTACAATGAGTTATTTAGGTGTGATAATGAATTCCATTACAAGAAATAAGTAGCGCTATATCTAAAATATCTGACCACAATCAATGACCGTGCCATACTTATAAGTTTTTCTAACACTGCCTATTTTATACAGTGAAACAGCTTCTAACTTGTGGGTTACGAACGGAAAAACGAACGAACGAGAGCTGTCGTGCAATCGGCACGTTTAATACAACGAGATAGGGTCGTGGCTCGCGCAGCAGCGCTCCAACTTAATAAAAAAACTTAGTTTTTCGTCATATAAAGTAACCCCTCTGGTATTATCTTCTTATCCAAGTCTTGATACGATCCGACGTGTTAATCTCACGATTGTCGGTAACATATGACGATATTATTTTTCTTCGAAGAGATGATTAATATCGTAAGCCTTGAGCGGTAATGGCATATCGGTAATATCGATAATATACTACGTCTAAGTGCTAAATAAATAGACGTCTGTTATAAGCAATATATTGAGTAAATGACTTAGTTAGGTATCTAACTGTGTGGATACTGGTTGAGGTTGGAATATAGGTAGGTGCTGTGTATTAAAATTAAATGTCTTTATAATCCCGCAGCATAAAAATACAATTTATAAAACTTTTCATACAAACCATCAATTTATGAGTTTAAGGGGATCCCTAAAGCTAAAATGCTAAAGTCGGCTTGATATACTTGATTAGATTGGAAAAACGGTGGCTTCTATCACATTGATAAAAATATATTTTGTAGCAGAGGGTATACTGAACATGTTAGTTGCTTATAAATTGGTGCAGGATTATAATAAGTATGTTAAAAAAAATTGCAAACACACCATGTCTTTTGCCATTTTTTGACTTATTATGAAAAAACCCTCGAAATCAGAGGGCCCATTTTCATGGAATCTTATATGTATGTGTAGGTAATTAAATTCTTAACAAAGTTACCTTAAAGAGTTGGATTTAATGGACCAGAAGTCAACTTTTTTTGCAAAAAACTAATAAATTCCGGTTTAAAAATGATGACACAGTGACAGATTTCAGATTTCTTCAGTCGTCGCCCTGGTGGCGGCCTGTTAGGAGCGATACCCACGCCATTTTATTTTTTATCAAATATTTCACAAAAACTGATTAAATCAACAAATTATGACTACAAGTATTATAATACATATGCATTTGCTATGGAAAGTTAATTTTCTAATCATTTTAGATGCAGAAAAGCCGAAAATTCTTAGAAAACATTTCGCCTTTTCGATTTGTTTACATTTTTTACTATAGAGTTAGGCAGCGTTCCCACTACGCCGGACCGGCAGATCTGCCGCGCCGGTAAATCTGCCGGAAGAGCTAGTGGCTGTACAATTTATATGAAGCTATTCACATTATCCCGGGTCCGGCATTTTTGCCGAGTCCGGCATTTCTACCGAACGTTTTGTCACTACGAATTGCCGGTAGAACGACCGGGCCCGGAGTAATGTGAACGAGTTTGTGCCGGTATCTGTCCCCCCCTCGCCCCGCTCGTGCGCCCCTGGATGTAAAATGAAAAGAATGGAAAATCTTTCCCGTAAAATAGGGTGTACCCAATGTTTTCTTTTATTTTGCCTTCTATTAAGATACCACCACAACACAACAATTTCGTCGTCCATTGTGCGCGCAGGTCCAAATTCAACTGAGGACTGTCTGAATTTCTTCCGGGATCCGATGTAATGTGAACACTCTGTCCGGTGTCCGGTTTTCGGCAGATCTGCCGGTCCGGCGTAGTGGGAACGCTGCCTTACAGATGCATATATAAAGGTAAACATTGCACATAATGACACTTATTAGATTCTCCGAATAAGAACTATACGGTCAATGCAGTATGCCAAAGCGCGAGCCTGTTTATATTCTGAGGGGTAATTTATTTTATTTTAACGGTTGTGTATGGTAGGTAAGCTACACAATATACAGGGTGTTGAAAAGTAAGTTCATAATTTGTTTTATTTGAAACCAAAAACCGTAGTTAATTAAAAATATATATATTTTAAGATGTGGTAGTCTGTACACTACAGGTTGTTAAAAATAAGTAAGTATTTTTAAAAATTGAAGATCTAAAATTTACATAATTTTTTAAATCTATTTAACAAGCTTTGCAAAAAAGCGGTTAAGTGCGACTGTATCTCGCCATGAAAAAAATGAAATGTTTACTGTAGCTATGAATTTTATGCGTTACAAGTGGAATAAAATACCGCATAATATTATGTACAACTATGTAAGAGCCTAGTTTTAAAAAAAAACTCATAAGAAAATATTAAATACACAGGTTTTTTAACCCCTGAAGGAAATAGAGGGGTGTTATAAGTTTAAAGTAAGGGCTGAATTTTTTTTTTAAATTAGAGTGATAGGTAATGTATATTTTTAATGATTTTTTCAAATAGATAAATGTTATACCATTTTTAAATTGCCATAAAATTACCTATAGTTATAGTTATAGAAAAGGGCAGGGCTACCAGTGCCCATTCGCCACTGCAACCTAAAAGATCTATAAATTATGACTCCCCATGCCGAGTCTCACTCTACAGGCCCAGGTCTTTTATAAACCTGATATTACCTATACAGGATGTTGCAAAAAGGGTATACTGTGCCGAAAGGGTTTGACTCAGGGGTTATTCTGAACAACTTTTGTTCTCCAAGTTTTGGAAATTCTCGAAAAATAAATTCGGTCTCTATAGTAAAAAGTCACGTGATCGAATAAGTTTCTATGTAAAAGGTTTTGTTACGTGAATTTTCAAAATTGTAGAAGAAAAGTGGATCAGAATGGCACCTAAATCCACTTTTGGCTAAGCTTTATACCCTTTTTTCAATACCTTGTATAAAATATCGTCAGCGTCACCTTAGATCGTAATCATCGTAACTCCTCGTGACCAAATTTTAGAGGAGACAAAAATACTGTTTATTTGTAGTTCTAGTTGGCATACTACCCACCTAAAGTTTTTTTTAACTAGCCTAAAAATGATTTGTTTAGACAGTCTATCTTCCTGTTCAACCGCAGCCTGAGTGCCAGTGACTCAATGACTGAAAGGAGGCCATTAGTGCTCCTAAATAAATAAAGCAGGCCTGTAGATTATCTTTCAGTGTACCGACACATCTGATTGCTGTAAGAGCCTGATAAGCTCTTCGAACGAGTCATACCTCTGTGGTGGTACGGTTTCGACCTTTCGGACAGTCAGTTTGGCATCCGAAATGCGGATTCGAATAGTGGGTACAATACTTTGCGTTCGTTCACTGTCGGAGCAGGATAAGAACCACGGGCGAGTTGTTGCGCTGGCTGTTTGCTTAAAAATAGTAACCGCGTTCAACTCTATCCCCTAGAGGGCGAACCTTTAGGGCGGCTCTTGTATACCATCACTTGTCTTCTTATCTGCAGAAAATTGACAGAGGTCATACGTGTCTAACAAGTACATTAAGGATGCGAAAAGAGAGGGTTTGTTTTCACTGAAGAAGTTCAGTTGCGGAGTTCCACAGCGGTAGGTCTTGGACCCCTCTGCTGTGGAACTTGGCATACAACGCGGTCCTGCAAATCAAGCTCGCAAACGGCGTTAGCACAGTGCATTTTTCTAATGTCACACAGGTCGTGAGGTAGGCTGAGAGCCTCCTTCGGGGATGACATCCCAATGATTCATTACGAAAAAATAGCTGCAGCTGTGCTCGCCATGCAGTGCATGGGCTACTTCCGAATCTGGGGGGCTGTTGCAAAGGAGTCCGTTGCCTCTATACGGTACGGGTTCCGTGCGATCTATGATCCTTCCGGGAGCACCTGTCTTGTCAAGTTGAAGAGAATGGCTCGTATTCGACGCAACCTGCAGTACTGGTGGGATTGGTTGGAGGACAGGACAGCAGGAAGCTGCAGCAGCCGTCATGCTGTGATTCGACGCATAGATGCAAAAAAAAGTTGAAAGTAACTTCATGTTAATAAAATATTAGATCTTAATTTAACAACATAACATTGCAAAAAAAAATTAACATTGTTGAGTATGTTATTGTAATTTACTAAAGTAGTAATAAAAACAAAGGCTTATTGCATAGTTTTCGTTCACGTTCGCCTACATCGCACGTTGTATATGAGAATAAAGGGTATAATTACTAAGTTTTCTTGTTTAAAAATCACGGTTTGGGGTTTAGAGGAAAACAAATGGTAAAATGCGGAATACAGTTTTTTTTTCGAATAAAGAGGAAAACATGTGAATTCAAAAAACGTTTCTATTGACACCAAAGAGTACTTTTCGCCGAGAAAAGTGGAGTTACAATGTTTGCGATCTAAAGTGATGATAGAACTAGAACTTATTTTTTCAGTTCACCTGCTGTGAGTGAAATCATAATTAGGTAAATGACTCCTTGACATGAACATAACTTTTTTTTTATAATCGTTATAACAAAACCGTTTTTTTTAATACAGCAATATTTGTAGGTGTACTTACAGTGAGCAAAAGAGCGCAGCAAGGTGTAAATTTTTTGGTTTTTAAGAAACAAAAATATTATTTCTATCATATCCCAAATACACATAAGTACTTAAAAAAAAAAATACACACTCTCGCCTTGTACTAATGTACTCCCTTGCGGGGGTACTTACATGTTATTATTTTTCTGGTGACCTCCCCATATCCCTTTGCCAGCTACGTAACCTTTTGTGACACCCTGTATATGCAGAGTTCTGCAAACTACTGTTCTGCTTTTGAAACACCAAAAAAAAACAGGTCGTCTAACTAAAAGGTCACGTGACCAAAAAAAAATTATATGAAGAAGCGTTTTTTTCATGAATATAAAAAATTACGTAGGATAAAAGTTTTTCAGAGTGACGCCTGAGTAACGCCCTTTCGGCTAACTATACTTTTTTTATTACACGGGGGCAGAGTTTAATACAACACCCTGAACTATTAAACTCTGATAATATTTTCGCGATTTTTTTACATTCTGATTTCATTTCCTGGCTTAGAAATAACATCAATAACATGCTGCACACGTAGGTTTCGGCATAGTATTAAACCCTTTTTGCAACAACCTGTATAAATATCGGCACGGGTACGACTTTATATATAATTAATTATTAAATATTAAAAATACTTACTTTCAAATAAAAATAAATATTTTCGTATCACAAAACAATATTACTTACTTAGTATATTTTTAACAAAGTGGCATGTCTTCACTTTTATGTTTTCGAGTACTATGTTAAAATTTCATGTCATTGTCCGTAGAACGCCCCGCATACCTCAACCCCCCCTCACTAGATTTGACAGATTCTGATTTTCTTCCAGCTTTAGTGACAGCCTTAAACACAGTTAATTGAGTAATTTTATCACGGGCTTAATCGAAATTTATACTGACACGTTATAGGTAATCCATAAGTACTTTATTTACACTAAGCTTTTATTATATAATCAATGGGGATTTCCGATGTAAAATATAATTACTTATGTAATTATGCGTTTAACAATAAAGTAACAGCTAGTCGGGATTTATTTTAACAATGGTGATCAGATAAAATTAAAATCATTGTTTTCACTCACACTTACACAATTGATATTTTTGTAAAATGTGAAATCTAGGATAAAGGCATAGAGTGATATGTAGACGTATTTTTTAATCTATTACTTTACTTCCACCCACAGACCGTTATAACTTGTCTCTTTACATTTTGGTAAAAACCTTCATAGGTTAGTTGGATATTGGTCTCCCTGACCAGGATATTATTTTATTATGCAGTCTTATTAGAGTGATCAGAAGATAACGCTCCTTTCATCCACACTCACACTCTTATTAAGAACAAAAGCTAGCCTTTGTAGATTGAAAGCCATACAATTCTATTTTATCTACATTGAGTAGCAGTAAGACCAAAATATCTGCCAGCGGCGGCGTGTTTGTAAAATATAGTTTTATAAAAAGGCGCCCTGTCCAATAGCTCGCGACTTATCGAAATCATATTTCAGGGACGTGCGGGGGCCAATGTAGGCTTCTTTATGTATTCTACTTGATCCAGATAGTATTAATTCTTTCAAGTGTACTTGCCTACTTACTTGATGTAGTGAAGTTCCTCTTAAATTATAATAAGGTTCCGTGAAACTGTTGAAATGATAATGCTCTGTTATTTATCTCTTCTAGAATTTCAGTTTTGCGAATTTTCATTTCGAGTATCATTATAAGTTTTTCTGTAAATTTTCTCAGTCATGGCAAATTGTTTTAGATATTTCCTTATTGTTCTTAAGTATGTTACAGGACTGTAGAAATAGGAATAACAATAATCTTAATAATTATAATAATATGTGGGGAAATCTCACATACGCCCATCCGATCCCAAACTACTGCCTAGTAATATGGGTTGGGTATAGGACAGCTGATATTTATCTATATAGATACATACATAACAGAATGTTAATTTTGATCGTCTTTGTATGCACAATTCTATTCTATTCTCTGTGGGGGTGTAAGTACCTGCACCTGGCTCTCTCGAATGGAATCGTTGTGTATACAGGGTTAAAGTTTACAACTTTTCGCATCGAACAGACGTGTTAAGAAACCCATTGTCACCGTAAACAGTTGAGGCGTGTTTCAAAAGCACTAGTACCTCCGTAGTTGAACTCGACTACACGGTGTAAAATGTATGGCTGTTCGTGGATCAAGTTCCCAACTTTCTATCTCGATTGATTGAGGGTTCGAAATAACCAACTTGGGCCCCTTAGTTTAACTTAGCCATTCACTTCGAGTGACTCCATCCAACAGGCACGGAAAGTGTTACTTGAAAGTTCGGCCGCAAGTTCGGTGTGAACGCACCTCAAACCCTTTTCCAAGGCATTGTCTATATCACATTGTCATGAACACCCGGCGACAAAAGATATCTGTTACGATATAAGTTAATACTTGTTTTTTTCTCCTCTATATTTACGTGGTGGCTTGAGGTGTCAGATTATGGTGTTAGTAATAAGTTCGTTACGCTCTAAAATTACTGTTTTTAAGATGAAATTAGCGATTATTAGACACAAGAACTAAATAAAAAATACGATGAATTTTCCCCTTTGTTCGCTATTGGAACCGTCATAAAAGCACGCTGAAACTTGCCGGCAGGTAAGCTGCGAGAAAGACTCGTGAATATTTCGCAACTTGCCTAAGCCTCTTAAATTACTTCTCTCTCTTAAGTTTCGTATCCGCATGTCGTCTTTGAGAGGTACTTAGCATGTTGAACGATCGATTGAGAGAGCAGCGCCTTACCTGAGACACTCGGGACTAACGAAGTAGCCTGCGAGCAGGTCCGAAACCGTCAGCGCCTAATGAGGGCGCCTTCATCGTTAAATAAATTGGATAAAGACTTTCGTGATCTCTCAAGAACCTCTCCAATGCGACTGGCAATTAACTAAATTAAAAGATTGTACGAACACTCTACAGAGCGCCGCCGCTTTTCGTCTAGCTAGACATTTTTAACTATCAAAATTGCCTTTTTATTTTCCATTTTCTTGAGACTCAAAGGCTCGTTATTTCAAACCTTTTTCTTTTAATGCGGCAATTCTCAAGTCCCCTTTTGTTGAAGCGGAATACTTTAGTGCCTAGGTGCTTACATTACCGGCTTAGTGAGTTGTTGTTCGGGCCCGAGCTTTCTGGCGATCTGAAACTTACAGGATGTATGTGTTGAAATACAATCATTGTTTTACATACTCAGTTATCATATATAATGTCATACTTATCGGTACTTTACGTAATAAATGAGAACCTACTCTAGTTTCTCGTATAATAATTTTTAATTCATCTCTAAATAGGTATAATCAGTTAAATTAAAATAAAACATCTTCATACGTTAATGTGAACTAATTCAATAAATTGTAATAATAACAATAAAGTGATCACACGCTCGCTCTATGTCAGAATCCTTAGCACAATTGCAAATAACAAATGCCGGTGGCACGGGCGGCGTATCTATTTCGCTTGTTTGTCTACTGTGAGCTTTGAACGTGTCGCTTCAAGATAAACAAAGTAGCAAATATAACATCGTTCAATATCTTAGTACCTAATCCATATTTGCCTCAGTAATTCTTCGTGAGCCAACATAACTGACGGGTCTTTGTATTGTTGTCATTATATTGCTTTATTCATTGTATTTTCCGAGTGATACTGGGTTGACTTAACGTAGGTATAGTAAATAAACTTTTTCTGTCATCGGATTTTTTACATAATAACTTAACACGTAGGCAACGTATTAAAACGAAATAGTCTAAAATGATTCAGCAGACGCTGCAGACTACTGAACGTAGATTTCTATCGAAAAAATGCCGTCATATCCACATATACGACATTTAAGTGTATTTTGTGTCACGTTAAGTCCTCATAAGGACACCATAGATAACAAACAAGGAACGTGCTGGTTTTCCTATTGCCACGTCGTCAGTTGTCTGTTTATCTCGGAAAAGATCTTGAAGATTTGGCTGACTCGCTTAGCACAACTTCTGATAAAACAACATTAAACATTTCAACAACACTAAGTTATGTAGTAATAGTACAGCAGTAGCTGTCGGATATTGGTTTAGTTACCAAAGCGTGCAGATGAACTTAATTTCAAAAAAAGTAAATTGACCCAAATCCCATCATGGGTATCGATACCAGTCCAGCGGACGGCAGTCAATAAAAATCAAATAGCAGACCTAAAAATGCAAAACAAAAGAGAGCTAAACAAAACGAGAAACAAAACAAAATCAGTGCATGGCTGTCCGCGTTCGAATCGGGCTATGACGCGCGCGAGCGACGCGGGATCACCGCGATCCAGTGATCCACCGGCGGCGTGATCCACTGTGATCCAGCGGCTCACACCATTCAAGTCTTTTAATCGCTGCGTCGCGGCAGAAGCGACACACCCGGGGTTATCGCGAGCGCCGCAAACAAACAAACGCCCACTACGCCATGCGCCAATAACGCGAGGATAAAAATTGATGACCGCCGCACTGCTCCGCTCACTGATACCTATTTTTCCTCGGCAAAATGAGTAATTGCTGTCCATTTTCGCTATTAATTATCGCGCCGCGATCATTTATCGGTTATTCCCATTTCGTGTTTGCTCGCAACAGAGTCTTTAGCTTTATAGTGATTATTAACGTAGGCGTAATTAAACTTCCGGCGATCTCTATAATTAGGTTGATAGTAGCACAATGTGTGTTTTGTGTTGTTTCAGCAACAAAGCGTGTGCTGAATAGAGTTCAGATAAAGTGGATTTACAAAATGGTTCCGTGCAGCGAGATTACGTGAAATTGCAAACGAGAATGATTTTATCGTGGCCGGTAAATATTTCAATCAACCGATGTACCGCAGGCTACTTCTTTATATATTAAAGGTTTTTGTAAATCGAAGTAGGTAATTACGAGTAATAATGAAACTAACAATGACATACTGGTAAGTATTTCAAGTTGTATGAAAGTTTTATGATACCAAAGGTAAAAAAATATTAATTAAAAAAAAAATATCCCGACGAATTGAGAACCTCCTCCTTTTTTTGAAGTCGGTTAAAAATAAAACCGTAATATGTATGTATCTTACGAGTAAATGAGCTATATATATTTTATTTATTTTATTTTACTTTATTAGGGACAATAAACAGTTATACATTAAAGTGTAATACATTGTGTTAAATTTTAAAACTTACATAAATGTACAACCCACGACAATGTCCACAGGTTACAAAGAATCAATATTTATAAAAGAGGATACGCTATAAGAATATACTTAGGATAGCATTAAACATAAATCAGTAAATACAAAACCAAATAAATAAACACACACTTACAAACAGTGCATAAAATAAAAATAAATCACTATTTATAAACATAATGTGGATTTTGTGTAAACATCAGAACAAGAACAAGAAGAAAGAGAACAAGAAATCATTTACAAACACTGTTGATTAGAAATAAGTACACGAGTGCAATGGTTTTTAAAGCAGGATGGTGAAAGGGCAAAAATATCCACGTCCACAAAAGTTCCATTATAGGTTTCAACCAGGCGATACAGGGGAGATCGTGAACCAGAAATGGTGCGATTAGTCCTCATGGCAAACAATCGTCGCACGCGCACAGCACGACGGTGAACGGTTCTTGGTACTAAGTAGCATAGACTGTTAGTTAACTGATTGCAATCAAATTTGTTGTGGCAGATTCCGTACAAAGTCATGGCTTCCAAAAGTTGGCGTCGGGACTGAAGAGAGAGAATTTTGTATTTTTCTAGTAACTGAGGATAACTGAGGGAGAATTTGAAAAATTTAAAGTGTACTGAACGAAGGAATTTACGCTGAACTCTTTCAATCATATTTATATATTTTTTGAAGTAAGGATTCCAAATGGGCACAGCGTATTCAAGTTGTGGTCTAATAATTGTTTTATAAAAATGTAGGTATGTTGAAGGTCGCTTAAAGTCTACAGCTGCTCTCATGACAAAACCATACATTTGGAAGGCCTTACTGACGATTTGTTCTATATGCTGGTCGAGTTTAAATTTAGAGTCAAGGGTAACACCCAGATCGCGCACCGTAGTAACTTCTCGCAAGGGGGCCTCACAGAGAGTGTAAGTGAAGCGAGTTATATTTTTATTTTTGGTAAATATTATTGTATTACACTTAGAAAGGCTAAGATGTAATTTATTTGTGATGCAATAATTAGAAAAGCGGTCGAGATCATCTTGAAACAGATTGCAGTCTGCAATGCTGTGAATTGTTTTATAAATTTTAAGGTCATCCGCATACAGTAAGAATTTCGTATTTAGGAAACATTTTTTTATATCATTTATAAAAATTACGAAGAGTAACGGCCCTAAGATAGAGCCCTGGGGAACTCCTGATGTTACTCGTACAGAATTGGAGGCAAATCCGTTGACCACAACTCTCTGGCTTCGATTCGAGATATATGAGCAGAACCATCGTAGAAGATTACCTCTAATTCCGTTATACGCTAGCTTATTTAGAAGGAGAACATGGTCAACCTTATCAAAGGCCTTCTGAAAATCCGTATAAACAGCATCCACCTGCTCTCGATTATCGATACTTTCAAAAATAAACGAAGTAAATAACATAAGGTTAGTAGTTGTTGAACGCTTTTTGACGAAACCATGCTGTTCGGGCAGTATGATCTTATGGAGAGCCGGATAGATTACAGAATGTATGAGTCTTTCCAGGAGCTTTGACAAGGCTGACATGATAGATATAGGTCGATATTTATCTACTTCACTTCTGCTACCACTCTTATGCACGGGAACAATGTTCGACATTTTCCACAAAGCCGGACAGGTTCCCTCCCTCAAGCATTTGTTGTAAATAATGTAAAGAGGAGTGCAGACGCTTCCAGAAGTATTCTTTAGGAATATGGCAGGGAGGCCATCTGGACCAGGTCCTTTATTAGCATCTAAATACTTTAATTCATATTGAATCTTTTGCAGAGATAAATGGATATCACTGAGATGAACATCGCTATCAGAGAGAACAGAAGGGGGTTGCCAGGAGCTGGTATCAAGTGAACTTGGTTCATAGACTGATTTGAAAAATGATGAAAACATATTGCAGATTGATACAGGATCATTTACCACTTTATTGTTAAGTTTAACTTGTGAGGGTATCCCAGACTTATGTTTACGGTTAGAAACATACGACCAGAACTTGTTGGCATCCAACTGTATACTATCCTCCACGCTTATAATATATTTATTAAAACATTTTTCACATTCGTTCTTAAATCTTTTCCTGTACAGAGAGAAAATTTCATAGTCAGAAATATTACTGTATTTCTTCCACTTTAACCAGTATCTACTTTTGTTTTTATGAATATGGATTAAAGATTTCGAGAACCAGACCGGGAAGTTCCGTGTTTTGGAACTACAGAGAGGAACGTTTAATTTAATTATTTCGAATATTTTTTCGTAGAAAACATTTAACGCTTCCTCTGCAGAAAGATGATTTAGAAGGGACGACCAGGACATATATAGAATATGATCTACTTGTATATGATAACTTTGGTCGATTCAACGTCGGTTAGCTTAGACGTTTCAATTTTTTACTAAAAATCAGGAGATTGGAGAAAAATACGTATAAACCTGTATTTATTAACGCAGAAAAATCTGAAACCCATTCAAAAATCATACCGTTAAATAAATAAAACGTACCTAAAATGAAGCGGAAAAAAATCCGCGTCTCACCTAAAACGTGGCTGACTAACGATGTATAAAATTTCCATTGTCATCAATCTCTGACGCCTCGCAGAGGATTCAAAAACTCTTCACTAATTGCGATTTGAACAAAAACTAAAACGCAAGTCATCGCGACCCGGTTTTTTTGTGCGCGCTTTTAAAATGGAAATGCCCAAAGTTGTTGTGGATTAAAAAAGTTGTGTCGCAAAGCCATTTTTATAAGCAGACCGTTCATCTTTGTTTAATATTAAATCAAAATAGCTTTATAAAGTATTTTTAATTAGCTGATCAAATAAGTACTTAATGATAAAACGTCCAATTGCATTCACTTAACAACAAGTAAACATTTACAAATCACTTGGCCGCTCAGCACAAAAACGCTTTTGTGCAATAAATCAAAATGGCCAGAGATTTTAAATCAATTATTTAAATATACTGAAAAATGCTGGGAGAAAATATTGTGTGTTTTTTTGGGCGGCGTTGGGTTGTGGGCGGGCGGCGCTTGCCCCAGGTGTGAGGATTCATGGCTCTCATTCTAGCTCTCTGTGCGCGACTGTACCCGCCTTTTATGTGCTATTGTCCTGGGTTTAAATTTCATTTGAAATTTGTATTAGGTGTTTATGTAAATAATGAAAAAAGACTAAGAGATCGTTTGGTTTTTTTATAATAAATGAGTAGGTATAGGTACTTAGTGAATTAGCGTCTAATTATAGGTTGACTTGACAATTAATTCTCAGATCAGCAATAAGAACTCGACTCTATATTAGAGATCTAAATAACACTTTATTAAAAACACTTTTTTTGTCAATGTACAGTAGCGTAAGTGTAAATTTTTATGGAGTAAACTGTACATCCAATGCATAATACCTTCTCATAAGTATTGCCTGTCTCCTCACTCTTCACACCATCGAACAACAATTAAACATCACGAACAGAATGTAACATAACATAATCTCATGTAATATTGTAAACACGGCACGTAACAAAACTTAGGGAATACCGTTACAAGATCTCGTCATGTAGAACAAAGTCGGGCAAATTAGCCGGGATACAAACTAATCCGGGATGAAGCGCCGTGTCCCGGTGTGAGCGCAGCTTTATTTGTTTTAAATATTTGCATAAGAACTTGCCTTTGTTTCACCGTGTATGTCGACTCGGCAGTATGATTATTGTTTGTTTTGCTGCCGGATAATACTCGGATTAATTTTATCGGAATCTAGCAGACTCGAAAGTATGAATATCATAAACATTGCAGCTTTTTAAGTTATAGATTTTTAATACAAGTCCAATAAGAGAGAATAGTATTATTATTTATACCTACCTAGTTTATTTTAAAGTGAATCGCCGAAGGTTTAGTCAGAGGTGTATAGAAAGCGAGCCACCCGATTTTGGCTAGATATTTTGTAATCGCCGTTTTTGAATGAATACCATGTATGCACTTAGGATACGCATCTAGAATCTAGATTTGCAGGTTTCCTCACGATGTTTTCCATCGCCGTAAACACGTTTTAAATATTAATTATGGCTCGTGCCAGAAAGCACCAGCAATATATTATTATTCGTTTTTTTCTCAAAATGTATAAATGGAGATAACGTATACCTTATACCGTTTTTACATAAAATGCTAACGCGAAATGCCTAAACAAACCGCCTGAACAATAAATAATCCTGTTTACGCATCGAAATTTGCAATCGCTATCTCGCTATCAAAGGATCAGTGTTATAGTAAAACGAAACAGTGCAGAGTCTAGTAAAAATAGCAAAAGGTGTTATCCATATCAGCATCACAACTGCATGAAGCTAGGAAAATATGGTAAACTGTATCAACATACATTTCAATATTCATTATCATCCTATATTTTATAAACATCGAGCGAGCACGATAAGTTATAATACATATTTTAAGGTACAAAAGTTGTTTGACTGGTTCTGATATGAGAGATTTTTCCTGTACCGTATACAGTAATATAAATATTTCTTACCAAGAGTATAATTATTGAAAGTGTTTCTAACCCACACTGAAATATATTACTGTACTGCTACTTAAGCTTACGGGTGTGTATTGTACACAAATAATTTTTAAATTCTCTGATATACAGAGTCTTTGCAGTCCATAGGACAGTACTCCATTAGGCCAGCAACGTGTTTTTTTTAGCAATGACATTGTCATGAATGCAGCGTTCTTACTGCCGTGACTTTACCCTTCAGAGTATTGGATGGGGGTTTTTACCAGCATGATTTGTGGTGGCCGCTGGCGATTCTTGATCCGACACGTAGCGCCCCGTGTCGGCCCTAAATGTTGTATTTCACCCTAAACAACTGTTTCTGCGCTGCCCAATTCCCTGCACTCCTATTCAGTGCGATTAAAACGTTTTTAAGGTGATAGTGAAAGGAAAAAGCCACTCTTTTCAATCTTGGTGCAGATTTAAATGTATACTTCTTGTATACTGTACAGTAATAATATTAATATAGGTACATCCATACCAGCGTATACTTCGGTATATATTTTGGTATACATTTTGATCAATGTTTAACCCCGTGCAATTGGGATTACCGATTTAGATTACAGCGTCTTTGCCGATTTTGGTGAAACTCCACTCAAACTTTTAATAAAATAAACACCATAATTATAAATAAGGTTCTACCTTTTTTGGCATAAGATTTTTTTGCCTAATCTCCTATTGCATAGTAACGTTTGGTCAAAGTCTCGTTACGCCGAAAATCGTATGGCATAAATCTCGTTTAGTAAAAAGTTATTTCGCATAACATTGTTTAGCCTAATAATGGTATGGCCAAATCTTGAATAGCCTAATAATGCTATGTCATAGGTTTATACAAAGTAATAATATTCGTTTGGCTTTAACTTTGACGGAGCGTCTCCCTACATAGCGCAAACTGGTGCCTTGTATTGTTTCCGCTGTTTGGAAAACGCTCCGCTCCGCTTCGCTGCGCTCCGCTTTGGTTTTGATGAACATGTGCACCTAACACGCTCCTCCTCGCTTTGCTCGTCGTCGCACCTATTTTAAGGTTTCGATCTCATGGGGTTTGTAATAATTATATTGGTCGTTAACTTTCGATTTTTTAATCATACAATATCGTGATTTTCGGGATGTAGGAGAAAAATACCACAATTTGTACATTTACTACATACTTACCCCCTTATTCATAGAGAAGTTACAAAACATTTTAACTAATAAACTGTTTTGTCCCTCTCCAACAAAGAACAATTTGTTCTTTGACAGAGAGGGACAAAACAGTGTATTAGTTAAAACGTATTGTAACTTTTCTATGAATAAGGGGGTTAATATATTATTTATTAAGATAACATTAGGAGAAACAAGATTATACATAGGTATAGACGAACATAAATTTGAGCAAACGAAACTTAGGTGTTTAAAGATTGTGCCTAAAGAGTTTTAGACGAAACGAGCCTTATGCCACATAAGTCTTGGCAAAGTGATGGTTCGGCCAAAAAAGTTTAGACCATACGAGTTATGCGAAATGAGTTTTGGTCAATAAAGATTATGCCAGATGAGCGGAACCCTATAAATAAATATAACGGCCCTATTAGATCAAGGTATTAAAATAGATCGAATAGAAACGAGGGTACGTTGTTTTTGTTGAACGCGTTGTTCTATGGCAAAATCCAACAAGAGTATGCAATTGCTTGGGTATCGTTTTGTTGTGCCGAATTACTAAGTTTCTAGTCAAGCCGATTATCACGTGTTTTTTTCCGTAATCCTTAGAGAAATATTAGATAGTTTTCCTTAAAGCGGAATTGTAACGCTTTGTTGATTCTATTTATAAAATTTGCTTCCTCAAAATTACAGGTTATACAAAAAAAATTGTTAGCTGAAGTATTGTAGAATTGCAGGTAGATCACGGCGGCCTGAATTTTTGCTACACAACTATTCGGAATTCGTAAAAACAATATGAACTCCCTTTGATTTGTATCTACAAAATATTATGAATATTATTTTGGCATAGGTTTTAAATTTTTAGACTTGCCAAAAGTCCTGTGATCAAAGTGATTTAGAATGGTGAGTTATTGGTAGCAATTCTGAAGCCTCAACATGTAAATTTACCAATAAAAAGGCTTTTCAGTCACATACCTATATTATTTTATGTAAAGTTTGAAATTGTTAAAATTAGATTTTTTGGCTTCAGAATCGACATCATTGTGTAACTAACTGCCGGATTAAAATAAACCTATCTCTAATTACATCATATATTTTTTTGAATCCTCTAAAGATTTAAAAGCATTTGTCGTTTTAATACTTCACTTAAGTCACACTTTACCATCCTGAGAAAATGTATTCCTATGTAGTTAAATGTAAAGATGCTCGTTACTAATACTGGTCTGTGACTCAAGATGATATGACTTGAGAAGTCATACAAGCCACTTTAGTAAGAATATATTTCTTGAAGCTTGAATATTACATTATTATTTGGGTTAAGGAACCGTAAATAAGGTAAGTATACTGGCCCATACAGTTTTACTCGTAGAAGATGAGTGGTGGAGGTGTATCTGTAATAAGGTACCTGTGTGTGTGTGTATTATGTGTGTATACCTACATAAGTCTTAGCTCACAAAAGCATACTTATTAATTAGATTTAATTTGGCAACACAATATACTTTTTACTCACTCGTAGATGATTAAAACTATCCATTATGGCTCCGTAGCCACTAACAACAGTTTTAAACCAATAAAAAAGTTATTCTCCAACTAGCAACAGCCTGAATAATAATAAAAATTTGAAATGGCTGGAATTCGTTCCCCAATCCAGTGTTTTATGGCAGCAAGCGCCCGTTGCCACCAGAGATCACAGATAGAGGAACAAATAGGTAGATAGATTTTAATTTAAAAATATTCGATTATTTTGCACTCGTTATTGTAAAATTCAATAAGTTAATAGGCTTAAAAATAAAATCTGTCTGTTTTATAGACAATAATTTTAACATTTAGGTACTTATAATTTCCTTTGTTTTATTTTATCCTAACTAATACTATAATTGTGAAAGTAACTGTGTCTGTCTATCTGTCTGTCTGTCTGTTACTCTTTCACGCCAAAACTACTGAACGGATTTGAATGAAATTTGGTATACATATGGTCTAGACCCTGAGGAAGAACATAGGCTACTTTTTATCCCGGAATTCCCACGGGAAAACTTTTTAAGGCGAAGCGAAGCTCGCGGGCACAGCTAGTTTTATATAAAGGTATAAGTATGAAGACAAAACTGTACTAAAATTTCCACAGAGTTAGTTAATTATAAATAGAAAAAGGATAAATTAAATTTTGACGTTGTGTTGTATAGTGATAATCTCAGTTTTAATGGTAAAACAATTCATATGACCGTTACATAATTGAATGAAATTAATAGGTTTATTTTGCACAAACACAACTATTGCAAATCCAAAGAATACCAATTATTGATTTGAAAATGATACTGTTGTGCCTACCTCAACGTTTGTAACAAAATAAATTGATTAGTGAATTTATATTATGCAGATTTTGATATTCTGAGGGCTATTAATTGTCCATAATTAATATTATTACATTTAGGTAATATTATTACACTTAATATAAAATGCATGCACTTATTTATTGTATAATAGTTATTAATTTGGAATATGGGGCCTTTAACCTTTGAGCCCAGTACGATCAGGGGTGGACTTTTTGAGTAGGTTGTAAGTATATAAATTATGTATAACTATATATTTTTTTTATTCTTATTGTTTACTTAAGTTATTTTGAATCACTTAATAAATTTGGAAGATAAATATACCATTGGCAGTTACATAAATCTGGATTCCAAAATCGGATTAATTGTGACGAGTCTGTTAGCTCGATGTCAATCCACCGCAATAGAATATTTTATTGAAACTTCAAATCGAGTACATTATATAGCGTGATATTGTGAAGTTAATCCGATGCTAACATTATTTGAATAACTTTTTCATTTATTAGTTCAAGCCTGTCATGTCAAAACTAAGGCTTAACAAATTTTAATTATTTTTAAAGAACAAAAGTTGCTTCGAATGACGTTCTGCATCAGCTCCTAACGGGGTTACTAACTAATGGGACATTCTGTATAAGAAAAGTCAGAAGGGCTAGCACGGGGTGCAATTAAAACGTGACAAAAGTTTTGCATCGCGCTCACTCACATCTCACATCACGCAGCCTCAAGAGCGACCGCGACGGAGTACTTTTGTCACGTCTTGCGCCCCGTGCTAGCCCTCCAATACGATTTTCCCGTGCACGCATTGTAAAGCGATTCTCCATAATGCAAACGCAATCTGCTCTGTTTATCATATCATCGAAATACAGAGTAGAATTATGGGCGAGCTAACGATTTCAATTTCCCGTATTATTGTCTCATGTAGTGCGTGAAATGTGATATTGGAAAGTGATTGGCGAAAGTTTTGTTCGGTATCAAAAAATGGGTGTTATTATTATAGCAATGTAAAAATAACCTAGCAGCAGGAAACGCTCGGTAAGGTAAGAATTCATTAAGTTTACCAACAATGTTTGGAAACATATATCCAATTACAATCATATCCACTAACAGTGAATGTACGAGTGTACAATTCCAATCAACAAAAAGGATGCAACTGAAAATTCAATCGGATTATCCGAGCACTTTTCATTCATTCAAATTCTATTTCATTGCCCGTACAACATTACAGTTGGATTAGCTTACAGCCTTTATCCCGTCATATGATGATTGCTTTGAAACAATGGTTTTTGCCTTTGATATTGCACTGCGCAGGGCAAGCAGATGGGAAGGATTATACTTTATATTGACATGTATTTATGTAAATTAGAACACAAATGTATACTGTGAAATCGTTTAGGTACTTTACTTTAGCATTCGTCAGTAGTTTTGGGGCATTCTTTGGCACCATCTTATGCACCATATTATTATATCTTCATATAAATGTGATGGGAATAGTTATCATACAACTGACTGAGGACGTCAATGAGATTAATTAACTACATATCGAAGGAAAACGGTACAACATACCTAAGTGTTTACCAACAGAATATCTACTGCTGCCGATCAATGACTTTTCTTTTAAACTACATTGGAAAATTCGTAAAGCTCTACTTTCATTACGATTAAAATAACCTTTTTGCAGCGTTTATCGAAGAATGCGCTCATCAATAAACATAGATCAATTTGCTTTATTGTCTTATCAAACCCGCTGTTGAACCAGCTAATCCGACTTTACTTCATTAAGCCGAGATAGCTTAGCAAACCGGCTTAGGCAAGCTCACAAATACGGCAAGCAAACTATTGAGTTTAAAAGGCTTGTTATTCCTCTCACACATCCGTTTGTTTGTGCCTGAAACCGAGTAAGTGGACAAGAGCACTCGGGGCATGCCTGGCCACCGCTCAGTTGGCCGGCCTCCATTCTTTATTTAAATCTCTATTGAAGCGCTGCTGCCCTGGTACCTTTCATTGAAAACTGCTCATTTTTATGAATTTTATGATATTATTTCTTAACTAAACAATTTTTTGTAATACTTAGGTATTTAAAAAATGCGTGAAATACAATTCAATTCCTTAACAGTTAGTCACGTTACCAACAATGTTTATCTATGATTGAGAAGCTAAATAGCTTTACAAACGAATTTTCAAAAGTTGCTCATATACAGTGATATATGTATATATTATAGTGATTTACCTTCTTTCGGCCTTTTTTAACACCATGTACAGATTGTAGCTTTAGACAGTATCAGTTAATTCGTCACTAGAGGAGGCAGGGACGCACAGAGTGAGAGGGTATTTAAGTGACAAAATATATCAATTCGGTCACTTCGATCACCATTTTTGTAGGTGGTACTTATTAGTGCCTTATAGGTGTCCACAGTAACACTACGGCCCGAAAGTATGTCGTGTATCTCGTAACTAAGTCACCATTTCATTTCCTAGTGGACAAGTAAGTACATAAAAGGCTGGCCGGCGCTCAACTGGCGAGCCTCCAGTCTTGATTTAAATGTTCTGTTTTCTCGAGACCGAGACGATGCAAATGGAACAACTTCACGAGTGCTGTTGTCCTAGTAATGAGGCACAAATATTCAATGGTAATTTGTAAATGTAACAAGTTACATTAAATATAAAAAGTGTATTTGCATCGTTAGTTTGATTCACAATGAGAAAAAAGGTTTAATGTTGTAAAAATCTATATATATTTTTTTTTTTTTTTTTTATTTATCATAACAAATCTTAGTTTTATAATACATTTTGCTAGCATATTTTAACCACTAAGGTTAGTATTAATGCTATACAGTCGTATAATTCTCCTTCTTATTCTATTAACGAAAAACTAATTTATGCTTCTAGTTTAAACCTTTCAGTGTTACCTACCTGTTTTGGATACGAATATAACGATAACGAATTGAAGTTTATACAATACTTATGGCCACTAACAATAACGTAATAAATGACACAAGGGAATCCAACTAATCAGTCGATCGATTTACTTAAATTATTTAACATTCACGAATGACAAACATGAGACTCGTAAATACATATAATTGCCTAATTGCCCCGAAACTCCCTCAGTTACTTACTAGAAAAGTTGTCAATTTATGAAAATGAAAGTTAAATTGGCCGATTAGTAAAGGAAGTTAGTAAGTGTAGGTATATCCCTCATTTTTAGGAACAAATATAATGCCGATATTCAATCAATTAAGTAGTAAAATATGTTATATATTTTTTTGTGTGACATACCATGCCTAGGTACAGTAAGGGGCAGATAAACCTGACCCCCCTCAGAATAATTGTTACTATGAGAGGGGGTCAGGTTTCTCTGCACCTGACCGTACTAAGTACCTACATCGTTAAGTGGGAAACTCGCTATAAGTACCTACTATACTTCAGTACTTCTCTTCAGGGAAAAGCTTCAATTCAATATCAGGAGACCCCGAGTTCGAATCCCGAATGTGACCATAATATTATTATTAACTTAACTTGTATTACGTTCCTTTGAAAATGGAATACTGTCATTAAGAGACCGTCTCCACATGCAAAAAAACCGCGAAGAGACCTTTCCATGTATGAAAGAAAATATAGTAAATCGTGGCACGACAATAGTACCGTCGCGATTTCCTCGCCTGTGGAGACTTGTCTATGAACAGCACCTGAGAATGTATTCAAACACAGGACGATTTCCAACTAAGGTATACAGGGTGTTGCAAAAAGGGTATACTAAGCCGAAACCAGCATGTGCAGCATGGTATATCTAAAAAAAATCATTACCCATAGAAACTTAGTTGGTCACGTGACTTTTTACTCGCGAATTTTTTTATCGCGAATTTAGAAATTCTGATTTCAGATTCGGGCTTAGATATAACATGCTGCACATGCTGGTTTCGGCTTAGAATACCATTTTTGCAACACCCTTTATAGGTAGTAAGTAGGTACCCATCCGAAATAACCCCGGTCAAACAAACTTAGCTATAATAAAAATGTTCCGATAGCTTGTCAACCCATTTCACGTCACAACTACGGTACGCGCCAATTTACCTTCCAAACTAACCGAAATATTTCGTCAAGTGTATCCTAATTGGAATTTTGCCTAAACTTCGTTATAGTTGTGGCATTATCGTCAATAGTGACCGGGTTTCGGGGATGCTTGCCCCCAGTTTGGCGTGAATGGGTTATGCCGTGACTGAGTGCTAGAGGACCGAACTCTGCACTAGTTGGTAAACTATCTCAGCCTAGGCTAAGGTTTTTAAACTGCTATGAATCCTATGACATTTATAAATGTATTACGATGACAGAAGAACACCTGAGGCCGCGTTGTTCTATGTTTGAGCCTTGGATGAATCCGGAGATAAGAATGACTCCTATTGAACTAGCACAAACAAACTAAAACACAGAAAAAAGTGACTTCCGGTATTTTTCCAAGTCCTAAGTACTTCCTGACTATGTAATACATAAATACTTACCACTTTATTATGTTACTTTCTTATAGTAGATAGTGAGACTGGAGAATTTCCCGTGTCCGGGGTGAATGGCTTTATCTCACACGATTGTTTGGTAATGATTGAGGCGGTGCCAGGCCGTCTAGTGTTGTTAGACAGCCAGGCGCCGATGTACGCACTGATCAAACAGCGACCGTGGCACGGGTCTGTTATCTACGGCGATATCGATAAACGCGTTTAATTCGCGTATACCAAACATAGCGCCGTATTTGTGACCATTCGCGATATAGTGACGTTTATCTACTTCGGTAAAGAATCCGTGTTGAGGCAGCAGATTGACTATACTGTACGACAGGACTTATAGATAGCGTTATAGTTTTCTTCAGTTATACGAGAAGGAAAATGTGAAGTGAAGTGTGACAAGCACATTGAAATGAGTAGATACGTGAATATTATTATTTTGGAGTCATAAGGGTGCGTTGCACCATTTAACTTTAACTATTACAAACGTCACATCGTCTGTCAAAGCATCGGTTAAGCGAAAAATTGGTTGCACCATTCAACTATGGTTAATTGACGTCATAACTTTAACGATAACCATAACCACCCCATGTTGGCCGGTTACTGTTAAAGTTAAAGTCAGGTAGCTGTCAAACCCGTTGTATAACCTCAAAGTAACAGTATTACGTACAAATATTAATATTCAATAATTCTTATCATGTCGCTTCTACGTGAAATAGTGCTTGAAACAAGTTCCTCAGAAATTGAGATTGAGGTGGAGTAAGTACGGAACTTACGAAATATGAAGAGAAAGGTGTACTTTCAGAGAACTGATAGATTCGCAGGTTCCAGGTCTCAAAAATGTGGCTCGTGTGTTGGCTTTAAAACTAGAACCTTTCTTACTGCCTCCAACGACGAAGTAAGTGCACCTATTATTATGTTGTAGGTGTAATGATCATCTTCACCACCAAATAAGCGTCCACTTCTAGCCATGGGCTCTTCCAAGGAGCGAAACAACACTGTGCCCTCGGCCTTCCTTATCCAGCCCCTACCGGCTACCTGCCGGTTGCCGGTCCAGCGCAGCAATCTAATATCAAAGTAACCTACGTAACTCTTTAATTGAATAACCTTGTTTTCAGAAATTTTGCAATCACTCAAATACAGAAATATATCAATGAAAATAAGGACAGAACTAAGAAGAGTGCAGCCCATTATTGTGGCTACGGCATAGCTGCATAATATACTATGTAAACAAAATAGAGACCCTGTGCTGTACCACCAGCTAGGTTTTTTATGATGATTCATCATCTGATGAAGAGGAACCTGTCTATGCAGTTAACAGGAATGATGAGCATAATCGAAGGATGTCAATAAATATTTATTTTAATAGATTACATCGTTAGTTTTTATTTCAACTTGTTAAGAATGAATTAATAAGATAATTAATAATAAAGGCTTCTATTCTATTCTATTCTCTGGGGGTGTAAGTACCTGCACCTGGCTCTCTCGAATGGAACCTTTGTGCATATCCCCAAGGTCTAAACTGCCTTCCAAAGCTTGGACCATTTCTCCACCACGCTGGTACACTGCGGGTTGGTGGGTTCACATATCTAGATGTGCTAAATCTAGATATGCAGGTTTCCTCACGATGTTATCCTCACCGTAAGAGCGATGGTATACATTGTACTTATGTTAAAAGAACTCATTGGTACATGTCAGCGCCGGGATCGAACCCGCATCTCTGGCGTGAGAAGCGGGCGCTTACCCGACTGAGCTACCAACGCTCTTAATAAAGGCTTATTCGAGTCTACTTTGTCGCGGGTTTTATTGATGATAATCTTTTGGTCAATATTTGGAGGAACAACAGACTTAGTTCTTATGACATGTTGACTTTGAGTGCTTTGACAGAGAATGACGGCTACAATGTACTCTGTGACGGCTTCAGTCCGACAGCTAGATTTGGTATTGCCTTACATAAAAACGTTTCCCACAATAACTTTGGGGATAATTATGTCTCAAACGAATAGCAACCCTAATAACATTAACAATGACCGACGATTTGATGGTGCAACACGTTGCAGTAAAATATTAACTGTAACGACTCTGTCATTGCTAAGTTTAACCTTAACTATTACGATAACCGGGATGTTGATGCAACCCACCCAATAGTGTGTATACTTCAATTACTTACGTAACAAAAAGAAAATAGTTTAAGCCTAAGCCTACAAAGCGCTCTTTATGAGTCTCTATTTAAAGCTGTAAAGTTTGTATAGAAACGAGGCTGCGGGTCAGAAAGATAGTAGTCCATGCAATTTTTGTGAAGCTTTCAGGCCATTCCCCTATTATCCTGAAACTGGGACGGGTTCAGAGTTCTACAACATGCAGTAATTGCCTCTTTGGACGTCATCCAAACTAATAAATTTCTGATGTAGTACAATCACTTGAACTACACTATAATATGCAAGGAATATAAATAGGGGCTTGTTTTAGCAATGCCTCTGTATACAACTCATTAAGTAAGTACTGTAAGAGAATTATAGTTTCATTTTAATCTTCTTCTTCTTCTATCGTGTAAAATGCACTAAGCTAACTTCCTCCAGTGTTTTGCTACTCTTATTGCGAGATCATTGGCCTTCATTTTAATCTAAAGGGTGTTACAAAAAGGGTACCTATAGGTACCTAATTACGTAAGCAATTATACAAAAGTCGTAGAACAATAGTTGTTCAAGTTAAATCACCTCTTATCGGCTTACATTTTGCAACACATTGTGGAGCTGCATTAAACTCAAATACCAGAAATAAACTACAATTTTATTATAATAACTAATTAATGTGCAAGTCATATTTTTTTCATACCTATACCTAAGAACTGAACTTTTTAAGTATTTTTTTGTATTATTCGGAGGGGCTCAAATAAAGTGGATGTGATTCGTCCACTTGCCGGGTAATGAACACACCACCCTCCGGAGTACACTTCAGTAAATCAAGGGCTCACCAAGATTGCATTTGGTTGCCTTTTTGAGACAGAGGAACGCATTTTTCTTAAGACAGGGGAACGCATTTTTCTTGAGAACTGGAAAAGTGTTGTTGTGAATTTAAGAAGATATTCTAATTTAATGAAAAGAAAATGTACCTACACGAAATGCATATTTTATAAGTCTTGTGTTTTGTGTTAAGGTTTTTTTTTTTAAATATGAATTACCTATTATAATACTATGTGTGCACCTTAAACAAACCTTAGGTAGGTACCTACTTTTAAAGTACATTTAAGTGCAAGATTGATATTTAAACTTACACTTTTTTACATAACTTGCGTAATAATGCGTAAACAACATCTCACACAGTTAGCACCCAAGAATAGCGATGAATGGGTGCGCATTTTTCCCGCCACGGATGATAAAACACCAGTAGTGTACCATCTGCATACATTCACTACTCACCTTAAAAAACCTATTGTAATTGTTGCATTCGATGGTTAAAGTCAGCATTTTTTTATTATAATTGACTTACTTTTAAACTGGTATTACCTACGACCCTATAAAAAAAACAAAAATCGGTTCAGCTGTTTGGAATCTACGCTACCACAGACAGATACACAAACACCTTGAACTGGTAACACCCTTCTTATACGTCGTGGGTTAAAACAGTCACAACATTACTTTAGCTAATGTTTACTGCGGGTGGTCGCGTCGTCGGTATAAAACATTCATGAAAGCGGGATATTATCACACACCGCTATGTAGACGACGACGCTGGAGTAGAAAGGTTCTGGAGTGGAGACCCCGTGTCGGCAAACGGCGTGTCGGTCGGCCCCCAACCCGTTGGTCTGATGATCTGCGGAAGGTAGCGGGAAGCCGCTGGATGCAGATGGCGGGTGACCGTTTGGGGTGGCGATCGTTAGGAGAGGCTCATGTATGTGGTGAGAAGGATACAATATTCTTATAGTGCGGCGACTGGGTACACTCATGAGCAATGACATAGCTCCAGTGACATAGCACCAAATTACTCGTAAACGGAAAAACCTACCTACCTAGGTAATAGATAATTGAATTGGTAATAGGTAATTTAACCAATAAATATTATTATTATTATTTAATTTTTTATTGTATAAATATTACAAATAAAAGTACAATGAATGTATTATATTATCAGTCTTACCTATTTTTAGATTCTATTATGCTTATTATTCGTATCTGATCGTACGTCTAGACACATTATAGGTAAGTAACCTATGAATAAATATAGGTAAAAAAAAACACCTGACAAACGTCGCGTCTCGCAAGTACCGAACAAATGAGCGCAATCAGAAACAAAACCACGAGACTGCAGTTAAAAGCGGGCAAAAGTTCCGAAAATGTGGCAAAAAATCCGACCGTGGTGGTATGTCGCACGCCCGCGATCGTCGCCGCCAACTATGCGCCGCGGGTTCTGGGCTCTGGCATTCCGCGGCAAACACTGCTCAGTGGGGTTACCACCACCGAACATTAGTCATTTTTTTTAACAAACGAGTATTGAGTAAATATTTAACTCGATCTCACTGTGAAATATTCTGATATTGTCGGAGTGAGCTGGGTCACTGTTAGTAACTTATATTGATCTGACAGATGTTTCACAGGCGAGCGAAGCTGCTTGGATTGTTAATTTCTAAGGTGTCAGTGGTAGTGGTAGGTACACATACCCTACCCAAAAAACAAACCTAACGATACTACTTATTAGATTTTCATGTGAAAAAAACCATGCAAAATTAGTTAGGTACTTATTTGTGATTTAATTGCTTTTCGCAGTATAGCGACGGTATAGCAACAAGCTATCATACTGTTCCCGTTCCACAGCGGCCATGCGGACAATTTCACAAAACCCCGCCAAGTGAGACATTCACCCTGATAAGCGAGGAGGCTAATAAATTCGTGTGGGGGGAGGTGACGAAACAAAGAGCTCGATGCGTCTTGCTGCTCTATCATCAAGATGTACTTAGGTAAAAATATTCATTTGAATTTTATTCAAAACAAAAGACTGTTCGTAATTTAGAAATAACACAAAATTTACTTTGCACTGTCAGCGAACGTGGCTAGGCATGTCTGTTGTTAAAAATATATCTCTAGCTTTTGTTTTTTTTTTTCATTTGCTGAGTAAGTTAATTTAAATATTTGCAAGTAATCAGCTGCATAACTGACGGCGTGAAATCCCTACACAAAAGCGTGGGTACTTACTTGTTTTCAGCGCAAACATGTTTATACGCCAGATTTATGTTTTTGATCCATCTGCTTCTCAGGCTGGCATAATATTGCGGACTCGGAAAATAATAAACTCAGAGAGATAAGGTTTCCGTCGGTTCCAGAGGACGCTACTAAATTGGGTTGGGACAATTTTATTTTTCATTTTCCTTAAGACAAACATACGGCAGCTTCTGTTTTAAGTAACTCCGTTTTAATTTGCATTTTTTCCGTTTTCAATACTTGGGCGAAACCTGTTAGGTACTTCCGTATCTTTATTATAAGTCGTCTAATTATTATAAAAACCGAACATTACAATTTTATTGTAAATAATCAAAAAACTTTATTAATATTAAAAAGCTCTAAAATGATTTAGTTATGTTACCAAAACTTGCTAACTTATAGCTTAGATTGTTTAATTAATAAAGTAAACTGATACAAATCGACTATTGTGTTGTGTTCAAATAAGTTACGACACAATGTCAGTTAGTAGACGAAAGACGAAGAATGATTTTAATTCCAAGAAGCCTCTCTATTACCGAAACGACGAAACTAAATATCATAACACGGGCTTAATGTCTCACAATATTTTCTCAGCCATCACGAAGATTAAAAACAAATACGAAAGAAAAATATATCAATCAAAACAGCGCAGAAAATAGACATGAAAGAAATAATGAAAATAGGTTTTAGCGTTGCAAGTTTTCCGACCGGCGGAGCGGCGAACCAATTTCGGAGTCGAAGCTTCGTTTTGTTGGAAAATAGCTCTACTTCAATCTGCATTTTCTTGCTGATTTACCAACTTTCATACAGTTGAAACTTCGGGGCCTAGTAACTTCGGCTGAGACGAAACATTATACGGGGAACACTCGATATTACTTCTACAGGGGTAGCAATACCTCCCGTGGTAGGTAGGCATATTGGATATTGCCAATAAAGCTATAGCTGAATGGGCTTGTAAGTAAACGTGTTTCGTGGAATTTTTATTGGATTTTTCGTGAATTGTGTTTTTGTGTCATGGATAATAGTTTTATAAGGAATTTCATGAACTTATATCATTTTCCTCTATAGTGTTAGGTGTCATCATAATCACGGCAAACAGTTTTGTATAAGTACTGTATATTTCTGTAACTTCTTGTCTTGCATAACCCATATTTTAAAATCTGAGTCAGGTTTGCATAAAGCATTTCAGGAAGCGGGAGGCTCCGAAACAACTCTTTTAATGCATACTGCCTGCAATGCGACAAATATTAAGCTTTAACAATAACACCATCATAAAAAATACTAGCTATTTAAGTATTGTATTAAACGAGTTTCATATATTTACTTAGTTCTCCGCCAAACAGAGGTTGGTTGGAAGAAATTGCTTTTTAGCAATAAGCCCGCATTTGTATACTTACTTTACTTGTTATTTTATGTACTTATTATTAAGCTAAGTTTTTCAAGGTACAGCGAAGGTTAGTGCTGCTAGCGTATACGTATTTTCGTAACGACACCATTTTTTTGCACACTCTATGCGTGAAAATCACAGCCTCCACAATAGCCACTTTAAGCCTTTGTCCCGCGCCGCGCGTCAAAAAACGCAATAAATACCCAGAACGCTGGGGGTCTCTCTAGTTTATGGAAAACTAATATTTACCTAGTTTCTGCGCTTACCACGATTCCAAGCTGTTCGGAGATCTTCGTATCGATGCACTATCTATCTATCTATCTATTGTATTTGTGTAGATTATATAAGCAGTCCGTACCCATATTACAGGCTCTGCCTAGTTTGTGGCGTCTGCCGTGTATGAGATGTCCCCACATACCTACTATTATTATTACATGGCAGCTAACGTTCTTGGTCTTGTTTGCCAATCTAGACTAACCCTCTTGAGTAACAAAGTTTTAACGATTTTTAAGTGCATCGTTGCAATTGGCGCGAAGCAACAGTAAAGTGGTGCGGACGGTCGTAACAAATATCGTTATCCTACATTTTGGGGTGAACAAACTGAGCGGACGCTGTGGAGGCACAGGGGGGTTACTCTATACTGACGAAAAACGAACGAATGAGAGCTGTAGTGCAATAGGTACATTTATTACTAGGAGAAAGATATTTGGAGAATATTTGGTTTTGCTTTTGTATAACTTGCTTATTTTATTACCAGTCTACACTGCTTTGTCTATTAATAATTATGTCAATAAGTTATAGCTATACATTTCAGTTACTATCACGTCTAGCTTGCATATAATCCATTGCACCTAACATAATTAAATAAGTACCTACCTACTAAAATATTTATTAGAAATTTAAAAGGTTTTATGTAATATTATTCTTATGGGAAATAAACTATCATAAAGATGTTTTTGGTATAAATAAATAGTATGGTATAGTAAACCTTAGATACAGCCATGGTTAGCGCAAAAACGCTCTGAAACTTAGGGTGCGTTGCACCATTTAACTTTAACTATTACAAACGTCACATCGTCTGTCAAAGCATCGGTTAAGCGAAAAATTGGTTGCACCATTCAACTATGGTTAAAATGACGTCATAACTTTAACGATAACCATAACCACCCCATGTTGGCCGGTTACTGTTAAAGTTAAAGTCAGGTAGCTGTCAAACCCGTTGTATAACCTCAAAGTAACAGTATTACGTACAAATATTAATATTCAATAATTCTTATCATGTCGCTTCTACGTGAAATAGTGCTTGAAACAAGTTCCTCAGAAATTGAGATTGAGGTGGAGTAAGTACGGAACTTACGAAATATGAAGAGAAAGGTGTACTTTCAGAGAACTGATAGATTCGCAGGTTCCAGGTCTCAAAAATGTGGCTCGTGTGTTGGCTTTAAAACTAGAACCTTTCTTACTGCCTCCAACGACGAAGTAAGTGCACCTATTATTATGTTGTAGGTGTAATGATCATCTTCACCACCAAATAAGCGTCCACTTCTAGCCATGGGCTCTTCCAAGGAGCACAACACTGTGCCCTCGGCCTTCCTTATCCAGCCACTACCGGCTACCTGCCGGTTGCCGGTCCAGCGCAGCAATCTAATATCAAAGTAACCTACGTAACTCTTTAATTGAATAACCTTGTTTTCAGAAATTTTGCAATGACTCAAAGACAGAAATATATCAATGAAAATAAGGACAGAACTAAGAAGAGTGCAGCCCATTATTGTGGCTACGGCATAGCTGCATAATATATTATGTAAACAAAATAGAGACCCTGTGCTGTACCACCAGCTAGGTTTTTTATGATGATTCATCATCTGATGAAGAGGAACCTGCCTATGCAGTTAACAGGAATGATGAGCATAATCGAAGGATGTCAATAAATAATTATTTTAATAGATTACATCGTTAGTTTTTATTTCAACTTGTTAAGAATTAATTAATAAGATAATTAATAATAAAGGCTTCTATTCTATTCTATTCTCTTGGGGTGTAAGTACCTGCACCTGGCTCTCTCGAATGGAACCTTTGTGCATATCCCCAAGGTCTAAACTGCCTTCCAAAGCTTGGACCATTACTCCACCACGCTGGTACACTGCGGTTTGGTGGGTTCACATATCTAGATGTGCTAAATCTAGATATGCAGGTTTCCTCACGATGTTTTCCTCACCGTAAGAGCGATGGTATACATTGTACTTATGTTAAAAGAACTCATTGGTACATGTCAGCGCCGGGATCGGACCCTCATCTCTGGCGTGAGAAGCGGGCGGGCGCTTACCTGACTGAGCTACCACCGCTCTTAATAAAGGCTTATTAGAGTCTACTTTGTCGCGGGTTTTATTGATGATAATCTTTTGGTCAATATTTGGAGGAACAACAGACTTAGTTCCTATGACATGTTGACTTTGAGTGCTTTGACAGAGAATGACGGCTACAATGTACTCTGTGACGGCTTCAGTCCGACAGCTAGATTTGGTATTGCCTTACATAAAAACGTTTCCCACAATAACTTTGGGGATAATTATGTCTCAAACGAATAGCAACCCTAATAACATTAACAATGACCGACGATTTGATGGTGCAACACGTTACAGTAAAATATTAACTGTAACGACTCTGTCATTGCTAAGTTTAACCTTAACTATTACGATAACCGGGATGTTGATGCAACCCACCCTTAGTTTTTCGTAAGCCAGAGTGACCCCCGGCGCCGTCGCGGACTCTCGCAGTGATGTCTCTGTGAATAATGAATCGGAATTCTTAATTGTGGCTGCGAGTTTTGTACTTTGTGTTACTATTATTGCCAAAAATATGAGTAAATTGTGGACTCTCCAAAGTTTCTGAGATTTTTTATTTTATATTCGATAAGTATATAGGAATATTCAACATGTCAGTATCAGAACTTATGTACGTACTATGTATCTACTCTCAACTCGTTATAATGAATACTTTTGTATGAACGCGTGCGGGGCAATCCCACGTGCGGGGTCAAATCCGCATGCAGTTAAATACAGCCTCACAAGATATTTAACATTTAATTTTAAAGTATACTTATGCCATATAATAAAAATACAAGTCCGTAGTGCAATCTCTGAGTTGCTTATAAGAAGACATCGTCGCGGCGTCGGGTTGACCGAACCTATTACTTGATCGAGGCGAGGTCCCAAGAAACTGCTATTGCTATTCACGAGATAAAATATAAAGTAACCGTCATGTTAATGGCTGTTTTAGTACAAACTTGCTGTTAATTTTAATAGCCGTTGCGAGGAGCAATTTATTGTAAAGTACTTATTAGAAAGTCTGGTTTGATATATTTTAATATTTTAGAAAATATTTTAAAATCAACGGCAGTAATTATAATAATATTAAACAATTTATCTTTGAAATTAATGAATGGACAGATTATTTTATAATTAACCGCTGGCAGTAATAAAATCGTAGAAAGTTTGATTTTTTATTAAATCAACAAAAAATATTCAATCCACGGAATATAAACTAACGTAACATACGAACCAAGTGAATAGTGAGCCAAGAGCCCAAGACAAACAAACTTATAACATCGATCGTGCGTTGAGGGTGAGAAATTACCTTACTGCGCCTAAAACACGAAAAACCATTTTAGCAATGATTGTTCGAGTTGTTTTACTTAGTATTCATGAGGCTGTAAGAGGAGGCTAACCCGGGGCTCGAGCTATTCTAAACTACGAATACATTTCATAGTTAGCATGTGCCAACTAAACATTTAGACTGAAATATTTAGATATAAGAAAGTAAATTAATACTACGACGACATAAGAGGGAAATTGTTAGAGAAAGGCATATTAAGAGCCGTTAAAAAAACTTCTATAAGGTTTCTAGACATCTAGAAGGTACATCAACATAGGTTTCATCAACCTATTTTGTAACGATAATAATATTCTCTCGAAAGTTACTTCGGTCACATTTAAATTGATCATCTAATACTTATTATAAACGGTAAAGCTTGTGAGTTTGTTTATTACTCTTTCACGGGAAATCAGCTGTATCCGTTGTTACCTATGTAGGAAACTGGCACCCACAGTTAATAACAACTTTTTATCCCGAAATTCCCAGCAAGTAGTAATAAATAAATTATAGACGAGGTAATGATTGGATGCGGAAAGCTTTAGATCGCATCCAGTGAATTTGTTTGGGAGAGGCCTAAGTCCAGCAGTGGACTGTTTGATGCTTATGATGATGATTAAACAATGAGCTCTAGTCAGATCTAGGTTGTGAAACTCCATATTTCTAGTTAGATATTTCCTGACTGTTTCCAGGCAAACAGTTCTGACTTTTACTAGATTTTATTTCTAAGATACGAGTACTCACTCATAATCTTGTTAGTTTCCTTTTCTATGGAAGAAACTTTTTAATGAGTTTTCAAAGGGAAAAAAGCTTAACATTATAATTATTTTTTTTTACTTTGTTTAAATATTTTTATACTTGCCTACCTATAATACAAATATCATCTTATTCTTAATGTGTCGAAGGCAAAAACTAAAGCTATAGATACAAAAATCAAATCAAATATATTTATTACTCTTATTCTTACCCTACTTAAGAATAAGGGGGTTAGACTATGGTGGCAGTCACTGACTACCCACAGAGCGCCAGGTGTATATGTATAAGAAAATTATATATTTAAAAAAAAAAAACGGGCGGGCCTATTGCCATTTTACGGGCACATCCAAGACCCGAGAACAAATATCTGTGTTTAAACAAATATCTGCCCCAGCCGGGAATCGAACCCGGGACCATCGGCTCAGTAGTCAGGGTCACTAACCACTACGCCATTCGGTCGTCAAATTATAAGAAATAGTTTTACATAGTCGAATTATATAAGAAATAGTTTTACATAGTGTTTTTATATGTATAACTTATTTAATAACAACGTTGTAAAAAGTAAAACAGCTGACACGTACACACTTGAGTAAAGGTGTAAAACGAACAGCTCAGCAGCTGCAGTAATAAAAAAAACTTTACGGCCGCCCTAACCTCTGCACAGATAAAAAAAAACTATTGCTAAGTTGGATCATGCGTGTATGTTTTAAAATATATTTTTTTAAGTTAAGTTAGGCATACTAAGCTATGCGGAGATTGTACATCAAACAAATACTTTTTACATTGTACACAAATTATTTAAACCAATATTAATTATTCAACGATATATCTTTGTCCAATTATCCATACCATACCAGACATTTCAAGTGCGTGTTTTAATGATACCATTTCGTTCAATACCGTTATTTAACAGTATATATCAGAATATAACCACACGCAATTCACCCTACTACTATTCCCCTATTCACTATTTTCGAAATGTTCTCGCGCAATCAAACCTCAATTCGACATTATGACAGTTGAGCTACAAACGAGAGCTCAAGTGCATCGTAACAGCCAGCGTATGACACGGCAGTAAAAATGTACGTTTGCGCTAACGCGGCTGTTGTGGCCAGCGTGGCTCGATGTGCAACTTACTCTGTTCAACGGCTTTGAAATTGCACGATAATATCTAGTGGTGGAGGGTTACTCCGGGTTTTCAAAACACGCTCGAACGAGAGCTGTTTTGCAATCAGTGCGTATAATATTAATATTATGAGTTGCGATTTCCGCAGCGGCACTCCAAAACTTAGATTTTCGTCAGCTATGCCTGTGTGACCTTTTGATGCAAAAATAACTATCAGCTATCGAAGATAGGTACAAATTATTGCGTTGAAAAAAATAAGTCGCAAGTTGCGAATAAAGTTTTGCCAATCGCATCAATTTGCAAATGCGAATCGCAAGGCATGTGGTAATGAATATAATTTATAGGGAAACATCTGAATCTATTCCTTTCAACCAATCGCGAGCAAACTATTATTCTGAGTTTTCAACACACTGGAAAGCTAAACGAAGATAGGCATAACCTGATATACAGACGGTTTTGTCGATTCTCCATGCATAAAATATAGGATCACGATTCGTACAACAGAGCAAAATCGGATTCATTCATACATTTTATGTAGACGCTTTCTAAAGATAGACTAGACAAGACAATACAATAGCCTTCAAATGTATCGAAAGATTCGAAAGCCTGAAAAGCGAATCCCAACAATGAATCATTGAGAGAGCGGTACAAGTTCAGATTTTTATAAAAGACCACAAAAATTCAACTTAACGTCCAACAACGTTTACCTCTTCAAGATATTGTGTAACATTAATTATTTAAATTTTAACCCTTCGTTATCACAAAAAGAATTTGAGAAATCGTTAACAACAAAGAAACGGTCGTCAGCTCACTCGTTTCGTCTACAAAGTATTTTAATTTGCCCGCCATTTCACTTTGCCTGTAACCGTTCATTTGGGTAAAAGCGCGCCTTCATGTTATTGTTCTTTAGTTATTCTTTTGTCTTATAATACGGTTATTGTGAGCCGGCAGTAAAGGCTGACGAGACGACTTGGATTTTCTCGCCCGTGTTTATGTCTCTAGTATACTGGAATTGGAGGAAATACCACGGGCCATTTCCTTTGTAGACTGCGGGGATTCCTCGCATGAAGGGATGCGCTAACTTGTGCAATGGTGTAAGCTTTTGCGTGCAAGCGCCCATACAGATAGTTTTAAATTTAATATAGATACCTACAGTGAAACAAAAAATACTTATAAATCCATTACATCCTGCACCAGTAATGAACCACATTATTAGCTTGACCATTCTTGCAAACGGACATTAGCACTTAAAGCAAGCCATTTCCACCACATCCGACTTACACCAGCTCAAAATCTCAGCCATCACTCCTTACTGCACCAGAAGTGTCTAGCCACATCCCCATGAATCCTTGTGCTGGGTTTATGGCAGTCAGGGGCGGTTCGGCGGCGCCCCTCGGGCGGCAGTGCCTCACTACCCGCTACAGTGATGGGACGCGCCGCCCCGCCCGCCCTCGCTCGCGCCACATCGCGCGACCTCCGCCGATGAACCTCCGATGTGACTGTCCGCAATCAAAATGACATTTTTTGTACATTTATACAGTGTAATATGGATCGTGCTTATATCCAACTGCTGCAGCACTACAGGTGAGCTGTAATTAGCATTTTTATTGCGTACTTTTGTGTTGAATAGTAAAAGTTTAAAAGCTCTACGAATGGATTGTTACTTTTTAATTTTGGACGGTTCCAGCTCCGAACTGAACATACTTGCGTGTTTAATTAATTTTCTTCGGTTTAATTGGCTTGAGTACGGTCCAATTATCTACAGTTGCGGAAATGATTTTGTGTTCCTACTCGTTATTGATGGCTGGGCACAATAATAATTGAAATTTTATTCAGTTGATCGAATCCATTGATTGGTCGCGAAAATATAATAAAAGAAAAGGTTTCCTGTAACATTGTAGAGACATAAAACTATTTGTGTTGTTGTTATTTCGCAAAAACTATAGGTACATAGTTTGTTGTATAATAATTAATAATGTTTGACCAAAAGTTAAGATTTGTTTTGGGAAATCAACATTGAAATATTTTGTTGTTGTTTTTAATATTCGAGCTTTAGTTACTTAAAATAGATTTCAGAAACTCTGAATATTTTATTATTTCTTAAAAAAATACAGTTTGTAGTTTATCATAATTATTATAATAAATACTAAGAACATTTTGTTATCTAATAGTCATGGTTGATAACTCGCTGTATTGTAACAAATAAATAAAATAATACTTTTTACAACTTTTCCTACATAAACAAATGAATAACCTTTCGATATGCATGCATTAGCAATGCGTGGTTATTCATTTATTCCGCCGCCACTGCCGATGCCGGGCACGAGGATAAATCGTATTATCTACACAACAATAAAACAAGTGCAAGAAAAATTACGTGCCTGTCAAATGCACCCTCGGCATAAATTAATAGTATTAGGTATGAAAGTATCTAGTAGATAAAATAGGTAGTTATAGATACTGCTGTGCTGAATAAAATGCATTCACAATCACAATCAATAACTAGTCGAAATCTTCTCATCGCCTTATTTTTTCCTGGATATTTTTTCTTCTAGTTTGTAAATATTACGATCATAAAGCTAAAATAAAAACTTTGTATTCGTGGGGATGTTAAGTATGAACTTATGTTTGAGTCATACTCAACCAGAATTCATCCAATCATAATGCTGCATTCCATTCTTAAGTTCTACTTAATTTAACGTCCTCAGTTGTGAAACTGACTCTGCTTACGAGTCACGACTGTACCAAATCCCCGAAAGGACTCAAAGGTAAATCAAGAGGGTCAGAGGACTCAAAGGTAAATCACAAACGTTATCAAAGTAAAAAAAAAACAACCTACTGTTTAACATTGATTCAACATAGTATTAACTATACCTAACTACGCTAAGGTGGCATTGGCATATTACCGCCACCTAATGTACTTACCGCAAGAAATACGTATTCTGAATACATTGTTGCACTGGAAACTAATTTATAACTATTCAAATTCAAAGCTTCGATGCACTACTAATCAACTATTGCAATAAAAACGCCGGCTTGACAGGAATCGTAGAACAGCACTGGGATTTCTTAGAAAACTTTTCATTTAACATTTGTATAGAGGGTTCGAGCACCCTTGTGTGCCAAAACATAACTCTGTTAGTACAATGGGGGCGGAAAACACTAGCTTCTGGACCCCCGGCTAGTTGCTGGGGGGCGGACGATATCTTTATTGCGATGGCTAAGATTAAGATGATAGGGAAACTTTGATTGTGGATGTGTATTTGAAAGCTTCAAAGAAAAAGTCCCAAAAAAAATTTACTTGTTGCCATTGAATAGGCTTTGATTCATTATTAGCTAAGGATAGGAAAATATTAATATTTTTTTTAAAACGAAACGAAGGTCACGGACCACAGGTAGTAATGAATAAACTATTGGTTCAGTAGTTTCAGTACTACTTAAATAAATAAAAAAATAAACCAACTCTAACTAGAGTGTAAACTTATGCAAAATTGCCATTACAGTAGATACTATATACTCTAGCAGACAACTACCAAATACATAGTAAAAAAATAAATCCCCAAAATGCTAAAAGCATTACAAATAATTTACCAATAACAAGAGCATCCGCTTAAATAAACGCAAATAAAAACTCAAAAATCACGAGAAAAATCAACTGCATCCCTTTCCCATGTAGAGCGTTATAAAAACTAGGGGTGTATTCTCACAGCGGCGTGACGCATCGACGGATTTCCGTCAGTAGTTTCCTGAGACCGCGAGACAGTTATGGATGCGCCCTAACCGTATCAGATGTACGTTACAGGCTGCCTGAATAATGCGATGTAGTTTTTATTCTTTTAGCTCAGTTTTTAGTTTAGCCTCCGTTATAGTTATAGATAACAATGGAAATAGTAGAAATGTAATTTTAATCACTTAGGTACGTTAACTTTTTGAAAATACAGGCATTTTTACATAAATATTATACCTACTCAGTTGGATTATAAATTAGTATATTTTGTATCTCTATCTAACTCTAAGGAGTTTTTAAAAGGTTAGGTACTTATGTTAGGTTATGTCTCCTTAAAAAGTCAAGATGACTCAGGACTCAGACGACACGCATTATGTTGATAGATCAATTTAACAATACATAAAATACCTAACTGAGAATGGTTCTAGAATAGACCCCTGTATGGAGAATATTTAAGTTTTCCGAACAAGTATAGAACATTCGCGCAACTCATGAATTTAAGCTTTGATAAAGCTCATGAAATAGATACCTACCTAGTTACTTGCTGAAACTTCAGTTCAGAACTACATTACGCATACTCATACTTGTACGTCAGGTTAACACTCCGTAATAAATGCTTCGTTCAGGTACTGTCGACAGAAAAGAGTAATTTAAGCGTAATTATAATACTGGGTTTATAAATTTAACCATAAATGATTTACTGGTCAAACTAAACAATTTATCCCAAGAAAAGACCGTCTGAATTCCTCCATACATAATTCCACAGAAGATAATATAATTATGTATGTATAAACTTTGGTTCGGTATGGGATATCGGAAAAAGAAAGTTCGTTAGTGGGAATATGTTTCTTTGGGAAAGTTGCTCAGTTTGATGAATGGAATATACGGTTTACACGTCAAAGTTTTAAGTAATAAAAAAAAAAAACAAACACTCACACAGCTTGTACAGAAGTGGATTGCTGCACCCACTTTTCGCCAATGTTATATTACTCCCAATGTAATAGGGGGCGGGCCTATTGCCATTTTACGGGCACATCCAAGACCCGAGAACAAATATCTGTGTTTAAGCAAATATCTGCCCCAGCCGGGAATCGAACCCTTCGGCTCAGTAGTCAGAGTCACTAACCACTACGCCATTCGGTCGTCATAATCTGGGGAGAATTAAATATATTTTTTTATTGATTGAAGTTTAGTTTTGTTTTGATGACGGTACAGTATAAGCAAGTTGTACTGTAAACTGTAATGTACAAACAATGTTCATACGATACAAAAGCTGCTTTGAAAAGTACCTATAGAAGTGCTGAAAGTATTATGTTATTTTGGAATGTGTAGAATAAACTTTCCTAAAAATCATAGAAAAAATATTATCTATTGATGATTCATCGATAGGATATTACGAATTACGAATTGAGAACCTCCTCCTTTTTTTGAAGTCGGTTAAAAATACGGATATTTCAATGACAAATACCACAGAATGTTGCAAAAATTGCGAAAGTTGCGAAAGAGGGTTGGAGTATAATTGTTAACAAAATTGTCTACGACATTAAGAAATTTGTGAAAAATTATCTAACTTCCCATATTAAATAGTCACGTGACCAATAAAGCGTCTATGGATAAGTATTTTTTGAGATATCAAATGGTTTTTTTTTATAAAATTTCATGACCCCACAGTCATTCAATTTCGCAAACTATACCTACCACTTTTGCCTGTATAACTAATATTTAATTTTAATTTAGATACAGCTACGATTTTCTTCACTAATAAAACTCTACCCTGTACAAAGAAAATCATACTCGCTGCCCAGTAATAAATAACTTTTTGTAAAAACACAAAAATTCACAACACTTTTTTGACAAAGCATGTCAACTTAATCTGAGGCGGGAAATAAAAGATTATGTAGTAATCTCCCGTCGACTGAATATACTTGTTTGGCTACACAAAGGATTTCTCATTACGTTAGCCATGTTATACTCGTATTATAATCTTATTATCTCGCTTGTGACTTAACATTTATTAACTTTGTAAAGCGGAACATTATACAGTAACACGACTATAAGAGTCAATATCATAATACCTAGGGAACTTTACGTAGGAGATTAATAATATCTTCTTTGTGATTTGTAACTTTTTCACTTCGTATTGAGCATATAAACTTAGTTACTTTGAGGCATATTTATGTATGTTTAACATAGACAATCCGGCTAATATTTTAAATACTAATGTTTGTTACTCTTTCACGGGAAAACGGCTTATATAATTTTGATAAAATTGGGTAAGTAGGAACCGCACATAATATTTCTATCCCGGAATTCCCACGGGAAAGCTTTTTAAGACTAAATCTAGTATTTTATTTTATTTTAAAAGTGTAATAACAGCCAATAGATTACCATATTACATAAAATTAAGCACTATAAAAAAGATTTTAAATCTAGTTATGCCCTATTGATAATGACACACAACATTCACATTAACACATGTATAGCCTAAATAAAACTTTTAAACACTACCCTAATGAAGTCTACTAGTCCGCATATAAACATAAGTTAAACAGCTACTAAAATATATTAAAGGTAGCCTTCTATTAACCGTATGCACGTGAATGGTAAGCGTCAATTCACACGTACCACAACCACACCACGTCGCAGCGACAAAATGTGGTCAAGCTGTGGTTTCGTGTGAATTGTGTGACAGCGGCTTTTTGCAGTTGCGTTGTGGCAGCGACAAAATGTCGATGTGGTTGCGTTGTCGCTGTCATTGCGATGTGGTAACCACGTCGTCGTGTGCAGTTAATACGGAAAACAGGTTGCCGCGGTGCCGCCGCCGCGTGGCGGCGTTGCCGTTGCGATGTGGTTGCGATGTGGTCGTATTACACAGGTGGTTGATAACAACGGCAAAATGTGGCACGTGTGAATTGGATTATTCATTGTCAATACAAAATATACGCCCGACCACATCGCGTGGTTGTGGTGTGGTTGTGGCTGTGGTGTGGTTGTGGTACGTCTGAATTGACCCTAATGGCATGATATTTAAATCTCCACAATGTAATATTGTAAACCCGAGGAAAATACGGACAGACCTATTCCGTATAAGTCCCCCTTAAGGAGTTCTAAGATGCAAAACAAGATACCCTGTATAATACACGGTAGTTTTACTAAAGTACTTAGTTAAAGTTAGGATGTAGAGCGTCTTTTAAGATGAAAATAAGAACGTTAGAATAATGTTTCACTGGTGTCCAGGTCTAGAGAGTTCTTGTTTGTCTTGAGATTTAGTCTTCACACTCTCAACTGAAACTGGACTATTCCTTTATGTTTTCGAGACTTTCCTTATAATTTTCGGGTCTTTCTGATTCCTTTATAATTCGTGATGTCAGAGTTGGTATCATTCATAACGTTGCTCACATTGGTATGTCGGTTACATTGACATGCAGGAAGCTCACTCACAAAAGTCAACCCTTCTTTATTACGACTAATGAGTTTAATAGAACAAACTGTATGGAATTCCCTTATTTATTAAAAACGAAAATAATTAAAGTGTTTATAGTCCTTAGGATATTTTGTAATCGAAAAACTTTATTCAAATTTGCTTTTTAAGCTCTTAAAAGTTTCTTCATAACTCATTTTATTGTAATAGCAGAGATTTAAAATTATTTTCAATTCAAAGTCTTTTCGTGTACCTTTTATTATTCTTCAAATTATTTTCTTAGAGACATTCATTGTGACGATTTAATGATAAAAATTTAAATATATAATTGAGAAATACCGTTGAAAGAAACATCATCAATACCACACTCTATAATCTCTATATACGTTATAGTCTGACACCAAGACACTATAATAATATACCTACTTAGACACGGTTATCACAGTTCAGCACAATAGTCGTGAAAATGACATTGATTCTCTGTAAACAAATGTACTTACCTACAGCTTCGGGTTCCAACTTCAGTACCGGGCCTCACAAGTTTACTAGTTTCCAAACATTGACATAACACGAGAAGAAGAAGCATGGGATCCAGAAATCTGACCAATGGCCAAAGGGCACCCGGGGGTGCACTATAGGAGCCCGCTAGAGTGACGTATCAACTGTTCCTTATGCAGTGCATCCTGTGTAGTCAATGACTGACACTTAGGCCCTGTTTCACAATGTCTGGTTAGTGGCTACCTGTGAGATAAAATACATGCTGTCACTCTCTGATATTATTTTTTTGAGAGTGACAGCATGTATTTTATCCCACAGGTAGCCCCTAACCAGACATTGTGAAACAGGGCCTTATAATAATATATGACTTCTAAATTTATCACCACGGTTGCCAACTCTTGTGTTTGTCACCGACACCACAAGAAGAAGAACAAATAACCATCTATCTATGCGCGTCAATAACATTTGATTCCATAAGCTGAACTTAAAGGTAAAGTATACTAATAAAGAATCTGACACCCACACTTCACTAAAAGCGGAATGCACTAAATAAGCGTAAACCAATTACTCAATTCACTTAGGGAGAGACGACAATTAGGGTTGGGAACCCGGGAAGTTTCCCTCTGGGGTCAATCTGACCCCAAGACACCTCGACCCCATGTCGAAATTGATCTTGCACCCTCTCCGCCTAGAAGCTAAGAAACTTTTTAGCTAAACGGGAAATTGAATTCCAAAGGCGATAAAATAAGAGTTTTAACACTTTATGTTGGTGTTGTTTTGCTCATTCACTTAAGACAAAGTCAGTTAGGACCGGGAAGCGTTTCCATTGAGGGTCATTCTTACCCCTTATTGACTGCGAGCGAGACATGAAAGGTCAGTCTAATATTGACATTGCTTTCGTAGAACTAAGAAACATGACAAAATAATACATATAATTACCAATGTATTATAAATAAATATAGAGTGATTTTTTATGAGTTACGTGCCCGTTGCCTGTGTCATGACACTAACATTTTTAAAAGTAGGTACTATTATTTTCTTTATTTAAGTTTACTTAAATAAAGCAATGTCATGTTTCATTTAGGTAAACTCAATTAGTAATATATACTATCCCCCTTATTCATAAAAAAGTTAGTGAACGCTTTAGCTATTGAACTGTTTTGAAACATAATTTTGTTCTTTGACAAAGAGGGACAAAACAGTTAAATAGCTTAAGCGTCCATTAACTTTTTTATGAATAAGTGGGTATGTATGTAAGTATACTTGTATAGGTATCATAAAGAAGTCAAAAATATATCTATTTGAATTTTTCCCAACACCGATTACCACCCTCGTTTAAACATTCTAATGGATTTTATTTTTAAATACCAATTTACCGTCGGTCGTAAGTTGAAAATTACTGTAATCGCCGTCGATTATAATTCTGTCAACACAATTTTTAAAAGGTATACGAAGTTAATAAATTGTTTAAGTATTCACTGTGAACTAAGAATACACAGCTGTTATGAAATGCTGAAGTAACCCTTATACCTATAAAAATAAAAACCATACACATGTCAGTCATTGTCAGTCATTCATTAATGTCCCTTTTCAAACGACCACTGTGATTTTTTTATTGATACATCTGGATATACTAAGTATGAACAGTTTTAAAAATACTATAGGTGCAGTTATTTTTTATACAATAATTTATTCATATTTTTCAACAGGAGAAAATTCTCATAGGTTGTTAAAAATGATTTCGTTACTTCCCTACATATTATACTATTTTTTAAATCTCATCGCACTGTGTCGGGTGCAAAGTTATAGTGAGCGGAGATGAGATAGGTAAATCAGTAGGCAATAATTAAACAATTTTGCCACGCCAAAAAATTTACTATTACGCATAAGTTGCCGCTTCACGGGTTCGTTATCGACGTTATTCATTTTAATGCGCGTTCCACCAATCACGGCGCCGTATTTATGGCAAATCGCGATATAGTAACGTTTATCTACATCGATGACGTATCCGTGTAGCGGCAACAGAAGTTCGCCCCACTTAATCAAACGCGGAAACCATATCCACGAAACTTCGCACATTCGCGGCCGTATCCCCGACTTGTCGATAATGGAACAATCCTGTTGCCAATCCTAGAGAGTGCTTGTCAGCAGTAGCAGTAATGGGGTAATACCGAGCACCCACCCAGGGCAATGTGGACCCTATGCTGATAGCAACAGAAGTGACGCTAATTAGTATGTGAGAAGTTTTGAGGACATCGCCGATAGTCGTTAGGGGTAACTTTAGCCGGAGTTTGCAAGCGCTTCAATTGGCGTAGCGTCTTGGTTTTTAATTTAAGAAAGTGTAAACGGTATATGTAGTTTGCACTTAGAGCTTATGCTGCTTTGATGCTAGCGTTTTTTACAGAGGGTGTTATAAGTTAAGCGTTTTTCGTGTACTTATCTTCTTCATTGTGGGAGCACGGATCGGATGTACAATTAATAATACATACATTTTATTTTAGAAATATGTAGATCGATTTATCTATGTACTTAATTACTGAGTATTGAGCGAACACTTAATTGAGATTAGTTCAATTATATTTTATAAACTTATAGACTATCGTCGAGATTAAGCAGGTAATTTTAATTAGAAATCAGTTAAGCTGATATAGAAGAGTATCTAATTAATAAAGTTACATGGTGCATTTGAATTACTTGGTTATTATCTAAACCTGTCCTGCTGCTATAATTGTCATTTATGAATTATGATTATAACTAATTCTTTGACCTAAATACAAATAGGTATGAAAATGTTTTAGGCAGGTACACATGAACCTGACAGTTTAGTCCATATACAGTGTGTTGTTTTTTGGACCCGACAAACCCGGGGGTTTTTTCTCGATGAAATTACTCGTAGAATCCACAAAAAAACAACACACTGTATATAAGAATCATAATGATTTTAAAATAAGCGAATGCATTTTGTTTGCAGGTCGGGAATTACCTAGTGGACAGAATGTAGTGTCTGTCGCACCGATAGAGGTACCCGATGGTGAGTCACTCTAATCTCATCTTCAGTCAGAGGGCCTAGTGTAAGTTTCTTTACTGGTCGAGCAGTGAATATCGACGCAAAACTGTAAGGTGTAGAGCTACTGCAGCGCGTAGTGCGAAGTGGTGATTCTCCCGCGCCATACAAATTCACCATCATCATCCATCATAACCCATCACGTCTCCACTGCTGGGGCACGGGTCTCCTTCCAAGGGCGGGTTGGGCAAATATACAAATTCACGATTACTCATTACTCTTCATTATTCGAACGGTGTAAAAACTCGCACTCCGTTTTCTGAACACATTGCTTCCTTATAGATATAGGCTATCCTATATTGCTACGGCTGCGTTTAAATAGTATAGGTACTAAATCTTTTTCTATTCTTACATAAATTCAGCACTATTGAAGCGTATTGAAGCAAAGCTGATTTGGAGCTTTAGGTATAAACATAGCAATTACTACGTTGCCTTAGTTATCTCTACTTTTGAATTACACTGATTTTATGAACAAAGCTTAAGCACACTCAAATAAACATCACAGTAAAACGCTATAGTACTCACCTAATTTGTACTGTGTACGTTTAAACAGACTATAACAGGCACCTAAATACAGTTTTCTGACAGCATAAATAATGAAATGATCACCTATAGTTTGCGCAGAAATATCAGTGAGTAAGCTTGATTGGGTTATCATTATCAGTTATGTAGAGTGCATGCACACTGGTGCAATATGCACATTGCGCGGTCAACCCGATAAACGAGCCAGCCATTCATTTCAACAGTATTTATCAGAAAGTAAACAATATTATAAAAAGTTCTACTTATAGGTAATAAGGAGGTAAAAGTATTATGTTTGTGTACCTTCTGTACTCATTAGTGACGAAAACTTTATGAATTGGTGGTAGAGAAGGTAATAAGTATTAGGAATATCGACAAATAATTGTAAAATTTTACGTCTAATAAACAACATTTCATATAATTAGTTAAGATTATGAAATAATGATGTTGGCCTAAGTAATATTAGAAAAGAACAAGCGACACATTATATTAATTATGTTTGTTTTGATTTGTTAACACTGTTATTGTGTTTGTATTTATAAACCTTAGGAAATAAAGTAGCTTAGTAGGCAACGTATCAGTAGCACAAAATAGCAACTTCAATAATTATTATCGATTGCCTCGAGAGCTAACAATGGAATGATGGACGCACCTGCCGTTTCACATATTAATATTAGAAACACCATTTAGAGACGTATTCTTTAAACCTGTAAATTGACTATAATGCTCTAAAGTATTCATTTAATTTTATACGCGTAGATTTCATTGTAAGTATACAAACATGGGTACCTACGGTAAAAAAATGATACCTAATTAGCATTTATAATGTATCGAAATATATGATTTGATTCAGCCTTGACTTGTGCCTGAACTGTAGTAACCCAACTCAAGATGGCCCAAGGCTCAAGGCCCAAGGACTATCATTGTCACTACCGTTAGCTAGAAGTATGACCAGCTCTTTTTACACACAAGGGTGCATGATGAAATCCTTTAATATCTTTATACTTGTCGTTATTTTATTGTCTACTGCTGGACATAGGCCTCTACCAAGGAGCGCCACAGCACTCTGTTCGGCCTTCCTCATCTAGCCACTGCCAGCCTCTTATCTAATGGGTCAATTACAACTTACGAGTACAGTAGCGAGTCAGTGTCCTCGGCCGAGCACTCGGTCACTTGTTAGCCGTTCATTGGTCGAGGATCGGCCGAGGATACTGTCTCACCACTGTACTCGTTAGGTGTAATCGACCAATAAGATCTTCATTCCAGCGGGCCGAAGCACCCCACGTTACTTCTGCCTGTTTATGGTTTACACGCGAGGACTCGTTTACCCCACCGAGTGTCGGTTTTTCGGAATATAGGGCCGGCCCACTGCCACTTAAGCTTGCAGATATTTAGTACCATGTTCATTTCCAATAATTTAATTACAGGTTCATACATTTTAGGAAACAATGGGCCAAGCAAAGTTTTCGTAAAAGCTAGGTCGGTAAAAATGTGTTTGTCGCGAGACTCGCGAGTAAGCTACGCATAAATCAATGAGCGACCGGGGCTAGACGCGACGGCACCAAACAGAGTTGTTTGTTCGAAACTTCTGTGCTACTACTGGTATCCTAGTACTCAACTCGAAAATACCATCTTACGAATATTAACTTTTATTGGATCTCAATGGTAAGAATACAGTCATATATAGGTACCTACCATTGTTAAAAATTTTGTGATAATATCACATCTAACAAATCTACATCTGAACTATCAAGGGTTTATCAAGGGTCTCTTCTTCTTGTCCTGATGAAGGCAACGGCCAGGCAACGGCCCAGTCGACCGGGTACTATATTACATACCCATATCTCATACAGAACTTAAGAATCGTATCTAAGCTTAGTTAGTTTTATTTTGTCTGTTAGTTCAGTTTTGTTTCGTGTATATCAATTGTAACTTGATTGGAAATAAATAAACACTTAATATTGTTTAGAATCGTAGGTAACGTCTTGATTTTAAAAGAGAAATGTTTAACTTGTAAAAGATCTCAATAGTGATACAGCTCTGGAACACGAACAAAATGTATCAAGTACTATTAATTTGGATCAAACTTACAACGAACTTCCGTAGTTGTAATGTAGTTAGGTGAATCTATCCAACTACAGAACAGTGTCTTTTAATTACTACTCTTTGGAACTTGCAACCTATAGTTAAACTGAGAGTTACCTACGAGTTTTGCTTACGTAGAAATTAATAAATAAGAAAGGACTAAATTGGTAAATAAATGCATAGGTAACTAAAGTAGATTAATTAAATAATGCCAGTAAAATATTATACACAATGTTGCAAAAAGAGTAAAGTGAAAGAAGGTTTAGTTTGGCCGTAGAACAAAAGTTATCCAAAATAACCCCCCGAGTCACCCACTTTTGGCTTACTATATCTATTTTGTAACATACTGTTTAATCAATCAATTAATCATAATGCCATAAGTACCACCAAAGGTAAAATAATTTCAGTACACACTAATTTTTTATGTCATTTTTCCCTCGTGACCAAAAATAATAAAGATTGAGTTTTATGCTAATAGGATTGTAGCTAACATAGTCGTAATGTGACACAAAATTAACACGGCATAATAATTATGTTATAAGTTAATTAAGTAGGTATAATGACTCATTTAATAAAATTACGAATGATCAAATATTTATACTAATCTTACGCTCAGTATTAGTAACACACACGCACTCACGCCTTGTACTAATGTACTCCCTTGCGGGGTAGGCAGAGGTGCATTGCTGCACCCACTTTTCGCCAGAGTGTTATGTTAGTCCCAATGTAATAGGGGGCGGGCCTATTGCCATTTTACGGGCACATCCAAGACCCGAGAACAAATATCTGTGTTTAAACAAATATCTGCCCCAGCCGGGAATCGAACCCGGGACCATCGGCTCAGTAGTCAGGGTCACTAACCACTACGCCATTCGGTCGTCAAACTATTAGTAACAGAGGATAGCAATGAAATTAATAAATAAATAAATCTATTCAATATGCATTAAATTGTGATAAAAAAGTACTATACCGGATGGAATATCATAAGTAAAGTTCTCATTGCCACGCCCATGTACCCGATATACTGAAAAACATTACATAACTTATTATAGACGTTTAGCGAGACCATCACTATTGAGAATATTATACTCTACAATCTTATCTTCCCTTAAAATGATTTTAATTTGTTTCAGAGTCAATGTACCCACGATTCGGAGAAGACATTCAAAATGTGACTGTCACTATAGGAAGAGACGCCTTGCTAGCGTGCGTCGTCGAAAACCTTAGGGGATTCAAGGTAATGTACCTTTTTGATGGCTCTTCCAGAAATAAAACAGGAATTTTCACTGGAGTTCGGCTCCACAGAAGAGTGTGAAACTAAAAGTTTGCCTGTAAAGTTGTAGTACATACGTCTATAGACGCTTAGATATGAATAGTTGCGGAACGAAAATATACCTACCGGTGGTTTTATACACTATACAAAGTATCTTTACTTACATACAAAATCATTTTGGCTTGTTTATAGTTTATCCTTACTTAACTTCATCACTGTCCAACGCAACACTGTTGTAAGTTTTTTTAGTTACTGCTAGTTTTTATCCCCTTATTCCCACAAGACAACATCTCAAAGAAAAGGTTCCCTAATAAAAGACTAAAATACAGAAAAAAAACTCACTCAATTTCTTTCACCAGGTGGCATGGGTCCGCATGGACACGCAGACGATCCTGTCGATCCACCACAACATAATCACGCAGAACCCGCGCATCAGCCTCTCGTACAACGACCACCGCTCCTGGTACCTGCACATCAAGAACGTGCAGGAGGTGGACCGCGGCTGGTACATGTGCCAGGTCAACACCGACCCCATGCGCTCCAGGAAGGGGTACCTGCAGGTTGTCGGTGAGTGGTGGCTCCTAGCGGGTCATGTGATCCTGGTAGATTATTATGGTGACACTATCTTACCTATGATATGATACATAAGCGCGCAGATACATACTGAAACAAAATGTAATTGGTGGAGGCACAGATAACAATAATATAAACTACGTGGAGGCTACATAAATTGAAACAGGAAACTTTATATTAACAATTTGACAGGCTTACGAATAGGGCAATAATTAAATAGTAGGTAGCTTGATTCATGAGTCATTTCAGTCCACAGCCGCTTATTAGTTTTTTAGTAGTTTTACTTTGTAATGTAGCTCCTTATTTTTTATGGAACCCTTGTTAATTATAAACACGTAAAACTCTTAATCAGTCGGTACTCATTTGTACTACATACAAGTAAATTAATATTATGTAAGACTACAAATCCAATGGCTGTTTATATGTATTAAACCGGAACAAAGTCGTTACAGTCGTTAGTTAGTTCACTGATAGAAGGTAAACTTTTTATGTGTTTCCGTCACGCGATTACATATTGGGTGTGAATTTGAGCTAGTTAATGCTTACGTAATCGTTTAAATCATTTGTACTTAGGTACCCCTGTTTCCAACTTATGACGTCATGCAATCCAATGTATCATAAATGCGTATTTATCATAAAAAACAAATCATTTCACCGGACATATTGCCGAGTTGCCACAAAAACGCAAGTCATGCGCGCCCCGGCGAGTGCGGTACCAGGGTAGCATAAAATTTGCGTAGCTCTAACTTTGTTTACTCACGCAGTGCCACCATCCATCATCGACAACATGACGTCTACTGACGTCGTGGTGCGCGAGGGGTCTGATGTGACCCTGGTGTGTCGGGCCAGCGGGTACCCGGAGCCCTACGTCATGTGGAGGCGGGAGGATGGACAAGACTTTCAGTATAATGGGGAGTCTGGTAAGTTAATTTTGGGACTTGTAAGAGCGATAAATGTACGATTTATCCTAAAATGTATTATAATTTGGTAACCTCATAAAAATATGACTCCTATTATGCAACTTTTTGTATTTATTAAGTACTAGCTGTTCCCGCGCGCTTCGCTTCGCCTTAAAAAGTTTTCCCGTGGGACTTCCGGGATAAAAAGTAGCCTATGTTCTTTCCCAGGGTCTAGACCGTATGTATACCAAATTTCATTCAAATCCGTTCAGTAGTTTTGGCGTGAAAGAGTAACAGACAGACAGACAGACAGACAGACAGACAGACAGACAGACACAGTTACTTTCGCATTTATAATATTAGTTAGGATTTCTCAAAATGCATTATTTTGTTTAATAGATTCCCTACGAACTAAATTTCAAAACACCGAATGTAAACAATGAAAATAAAAGCTATACCGCTGCACTTTCAAAGTCGGAAAGAACCATGTCGCACTAACATTTAAACTCTTGCCCCAACAGTGAGTGTGGTCGACGGGGAGACGTTGACTATTACAAAGGTGTCTCGACTACACATGGGGGCCTACTTGTGCATCGCGTCCAACGGAGTCCCGCCTTCCATCAGCAAACGAATCATGCTGATGGTTCAGTGTGAGTAGACTAGAAGCTACAATGCTAGTTAATAAATATATAAATATATTTTACATACGATATATGTAACTACACCAAATTTAAATCGTTTAACGGACTTCGGGAAAAAAGGTATGCGAACAAGGAATGCGTAATTTGCCCACACAACTTAATTAATACGTACATACCTACCTACTGATATCGCCGAAAGATGACGTATCGTATTCACTAGGCGACAAATTGTCGCAGAACCTGTCTAGGCACATGTCGTCTACGTGTCGCCGCGACGTCGCACTCTGTTCTGCGATGTCGCACGCGACTATACAGCGACATCTACGTGTCGCAGAACAGGTTCCGTGTTTTGGCTCGCGAGACAGAACTTCCTGCGACATCTGTCTAGCGACCGCTGTTGCAGAGTGTGGACGCGTGCGCGACTTCTAGCACGCAGCACTAAAGCCTCGTATTCACTAGGCGACAAATTGTCGCAGAACCTGTCTAGGCACATGTCGTCTACGTGTCGCCGCGACGTCGCGCTCTGTTCTGCGACGTCGCACGCGACTATACAGCGACATCTACGTGTCGCAGAACAGGTTCCGTGTTTTGGCTCGCGAGACAGAACTTCCAGCGACATCAGTCTAGCGACCGCTAGCACGCAGCACTAACTGCCACGACAACCTCGGGCGACATGTCGGCGGAGACTGCTGGTGTGGACAAGCAAAATGTATCACGACATGTTACCAAAATGTTCTGAGAACACGCACCGTAGATGTTCTGTAACAGTCTCAGAACTTGTGCCCTAGTGAATTCGAGGCTTAACTGTCACGACTTCCTCGGGCGACATGTCGGCGGAGACTGCTGGTGTGGAAAAGCAACATGTATCACGACATGTTACCAAAATGTTCTGAGAACACGCACCGTAGATGTTCTGTAACAGTCTCAGAACTTGTGCCCTAGTGAATTCGAGGCTTAAATAGTAAGTAACTCTTCGGACAACAGATGTTTCCTCCCAAGTCACGTTCCATTTATTCATGCAAGTATCTGACGCTTGTTGAAAGAAACAAGCAATAAAGCAAAAAAAATGCCAAGAAAAATCGGTCAACTTAAGTGAATCTGTATAGCATTGAAGCGTATAGCATTGACGGTAGATAAAGACAGTAGTCTCTCTGATTGAAACCGAGCAAACAGTAATAGACCTATTATGGCTATTGCAATTTCCCATTATTGATATAGGTAGTACCTATGTTTGTAATTATTTAGATTATGCTCTTCGAAATTAATTAATCTCATCGTATTAATTACCGTTAGTAAACACTGAAAATACACGTTTAATACTTAGATAAATATTTAACTCGCCAGTTAATTAAATTCCATTGTTAAATTTAATATCTGCTAATAATACAGTAATACGTTCCTCGCAGAAAGTAGTTCATTATGGCCGACACAATGTATTTCATAGGGTGTTATTAATATCTGACGACGGCAAAGCTAAAAGAGCCGTGGTGGCGTAATGGATAAGGATCGTTCTCTCATTCTTTTTTCATACTTTTTAATGCAGTGAGTATTTAACTTACTCACTAATCAGCATTAATAATATTGACACTCCGAACTATCTGCGGTTTCTATTGATTGCATCAGACCAACTAGTGACTGAACCGTAGGTATGCCCTGATCCCATTATTAACCCTTCACTCGTGAAAATACTCTAACGCAACGCATAAAATAATTATGTTTCTCAGCTGCCGCTACACGGGTTTTACCGACGTTTATCTACGTCGATAACGAACCGCGTTATAGTTAACGCGATTCGCCGTAAATACGGCACTTTGAATGGAGGAACGCATAAACGAGTTTATCGGCGTCTATAAGAAATTCATATAGCGGCCGCAAATCATATTCAACTTTTACTCATTACCTTTAAGGCGAAAACCGACGCCTTAAGACTTCCAACTTCTTCAAACGCCTCTTCCCCCGGCAGTTCCGCCGATGCTGTCGATCCCCAACCAGCTGGAGGGCGCGTACCTCGGCCAGGACGTGACGCTGGAGTGCCACACGGAGGCCTACCCCTCCTCCATCAACTACTGGACCACGGACCGCGGAGACATGATCATTTCCGGTAAGAGAATCTGGGAGTTTTGAATTTGGGATGAATTGTTTTATCGGCGATTCCCGTTTGAGGTTTTTGAATTTGGAATCTGTATGTTTTATCGAAATGTCGATCCCCATTTGTTTTTTTTAATTTCAAAACAAGTGTTTTATCGAAGTATTAATACGTTTGATGTTTTTTTAATTTGGAGTGAGAGGATTTTTTGGATGGTAAAAGAACCTCCTCCTTTTTTCGAAGTCGGTTAAAGAGGAAGAAACAGCTGAGACGAGGACAGGGTGGTTTAAATGTTGCTGGCTGATGATAATGTGGCACCAATATTTATTTTAACTGCTATTTTTTTTATTCTATGAGGATTATCTCGTATGACATAATTATAGTAATCTATTTGTGATCTACAAACCTACTCATGAAAATTAAAACAATTGTTGATCTTCGTTGCATCGTAAAAGAAGAACAAGCACAATTTTATTGCTGTAATCGCTATCTTAGTTATGTAAATTTTAAGAATGGTGATTATTTTTATAATAACTCGTAAAATACATAGGCGTAATGTTTGATTTAGGTTTATTTCATTCAAGATTTACAGGGTGATTTATTTTTGTGAACGTCCTCATACCATGACGATTAAAAGTAAACGTCCACATTTCGTCATAGTACCTACGCAACGGACGCATCGCATTCAGTATTCTTTGTACAGAACGAGTGCACGAGTGCATCGGCATTGTTGTCGTCATTTTTCCATATTATATTTATGACAATCCGTTTGATGCGATACGTACGATACCGATAGATGGAGCATTACCTTAATCTAGCGAACCACAATGCAGTTTCTAAATATAGGTACCTACAGAGTTTTAAAATTGTAAAATGGTAATACAATAAAAGACATTTTACATATAAATAAGCCTATCTAAAATAATGATTATTATAAGGGGTCCGTTAGGGACTTAGGGTACGATACGGTGAGATAATTTCGATACAATGATACGCAAAACTTACAACAATAAGAGCCACTATTGCTAGTTTAACAAGCTTTAGATTGTTTAATATGATTGCGTGAAGCTACTTTCATTGATACCAATAAATCAATGATTTAGCCCCTCATACCACATTTGACTAGCATACGTTATTTATGTACATGTTAATTATGAGTTTTCAATAAAATTCATAACACTGGGATACCACTGTTATTATTAAACTTAACAGTCTTAATTTTCCATTTATTTCAACGCAACATTTTTGAGGGGCTGATATAAAATAATATTATAACTAATGCGTTCACTAGTTTATATTCGTAAGTCAACGCTTATGATGTTTAGTACATTATACTAAGCTTCATTCAATTTTCGATATTGAGTATTAGAAAAATAAGGCTTTACTCGCTATGAAATAGCGATGGGCGCTGAATTTAAAGCGTTTCAGATACCTTCGTGGGAAGTAATCCTGTATAAAGGTTACATGATGTTCATTTAATTGTGTTTATGAAACGAGAATCACCCTTCAAGCCTTCAGAAATGAATGCAACAAAGTTAAAGGTGCCTTTATATATTGTGTTTGCTACCGATTGTGTTTTACTAAAATAGCTACCAGTGCTGGTATTGCACAAAGGAAATTTAATTAAACTCTCACTCAGCTAGAGCCCCGTACTAGTAAAAAAGAATATTTCATCTTGTTTTAAAAAAAATATGACAAGTCGTGCTCTTATGAAATTCAAGTATTTTTGTTTGAAAAAAACGGGTTTTATAACATGTTTAGTAAAATGCATGTTATTGTGCAGAATACAGGCTTTGTCCATCCAAATCGTATGATTTTAAAAAAACTAAAATTATATTGGCTGCGACCACTGCTCTTCTTTTGTAGATGTAGCTTGTAGGTACTTATATGTACGAAATATAGGATGTGATCTCTTTCAAATGGCTCACAAGGGAACACTTTTAAATTATAAGCACTCTACAATACATAATTATATTTTGTTTGTCCTTCTTTTACGACCGACGCAACGAAGCAAAACGGAAGGTCTACCAAATTTTATGTTGATAGGGATTTTTGGTATATTGAATACCTTTATAATTAGAAATATGAATTGAGTATACTGATACAAAAGTATCACTTCCTCAGAAACATCGTGTGTACAGATTTGATATTTAAGTAGAAATGGAAATTGTAGGTGGAAAATACGAAGCGTTCCCGATGGACAGCGGCTACAACAAGTTCATGATGCTCAAAATAAGGAACATCACTAAAGAGGATTTCGGCTTCTACAAGTGCATAGCCAAGAACTCCTTGGGCGAGACCGACGGGATCATCAAACTGGATGGTAAGATTTTTTTCTTAAAAGTAATAACCTGTCGCGGTAAATCCGTTTGAATTTCGAATGAGTTAAAAGAAAAGCTAATTCAGATTTTAAATTTATCACTGTTATTAATTTGATTCCGAATCATCATCATCATCATCAGCCTTCTATCGCCCTCTGTTGGGTATAGGTCTCCTTATTTGTACGCCAATTCTTCCGGTCCTGTGCCGCTCTGATCCACTGCTTCCCTGCAACCTTGCAGATGTCATCGGACCATCTAGCAGGTGGTCTGCCAACCGCTCTTCGTCCGTCTCTAGGCCACCATTCTGTGACCGCCTTTGTCCACCTTCCGTCCTCCCGACGAGCCAAGTGTCCCGCCCACTCCCATTTCTGTTCGGCGACCCGCATACCGACGCCGAACACTTTGGTCCTTTTGCGGATCACCACGTTGGGAATACGGTCTCTAAGCGAAATGCCTAACATGGCTCGCTCCATAGCTATGTGTGCAACTCTGATTCGGTGCACAGTTTCCTTGGTCAGCGTCCATGTTTCGGCACCGTATGTTAGTGTGGGTAAGACACATTGGTTAAACACCTTGGTCTTCAGGCATTGTGGGATCTTAGACTTCAGGACATCATCAAGTTTTGAAAAGGCGGCCCATCCCAGTTGAATCCGCCTCGTGATCTCTTTGATTCCGAATACTTATGGATAATGAATGGACTTAGATGCAGCAGAGGCAATAATAATCCAATAATCAAATACAATTTCGATAAAAAAAAAATACGTTTTAAGATTTCTAAATTTTAGGTATATTGGAGCTAATCACATAATCTTTGCTATAGCCAGTAAGCATATTTTCATATTGCAGAGATCCCCGCCCCGCCGTCAGCATTCACATCGACGCTCAAACCGATATTAGACAACCAGACTATTAGGAAAAAAGGTAAACAATTCGGTAGAACTTCATTTATGTTAGTGACCCTGACTACTGAGCCGAAGGTCCCGGGTTCGATTCCCGGCCGGGGCAGATATTTGTTTAAACACAGATATTTGTTCTCGGGTCTTGGATGTGCCCGTAAAATGGCAATAGGCCCGCCCCCTATTACATTGGGACTAACATAAACACTGGCGAAAAGTGGGTGCAGCAATGCACCTCTGCCTACCCCGCAAGGGAGTACGTTAGTACAAGGCGTGAGTGTTTGTTTGTTTTTTTTTTATAATTAAAAATATTTATTTAATTACTTAGCTCTTATTCTTATTCAACAGGGCAAAAGCCTTTATCGCCTAATGACGTCATCAGCTCAAACTTTCACGGCCAAATCTATGGGGAACAAATACGAGATTTTGGTAAGTTGTCAATTTGTCATAGAATGTTCTATAAGTATTCTATTTTCGCAAGTATCTGTGTTATGTGTACCTGCAACCCTCTCACTGGAATGGAACTTTTGTCCATATCCCCAAGTGCTAAACGTCTCCAAAGCTAAGACCATTTATTTGCCACTACGCTAGTCCACTGCGGGTTGGTGAGTTCACGTGGCTTCTCAATGTGCAAACCGATTTTTTCCTTCCCCGTAAAGTACATGGCCAAATACTAGTTAAGCATAAAGCTAAGGTATTTTTTAAAATCTTCAAGGACATAATTATGTACGTACGGTGGCCTGCGCCTAAAAGTATACAGGCGGAGTTTTTAAAATAGCGATCCCTGATGATGAAGGGACCAGCTACATCTGTTATAAATCCGGGGACGTGTTGTGTGTGATGTGTGTAGCAGTGGTGTTTATGTGGATGTGCTTGAGAAGCATGTGAGCTTGAGATCGCTTTTTTTAAAACTCTGCCTGTATACTTTTAGGCGCAGGCCACCGTACGTAGCCCGACCCCGTAAGGAATCACAGACTCTAACTCTAAACTCCAATTTCACAATAGTCGGTTAAATTTTGTATTAACCAGGTATTGGTTGATCAATTATACGTCATCTCCATACTAAATTCTTGACAGCTGTGTGAAAAGTCAACCAATAATACTTGGTTATGCTCTAACCGACAATGGAGAAATGGGCACTAAGTATGCTAATTTTAAACATTTTTCTTCCAGATTTTGATGATGACGAAAACGGCACCGGGCATTCTTCATCCCACAAACTTAGTGTAACTACTATAATTATATGTGCAATAGCAATATTAAGGTTAAATGTCAATTCCTGATAATATGTAAATTTTTAATGTTTTTTTTTTTGTGCCGAGTAAAATTATTGGAACCGCTTGATGATAGAAGTCGTGTCAAATAAAGAGTTATTTTTTTCATATTTATATTTTCCCCACATTCCGTTAAGATATAATTATATCCGTAGGTATCCTTTACTCATATGAGACCATTCAATTGAATTGTTCTATAACCTAATAATGGATAAAATCATGAAACGAAAATATGACATGATTGTCAGTCATATTTTATACAATTTGTGTGTGCTAAAACAACAGCGGATTTAACTCCAGTTCCATGTATGATTAGTTTATTACTTTGGAACGAACAGTCAACAGAAGAGATAAGTATCCCCTGTGCAAACAGTTTGATCTGAATCACAGTTTGAATCATCTGCCATTCGTCAGTAGATTTTAATAGTTATAGTTATGTCTTTTGCGGACTGTTCGTACAATGTCTCATGTTCTCCTAAATCCCAAAACCATACAAAAAGGTATTATCTAGCTGTTCCCGTAGTTTCATAGCTTATGAATGAGTTTTGTATAAAGTTTTCTACAACGATATTACTGTAATACCTAATATTAAATTAATTTTAGTCTCTAGTTAATGTTAGAAAACGTGTATATTATTGTATTTTCTAGAACTACAAATAGGTACTTACTAAATATATCAGTCCAATTGATATTAGATTTCATGTGTTCTAAGTAAATGCTACTAATGCTTTTGTAGAAAATCTACCAACACACTTGTTTTAAAAATGCAATATTTGACATTTGATTTATTCATTTATTGTATTCAATTAAAAATAAGTACATAATTACCTAGCTTTTTGATTCTTACTTAATGCTTTTGGCTAAAAATATTTTTTACTGTATAAATAGCGTACTAGATTATAATTTTATAATATGGTACTAAAAGATCTGACAATGCCAAATCTGACTATAAAGTAAAATAAAACGATTTCAGTAAAATAGTATATTTTTCATAATAAACTTAATGACGGGTATTTTTACAAATGCAAAAACAATTTCATGAGTTTTATTTAATTCATGTTTTATATGCAATTAAAAATTAAAGTTTTCCGATTCAAAAAATACCCGTCATGTAACTTACCTTTAAAATAAACCCGGTAGGACTTCTTTTTGCGAATTTCCTATTCCAAAAGTCGTACGTCAAAACTTGTTCAAGATGACCCCCTGAATCACCCCCTTTCAGCTAAGTATATATAAAGAGAACTTAAGTAATAACATACATATGTAGGTACATAGTACCTACTTATTGGTTAGTAATTCATTAGATTGATTCCTTATTCTGAGTGCAGTCGGATCTCCCTATTCTCACGGCCCCGCGCCCGGCTGCACGCTGCAATCGATACGACCACTTACTAATTTACTACAATCGAGTTTTCCACTCGAGTCCTCCTTTGCATCCACATAATGGCGGCAATCCATTGATTTATAGCAAAGATAAGTTACCGACGGCGAACGAATACAAATGGTTGTAAGATATGGGGGACGGGTACTTTAATGAGCACCCTGTAACTCGTATGAGTTCTCGTTCTTTTTTAATAAAATTCAAATCTTTGAAAACAGGTTAAGTTGTTATCAATCTCAAGATAACTCTTGAAAGTTAATTTTACTTTGGGGACAAAGAATCACAGCCATATTGGCGCTTATTCGAATATTTAAAAAAATATTAGTAAAGTAAGGGGCAGAGAAATCTGACCCCTCTCAGAAGTTACTATGAGAGGGGGGTCAGGTTTTTCTGCACATGACCGTACCGTTTTTTTTAAACTGAACACTTAACACTAAACTCCTATTAGTAGGGTTTCTGATTTCTCGACCTGTTTTCGTTCTCGAGCTTCGAGAATTCTCGAGCCCAAATTCTCGAGTCTTCTCGAGTCTCGAGCCTTTCTAAGAAAACTTTTTGAAAAAGCCTTAATTTTTAAAAAAACCCACTAAATCTCCTTTTTTTACTTTGTCAACTTAATCAAAAAGAAAATACTTTACTATTACTCATAATTAGCTGTCTAGCTAGCTACTAATTACTAGTACAAGGTGGGCCAAAAGTAATCACCCTATTGGATGTTGCTCTCATTTGTGCAAATGGCCGCCAATTTCAAATCAGTTTTGATATTGGTGGACTAGACAAATGCAGAATACAAGTTCAGAAGCCGTGAAGTGATGTACTCCCCAAGAACGCAGAATAATTGTGTTTATTAAGTTTTCGTTCGCCTTTTTTTCATTTTATCTGTCATTTTCCCGGCAATATCGCCCGATTTAATAGTTTCAGACAGTTTTTCTGCGGTTTTTTGCAGTCCCGTGTTTATGCAAATAAGCCCGTGTCTCTGGAAGCCCTTAAGGACAACACTCGACACGAGTGCGAGAATCTCTCGCTCGAAGTTTTCGATGAAGTGATGAGAAATGCCATAAAACGAGCCCGTATGGCAATCAATTGTGACGGCGCCCATTTGGCCGATATCATCTTCTCGACTTTAAAAATAAAATTTTAAAGGTTCAAATAAACATAATCAAAAATAGAATCGAAGTTTTTCATTCAGAAAAAAAATGAGAGCCAATCAACATCGGATGACTTCTTTTGGTCCACCTGAACTAAGAAACAGTAGATACGTAACTATTACTACGTTATTTTTTAATCATTCATTGGTATTATCAATACAGCGCTAGCTTAAATGGAGATGAAACATAATAAATCATAATACACACACATGGTATGCGTTTGTGTTGCTAAGCGGCTCAGGAAAATTTGAATTGAATATTCTTAATTTTTATCTCAAGGCTCGAGAAATTCTCGAGTCTTCAGATTTTTTTCTCGTCTCGAACCAAGCCGAATTTCTCGAATCTTCTCGAGCTCGAGAATTCTCGAGCAGAAACCCTACCTATTAGTGACTAGAGAATCTAATAACTAAATACTACTTATTTCATTCCATTTTCACATAAATCATAAAAGGAGCTTCCGAGGTTCCGGTTAAAATTGCAAATCACTCATAACTTTTAATTCCAATTCAAATTAAATTACTTGAGAGAGAGATAAATGGGGAGTTAGTGACAAAGTCCCAAGTTACTCTCTGTATAAACCTTCCGCGTATTAACTTGATTCGCGTATTAAGTGACCCTGTATTTATGAATTAATCATTCAGTGAGGTCTATCTGTAATAAATTCATCGTAGAGTTCAAAATGTGTAACGTTGAGTTAAATAAAAATAAAAAACTTTTGAAAAATCACATATTTACGCTATTAAGTACCTATTTCTCCAATGTGGGCGACAACTTACTAGTAAGTATTTATGTGTAAGTATATAATATTTATTGTAAACATACTCAATAAAAAATCCATCGTAAGCTTTACTATATGAAAATGTTATGGTTTGAGATTTGTCGCTAGTCGATATTTTTTACAGAATCACCCACATGATGTTTAAATCTACACACAGTCCTAGACTATTCCTTCACTAGCACCTACCAGTTCGCAATACTGTTGAACGTTTAAAATATGACTAGGACCGTACGAGGCCAGCGACCGATTTAAAATTCGATCAGAAAGGCTATTGCTACAAATGGAATGAGACAAATCCTTTGGTAGGCTTATCCAGGATTCAGCTGGAATTCTGACGAAATAGCCGGCCGTTAGCAGCGCGATAATCGGATCAAACCCTTATGTGCCACGGCATGTCCACGCTCACATAACTTAAAGAATTTTCAAAGCCGATTATGCATTGTTAACCAGCATTATTGTGGCAGAACTTTAGACGGTGCAGCTGTTTGTACTCTGGGTGAAGCGCTCAAGGTCCTCGGTTCGATTCTCGGTCTGGATAGTTGTTTTCGGGCCCTGATTGTGCCCGATGGATGGATCAGTATAGTTGTATCCGGTTGTGTCCAAAGGATGGCGATAGGCTAGCTTCCTGTGATTCTATGATCCTTGAATGACTTCATTATCATCGTCTTTTACAAAAGCTACTAGTATAAAATTATTATAAAAAACAGTTTTCAGCTTCTACTTCAGTTTGTCCCTTATGCAAACGAAGAAATCTTCTGAGTAGTTTAGTTTATGTTTATGTTATTAAATCTTTGCAAACATCTTCAGATCCGACCGTTTCTACCGCTGAATTATTCAGTACAATACCATTGGTGATGGAGACAAAACAATTTTAGTGTAAGTGGAGAATAGAGCTGCTCTCTGCGTCCCGTACATTATTAACCCTTGTGAGGGCGACGTCGAGGATGTTTACGCGCGAGAGGGGGGGGGGGGGGGCTAATACGGTATATTACTGTCCGGGTGATGCGAAGTACTGGCCCGGACCTTTCCACCAAAGTACTACTGATCCCTCAAGACGTGAGTAACAATGACAACCAGGAATGAATGAGCACGCATGTTATGTACATTTAAACTAATATAATGATTTAAATGGATTATGTACTTAGGTACATATAGCTTATAGTAAATTATATTTAATGTCTAGTGGAGCATTCTTGTAGGATTGCGATACAGCATCGTGATTTTCGTGTGATGTACTAAATAGTGTGATCGTCATTTGGCATGATGTATTTTATGTTGTGATATGATGTCTTCCGTAATACGCCATTGAATCTATCGACATACAAATACAAAAATACACCGAATGTACACTGATTTTATTGAATATCCAGGTTAGTATTTTATACTCCAAGAGTCTGTGCACATTATTCAAAGTACGTTATGATTATAAACAAACAAAGCCCAGTTATTTATCCGAGCGCATATAAAATTGTTGTAGTCAAACAAAGCAAAACGGATGTCGCGGGTCAGTGAACCGTTTTGGACACTTTAGATAATGTTGGAATCTGCGAAATGATGGCAGTTTAGCAGATTCTCTGCGAAAGAGCCACATCTGTTACCTTGAGTCAGGGGGGTCACTCTATATGACAAAAAACAAATTTTCGGAGCGCTACTGCGCAAACCACGACTCTATCTCGTTGAATTAAAAGTTCCGATTGCACGACAGTTTTCTCGTTCGTTTTCGTCAGTATAGAGTGACCCCCTGGAGTCTTGTAATAATGGAATTAACGGGCCGGTTATGAACGAACGACGTCTTCATTTCCACAGCCCGGTTTATTTCCAGCCCTTATTTTAACTGACACTCGATTTAACAGGGAACGTAATGAACTCAATTTATGGTGACGCGCTGAAGAATTCCTATTGTAGGTAATCATTAGATGACGCTCAGATTCATAAGTAGCCATACACGTTTTTACCTTGTCAAACTAACATACTGTCGGTTTGTGAGTTTAACAATTTTAATATTTGCAATGCTTGCTTATTTTAGAACGCAAACGAAATGCTGGAAATGTGTATGTTCATAATATAGTACGAGTAGGTAAGTATATGACATATGATATGCATCACAATAAGTACCTGTCTATGTATATATTATTTTAAATAATGCAACAGTAATGTATGCAATATTTAAAAGCAAAATCTGTTGAATTTCAGTTGGTACTCAAATTTAAAAGTAGGTAACGAATGATGTTAGCCCGGAACACCAAAAACCGTGAAATTATATTTTTAATAATTAACAGACAGCAACGTATTATTATTTACGACAATACGTTTGAAAACGACACTAAAATGTATTTAGTGAAAAGTGAACACACAAAATTTAAATAATGAATTCAAACTTGAACCATAGCAATCATAATGGCATGGTAGACAACACTCGCACCAAACAGTGTGTGAATCGGCCTTAAGGTGTGGTAATTAAGCTAGACTTTTCTGTTTATATTAGGAGTAATTTGGTTCTATGGTTATATGTCACTGGAACTATTAATTCTCTCGCGAGTATATTTTTATAATATCCTCCGTAGTTTCCGTATTCTGAATTGTGTGACAGCTCAAGTCAACGGTCGCGTATCTAAATGGTTATAATGCACAAACACTGACACAGTATTTAATTAATAAATTATTTTATTGACAGTAAAGATAAAAATATACTCATAATCATTAAAGCAATGAACACACATGATGTATAAAATATTTAAATTCTGCATTATTCTTTTTTTCGTTTTGAATGGGATATGTTTTCAGCCAGCATGTTTTTTTTTCAACTTTAGCTGAGGAAACCTTAATGAAGGTCAACTTCAAATCAAATCTTACATCTGAATTTAGAAAAACATTATTGAATGAAGCTAGATTTATGAGGCACTGTGTTCCCTAGAAACCCATGGTTTGGTTGTGCCTATAAGATTAATATAAGTTTCAGTAGGCTTGTAACAATATGCTAATAGTAAGCTTTGTAACTATTATAGGGAGGGCAAATAATTAAAACTACTTATCCGAGGACATTCCCATTAATAATGAAATAGTATACCTGATGTAACTTTTATTTGTATGCTAACATAAACTTTTATATGCATACATCAAAGTTTATTGTATATTAATGTACATGTACCCTTATGCAATCATTGTTATACAATGCATATAATCCGATCCACGTTATGTCTCCACGGGTGGTATATTCGACTCAGAATTGTTCTTTACTCTGTCCAGTCACTTGAATGAGTGAGTTGGTGTCTGCTTAAATTACGTTATTTTTAAATAATTATTTTCATCATGATCAACGATGAAAAATATGTTTACGGTGACCAGAATGTGCAAGTTCCTGCTCACTTGAACTTCGGAAAGTTTATTTTAAATAATCTTCGGAAACATCAGCATAATATAGCTTTGGTATGTTTATGATTATGTTATACCTCATTATATCTGAATAAGACGTATAATCATGATCACAGCCCATTACATCTCCATTGCTGGGGCACGGATCTCCTTCCAACGAAGGATGGGATTTAGGCCTAGTCCACCACGCTGGCTTAGTGCGGGTTGGTAAACCCCAACACAAGCAAGCTTGTTCTAAGAGAGTCAATACTTGACTGTTAAATGTTTTCAAGTTGACTAGCAACAGCAACCGGGACCCGCGGCTTAACGTGCCGCGCCGTCACGGAATGGCCCAGAAAAATCACCCATCCAATGAGTAACCATGCCATCTGTTACTTAATTTCAATGATCAGTTACGACGTTAGCTGGAATACGGATAGTATCGCAATTTTAACTTTTTTAAATATTGTTCACGGTTATTTTCCAACCAGGTGAACGCGACAACTGGCCAAGAGCTATCTTACAGGGACCTGACCCAGTTCTCCGTGGACCTGGCTGTAGGCCTGCATAGCCTCGGCGTCCAGCGTGGGGACACCGTGGCTGTGGGGTCGGAGAGCCGCAATGAGTTCATTGGCCTCATGTACGGTATCATCTTTACTGGTGCCACGTATACGCCCATTGATATGGGCTCTGGTAGAGGTAGGTAATTTTTAAATGAAGAAATAGATGGGATTGTATTGCAAGAGTTGGAGCAATAAATACTACTTATTTGTTAATAAATAAATAAATAAATTTATTACTTATGGATAGCGGATAAAAGTAATAAAAAATATTTATTTGTAAAAACTTACTTCATTTCTAACTCGTCTGATCCTAGTGTCGGTAAGTTGCAAGTTTGAGATTATTATAACTTTTAATTTCGTTTTTTTTTTACAGCTATCCTGCATCACAAACTAGAGTTAGCGAGACCAAGTTTCTTCATTTGCTCAAAACTTTTCTGGGATAAACATAAGGATAGCATTAAGAGTTTTAAGTTTATAAAAACTGTTATAACTCTTGATGATGAAGCTGAAGATACAATTCCAATACGGAGTATTATGAAGGAGAAAGTCGATGTAGATCTTTTTGAACCGGCACCAGTTCTTGGCCAATCAGATACAGCCATTATTCTGTATTCTTCCGGAACCACCGGCATGTCTAAAGCAATTCAACTGACGCATGAAAACTGCATTTTGAATTCTCTACCTGATGAGTAAGTATTTCCCAAATTCACTTACGTTAGATGCATGAAAGGTTAACAGTATTAAAAACTATACATACATCTGGCGCACCATGGGCAGTCACTGATTGTAACAAATCTTATTGGCTAATTCTTTGATCACAGTGAGCTAGCTCCACTCTATGTCACCGACACGCTAAGAAGCAGATTAAGCTGAAATACATAATGGTTTTAAGGTTGCCCGTAGTGGTTAAGTAGTTACCGAGTATGATTTCAAGCAGCTCCAATATTAATAATAAAAATATACAGGAGCAAATAATCCCGTTAGCGTATAAGTATTATAATAGTTTGTACACACGAAATAACGGATATTCTTCTTAATAATGATCATTAATTTTGTCTTATTGTAAATTAATATCCCTATTTATCTGGGTAAATGACTAGTTATGTGTTCATTGTTAATGTCCAATTAATTCTAGGTAGGAATGTTATCAACACATTCATTGTATTGTTATATTAATCAAATTAATTCACAATAAATAATGACCCGGGACCCAGATTACTAACCGATCAAAGATCAGGATTGAAATCTTGGGTAGGGTTAGCAAAATTCTTTCTTCTTTTAATACATAATGACTTTTTACAGTTTTAAATCGGAATCTCTGCAAGTGGTTTTCATTTATGGGGTTTGGTACCATAATTATGATACATTTACCTCTTCTAAGTTCCTGACTTTGGGAAGGAAACTTGTTTATCTTTCTGATGTTAAAAATGTACCAGTTGAGGAAATGATTAAGTGCTTCGACGAATTTTCGGTGAGATAATAATTTGAATTATAATAAAATTTATGATACCTAAATGTAGCAGTCATGCCATACGACCCATCACGTCTCCACAGCTGAGGCACGGGTCTCCTTCTCCTGACAATGAAGGAAGGGTTTTAGGCGTAGTCCACAACTCTGGCCTAGTGCCTAGCAGCCATATAACATTATAATTATTACTTAGTTCATTTTAATATTTACCTATATAATATTTCAGGTGAATATCGCAATGCTGATCCCGCCAACTTTAATTCAAATATCTAACATCAACGTAGACACGCCGTACAAATTGGATTCTCTTAAAATATTATACAGCCGAAGCTGTCCACTCCATGTAAAAACAATTGAAGAAGTTAAGAAAAGGTGAGATTTTTACTGATGAAGGTAAACGACAACGACCTATCACCTCCCCACTGCTGGGGCACGGGTCTCTTTCCAATCAAGAAAGGGTTGTTTAGGCCTAGTCCACCACGCTGGCCTAGCGCGGATTGGTGGGCAAAGCTATATAATAATTAAATTAATAAATATTGAAATAAAACTCAGACCAAATTGGTAGTATACTAAGTATTTTTAATGTACCTAATGTACCTAACTATACCTATTTTGTTATGTAAACTACGTCTTCAACAGTTTTTTCTTTATAGATTTTCTTCTGAAATCAATATCCTCCAAGGCTACGGCATGACCGAGGCTGGCGAGCTGTCGTCGGAGAGCTGGGCGCTGCGGGGGCCGCGGGGGGGCAGCGTGGGCATGGCTTCCCCTGGGTTGACTATCAAGGTAACATTTCTTGTCTTTAACATGACGTGATTATTAACTGGAAATAGGAACCTAATAGAGCTTCTGTATCATGTTTCACATTTGACTCTACACCTCTACAGCCAAACTATTATATTCTGGGCAACAAGTCTGCTAAATGTAATATGTACTTATTATGCTTTATATGCATACCTATTGTTAGTTAGTTATGGTGAATTCTGGTTAAAAAGTGGAGAAAACATTAAATCTTCTGTTTCAGGTAGTCGATCCAAAGACCCGCCAAGTCCTCGGAGCGAACCAGCGCGGAGAGATCTGCATTCGCGGCCCGGTTCTCATGAAGGGCTACATCGGAGTGGAGCCGGAGACTTATTTGGACGAAGACGGCTTCTTCAAAACAGGAGACTTGGGATATTACGACGATGACCACTACTTCTATGTTATTGACCGTCTGAAGGAAATCATCATTCATATTGGTTGTAATGTAAGTATGGCTGGTTGAGTTTTTGTTTTTAAATTAAATAGTATATTATTTTGTTTATATTATTATGTTTGTATAACATTGCTTTTGCCGCATATGCTCAGGTCTGTAAGAGATTTTAGTTTTGAATACGTAATCCCTAAAAAGCATAGTCAAATGAAATGCTAGCAACCAATAAGTATGTAAGTAACCAACTTTGTTACAAAAAAAAATGATTTGTTAAATAACCTGCCTGACCTAAACTAACACCCATCTCAATCTCAATCTAAAATTGAAACGTATCTAGCCGATTCTTCTCATACTTAAAACTACAGCGTTACTCACACTCCGTCACCACCAGGTGGCTCCACTGGACTTGGAGACGATCCTGCAGCTGCACCCCGACGTGGTCGAAGCCGGCGTGGTGGGCCGCCCCGACCCGGTGGTCACCGAGCTGCCGACTGCCTTTGTGGTGCGCCGGCCTGGAGCAGCTGTCACTGCACAGGAGCTCATGGATTTCGTGGCTGCTGAGGTATCTACAAGCACCCGTTCTTAAAACTTCGTGTTATTCATACGTATAGGGTTTAGCTGAAAGGGGCTTTCGAAAATTTCCAAAACTCGTAGAACAAAAGTTGTTCAGAATGACAGTGAGTCAACTTCTTTCAGCTTAATATACCCTTTTTGCAACACCCTGTAACTATAGTGACCTGCAATTTCCGACAATTACTGGGTCTTAACTACTGGCAGTATACAACGTTAGTCAGACAGAAGTCTGACATCAGGGATCCATGGAGCAGTGGATCTAGCCGCTGAAGCTAAAGCCGCAGTACTCTAGGAGAGTGGGCTCGGGGTGGTGAGACCTGTAGGTTAGGTACCTGTAGGCTGAGGTATGTACAGTTTGAGGCAAAGATAGCTAGCTTCTCTCGGGTAGCGTTGGGACTCGGAGAGTGGTCAGATTTCTTTGCCCCTGACTGAACGATCCGGCAATCCAGCATAAAAAGTTGGCTATAGGCTAATCCAGGGTTCAGTAGTTACTAAGCATTCTTTAACGAAGTTTTTATTTCGAAAGACTTACATGTACTGTTATTTGTATGTTTATTTATTTGCAGGTGCCTGAGTACATGGAGTTAAAAGGAGGTGTAATATTCATCGACAAACTGCCAAGAAATCCTAGAAATAAACTTCTAAGAAGAAGTCTAAGGGATATGCTGGCCAACCAGTAAATTATATTTTATTATACTTTAATTTAGATTAATCTCTTGGCTCATGTTACCAAATTAATCTCATATTTATATTATATTATCATTGTTTACGGCGTTTGTAAGATTATTTTAATAAAGACATTTTGTTACCGCACCCGGTCGGACAGAAACATCAGTTTTAAAATATAACATCCCTTATCACAAGCTAACAGCTCGAAATCGAAAACTTGCTTCACAATACTTAACTCTACTATGTGATGGATCACCTCTGCAAAACTTCGATTCACTATTAGCGCATCAGCAGGTATTTACGGACGTAATCTATTCAATAAAGTACCTATGAGTTATTAATGTAAATTACCTGGGTTTTTAGGAGATCATTCAAAATAGTTTCGTACGTAGGCTCCGGGTGATAAACAATCATTCTTCCGAACAACAAAATCGTAATAGCAAAGAAACAGTAGTAATTACAGCTTATTATTTTAAATGTATCATTCATTAAAAAAACTCAATATTTTTGTATCAAACTGAAATATTAGTACATACTCGAAACAAAACTTTTCCTTTCCAACAAAATCCATGCACACACCTATATAACTTACCCTTGTTTCGCGGATATTTGGACGAGCCAGTAGTTCCAGACGTATATTGTGCAACTGCCAAATCCGTTTCTTTCTTTCAAAACTAGTTCAGTAGTTTCAATTAAAATTTGGAGTTTAGTCTGTAACAAATTCTAACGATGTGGATTATTCATTTATTTCACAACTTACTTAAAAACTATTTTACCAAAGTTAATATGTGTAAATGACACTCTCCCGCGAAATTGTAGGCCAAACTCAATAGCATATATTATTACGTATGTCCGCGATAAATATACCATAGTAATAAACCTACAATAGAAAGAGAAAAGAAAATTTATATATCATGCTTTAAGTAAATCTAGTCTAGAAAACAGAGGGTTCCGTATCGTCAATCATAGGCACTATAATTATGTATCCAATATGAAAAGTATTAAAAAACATAATTTTATTACCTATTTGTTTCTTTTTTTATAATCATTATCCCGTAATCTTCCACAGCTGAACATACGCTATAGATTGTCAGGAAGAGACTAATCAGCAATAAGACCGCTGCCGCGCTGATTGATTTCGCTCTGTTTTTAACGAAAGAGAGGAGTGTTATAAGTTTAACGTATCTGTGTAACTGTCTGAGGCAGTATTTAGCTGCTAAACGGCCGGTCCGATTTTGGTTTTGTTTTTTTTATGATGGTAATTAATGTTACCCCGAGGGTTCTTATTGCTAATAACACTCGGAGTGTTTAATGAAAATCGGTTCAGCCATTTGAAGATTAGCTTTTGTAGTGGATGAGGGGACCAGATAAACTTCCTGGTCGATTCGATTAAGGTTGTGCTGCGTATCCCTGAAAATGCTAACGTAGTGCTTTCCTCATCTATTGAAACATATTCTACACATTCATATTGTTTGGTTTTTGTTTGGAATATTTTAAAACGGTAAATTTGAAATAAATAGACAACAAGTTTACGATAACTTTCAGTTTGTGATTTAATCTTAACTATTCTTACCACGTAACGAGTACAATTTGACTACAAGATGTTGAACAACCCACTTTATATAATGAGTGATCAAGAGACATTACTACCAGCTCATTGTCATTTCGGGAAATACATGTTAGATTGTCTACGTAATTACAGCGATGAAATTGCATTGGTAAGTACCTAATATAAATGTTTTTTTTATTCTTTCTGACGAAACCTGATACCTAACAAGAAGCAAAATTAACTGCATTTTATGAACAGGTTAACTCGGAAACAAACAAAAGTATAACGTACAAGGAATTCACTCAGTATGCAGTGGATTTGTCGTACGGCCTCCACCAGTTGGGAGTGAGGAGAGGGGACGTGGTGGCGCTGGGCTCGGAGAGACGCCACGAGTTCCTGCCGACCATGCTGGCTGTAGTTATGACTGGAGCTACCTTCACATCTCTAGACTATGACGAAGGCCAAGGTGATAAACTTTTCCATAAAAAATATACTCGTAGCATATAGCATATATAAAAATAAATAGATGAGTGGAAACCACTAACAGCCGATCTAAAGTGTCCGTTTTACCCACGATGAAATCTTTTTATATCCTCAAATGTATAAGAGTAATGTGAATTTTCAATCTTACAGTACCCTTGCTGCAGAAGTTGAACCAAATTAAGCCGAAGTATTTCATCCACACCGACCTTTTCTGGCAAAGATATGGCAAGATGATGAAGCCGCTGGACTTTATAGAAACTTGGATAAGTTTAGATGATAGTGCAGACACAGGCATTCCTGTATCCACGTTGATGGAGACAAGTGTGGACGTGAACTTGTTTGAGCCTATTGAAGTGGACGGTAAAACGGATGTGGCAGTTGCACAATATACGTCTGGAACTACTGGCACGTCCAAGGTTGTATTGAGTAATCATATCAATTGCATTTTAATGTCGGCAAAACCAGGGTAAGTTATATGGTCGCGTGTTAGTACACACGATCACTTTGTTGTTATATTTTGGATTATTCTTGTGGAAGAGTTTTTTTCGAGTACCTACTAATATTTCAGTTTGATACAAATAATTTATTGAGCAATAGATATTTTGTAATGTATACGTATCGGTTAATTCTACAAATTATGGTTTATTTCTAGCTTAATGAAAGATACATTTAAAATAATGAGCTGTAGAGCGACTTGGACAAGTAATTATGACTGTTTCTTTACTATTACGTTTTTAATGTTCGGACGAACGATTGTTTATCACCCGGAGCCTACGTACCAAAATATTTTGAATGATATCCTAAAATACCAGGTATGTACGTAATTTAAATTAATAAGTCATACTTTATTCAATTATATACGTCAATAATATACAGGGTGTTGCAAAAAGGGTAAACTAAGCCGAAACCTACATGTGCAGCATGTTATATCTAAGCCCGAAAATGAAATCAGAATTTCAAAATTGGCGAAAATAAATTTTAATTTTCCATAGACACTTTGTTGGTCACGTGACTTTTTTCTATGGAAAAGATTTTTTCGCATAGTATAGCCTTTTTGCAACAACCTGTATATTTGTATAATGTATCTAAGCAGTCTCAAGTTTACCAATAATTTTCAGGTCAACTTCGCAGTTTATGAACCTTCCTTTTTGACTTTGCTTTCTAAACAAGAAGATGTAGAGACGACAAAATATCTGCAGGTTTTTTTTTCATCCGGCAGCGCCCTACGCCGAGAAGTTATAAACAAAATTATGGAAAGGTAACTATAGAATTATTCGTGAATAAAGTGTATTAACACGTAAAAGAGTTAGGTACCACTCCTCACTACAAATGGAGCATTCAGCGAGAAGGCGGTGTTTGTGAAACTTGGAAATCAATATACCTACCTACCTACAATAAACAATAATGAATAATAGTTTAGCTTAGTATGCCTGCCTTGTAACCACTGTAACCATCAACCTCATTGAATGGTGTTGGTGGTGGTGTGATGTACCGATTCACGATCAACAGGGCCCATGAATTGCATTTTTAGGGTTCCGTAGCCAAAATGGCAAAAACGGAACCCTTATAGTTTCGTCATGTCCGTCTGTCCGTCTGTCCGTCTGTCCGTCTGTCACAGCCGATTTACTCGGAAACTATAAGTACTACAGTGATGAAATTTGATGGGAATATGTGTTGTATGAACCGCTACAAAAATATGACACTAAATAGTAAAAAAAAGAATTGGGGGTGGGGCCCCCCATACATGTAACTGAGGGATGAAATTTTTTTTTTCGATGTACATACCCGTGTGGGGTATCAATGGAAAGGTCTTTTAAAATGATATAAAGTTTTCTAAAAAACATTTTTCTTAAAGTGAACGGTTTTTGAGATATCAGCTCTCAAAGTCGTAAAAAGTATGTCCCCCCCCTCTATTTTTATAACTACGGGGTATAAAATTCTAAAAAAAATAGTGGTGATGCATGCTAATTAACTCTTTCAACGATTTTTGGTTTGATCAAAGTATCTCTTATAGTTTTTGAGATAGGTTGATTTAACTGTAATTTTGCTGCTACGGAACCCTTTGTGCGCGAGCCCGACTCGCACTTGGCCGGTTTTTTATTTTAATCTTGCAGATCTTTTGCTTAAGAAATGTTTCCTAAATATGAATTTTAAGCTTTGTTACAATGTCTATAAAAACAACCCAAGGTTTCAAGGTCATTGGTTTTATTTGGTTCATCATCATCATCATCAGCATATAGCAGTCCACTGCTGGACGTAGGCCTCTCCCAAAGCACGCCACTGGATGTAATCTTTAGCTTTATTTCGTTGCTATTGATAAGATTTGCTCTGATTTAGATATCCGAAGTTACAATTGCTGCAAGGCTACGGAATGACAGAAGGAAATCCTTTGTCTTTTGAAAAGCCAGATTTTTTCGGGAACCGACTCGGAAGTGTGGGGAAACCCTGCCATTATACGACCATAAAGGTATATTTCAACTTAATCCTTACAATTTGTTATTTTTATAAGTCTCATAGAATTGAAGTTAGGTATTAATAATAAAATAATCATTCAGTTTATTTACTTAATGAATATTTTTTATCTTCATTTAGTACGTAAAGCATATTAAATGTCTTTTCTCAGATAATCGATCGGTCATCAAGACGCGTGCTTGGTCCGAATCAACAAGGTGAAATATGGTTCCGAGGACCAGTGCTTATGAAGGGATACTTACACTACAAAGATGAAATACTGGATACCGAAGGATTCTTCAACACCGGGGACTTGGGCTACTACGATGATGACCACTTTCTCTTCGTTGTCAACAGAGCAAAAGACAGCATTGTATACGATGGCTTTGAGGTATCAGATTTCGATTTCAAATTATAAGTAGCTACCTACTTACATACATAAGTTCTTAGCCAATAAAGAAACAAACCTAAAATGGTGGCATTAAATATTCCCCAGGGCGGGTAGAGCAGGCTTGCACATCTTATATCTACCATTCTTGTTTGACACACGGTGCGAACTATAATCATACGTATAAATAACCGACTGGCATCCCAGGTGGGAGTAGTGGACCTGGAGAACCTGCTGCTGCGGCACGGGGGCGTGCGCGAGGCGTGCGTGGTGGGCGCGCCGGACGCGGTGTACGGGGACCTGCCCGCCGCCTTCGTGGTGGCCGCGCCCGGCGCCCCCGCCCCAGCCCCCGACGAACTGCGGGCATACGTCGACAGCCTGGTACTTACTAGTTTATTACCCGTACCTAACTTCATTATTTGTATTCGACAAACTTTCCCGCTCCTCTTCACTTTGCTCGTCGTTGCACCTATCTGGTCATCAGGTTTTGGTGCTAGGGGTTTTGACCATGAATTCAACAGAGATTATCTAGGTACTTACTTTTTTGTTATTGGAAGATGTGCAGACGAAGGAAAAGCGCAAGGCGTGTTTTCTTACAATATATTTGATCATTTATAAATAAAATTAGATTCTGATTGATATAAAACTTTGTTCCATGCAGGTGGCGCCTCACATGCGGCTGAGCGGCGGAGTGCGGTTCCTCGATGCTCTGCCGAAAAACAAACGAGGGAAGATCCTGCGAGAATCACTGAAAAACTTGCTGATTGATGAGTTAAAGACAGATGGCATAGAACAACGCGGACTCGGGTGTACAGATGGCATGGCAACTAAAACTAGAAACAGTAAAACCGGTTAAATTTTTTTATGTTGAATGCAATTTAATATTTGAAATGATTATTTTATTTGAAATATTAAATTGCAGAAACTTTGTTGGTCACGTGACTTTTTACTATGCAGAATAACATATTTTTTTGCGAATTTTTCAGTTTCGGGCTGAGATATACCATGCTGCACATGTAGGTTTCGGCTTAGCATACCCTTTTTGCAACACCTTGTATATCATACTTACTTTAATTTAGATTAATCTCATATTTATATTACTATGCTTCATGTTGTTATTAACATTGTTTACCGTATTTGTAATATTATTTTAATAAAGATATTTGCTACAGTTATTGTTGCTTCATTTCGACTCTGGGGCCCTATCGCGAAGTCGAAACGAAATAACATATTCTATTCTATTCTATATATTATATTAGAAAAGAAAAGAAAACAAGTTTCCGAGAGGTACACTGTGCCAGTGTGAGTTGAGCCTTACGAGTGCCTGCTGATGGGCTAATAGTGAATCGAAGTTTTGCAGCGGTGATCCATCACATAGTAAACTTAGGTTGAGAAGCAAGTTTCCTAATTCCTGCTGATATTTAAAAACTATTTCATGTACCTAAGTACTTACAATATGGAAATATTGTTGTTAAATCATATTATTTCACTTGATAAAGAAAGAAATACTTATACTTACCGATAATACCATGATTATTGAAGTCCAATATAGTTGCGCTCCGCTTTGCTTTTGACAAAAAGCCGCTGCCGCTACACGAGTTCGTAATCAACGTAGATAAACGTCACGATATCGCGATTTGACATAAATAATGCGATGTTTGATGGAACGCGCATAAAACTTTATCAATATCGATAACGAACCCATATAGCGGCCGCCAACATAACCTAACCTAACCTCCTCGCCATCAATGCTCGTCATCACGTCACACCTATCTTTAGGACTTACCTTTGCCCAATGGGGTTTAACGGCATTTGTTATAATAATAAGCCCCAGTTTCACCATAGACTTTAGATCATTAACACCACTGTTACATTGTAATGTCATTAATTATACGTCATCTCCATATTAAATTCTTGACAGATGTGTCAAAGTCAACAAGTAATCCCTTGTTATGATCTAACAGAGTATGGTGAAACTGGAACTAAAGGTTTCCGTGATCATTTGATATATTAGTCATTTTCGGTACTTATGTAGGAATAAAATATTACAGTTTTTACAAGCAAGTATATTATTTTAATTAATTATGGTAAACACTAAGGTTATACAAAAATAAATTGTACGAATAAAAGTTCAAAGTTTCGAAATTAAGCGAAAAGAGTACCTATTGGGTATTACAGGGGTAGTCAGAGTCGCAGTCGACTCGCAAGCGAGCCACTTGTTTTAAGGCAGGATTCGAACCCACAGCCTTTCGAATGAGAGCCGAGACCTTTACACTACAACGACTCTGAGTTGTATCCCATGTAAATCTTAAGGCGAAATGATTATTCGCTCATAATTATTATGGCGATCAGTGTTTTGCGAAATGCATTTCGAACATTGTATGCATATAATTTATTAAGTACCTATATGTAGATTATAACATAATATAATAATTTCAAATATTAAAAAACATTCAACATATTTTTTTAACCGGATTGACTGTTTCTTGTTTTAGATGCCACGCCATCGGTACACCCGAGTCCGCGTTGTTCTATGATGCCATCTGTCATCAACTCATCAATCAGCAAGTTTTTCAGTGATTCTCGCAGGATCTTCCCTCGTTTGTTTTTCGGCAGAGCATCGAGGAACCGCACTCCGCCGCGCAGCCGCATGTGAGGCGCCACCTTCAAGGAACAACGTTTTATTCATGTTTTACTAAGTAGATTCAGATTTTAATTTTGTTTATAAATTATCAACTATTGATAAGATAAGATAAGATAAGATAAGTTTATTTATTCATAAGAAAACACAAAAAAAATTTAATGACAATACACCGCCAAACTGCAAAGCAGTTTATTGGCAGTTATAAGCTCTCACTCATAATATAACTTAACTAATAAACTACTTAATAAACTAAGTTCTATTCTATCCTATTATAAGTACCTACACTTATAATAGGATAGAACAGAACCGGTTTCTGCAATCCACAATTGCTCTTTATGCAGAGCGAACGGACAACGACACGGACAAACATCTGCCTGTATTAAACACTATTTTAAAGGAGGTTCAGTTAATAAGTACCAGGTTGTCGACGTATGCTCTTAGCTGGTCCGGGGCGGGCGCGGCGCCGGGCGCGGCCACCACGAAGGCGGCGGGCAGGTCCCCGTACACCGCGTCCGGCGCGCCCACCACGCACGCCTCGCGCACGCCCCCGTGCCGCAGCAGCAGGTTCTCCAGGTCCACTACTCCCACCTGGAATGCCAGTCGGTTATTTATAGGTATGATTATAGTTCGCACCGTGGGTCAAACAAGGATGGTAGATATAAGATGTGCAAGCCTGCTCTACCCTCCCTGGGGAATATTTAATGCCACCATTTTAGGTTTGCTTCTTTATTGGCTTAGGACTTATGTAAGTAGCTACTTATAATTTGAAATCGAAATCTGATACCTCATAGCCATCGTATACAATGCTGTCTTTTGCTCTGTTGACAATGAAGAGGAAGTGGTCATCATCGTAGTAACCCAGGTCCCCGGTGTTGAAGAATCCTTCGGTATCCTGCATTTTGTCATCGGTGTGGGAGTATCCCTTCATAAGCACTGGGCCGCGGAACCATATTTCACCTTGTTGATTCGGACCAAGCACGCGTCTTGATAACCGGTCGATTATCTGTTAAAATAGTTTCGCAAAAATCTATTTTTTTAATCTTTAATTTTATTCTATGACACTTTTCATGTAAAAAATACCTAACATAGTACCTATAAAGATATTGCAATGTACCTTTATTGTAGTATAATGGCAGGGTTTCCCAACACTTCCAAGTCTGTTCTCTACAAAATCTGGTTTTTCAAAAGTCAAAGGATGTCCTTCTGTCATTCCGTAGCCTTGCAGCAATTGCAACTTCGGATATCTAAAAACAGAGCAAATTTAATCAATAGTAACCAAATAAAACCAATGTTTAGATATTGGGCGGTTTTTACAGAAATATAATCAAAGGGTACATCAAACCACAACCATCCGATAGGGTTAAGATTACAATGATACATCCGATTAAGTTTACAATGCCGACATACTAAGCTAAACTATAACAATAAAATAAATAATGTTTTACCTATTATACAATTTTATATTGTACGTAGTACTTCGCTTTCTCGCTGAAACCTCCATTTGCAGTGAGGAGTGATACCTAATCCTTCCACATGTTAATAATAGGCTTTATTCACTGATAATTATATAGGTACTATTACTGATAATATTTACCTATCCTTAAGTTTGTTTATAACTTCTTGGCGTAGGGCGCTGCCGGCAGAAAAAAGGACAAGCAGACATTTATTCGCCTCTACATATTCTTGTTTCGAAAGCAAAGTCAAAAAGGAAGGTTCATAAACTGCGAAGTTGACCTGAAATTATTACAATTATTTGTACACTTGGAGTAATAGTACAGAGACTACTGAGTAAGATACATTATACAACTAATCAATTACGGACGTAATGCGTGATGGACTAGGCCTAAAACCCTTCCTTCATTGGAAGGAGACCCGTGCCCCAGCACGTGATTGGTCGTGATGAATGAATGAATTGTGAGCGGACGATACTTATTCAATAAAGTATTGTTGTAAATGTTTAAACAAATTACCTGGTATTTTAGGAGATCATTCAAATTAGTTTCGTAGGTGGGCTCCGGGTGATAAACAATCATTCGTCCGAACAACAAAAACGTAATAGTAAAGAAACACTCGTAACTACTGGTCCAAATCGCATTACAGCTCATTATTTTAAATGTATCTTTCATCAAACTGGAAACAAACAAACACTAGAATTAACCGATATTTACACTATACAATATACATATATCTATTTATTAATAAACTTATTTGTATCAAACTCAAATATTAATACTCGAAACAATAAAAAAAACAAAATATACAAACAAGTGTTCCTATGTAGGTACTTATAGGTACGAATTCATCAAACTTACCCTGGCTTCTCCGACATTAAAATGCAATTGATATGATTACTCAAAACAACCTTGGACGTGCCAGTAGTTCCAGACGTATATTGTGCAACTGCCACATCCGTTTTACCGTCCACTTCAATAGGCTCAAACAAGTTTGCGTCCACACTTGTCTCCATCAACGTGGATAGAGGAATGCCTGTGTCTGCACTATCATCTAAACTTATCCATGTTTCTATAAAGTCCAACGGCTTTATCACCTTGCCATATCTTTGCCAGAAAAGATCAGTGTGTATGAAATAATTCGGTTTAATTTGGTTCAATTTCTGCAGCAAGGGCACTGTAAGATTGAAAATTCATAATCAGAACATTATTCTCGACTGATGATATGAAGAAGATGATACCTTAACTATATATTATTCTAACTCTACATTTGCGGATATAAAATGATTTTTTTTTCCCTGGCAACCCTACGAACCGGGTGTCAAAAAAACCAGCTGATTTAATTTATTTTAATATTACTAAATTTAATGTCTAATTACGTTTAAAACTAGTGTTAACTTAAAGAATATAGTGTTATACAGCTGTGCAAATGAAGACAAGCCTTCAAACCCTGAAATAAAACACTTACGGGACTCGGATATTTGAAGCAGAGGCACCTGTCAAAGTTCGAATTTGCCAACGGATATCTATCAGGGGAGTATTGTTAAAATTACATATTTTTACTAGTATTACTCATTTAAAATCATAATCACTAAATTATTTAATCATTATTCATTAGTTTGCTGCATACGTGAAATGTTTTTCACACTTCCTTAACCCACTTTTAGACTTTGTCATTTTCAAACTCTGTTGTTTTCATTTCTAATTTTCAAACTTTCTATTAGCTTTTGTATCCCTTATTCCCTATTATTACTATACCATAGTCTCCACCTACTTAATTGCTATTAGTATTAGTACTTCATTGAATAATGATCAAGTGATTGTTTTTTTTGGCTTAAAGTTTACATAATTCTAAGTCAATAATACCACTGAGTACCTATTCATTTAAGTAACATATTATGCATATTACTCCCTCCCCACCCATAGTTTGTGTTCATGACTACATTGTATATGATAACTAACAAATAAGTTACCTTTTGATCATTTTTACATAGACTTACAATATATCAAGTTTTGATTGGTTTGATCAAGTTATACCTAAAGAGGGTTATTTTGTATATATCTTGGATAAACATCCTCTCAATTCTACCTATCAACATACTAACGGGTAACCCCGGGTGGTTTCAGACATGTCGAGGATGACGACCCGGAAGGTGCAGAGCCGTGACCTGGAGATCCAGCTGAGGACAGCTTTGGAGGATCTCAAGGCATCTCGTGACCTCTCAAGCCAACTGATGGCAGAGCGGGAGGACAATGAAAAGGAATTTGATTCCCTTTTAAAAAAGAACTCCGACTTAAAGAATGACATAGCTGAAATGGACATCCAATACCAAGACTTGCAAGGCAAATGTGATGAGCTACAGATTGTACTTAGATCATACAAAGAGTGTCAGGATTTACATGAAGCTGCCTTGTCTAAGATCTATAGCCTAGAGCAGCAATTGGCTGAAGCACACGCAGAGATCCAGCAAATAAATGAAGCACATGCAAGCGAGGAAACAGATAAGACAATGGCATTGTACGATGAATTAGTCACCCTACACCCCACCCCTATGCCAACAATAGACCTCACAACTCCAAGAAAATCAACCAATATCACAGGTGCAAACAGGCTTAAAAAATATATTAAAATAAAGAAATATATCAGGAAGTCTGAGCGAGCATTGAAAAAGCATAAGACGCACCTTCCATTGACAAAGGATAGAGTGAGACTTCAACTACTGGTGAATAAATATGAACAAGAGATGTCAGACTACAACCAGAAGCTCGCAGACAACAACCAGGAGTGCGAGTTCAACATTGCCATGCTACAGTCTAGGCTGGCCACACTGAAGTCTGCCCTAGAACAGAGAACTGTGGAGTATGAAAACCAGCTGCTGGTGCTGAGTAGTGTGGGCTTAGTTCGGGTTGAGATGCTGCCGGAGAAGTCTTCACCTGCTGAAGCCACCACCAGTGGCGGCTGGTGCCTCAGATACCCGGTGGTGCACTTTATGGGTTTAGTAAATTTTGGAAGAAAAATAGATTAGGTACCTATTACAATTGAAAGTAAAAAAATTATAAGTATATTTTACCTTAATTATATTTTAAATCCATTCTGCGTTCCTTTTTTGACGCGAAATTGCCTCTCCGCCGAAACGAAAACAACACACGGAAAGCAAAATAAAGCATTTAGTCTCTCACATCCACATAACCATTTCTTTTTATTGTACATTTCACTTTTGAAAATTCAGGTATAAGTTTAATTTTTTGTTTTGCACTCCTGTTTTAAGATGAGAAAAGGCCGAGGCGGCCCAGCAGATTTAATGTCCAGTCTATTTTGAAATGTCCTATGTCCTATTGCTTTTTTTGAAGTCCATATTGTATTGTATTTTGCACTCATTTTCACTCACACACACACATATAGTGTACGAAATATTTACTACTTTCTTAGTTAATAAGTAATTAGAGTAACAAATTAATTACGTATTCGCGCGCGAAAGGTGAAACTGCGACAATGACATGACAAGTGCATCGTTCGTAGGTCACGCCACCGGTCAAGGCCGCCGCCCGCGCCTCCCGTGGCGTCATTCGTATGATTTCGGCAATTTCCGGTCGCGTGCGGCGCACGAATTTATCCTAGAACTGCATACAGTTTGTACTGAGCATCTTCCGTCTCACGCGTCGGGCGATTTCCATCCTGTTTCATACTACATGTAGGAGCTCTCTCCGTGCGACAATCCGAGCGCACGAGGCCGTTTTTGTTCAAGCAAAAATAAGATCTAATTCTTTCGCAGTAGAAATCAAAATAGGCGAGCTCGATTTAATTTAACTCGTAACGTTCGAATGATTTATGTAATTTCTGTTTAGAGTAGGTATTACGGTTGTTATATTGGTATTTTTGTGAAGTTTTCTTTAGACGTACCTAGTACCTACCTAGGGCGGCTTGCAGAAAAGAACCCGTAAGCATAGCTTTACTAAACGTTTCTTAAGACTAAACTGATTTTTATTTAAAACGATTTAAAACTGTCTTGCGCCATGGTTTTTCCAAAACGATTTAACAAAACTTAGTTTATGATATCATTCAATTTCTCATTCGGTCTATACGATTCGTTATACACTATTTGATTTAAAATTTTATAGTTTCCAATGAAGTAGGCTAATATTTTGGGTGAAATGAAATATACTCGTCGTCACATGTCAGTCCAGTCACCGAGTGTTACTGTCACTTGATAAACAAACAACCTGTGCAGTTACCGAAATATAAATACCTAATTGATACATTTTAAAAAGGAAGGTAAAAAACACCAACGGGCACCCAATTTTACATGTGACGAACGTATGCTTTTATGTAACCTCGTAGACAAATATAATTTGATAATTGAAAATAAAAAAACTGATGGTTAGACCGTAGCCGAAAAACAGAAGGCTTGGAAGATGCTGAGTAAAGAATAATATAACGCCAACACCACTTATATATGTACCCAGAACTACTGAGAATTTACTGGTAGGTACAAAAACCTGAAAACAAAGACGAAAAAACAGCACGCAAGTGAAAAAATGCAGATCTCAAGTAAGTTCTATTATTATATCTAGCCATATGGCTACTTACAAAATAAAATTGGCAATAAATTGTATAATAGTAGGTAATAAAGTATGTAGGTAGCTAGAGTACTGTGATTTACTCTAATTTTTATGACTGGATTTTTATGTTTGCAGATATACCTAGATAGCAAAGTTTTACACGCGTCTGTAGTTCAGACAGTGGAGCTCCATGGACAAGACTGGGAAACGGTGTCGGCTGATGTTAATCTCCCCCCAGAGGAATGCCAAACAACATTCAATATTTTAAGTAAAGAAGCGAAACAATCATCAAGCAAAATAAAACAACAAGCCATATTTTAAGATTTAGGTACCTATATAATATACAGTGGTAATTAATAATAATAAACATGTTTTTAAATCAACTGTTGTTTGGTACTGGTGACGCTATAACCTTGCAAAATAGTTATTGATCAGCGAAGTTCTTGCATTGTTCCCAGACTGTAAGGCACGAGAAGGTTGGTCTATATACATTGTTGTGGTATTTTTTGTAAGACGAAAGCTTTTAATAAATTCATCATCTCGATAAGCACGAAACAAATCTGTTATTTTAGTAGTTAACCCTCCTATAAAAGTAAGGGGTATTCAATCATTTCTTTATCGTCGTCTGAGTAATACATTTTTGATCTTCTTCTTCTTCTATCGTGTAAATGCACTAAGCTTACTTCCTCCAGTGTTTTGCTACTCTTTTTGCGAGGTCATTGGCCTTCATCAGGTCTCCTTGACTGCACTTTGGGGCATTAGGGCACTCTATATGGTGTGACGTAGTCTGGAGGCTTCCGCAACTGCAGAGTGCTGGCATTGGCTGGGAGCATATCCCATCGCCTCAAACATTTTTGATATTACCGAGTAAGTTAACTAGAAATTCTAATTACTAACAACAAAACAACCAAAAACAATACTTCAAAGATTGCTTTTGACATTTGACAAAGGAGTTAAATCTCGATTTACGCGTAAAACCGAGATATTGCCGGTTTAATTTTGACGTTTCTCTAAATCGAGATTTGACACTAAATCGAGATCGGGCAAGAGGATTTTGCTGATTTACGCTTAAACTGAGCTTAAGTTGAACAAAATCGAGTTTTAAGACGTTCTTGCAAGCCGCCCCTAGTCTAGTATGGTATAGGAAGAAGGAAGGTACATATTTAGAAGGTTTTTAAATGGTAGTGCGTTGCACGGGCGCACTTAAGGTGCAGCCGCCACTGGCCACCACCGCATCTCCGGAGGCCACCACCACCACCTCGGAGGCCACAAACAGCATCCCGCTGGCCACCACTGGAGTCTCGGGGACCACCACCATCTTCCCGAGGGCCACCACCACCTCGGAGGCCAAAAACAGCATCCCGCTGGCCACCACTGGACTCTCGGGGACCACCACCATCCTCCCAAGGGCCACCACCACCTCGGAGGCCACAAACAGCATCCCGTTGGGCACCACTGGACTCTCGGGGATCACCACCAGACTCTCGGGGACCACCACCATCCTCCCGAGGGCCACCACCATCCTCCCGAGGGCCACCACCAGCCTCCCGACGGCCACGCCATCCTCAAGGGTCATCCAGAGTAAATCGGCTACAGCAGATGTTTTTCCGACCTCCAATAATAAATTACATAGGATACCCACCTATGCTCAGGCAGCTAGTAGAATAGTAGGTAATAAGCAGTTACCTAAGATGTCACCCACTTACTTGACAAGGCTTACTACTGATACAAGTAGTAGCAGTTCAGCCAAGGATTACAGCACAGTTGTATACTCCGATAGGCTTGGCAAGGATTTCGGGCACATGTTGGGTAATCATGTAACTGGAAATGTTGTTAATCATTGTTACCCAGAACTTTCATTCGCACAAATAGTACAACTGATTTCAGAGAGGTCGTACACCGAAAAAACTACTATATTAATTATGGTGGGAAATAGTTTAGGTGTGTCAAATTCTGATATAAATAGAAGTTTTGCTATATTAGAAAGCATTCCTGCAAAACATATATTTGTTTGTGCATTTCCTTATTCTTGCACACTGCCTGACAAATACAATTATATGACATGTAGCCTAAATAAAAATATGTACAATGCGTGTTATAAATCTGACTGTATCAATTTCTTTGATACTAATTTGTATGTAGATAATTTTAAGTTGACCTGGGACAGTTTATTTCTGTCCTTAAATCAGAAACGACGTTTAGCTACAGAAGTAGCTCCTCTTATTAACTCAGTTATAAGCATTATAACGAAGAAAACTTGTGTCCCTATTGACACCGTCAGTAGTAATACTGAAAATAGTACAGTAGATTTAAATTAGATTTTCAGACAACGGGAGAGCATCATAGCGTTGATATAAAGATTGATTCAGTTCACTGCTCTCTCGGCTCAAAACTATCGAAGGACAAGACATTTAAGAATGAATTTAAATTGGTACATCAGAATATTCAGAGTATTTCTTCTAAATTGTTAGAAATAGAACTATTTTCGGAAAAATTTAACATTGATTGTTTATGTATCACAGAACATTGGTTAGACGAGAATAAAATGATGTTCCAATTAAAAAATTACAAACTTATAAGCTGTTTTAACAGAAATATCAACGAGCATGGTGGGTCACTTATATTTCTTAAAGAAAATTGTAAGTCTCTTTCTGTTAAACACCATATAGAAATTTCATGTGCAGAGCTTAATAAGTATATAATAGTATGTACCTACAGGCCACCTACTGGTGATTTTATTACCTTTGAGACTGTCATGGAGGATGTTCTAAGGTTAGCTTCCAATAGTAAAAAGGAAGTAATAGTGTGTGGTGACTTTAATGTTGACCTATTAGGTGACTCTCCTAATAGGTCGAAATTGTTGTTACTTTTTAAATCATTTAATCTTTTTAATGTTTTTCTGGAACCAACTAGAATTACACCCACGTCAGCCACTTGTCTAGATAACATATTCTGTAACTGTGAGTTTAAAGACAGTAGTGTGATTAATTGCCTGAGGTCAGACCACAGTGGGCAGACCATTACCTTAGTAAACACTGACAAGTCAAATAAAACTAAGGTGAGATGCAGACCGATTACTACAAAGAAAATTGACAATTACTTGAAGAAACTAGACGAAAAACTTCCGAATGTTAAATTAGATTGCAATTCTAATGAGATGTATAGTAACTTGTTTAAGATAATAGCTGATGAGTTTGAGAGTAATTTTGAAACGAAGGAAGTTTTGATTGACAATAAAATTAAATTTTGTGACTGGGCTACAGAGGGTATTCGCAAAAGCAGGGCGACATTATATGATCTGTATGAGATGAAAACATTCATACTCCGACCTGACTTTCAATCTTATGTGAAGAAATATAGCAAGATGTATAAATGTGTCTGTCACTGTGCGAAGACAATTTTTATTAATAACAAGATTAAAGACTCTGCTAACAAATCTAAGGCCGTTTGGACTATTATTAATAACGAAACGGGGAAGAATCGAACACGCGAGAGAAATTTATCTTTGAAGGTAGGCAATGACATTATAACATCGAATGATGCGGTGGCGAGGGTCTTTGAAGAGTTTTTTACGAACATTCCTTTAGAGACTACGTGTAACCTAGATTCTTCGGCTGCAGCAGCTGAAACCCTGACGAAGGAGAACGCACCTTCAACCGATAAGGAATTTAAATTCAGATATATTAATACATTAACTATTATAAAAACATTTAAGTCATTAAATATGAAGAAAACTGAAGACTTGTGGGGAATGTCAGTTAAATTTGTTCTTTCTATTATTAATAAAATCGCCCCAATTTTGGCTAACATCTTTAATAAATGTATCGCTGAAGGTGTGTTCCCAGATCTTATGAAATTTAGTAAAATTATACCTCTGTTCAAAAGTGGGGATATGGAGGACCCTGCAAATTTCAGGCCTGTCTCGGTTCTTCCAGTTTTGAGTAAAATATTTGAGAGGGTCATACTCAGTCAGATGCTTTTGCATTTCAATGATGCTCGATTGTTTCATAGCCAGCAGTATGGTTTTACAAAAGGCAAATCAACAGCCGATGCCGGTACTGCGTTGATTAAGCACATATTTGACGCCTGGGAAGACCATCACGATGCTATTGGAGTCTTCTGTGATCTGTCGAAGGCGTTTGATTGTGTAGACCATCAGACTTTAATTTCGAAACTTAGATACTATGGAATAGGAGGAAAGGCTTTAGATTTGATATCTTCATATTTAGACAAGAGACAACAAAGGGTCGATATTAACAATACTAAATCACAGGGGGCTCATGTAAAAATAGGCGTCCCTCAAGGATCTATTCTAGGACCATTTTTATTCCTCATTTATATTAATGACTTGCCTTTTATGGTTGAAAAATTGACTAATATAGTTTTATTTGCTGACGATACTTCTTTGCTTTTTAAAGTTAAAAGAAGAGAAAATAATTTTAATGAAATTAATTCAATTCTATCTGACATACACGATTGGTTTACCGTTAATAATCTTCTATTGAATTCTAAGAAAACGAAATGTATTAAATTTACACTGCCGAATGTTAGACAATGCGATACTAACATTATTCTAGATGGGAATAAATTGGACCTAGTTAATGATACTGTCTTTCTTGGGATGACTATAGATTCAAAGTTACAGTGGGGACCTCACATTGAAAAATTGTCTGGAAGGTTGAGCTCCGCAGCTTTTGCTGTACGGAAAATTAGACAGCTGACCGACGTTGAAACCGCCAGATTAGTTTACTTTAGTTATTTCCACAGCTTATTATCGTATGGCATTTTGCTTTGGGGTAGAGCAGCTGATATTGAAACTATATTTGTATTACAGAAAAGAGCCATCCGCTCTATATACAAACTTGGTTCCAGGGATTCATTGAGAGAACTATTTAAAGAAATTAACATCCTTACAGTTCCATGTCAGTTCATTTTTTCCAATTTAATGTATGTACGAAAGAATATTTCAACTTTTGATACAATTGGCAGTAATCATGACATTAATACTAGGAACAAGCATAAGCTGGCTTTTCCAGCGATGCGTCTGGCGAAAGTTAATAAATCGTTTTTAGGGTACTGTATTAGATTTTATAATAAGCTTCCAGCAGAAGTTGCTCAAATGCCAGAGAATAAGTTTAAGTGTTACATTAAAGAGAAACTCAGTAAAAAAGCTTATTATAAAATTGATGATTACTTAGAGGACGTTAATGCATGGCTGTGATAAGTAGTTAGCTCTGCTCATATTATTATAATAATAATTATTAAGCTTATATGTATTGTATACCAACTAGTTTTAAGTCTTTTTTTGAAAAGATGGCTCAGGAGTTTCTTGCCTCCGTTCTTCTCCTTAGACAGAAAGAGCCCCCCCTTATCCGAACGGAGAGTAATTTGTAAAAATTTACGTTCATCAGAAAATTTTATATTTGTACGATGAATAAAAAAAAATGAGTTTGAGTTTGAGTTTCAGTGTGGATAAAACAGATATGGTTTCCAAGAGAACTGTTGGAAACTTCAGTGGGAATGCTGAACGTGACCTTAGTCTTGGACATATATTCTTCCTCAGGCCAATCCCCAGGAATGCTTCATGCAGTTCTGCGAGCATACACTGTACATCCGAGGCGTCTTCAGCCAGAATAATGATGTCATCAGCAAACCAAAGGTGCAACAGTCTGGCATTTATGTTTACACCTCTCTGATCCCAGTTAGAGTCTACATTACATTCATTCATTCAGTTTAAGCGCGTGTTCCGACCAAAACTGTTACCTCGTGTACCTGATCCTCACGATACGGGTACGCCTAGTGTGAGGATCAAACTAATTGTCATCATTTGTACAAGAACGCACTTGACATAACAAAACTGTAATTGTATAACCACATATATAAGTATTTTGTTTGTGTACCGTACCTACTTACTTATTTTATTTCTAATTTTATGTTCTGTTTTGTTGTTATGTTATGTTATATGAAATAAATAAATTTGAATTTGAATTTGACATGTTCCAGTACATTTGTGATGAGCTTGGGTGAGAGAGTGTCACCTTGGCGAACACCCCGTTTAATAATATAAACAGGGCGGGGTGGTAAGATTGGGCATAATGTCGGACCCACACAACTTTTATAATGTGCTATAATTTATAGATTAGTTTATCACCTTGGCCTTCGTCATAGGCTAAAGATGTGAAGGTGGCTCCAGTCATGACCACGGCTAGCATGGTCGGGAGGAACTCGTAGCGAATCTCTGATCCCAGCGCCACCACGTCCCCTCTCCTCACTCCCAACTTATGAAGGCCGTACGACAAATCCACCGCATACTGAGTGAATTCCTTGTACGTTATACTTTTGTTTGTTTCCGAATTAACCTGTTTATAAAATGCTGTTAGTCTTCGTATGAAATAAAAAAAATGTATAATATTATATTATGTACTTACCAAAGAAATTTCATCGCTGTATTTACGAAGACAATCTAACATGTATTTTCCAAAATTACAATGAGCAGGAATCAATGTTTCGCGATCACTCTTTATATACAGTGGATTATTCAACATCTTGTAGACAAATTGGACTAACTATACACTCGTATATCTGAAGTAAAAGCACAAACTGAAAAAAATCGTAAACCTGTAGTCTATTTATTTAAAATATTCAGTTAAATATTCTTTGTAATTATTAAACCACATAAACCAAACAATATTTAAATACTTACCTAGAATAATTATATGTTAATAGTTGATGAAAGCACTACGACGTACATAAATATCAGGGATCCATACGCAGCGCAGCACCAAATTAATAAACTACACAAAGCTATATTTTTGAAGATGGGTCTGATAATTTAAGTAACACGTTACGAAATTTGGAGTCGATCGGACATCATGAAGTTTATCAGGCCCCTCATCCACTAGAAAAGAACTGGTAATCCTCAAACAGAGCACTATCGATCGGCGTGGCGATGGTCTTATTGTTAATAGTAGTCTCTTCCTGACCACCAAACTAGCAGTTGAGCTGTGGAAGATTACGGGCTGGTGATGTTGATCATAAAAATAATTAAGAAAATTATGAGCCTAATATATTTTTTATAACTTTTCGAATTCGTTACATCAGCAGCTGTAAGTGAGCCAATGATTGACGATACGGAACCCTCTGTTTTCTAGACAAGATAAGTTAAGCATAAATAAATAACTTTTTATCATTTAATTCTATAGTAATAGAGTATTTCTTGTGGAAATGCTATTCAGTTTGACCTAGAATTTTACGGGAGATTGTCATTTACAATTTGTTTAAGAACTTAGGTCTCTTAATTTGCATACACTATGTAAGTTGTGTTATGAATAATCCACATCGTTAGAATTTTTTAAGACATCATAATGTCCATAAAGTATTTTCCAAATTACTTACTCAACTGTTTTAAATTGAATCGAATTTTCATACGTAGGTTAGTCGTATAAATAAATATAAATAATATTATCAATAAGCCACATAGGTATCGTTACAATTTGTTTAAACAGACTAAACAAAAAAAATACAAACTCCTGAACAAAGAACATGTTTTCCTAACCCCGACAGTATTAAATTCTTATTGTTGGTAAGTACCTGTATCATTTGTAACAACTAAATTTAAACAAGAAGATTTCAAAAGTGAAATATTCAATTATTTTTAACACAGACTTGACCATTTGTATGTTTACAAACAAGATCTGTTTAAGAAGGGTTAAAGATTTATTGTGCGGTCAACGGTGGCGCCCCCTGCGCTCTTTGAACTGTACGATACGAAACTTTAGTGCTGCTTACCAGTCGATTATCGATGATAATACATCGACAGGTTGTTAATTAACTTCATTTCCTTTGTATCCTCACATAGGTTTTATCACTGGGTTTTATAATTTTATAATTACCATTATTGGTTGTTATAAAAACAATAGTTATTATTTGTTACATAACACACGTACAGTTGTTCAGATACCACTTTTGCAGATGTGCTGTAGCACTAGGTTTACTTATTTATTTAAGTATTACGACTAGGTATCGATAGATATGATTTGATTTCAGGGGTGTACGAAAATTTACTTCCCGAGTGACGTATAAACTGTACCTACGAATAGTATGGCTTGCTATGATTCTTCAAAGAAGATTACTAATAATAGTTATTCTTAGAACTACTATCGATAGCAACACACAAAGAATACGCTACTGCACAGCACCCATTAATCTACTACTTGACTAAATAAATTCGCATCTGTCTCTCTTGGGGATTACAGAGATCTATTCTAATTAGAAAAGATCAAGTGTACGGTCGATACCTAACTTATTTAGGATTGATTACTAGGTGTTGCAGACAACACAGGTACCTATTTGAGGATCAGAAGGGCTCCCAAACTCCCAAACCAGTGTGTCCTTTTCTTACCAGACATAAATCCATAGAAGGGTAGGTATGTAGGTTTGACTATAACAATATTTGGATTTACCAATTAATTCAATTCGGAAGGCTGCCCGTCGGACGGTCACTGACGGCCATAACTTCTAATTAAATTTTAGTTGCGGAATATTTCGCCCATCCCGGATCCCGGTTTACTTCAGCCGCTCAAAATAACATCAATTGAGATGATTGATTTGCGAACAACTTCGATATTTCGAAATAGACGTTTAAATTCGATATTTTTGGTTGTGCTGTCTGCGACGCTTATATGTATAGTGGAGGGAATTGGATATGTTTTGATTTAATATTTCTTATCATTTGAAATTTAAAATGTTTAAAAAAGATTTTATTTTTATTTTGACAAAAAATACGTTATGGTGACCTATTTTGGCACGGAATTTATAAAATCTTTACTTTTGTGCCCTTATTCACATAAAGATAAAACATAATACGTATAATATTATATCATCTGCACTAATATGTTATGCTTTCGTGCAAATATGCAGTTTATTGTGACATTAAATTGATTCAACAGTCGTGTCAAATTAACCGTTTCGTACACATTCCTCTGGGTCACGTCGTCCGTTTATGTGAAATCGATCCGATTTATGAGACATCTAGTTTAATAGCTAAAGGACTAGCCGATAGCCATAAAGAGGGGTGAGTATTCTGACACATCGAACAGATAAAACATTATATCCGTTTTCTGCTCAATGAGTGACTACTGCTATAAAGGCGATTCCGTAAAAATCATTTTTAGTTCATTAATGAATCTTCATCACAACCCATCACGTCCCCACTGCTGGGGCACGGGTCTCCTTCCAATGAAGGAAGAAATTGATGAGATATAGGGATGTACCCACTATAAGTTTCTAACAGAATCACCTGGCAGAGCCATAATTATTACTAAGTAATTAACTATATTACAGAGCCGGCATCTGTAATGTAATCGGCATCATCAACGTATCTCGCAGATGAAGGAAGTACCTAAAACACGATAATAATATCATCTTAAACATTGATGCACCTACAGGCTCTTTTTTAGTATTGCGAGTTGCCAAACCCGACTGAACCCTCATAGTACCTACCTATCTGTATCCAATAAGCCAAACAGTCGTCTGGCTAAATAATTCAGTAAGCAGTAACAGGTAAGTGGCACTCGCACGGTTAGTACCCGGGGTGCAGGGAAGGCTGGGCGAAATCACGGCACTATTTTTATTGCGACTTATAAATTTCTAATTGCATAAGACACGTGATGTCGCTCCGTGCGATATTATTGACCCTCCCGTTTCGCATTCACATATTTATTTATTTTATTTTAGGAACCAACAGCATTGTACTTTGTTATGTAACATAACATATTACTTATGATAAGGCTAATTACAGTTTTCCCTGGAATACATTAACTTGTATAAACGTAATATATTTATATCGAAATATGAGAAAACAATCTGGTTGCTTCACTATTAATTATCAAAACTTTTTATGGATTTATTATAAAAAATATTTTCGATATCTACCTGTATAAGATAGGTAGGTATACTTATAGGTAATAATTACTCTCATTTATTAAGTCTTCATGATTACATTTTTATAGGAATGTACCTACTGTCGTCCTACTTATGCTATGTTGATTGTGTGATTAGTTTTCATAGTTTTCTAGGTTATTTTATTTACATGACGCAGGGAACTTCTATTCTTATTTAAATATTTGTCCCTGAGTGATTATATGTATTGTGTATAAGTATTAAGCATATCAAATACATCATTGTTAGTTTAAAAAGTACGTACTTACTGCAATTATAGCACTTACTTATTCTTACAAAGTTTTAAGTTAAGTGGAAAACAAGATAATAGTTTAGTTTGACGGTGATAAACACTGGGATTAGTTACCGGTTGTCCGTCGCTGACTGATTATGCTTAGCAGACCCTGACGTACTAGTTTACTATAGCGTACCGTATAATGTAACGGGCTTAGTGAAAATTTCTCCATAGTTGGTTATCTAACCGACAGAGATTGATTTATAAATTAAACGTCATCTCCATATAAAATTCATTACAGATGTGTCAAAAGTCAACCACTACTCCCTGGTTATGCTCTAACCGACTATGGAGAAATTGGCACTTAGTTTGAGTGTAGGTATTTGTGTAGGTGAGTCTAACGGACCAAACGGTTCACGAGAGAAGCCTTCCCGAGTGACGTATCGACTGTACCTTACGTGTATACAGTATATGGGTTCCCTTCCAGCCAGTAATGTATGTAAGCAAGGATATCTAATCAGTAATGATAATGACTATCAACACCGTAACAAACGCCTATATAAATAATGTAAGTATGTACAAACTACAAACTCAGTGATCGTAACTGATCGCTGAGGTAAAACAACAACTGACATGGTCAGCCATTGGATGGGTGACCAATTTCAAGTGGTGCTTTTTTCTGGACGCTTCCGTGCTTCGGACGGCACGTTCAGCCGTGGGTCCCGGTTGCTGCTTCGGCAGCAGTCGTAAAGCCTAGTCAGCAGAGGCCTTCGGGCGGCTTGAAAACATCTGACAGTCGGGTTGCCCACTTACCCGACAACTCTCTCAGCACAAGCTTGCTTGTGTTGGGGTCCACCAACCCGCACTTGGCCAGCGTGGTGGACTAGGCCTAAACCCTTCCTTCATTGGAAGGAGACCCGTGCCCCAGCAGTGGGGACGTAATGGGTCGTGATGATGGTGATGATGTACAAACTATTAAATAGGGGTTACCTCTAATTTAGGAGCAGTGGTATATAAGTCAGGTAAGCGGTAAGCGGTTCACAGCGGTTCACAATTAGCACATCTTTAGATATGTGAGCCCACCAACCCACTGTGGAACAGCGTGGTGGCACATGGTTCAAGCTTAGGAAAGCAGTTTAGTCCTTGCACATGCACAAACTCCATTCGAGAGAGCCAGGTGCAGGTACTTACTTACACCCCCACAGATAATAGAATTAAGGGGTCACCTCAAGCATACCTATTTCTTCATGTCATTGCTCGTCCGGGATTAGCGGGAAGGTCCGGGCCGGCACTTCGCATCTCCCGGACAGTAATATAGCGTATTAGCCCCCCTCTTACCTCGCGCGTAAACAACATTCTCTACGTCGCCCTCGCAAGGGTTAATAATGTACGGGACGCAGAGAGCAGCTCTATTTTCCACTTACACTAAAATTGTTTTGTCTCCATCGACATTGTCACTGTGTTGAATAATTCAGCAGCTGTAACATACGAGTTGAAGCAATTTGTTGAGATTTAATACGTAACTTGAACCTCACACGTATCTTTTGAGTTGGAAATCTCTTATTTTGCGTTTGGCACTGTGCTTAATCAGTCTTGCGTAAGTTCTTAGCAAAAACAATGATCTTTACTTTACCTATACCAATAGTGCTAATAATATATTGTACCTATATCTGTGTGTAACTATTATAAGTTATTAAGCTTGCTGTAATGCACTTTGCTAATTTACTAAGTGATGTGGTTGTGAAGCGTGGACAGTGGACATTCCACTGGCTGGCCAAGGGTTTGATCCGATTATCATTCAGCTAACGGCCTGCCATTTTGTCAGGACTCCAGGTCGAATCCTAGATAAGAGGATTTAACCCATTTACTTTGTAAAGCAGCTCTCGGGGCATAGTTTACCCATTTTAAGTCAGGTATGGTTAAATTTGCTGTAAGCTGTTGGTAAGTTAGTATTAATGAATAACTAGTTTGTCACATTATTTTACTTTTATTGTATAAGTAATTACTTATGTACTTAATTCATTTTTATTGGTTTAACTTAAAACTATGTATCTAAGTTCTTTTACCTAAAAGTACTTTCAAGAAACTGCTACAAGCTCAAAATCTCAACAACTACACGTTCTACTGTAGAACACCGCGTACTCCGGTTGTTCCACACATTAATTCCAAATCTAACCTAACTGCCCATGGAAACCGATACATGGTTGCCTATTGTAATAAAACCGCCCTTGCCTTCGGTATAAATAAACTTTACCTATTAACACGTCAAAATTGTTGTTTAACAACCAAGCCTACGATCCCAATTGGGGCTTAATGGACCATGCGAAATAGATTGCTTTATGAGATTCTGTGATGTGGTGGGTAACTAGGTCCCTAAATTGTAATAGCAGGTCCTAATGTTACAATCACTGTAGGCATCCACCGTTAGAGGGAAGTATGTAGATCTACGAGCCATAATTTTTAAAACACTAGCGTAAAACTCTCTTCCATCCAAAGGTTGTCTGGTAGGGATTGCTATAAGCAATTAGGCCGCCTTTTTATACTATTTTATATTTAAGTGTTGTTTTTTGTATTCTTTGTTCTTGGTGCAAATAAAGTGTATTGTATTGTATTGTAGAAATACTAAGCTTTTCAAAATGGCATTCTATTATCGAGCTTTTTTTACTGTCCTCTATTATTAGGTATCATACCGCAGCGCAGGAATAAAACTTCATTTAAAATGTCAACGTTATAGTTACTACAAGTACTGAATAGATGTCATGAAATAAATAAGTAATTCGCACTTACAAAGATGAAAACCATCCAGTATTGCCTTTATCTCTATTGTCGTTATAATAAAATATTTTACCGTGGTCCGTCATAAAAAAACATTGCCACTTATGTCATAATCATAACATAAACTATCCATTACAGACCTTTTGTCTTAATCTAAATTAACCCCCGAGCTCGTAAAGAAATTACTGCTTACTTCATAAGTTTCAATGTTGCAGCGATATAAGGAATAGCTGGATTCTATGTAACACTTTGAACGAGTATATATTATATTATGTACTATGTACCTATACGAGTAGAAGGTGTATGAATATGCTAATGTTGTTATATGTAGTATTTATGTAGCAATATGTCGGTAGTGAGTTTTATACATTTCATGGGTAAGATTCTTCATTAGAACACCGCCCTCGAATGGTATACGGTAGATCAACTAGTTACTAGTTACGATTATTTTCTGTGCTACTTTTATAATAGAAGTGTGACGATTGACTACTCACATTATTTTAAGATGATTCTAAGTAATAAGAACGTATTAAACGTCACTCAAAGCCTCCTTCCTATGATACGTACACCTTTCACCGCCAATCATTTTCATTCCATAGTTATCCTGGGAACTCCGTCTCTAGTAAGGAAGAACATAATACACAAGCATAAAGCAGCCCGGCGCCTAATTAGCCCGAAAATGCATTTCGATTCCCCCTACCCCCCCCCCCCCTAACCGAAGCAGCCTCATTCGTTATGCATTCAGCGCGCCATAATGCCTTCATTACCCAGTTTAAAGTATTAAGCAAACTCAACGTCGTCTCACCGAGATTTCTTAAAGTGCTTCGTAGATTTTGCTTCGACTAACTGCCAACCTCAGAAATGTTGTGAGTCAAAACAATTTGCCTACTGCGATGCGATGCGCTGCCCGGGACCGAAATTACTTGATTTAATAATTACGTTGAAATAACCGTTGCGCAGTAAACTAAATTCCGAGAGTTTCTTGCTTTGGTTCTGTATGTGATACACCACCTTGTCCGTATTGGTAATCAAAGGTCTGAACGGTTGTCATTAAACTTGACTTTTTGTAATCCTGTAAGTGACATATTTTAATTATTTACTGAGTTTGTAATAATACCTAAAATATAAAAGCTATAACAAAGGGCCTATAACTGGAATAATGCGAAGAATTCTTGCGAAATGATTATTAAAACTTATTTTATGGATAACAAAGAAGTTATAAGGAGTGCTAAATAAATGAATAATCTGATTATACCTACCTAGGCCTGTATAAAGTATGTTAATATAACTGAGATTTGAATTTACAAATAGGTGTAAATTTGGATTACGTTAATCACTTGATAAGTACTACAAACTAGGTGATTAAAAGATTGGATTTGCTTTTTCTAGTACTAGCATGATGGGAAAGTAGCGAAGGTAAGAACTAAAGAGATATTAATCCTATGTATATTTATTATTTATTGAGTTTTTATTAGTATACCTACAGTTTTAAGAATAAAAGGAATACTTATATAAAGAATAAAGGAATAAATTAGCATTATGTTTCAACATAGGTATGTTTGCAGAAGGGTTTCATCCCCAAAAATGATAGAACCACATATACTTAAGTATATATTTTTCTCATTACAATACAACCAATCAATGTGTGCGGGGTGCACCTATTCTGGTTGAGGGAAGTACGGCGGGCAGGGATCAGGAATGAAAGACTTCTATTCTGTTCACCAGTCAGGAAGTGAGAGAGCTAGAGCTGTTGCTTGCTTGTTCTTCTTCTTGTTCTTTCTTTGCTGTTTGCTTCTTAACTGAATGACTGTGAGGCGCAAGCGTCGCCTTTTATACCATTCTCTACGGATGATAGAGTATTCCAGAAAGCTCTAGAAAAGACTTAATGTTCTACTTCTTAGTAGAAATTTCTAGTTCCGTGCTGCCATCTATTGTTGAATAGATGAACTATATAGTTAGGCTACTTCCTACTAGATGGCGCTAGTTTCCTCACTTCCTGAGAATGTTTTATTTACTATTAAGTGACAGACACAGACAACTATTTCCTATCTATTCTTGTCCCGAACATTACTCCCGCCGTGCATTGACGCCGTGGTCGTCATTGCAGATCTCGGTGAGGGACGTCTGGCTCCGCAGGCTCGGAGGGCAGGATGGCCAGCTCGCTCGTCGCTCCCTGTAGGCTCTATCATTAGTTGTTCTCGGCGACGGCGGCGGCGGCGGCGGCTGCGGTGGCGGCTGCGGTGGCGCGGCGGTTGTCTTCGTTTGTGGCATTGATCTGTAGCTGTAGTCTGGACTACACTGTGGGGGCGCCCTTTGAGTCTGTGTACATCTCGCGTAGCTGTGCTGCTCACGTTCATCTTCGATGCCCATCGTCTGTCGTGGACTGTACTATGATCTTCGATTGAGGCGTCGCGACGGGCGGCGTAACGGCGACATGAACGTGAGGCTTCTGTTTGTTTTGTACACTTGGCGAGAGTACTGGTGGCGCGTCCTTCTAAGTTGCTGTGGGGGCGTGTGGGCACGATGAGTGGCTCACGCAGGTCATCTTCACGCTTAGTCAGGTGGTTGACTCTATGGTATTTCTTGTCCACCGTTCTCGTGTGCGCTCCGTGAAGAACCCAGCCTAGAGGCGTGTGTGAGGCGACGGGTTCATCTTGCTGTCCTTGTCGCACCTCGCTCGCGATGAGAAGATGACAATTGTCTTGACCGATGAGGATCTTTGGTCTTGCTGCTTCGTATTTCAGCTGCTGTGCGATGTCACGCAGATGAGCACAATTTCGCAGATCTTCAGATTTCACCGTCTGCGCGGAGAGTCGTATGTTGTCGATAGTCCGTGCGTTAATCTTGTACTGTGTGCGTTCTCCCTGTAGAGTCACTTTGACGCGGCGAGAATGGCAGGCGTTCATCTTGGTGTCGGCGATGGCGGCTATTTTGAGCGGCTCGATGGGGCCCGTGAGGCCCGCCTGTTTCGCTATGGCCGCGTCTATGAGCGTGACGGTAGAGCCATCGTCGAGCAGAGCGTGCGTGTGTACCTCTCCCGCCGGTCCGACGATCTTGACAGGTAAGATCTTCAGGTACGCGTGTGTTTTGCGCGGCGACCACACCGACGATACTGTTACGCTATTCTTCGTTTCCGGTCCGGTTTCTGTTGATCTTGTGAAGTGCAGCAATCTATGATGGAAGTAATTGCAGCCATCTTCTCCGCAGCGGATTCGCTTGCAACTGTGGGTTTTACTCTTGTAGCGAAGGCATCGGAAACATAGTCGCTGCGATTTGGCTATTTCCCATCGCGAGTTCACATCTGTTTCTTGGAACTCTGGACACTTATTGATGAGATGTCCTTCTGTAGCGCAGTGGCGGCATTTTACTATTTTTTCTATGACTGTGGCCGCTGTAGTGTAAGCTCTCTGCATTCTGTTTTGACTGTGCTCTGTGGGTTCTGTCTCTGGCTGTGCGTAGGGCCCGCAGAGGTCGGCTTCTCTCTGTAGAAATCTGGAGAGCTTCAGTAGGTCCGGCTCTTCTGTAGTTTGAGTGGCGGCGTAGTCGAACCATCGGTAGCGTAGTACGGGCGTCAGCTTCTCTATGGTGATCTTCGTGGCCTCCGGGCTGTAGAGGTAGTGTATGCGGTCGAGAGCGCGCAGACTGGCGACTACGTTGAGCACGCGGCTGGCGAACACGCAGACATCACGCGGGTTGTCCGTGAGGCGCGGCAGCGCACGCAGGCGGTCGAGTTCGGACATGGCGATGGAGTCGGGGCGGCCGAAGCGAGACTCCAGGGTGCGCATGATGTCTGTGGCGCGTGCATTCAATATTAGCAGGTTCTCGACTGCTTCCTTGGCTCTCCCTCTCAGGCTTCGTCGTAGTCTTGCCACGTTTTCAGTCTCGGTGAAGTCCTCTGCTGTTTCGTAATAGGCGGCACGGAATGACAGCCACTCGTGTTGAGAGCCAGCGAAGTACGGTAACTCCGTGTGGTAGCGTGGTGTAGCTCGTTGTCCGGCCTTCGCGGTGAGTGCTATTGCAGATGCCAGCTCGGAGAGGTTGATTTTCTGTTGCTGACTCGCTGCGGCTGGGACGTACTGTTGCGGTTGGCTTCTTGACTGTAGGGCTTCGTAGTAGGTACCCGCTTGTGGGTACGATGAGTGAAGCGGCAGCACGGCGTCAGTCGGGTAGGCCGCGGCGGCGGGGGCGGCGTGTGCAGGTGCGGCGGCGGTGGCGGCTGCATCGGGGGCGGCCGCAGCGACGGGGGCGGCGTGTGCAGGCGCGGCGGCAGTGGCGGCTGCGACGACGGGGGCGGCCGCGGCGACGGGGGCGGCGTGTGCAGGCGCGGCGGCAGTGGCGGCTGCGACGACGGGGGCGGCCGCGGTGACGGGGGCGGCGTGTGCAGGCGCGGCGGCAGTGGCGGCTGCGACGACGGGGGCGGCCGCGGCGACGGGGGCGGCGTGTGCGGCGGCAGTGGCGGCTGCGACGACGGGGGCGGCCGCGGCGACGGGGGCGGCCGCGGCGACGGGGGCGGCGTGTGCAGGCGCGGCGGCAGTGGCGGCTGCAACGACGACGGGGGCGGCCGCGGCGGCGACGATGACAGGGGCGGCAGCAACGGGGGCGACACCGGCAGGGGCGCAGGGCGCAGGCGGCGGAGCTTGTAGCTGTGGTGGCACTCCCGTTTGATCCAGCCACTCTTCTACCTTCCAACTGTCAGACGCGTATTCCGACTGCTCTTCATCTTCGTCTTCACTACTTTCTGCTTCCAAGACGGCGATGCGTGCGGCGGCGAGCTCGAGTTGTATTCTCAGCATCTCTTCCTTGGCTCGAGCTATTCGCAGCGCACGCGCAGACTTGCTACTCTTCGACTTGCACTTCTGTGACGACGCGGCGACGGGCTGGGGTTTCTGTGACACGGCAGCAGCGGTGGTGAGAGCTTCTGCTCCGGCCTTCTTCACGGCAGCGGAAGAGGTTTCTGTGGGCGTGGCGGAGACAGAAGCGGCGGCGGCACCGGCAGCGGCAGGCCCAGCGGCATCGTCGGCGGCCTCGATACCGGCAGCGACAGCGGCGTCGGCGGTGGCAGCGACAGCGGCGTCGGCAGCGGCAGCGGCTTCGGCGGCGACAGCGGCTTCGGCGGCGGCAGCGGCGACGGCGGCGGCTCTCGTGGTGATCGGCATTCTTGATCCGACTTCCTGCAACGACGAAGTATCCGGCTCCGAATGACCAAATTTGCGGGGGTATTCCTTCTTCACGGCAGCGGAAGAGGAATGAAAAAGCTTCGTTGCGATCACCGGCAGGAAATGAGAGAGCTAGAGCTGTTGCTTGCTTGTTCTTCTTCTTGTTCTTTCTTTGCTGTTTGCTTCTTAACTGAATGACTGTGAGGCGCAAGCGTCGCCTTTTATACCATTCTCTACGGATGATAGAGTATTCCAGAAAGCTCTAGAAAAGACTTAATGTTCTACTTCTTAGTAGAAACTTCTAGTTCCGTGCTGCCATCTATTGTTGAATAGATGAACTATATAGTTAGGCTACTTCCTACTAGATGGCGCTAGTTTCCTCACTTCCTGAGAATGTTTTATTTACTATTAAGTGACAGACACAGACAACTATTTCCTATCTATTCTTGTCCCGAACACAATGTTGATAATGAGCCCCTGAATCCTTAACTAACAAGCTTTCTAAATGAACGCACGAAAACATCTATTAGAGTTAGAAACAAGTCGTATAAAATCACAATAGCATTGGGGTATCACCTGGCAAATTTGTTAGTTAACTTTAATGGACACGGGAATGAAGATGGTAGCTTAGAAAGGGAGTTTTTCCCTCCCTTTGAACATCAATTCTGAGGTGGTAATGGGTGGAATTAGAACCATGCTTATGAGTTTCATTAGGTCTACTTCTACAGACTGAGTATGTTTGTTGTTTGAAGTTTCGGTAACGATAGGATGTGTTTGTGTGGTATTATCTATCAATTTCATACAAGTTGTATCAGAATTTAACAGCCAGATTAATTTAATTCACATAAAAATATACCTAAGTCTGTTAAGCAGTCAGTAATCAGTGACTGGCTCATCATCAAGAAGATGTAAGTATACATTATTGTTTCTTGTTTAACCTAAAGGCTAACCCTCAAATTCATATAACGTATTATAAATAAAATTTACAACAAGGTTAACATTTACTTTGAAACACGCCAGTTTCGACTCTTTACGTCAGTCAAAAAGTTGAATTTCGAATAACACAATGACAATTTTAAACCTATTGTAAAGTGTCAAAATGCTCTAAGAATTTGAGGAAAAATCTTTAAAAATTGCTCAACTTCTATTGCTTGTCCATCGTACTCTGAAGGATTGAACCCGAATGATTCATATAAAAACGTGCCATTATTACAAGAGACGTGATGCTCTTAGTAATTACTCGTAAAATATACCTAATGTGTGGCGGTTTTCTCACAGCTAATACCTACCGACAATATTCTGAACTAAATAAAATGGCTCTAGTTAAATTTCCTATGATTTGTGTTTATTTATTTATTTACACAATTTACAAAGTAATAATGTACAACCAGGTGGACTTAACGCTAAAAGCATTTTCTGCCAGTCAATCTGCAGGAGGTGCAGAGAGTGAAAAAGTGTTTAGGCATGGTATGTGTATTATCGATACGTTGCCATATTATTTATCTTACCTTACAACAGGTAAACTTGAACATGGTTTCCTCTGAAAGAGATTCGGATTTCCACAGTTTCATAGATATTTCCAATGTCCCACCTTCTCTCTAAGATGCGAGACACTGAGTGCCGTGCTCCACGTCTTGTAATTTATGTATGACTGCGCAAATGCCAATTTATTGCTGAGTAATGGCCCGTTTTGGGAATCTACAAATGGCCACCCGGCAAGGAAATGGTTGACTGTGCAAAATGTATTTTGTAATTTATTCATTGCTTCTATTTTATTAAACACGGGTAAAGGATTTGGTGTTAGTAGGTGAATTTATCACTTGTGTATACGTAAACTTATTTTGTGCAAACTCTGGAAGACGATTCTCACGTTGAACACACGCTCTGCATTTTGCGTCAATGCTTGTTCGAACGTTGATAGAAAACACGCACAGTCCCTCACTCCAAACGCACACACGCACGTTGATATCTACCCTTTGCTCACTTATTTATATATTCGTGCAATAAATAATTAAATAAAAAGAATGAATGCTAGACCGCGGTCAAGACCGTCGCTGCCTCTAGGCGTACCTCATCCAAAGGTTATCCCTGGCCATACAACGGGGAAACACAGCCAGGATTATGGGTACTTCTGGGTGGGGTGCATCAGAAGAGCGCTTATGTATATGCACATTTTTTATAAATATACTTAAATACTTATAAGTTTTCTTTTATTATTTGTCTATTGTAACGTAAATGTAATGTAATGTAAATGTTTGTCCCTCGTGACAAATAAATAATTAAATAATAACACATGAGTAATTCATTTTAATTCTGAGTTACGTACATATCAATATTAGTAAGATCATAGCCTACACTACAGCAACTATCAAAGCTTAGTGGGGCCACTGATTAATGTGACCGACAAGGCATTGTCCGTATTTCCTGACAGTGATTCACCATTAACTTAATTGCGTCTCTCTGTGTCTTGTAAACGGCTTACAATTCTCCACCAGTTTATGCAGATTACCCATATCCAGATTAATCCTTAGTGTTATTTTATTGAAGATCCGACAAAACTTTGCTAGGAAAACGAGACAATAATACCTAGGTGCCGAGCATAAGTATTAGTGGTATTAGTATAGGTTTTATAGGTTGCAAAGTGAAAAAGATTTCGTATTCATCTTTCATCTGCAAAAAAAATCAGCTATACATGACAGTTTCCACTAGAGGTTCCACTTTGTTTGTATATCACAAAACATAAACTTTCAGAGTTTAAGCTTTTCGTCTGTGCGGCGCAGTCGGCGACTGGTAACTCGTAAATGGGGGGACATCCTCAGTCCACGGTTTTCTATGGTGGTAGTGGTTATATAGCAGGGCAGTGGTAACAGCCAAGCCCTTTGAACTTAAAGCTAACACCCAACGCCAAGGGGGCCGGAAGGTTAACTTCAACAAATTGTATTTCAAAGTTGTTTACCTAGGAATACCCAAATCGCGGCATCTTTATTTATCTTGTTGATAGTCGAAGTCAAGACGCAATTTATTTGAGAAAATTAAGTTTAAAATTTTAATAGGCCGAGGCTTGAACCTCTGACCCTTTTATCCCGCGGTCTTGTTAATTGGTTTTTATAGAGGGCGCTTACGTCGCGTCGTTACGGAATTTGTAGGTATTTCAAGTTTAATGTTAGCAATAACTGGATTCATTGGTATTTATGTAGAGTAACTCTTCTAAAGTTGCAAATACTCTGTAAACATAGATATAAACTATCCAAAGTTAATAATACACAAGCTGTCCTGCGACTCTATCCCTTAGCTTAGCTTGGCCTTAAAAATAGATTTCTACTTATGGTTATTTATAAATTTACTTTTTTTCTGTTATCGGGATATTTATTTAATTAGGAAAAGTAAGCAATAATAACAGCACTGCCACCACCGCTTTCCACAAATAACAAATTTGCCCCCAGTTGCATAAGACTGTACGATGTAGGTATAGTGCGCAAAGATTCGGTTTAAGCATTTTGGGAAAGCAATTTTCCCTTTTTTTTTTAAAACACAGCGTGTTAATATAATTTTCTTTTTCCCGCTCCCGGACGGAACAAACAGAGAATGACCACTCCCATACAAGGAAAGAGGGCGGACTGGTCTTTAATTAATTAGAGAGAGTTTCTTTATTGTGAGGAAGTGCGGTGAGAGTTTTTCGAGATTAACCCAGTGTCAACATCCCGGCAGTTACGCCCACGTGATATGTGCTAGGGCTTCGTGATAGGCTTTATTTATTTCACATAGCTGTTCCCGCGCGCTTCGCTTCGCCTAAAAAGTTTTCCCGTGGGAATTCCGGGATCAAAAGTAGCCTATGTTCTTTCTCAGGGTCTAGACCATATGTATACCAAATTTCATTCAAATCCGTTCAGTAGTTTTGGCGTGAAAGAGTAACAGACAGACAGACAGACACAGTTACTTTCACATTTATAATATTAGTAAGGATTGTCATCTGATAATGTACTGATGGCCTTACTACTCTCTTATTTGGGGCTTGTAAGAGCGTACGTGCATGGTAGGTATATTGTATGGATTGTTGTGTGTTGAGGCTGCAAGATAGGAGCAGCTTCCCCGAAGGGAATAGAAAGTAGTAACTGCACTGCACGAGAGTCGAGGTAAGGTCAATCCATTTATTAATACTTAAGTCAAATAATAATAAATTGCGGTACTACGCACCCACTTTTTTTTTTGTTTACAGATGCCAGAGCCCAGAAAGCCAAGTAACCCATCGAGAAAACAAACCATGATCAAAGGAATAACAACACAGGTACAAAGAGCCTCAAAAAATATTATTAAATTCAGCGTCAAACCTGAAAGTGCAGGCACAATACCTACTCGTGAATCGTTGAAATCGGTAAAGAGATTACTTTTCCAAGATCAAAGACAAACGCCGCGAAGAGGCGGTCGGCGGGAACCCACAAATATTTGCTCCACACGGGACCCTTGCTGTTAATATCTGACAGATATTTCTTTGTACTCCGCAACGGTGCCTAGAGCCTACGCAAATATGTCTACTTACCCACTTACTATTTTACTTTATATATAAAAAGGTTTAAAATTCTCAAAATACTTGGAATATATTTAATGCACAGAATGTTGTATAAAATGATGTGCAATAGGAAAAAAATAGCGGGTTTTACACTTGCTAGTCACCCATGATTAAAGGAGAATGCAGTTGTGATTACACTATGAAATTTGAAACTTTATGTGGCAAAATATTAATAAGGTGAGACTGAACGAAATCCGTAAGCGATGAAGGCAAAATATGAGTGAACTGAAAAGTGGTTTACATGAGAGGTACGATATATAAACGATTGAATGCCATCCAACAATATTTATAACACACACACCACATTTAATCTACATATTAACATCACTGTTTAAGTCTACGTACACACCCGAGTCCGCGTTGTTCGATGTCTACAACATCTATCAGCTCAATAATACTATCAGAACTATAAAGTTATATGTTCTCATTAATTAGAATTTTACTGCACGTACCCAGGGTCCATAATGTGAACCATAAATATTTATTACCATAGACGGAAAAGTGTAGTAAAGACTTTACAGTGACCATATTAATTACCATTAAAACCGCAGCGTTATATCACTGCCCACTGGTGTCTTGGCGGCATAATAACTATTCAGGGTGTTACGTGCTTTTTTAACTATTATTTTCATATTGCGAAGTTCCAAATTTCAGCGAGCAGAATAATAACTTCCTTTCAGGTTGCTATAGGTACTTACCGCTTTTTCAACACTCTGTATAAAATTTACGCGGCGCTGTGGATAACAAAGCTGCCGCACAGAAATAATTGTTGTAACATTGGGCATCCCATATCTACCGAAAACCGTGGGCTATTGAGAAAAACGAGTTTGCAAGTGGGACTAGGCAAACAGATTGTAAGACGCTCTCCATCCTGTTGCACTCACTGGCGATGAGTCGATGACGAATATGATGAGGCAGGTGAAGACAGAGGGTTGTGGTGCTCCCTAGTAGCTAGTAGGGGCGAAGTACTGAAATTGAAGATTAAGGACACTTTACTGATTACTATGATGATGATAAGTGACACCATGAGAGGTTACCTTCCTGCAAGACTTTATAATGATGTATAAACAAGTTACATCATAACAATATTGCTATGTTACATTCTCAATTTCAAGCCACCATAGAGCCCAATCCATATTGAGATTGCAACTGTGTATAGCATTTTATCGCTACAATGTTTTCTTTTCCGGGCACGCTCGGTGGTGATAAGTTAGTTAACGTATATCGTGTAGTAAACCAACCGGTTGCCAACGAATCTGGACGTGCTGCTACCTCGAGTCATTGACGGATGTAGCCGCCGCGTGACTGCCGTCCGTTCAACCCCCAGTGCCACACACTACGCTAGCCTTTTATTTGGTAAAGCTAGGAATTGATGCGCAGCAGGACCGTTCCGCGCTATTTCAACTTGAAAATATAAACGAAAAAGTAGAAATGCATTCGCTGCAACGGAGCAATGCAATTATTCGCGCGCAGCAGTAACATAACTTTACATAACCAACAACAATTAGGTGGCACGGCTTGGCTTTTGTGCGGCGGCGACACTCGCGGTGCGGGCTGGTGACGTCATTCCTGCCCACTACCGACTACCCTCACTACCCGGTATCCACAATGTGTGCGCAGACAATGTGGGCCCCGAGAGAGAATAATTTGATAACTTTTTTTGTAGCGACGCCAAATTTTGCGCACCGCAGGGAATGCTAATGTCGCTTGTACTTTAAAATTTGAAACGAAATGGTAACAGAATAAGGTTATTGTTTTATTGTCTACGCGTTTGCGTCTAAATGAGATTTTGAGCACGTCTCACTTTGTGTCTCAATGGCTGTCGGGAGTATTTCACGAATTAACACCTGCTTTGTACGTAATTTGTGTTGTATTTTGCTAACGAAATATTTTCCACTTTTGTTTTCGTTTGCGTCACCAAAGAAATTACTTTGAATTTGATAGGAATAATGGGGCAAGGACACTATTGAAATAATACAAAAATCTACTTACACATACATACACTGTCTGCAAACCTAGAGGGTTCGCTAAAAGTTAACATTCTTGCGTGACCGCTTACGTGAAAAAATGGCCGGCCGTCTTTTTAAAAGTTGTGAAAAATAACTTTTCTTTTCCGGACCAGGAAATATTAGTTTCCGGTCGAACAAAGCTGCACTGACCCACGTCGCCACTGGCTTGTGTATGTTGTTCAGAAGAATGTTTAAAAATTTAAAGTGGACTTCTCGAAACATAGAGTATGGGAAAATGTAATGAAATATGATATAGAGAGTGGAATGCTGCTTACAAAATCAGACTTAAATTCTGCCCTGTCTTCTTGTTAGCGTGTCGGTGACAAACACTAGAGCGAGACTAGTTTATGTTGCTGAAATCATTATTAGCCAGTTATAGTCCCTAAATACTCAGGGTTTGCCGGACTTTATATAAGATACAGTACTTATCTAATATAAAGCCCTGCAAATCCTGAGTATTTAGCGACTAACTGGCTACAATTTGATACGTTACTCGGGTTACCTTTCATGCTCCCCATAAAATTTACTGTCGAAAGCGCCCACTATATTAGCGTTAAACAGAAAATCTAGGCTCTTCCTGATAAACATCCCCGGGCGTGACCCCATCCCGCCCCCGCTCCACTTTGTTTACCGCCGTGTCTCACCCTGTATATGTGACTACCGACTACCAATATTTACATATTCAACCACGGGGGGAATACATAAATACCTTCTTACAAAAGCTTTCTATTGTGTGACTGCGGTGTAACCTACGGGCTACGATATCAAAAATTAGAAGTGGACAGTTATTTAAAAAGTGGTATCTTGCCACATGAGACTGCAAAGCTCTACCAAGACGAAGATCGTACACAAGAAACACAAATGGAAAATTACACAAGTCTGAAACAAGTTTTAATCTATGGACAAAACCAAGTTTAGTGCAATTTGTATGTGACACACCATCTTGTTCGGTATATCTTTAATCGCTTTATGCAGTTAGGTGTTATGACTAGTTCTGATAGAAGTGTCAAATTTTATATGGACTAATGTTTCTTAAATCGAGATTTGACACGAAATCTAGATTAAATATGTTGGTGCAAGTGGCCCTAAGAAAAAGATCACCTATAATTTATCAGAACTAGTCATACATAACACCTAACTGCATAGCTGCATAATAAGTAAGTACATAAATAATACCAGAATGATGAATTACTTGAAGCATCCTTTGAGCCATTCAAAATCTCTTGAACCAGAGCTGGTGGGCAGACAGTTTATTATTATATAGGTATCCCTGTTTCACAATGTCTGGATAACATTGACAATAATCTACTGTAAACGTCGGTATTTATTAAGCCTTAGGCCGAGTTTTTTGATCCGTGGTCAACTTTAACCATTAGTCAAGTCACTTGTCAAACATGACAGCTCCATACGAATTTTGTTGGATTTTAACTAATGGTAGGCATTTTTGACCAATGGTTCAGTTAACTGGCCCTTAGTGGTACTAATGTTAAATTTAAAAGTGATATCTTTTAGACATAAGTACCACAAACGTTTAAAACATGCCAACTCTACTACTTTTTATAAAAGGGGTAGAATCTGAATCTTAAATAGTTATATTCAAAGTTGAAAGCAAATAAACTAAGAAATTGTATACAAAAAGTATCAGAACGATATTATATATAAAAAAGATATGTCTTTGAAAAGCTGACTTTAAAATGTGAAATATTTCTGCGGTGGTTGTTGTAGGAAAATTTATAGTTGTCGCTGTAAATCAAAATTGAAATTCATAACATAACACTTGCTCTTTGAATACAAAAGGTTTATTCTATAAAAGTCCATTCAACCGCTTCAATGCATTTTGTTGAAAAATCTCAAACTTATTTGGTAAATAAATAATATATTTTACAAAATCTAGACATCCAACATACATATTCTTCATGAATTATTGACCTAAGTATTTGATTTGTTTACTTACGTGATTTTTAACTCTGTAAGTAAGTACTTACTTAAAATTCCAAAGAAATCGTTGGTATACCTACATGTCAACGGCTCGGCTGGGATTTGAACCCGCACTTCAGACGTGAGATGCTTGCGCTTACCCACCACACAAGCGTACCTTTATCCGAATTAGTTTAGTTTCCACCGTAGTAAGAATTAGACGTTTTTGTACCACTAGTTATTTCTGTAGTCTGACACATTACATAAAATTGGTGAGCATAAAAGAAGATTGTCACCTAACTAGGCGTCAGTGAAAGGGCGAGATAAGTCCTAAGTACCTTTTCCTCGTTGACTTGTAAATATATTTATGCAGAGCAAATAGCTAGGCCCTTACGACAATGGCCGCCCGCGGTGGCTTGAAGTGAGGTTAATTGCAACAGAACGTGTCTAATTAACCGTGAACGATAAAAGGGGTTACAATTATAATTATGGCATATTATGCTCACGACTGTAATCGCCAAAGGGGTAGGCAGTGGTGAACTGGTGACGCGCAACTTGTTTTGCCATTTTCACTTACCTGCCTACATTTTCATCATTTACCTACCTCGCTAAGATACATGGACTGAAATAAGAAATAATTATATTTATTTCTAATTATTGGATAGTTATTAAATTTGAATTACCTATGTACTCATATTACATTTAAATGACTAAATTTATTTATTATTCATAGCACCAGTCATATACCGGACCGCCCCCAATAGGTCAGTTTTAGGTTTCAGTTTCATACATAAATATTATTCTAATTCTTAGCGTTTTTTTGTCTATATTTTCATACTTAGCCCCTGTTCCACAATGTCTGGTTAGTGGCTACCTGTGAGATAAAATACATGCTGTCACTTTCTGTTATTATTTTTTTGACAGTGACAGCATGTATTTTATCTCACAGGTAGCCACTAACCAGACATTGTGGAACAAGGCCTTAGTTTAATAATTTAGTTAGTTATTAGTGCCTATTTAATTTTATCTAGTTATAAGTTTTGTGTTAAATTGTATTAGTTATATATTCATAATCTTATTAAATAAACATTTACCCATTTATTATTTTGGATCTGATAATTTTTGTACATTTGATATTTTTCACATATTTTTTACTTTGCTAATCTACTTTGGTAGGTAGATAATAATATCTAAATACTACATAACAGACTGTTAATGTTTAATAAAATTAATTAAATACATAATAATATCCTAGCCTAAAATATAAACTTAAGCTTGCTTGTTTCAGATACTGTGGCACTGAATGATGTAGGTAATTTGAATTTATTATAAAATATGATTGAATTTATTATGTGTAGACTAGTTCAAACCTACCTATGCCTACACGCAGGATCATAGGGCTTATCCAGACAATTTTTCCGGTGTCTTATAAATAAATCAAATTACTTTCTAGACTTACTGTAGGCGTATGAGATGAAAGAAATAAAACACTTAAATATGTTGCTTTAATAAGTTTTATTATAAAGTAGTAGGTAACTAAGTTATATAATTCTTGTTCTATGTTGAATCCTTAATATCAATGACATGGTAATGTTCTAATGAAACGTCCGTTTTCAATTCAATGTCCAGAAGCTGTTTTTCTATGAACTCAACCTTGGTCTTGTACCTCGTCCATGTTTCTTCGGTAATGCTGCTAAACAGGTGTGCCATCATTCTTTTAAATTCATTCAACCCGACCTCAGGGTTTAACCGAAATTGTCTGCTGTTTACCTGTATAGCTTCCCACGCCAACTCTGGTACGGATAAATCGTATAATGTGTGTGGTAGAAGCAAAATTTGGTGACCATATGGTTTCAGTAACTTTTCTAGAGAATGATATGTCGTTCTCCTGAAAAACCTTTGAGTTAGTTTATACAACTCTGCCTTGTGCATCTTAGGGCCATGCGGGATGTTGTTTTCTCTCAGCCACTGCATCATTGTCGCCTTCGAATCGTATTTCGAAATAGGTTCTGTGGTTATTATCCGATCGTTGGCGGTCTTTGCAATGACGAGGACACTAGAAGGCTCGAGAAGCGGTATAACGACCTCAGTAAGCCATTTTTCAAAGTTTTCTTTAGAGAAATGATTGCAGAATAGTCCATTCATGTACCCTGATTGAGATACAGCGTGGTAAAAGACAAAACCACCTTTTATTTCTTCAGTATCCTTCGTCAACGACTGAACTGTCCAAGGTCGGATAATCTTACGGGTAGCTTGCAATAATCTTTCATCGACATAATAAATATGCTTATTGGCTTTCCTAGCTTTATTAATGTTATCCAAGTAAAAATAACGTTCGTAGGCATCGTCCGGATTCGACATAAGAATATATTCACTGTTTGGTAAATTTCTGTACTCCAATTTCATTTGATGTATCAGTTTACCAAGACCTTCAAATGTTATGTTAAAATTATCGCAGCTTATTGATGGTTTCCGTCCTGACTGTTTTACTTTAAGTAATGATTGATAAATATTTTCTGGTTTAAAAACGTTATCTTCCGTTTTTTTTGATTTTGCTGTATACATCTCTGCCAACAATTTGTAAACTAGTAGACGGTTCGATATCGTGAATTCAAATTCTATCGTCTCATTCAATGGAACTATAGCAGCATGAACTGTAGCCCTTGAAACACCCAAGTAATCTGAAACCCTTTCTATTGGATTCATCAATGCGTTGTTCAGTTTGTTATTTAGCATTTCTTCTTCGCATTTTCTGAATACTTTTATTATCATACCAGGTATATTTACCTGGTTCTCTGTATAAATTTTCGGATCCATTGCGTTACACCACTTCACTTTCTATAGGAATGAACACTTTGGGGAAAATATGAAAAAAAGAATAATTTATGAGCGCACAAAAAGCGAGTAGCCCCTAGCTCTGTCAGATAGTTACTGACGCGATGCGACGCGGGCGGGAGCGGGGCAGGGCGCGGGGCAGGGCGCGGGGTAGCGGGTTGGGGCGCGGGGGAGCGGGAGCGGCGGCACGCAGACATAGTGCGGGAGGGGGGAGGAGCGGAGAGGACGTGATCACCCGTCGCGCGGCATGGTGACCGCCACTAACTACTAAGTACTAAACAAACGCAGGACCAGGAGGTACCTAACCTATGTTTTAGTAAGTACATTCACATTCACAATTATAAATATTTTTTTTAGTAACCAACCAGTAGCTTGCTTTATTTATTTATTTAATTTATGACTTACTAACTGTTTCCTGGTAGCTGGTAGGTAGGTAAGGAGGTAGGTATTTGAGGAGGTATACTTAGGTAGAAATTCCGAACCAGTCGATGACTCAAACTCAAATTATGTTGCCGTATACAAAGTCTATTTTTTTTTTATTACTAAACCTGTTTTTAATGTAACCTCATTGTTTATATGGGGGCACGGCAGTGCCCCCACCAAGTCGAGCAAAAAAGCGGCACGGCCGTACCATCCTTTTCTCGAAGCAATTCAGGTAATTTTGGACCCCCTGTAACTTTGTTGTGGATAAAACTAGAAGACTGAATTTTCACTAACCATGCAGGCATTGTAAAGACACGGTATATTTCAAATTTCATTCAATTTGAACCAGTAGTTTAAGAATTATAACGGGTCGCACTAAATAATTTAATTAACACGTGTTTCCATGCGATGGCCGAGTCAATATATTTATATAAAACATTAAAGATTTTTAAGATTGAGATGCGTGCGTGGATAAGACTGTATTACATGGATCTCACAACTTTTTACCTTGGACTTGGTTTTTTTGACAAGTATTGTTTGTGATAGGATACTTACTTAGCCTCACCAGCACCATCAGCACACCTCAGCACCACAACCGGCCTGCCATAAAGTATGACAGGCCGTCGGAAATTATCGTCTAATATGAAATTGAAGAAATTGTGTCTCCTATGAAACATTAGTCTACAATAATAGTCCTAGTGTTTCTCACCGGCACTGCGGCACGATAAGAAAATAATTGATAATTTAACAATAGTACTTAACTTATAGAATAACTATGTAAGTACCTACGTATGTACCTAAATACACTTACCGATTTTTTCCATCCCTAGTGACATAACAATAGGTCAAGCTGGTGACCACAACACTCTGTCCTCGACCTTCCTAATCCAGCCCGACCGAGTCGAACCGACGTAGGCCAGACCACTGGGTCCACCCCCCGCGCAGCCCGCCCCCGCAGGCCACAAGTGGTCCCATTGTAGTTAGGTAGGTGGATTAGTGAATGGTATTAAGACTTGAGATTATTAACTTAAACCTATTTTTTAGTGAGTAGGTAATTAAGGTTTTATTAATTAATTAGAGGTTCATTGCATGATTGAAGTTAAGTACCTACTTATGTGCAAAACGATAGATGAAAGTCAAAGTAAACAAGGAGTCTCAAATCTCAATCTTTAATTGATATACTTACCTACCTAATAATCACTAGATTAAAATAAGTATAAGCGTCTTTTTTATTTCACTTACAATAATTATTATGAAATTCACGATTAAGTACACTGTGCGCCAATTAAATCTAAGTGATTGATTGGATAATAATTTTAGAAAGAGTAACCCCTCTTTTACCTTTTTTTATAGCACACGGATTTTCATTTGGCTACTTATCTCAAAACACGGACACGGACTCGGATGCACCCAGAAAGAAGCGTGGGTTGTTTTTGATAATGTATCGGTTGACAATGAAATAAACGTCATACTATGGTAGCAATAGTACCCGATTAGACTTTTCAACAACGTGGTTATCGGGGATATAGCTCAGTGGTAGAGCAATCGACTGCAGATCGATAGGCCCCCGGTTCAAATCCGGGTGTCCCCTTCATTAATATTTTTTGTGAGTACTATTTTTATTCATCTCGTAGCTTATTTTTAGTGGCTGTACCAGAATATTTTTTATCGCGGAATTTAAACGGATGCTTACGGAAGAAAGAATAGTTTGTTTCTAAATAATACATAATTTATATGTATTTCCAATAAAACTTTCGGAAACTGGCGAAAACGCCAACCATCGATAAAAGGTTACGGTAAAACGATAACCATAACCCATGGGGGCATTCATGAAGGAAAACTTTACGTGGTTCCCAACTTGAAGACATGCCATCAGCGCCGTATTCTACTAAAAAGGTTTGTGACTTAACAGTGCTTAAATTCGATTTGTTTATAATAGATTTATTTAATTTATTCTCTTTGAACAATCTTAATTCACATCGAGCGTACACCCGAGTCCACGTTGTTCTATAGATAGTTATTCATAATTATTATGATGTTGCCTTTATCTTTGGCAAGGGATACAGTTCATGTGCATTTAGAATATAATTACTTGACACTGATCAGTTGATCAAATTCATTCAAGAAGGGATTCAACTTTCAACAGATAGCAGAATAGGAACGCTGACTCCCCCATAGGAGTCACGCAAGGCAAAACGGTAAAATAGCACCCATTTGTCACCTATATGCTTTCGAATATATCATACGCGACGCGACATCGTCGAGTTTTCGTATACTTACCTCAATAAATGAAAAAACAAAATAACGAACGGAAAGTAAAGACAGACATACGTTTCAGGCCATCCTAAGTTTAAAGTTCCTTTGGAAAAGTCGGCATTAGTCTACTACGGCTGCCGGCTGGTGAAAATTCCTGGACAGAGGACATGAGCATATCATATAAGAGTGGATCTAAGGAAAGGTTTAAGATATTTTATTTCTCATAAAGATATTAAGTACATAAATCACAGTACAGTACATTCACTTAAAACTTATTGTTAAAATATATAAAACTATTGCGGAAAACAAACTCCAAGGTATTATGGAAATCCAGAATACCACCTCAACCCTAAGCGACCTCAGCCACGTACGCTCTCATATTAATCCGCACCTGTTTTTTCCAGGAGTTCCAGATTTTCCAGCAATTGGCAGTGTTAAGACAATTTTCGTTGTGAATGCGGTCAGCTGTGCACTCCGGGGCACGTGAAATAAGAACTTGGTTTGTAGGCAAACAGTTAGGGGTGTGGGAAGTGGGAACTTCATGGACGAAAAGCATAATAAATACTAAGGCAAATAAGGATAAAGTTATGATTTATATAATACTTAGGTACTAGATACAACTTGATAGTTTCAGATATATAAATAGTTTTTTTTAATTACTTCTTTATTACGTACAAGTACGTGGTGGTACAGAATATCCTAGATGCGAGATGATAATGATGCTGAAAGACAAGAAGACATCAAAATAAAGGGATGAAATATATGAAATAATCAAAATTATAGAGGTTCTTACTCACTTAAAACAGCAGCTTTTTCATAGTCACAAAGTTTTACTTAGCGATGCGATGCTTAACGGTATTCTGTGCTTTCTTACCTGCTTATATACATCATTTTTTCATACTTGGCATGAAACATAAACAATCTTTGTGTGTGTAGATGTTGTCTCTCCTATAATACATACTAAGTACAAACCTAATCAGACTACACGAATAAGTCACATCCCTAGTTTGAAGTTAGGGGTTTCCGAGTACAAGCAGACGTGACTATTTTCATATACATCGGATTTACCATAGTACAAACTACATTTTGATAATACGGTTGTATGAATATGAGTTTCAGAACAAGGTTGTGCTAAAGCTATTTAGTGGCTATCGTGTTTATTTAAAGACACACCACTAACCTGTACTAGGCCCCTACTATACAGAACCTATCTATGTAAGTACTTATAGACAGTCTACACTCATGATCAATGAAAAAGTTCCAGTGACATAATATGGAGCGTCAATTTCCGGTGGAACTTTTTATTTTAAGTGTAATATTATGATTATGAAAAAACATTCACTTTTTACACCGAAATAGGTGGGAAACACCTCAATAACCACTTGCTAAACAACTAAAATACTTCAAGGTCCCCGAATAATACTTGTAGCGAATTTCCCGGAATTTTCCACTTTACGCTAAAAGATTGTTGAACAGAAAAAGTTTGTAAATTTGTCCCGCCCCCGCGGCACGCATTATCTGCGCTCACATTACCCGTGTTACAAATGGATGCGATCAAACAAAACCTGGGGGTATCACTCTATATGACGAAAAACTAAGTAGCCACGATTCTTTGTCGTTGTATTAAACATGCCGATTGCACGACAGCTCTCGTTCGTTCGTTTTCATCAGTATAGAGTCACCCTCCTGCAAAGGCTATGTCAGGATAAATCTTTTTATTTTGGTGAAAAAAACTATGTGACTATATCTAAGGTATTACGTAAGTTAGAAACTGTATATACTGAAAGTTCAAAAGTTTTCAACATCGCATTGGACCGACACAACAGCCTAAGTCAGGTAGCTGGTAGATCACAATTATTAGATAATGATGATAATATATTAAACTTTACATACATTTTTTTAGGGCTACAATTTCCCAACTTAGATACATACCTACCAGCGCCCTACCCCTAGTTTCAGGGAAGCACACGTCATTTGTTTAAAAAAAAAAACTAACATTCTTACCGTCTTACTTATTTTATACGCAGCACACCTAGCACGCGCGCCATACTACAGAAGTTAGCTCCACCTTTCAACTGTGGCTCTCAACAAGCACCCCGGGATTTATTCTATTCATTTTTCTCCTGGATCCGGTCAAATCCCCCAACGGGGCAGTCGTTACGTTGCACGTCGAAGAACTGGGGGGTCACTCTATATGACGGAAAACTAAGTTTCTGAGCGCTTCTGCGCAAGCCACGACTCTATCTCGTTGTATTAAACGTGTTGATTGCACATCAGCACTCGTTCGTTCGTTTTTCGTCAATATAGAGTAGCCCTCCTGGGATCCCGGGATATCCAGGGCTTTACCATCCTGGCTGCGACTTGGAATCCTTCTAGTTTTGTTGCAAGCTGCTACAGAGATGTTGGCGGTATTGCCAAACGGTTTTAAGAGGCAAGGACGAAATTGTTTACACTGCTACACTGTTTTAAAATTATAATCGTGAATTAAGCTTTTATGCCTACAGGGTTAGCGACCTGGAAGGTGGGAATTGAAGTACGCACGAAATTGTGAATTGTAAATAACTTGATTAATGCTCATAGCATAATAGTAAGACATTAAACACCTACAGTCATGTAAGATATTATTACCTTACTAGTTATTATTCTATGCCTAGGTATAACTAGCATGTGCTAGTATGATAGGTAGCTTAATTACTAGCTTAATTATTACAAACTAGCTGTTCCCGCGCACTTCGCTTCGCCTTAAAAAGTTTTCCCGTGGGAATTCCGGGATAAAAAGTAGCCTATGTTTTTTCCCAGGGTCTAGACCGTATGTATACCAAATTTCATTCAAATCCGTTCAGTAGTTTTGGCGTGAAAGAGTGACAGACAGACAGACAGACAGACAGACACAGTTACTTTCGCATTTATAATATTAGTAAGGATTATTTAGTTCCTAGGTAGTGTAATACTGACTATCATATAATCAAATTCGTAGACGGTATGTAATTTTCTATTTTAGGTTCCAGTATGCTAATTAAGATCTTAATAAGTTCAGATAATAAGGTATCAACAGGGTATCAACCTTCAACAAAGGAAGGTAAGTAATTTAAGTATTTAATTAAAAACTTAAGAATTTATTTTCGGCGATATCTTTTCGAACTAAAATGGGACTAAAATGGGAGTGGGCGGGACACTTGGCTCGTCGGGAGGACGGAAGGTGGACAAAGGCGGTCACAGAATGGTGGCCTAGAGACGGACGAAGAGCGGTTGGCAGACCACCTGCTAGATGGTCCGATGACATCTGCAAGGTTGCAGGGAAGCAGTGGATCAGAGCGGCACAGGACCGGAAGAATTGGCGTACAAATAAGGAGGCCTATACCCAACAGTGGGCGATAGAAGGCTGATGATGATGATGATGATGATATCTTTTCGAACAGTATGAATAATTCAAAGAGGAAGACTCTCACTTGGTTTAATTTTAACTTTTCTTGGTTTATTTGATTAGTTTGGATTCCTTTACAGTGCGGTATTGATTTTGTGAGCTCTATGGGCCCGTCGCGTGGGCATACATAATGTATGACGGTGTCGAAACTCACTAGAACATTATTGCTAAGCCCCTGTTTGCCTAATGTGGAAGTTTTTCGTAAAATATTCACTGACATTTCCGTTTAGTTTTTAAAGTTTTGCAAAGCTTATAAGATTTTACGATAGCTAGCGGTTTGACAGGAGTTAAAATAAACTTAGAATATGCATACAGGGTAAAATTTTATCAATGGACAACATTTCATTTTCTTTACCCTATATTTTTATTAGCTATTCGGAAAGGTTATAAAAAATTAGAGGACCCGTATTTTTTTATTTTGTATATACATGAATTTTTGCATGTTATTTTTAACTTTAAAGTTAATTATTTTAAAGCCGGAAGTGACATCACATATTAGGCTCAATTTTTATTTTTGTCTATTGCCTTAGTCTCGAAAAAAAAACATAAATGACACTGACAAGTGACATTTAAACTTTGTTTACATGCCAACCAACAAATGGGTCATTTTCAAATGACATTGATATTTCTGATGATACAAAGTAGGTACTTGTCATGTAAAAAAATAAGCAGAAGCATTTTTTCAGCTAGGTAGGCGGTGGCATGCTCTGGGACATATTAAATAGAGGTCATCTCTTAATAAGTACTAACCATTTTATATGATAAATTAAAAAAAATAGTCAGAAAGTGTCAGAACAGAATTTATGAAAATGACCCAAATAAACAACAACGACTCGATAAAACGTCAACGTCAATCAAAAATGAAAGTGACAGTTACTTTTTTTTTAAATCTATAGGCTTTGATCATCAAAATGCATCGCACCTGATGCATGACGTCATCAGCACTTTTTTACTATTTTATGATTTTCTCGAAAACGATACATCCAAAAAATACAAAATCATTTTTTTTGTGGCCTTGAGAGCTAAATCTCGAAATGGTTTTCGATTTATAGCAGCTTTAGTTTTTTGAAATGTTGTCCATTACCAAGCAGTAGGCAAACAAAAATGTTCAATTTACCTGACATAATGAAGGGAATTCCATGAGACAATTATTAAATTTCCACTCTCTAGTATAATTTCGTTAGCTAGCGGACAATTTCTGTCAGGAACCTATACCAGGGTTTCATGCTGGCCCCTAACGCGGACTAGTTTTGACAATGATTTTCAGCCTCAAATTGTATATATTTTGACTTCGCGATAGACCCCCTAGTTCCACTCGGTGCCGCCTCAGTCGCGCCACCAACACATCGATAGCCGATGCAACCACGAGTCGGGCTGTCGGGCCAGCCACGTCGCCCGGCTCCCCGCAAGATATTAGCTACCGGGGCTGCAAAATTACACCATTAAGCCGAATATATTGCCTTCCCCCCAGCCAGGAACTTTGTTGAGATATTCAGTGAACTTCCGGTGATATAGATTGAATTTTCCGCAGGATATGCTCAAGTGGGCGATGATGGATCGCTTGTGGCTTTTAACGGGGTGAGCACTTTTGCACCTTCTTAACCTTTGTCTAATGAAGTAAGTACATAATAATTTTAAATGTGTGGGGACATCTCACACAATGTCATCTGGCCAGAAACTAGGCAGACCCTGTAGAGGTAAATATGGGTATCGGACTGCTGATATAACTACACGGATAACATAGGTAAATACATAATAATTTACAAACTAGACCCGAGTACAAATATCTGAATTTCCCGGTCGGGAATCAAACCCGGGCACTTCGGCATAGCAGTCACTAACCACTACATCATTCAGTCATCTATTCGTTACAATTAGTCATATTGAAATTCAATTTCATAAACTTAAGTATATTTAACGCAATCAAAGGCTTCATAGGCAGATTAGATTCCATTTACATATATCGAGAAATTTCCATTCTAAGGTAACGGTCATTATCGGGCGGAAGAACGAAATTCAAATAGCGAGCCCCAGTTGGCCGATTTGAATCCCGAAGTTTGTCGTTTTTCTCTGTCCAGTTGGCGCCGTTTTTCTCGGCGGCCAGTCCGCTGGGAGACCTGACATGTTGCGGAATTAGATTAGTTCTGTTTGTAAATTCCCACCGCTATATTTATGGACTTACAAGAAATGGGAATAACGATGGAATTTGCTGATTAGAACGAATATGTAACTGGACACTAAAAGAGCAGTAAGATGATGGCTGGTAATAATGAAAGAAAAAGCAGAAACCTTAATTGTCAGCAAAGACCTCATGAAATAAGTGCATTCTGCAGCGATTTTCCTTCGTAAATATAATCATTTATTAACACCCAAGACCCGAGTAGGTACAATTTTTAATGTCTGTCTTTAAACATAATATATTTACACCAGCCAGGAATCGAACCTGGGACCTTTGGCATAGCAGTCAGAGTCATTAACCATTACACTAGTCGGTCGTAATAGGTATATAGGTAAGTATATCGTACACACGTATTTAATGATTTGGTAATACACCCTTACACACCTACTTCTACTTAATTAATACGAGTGTCTCGTAACTAATTACACTTCGCACCATTTACATGTGTGTAAACACATCAGTTGAACCAATGAACTTGCAAACATTAGAGGAATATGCATGGAACATGCCAAAATGTGAGAGCTACCCCGCGCCCCGCTGCGGCATATCGCCTGCAAGCTCGCCGCTATTACCCTCGCTATTTCCACCTATTTCCCAGTCCTCCATGAATAAACTCCGAACTAATAGCCCGTAATTCCTACAGATATCAATATTATGCAAACGGAGCCGGTGTTATTCTGCGAAACGCTGATTCGATACCGACCGTTCTGTGAGGATTTTGATCGTATTTCATCACTGCTTTTTTGTTTTTCTCCACAGATAGGCAGCTATATTTTTCAGTTCGAGTTTGAAATGCGCAGCTTTTTAATCCGCGCTCGCTCGAGAAGTAAATCAAAGGATGTTTCCAAAAAAACGGGTCAGTCGTTCGTTTTAAAGACGTTTAAAAGGGTAACTACCTAGGGGAGTTAATTAGCATACCTCCAGTCTGTTTTCCTTGAGCTCGCTCTGAAGACAGCATGCGGATGCTGTTTTCCGGCTCGCTGCCCGCCGTAGTTGCTACTACGTTGCAGAGTGCATTTATAAAGTGAGCTCACAAAGAAACAGCAAGCTTGAGAATTAAGTTATAGAGCATGTAGGTATTCCACGCTTCCCGCGCAGAGACATCAACAAACTTAATTGAAGTAGTTAAGTTATAGTGGAGAAAGCTACGTGATGTGAAAAGTAGTCAGTAACGCCACTGTAATATCTGATAACTCTGTGCCAAGTGGGCACGGGTCTATTCGTTCTCTTGGTCGGATTAAGAGGTGCAATTTAAACAGATTCTTGCCGGCCCGACTAAATCCAGATTGAGGATAATCGTTCTGGCTTAATTTTATTAAACGTAACGGTGACCTTTTCTATTGGACATTAGAGGAAGCGGTAAATGGTAATTACATTTGCGCTTTTGATTTTCTTTGTTTGAGACCTCTTTTGTGCAGGTATTAGGTATGTAGGTAGGTACCTAGATAAGTTTGATAATTTATGTAAATACCTAAAGTACCTTCAGGATACTTGGATACTTAGGTACCTGTATTTATTTCAAAATTGAATCAAAACAGATTAGTTGGAGATCGTTCGAATGACACCAAGAAGAAGATTTTTTTTCCTGTCGTGCTTTGCGTGAAATGCCTATGAAACGTTTTTTTTTTGCAAATAAAATTAAAGTCGTACCTAGTATGAAAGAGATTTAGAATAACTCCCTGAGTAACCCTCTTTCAACTTACTATACTTAAGTCTTTTGTAACATCTAGATACCTACATCTACAGCTGTAGATGCCAAACGGTGTGCCAAAAGTCATGACTATTGCGTATTTAAAATTATTATATTATCATCTATCTAGTAAAGATAATCTGGATTTTGACTGTTAGGCGCTCGCTGTTCAATTAAGGATTCAAAATTTAATTATAAGTTTGAAGGAGACGACGGGAATGAACGGACCAGAAGGGTTACGCTATATTGACGACAAACTAACGAACGAGACCTGTCGTCCGATCGGCTCGTTTAATACAACGAGATTATAGTCGTGGCTCGTGTAGCAGCACTCCGAAACTTCGTTTTTCGTCATATACAGAGAGTGTAGAGTGACCCCTCCTTAGCTTAGGGCTTGCCGGCACCAAATTAATTTACAGTTCAAGATCATGGGCAGAACTATATTAGTAGAGGTATGTAGGTTGCTTCAGAATACTTACCTTAAAACTATTACAAGAGTAAGTAACTAGATGATTCTTCGCAACACATGGCACGGTCAGCCATTGGATTGGTGAACGATTTAAAATGATTGTTTTCTGGACGTTTCAGTGCTTCGGACGGCACGTTAAGCCGTGGGTCCCGGTTGCTGTTTCGGCTGCAGTCTAACGACGGCCTATTATAGTCAGAGGTCTTCGGGAAGCTTGAAAATATCTGACAGTCAGGTTGTCCATTTCACAAGTCGGGTACCTACTTTTATGCTTGTGTCGTGATGATGATGTTGATGGAAAATGAATTTATATAAAAAATATTAATATAAGTAATTTTACTATATCGAAAAAAATACGAATCCGAAGAGGTAAAAGTACCTATATAGGTAACTATATTTTTTGAACTTCAATAAATTTTCCGAATAAATACCTATTTACTTATAAGTTTGGAATGGCGTAGTGGTTAGTGACCCTGACTACTGAGCCGATGGTCCCGGGTTCGATTCCCGGCCGGGGCAGATATTTGTTTAAACACAGATATTTGTTCTCGGGTCTTGGATGTGCCCGTAAAATGGCAATAGGCCCGCCCCCTATTACATTGGGACTAACATACACTCTGGCGAAAAGTGGGTGCAGCAATGCACCTCTGCCTACCCCGCAAGGGAGTACATTAGTACAAGGCGTGAGTGCATGTTTCTTTTTCTTTTCTAAGAAAATTATAAAAAGTTTCTTAGTTCAAATCCAACTCAAAAGTTTATTAAAACCCATGTCATTTTAACTAATGAGGGATTTTCCACCATTCCATCTCCTACAAAAAAATATACTATAGATTTATTTCTGAAACCACTCGTTGAGTGTCGCGCGTCCACTTATAATTTTCAAAAAGGTGATTACGCGAATATAAACAAATTTCTCATGGAAACAGACTGGGAAAATTTACTTAGAGGTACAATAGATAATAAAATTAATAACTTCTACTCTGTATTACATAAAAGCTTCGATAAATTTATTCCAAAAATCACGCCAAAAAACAAACATAATCCAATTTGGTTCAGTCGACCTCTTATTAAAGTAATTCGTGAAAAGAATAAAGCACATAAAAAATGGATAAAGTATAATAACGCCAGGGATTATGATGAATTTTCAACTTTACGAGCAAGACAACACAGAATACAAAATAAATGCTTCGAAAACTACACTCAACATATTGAAGAAGGAATAAAAAAAAATCCTAAATTATTTTGGAAGTACGTAAAATCTAAAAGAAATAGCTCCAATTACCCTGCATCATTTACATACAACAATAAAACATACAATGATGGCCATAGTATTTGTACAGCATTTAATACCTTTTTCGAGAGTGTGTTTACGCCGGCATCCAACACGAGAGTAGATGATGTTCCTTGTAGCCAAGATACCACCTCAGACAATTTATGTGACCTTCAAGTAAGCGAGTATACAGTCAAAGGCATTCTTAGCTCGATCGATAAAACCAAAGGCTCAGGTTGTGACGGAATACACTCAATCTTCTTGTCTCAATGTGCTGAATCTCTAGCATTTCCCATTACACACATTTTCAACGACTGCCTACAACAAGGTATCTGTCCACAAATTTTGAAACAAGCTTACATAACACCAGTTCATAAAAAAGGTTCAAAGTCTTGCATAGATAACTATCGCCCTATCTCCAAACTAAACATATTAAGTAAATTATTAGAGAAAGTGGTTTACAATAGTATCTATCCTACACTAACAAGAGCAATCTCAGAACGGCAACATGGCTTCATGAAAAATCGCTCAACTACATCTAATTTAACTTCTTTTACAGACTTTGTATTGAACGGTATGGAGAAAGGAGGACAGGTTGATGTGGTTTACACAGATTTTGAAAAAGCATTCGATCGTGTAGACCACATCATCCTCCTTGCAAAGTTACAGGCACTCGGAATCAGAGGAAACCTGTTCAGATGGGTTCAGTCCTACTTGTCCAATCGGTCGCAGGCTGTTGTACTGGGTGGCTTCAAATCTGACTTTATCAGCATCCCATCCGGTGTTCCCCAAGGATCCCACCTCGGCCCTCTGTTCTATAACGTCTATATTCATGATATTAACAGCTGTTTTCAAAATTCTCATCATCTTTTATATGCTGACGACAAAAAAGTTTACATGAAAATCCGTTCCATAGAAGATTGCATACTACTCCAAAATGACCTTACCAACTTACAAACTTATTATGACAGAAACAATATTGCCATAAGCATTGGTAAATGCCAATGTATTAGTTTTACGCGTAAACATAAACCTATCTCATTTCATTATAATTTCAATAACGTTACAGTGCAGAGGGTCGAGCTGGTCCGTGATCTTGGAGTGTGGCTAGACTCAAAGATGCTCATGAGTCATCATGTGGGCATTACTTTCAGTAAAGCTTATCGGAATCTAGGATTTGTGCTCCGTACATGCAAAGCCTTTAAGAACGTGAACAGTCTACTAGTGGTCTACTATGCCTATGTACGCAGTATTCTAGAGTACGCAAGCCCCATTTGGTCACCCTGTTATATTACTTACAAGCAAAAGATTGAACGCACTCAAAAGATATTCCTCAAACATCTAAATTTCCGAAATAAAATAAGATTTAACGATTACACTGAAAATTGCCGGCATTTCAACCTACTCACTCTTGACGAGAGACGCTCATTAATGGACATGAGTCTCCTGTATGACTTGCTGCGCGGGCGGCTGGACTGCCCCGAGCTGCTGGCGCGGCTCGCGCTGGCGGCGCCGCGCCGCCGCACCCGGCACACCCCGCTGCTACACGTCCCCCCACACTCCACTAATTACGCCCAAAACGCAGTCCTCAGTCGACTTCCCAGGTTGTACAATAAAAAGTTCAGTGAGGTTGATATCTTTAGCGGTTCAAAACTTTTATTCAAAAACAATATTAAAAAAGTCATACTTACTTGACCAAATTTGAAACGAACGAACGAACGAACGAATTCAAAAACAATATTAAAAAAGTCATACTTACTTGACCAAATTTGAAAGGCAAATCGTAAATATAATACAACCTATAACTCTTAAACTAATCTGTTATGAGTAGGTATGCATATTTTACGTATCGAATTATTATATATTATGTATTTTACATATAAAATATGTATTTATGTCTATAACACTAATTAATATCTAAATATGATTTTTATTGTTTTATTGTTTATACATTACACCTATGTATGTTTGTATGTATGTATGTATGTATGTATGTATTTATATTATGTTCATATACTTAATTTATTTTTTTCTTTTTGAATAAGTGCTCATCATATTCATTAAATACGAATAGTTATCTTTTCATTCTACTTGCAGATAATTCTTAGTTGAGATTTTCTTCCATCAAATTAATGTAGAACTATGAATGGTATTTTGTCACTTTGTTAGTCAGAATTTAAAATGTATAACTTTGTTTTGTTTCGTTTACAACTTGTTATTAGTTAATAATGTGGGAACTTGTTATTGGCCTTGTATACTATTAATTATCTTAAGTCACATATGTTTTATAAGCGCTGTTAGTTTCCTGAATAAACATGTAACGAGCCGTTACAAACCAACCGTCCAACACACCTACCCTCACACCGCAGCCACAAGAGCGCCCGGCGTGTGCGAGACGAGGCGGGGCACCACACAGACGACTCCGGAGAATACAAGGGGCGCGGGGCGACCCGCTTATAAATAGCCGCCGGACCGCCGCTAGAACACCATTCGCCACCTCCTATTCCGACGAGTGATCATTCCGTTCCCGAGATCCCTCCCCGCACCCGTATCTATTCAAGTAATCTATTCACGCACACTAATCTCACAACACCGGTCTCCCCGCGAGGTAGGTTGCTCAACGGACCGAGGTCTCTCGGATATATGGATGCCTGGGGTGCCTAGTTTAAAGCATCCGTATACCCGACTAGACCCGACACAGTGGGCTGCCTAATTAGCGGACCGAGGTCCCCCGGATACGTACATGGATGCCTGGGTTGCCTAGTTTAAAGCATCTGTGTAAGTACCGAACTATACAATCACCGAACACACACCGGCCTTCAGCCACATTCTTGTCGACACAAATACACTCCACAAACCCTGGAACAAGTCCACACGCACCACCGGTATTCGCCCGACCTCCTGTACCCTGTATCCTTCCCCTTATTAAGATAGGAACATCCGCGTAGGCCCCTTCAGGGCCCGACCAATATAAATATCAATAATCGTGATAAGTATTTGTGCATTTGTGTAGTGTGTTAATATTAAGTACGTAAGCTGTAAGTACCTTAGATATATAAGTTAACTTGATTGTAAATAAAGCGGGTCCAGTGCCGCCTCAATTGTGTTACACTAATTAATCGGCATTATTAATTCTCACCCCGTACACCTACCGAGGTTATTTCCCTCCAGGGGCCTCAGGATCAAGATCAGGGTAGTTAGGACCGCTTCACGGTCATTGTAGATCCCCCAGGCGACCAGGCACTCCTTCAGAGGCCGGCGTCAAGCTGAGCTAGTCTAAGACCGCTTCCCGGTACATATTAATTGAGAGTTATTAGGTAGGTACCAGCCCTAAGCACTAGGGACGTTAGTCATAAGGGTAAGTATCACATTACAATATAGCACCCAACCCCTACTCTCGGGGAAGGCCAGGCAGGTCGATTCGCCCAGGGGTCGCTCCCCGGTGACCCAGACCAGCTCCTGCCGAGCTGCTACATTACATTTGGCGCCCAACGAAAAATCCACATACTCTCATTAATATCTAATACTATTTAGCCCCCCGTAATAACACGTAATTCACTAGAAATAACCAACCGACTGACTAACCGTTCAACTTAAATATCTACCCGTAATCATTCTAAAAATAGACCGACAACCGACCGACCGACCCCGTTTCACAAAAATTACAATTCAAAAGTAAAGAGCAAATAAAATTTTGTTGGTCATTTTTATTTAAGTTGTAGTAACCGATTGCAAACTGGCCCCGTTTTATAATAGGTAAATATACAGCATCAAATGCCAACTTCTTGGATTTATAACCTTAGTAAAGAGGAATTAATAAGGGAAAGTAGGGAAAGGAAGCTACCGACCGTAAATTTAACCGTTGACAAGCTGAGGAAGCAGCAGTCCGACCACATCAGAGAAGAAGAGGAGGAGACCTTCGAGATGACATCCGAAGACCAGACCAGAACCGCGAGCCAGCTGAACCTGTCATCCATCGTGAGGGAATGGAATATATCGTTCGACACCGCATGCGACCCGGTTGAGTTCATCGAGCGTTTGGATGAACTGACGTCGTCAGGTGACGTCCCGCAGGACCGATTACTCCAGGTACTACCTAAGGTACTAAGAGGTAAACCGCTATTATGGTACAGAAACAACTCAGACAACTGGGAAAAGTGGGAAGACTTCCTAAAAGAATTCAAACTATTCTACTACCCGGCGGGATACGAAAAGAACCTGCTCGAGATGATCATCGCACGAAAACAACACTACCGTGAATCTTTCGTCGATTACCTGACCGACATACAGACCCTGATGAGAAGGTACGGAAAAATGACCAAAACAGAAAAAGAAGAAAGAATATACGAGAACATGACCGCGAGTTACAAGTACTACATCAAGAAGCAAGACTTCACCAGCCTCGGGGAATTAATAAAACAGGCAGCCGACTACGAGCAGATCACAGAAGAATCCTCACCTCAACAGTGGAAGCACCGACCAGACCGACACCGTCAAACACCGAAAGTTTATCCAGAAACATCACCAGAACCGCGTAAAATACATGAAAAATACGACAAGACCACATGCTGTTGGAACTGCGGCAAAGCAGGCCACTCACACAAGGAATGCCGGGGCAGGCAAGTACTGTTCTGTAGCCAATGCGGAGTCCTCGGGAGACTTACGCGCAACTGCTGCAGAAGAGAAACCAAGTTCGGAGACACGAACATAACCGCCGAAGAAAACCGACCGGAACAACGAATGTTTGAAGATGTAAAAATAGGGAAATTGACATACCGAGCATTAGTTGACACAGGCTCCACCAGATCGTACATCAGTAGAAACATTTATGAAGAGAACTCGACAAACGCCGACACAGAAAAAGTCACAGGGATGCGAGTAACCGTCGCAGATGGCAGAGTCATGGACGTGAAGCTCAGAATAGACCCAGAAATCGAGATACGGCAGAGAAAAATAACACACGAACTCTTCGTGCTACCAGCTTATTCACCGCCAAACCTAGTTATCATAGGGATAGACCTACTAAGAAAAGCAGGAGCCACAATAGTCTGGAACAACAATACCGAAAATACACCGAAAGTCACCGAAGTCGTCACAAATGATTCAACACCACCGAATAATAATATAATCAACGGCCCAATAAAGACAAAATCCCGCAAGCATAAGAAAAAACCTAAGCAACAACATCCACCAAGATATCCCGACACAGCTTCAATCCAGGAAAGAAAAGAATGGTTCGAGAGGAAAATGACCGAAACCCGAAAATCACCTCAAAATGACCCAACATTCGCAATTAAAAACGGCTCACTCCAAAAACGAATTGTAAATCCGGCGTACGGGGTCAAGATCAATGCACAATCGCAGTGGAAATTATGCGTTCCGACACTGAAGAGAAGGTCGATTATCGAACAACACCTTAATGAACCGACAACAACAGGCTACGTGACCACGGGAAAAATCCTAAAAAGCATTGCCGAAACATATTACTGGCGCGGGATGTACAAAGATGTTCTTCATCATATGAAAAAGTACAAAGAACGACTAAAATCATCGTCATCAAACTCGCCGCAACCAAATTCCACCGAACCGAAGCAGTAATAACCTACCGACGACGTCATCACCCATCGCCAGATGTGCCTAGCCGCGGTACTCATGCGATGCCGAACGAACCGATAATTCCAAACCTACCCTCAATCATCAACATAATGAAGATTGAAGACAAATAGCCGTAAAAAGTTAAAACATTTGTATATTTATGACCTAGTCATTCCGTACCGTACCGTATAAATCTTATTATGTATAATTTGTAATTTAATTATAAATATACAACCGAAAAACCGCAATCTATATTGAAAATATAGAAATAGGTAAAAATGTAAACGCAAATGCACACATTTTACACCGTCCGTCCGTAGTATAATATGATATAAGTAAATAATAGACACACAGACATGTTAAACGTATAACATCCACCTTATTGCATCAAAGTCGCAAGTAAAATTTTGCTCAGACTTAGAATAAAGATTGTAAATTTTTGAACGCAGCCCAATACGTTACTCTGTGAACGTACACAGGTTAGAATTTTAGTTGTCAAGTCAATGTCAAGTGTCAAACCGACCGAGTAAATTTCAGCGCAAGGGCACATGCCGTATAAATTTTAATTTATTTGAAATGTAAACAATTTAAAACCGTAAAGCTGAAAACCGCAATACCTAATGTAATTAACAGGAAAATGTATATCAGTACACAATAAGTTATATACACATAGCCTACAATGTAAGTAAAACCAACCATGCATTTTATCCTTGCTCATGTCTTGTAAAAAACAAAATATTCACATCTTTTATGTAGAAAAGAATCCCGAATATAATATACCGTTTCAGTCCGAACTTACCGGCACCAAGCAGGGATGAAATGCTCATGGACAATACCGTGTAACTTTTTTTTTACCAAAGCTAATAATATTATACTGTGTAAAATTAACCTGATATAAATATCTAAGTAAATAAAATATATCCTGAATCCAGATGATAAAGTAGGAACCCGTTTGTAAACAAATGCACCAGTACATGCACCATTCTCTTAATTTTTCCTTGTATGTATCTACATGACCTGTGAATTTTTACCAGGTAAAAATTCTTCTGCTGAGGGGGGAGAATGTAACGAGCCGTTACAAACCAACCGTCCAACACACCTACCCTCACACCGCAGCCACAAGAGCGCCCGGCGTGTGCGAGACGAGGCGGGGCACCACACAGACGACTCCGGAGAATACAAGGGGCGCGGGGCGACCCGCTTATAAATAGCCGCCGGACCGCCGCTAGAACACCATTCGCCACCTCCTATTCCGACGAGTGATCATTCCGTTCCCGAGATCCCTCCCCGCACCCGTATCTATTCAAGTAATCTATTCACGCACACTAATCTCACAACACCGGTCTCCCCGCGAGGTAGGTTGCTCAACGGACCGAGGTCTCTCGGATATATGGATGCCTGGGGTGCCTAGTTTAAAGCATCCGTATACCCGACTAGACCCGACACAGTGGGCTGCCTAATTAGCGGACCGAGGTCCCCCGGATACGTACATGGATGCCTGGGTTGCCTAGTTTAAAGCATCTGTGTAAGTACCGAATAGGGTTTCGTTCCCGTGTTCCCGGGAATTCCCGTTCCCGGGAATTCCCGGGAAATTTGTCTTTCCCGAAACCGGGAAAAAAAATTAGCATTCCCGGGAATTCCCGGGTTTGATTTTTAATCGATTCTATGCTATATTTTCATATTTATTTATCTGTTTCTCCTACCTTAAACCAAAAAAAAATATCGCAAGCTTGTCGTCTACGATCAGAAACTCGGTTTTGTTGTAAATTATTGGAAAATCATACGTGTTATTGTTTTTGCGCAGCTGCATTGCAAAGATAAATGACTCACACAAATTATACGTGACAGTACAAATATACCTAAGCAGGAACTGTTCTTTTTTGATGTTGGTGCGGTGACAAAGTAATCTGAAGAAATATGGCACCAACTTCAAAAAAGAACAGTTCCTGCTTAGGTATATTTTTGTACTGTCACATATAATTTGTGTAAACCTTAAATTATTTCTTACATTTTAGTGGTTTTTTGAAGTCGGTTTTTTAATTTTTTTAATTATTATTTTAGTTTATAGTTTTTAGTTTATTTGCAATAATTTTTAATCAAAAGTAAGATGCAAATGATACCAAAAAGTCCTACTAATCAATACGAATCATTCAAGCCTAAACACGAGGTAGTTGCTATACACCGTTGAGGAGTTCCCTTGACTACCTTCCGTTTCCATCATCAGATCAGCTCTAGGTCACCATCATATTTTTTTGTTATAAGAACTATATTTACGTTCTCAATTTCATTAGAATCGGTTAATATGTGTCCAAAATGGAAATTCATACCCTGTTTTTACCCCTTTACCCACCCTTAGGGGTGAGATAAAATTCTGAAAAAAATGGGACCACCTGGGAGCTCAACCCAATACAACAAAAAAATAATTTTCAAAATCGGTTCATAAACGGCGGAGTAATCAGTGAACATACATAAAAAAAAACCCGACGAATTGAGAACCTCCTCCTTTTTTTGAAGTCGGTTAAAAATTACTATCGCATAGAAAAAACCAAAATAAGAAGTAGGTTGAGCGAAAATAGTTGAATGAATTATTTTTTCTAAAATATTACCTCAAGTGTAATAACATTTCTATTTTAATTATATGTCATAATAAAATTTCCAAATTGTTTAATTTACAATGATCGCACAAAGGCTAAGCATCGCTATACAGCGGGGTAACGCGGCCAGCGTCTTGGGTACCCTACCCGACAGTGGCAGCGATCTGGCCAGAATTTTCTTTTTAGTTTAATTTTAATTTTATATTAGTTAGTTTTAGTTAGGCATTAATAATTATAATTTAATCAAGAAGTAGTATATAAAATTCTCTTTCTTCCCGAAAAAAAAATACAATTAAGAAAAACAAATGATTTGGCATGTAAAACAAATCATTATAATTTTGGTTGTTAATTTATCTGACTGATGCTTTTTTCTACCTATACGAGTGATAAAAGTATATTTGATTTAATTGTAAGTGTTTTTATAGACTTTTAATACCCGAAAATAGCAAAAACAAGCATCAAAAATAAATTCCCGTTTCCCGGGAATTCCCGGGAAATCTAGAAAAAAATTCCCGTTTCCCGGGAACAGAAAAAGGTCGGGAAAAACGAAACCCTAGTACCGAACTATACAATCACCGAACACACACCGGCCTTCAGCCACATTCTTGTCGACACAAATACACTCCACAAACCCTGGAACAAGTCCACACGCACCACCGGTATTCGCCCGACCTCCTGTACCCTGTATCCTTCCCCTTATTAAGATAGGAACATCCGCGTAGGCCCCTTCAGGGCCCGACCAATATAAATATCAATAATCGTGATAAGTATTTGTGCATTTGTGTAGTGTGTTAATATTAAGTACGTAAGCTGTAAGTACCTTAGATATATAAGTTAACTTGATTGTAAATAAAGCGGGTCCAGTGCCGCCTCAATTGTGTTACACTAATTAATCGGCATTATTAATTCTCACCCCGTACACCTACCGAGGTTATTTCCCTCCAGGGGCCTCAGGATCAAGATCAGGGTAGTTAGGACCGCTTCACGGTCATTGTAGATCCCCCAGGCGACCAGGCACTCCTTCAGAGGCCGGCGTCAAGCTGAGCTAGTCTAAGACCGCTTCCCGGTACATATTAATTGAGAGTTATTAGGTAGGTACCAGCCCTAAGCACTAGGGACGTTAGTCATAAGGGTAAGTATCACATTACAATATAGCACCCAACCCCTACTCTCGGGGAAGGCCAGGCAGGTCGATTCGCCCAGGGGTCGCTCCCCGGTGACCCAGACCAGCTCCTGCCGAGCTGCTACATTACAAACATAAAATAAAAATAAAATAGATGGCGATGAGATGGCGCTAGAGTAAAACCTTTATTACTACTACTAACTCGTGATGCTCACAGTACCGCATTTTGTGTTCGTTTTAATGACCGGCACTGGATTTGATTTCTTTTGAGCAAATACAAAAATCCTTGTTAGTTATTATTCTGAGGTCATGTACTGAATGTAGCATCTGTTGATAGAAATAAACTTCGTAAACACGACACTATTGTCAAAGTCATTAGCTGTCAGTGTCAACTGTCAAACAGTCGGTTTCAAAAATTGTCAACAATGTCATAAAAGTTTGTAAAGAGAGGAAGTGAATTTATAATTACTTTATGCTTTTTAAAATAATTACTATTTGTAAAGTAATGATTGGGTAATATTTTTAACATCCTACAAGTCACTCTTTTTACAGCTGTGAATTATGCGCAGAAGAGGGCTCAATTTGTTATGATATTAGCTTATTGTCTTGTGGAAAGTTGTTGAAGTTATTTCCCCACTGGAAGACTACTGTTTTTATTGAAAAATGGACGGTGGGGACTGGAGAAATAGTATAATAAATCAACTGCACGTCAGGAACAGACGAGAGACCGCGGCGTTTCAAGATATAGTTGCATTTCGTAAGTAATTATAACCTCTTCTTTTATTTATCTCTTCTTTGTCTTGGTTTGTAGTAAGCGAAAGTTCCAAACTTATCTCTAACATTTATTTGCTTGCTCCATGTGCGCAAACATGAGTTTATGAATAATGTAGGTAAGTATTGAAATTTCTAATCTATCTTTATGACTCTTGTTATTACTATGCCTACCTGGTGAATAATGATAGTTACATAGCTAATAGCTGGAAACAAATACTTACACATCTATTCTCATTGGTTTATTTAGTTAACCTGATCTGTAAATATTCATAACCTCCTAAAACACCTAAATAAAATATGTAGAATTTGCTCAATTGCACATGTTACAGTCACACGGTCACAGATTTTTGCAAAGTTAGTTATTCCTTCAAAGCAACTAATAATTTTATACTCTTCCATGATAATATGTAAGTATAAGTTTTCTACTTTATTCTAATGAATTTTCCAGAAAGCCGCCTCTTTGACAATGTAAATACTCTGAAAAATGAGAATCTGCAACTCACCTTACAGAATGAAAGGATACGATTCAGTGGAGCCGACAGCATACAACCAGGTTAGTATTGTTATTACAATATTTTTATGTACAAAATATTCTGTATAAGTTCCATTCATATTGAAGATAATTATTTATCCATTATCATGAACTGTAAAGTTAATAATTATCTTTCATGAAATAAAATAGATAAGCACTCTATTCTCACCTACACAGAATATCTGTTCTCGTTCTTATATGAGGCAAATATGAAGCCAGTGCTGGCAGCTAGTATTGACTTTGTGTAAAGTCTATCACTCAATGAATTTCATACCAATGTATCAATTTTAACATAATCAAGAATCTGTAAAAAGAGCTTAGAAAAAATTGGTGATAGTATATTCTTCATCTATTTTGTATTTTTATGTGCTGTTATTTAAATCTCTTAAAATTATTTTATGAATTTTACAGGTGGCAGCGGAGGAAGCAATGAGAAGATACAAGCGTTGGAACAAAAGATCTTAGCTCAGCAAGAAGAGTTGACCTCTCTGCACAGACGCAGAGGGGAAAGCTCACAACAGATCATAAACCTTAATGACAGAGTTCACGAGTTAGAGAAACAGGTCACAATGAAGGATGTGACGTAAGTCTTTTATAAGCACTCCTTAGAATATATTATGCAAAGCATCCCATGTTTGATTCCTTGCCTCTCTGATGATAATTGTGATTGCTAAAAAAAGGCACAAAAATTCATTATTGCTTTAGTAGATCATCTTTGAGTATGCAGTAAGTAATCAATCATCAATATAAATTAATTTGTTTGCTCTTCTTGGTAAAGATAATTAATGATTGTTGAAGAGATAAGATAACTTGGTCATTATTACGGAGAGGAAACTACCATTAAATAATGTTAAAATAGAGGCAGTTCTCAGAAGAAAAATTAAACATTTCATTTTAATATTTTCATAATGTCTGGGGGAACATTTTATCAGCTTTATCTATACTAAAAACACTTTCATCAATATAATATGATCGAAGCAAAAAACATACCAAATACAAGGCAAGTCTTCTAAACTTCTTACGAGTATTTCGTATTTCACAAGAAATGTAGCCCTCTATATTTAGTTATAAACACTAGAGCAGGACTAGCTTTTATCATGATCATCATCATCAGCCCATAGTCGTCCAATGCTGGACATAGGCCTATCCCAAATCCCAACACACTCACTCTCACGCCCACGCATTAAGACTTAAGTATACACATAATTAACGACAAAGTGGGTGTCGACACACGCCTCTGCCTACCTTGCAAGGGACTATAGTAGTATGAGCCTTGAATGTTTATTTTATGTATTGTATTTACACAGCATTGCTGCAAACGTTAACTGCCTCTCTTGATTAGCCATGCAATTTATCTTGGAAATACGGAGGGATCATATTTCTAGACGATTTTAATTACATAGTTGACTTCCGCGTTGCGTGTTTTGAAACTATACAAGGTCAGAACGCACCCATAGTGTACTAGCACTGTATAGTTTCAAGTGAAAAATAATAATATTTTACTTGAAAATATACACGATTTGTGCGTACTAATCGCGTATACTTTCAAGTTGGGATTTACTGAATCGTTCTTGAAAATATACATTGCTATTACGCACATTGCTTGATTGGCGTACTTGTCGCATATAATTTATACCTACATGCTGATTCTGATTTACTTAACTATTTCGGTAAATGTACATGACTATAATTTACTTGTTCTGCCTGTCATACCAATATACCTAATGTTAATAAATAAAGACGAACAAGCTCTAATCTGATTGATAAATTGATATTTACAGAAATCATATTTGCAAGTAAGAATACTAGTATCTTATAATTTAAATGAATTAAGAGTAATACCTACTACAATCACGAGCAATGAAAAAGTTCCAGTGACAATAGCTCCTGAACAGAAAAAACTAGTTTATGACGCCGTCGGCAATATTAAAGTACATTTAACATTTTTTGAGCATCAAAATATTATTATAACCACCTAAAAACGAAAATTTTGATCAAATTATAAATTAATTGTCTTAATAAATTGGGGTCATTTGGTGTTGACTTTTTGCTACTTGGACTTATTCATTGCTCGTGAGAGTAGTAGGTATTAATTATACCCTATAGACCTATTACAGACATATTTTTTATCAAGTTTTGAATTCACCGTAATTGTCTTTTATGAATTGTTCTATACCCTCTTCTGAGATCATTTTTACTATTTACTTACAACAGTTCTACAGTTTAATTTAAATCAATTTACTCTTTAACTGTACGATGTAAACTAAAACACGTTACGAAAATAATGGCAAGTGCGGAATGATCATGAAATGTTTAGAAAGCAATAGACTTATTACTATTTCGCATGAAAGAAAGAGAGAGCAACAATTCAACATGACTACCTGGTAACTAATCACGTATAGTTTCAAGTGCTCGCATTGCTGCTTTGCACTTGAAAATGTACACGATGAGTACGCAGTGGTAACTGCTGCAGTATATTTTCAAGCCATAATTTTGGCCTAACTTACTTGAAAATATACGCGATTAGTGCGTAATGGCCTTGTATACTTTCAAGTAAAATATGGCACCATTTCAATTTGAAAATATACGCGAGCAGTCCCAACCTCTGCGTTCTGGCCTTGTATAATTTCAAAACACGCTTCCGCGTTCTATGATTGTGAAGACGTAGTCTTGCAAACAAGCAATAATACATATATCTGCAGTTTGGTAGGGTATCACATGTAGTAGGTTCATTTTAACTTTGAACAGTAGTGAGCGATATAATTGGTATTTGATATAGGTACCTAATTACATCATTTATACATTTGACCACGACAACAAATTTAATCGTGTCCTTTTTCAGTAAATGTAGTCATATTTTACTTGCCTTCACTAAAATTTATTTCACAACCATTAAAATACAACTCTGTCTCTAGAATTTCAGAGAACGCCGCCCTGCTAGCGTCTCTCCGAGCCGAGATACAGATGTATGAGACGAACATGGCGGAGCTGCAGACTCTGAACCAGGTCATCAGGGACGAGCACCAAGCACTGCAGATAGCGTTTGCCGCACTAGAAGAGAAGCTTAGGAAAATACAGGTGATTTCTTAGTTTATTTATAATATTTTTTCTTTGTGTGTCGGTGATAAACAGTAATAATATGTGGGGACATCTCACACACGGCCATCCGCCACCCGACCCTTAATTAGGCAGAGTCTGTAATATGGGTATCGGACAGCCGATATATTATCTACATTGATGGATACCATAGAATAACAAGTACTAGTTAGTGCTAGTACTCGTTATTCTATGTAGATACATATTAATGCTTTTAAACAAATATCTGTCCCGGCCGGAAATCGCACCCGGGACAGTCGGCATAGCAGTCAGGGTCGCTACACCATACAGTAGTAGTGGACTAGTGTTTATAACCAAGGTGAAAGGATTAGCCAGTCAGATTAGCGTCAGTCGCTGACTTCCCAAGATTCCGGACGTATATAAAATACTCCCAATAATATAGGTATTATTATATTGATTGAGTTTTGAAAGTTAGATATATTTTGCAAATTTTACCGCGCCGTATTTGTGTATGCAGGACCTAAAATGACGTAACTTTTCTATAATTACTATGCGTAGGTGAAGTTATTACCTTGTATTCCTATTTTGGTTTAAAGTTCTTTCATATTTTACGGTCTGATCGTCTTTTACATTTTAGTGTAGTAAGTAGGTAGATAATCTGTTTTGTAAACACATATACGTTTAGTATCTGTGAAGTGGTATTTTTGTAGTAAACATTGATCGCTTTCATAAACAAACGTGGATCGGTGCGCTTACAAACATGTCCTGAATATATTTTTAGTTTGTCTAAAACTCTCTTAATCTGTAGGAAAAAGTGGCAGCAGTAAATTAATAAAATCTTACAAAGAACGAACTCATAAGCAAAGGGGTGATGCTGGGATGGTAGGGGTGGTGGATAGTAGGCTTTGGGTGGTTACTAACCGGTTTGGTGGGAAAATTAATCTCACATTGTAAAAAAATGTTTCAACCTCATATTACGTTTTATCCATTCTGCCGTGTTATTGTTTATGCAAATAAAATATTCTTGGCTTAAATATTGCCGTTGCTTTAGAGCAGTTTTATTTTCATGGAATTGAAATGTTTATAGCGTAGCATCATTGGAGATTATGGCAGGATGCCAACACAACTGGACCTTTTGTTCAATATATTCAGCGTGATTCTTTTTTTGCAAATTGTAATTGCTCTTGTGTTTACAGTTATTGATAAGCCAATGACACTCGAATTCTCGAATCAATGTCATTGCTTTCTATTTACACGCTTTCTATAATAAGGTAAAATAAAGTATAATAAGGTAAAACTTTGCAGAAAGAGAATGGCACAACTAATAGGAATTTTATCCTGACTTTTCCAAGGGAATCCATTTTAAACGACGCAATGTTCAAAAAACCTAGAACCTTTTACTGGAGCATTTTCGTTAACCTTTAACATTTAGTTAACCTTTGGAAAAGCCTAACTTATATCTACTATACTATTCTTGGTGAACCTTCAATATGTTTGTGCGCCTGACGATAATTTATAGTTCATCCTGTACATGAGATCGTATGAGCTTAGAGCTTATAGTTTTTATATTATATGAAGTGTTTGTATCACCATCGCAAGTGATCGCATTTAGTCTTGAAGGAAAGTTTCAGTGTGAACGATATACGTCATTTCCTTGTGTACCTAGATAAATCTGTATTTACGTTACTGGATTATTGAGTGTGCCTAGTGAATGTATGTGAAGTTTTGTGTTTACGAAGCTAAATAATTATGAGTAAAATAATAAAGATTACGAAGACCGTCGTTCAAACTAAGGTGATTTATTTTAACTCACTCATTCGCACATATATAATATTTAAAAAATTTGGAAAGCTCTTTGGATCATGAGAATTTTTAAGAGTGTTTAACATCAAATAATTAGACTTCTACTGCACTGATAGTACCTACTTACAAATTATCCCCCTTATTCATAAAAAAGTTACTGGACGTATTAGCTATTGAACTGTTTTGTCACTCTCTGTCAAAGAACAAATTGTTCTCTGTCAGACAGGGACAGAACAGTTCAATAGTTAATCCGTTCAGTAACTTTTTTATGAATAAGGGGGTAAGTATTTACCCGTGAAATATTTATACCTAAAATATATATTTTCATCTGATTCCAGGATGAAAACCGGACGTTAGTGGAGCGATTAATAAAGTACAAGGCAAAAGATGCAGACAAAATGAATGAAGAAAATGAAAACTTTGTAAAGTAAGTACTTAGAACTTGTTCAAGATGAAAGTACAAAACGTGGTAGTATTTTGGTAGTTAATGCATGAGTAATACTTCTTTAACTTCTCTTTTGTAAGTACACTTACGTGCAATAAAAAAGTTCCACCTGCCATTGACGTTGTATCGTCGTTGCATGAATGAAACTTTTTCATTGCTCGTGAGTGTAGTATTTTGTATTGATGGGCTTCCAAGGAAAGACTCCTTATAATTATGATATTTTACTCGTATCGTATTTCTTTTCTTTTGAGATTTAACCGCGATCACAATTTAAACCTCCGTAATTTCAATAACTACCTACCGGATCGCATCGGTGCGACCAAAATATTATAATGATGTGGAAGCTTTTGAAATAAGTCAATACAAAATATTAAAAAGTATTGCTTAGTATATCGATATCGCTTGTAGGTGTAGGTAGGTAGGTAGGTAGTGTGTAAAAAGGTAAAGTAGTAAAGGTTCATATCGTTTTGTTATTTCATTACACACGCGGGCGATTATTATTAAAAAGTTTATTTATTTATTCTTCATTGCACAATTTAAAAACATAAAAAGTTCTACTGACAGCTTACCTAGTGGATGGAACTTTTTCATTGCTCGTGAGTGTATAATTATACCTAACCGAACTATGTGACCTTTTTAGATTACACATTTAGTTAAGTAGGGTATGTGGCTTAATTTGTGTCATATTATGCACTTAATTAATTTCTCATGATGACTGGTGATATCTTTAAATTCTCTTATTTATTCCCATAGTATTACTTTAAGTATACATCTTACATACTGTTCAAAGACACATACTATGGCTCCCCCTGATTTTATTAAAAGTTTAAACAAAAGGCCTTTGGCAAGACGTTAATGTTAATTGAAAATGTTATTCTTTTTTATACTATTATTGTACTTTTTGAATCAGTAAGCCCTTTTGTTTAACCTTGTCTCCTCAACTCACACAGTATTCAAACATACATCATGAGAAAAATACGCACAGTAAATTACAAAATGCATTACAATAGTGTTAATTATGTACCCAGCCACAGTAGAAACAGCTTACAGAAAGAGATAGGGCATGCCGTGTGTCTCGCTTCAGCAGCAAGCTGCACCACCATGTTTTTTTCGTTGCTTTTTTGTTTAATTTGTCCAACAGGTCAAGCCCTACCGCGTTTCTGATCAACACGTTGGGTAGAGTTAGTTTTGGGTGAGTGATGTCATAATCCGATTGCGAATGTGCGTGCTTCCGGCATTGTGGCGTTTTGGATCTGATTTTTACCCTTTTTGCATACTCTTGCTCATTGAAATTCAATTTTTTGTTTCAACTGCACACTTGAAACTGACTCATAATAATTGTTCTTTCTCACTCTAACCGATTGTCATGTGTTTCCGATTTTTGTCTGCATTGTCGATCTGTGTGATGTTTACAGTTGTAGTTTTGTTTCGGCAGGTATAAGAGATACATAATATTATCTTAATGTGGTGTTCTACTCTGTAAGTTAACAAGGGAAACATGGTTCACTATTGACTTACATTTTATCAAGTATTTCATTCCATGAATCATATAGCAGTTACAATGTCAACGTGAATTTTCCTGGCGACACTTATAGTACAAAATGTTCTATTAGTAGCTAAGTACTGTACCTTGCCATACTCACATAAAGCGTCATTTATTCAAACATCACCTTTTTTGAATAGAAATTAGAATCTATGACGAAATGGAATGCTAATACCTCTCAATAATCACATGTGATACTGTGTATATAAAAATAATTGCCGACTGAAATAAATGATATGAAAACAAATGCAGCGTCCACCGCGTGATGTGTGACGCATTTGCGGAATCTGAAACTATTCTTGTCCGAAGCATCTTCCGATTTATGTAGCCAATAAACCGTTTTACTACAAAATTATGATTTGCGTTGAGTTATACACTGTGTTCTATAAAATTGTATCCTTCACCATTACCACTTCACTTCCATTTACCTATATGTTACAAAACTAAGCCAATTTTTTTCGATGTTACTTAGTCTACACTTTAAAGCATCATTTAGGCCGTTCCGTGGAGGAAAGCCAAATCAAATACCTATTAAATTCATTCAGGAAATGGCCTTCAAATTCTCACACACATAAAATTATATTAAAGTGTGGCTGTCGTCAAGCCATTCATTACCTAATTCTTCCTACCATCTGTTTTAGAGCGAAGATTAAATGATAGTTCTGGCAAATTATTGCACATAAACATATTAATTCAAATTTAGTAGCAGTCATCGTTTATATACGAGTAGCATGCCAAAGAAATAAATATAATTAATAAAAAATGCCTTGAAACATAAAAAGAATGGCCTAAACCTGGCTCGATGATATTTGGTATACCTACATATGATATGAGTAAAGTATAAAGGATATTAAATTCATATTTTTATATACATATTTTGATCGGTGCACAGTTCTCTGTTTTTAACGCGTTGTAGATCGCTAATTTATAGGTGATGTTTAATAATTGGCGGTGCAAATACACTGCCGGGCAATGAAAAAGTTCCACTCACGAAATTCCAACAACAAACGAATATTTTTTTTTTCAAAAATTTAATTTAAAATTCGAACAAAATATAACCGATTTTAGTTGGTAATATCCTAATGCTTTATTAAGGGCGGATTCGACCAACGTCGAGTAACTTTTTACTCACGAGTAAAGTACCAGTTACTCGCGAGTAAGCAGATTTTGCATTCTACCAAACCTGAAACCAAGATAAGTAGCTTATCCCAAGAATAAAATGTTATACCGCCAAAATTGACCGTGTAACGAGCTTATCCGAGAGTAATTTTGTAATGGCGGCAGCACATCAGCTGATTAGAAAACCGTCATAATGACATATAAACACATCTGTCAAAACATAAACAAAAGTACAGTTCTCCCATATTAATAATGCGCATGCAAATCTTCGCAAACTGTCGTATTCCCGGAAACACCCGAATCATTGAATTAAACAAAGCAATTGCATTTTGAACCTTGTTCGAAAGAAATAGTAGTCAATATCATGTGATACATAATCGAAAACAATTTGGGCGGTCGGTGGCTGTCACCGATCAGTCAAGGGTCTCAAGGTCAAGATCAATATTACTTTTGTGGAATTATAAAGAGCTGCAATTACACATCGTTCTTGTTATTTTTTTCAAATGTGAATTTAATTTCAACTTTAATTATTGTTGACGATGCCATATTATGAGGCACATTTAAGAATAAAATATACGTCACATTGATAGACTTCACTTTGCCAATAAAGCCACACCCAAAAGACCAAGTTTGTAATTGTAATATTATTGTGAATGATCAGCGCTGTAAATACTTTTGAACTGAGATTTTAATGTAAACATGTTTATTGATGTTTCATCAATAAACATGTTTAGAAATAATCAGTGCTGTAAATACTTTTGAACTGAGATTTAAAAATTTTAATATAAATCTGTGTTTGAAATCCATTTCTCCTTATAATATAAACCTTGTGTTATTCAAACCTTCTTTCATCCATCTTTACATCAGCTTCAGTAAGACACTTGAAAAGTGCCTACTGTAACATTTTCGAAGTAAATTTTAATATTATGGAATATTATGAATTATCGAATCAAATTTCGTTACTGATAAATCAATTATCTCTTTTAGCACCAATTACATAATTCTACTAAAATTTCATGAAGAAAATGCACTTAACCACTCTAAATACATAATAGTTTTCTAACGCTCGGGAATACGACCGTTGCCGAACAATGACGAAGATTTCTATGTGCATTATCAATTTTGGGGAACTGTACGTTAAAAGGCAAAGTCTCAGAATAACAACAGCGAATAAAATATTAAAACATAAACAATTTCATACTTTTATAATCTATTCAAACTAAGTTGGCATGTCATTTCTATTGCATGCTTTGAAACGCAGCTATTTTTATTTTAGTTGCATTACAGTTTCGTTCCTCGTTCATTCAATTTAATCATGGTATAACTTGGTAGAATGCAAATGTACTTATCCTAGATATTTACTCGCGTATAAATTTTATTCCGGTATAGTTATTCTCGTGTAACGTGACGTTTGGACGAATTCACCCTAAGGGCGGATTCGGCCAACGTCGAGTAACTTTTTACTCACGAGTAAAGTACCAGTTACTCGCGAGTAAGCAGATTTTGCATTCTACCAAACCTGAAACCAAGATAACTAGCTTATCCCAAGAATAAAATGTTATACCGCCAAAATTGACCGTGTAACGAGCTTATCCGAGAGTAATTTTGTAATGGCGGCAGCACATCAGCTGATTAGAAAACCGTCATAATGACATATAAACACATCTGTCAAAACATAAACAAAAGTACGTTAAAAGGCAAAGTCTCAGAATAACAACAGCGAATAAAATATTAAAACATAAACAATTTCATACTTTTATTTTGTATTTGTATTTATTTATTTAAGCAAAATAATCCTTAAAAACTAATATTTACAATATCAGCCAAACAACTGAGCTGTTTATCGGCTGGTAATACTCCCATTTATGTTACACTAAACAAGTACCTACTTAAGTTATAATAAGTACATGCATATTATAGCAACTTATGTAGGCAATTACAATTAACAATTATGTTTACTTACGTTTAAATAAAGATGCTCGATTTACAAAAGGTGTTCTAGTATACAGTACATTACATATTATTATTAAACTACACAGTTTCTAAATTGTTCAGTAAAAATTCTTTCACACGATTCTTAAACATGTTTTTGGATGTAGATCTGAAAAACTCCGCTGGCAACTTGTTATAAAATTTCGGCACTAAGTATTTGAATAATCTTTCACCATAGTAATTAGTTGGTTTAAAGCATTCAATAAAGTTTTTACCTATTCTTCTTTTATTTGTTTTACTTGGGTTTTGAAATATGAATTCTTCCGCTTTAAAGTGATTAATCGCAATGCTATAAGTAACTTTACAATGTATAGGTAGTATTTTACAGTGTTTAAATAGTTTATTGTAACATCCTTTGCAGTCTCGTTTTGCTTTACTACCAACTAACATTTTGAGGAATCTAACTTGCAGGTTCTTGATTTGATTTAAGTTTGTTTTGAAAGTGCGTCCATAGGTCATTAACCCATAATCTATAAGAGAATCTACAAGTGCAAAATAAACCATGTATAAGGTTTTTCTGTTTAAAACTCGCTTAAGCTGGTGAAACTTACATAACAAATATCTCATTTTCTTACAAATCTCATCAATATGATATTTCCAATTAAGGTTTCTATCTATGACTAATCCAAGGTATTTGAAAGTAGATACAAATTCAATATTATCACAACAACATACTTAATAATCCATTTAATATAATCCATTCAAACTAAGTTGGCATGTCATTTCTATTGCATGCTTTGAAACGCAGCTATTTTTATTTTAGTTGCATTACAGTTTCGTTCCTCGTTCATTCAATTTAATCATGGTATAACTTGGTAGAATGCAAATGTACTTATCCTAGATATTTACTCGCGTATAATTTTAATTCCGGTATAGTTATTCTCGTGTAACGTGATGTTTGGACGAATCCACCCTTAATGTACTTCAATGTTGCACAAGACGGCATTAAGCTAGCCTTTTCCGTTTAGAAGTAATTTGGTGCTTTTCTCAGTGGAACCTTTTCATTGCCCGTGAGTGCATTAAAGATCAAATTGCGTCTAGTTATCACGTCAAGCAATTAAATGTATAATAGCCATGGTAATTTGCTGCATTGCATTGCTGACTGCGTGTAAATGCAGCTTATTTTAAGGATCTCTGGATATAAGTGTTGGGCAAGTAAGGGTTGTGCAATGTGCATGGTTTGTGCTTGCAATTATAACCTGTGAATAAAGAAACAATATGAAAATGGAGGCCATTTTATAATTGGAAGGATTATATTGTTTCTTTATACACGGGTGGGCATTAGCAATAATATGTGTCATGTTTTAAATTATTATGTGCATAGCTTGGTTTGGTTTCTTCTTCAATTTATAATTTTAAGTTATATTTATTATATTTTGCTTGCGATTATATTATTATTTTCGTATACGAAAATATGTTTAAATACAGACATCATTTTTACTTACACGATTCATAAGTCAATACAGCGTCTATGGCATGCCACATAATATTTGATCATAATATTCTATTCTGTTCAAGTTATTATTTACATAACTCAATATCTAAATCATGCGCACAATTTCACCACCAACATACCTAGTCTATTTAAGAGTGAAACAAGCATAGTCCTTTTACACTGTGGAAATTGGCAGCACCCAAAAATATCAACCATTTTTTGTTGTTGTGAGTTACTACTACCTTCTACCATGTCATCTGTTGCAGAAAAAAGGGTGAGAAAGTCCGCAAAGAGTTGGAAGAAGCATGCAGAGAAGGCGGCAGTAGAAGTAGCAGTGGGTCGGGGGGCAACGTGACTGTGGATGACATAGGACAGAAGATTCTAGAATCCATCCCGTACTACGCCACGACGCTACCGACCAAAGTTGCTTTACGATTTGTAAGTACTATTGCGAAGTAGTCTGATTAGGATTAGTACAGGTTTTTTTTTAATGCAAACATTAATAGAGTAGGTATGTTTGTGGTCATCTTGTAACACATAGTGACTGAAAAAAGTCCCTGTTTTACTCTGTTAGAGTATATTTCTTTAGAATGGGCCCGAGGCACGACATTCAATTTATTCTCAGCTAATTTTATGTGTACTACCATGCATAAATTATATCGATATTAAAATTGCGCTTGTTAATTATAAGAGTTTATTAATAACGTTAACGTTAATAAATGTAAGAGTAAATAGACTTAAAAAGGGCAATAAGCCACACACACTTAAACCAGAACTTTGTACACAGGTTGGAAATAACTGTCACTTAATAGAGGTAACTAATTGGTGAGATTCATTAATGATAATATCAGACTGTTGTATCGTCACCTCAGAACTAATGACAGCCATAAATGTAAACCAGTCTATTACTTACACCATACTGTTTAGGCTTTTGGTGATGGTCTACCTTCCTTAGATTTAAGTCTACTTGTTTATGTGCATATGAGTCACCTAGCATAATCTTTAATTGGAAGTGCTTTGGAGCATATTTAGGCTGCAAGCCATTTAGCATAAGCATAAGCTTTGCAACCTATTTAGACTGCTAGCAATATAGCACGAGCTTTGGACCTACACTAGCGTTAAATATCCACCAACATTTTGCCATGATGTAAGGATAAGGAAGATACTTCTACATCTGTCTGGCGATATCATACTAATTACCCATTCCTTCATACACGATTTATAAATTATACCACGGATAAAAAGTATTATACAGTCAAACTATAAAGTCCTGACATCAAAGAGTGCGATTTTGCTAAGACTTTTTATGATCATCAGTTATTTACTTATTTTTACATAAATTTTAAAAATAAAATACTGATTGACTGTGGATTTTTAACGGATTTGTCCTTTAATAAATATAACAGATCGATTAAATAAGATCTTAAACAATTAGTTAGGATACACTTCCGTTTTCACGACGTTATAGTTGGACTGTACGTGACATGGTGATTCCTATTGAGGAACGAGTCAAAACTATTAACAGCGCCCTCTTTGAACAGTGTATGAAAGATCTATGCTACATCGTGTGGATAATCTGGATGCCGCCATCGTTGGCTGAAAGAAAACTCCATCGCAATTTAGGCACATCATTTTATATAGATAAATTTTATCAGCTGATTTGAACTATATCTTAGCGTTTTCAGGAACCGGCCAGAAAATTAAGATCCGTTTTAAAATCATTTTACACCTATCTTACATAACTTTAAACTGAATCAAATGAATGAAAGCTATATCTATGTTGCCTAATTTCATTACCAACCATCACCATCGGATGCACCAATTAAAGTTTTGGCAGTTCTAAAGGTTGCTTCAGAATATTTCCGATCATTGTACACAACTTGGACTAACATCATTATGCGGGGTTTACACTGGCAATAAAAAAATGCAGTAGTCGATTTTTGCAAGGGCGTAACCATAAAGGCAAGCTTCTGCAAGTTTTTCGTAAAATATAATATGAATTTGTGTATTTCAAAAGACGACTTATTAAATTTAATTGCCAATGCAAACCCAAATTACACGAATAACCTTATATAATACATATATACTCTCCTGATGCCTCAATATAAAGTACTAATGTAAATAATATAATTTTTAGGACGCCCATGACGGTGAAGTAAATGCTGTAAGATGGAGTCCCACGGATAGAATAGTGGCGACGGGAGGTGCCGATAGGAAGGTCAAACTGTGGGACGTGTCTAAATGTAAGTAAAACAAAAATAAATATACTGACAACGAACAGTCACGATTAGCATGGGAGGCTCATCAGTCGAACTGACGTTATTTATACAGGTAGCCGACATACTCGTATAGCTAACAGACATCTTCCAAGCTGAGCCACTGAGCTGAGCATGCCTTTCTTGGTCTCATCCATGCACTACTGGTACACTACCGGCTAATTGTCTTTAAATTAGTCCAGCGGTAGTCGGTTTATAAGAAGCCTTTTGTGACGTATACCATAGGCACATCTTGTTTAGGGCAGTCAGTGATTGACACTAACATGACTGGACAATCCTTGCACCACACGCTTAGAATAATGTTTATAGGCAGATATTTCCTGCTCAGTACTGCACTTTAACTTGCAGATTTGAACACCATAAATATGTTATTGTTCTCTAACTAACTTTTTTTTCTTTCTTCCATTAACACCTGAGTATTTTTTTTTCTTTCTTCCATTAACACCTGAGTATTTCCCAGTGGGCACATGCGACTGCAAAGGCACGCTAGTGGGGTCGAACGCGGGCGTGATGTCGGTGGACTTCGACTCGACGGGCGCGTACCTGGTGGCCGCCAGCAACGACTTCGCCAGCCGCGTGTGGACCGTGCAGGACCAGCGACTCAAGGTAGGATAGTTATAACAGTCGCTAGATGGCGCTGCAAACAAAAGAGCGTTGGTAGGCTCAAATGCGCGCGCAAAAAGTTCAATTTTCATAAATTTCGCCTTTTTCAACCAGAGACTCAAGATAGGATAGAAAGACACGTAATATCTGGATATCGGTGGAATTATTCCAGTGCCTAGACCGGAGAAACTATAACATTCCTCAATGTGTAAAAACACCGTCTCATCGCCAATAGAAACCGTCGTAATAAGTCGGCCCTAGATGGCACTGCAAACAAAAGAGCGCTAGTGGGGTCAAACGCAATGCGCGCGCAAAAAGTGTAATTTTTATAAATTTCACAATTTTTGAATCTTTTTATGTGTATCTAAATGCCGCATCTTACGGCCCAATTAACAAAAACAAAAGCGTAACGTTAATAACATTAGAAACTAGCCCATAAAATCGTATACGGGAACAAGTCGCGCCACTAGATGGCGTTGTACACAAAGGCACGCTAGTGGGGTCGAACGCGGGCGTGATGTCGGTGGACTTCGACTCGACGGGCGCGTACCTGATGGCCGCCAGCAACGACTTCGCCAGCCGCGTGTGGACCGTGCAGGACCAGCGACTCAAGGTAGGCTAGTTATATGTATAAATAACAGTGGCCCCTAGATGGCGCTGGAAACAAAAAAACGCTGGAGGGGTCAAATGCGCGCGAAAAAAGCGAATAAGTTACTTACTTTTCGTAAATTTCGCAATTTTGTTTCTTGCGAAATGCTTCAAATGTGTCTAAATATCCACGTTTTATCTGCATTTTGCGGCCCAATGAACAAAAACAAAAGCGCAGCGTTAATGACATTAGAAACTAGCCCATAACAAATAAGTCGCGCCACTAGATGGCGTTGTATACAAAGGCACGCTAGTGGGGTCGAACGCGGGCGTGCTGTCGGTGGACTTCGACTCGACGGGCGCGTACCTGGTGGCCGCCAGCAACGACTTCGCCAGCCGCGTGTGGACCGTGCAGGACCAGCGACTCAAGGTAGGATAGTTATATTAATAACAGTAGCCCCTAGATGGCGCTGCAAGCAAAAGAGAGTTGGTGAGGTCAAATGCTTGCGTAAAGTCTTTAATTATCATAAATTTCGCAATTTTCATTCTTTATTTGTGTCTATAAATTTCCACATTGGATTACCGCCCTATTAACAATATCATAAAACGATGCGCGTGTTAGTGACATTAGAAACTAGCCCATAAGATAGTCAGAACAAGTCGCGCCACTAGATGGCGTTGTACACAAAGGCACGCTAGTGGGTTCGAACGCGGGCGTGATGTCGGTGGACTTCGACTCGACGGGCGCGTACCTGGTGGCCGCCAGCAACGACTTCGCCATTCGCGTGTGGACCGTGCAGGACCAGCGACTCAAGGTAGGGTAGATATAACAGTCGCTAGATGGCGCTGCAAATAAAAGAGCGCTGGAGGGGTCAAAATCGAGCGTATATAGTTAAATTTCGCATTTTTGTTTCTTTATTTGTGTCTATATGAAGTAATTTACTGCTCAATCAACAATATCATAGCGCAGCGTTAGCACCCACCAAATCTAGCCCATAAAAACAGTATGAGAACAAGTCGCGCCACTAGATGGCGTCGTACACAAAGGCACGCTAGTGGGGTCGAACGCGGGCGTGATGTCGGTGGACTTCGACTCGACGGGCGCGTACCTGGTGGCCGCCAGCAACGACTTCGCGAGCCGCGTGTGGACCGTGCAGGACCAGCGACTCAAGGTAGGGTAGTTATAACAGTCGCCCCTAGATGGCGCTGCAAACAAAAGAACGCCCACCAGCGTTCGTTGCCAAATGCGCAAGTTTTATGAATTCCACAATTTTGTTTCTTTATTTGTGTAAGGGCAGTATATACAATATCGTAAAATAAAGCGTGTCGTAAGGACCAGAGACTTAAGGTAATAATAGTAATATTTAATTAAATAGTATGTGAGGAAATGTCAAACACGGCCATCGGACGATATTTTAATACGAACTAGATAGAACTGACACTCAAATCCAAAAAAAAAACTTCTCGACAGATAGCACAAGTCATGAAAAGTGAGTTAGTGGAAATATGCATTTTGCAGTCAACAAAAGGGATAAGTAGCCCCAAGGCCAAACTGTTTGATGACCCACCTCGGAGAAATATACTTACTAGGTTCATGTGAATAATGCCTTGTTCTTGCTCAAAACATGCTTTATCCTCCAAGCTTGTTAATACTAATATTGAATACCCATCGTGATGTATTATTTCTAATAATAATTTATCTAACAACTCAAACCACTTGAATATTAACCTGGGGTCTTCGTGTAAAATCTATTACAGCAGCAATAATTTTCTATTAGTGCAGTGTTGAAAGATAATTTAGTAGTATAAGAAAATCTATTAACTATTCCCATTACAACCAATTTGGCGTTTACAATAACTACCGAAGTATCATTCTTAAAGAAAATTGCAGTAGCTGAATAGATGTAGTATAAATAAAATATGCTTATCGCTATGAGAACATCTTTACACCCCACTTAGCGTTAAGAAGATGCACTATTATTGTAAAAGCTATTTCTTTCACCAAGAGTGTTAGGTTCTGGTTTAGAATTTTACGCGTGAACAAACAACACGTATTATCGTAATCAGATCGTGAATTCACACTTCACGATCTTTTCAACGAGATAGTTGTTTCGTTGCATCTTCCGTGAGCTGTGGGAGAAGTGAAGTGGGATATAAATCGCGTTTGAAAGTTGGCTAAAATGAGTTTAGTCATAACAATAAATTCATAGGTACTTACCGATTTTGAAATACCTACATATTTGTCTTTCTACATACATATATCTAAGGCCTTTCTTATTAAAGTAACTATGGCGTATCCATCCAGAACACAAAAAAAACTGTGTTGTTATCCACCCTTGGTGGAACCCTCCGGCTATATACCGAGTGTACTTATACAGGATGTCCCAAAAGTCAACGTCATCCCTTAAAGGGCTGATAGGTCAGCTCATGAGAGGCCAGAATATCACAATATGACCTGAGTAAAAACTCGATAATTTTCGAGATATTGACACTTTTATAAATTTGCTGAAAATCGGCACCTAATTTTAAAAGATTGCTCATTTAATGTAGTTTCCAAAATGGTATGAAACGTTGCTATTGTTTCAATTAACAAAAAAGTTATTGCTATTTTAGTACAAAACGACCTCGGTGTAAAATTGTTTGAAGGAAATTTATCTGACTGAATTTATTAAGGATAAGTCATGTTGGAATGAGTAAAAGTAAAATAGGTGGTGTGGCCGGGAGTGGGAAAAGAGACAACGTTGTCACAGAATAAAAAAAAACTCATTTTGAGTATCTTTCTCGAGAAAAGTGGACTATAGCAACTCCACATTTCCCATAAATGTAGCACATGGTAACGTACATTCCTGAGTAGTGCTAATGTGTGATATTGTACAAGTAAAACGCTTACACGTGTACATTGTACACCCACAGTATCCAAAAAAGGGACAGATCAGTTTGTCATTAACATACCCTCTAATTACTTGTTATTTATTTTAAAGTTTAAACAAAACAAAACTCTCAAAATAATGATTATGCCCATTAATGAGTATTATTTTTTGCTGATTATGTACTTAATATAATAATGTGGTGTTATAATTTTGAGAAAAAAAAATAAAAGTCAATAAATGATTGTTTTTTTTAAATAACGTGTAAAAAACGCAAAATATGTTTTATAAGAGTTTGCTAAGTTTTTTCTTAGCTATTTTTGCGTCATCTATGTTGCCACGGCTGACCCCACCACCTATTTTACTTTTACTCATTCCAACATGACTTACCCTTAATAAATTCAGTCAGATAAATTTCCTTCACACAATTTTACATCGAGGTCGTTTTGTACTAAAATAGCAATAACTTTTTTGTTAATTGAAACAATAGCAACGTTTCATACCATTTTGGAAACTGCATTAAATGAGAAATCTTTTCAAATAAGGTGCCAGGTTTGCGTGGTATATTTTTTTTACAGTACGTAGAGTCAAAGTTGTTTATAAAAAAATACGATTACCTTTTATGACTTTGAAAACCGTGTTTTTTTTTAAACATACAGCATTACTCGATATTTTTTTTGACTGCGATCAATAGCAGGGCTATACAGGGTGATGCAACACCAAACAAATTCTAACAATATGGATTTTTGTACCGGTGGCACGCAAAAAACTGATCCTAGGTGTCGATTTTCAGCAAATTTATAAAAGTGTCAATATCTCGAAAATTATCCAGTTTTTACTAAGGTCATATTGTGATATTCTGGCCTCTCATGAGCTGACCTATCAGCCCTTTAAGGGATGACGTTGACTTTTGGGACACCCTGTATACTTACTGCCAGTCATACGACAGGTTGTAACTTTTAATCTGTCAAAATAATATGAAAGTAACTACCAGTCATCGGTAAATAGAGTTATTGAAACTGACAATTACTGGTTTGATTTGCGAAAGAACGATAGCCCGGTTTCACTGTTCCGTCGTCACTTCTCCCAACATTCCATATCTGGCGCTTATGCAGATGCTGTGGAACATTTTTCCGCTGAGTCCATTAAAGCGTTGAGGAAACGTAACATTAGGTCACGACGCGGAGTGGTTAGCTCTCTCGTGAGACGCCCGATCCCTTCCGACGTCCGCGCCTGTAGGGTCACCATGATTTGTGATGTTTTGAGGATATTGTGAGTTTTTTGGCATCGGTAAGAATGGTCTTACAGTTTCAATCTGTTTATAGATAGATACGTTTGTCAGATACTGCCTGTGGGATCACCATGGTTAGTGGCGTTTTTAGGAAGATGTGCGTTTTTTTACATCGGTAAATATCTGGTATTGGGGTTGCATTCTTTAAATAGCAAAGCAAGAAGCGGTTAATGTGTCCCTATAGATTGTTTAGATAAAATGGTCATAGTGGGTTTTATGCATATTGAAAACTAAAATGAAATCTTGGTATATTATGAAGAAGCAAACCGTTTCAATTCAATAAAAAATATGGGCCGAAAAATTCCCAGGAAAATAGTAACAAATGGTCACCATACTGAGTTGCGCGGGAAACCCGACTGAAGATATTCGCACAATACGAGAATTTGAAATGTCAGCGAATGGCAGCTGAAATTGAAATTCCGCCAGCAAGATGGGTCGGTATCATCTTCTTGTTAAAAAGTTTACGTTGGAATTACAAATCGTTGCTTTACTGAACAACACTAATCTCTCTCTTATTTATTTCTTTCAATCTTAAACATACCTATAACCTACTCAAGCTTGTATCCCAGAGCAGCATATAGGCACAGATTATGGACCTACTTTTGCTACTCACACATGTACTTTTTTCGTTTCATCGCAATACTGAGTCTCTTTTATTTCAATATTGTTACCCGACTGCCGAAGGAGGAGGGTAATGTTTTTTATCCTTATGATTAAATCTGGACTCTCGTGTCTCGCTTCTGCGTCATGCAGTTTGGCTACTGTGTCATTGATCAAATTGCACATTATAAACTAGATACCTATGTAGGTACTATTTGTTATAGTTTTAATTATAACTTCTCATATTTCATGCGGAGGATTTTGTCCTCATCTTAGCACAATCATAACATGAAGCTAAGGCAACAGCGAACAGCAAACTGTTGCAGCAAAGAACATACACAATTTTGCAAACCAAACTAGTTAATATTTCCATAATGGTAAGGCGTTCTTGCAACTCAAAATCCCGTAGGATTCAATAAAGTAATATCTGTACATCATCAAAACATCCTCGGTACCTATACTACGTCTAAGCTTTTTCTCTTCTCTAAGTTTAATTTAATTTTGTACATCTTATTTCCATGTCTTTTTATGTATATATGTGCGAGCGGATCTACTTATTTCCTGTAAGCAGCTATTAACTGTCGCATGTAGAAATGCTGCTCTAGATATGCAGGTCCATCAGCAATCACTCAATGTAAGAAATTACTATATCAGACGAAAGGAAATTACTATAATTATAGTCGCATGTCTATACCAGGACATCATGGCAGGCTGGGCGGTCGCCGTTTTGGTCTGACGCAGCGCCATCGAGGCCCAATCCGCGCCTCTACAATCATACAAAGTCGGGCTGAATATCAACAAATTGGAGGGTCCTCCCACTCATTTGCGAACGCGACTTTACTTGTTTATTTTCGCTTCGAGGGGCAGCTGCGTGACCGCAGGACGATCCTCTCAAAGCAAATAAGTACGCAAATTGCGCCACGAATATGCAGGTACCAGGCGCACAGAAATCGCCGAGTAATGGACCGAAATCGATTGCGCTCGAGAAGCGCTGTGAACGCACCCTCGCCCGCTGCATTCTGTAATCATCCGGCAAACAGATTTACGATCTGCTAACAGATTCTCGTTCAGCGATAAAGCTGCTAGTTTACATCAATTACTCGGATTTTTCCTTGAAAAAATAAACATTGATAGCAGCCTTTCTCCTAGCCCTCGGATGCGATCTGTAATTTGAATATTTAATTTATCGGCCCTTGTATTACAAACGACGATTTGAAACCATAAACAAACCCCTTATTGAATACGTCTCCTTCTTTCCTTTTTCATAAAAATTTATTACTCAGTAATACCTGTGGTAATACGGGAGTATTATTCTATACGCATCTTCCATTATTTATTAAAGTATGTTGTTTCACATTATTTAATGTCATACTCGCTGAACGTAAGTAAAAAAATACCCCGACAGAGTGTCCGGGCGTACAAAAATAAAATATACTAGTTAAGTAATAAAGTTGTGATACATCTAATAATAATTATGGTTCTTTTTACCTCGTTGAGCTTCAAAATAGTTTAATTACAAGTTGTCTCGCGCGTTATATTTAATAGTTACGAGTACATTATCAAATGACCTTGGGATGAATAAACTTTTAATATAGTTGTCCTTGTAATGAGGTCTATGTTTTAGTAATATGCATGTTTCTTTAGTGATTAAGTTGTAATGTGGATGCGGAGGATCTTTTCATGCTAAAGAGTTCCCGTAATCGCCGGAGCGAGAATAACGCGACGGCTCATTGTGCGGCAGGTGACGCGAGCGTGGGACCGGCTAATTTGCGACCGAAGCTACGACCGTGTAAAAGATTATTTATAATCCATTCATCGGCCGCCGGCTTAAAGAGGCTAATGTCATTGTCGCTTTGCGTCGCGTTATCCAGACACATCTTATCAGATAACCACCAGACCAATAAATCCGCGAGAAAATCTAAACTGCTGACCGCGCTCTTGATAGCCGCTCCGTCGCAGAATGTTCCCTCTGATTGCATCCACAAAGCATGCAAAAAACACCGACAGCTATTCTTTTGTAAACGGTGTCCCATAAAATTACAATCAACATTATTTATGTGCTTTGTGACTGCGAGTGCGCTTTAAACTCGGCAATTATGCTGTACAAAATTGTTTACTTTTATGAGAAATGGAAATGCTTTCCATTTATATGTACAACTTGAATAGAGTTTTGCGTGACTTGACGAATTAAAAGAAGTAACCTTCACATAGTCTTATACTTTCGTTTCCTTAGCGAAAGTTTGTGCTAGTTTGTATTTTTAAAGGCTTACTTAATCGTAGTGCTCGCGGGCAACAATGGCACCATTCAAAGGGAACACTGGCTTATAAATCAGCGACTCATATCAATAAAAGTGAATTCAGTGCTCGATTGCGTCTCGCTTTGTTGTTCACTCAACGATTGTTGGTTTGCGTTTCCAGCGTGACTCATTTATTGTAATACCTAATCAGATTACATATTTCATGAGAACCGCGCCGGTCCAAGCAATATTTCATTTGTGTCGCGATGCGGGGCCGAGATAGCATCTTCAAACGTTCGTTCAATAACTGGGATCGGTACTGGATATCGTAAGCGAGTCGATACGATCGCTCATCTGCCCTGACCGCCCGAAGGTCCCCAAGGACGCTCCGTGTAAGGAGTGGAGGAATATGTTACGGCGGCCGCTCGTGACCGACGCCTGCCAATCTTATATTATCGACTTCACTTTATTTGTTCCCGGGCCCGTCGCGTGGTCCCGCCGTAGACCCGGTGGCCGCCGACGAAGACTATTGTATGAATATTTCATATTATTGTAAACGACTTTATCTTTGGTCACAATGTAGAATTTAGCATTTCAGTTTTATTGTCTTATGACAAGTCTACTGGTTATTGGAAATATTAAATTGCGTACCGCCGGAGTTGACCGGCCGCGTCCATAAATAAGCGAGGTATTCAGCGGAATTAATAAAACATACTTTCCTGTATGACCTATGGTCTTTTAAGTCCAATAACTTTTCCACTAGCTCTAAGCAGTCGTGTGGTGATTAATGGCGCAGATGTAGTGAAAGGTTAGCGTTTATTTTTTCCTTGCTTTCCGAATCTGTGTATGAATAGCTCATTAATAAGCGGTTGGGAGAGTCGTGCCAGGCGGGTGTGTTGGCGCGGGTAGTGCTAATAAAGGCGAGCGTGGCGGTGATCTGATGCTGCAGGTGGATTCCACGTGTCTGCTAATGCTGAGTGTCGCGTGCCCGCCGTCGAGCCCGATGCTATCTCGGGCACGAAGCGAGACGTGCTGTGCCCCTTCACACGTGATTCAGAGATCCCATCTTGTTGACGCGTGCTCCTTCCACGACGGTGAAACTGCATGGAAACCAAGGAGCTTTTCTAATATAACCTGACCTCGCCCTAGAAAAAAAACGACATATTTACTAAACTTTATATTTTTTCAACGGCTGCACTGTTTGCATATGGGGAGTAAACTTTAGAATTGGAATCGTCCCATAGGAAAAAAACTCGCTATAGAATCGACGTTTACATACGCTACATAAATTCTCTCTGACGCCATTTGAGACGTATTTCAAAGTCAGGAATTTCCGAGGCGTTACCAAAATTATGAACGGCAATGACACTAGATACACCGTATATATCGAATATCGTCGGAATGTAAATTAAGCACATAATTTTATACATAAATCCTTATATTCATATGAAATCTTTTTCAATAGTACGAATGAAATTATCTGCGACATAAACATTTAGCTTAACATCGGTTCAAAAGTCATACCATATGATTTATTTCCTAGGTACCTATAACTTTTATACCTATCCCATAAAAGTTATATATATACTCAATCACTCAAATTCCATATCCTCTTAGCAAGATTTTCCTAACTGGTGAAATCTGGACTCGTCTAGCACTTAACTGCTGCACTTTAAACACTTATATCCACTTTCACATTTCTAGATGCGACTCCATTGTCTCTTAGTTCTTCTTGTCTGGACATTAAAGTTCAAACGCTAGATAAAGATTTGTTAAGACCAGACTGCATTGACTTTATTTGTTATGCCTGAGTGGAATTCTAAGCCGATGGCTCGCCAAAGCTAGCTTAGTTCTTGACATGCTAAATTCCGTCTGATTCGTTTCTTATGTATACATGTATATCTTTTCACATTTGTCTTTTGTCAGCTATGTTCGTTTGGTATTCAATGGCATACAGAATGAAGTCTGAACATAATTTAATAAGTTCAACAAACTTATGTCTTTGTCTTAGGATCTCGTGTTTTAGTCTGTGAATTAGACATCATTTTTATTATTACGGATTTTGTACTTACTTTTATGTTTAGATTCCTTTACTGTTGGAATCATTTCAAAGCTTTCAATTAATTCATGTTCATATAGACACTATACACAATCTCGTTGCCTCATCTTCAGCAATTTTATCTAAACCTTCCAAACCTAATGATATTCCGTTTATGACTGACTGACAGGTAATAACTCTTGTTTTCAATAAGGAACATCGATTAATGTAGATCACTATCATTTCAATGGTAGGTTTGCATGACTAAGGAAAAATGCGGTTGATGCTGACAAGATTCAGATCTTTCTCTTTCTACTGTACTTTTAAGGAATATGTTGTTTAACAATAGGATAAAATATTCTATAAGGAACTCATCATCTGTTGTCGCCAGCATTGTTATAATACTTTCACTGTTGTTCCATCAATTTCTAGCACTTTCAGTCAGTGACTCCCTATTCATATAAAATGATATTGCAAGGTATCGTGTAATTTGGTAGGGAATATATAAATAATAGAGGCGTTTAATTTTAAGTTGTTTATTCAAAGGTAATGCAATTCGGACGGATCAAAATATTACACTCACAGGATTTACTAATTGTATTAACATCTGAACTTAAAGGCACTAAAGACATTAATTACTTTCACGTTTACATAGAAAATAGCACATCTTTTATTCATAAAAGCTACAATTAGTTTAGAATGTTCATTTATATTAGGAATTTATTAATTATTAAATATAGTTCGTTTCTCAAACATAAATTATGTATAAAACACTATCCTAGGTTTTAATAAATTACGATGTCGGGACGGCCGTCAATCCATCGTCTCTTGACTTAGGTCGCACGTTCGGCTATCTAGATACTTAAAGGTACTCAATTGTTACTATTTACTTATCACTATTTTATTAAAAAATATACGTTTAAGCTACTTTTAAAATAATTATGGTACAATACGTGATCGAACATCCTTAAATGGAGGTCCGAACGTAAAGTGAACGAATGGGCGACTCGTGATCTCGATTCGACTCTCACGGCCGCGCCCGGCGGCGGCGGGGAAGGGGACAAGCCAGCGCCCTCGCACTCTCGTCATCGTCACAGCCACACTGGACCCAGGTCCCTAGCATCCATCGTCAGTCGCGCGCGCTCTCCGGTCGTCCCCGCCCCCGCGCCGCGCCCGCCCGCGCCCGCCCGGCACCACACATGTCATGTCGCCGGGCGGCGGCGCGGGCGTGCAAGGCCCTACCATCTTAACAACCGCTATCGCTGTCCCGCACTCTCACCAAGATGGAAGTCGCTCTCACAGAGAGATATCGTCCTGCCGAGTCGGAACGCGACGGAGGTTTTACACTACTAATATACTATCTACTATTGCTGACGGGTGGATCACGTCGACGTGCGCCGGAAGGCTCAGAAGTGCCTCTGGTGCGCGCGGGAGAAACTGGCATCGTAGACTTTGCAGAGAGCAGAGGGGGCGTTGGGGCCCGGCAGTAGTTCGGCAGCCTTGGAGGCCGCGCGCCGCCGCTGCCAACTGCAGGTCCAGGCGGCGAGCACGACGAGCTGCGCGGCGAGGAAGGCGGCGGCGGCGAGCATGGCGCCCGAGGCGTTCACGCACGTCAGGTCGGTCTCGCGCACGAACACGGAGTCCTCGGTGACGTTCTTGGCGCGCTGCTTCTCGAAGCCGAACATCTTGTCGGTGATCTGGATGGTCTGCACGAGCAGCATGTCGTCGGTGGGCGCGGCGGGCGTGGAGCGACGCTTCCTGCGTCCGTACGACATGACGGAGCGCAGCTCGTTGGGGCCGCCGTCGCACACCACGGGCTCGCAGGTGGGCATGCAGGGGGTCACCAGCGCGCGGAACTGAACCACCTCCGAGGACGGGAACTTGAACGCGTCGAAGTGAGACAGCAGCATCTGAAACAAGCGCAAGTAAATGTGAAACAAGTTATAATTTGACCTGGATTTTACTTTTACGACCCAAAAATTGCCTGTTCGTTTTAATGCAGATGAGAAATCAATGTTTTCAATAATTAACTACTATTACTAGTTGCCGTGTGCGTTCCTACCAAAGTATTTCACTATGGTAATAAAAGCGTTGCGAGCTTTCATCTAATTGCACCGCATTACGTTTCTAATCCATTGCTATTCTGAATAGTTTAGCTCTCACCTTTCCGTTATTGGCAGACTTGGCGACGGGTCCCATGATGAAGTGCTCGGTCGGGCAGCCGTCGCTGTCGATCAGCGTGATCTCGCTGGAGTCCACTCCGTCCATGGCGACCAGCTCGCGGACAAAGATCTCGAACGGAGAGTTGGGGTCCAGGATCTCGAAGCGGAGCGCCTGTAACACCGAAACCAAATTAGATTCCATGCATCAGTAACAAGAATTATTTCAGCTCGAAAAATTGAACAGTAATGTGACATACCAAGGGGTCTCCGACTTCAGCGGACGAGATGACGTCATCTCCGTTCCTGTCGGTGATCTTCATGTGTACGTTGGGCGAGTCCACAATGACCTCCTCGGTGAGGCCGGTCTGGATGTCCCCGTGGATGCCGAGGTCCACCTCGTTGGCAACAGTCTTGTTGGTCAAGTCGTACTGGCAGGTCACGGCCAGACCGAGGTCGGACGATGTCACAATCGTGTCGTGGTGCTGGATTACTACGTCGTTCAAGTATCTGCATAAATAATTTACGTATTCAGTCAATGTTGAGTACATAATAAGTCTTCAATATAGAATAGCATACGATGGAATGGAATACAATGTTATGAATGTAAACAAAAACTATTATTTGCCCTAACGAATAGTAGCCAGTAATATTACCGATAAAAAAACGAAAAATCTTACCTTCCAAGACCGTTTTGTTTGACATTGCACTCGATGTTGTTGTAGCCCATGTGCAGTTCGAACTCGAGGCTCTGTTTCACATCGACAACGCATGAGTTGGGGCTTCCCTTCGCGTAGATCTTGCCGTCGAACAGCTTGGACGTCTGGATGCGAGCGACCATGTCGCCGGCGCGGCAATCGATTGAGACGTTATAGCAGGAAGACAATTCGTAAGTCGCTGCCTCCGGGACTTCCAAGTACGGGTCCTGCGATTGAAACATAAGGTCAGCACGTTTCATTGCGACGCCAGTTACGGGGAACTGATGTTCGGATAGTTTACCTGGATGTCGGCGAGGGTAGCGCGTGAGTGATGGGACAAACGGCAGACGTGGTCGCCGGTGTCGCCGTGGTCGTACGAGTGGCACCTGAATGGCGAGTTGAGGCAGAGCTCGCGGCACTCCTCGACGGTCTGCACGTCCTGGTACACGGAGTCCACGGTCTTCAGGATGCGGCCGCCCATCTTCTTGAACTCGCAAAGCTTCGTCGGCTCCTCAACGCAGTTGTTCTCCAAGTAATCGGTATCTGATTGAGAAACAAATTGGCATTTTTTTCCGAGTGCAAAATTGGTTGTGTTTATAATGGGCAATCGAACGCGATGTATAAGCGTCGATAATGAATGAAACGGGTTATTTGAAATCGGCGATCTATAAACGCGTACAATTAAAGCGGGTGATTACAATCATGGGAACACAAGTCGTTATAATACCTTCGTTTGGCTGGAACGCGCTGGTGCCGGCGAGCGTGATGCGGTCCATGTCTGACAGCACGCAGTCACCGGTCTTGTTGTTGTAGTTGGCAGACCTGCAACAAGCCACAAGGTTAGCAACCAGCCATAGGTTAGCAACCAGCTACACACATAGCCCCCTTGTTCTGCTCATCCCTTTTTTACTAAGCGCCGTGCGAACTTTCCCAAGGAGCGGTTATTTGCGTGTTGCGAATAGCAACTTTTTCCGCACCTTGTAAGTGGCTGTTCTAACACTTAACTGTTTCTTAATTATGTGGAGTAGGAAGTTATGTGAAACGAGATCCGAATCTTTACAACTATATGCTTAATTGTTTGTTGTTTCTCATTTCGTTATGGTAATCATTAAATACATCGTTAAACGTAAAATACAAATTATTACAAATTGAAAGTTCTAAAAACATCTGCATAGTAATTTTCTTAATTGGTATACCTACACATACTTACGAGTAACATAAAATAACAATTCATACCTAAACATAAGTAAAAGTTCTAAAAAGCAAAGATTTATTCTAAATTATGTTTGTCGTAGAGTACTTACTTCATATTCCAGAGAATTACTTATCTGTTTGATATCAATTATGCATTCACGTCTAGAACTCAGAAAATTAAATCGTTGAGACGCAGGCTTACGCTTTTACTTTCATCACCCGCACGACTTGTCTCAATAACTTTATATGCAACCCTCTTTGTTACAAGAGCAGAGCACTTTATTCTACCTCATCTTGTTCCTCGCTGATTTAATTTCACATCCCATAACTGAACAGTCACATAAAAATAAATTCAGTTGTGTAAACATTATGTAAGCACATTGTTTCCATTCGAACATTACGAAGCACGATATATTTTATGCCGGTATCATCTGCACCGCTTTGACCTCTGCAGTGGTACTTAACCTGCTATCCTCATTTAATGATTTCCTTTTACTTTTGTTCTGTGACCAGTAAAAGGACTACTTATCTCCGATCATCTCGGACAATATTTTCTGTGAGCACAAAAGACTGCGATCAGATGACCCCTCGATCTCCCGTGGGAATGCATATTTCACAAAGCCCGCAGGAAAATTGCCCGAGTTTCGCTCACCATTTCTAAATAAGACCATTTGTTTAATATTAGATTAGGGCTACGTCTTTTTAAGGGCTCACATTTTAATCTAGATTAACTGCGCGGCGCCTCTCACGGAGCTATTACGTGCAGTCATTACGACCGAGAATTAATTTAAAGTTTAAAACTTTATTATTATGGCTACTGATCATCATCTTTCTTATTAAGGACTCTAAGAAATTGCGCACGTAAACGGTGCTCGCCGTGTATAATAAACTAATCTATCCGCAATTTGTTCAGCGGCATCTTCCTTGTTCATTTGAATATTCACAGAAGCCCCGACACATGTTGAATGCCACTTACGCCGCCGGACCGTCACTGAACAGTACGCCAGTAAACACCACATGCATGGCTCCGTAAACAGCTGAATGTATGAAACAGTGAGGTAATGAATTCGCCCTGAATAATTGTGCTACTCCGAAGCTCACATATAACTTTCGAAGGCGGCCTCTGTGGTGGTCTCGACTCGCTAGCAAAGAATAGGCCATTTAAAGACCATCATTTCTATTACTTGTAATTTAAACCCTTAGATCTCTCGATTCGCCTCAGGCAGCAGTGCAGCTAAATAGGGACTGAAACGAGTTGATCAGAATATACTTTCATTCTTATAAATTGTTGCAATTTGAACACATTCCGAGGCGGTGCTATATATGCTATAGTTTAAAATCTATAAGTTATGTTATAAAAAAATATTTGCTGTAACTTATGTTCTTGTTTGTTTACTATTTGAATAAAGTTACTTTGTACGTGTTTCATGATCAGAGCTGCTATTAGTATTAAGAATTTCTCATTTGTACCGCACCCGTGTGTCGTACAAACGTATTTTGTCCGTTTCCTTCAATATGTGGTTTATCGGTTATTGTATCGTGGAAGTAGGAAGCGATAGGGCAGGGCGCTCCCACACCGCGCGGAGGCTGCGTCCGGGAATATTTGCCGAGCGTCGTGACTCGCGACGATCGCGATGTGCGCCGCCCGGGGAGCGCCCGCCGCCGCCGCCCCCCGCTCAATGGAGATACGACTATTTTGTGCCCAACGGTACACGTGTCAAACGCCGCCCGACGACGACATAAAATCGCGCATTGCATTCCGTAATCGTTCCCCAGAACCGCAACTTTAGCGAAACACCCCGCGACAGCCGAGTCGTGGAATTTATTACTGTCCCGCCTTTTATTTTCCTTTTAACATTTTGACCTTATGTACAACCATCATTGTGCTTTACTATCGCTTACTTTGCGTTTCCGATGTTAATGCCTGCATTCGTCTGGCTACAGACGTATCGGTACTGTCTCATTAGGCATGTAGGCAGCGCACACTGCTCATACGTAATGTGGGTTTCAGCTGTGCACCGAATGTGAGCATCAACGGCACACCACTATTTATGTTAATGATATCAAAAACCGTACAAGGAAATAAACACAATAGGACAGTCGTGTCTGGCTGCATTAGACGCGCCAGACGCGGGCGTGCAATTGGCCTCCCTGCTTTGTATATAATGCTTGTTTGTAGAATTCAAAAACGGAACGGCTACCAGGAAGGGGCCGTGACTTATCCACGGAGCTGCAGCAAAGATGTGCCGCGAGACTCTCCATGTACGGTAACTTGGTGAAGGTTGATTGACTTCGTTATCGGCCCTTTCCATAAATTAGATGCTGCTGCGGCTCTTTCAATAATGAGAGGATGTTTGAGGATTTGTAACAGCGCATGAAGGGGCAGCGTGTTTTGAAACTATACAAGGCCAGAACGCAGAGGTTGGGACTGCTCGCGTATATTTTCAAATTAAAATGGTGCCATGATTTACTTGAAAGTATACAAGGCCATTACGCACTAATCGCGTATATTTTCAAGTAAGTTGGGCCAAAATTATGGCTTGAAAATATACTGCAGCAGTTACCACTGCGTACTAATCGTGTATATTTTCAAGCGCCAAGCGGCGATGCGGGCACTTGAAACTATACGTGATTAGTTACCAGGTAGCCCTTTTGAATTGTTGCTCTCTCTTTCTTTCATGCGAAATAGTAATAAGTCTATTGCTTTCTAAACATTGTATCATCATTCCGCACTTGGCATTAATTTCGTAACGTGTTTTTTGTTTACACCGTAAGTTAAAAAGTAAATTGATATTAAACTGTAGAAATGTTGTTAATAGTAAAAATTATCTCATAAGAGGGTGTAGAACAATTCATAAAAGACAATTACGGTGAATTAAAAACTAGATGAAAAAAATGTCAATAATAGGTCTATAGGGTAATACCTACTACACTCACGAGCAATTAATAAGTCCAAGTAGCAAAAAGTCAACACCAAATGACCCTAATTTTTTTAAACCATTAAATTTAAAATTTGATCAACATTTGCTATTTTAGTTGGTTATAATAATATTTTGATGCGCTGGTAAATGCACTTTAATATTGCCGACGGCGTCATTAAGCTAGTCTTACCCGTTCAGGAGTGTAGTAGGTATTACCCTTAATTCATTTAAATAATAAGATATTAGTAGGTATGCTACTTGCAAGTATGATTGCTATAAATATCAATTTATCAATCAAATTAGAGCTTGTTCATCTTAATTTATTATCATTTTATAGGTATGACAGGCAGAACAAGTCAATTGTAGTCATTTACATTTACCGAAATAGTTAAGTAAATTAGAATCAGCATGTAGGTATAAATTATATGCGACTAGTACGCCAATCAAGCAATATGCGTAATAGCAATGTATATTTTCAAGTACGATTCAGTAAATCCCAACTTGAAAGTATACACGATTAGTACGCACAAATCGTGTATATTTTCAAGTAAAATATTTATTTTTTTCACTTGAAACTATACAGTGCTAGTACACTATGGGTGCGTTCTGGCCTTGTATAGTTTCAAAACACGCGAAGGGGCACTTTGTGATTGAGCGGTTAAGGATTGAGCGCATTCGAAATGAAAGAGCAGTTAACGTCCGTGTCCGTTAGATTGCTTCATTGATGTTGGCTGTCAAAGTTCAGGCTTTAGACGTGTGGCTAAGTAGCATTAGGAGTGGAGGAGTGGACAGGGTCACGGTGATGGAGACATGGCCCGCTGCGGGCTCTATTGTCCCGCCTTGTTAGGGATGTTGGGTCTCCGAGCGTGCTCGTGTCACTGCATTGTACACACTGAAGAAAACATCGTTAAGAGCGCCTAAAGACATGTAAGCTTTAGCCGAACATACGAAATTAAGGAAATGGCTGTTAAACCTACCTATAGTTATTTATTGTTTCGACTTGCATCAATAAGTCACCCTTTTTATCTCATGCAAAAAATATTATAATTTACGAAAACGAACCGCATCGCTTTGTATTTCCGGAAACATTAGCTGCAATCGTATAAATTAACTGACGTTACGATTTTAATTGCTGCATATTCTGTGCAATGCTATTAATTTAGCGTATCTTTGGTTCAGCAAAAAGAGCTTTAGTCATTTTAATTGCGCTTCGCACAATGATACGTTTGGCTCGTTAATTAACGATTAGCTAGATTGTGCTGTGTTGTTCTATGGCTTGATGCATAGCTGCGCAGCTTCTTATTAATTGACTGTTTTTTAATTCTTAGCTGATATGGTGTGCTGGAGGTTAAGGTGAAGCGTGTCACTATTAGTAAGATAGTTGATGCTTGTTGAAAGTATATTTATACCAATAGGCGATGGGAACCGTGACCGTGATAATCTGTTTCAACTTCTGCGTTCTAATTAAAATATCATAAATTTTTTGTTCATATGATACGAATTAGGTACTTTTTTGTTTCAAAAAGAAAGCGGCTGTTTACAGGGGTCACGTGAATGTGAGGATCAAGAGCACAAATGATACAGTCCTCATAGATCGTGAGGTAAATGTGTGCCTCCATTCTCTGTATGTAGAAAGCCGGTGCTTGATTCAAAAGGTTACGTGGATGCGGGGTCACGACACACCCCACCGCCCCTTAGCACGTTCTACTTCGTACAATTCTTTGTACTACAAAATTTATTGCCCCCATACAATAATAGCACCTCCGATATAAATCAATTGCTCGCATAGAAATTCTTTGGGGGCGTAAACTTTACGCTACGATGAGCCAGTATTTCTCTCGGGTAGGAAATGGATCTCGAATTTCCATATTCCGTGTCAGTAGCCATAAACCTGATTCGGTTTTAGTAAGAATTTACGCGTTCCTCGCGGATTTGAATTGAATTGAATCGCTCTTGGCTTTCCGGCGTCCGTTCTAAGTGCTTGAATGCATAAGATATATTTCATTTACAGTTTGCTTTTATAGTAAATTAACTGTTGTAATAATCCTCGGAGTCATCTCACAGTAATTTAGCTATTAACAGCGTGGTACATGTTATTATCTATCAGTACAAATTTATATTACTGCCTGTAAGTGGCTACTTCTACGCGTTAATTTATGACTGTTGATTTTATGTGATTACTTATTACATGGACTTCAAGTTTCCTGAATCATAAAATATATTTATGGCTTTTTAATTTTCAATTGCAAATTCATGCGCTTATTAGTATTAATTACACCAATTGTAATTGGGCCATTATTTTATTTTAGGGACCATTATCGGTCCCCTACATAGAAACATTTTAAAAAAATTAAATAATGAAATTCAGGAATATAGCTACCGTCTGTAGCAATTAAATAAGACACCGGTCACAGAAAATATAATGAATTTATGTAAAATACTTTATTTATTTACAAATTACGGTAACTCTGTTGTTGTTTTTGGTAACGCAATTGTTTTTCATACAAAAATTGTCTGTCCCTCGGAGCGAGTCATATGAAACAAGCACAACGTGTGTAAAAAATTATAATGGAAACAATTTTTTTGAATATTATAACGAATATGTCATTATTTAAACTTTACTTCACGGTAATATTCATGATTTTATATGAACATATTATGGGACAATTAATATTCCTGGCCGAGTCCCCAAGCCTAAGCAAAAATACACCTACACTAGGTTACCCTAGGCAATTCAATCATAAATAAACTTTTTTTCACTTTCTTACACCTAAGATCATTTGAATGGCTGTGTATTTGTATCGGAGTGCAGGAAGGAGAGCGGGACGGATAAAATGACCAAGTCTTTCGGATGAGAGTCCTGGAGAGAAGCGCGTGTATTTATTGTGACGCCACTGAGTTACCGGCGACATACGGTGAGTTTTATAGATATTTATTATTTTATTTCATGCAATATATGTAATAATTAGTAACAATTATTAGGGCATTTTGATATCCCATGTATGTGTATTCATTTAAGTACTAACTTCAAATAGGTTATTGTTTTACAACTGCGTTACCGCTACACTTCGTTACTTTTTCAGTAACGCAGTTGTAGCTATAGTAACTCAGGGGTTTTTCTTATAGTTTTCAGGTATCTGTTACTCAATTTATGGTACAAATATAACATTTGAGCATATTATATTGTTACAGTATAACATTTCAGACTCAATGGCGTAAACAGCGGCTGTAAAACAACGGCTTTATAGGCAAAAAAAATTAGAAATATTTCTTAGTATTAAGTTGTTATATTTTCAGCGATTTTAATGTTTGATATTAAACAAAGAGTTCTGTTAATTTTAGTTTGATAGTTTTTTCACATTATGATTAGTTTTAATTGAAGAAAGTATAAAGATTGTGATTGAGATACCACTGTGTTACCAATTAACCACAGCGTTATCTATTTGTCCCTCGTTTCCGGAGAGTATTCACAAACATTTTAGCTACTCTATATTAGAAAGAATGTTAAACTAAATATAATAATTATAATTCACCTTATTTAGAGCTATTTCTAAAACTTTGAGCAAAAAATTATGATTATTTTGTCCTTTTTTCGAAAAGTATTGCATTAAAACTTATTGATTGGTAACGCAGTGGGAAACTTTATTATAGAATGAATAACAAAACTGAGAATATTTTGTAATTTAAACTGTTAGATTAATGTTTTTTTTCTTACTTTTTATCTGGTATATGTTTACGAACCAAAATATATGTTCCTAACAATAAAACATAATTTTGTATGAAAGTAACGCAGTAGTATTTTTTTCTCATCGTTCCTCGATTAAACGTCAATAACTTTAAGAAATAGCAAGAAAACATCGCTGCAAATGTATTTAATGAATAGTATAAATGTTAATTAACATAAATAAATATTGAAAGGTTAATTAATAAGAAGTTTATTTTTGAAAAAAATATCTGTAAAAGTATGTCAAATTGTACCCAAAATAAAATAATGGCCCAATTACACCTTATTAGGAACCTATCTAGCAGGGTTGTTACATAAGAGGTTCTCATAATACATTTATGATCTTGATGAAGCTATAAACTTAAATGAGATTTAGCGATTTATAAGTATAAACTCTCTTTTCAGTAATCTGTAAATGGCTTCGCCCACTGCAGAATTTAATTTTATGACTAGCTTTATGGAGTAGTTTCACAGGTTTTTTTTTCAATCTTGCTTTTACTACCATAACTATGTATGAAAAGTGGAGAGCTTACGCATGACTTATTTAGTTTTCTTCCGCTTACTAGTACTATTGTGATTTCCAAGTCGAATTAATTTAACTTAGTGTCCACGGTTAGGACAATAGTTGGCTACAAAAAGTGTTGGATGCGAATCTTCACACGCAGTCCAGACTTTTTTGTAAGTTCCCAATGGAATAATCCAAATGAATTGTTAATCGCTCATTTACCGCCATAATTGGAAAGAGCACGGTAATAAACTTTCTTAGTTATTTCCAGTTGCAACATATAAAACGAGCGGTTAAACAATGGTTATATCACGTACCTAACTCTGATGGGAAACAATTCTATAGACGCAAAAAATGGGATGGTGAATATTTGAAAGAATCAATTCAATGGTCACGACAAAGGCGCTATATACCAATCATACAGTTTTTTACTGGTTTTCCTGTAAGTTGGCTGGTAGAAAATGCTTTTATCATTAAGCCCACCTTTTACTTATACCTACACTCTGAAACTATGAAAAAGTTCCAGTGACATATGGAATTATATATTGTACCTATATAGTGTATTTTATATTTGTGCAATGTATAAAGTATAAGACTGACCTGCAAACAAACTCGTTCTCCCCGAGGCACAGGTCGAGGCACATCTGCCGGGAGCTGACGCTGTGGGTCTTCTTGCCTCTCCCCTTGAGGTTGTACCCGCGGACGCGGTCGAAGCACCACGCTCGCTCGCACGGCCGCACGCCCAGGCACGACTTCTGCGCGTATATCGTGAACACCGGGAACTGCGATTTGGTCAAAGCACCTGCAAACAAAAACAACGTCAGAATTCACGCCTCATTCTATAGGCGGGAGGGCGATTCCCCGAAGCTACCGAAGAAAGCGACCTTTAAAACAACGTCACGTCTAAACGGTGTACGTTTTACGATGCCAAATAGCCTATTACGCCACAATAGCAAACAATTTCGCGTAGTCAATTATTAAATTGTATATGCTTCATCAGCACACGTCGTGCTGTGGGTAAAGCGTTCCACTTGAACGAATGTGGGGGTAGGTTCGCAAGAAGCGAGTGCAGCGTGCATGGGTAATTGGCTCCCAGAGTCGCCGATTCGCCGAACCGCACGTGAATTGCATGGTACTTGCACGAAATTGCCACAGACAATGCCCTTGCAAAGAATTCTAATTTTGAATTTGTGAAGCGTGCTGAAACTAGAAATAGACAATATGCTTCCTAGTCGCTAGCTGAATCATAATTTTCATGTAGAGTTCTGTTTACTAAGATGGCTCAGAGTGCTTTTAAATTGTACCTTTGAAGAATGGCTTAATGTTGGATGTGGATTATAATCGTGATCAGCTTAAAGATTCTTAAAAGGGTACTTAATCTCTGTTCTATCTTACTTGTTGTGTTAAAGGGTTATTGTCCTCTTCCGAAACCACGAATTTTAAAGATAATTGCGTTGGTATTCGTGTCTTAACTTACTGTGGTTACCAACAGTATCTCAATTCAGGATGCTGCGGCTTCGTAAAGATAAAGAACAATTGCAATTGCATAATATAAATATTTTGTGTACAATGACCTTATTGTACTGACTGCATTTCAAGTGATTTCTATTTATGTTTTATGGTGTGCAAATAAAGATTATTATTATTTTTACATAGCTAAGCGGATATTGACGAGGCCTGTACTTGTATATTTTTCTTGTAATGCCTCATTTCATTAATTTCTCCGTGTTCGTTAGTCGCTTCCTGTGCCACTTCCATATTAGTACACCTGACCGCGGCCGGCCAGACGGCTCGCGATCAAATATGTACACACGGTCAAGTTTTCCATTTCGCAGCGAGAGTATTTTTTCACCTATTTGCTTGGTATGTGCTCACATCGCCGTTATGGGCATTCAAATGAAACTGGTTAACAAAAAATCTACTCTATTCATCCGTACTTTATTAAACAAGCGAGAGTGTTCAGATTATTATTGTGTTTCAAGCATACACGCCAAGTGCCGGTTATTTTACACTGACAAGACATCCGGCTGTTCCGTTATTGAGACGATTTTTTGTTTATTATTAATATGGGACGTCTAATCACGAAGCGGCGAAAACAAAATCTATACGGTACTGTGTGCTGGTTACGAATATTAGGTTTTAATGACGCTTCGGTGTTTTGTAAACACTATAAGCATGTGAATCAATTTAGTTTGTAGATCTTTAAACGGCGATACGGCTCGCGACCTATCTCTTGAGTACAAAATATGTAAAGCGAAAAGCGGTGCTTGCGAGTCACCTCTGACTGCCCTTTCGGGGATTACAGTCCTGTACATACGTATGTATGTATGTATCTTACCGGGCAGCTGGTCGGCATCAGAGCTGAACAGGACGCAGAGCCCCGTCTCGTAATTGACGGCGCGACAGGTGTCGTTGGCCTGGCACTGCTCGAGACAGTCCGTGAGCATCAGCGTGCCGGGGATGTCGTCCAGGATCTGCGACGGAGCCGAGAACACGTATCTGCAACAAAAAAACACATAAGTGACAGATTCACTCGACGAGATAGATCACCATCTCGTCAACGCACGCATGAATAATAATTAAGCCCATTTGCAAATGCACCTGGGCATGCGATTATTTCAATGATCGTGCTTTTTCATTCAGAAATTGAGTCATCATCGTCGTAAATGAGATGTTTTAAATCAAAACAGCTAGGAAATTGCTCTTCCGTTATTAGCTCGTAGGATGCATTATTATTTTATAAAAATCTGCATGTCGCAGCGGTGCAATAAAATCACTTTTCTTTTATACGCCTTAAGTGAAGTCGCATCTTGATAACTTCACTCAACGCCTTCTGTCGGCTTTATAATCTTAATTGCCTTACCAATTATCGGTCAGTTCAGCTCTGCGCTAAGTGGTAATAATTTTACCTTAAACGATTGCCTTTATGTTGCCTAGCTACGTTACGTGTTTTGATCAGATGACACCTATGTACTAAGTGTTGTATAAGTTTATGGTAGGTCAGTTTTATGGCTTACCCGGTGACGAGTTCGAAGCCGATCATTTCTGGGTCGCACTCCTCGAGTGAGTTGGCGGGTGCTGAGGGGGCGGAGGCGCCGCTGGGCGCGGAGGGAGGTGCAGCGGCGGCGCTGGGCTCGGCCTCCTCCACCGGCTCCTCTGCTGCTAGCTTCTCGCTGGTCGCGGGCGGAGGGTCCTGCTGGCCTGGGTTCTTGTAACTATCCGGTGCTGCAACCACAGCCGGTGGTGCCCCATCGGACTCCATGGCCACATTGTCTTGTGCAGGAGCGTCAGCAGCTGACCTCAGTGTTCCCTCGAATCTCTTGGCAGCTTCAGCCGCGCAAGCTATTAAAACTATGCTGAGTAGTAGCCGCATTGTGTTGTAGCTTCAACGCCCTGGCAACGTTCAATTTCTGAAACAAAACACCATTTTGTTAATGAAATATTTTCGAACACAAAAGAATTTAAACCTAAAGTGGGACAGTAGCACACATATTTCATTTTCAATAACCGTGTCTAATACATCAGTCACAATATTTTTTGGGTCTAAAATATTTGAGAGTTTAAATGGTTTTGAACTGCTGGGAAAGCAACTAAGTCTACTTTGACTTGGAAAATACTGGTGCTTATATCAAGAACACCCATATTTAATGTCACATATGTCATTTGTATTATCTATGGGTAAACTATAACCGTATCCAATATCCGAGAGGAAACGCACACTCTACATCACGCCGGGACGCGATGTGTGCCAACGATATCACAATTTGTGGCCTCTGCGACAACCGGCCGACCGTTCTATTGCGTTTGTTAGATAATATCGTTCAATATCGGGAGTGGAACGCCTTCACTTCCTCCGCTAGCTACAGCATTAACAACACTGCTATACGAGGCTCTTCATAAGCAGAGTAATCAGTATCTTTCAGGCTAGTTATATTATAATTGTCAGTAATAAAGCTGTAATGGAAGTGCTTGTGCTCTGTAATATAATACGCGTAATGCACCGCAGAGCGCCGTATATCTTTCATTATGCAACGCATGTAATAACTAATAAGAGTATTAAGTGTAACATTTTGAAGAACTTCATGCCTCGTCTAGCGCATGAGAAAAACGCGCACTGGGAATTATTATGTCGTAAATAAGGTGCTTAGTAAAATAGAATTTAATTCACAGTATTTTTTTATGTATACTGATATCAATACGTTGTTTGATGATGGCACGTACGTCGACAATGGACTAGCGGGACCTCAGCTTTGTCCGTTGGATACACTCTGGATGCTAGATTTCGACAAAAAATACTATTACATTCAAACATCGACATCGTCTGATAGCCGCAAGCATTTCCAATTACAATTTGTATATTGTTAACGATGACATTGGCATTCTAAGTAGATTTTTACGGCTGCTTGAACCCGTCTCACATCGGCGTGATAATTGATTCTGGCAACGATATGATACTATAATAACGAATGCTAAACTAAACGATGTAACATTACCTTACATATTTTATTAAAAGCAATCCAATTTGCTCATGCATACATTCGAATGAGTGGCGTGCAATAAAGGAAACAAGTAGAGCAGATTAACAGTTGTTCTGTCGATGTGTGTAGGTGATTAAAAGTATAATTTGCCTATGATCAGTGTTGGTAATTGTTGCACTCGTGTAGCCGAGGCACGAAGCGACAGTTAGTGTCACCGGGGCGCGTGCGCATTCATGTAAATAAGTTTTAATAGTCCCGATCTGCCGTTGCATTGTTCTAGCCTCACCCGCGGGTTATTGGGACAATTTCTATTCACACCTCCAACAACCTCGAGGTGAACAGCGAAAATTAATACCACGGGTCAGACACCATTGCCATAAAGAACTCGCTATCTCCGATGGAGCCTTACTCGACTTATAAATCCATTCGTGTTTCTCTATTTAATTCGCTGATTGATTTCGCACCAGACATGGTCATTATTTATGTTATTACGAGCTACCTGCCCCCGAGTGCTCGCGGACGGCGCGGAGACCTCATCCACGCTGCACTGCGGGCTGATAGTAATTTGATCCGCACATCCATTATGGAAATTAAATTATACACTTTATGCCCCTACGTACGTACAGGACACATGTGTATTTTATTGTTCGTGTTTGTCGACTGCCCTTTCGCTATCTTATTCTTGATTCGCCTGTCAAATTAATGGCCTATAGCAACCAAGAAAATTCCCCGAAGAAATATTCGAACGAGCCCGTATTATCTGGGTTTAGTTTTCACGAAGTTGCGAGTTATGCTCTCACTAGACAGGTGTTATTTGTCGTGGCCCGCATAGGCAAAGTTCAGGCAACAGATTAATAAATACCGCGAGTCGAATGGCGTCAATGGTGGCAAATAACAGGAGATTGGTGGTGTTGGGCGGCGTGATGGTTACGCCATAGTTACCCCGCGCTGCGGGCCAGCGCTGACCTACCGACCGACCGCGGGGAACAGCCAACTGCCTCGCACCACCACTGATTTCTCCGCATATGAGCCAGGTCGAATACTTTGACCTGTTAGCTGCGCCCACTTCTTGTTCTCACTAGATTAATGCGATCACGTTCCCTCGACCCAATGAACTAAGTAACCATTATCGAGTTAAATGGACAAAAACTATAAGGGACCGTAAACAATGTCATCAAAGGGAATAGCATTGCCCATTTGCGAGGATCACGATCAGAGGAACGTCGGTATCGATTTAGGCAGCGTGTAACCCATTCACAATAACATTTTGACCCGCATCTCTGAGGTCAAGAACACAGTGCCACGGCCCGCGCCCGATGTGGGTCGCGGCGGCTATGCACGCCGGCGGGCGGCGGCACGACGCGATCAAACTATAAACAACGATTAGGATTGCACATTCCTCTGCTTTCCTTTGTATCGAACTACACTGACCCATCATAACATTCAATACAATACTTTTTTTTAATTTGCAGTTAAAACGCTATAATTGGTAATAATAATATATACAGGTAGGTACAACTACGTTCCAAAAATGTTGAAGCGAGCTTTTGGTGATGTTTCTGACATAATACTTGTTTTATACTTGTCACTAAGCCCAGCCGTTCGGAATACCGTGGCGGTGTGCATAAATTCCACCGGTGCGGTGTCAGCGGGTCGTGGTGTTCGGTGTTCACATTGATACGAGCGCGCATCACGAGTGGGCCGCCGCCGCCGCCGCCGCCGGGCAGCCCGCGGCGCGATCAGATGGGGTCAGCGCATTCAATGAGCCGGATGCCTCCAACCTGCTATTTACTTACGTTTCACCAGACCGTTGCGGCTAAAGCGCATCTTTGTCAATTCCCAGATAATGTTACTACACGATAATGCACCATCGGAATGTGTTTACTTTCTATAGGCTGCAAGCCTCGGCCATCATTAGCGACCCACCGGGCACTAATTTACTTAGATCCATATTAATACTGCATGGAGCACAATAGCGCCTAACGCAGCATGCATTGAGAACATTAGCGGTAGTTAATTTGTTGTGCGGCGCCAGTTAAAGCCAATTACAGAAGCTATTTAACTGCATGTTCGACGCCGGTATAGAGCATATAAATTGATGCCGCCCTCCCGTCAGAACACAATAGGGAAGCTGAACGGCTTAATCTACATGTCTGTAAAGTATTAGGCGTGTCTAAGTTCGGCCATTAGCATCGACGAGATAGAGCATACTTCTTGGATTTACATTGAATGAAATTGTAATTTGTTGTGTCAGTCTCTAATAGATGAGGCGGTTTCCTTATTTGATGTCGGGGTGAAGAGTGGCGCTCCGCCCTAGAAGGCTGGCTGCCGTCGATCAGGCGTCAATGTCGCTCATTGTCCATTGCCTATATAGTGGCCGGAGAAAGGCGCCGGGCTCCTATTCCCACTGGTAATGAATGCGTACCACTCACTCCCTGTTTATGACCTGCATAAGACTCCGACTAAGGAAATGCTTTATGAGACCCGCCGCCGGTTCCCTTATCAGCTTGCTGATATTACACCCGAGTTTATACATCCCGAGATGTGCGGTGCAGAGTATACAACGGTGATTTGTGAAGCCGGTCTTCATTTACGCTTTCTGTAATGATTGCCAACTCGTCGGATAAATTAATACGTTGAGGAAATAATGCCGCCTCTGGAATGAGTTATAACGTTAACAGTAAACGCATTGCCCATATGACTTGGAGCAGTAAATCAATCATGGAATTTAATAATTAGGACACAGATTATGTCATATTATTATGATGGTATATTTGTAGACCTTTACAAGTTTAGTCCTCGTGAGTATCATACAACTTGATACTAGAACGTAAAATTACCATTAAACCAATTGAATCTTATACCTTCTGAAAATAGAGATATTGTTCGTAACGTAACGTTCAATGTATGCTGTGAATGTTATTATTGTGAAATTAGACATTTCGTTTTTGAATGCATAAAGGAGAGTTTAATACTGTCGAGGGTCGTGGTTTATGCAAACATGTAGCTGTCGGGGGGTTTCTCCGATGTCCTCGCGGGTTAGTGGGTTGCAGCGAGCGGCCGCGCGATTTACATTAATGAGAACCGCGGTTTCTCCGCCCTCGATCGGTACATCACAGCCCGCTACCGCCTACGTGACTCTACGATTAATTCTAAATTGTTCAATTAACAAACAAGAAATCAACTCCAACTACTCTCTAATCTGTCAGTTTCGCAGCTCAACTGCGGTTTTCGCGTTCGGAAAGCCGTCAGGCCTATTAACATATCAGGAACCGTGATGTAAATAAGTGTCTATTTACATTCTGCCATCTCTCCGGACTATCTGCACTTGTAATTTGTTAAGTGGAATCGGAATGAGCACTCAATGGGAGGACGGACGTAGAATTGCGCGCAACCCGAAGTCTTGATGAATAGTTTAAGCTGCGCCCGCAGGTATCTCAGCGAGCCCTGCAGAGGTAGGCGCCTCTCCGAGATCTTCTCTCGGAACGAATTGAAAAATTGAACCACTTTCCTTGATATAGCTCTAGGCTTAGCATTCCAGTGGGCAGGTGGAAATTGCATCGCTTCATTATTTGTTTCCGACTTCTTTTGTTTTTGTTTGCGGTTACCGAGCGATTGTGCAGCTATTTGAATAAATGCATATTTTAGATAAAGGTGTCTCTACTATTATGTGTGCTAAGAGCTTCTGTGATAATTATCTTTCAACACGCCACTGTGCCATTTTACAGCTGACACAGTTGAAAATGGCAGATTTATGCGCAATGCTAAGAAAGCTTGTTAGAGAAAGGTTGCATCTAAACAATATACCGATCCAGCAACCCTATTCACTATAACTCAATCCCGCACAGGTCAAGAGTTCAGAGTGAGTATTGCGCGTAATTTGAATACACTCACATGCAATCGCACTGATTTTAGTGGTAAAAAAGTATCGATCGTGGTCGGAATGACTTCACTAATGACTGGGACTGAGTAAGACGTGCGATTTCGCATTTCAAAGGTATAATCCCGTCGGGGTTTCTCCTCTATTAATCATGCTGAGTCAATGTCGGAGCGGTGGCTAAATGCTATAATTTGGCGCTGCAGAGTATTGTTCAGTTCTCGGCAGCAGTTAGAAGTGGGTTTGTGGTGCAGCGGCCGCCGCGTCCTCGCAGCTTTCCACGGACTATATACAACCGGTGCCGACGCAGTTTGTGTCGCAATAAAAAGTGAAACTTTATCTCTTCAGTGGAAATTCCATGGATAATAAATAAACAAAACCAACGCATGCAAAAAGGCCTGCGGTCTCTGAATGCTGGCAACTTCGCGACGTCCGGAATGACTTCACAATTTGATTCCATTATGCGCGCATACTCCATTGTGGTGTCCAACGCAATTACATTAATTTCACCTTGCCCTTGATTAACTTCGATTGCCATTTCTATATTTTTTACCATCATCATTTTTATAACTTAATGATACATTTATGCCCCTCTTTATGACTCTACGTTTGATTGTCTCGTTGCAATTTCGTCTACTTTTTTGCTGTAGAACGCGTTTAAAACCTTGTTTTAGTAGCTTTAAGTGATGACATTCGCAAACAGTATCGTTTATCTTCGTTAGTGAGATAATGATTATCGTACGATAAAATTGTTTTAAAAATACAATAAAACGGTTCAGTTTTTCTCTCTCACTACTGCCCAATATTTTACAGTGACTTGGCCATTTCTTACACCTATTAGGAACACATGATAAAGCCCCGTTAGTCGGTACAGTTTTGGAACGTCACAATAGCATTAAGTATATCGTTTCCCAGACACCTTATTTAAAAATAAACTTTGGCCTTCAAATATGTAGACCACTGAGCGCTACTTCATCAATATTGGGTCGATAAATTTCTTATTTCTGACGCCTTTTTACACAGAGCGGTCGTTAAACGTTAAATAAAGAAGCATGATTTATTACGGTTACTACCACTGCCTGCCATATCTTGCAGACATAAAACCTTTACATTCCGATAACTTTACTACCCCGCTCTTTTATAATTAGCACAGTAAATTTATAATCCAAATTGTAACTTGCCTCCGCTTGTATTCATGTGTCCACTAGTAAGCAAGTCCTGCGTTAGCGACCCAACAAAACAATTTCAATGCCCCTATTTGCATAGTGTCCATTCCTTTTACTCCTAATGCAGCACCACTCGTTACAAATACGTTTACGTAAGGCATTTGCGGCTGTTGGCCATTTATCTCAGTTTTAGTGTCGGCCGATTCATCTGAATGATAGCATCGATTTGTGCCATTAAAACTTATTTCACCGACTGTGTAGTCAGGTGGAGGAACGTAAATTTCGCCTAATACTGTCTTGTAGCTGTCACCTCCATGTTGGGATGCGCGCTTCGGCACCTGTGCCGCGCGCCCACTGGACTGGTTCTCCATACAAACTTGCATCCAGCGCGCCTCACCTTTGTTACTCGTGTTTTATCTTTTTATAACACAGTTTACTTTTGTTTACACCGGCGATAGTGAAACGTATTTCATGCCCGCTTGATATATGGTTCTGCTTCGCGAGTATCAGATAGCGTTGCCGGAAGAAAATCAATCGTTATGTATGACTGACATTACTTCTCCTCGCGGTGTGCCTGTTCGACAGTTTGTGCAAGCATCAATAAACAGGTTCCGACCGCCTTTTCATACCAAATGAAATAAAGTAATAAATGCTTAGAATAGGATATGCTCAGCGCTCCCCGCGGGCATTGGCTCGAGTGGCGCAGCCAGTTTCTTTCAGAATAAATACGTACGTAGTTTATCCTTTTTAAGTTATCGATATTGTATCTTTAAATAAATATGCCTTGAAAATGTGGCCTAATAACACGTTACCTCATTAAAAATGTTGTGGTTGGTTGGTTCGTTATTCATAAATTAGAGCGCGCGACAGGTCAACAATTGTCGTGACTGCGTCAATTAGCGTAGCATATTTCGCGACAGCATGGGTGTACCCCGCCGCGTCAATGTTTGGACATTGTCTGCGGGTACACTTGGTACGTGGATTGTTTGTTTGACGTGCGTCGGCAGAGTCGTGCGCAAGAAGCGGCGTGAGTCTAATTATTGTGACGGAAACACGATGGATGTAATGTCAATTAGGGCTGCGCGGGCGCTACATCAAAGGGCAGTAAACCACGCGACGGCCCGCGATCGCTCGCGACATTTATTACTTGTAATCGCTCCACGAGCTGTATCTCGCCAAATCAATGTAATTTTCCTCGTGGCGATTGATTTGCGCCAGCCTGTCTCTTTGATAATAATAAACTCCAGTGATATATGGCCTGTGTCGACGTCGAGGCAAATATTCGAGGCCCGGTCAGATCACATGCGCCGTAATCGGTGTGCAGTGACATGTTTTATGTGGTCGCGGTCATTTTAAATAAAGTGCTGTCTTAAATGTACCTTAGCGGTCATAACAAATTATATCACTAAATTATTTGCGTGCCGCGATTAATGTACGGTTGTAAAAACCCTAAAGAAGTCATTCGTGCTGTGAGTCGTAATTACCTTACTGCTTTTATGAATACCTTAACAGATTACTCACGGCTAAATGATTAATAAATAGTAGGTGTTTGACTCCGAAGTTACATAATATTGGTCGCATCAAGGGTTGTCCCTAGCAGGGTGTTGCAGACTCCGGGCACGCAGCGGCCGGTGCGGCGTCGGTCGTGGTGTAACGGAATCATCAATCATCTGTAATTTGATTTCTATCCTCAATTATTGCGTTCGCGGCGGTCGTGGCGGCCGCGCAATCCATTTCCCTCTGCATCTCTACATACACCAATAATAGTAACAGAATAAAATAATTTGAAAATAGATATATTTTCTAACCGATAGCCTCAACAATCGCGGTCGCGAGCAGAAATTTTCAATTACGCCTTTTCAATTGACCCTTGCGGAGATGAATCCGGCAGTTTTCCTCTTAAAGTGGTGGCAAAAAATATATGATGTCTCAAATCAGAAGTAAAGTGATTGATGTCATGCGGAGCAGCGCGTGCGCAGCCGCGGCCCGCACGAACCGCATTCAGCGGCGACCTCACGATCCTACAACATTGGGTAATAACATGAACGGAACAAATTCAATTTTGATTAAATTCGGTTACTACAAAACATATTTCACAAAGTATTGAGTTGCATCTATAGAAACGGAATTACGGACGCGATGAATTGAATTAGGTTTGACACCGTTACGTGTTAAGATGAGAAAAAGTCCTATAGTGTTGTACCTGTAACCTATTTGAGTTACATTTAAAGCTGTATGAGTGAACGGGTGTGTTTGGTGAGTGATGCAGTAGTAGCGATGTAGCAGCGAGACGTCATAATCTGTCGGCGCATGACAGCGGCGCACGCGCACGGCGCACGCCTCACGTGGCAGCCACGCACCCCCGACACACACACACACACACACACACACACATTATGTACTCAAACTAGCCGGTAGTCTGGTGAGAATCACGAGTAAGATCCACGAGAACCTCTTTATTCACATTCAGCCACATACAATGTCCGCGCCGAGCAACAAATAGAAAATCGAAGGCGCGTCCTATTGAGTTTCTAAATAAATATTTGCATAGCATATTCTAAGGCATTGATTCTTTAGATACAAAACAATAGTTCATTGTACTGGGACCCTATTCAAAACCTGGGGCATATAAGTCATCTCGCGCGAGCAAACTTTCTTGTGCATCATTCGAATTTCCTCGTAGCGACACACTTTCAAGGGCGCGATGCGAGTACATTACCGAGCTGATGCGACGAGCGAGAGGCTGACAAATGTCTCTATTTACCTGCAACAAAAAACAAATTCGAATCACACATTTGTCTCACTTGTGAAAAGTATGTCACAGAAACAGAGCTGTAGATCAGTTGTGTGACGAGCATGTTACTAATCGAGCGTCACAAAACGCACTTTCTAGCTCCACATCCATCACGACACGGCGTGACAGTCGCCAAGTACCTATCTATATTTGCGAGAAGACGAACTTTGTTTAATTTATCTATATACAATACATAATCATATCCAAAGAGAAACAAGCAAATGTCTTATTAAAAGTAGCGAAGGATGGGACTATTAAGAGCGCGGAGCTGCGAATCTAATTGCCTGTAACCCCTGGCATATAGCTGAGCGTTACGAATCATTTCGTTCCTCGTGAGGATAGGTTCGTAGCTCGTCAGTGGGAGCCTGGCGGTGGATGCCGCGGCCGACGCGGGGAACTGGGCCGAGCGGCGCGGTACCGCTGGCGTCGTGCACGACCGCCGCCGCCGTCCGCCCCGCGAGCCCCACTTACAACCAATCCTCAATACCCAGCAAATCCGAATTCGTCACCCGACTCATGCTCGTTTTTCGGCGGCGCACGCCGCACAATGCGACTTAATCCGAAACCCGCCACCATTCCAACCGTACGGTTCTTTTCCGCTCCGCTTCAAATTAAATTGGCATGAATACTTCGCCGAAAGCGTGCTCTCGCTAAAAATTGCGAAAAGCTTTGTGCCGTATGAATTCGGAAGTCGCGAGCGACACGGATTTTTTCCTGCTCAACGATCAATGTCAAGTGCGTTCGAAACTGTGTCATCTGTACTCACCTTGGCAATGAGAACAACAGCACTGAATATAAAGTCGCTGCGGCTCACTTACAACTCTAACAAGTTTGCAAATGTAAAGCACACATTTACTAATTTCTTAATATTTATTTATTTATATGAAATGTTATATTTATTTATATAACATCTTCTATAATGGAAATGATTATGTATATAGGTCCTCGAAATTACCTAATTACTTATACATCTCTTTGTAACGCTGTTGCTTATCTATAAATAAATGATTTTAAAAAAAAAAAACACGCTCTCACGCCTTGTACTAATGTACTCCCTTGCGGGGTAGGCGGAGGTGCATTGCTGCACCCACTTTTCGCCAGAGTGTTATGTTAGTCCCAATGTAATAGGGGGCGGGCCTATTGCCATTTTACGGGCACATCCAAGACCTGAGAACAAATATCTGTGTTTAAATGATTAAGTATACGATACTATTCATGGAATCGTCCTATATCTAAACAGAGAAGTCCTTAGCCGATAAAATCAGTTTTATACGAGTAGCATTGGAATAAATTAGCGGATGTCATAAAGCACGATTGTTTTGTTTGTCGCATGGCGGCGCGGCGGATGGCGGGTAACTGTACCGCGCACTTGTCGTAGGTCGAGGCCTCCACTCCCGCGGCGGCGGCGGCGGCGGCGGCGGCGGCGAGGCGCGATCCCATCTGCATTATCAGCGTACGTCGCCCCCGAGCCGCCCGCACTCGTAAATACCACCTCCTATCATACAGGCTATATCCTTCGATACTCTATGAAATATGAATTGTTATAAATTATTGTCAGAGCAAGTTACGATCGCAGGAACCGGCCGACGAGATAGGATTCCGCAATCTAATGTCAATACATTAAGTTACATTATTTCATTAGCATTAATACTATGATGACGAATAATCGAACGCCAGATTCGTCGGGTGATTGTGGGAATGGCGAAGGCGGGTAGTTGACGTCTCCATCTCGGCTGGAGGATGTCGACCGCAAGGAATCCGCAGCTCAGCATAATGACAGCCGCCCGTACGTGATAGATTCGATTTACAGGTTCGCCTCAATCTGCGCAGCGGCGATATGTACACGAGGGAAATTGCGTTGCGGCTTCGCGGACGACGCGGAATTGGAATCCTTGATATTGGCTCGCGGAGCTATGCAGGGAGGTAACAAAGCTCGGTTTGGTCGGCACGGTAATGGCGGTTAGTTAACACGTCGTCGACGCACGCGGCGCGCGTGCCGCACTATTGTTGAATCGTTGCTGAGATTGCGCAATCCGAAGACACTCCATTGTACACTCCGCGAGCTACCGCTGCAGCTAGATGTAATGATTTATCACCTTGTATCTGATCTGGAGCACGTTCTCGTAATTCGCTTTACGGCTGTACAATTTGCACCTTGTAAACCGTTTTTATCGCCGGATGAAAGCTTTATTTCTCGAGATGTTCCCACAGGCATTCGCTACGAATCTACGCATTACGCAACGGAAGATAGATAGGCAAAGGTAGGCATGATGGAATGCATTTGTAATTACATGTCGCTGTCTTATTCAATTTGATCGCTATGTGGCCAACCGTTAGTGAGGTCGTTGTTTTGGTGAGGCAAGGCTGCGGCGCTGGCTGCGATGCGATGCGATGCACGGGCAGCGGCGGCCGCGACGGATGACTGACCAATGACGAAATTACGCAAGACAAGTTGGCTGTCGGTATTTATCACTAATTGGCGGGACAGCTAGGGTCCACTTGCGGACCACTCGACCGGTCGCTGACTAACGGGCCACTGCAAGTCGTTATAGAACATTCATAAGACTTATGAGGTTAAAATCGATATTTGTTATTACCGACTTAACTGACTTGCCGATACAAACGCGCCGATGACAGAGTTGAAGCAATCGCAATCTCATATCGCGTCAGGCAACATCACTCGCATCGGCTGGGTGCAGTTCAAACCATTAATTCTAGTTCATGATAAAGATCTTTTATTGAGATGTAGTTCGATTGAACATAGAGGTTATCGGTGCGTGAGGAGAGGCTGATCTCTTTGTGAGCACTTATCGTTTATTAGGCACGCGTATCGTAGCGTGTACGGTGCACGCATGGTTTTATAGTTTCCTATACAATTGTTAAAAGAACTGACATATTTATTAGATGTTTTGAGCGGGCTCGTTATGTTAACAAATGGATACGAAAGTTATGACTTTCATATCACTATGTTATGTTAAGTAAGTGGATCTCGGAAAGGGCAGCTAGTAACGAATGCCGGGTTTTTGCTGGATATGAGAAGTATGAGCTCTGGGCGCGCGTCGACGGAGGCATGTTTATGGCGGAGCGCAGTTTATGCTTGCGCTGTGCTCTGTCGATTCTATATCTCTTTACATTCTTCACTTTTATTAAATTCAATGTTTATTTACTGACGCTGTCGCCTTAAATATTACTTTTTATGCTTGAAGTCTGGAAACTAGTCTAGACAGTTTAAACAAGGTACAAGTCGCAAAATAAACATGCACAAAACTTGCATGCTACACGCACGATGCTCAACGATAATTAGAAGCTTAGGTTGAGTTGAACAAAATTCCATGTAAAGACTGCAAAAAAATGCTCTTAATATCAGGATGTTGCGCGTTGAGGCCGACGTTATTATCTCTACGTTGTTGCTGTATGAGCGAGCATGAGCTTGGAAATGTTGATAAAAAGAGCGCAGGACACGCCGCGCGCATCCGGAAGTGGTGTGTTTACAATGGTGTCGGCATTTGCAGAAATGTTTTGGTTCGTAGGAGGCGGGCGGCGGCGGCGGCGGCGCGGCCCGCGGCGACCATGCCCGCGCCCCCGCCCACCGCACACGCCGCCATTGTTCCCGCGGCCTATCTCCCGCCCGCCCTTATCCACCTCCAATTAAGACTTGCTTTACGACCACACTCCTAACTCCGCTCTAATGCGGGAATTTTATAACACATAAATCCGATTCGTATACGGCCTGAGATCGTGCTCCGAGCTCTATAAGGGGAACATTGTTCCGCGGTGAATTGTAATCATTGTTTAAAACATACACAGTTTTCTTTAAACTTACAATGCTATCTGAGGAAATATTACTCCGGCATTATTGGTCCTTATTGGCGTGTCTTGTTACGGTGAGTTGTGACATGACAGTTGATAAATGTTGGCCTCGGTCTGACGACAATGCTCGCACCGCGGCCGCGGCTGATGATGCGGGGTGCCGTTAGCGCCGCGCCGGACCATGCAAATGCGAAGGCGCCGATGCAAGGTCATCTGAGTCACATTAAGCTAATACGTAGTTGATTGGCTTCCCGATGCTCGGGAGAGTCTCCTGTCCCACTCATGTCAGGCGCAAAAACACTAATGTCATAACGGTGCGAGGTGCCTTCCGCACTCATTGCGCCCCGGCGGCCGCTGAAGCGCAGATAAATTAACAGACATTTTCAATTGAGGTGATAGGAGACAAGTGCCCCACTAGCATCGTTAGCCGGCTGTATACACTGCGCACCGTTCTACTAATTCACACTTAAATATGCAAGCGCATCATGATTCGCAACTTTTCATACCTTGCCCGACCGGTAAGTTCCTACTCCGGGCTATATTTAAAGTAGCGAACCAACATTTGTTGCAATATAATCTTACATTACCGACTTAAAATAACTCAATAAATTCCGATATCCGAGGTAATGTCACTTACGGCTTACCTTTAGCAGATTAAATAAATCGATAAACATTATAATGAGAATGCGGTAGATGTCTGACCGATAGCTCGCGATCAATAAACGCTCGACCGTTACTACTATTGATGATTGAATGCAAAACATGACAAATCGTGGCGAGCGCCTATCAATCAGTTGCTATCTGTGTATTTATTGCCTGTCACTCGATACACTTAAGTTTAATTGCAGTATAATGGCATTCACTTTACTTCCGGCCATCGGAATATTTGGGCTACATCTCGAAGGCAGAGCTTAATGTGGCATCTTAATGTAGTAGTGTCTTGTGTAATGCTATTAATGAATAACAATCAGGCGTGTGATGGCCGTCACGTGTGCTCATGAGCTGCAACTAACGGTGTCTATGGTAAGATTGTGCTCTTTCACTTAGTTTTGTTTGCGCCCATTATTTTTGTGCTCTACAATTTAAACTGCGGAAGTGATTCCGTTGCTCGTGAGAGTCTCTCCACAAACGCTATTGTATCCTGAATTCACAACTTTATCGCCGCTGAGCATCTGTTGGAATAGCGTTTTAATTTGGCCCGTTTTTGTTTTGATAAGCATTTTATAGGAACGAGGTTGAATAAACTGATTATTTTACAGTTGTCTGTTTGATATTCAGGGTGCGTTTGCGGAGGTGTCTCTAGTTGGAGCTACTGAGATGGGAGCTGTGGATTGCCGGTTGGGTTTAGATCGGTTGTATCAGTTTGGAGTATTATTGTGAGGTGAACGCACCTGTGAGGTGACCGCATCTCGCCACTGTGTGCAGCGTTACTTTTATTAACGTTAGATTTATTTTTAATTTTTTAATAATGAATTAAATAAATAGTGCACTCGATATATCTTTGAAGTAATCTGCATGTCGATCATAACAACTTGTTCTTTGTGGATACACCGAACAGACACAACAGATAAAATTGCATTCAAATAAAACATAGTTTTAATCACACAGCCTTTTTACGACGAAGCAAACACTGCTTGCACGAAATGGATGGGATTTTATTGCATTTTTATAAGTACCTTAACCGAACATCAAAGAAATCATTGAATCCTATGAGAACACGAGCGCTACCATCTTGATACTGAGCCTAGGAGTCATTAAAACATTTTATATTGTGTTATTTTCTTCTATTACGCATTCTTTTCATCATACAGCACTTCATAAGTAAGGCCGTAAAGTTTTAACTGCGTGTGAGTGGCTCGTTCGTGGAATCAGCGTCGGTCGCCGGCGATTCTTTTTATGGTGAAGATAGCACCGGAACAGGCATAATATGTGGAGCAATGTATCTCGGCCGTGGATGAGATGCGAATCGAAGCCGCGTGGTCCCGTTGGACGACGCCATTACCGCCCACCGCAAGAAAAACACCCTCGCGTGGACGCCGTGTCACGCGCTGATTCAGCCGCGGACAGGACGGCTGCTCTATACTGACGAATAAAGAACGAACGAGATCTGTCATGCAATCGGCACGTTTAATACAACGAGGTAGAGTGGCTCGCGCAGTAGCGTTCTCTGAAACTTCGTTTTGGACTTATAAAGTGACCCCCCCAGACGGCTCCCGGCTCTGTGCCTTCAACCGACGTGCAAGCTTACAAAGTTATTCATCCCGCGTCCACCGCCGACGCCGCCGCTGGACCCTCAGTACGCCGCCGGTGCACCACATTCATAACTAGATTATAACGATTTTCATATCATTACGACACTCCTACGAAGGGCAACAAAAACTGCATGAATGTAAGCTCAAAATGAGAGATCGCAATTATGAAAGAAATAATTACTATTACTTACGCGAACTGAGCTATCATGAACGCAAAATGTAAGCAAAGTTATTCGCAGCCAATTACCGCCGCGGCTCGCCTCACAATTATGATGCCCGCGTAATGAATAAAGTGTGTAATAAACAAACTTTACAGTCATCGTCCCCGATTCGGCTGAGGCTGGCTGTCGAAGCAATGTCACCTATCCCGTTTTCGAGGCGACAATTTACGCGGCCAGGATGCCCACGTGCGGCCGCTAATAGTTCCCTGCCGCTCGTCATTAACACGCGCGTGTGACGCGGCCCATTCCGGTATTCACCTCCTCACAGGAAAACTCGTGTAGCTTAAACGATCTACAGATCTCACTCGCGATGCGCTAATACCAGTGTAGCCGCCTAGCAACTCGAGTGTAGAAACGCTCCGGCATAATATAACGGTCCCAAATTGTACGAAAGTACGTCTCGGCATGCACTTGTCCCCGAGTAGCCGATCCGCTCATAATAACACGGGTACGACATCGTTGTGTTACATCGATGCGAGATTAGGAACAGGTCGGCAACTGCACCGGCATTCCGGATCGATGTCCCTCGACACCGCGGCCTCCTATATACGAGCTCGCGAGGAAAAACTCGCCCGATTGAGAGCACGCCCCCATTACACACTGCTGGCTGCGCCACTCCGCGCAGCGAACTAATTTCCTGCTGTAAACAAGCAGTAAACACAAACCTCGTTAACAAAACAATTAATTTAATCATCCGCTACACTTGCCTAATGCTCGGTCACAATGCTGTTTAATTAAAATTAAAGTAAATGGTTTAGCGGTCCGTGTAAATGGAAATAATCGTTAAGTTAATGATCGAACACGCGCCGCGGCTGGGTGGTCGTGCGCTCCACATGTAACCCGCGCCTAATTGCGACCGCGCTAATGTCTCCCGTCCCTCACGCGCATACAATTCCACTCTGATTCCCCTTATTGCGATTCCAACAAACGATCAATTTGCCGTCCCCGCCATGTTGATTAGTCACAAAATTACCTCTAGATACGGCAACGACCTTTGCGATAAATCCTGATCATCCCATTTATGGTTATCCCCAACCTTATCGTGACATGGAGCTAAGCTTCGCAGTAAAAGTAGAAGTTAATCGTCGAGATGGCCGAGATAAGTCAAATAGATGCATTAGCCGGCCGTGTTGGTCGACAAACAAGTAAGGAGTCATAAGTGGCCGGCCGCTATCGACCCTCGTAATGAGAGGGTAGAGGTAAAATGTTATCGGCCGGCGATCTATGCAGGTCGGCTGCTGCTATCCATTGTCAATTAAAAGCCCACGGGTAGGATCGCGACCGCCTTTTGCTTGTTCTATAGTCTAAACAACGATTGCTTCCCGATGCATATTTGTGCCTCGGGGGGGATGTAGCTCGGACGTTTCCTGTATTACAACTGCTCGCATGCACCCCGACCGATCTTTGTTACATTCGCTGGATTATCATTAAATCTCTCTCGATCTTGATTGTTCGTGTTAGTTCATTATTGTCGAGCGATTGTGGGAAATGCACCGTGCATAATTTGGTTTATTAATTTTCCACGCGCATCACGTTACTGCGGACCGGTCGGCCTACCGCCGGGGCTACGAGCCTCTCCTATCTTCAATCGTTACAATTCTTCATTTAGCCTGCAACTAGTTTTTGCGGCATTCGGTATCTGATGGACGAGAACGAGATGCGGAATGTGTTAAAAAATAAATTGTTATAAAATGTTAATTGTATTAATTTCGTGCAAGCTGAAAAAGGGTCTAAAAAGTCGTTAAGATCTCGGGTCGATCTCGCGCTGCATCGCTGGCGTAGCATTTATCAAGCGCCCGTCTGCTGGCTCTGACGTAGAGTAATTAAATTAGCACAATAATGTCCGATGCTAATAGCTGTTAGCGTCTAAGAAAGTGTATCAAGACAATAAATCAATGAGCCGACAAGCTGCTTGAAGGTAACCTGTCGAATTAATGGTACTTATCTTGACCATTAATAAATTATAGGGTTACGAATTACGGTCTTTAAACCGTTACGTAGCTATAATTATTCATTTTGCCGGTAATGTTCCCGGTGTTATTGTTTCTTTATAGACATTCTTCACTTATTGCTATATTTATACACGTACCCACTTAGGTACTAACGTATCCCGCGTAACCACCGCATCGTCTTTATTTGGTTTGTACGGCTCTTGCCACTCGCCTATGGCACTTGCCAATACGAAGTTATTTTATTAATATTGTACCAGAATGTACTCTTACAATAAAATCGCTAGAAACCAATAAGCCTCTATAAAAGTCCAAAGTAACATAACCATTATTATGGCACCTACTTAAGGTGACTGCACATACATACATTGTTCCATCAGTTATATGACTGCCGTCTCAGCAGACACGTTAATTATTGTAGAGACTCCAATAGCTGTTTGATTTGCCTCATGGACGGCACTTTGCATGTCCGCCTGAACGATCGCCGATTGAGATCTAACTTCACACTTTTAAATGGTATATTACCTGCATATTTAAAATGCATATAACGATGAGAAGTCCATTGTAGTGCAAGTAGGTTGTGGCTTTATTCGAGTATCTTCTTATTAAAATACATTACACGCGTACACCCTGATTTTGGTTCAACTAACACGTCTTTACATACTAATTTTATAAAGGCATTAGCTGTCGGAAGTCTTTCTATTTGAAAATCATCGAAATCCATCAATGCTCGTAATAAAGTGTACAATAATGTGCTAATCATCATTATCGTCAATTACGAGATATTATATAGACTCACCAATTTCTTGGGCTGCTCATCACTAAAGCATTATTTAATCAATCTTGTCGATCGGAAATAAGCTATCATTAAGGTCATTAGTGATTGGCGCATTACATTGATTGAAACGGTCAAAAGCGATTGATATGTCTGCGCCGGCGCAAGCATCCGCGGTATCTCACGACGCGGCCGCAGCTCAAACTGAGGAACGGTAAAAATAACAGGATTACGCCACGCGTGAACCGGTTGCCAGAATTCGGAAATCGAGGAGCAGGATTCTTTTTTTTTCTTCCTCCATTTTTATGTCGAACAGGTTCGTTTCTCGCGATCACCTGCGGGCAGGTATGCGCAGCACATGGTGCTTGGGAGCGAAGCTACAGGTTGTAAGGTCATTCAAAGGCTATACGGTGATATTCACTAATTAAATCTCAGCGTCTAGTTGATAGACGTTCAACTATTACATTGCCGTAGATTACTCCTCTAGTCGATAAAAGGATTATTTATGATCTATTTCGACGAAACATAAAAAATCGTCCGTTCAATTTCGGTGGATGTTCAAAGTGATAGTTACATTTTTAGTTTTTTTCTTTTTCTCAAAACGGTATATTTTGGTAATGACATGTTTCGTAACTCCGCCGCATCAATTTGAGTAATTGGCTCAGCATTGTAATGGAGGGCGATTACCAAAATATGTATGACTTTTATTTGCGACACACTCTATGCTAACTAGTGAGTCAACGGTACCAGAGTGTAGATTTGCACTTGGTTGGTTTAGATGATTTACATTTTCCGAGTCGTGTTTACCTAATTCTGTATAATTTGGACAGGGAGCCCCTTAAATTTGCATTATGTGGCGAATTTACAGTTCACATAGATAGATATGCAAATTTACGTTATTGGTCTACTTATGTTAATGTTGGTAATCAAATTCGGAAGCTTTGTAACTCTAGAATATCAGAACAACGGATGTCCTACTGATGTGAAATATCTTTGTTGTAGTCTTATGTTCTTCTGCTGTTTATTTATAAACCGTTTTATTGTACTTATACTAAAGAAAAATTACATTAAATCAGCAACTGACTAAATAGTAGGTAATTATACTACGTCAAGTATATAATTTGGTTCTACACACGCATAGCCGTCATCCTCAAAGGAAATCCCTACATTCCTCTTTTCTTTTTTTTCGGTGCGATCTCTAAAGGAACGGTATTCCGGACATAATTGAGATTGCAATTCCTGTTTGGTCTCTCACACGGATATTGTACAGAGCTAATTTTATAATCTCGGCAATAACCCATCCCGAGCAGCGGACAAGTGTGGAGATGCGAGCGAGATTCTCCCTACATTTGCTTTAAGTGCTTCCCCGACGTCTAATAAGACATAATGACGTGTTATTTGTGAAGATTCACGAATTCCTATCCGCCAGTTTAACTTGCGCAGGTCATTGATCTATGTTCCGCTAAATTTAAACTGCAATAGAATCGAATTCGTTTCAGTTCCGATTGTACCTTCTGTCGGTCATTTGCGTTTTCCTCGAAATTCTCCACATCACATTTCCTAAGTAGCCGTCTGTTTTTTTTGTGGAATTCGGTTTGAACTGATTGCCGACGGTGTAATCATTACGTTCGGCCATGCTACGTGCGTACGCGACGTCGATATTCATTTATAACCCATCAGCGTTTCCATGGAACTTCGATTTGGCCACTGCATTACCATAATTAGCTTAAACATGGTTAATCGGCGGGGTCACTCACCTTTTGTGAAGCGGCGCACCACCTTCGCCGCAACTCCTGCGCAAGAAAGAAATAAAGCCTTGTTAATTACGCACTTTACACATGACTGTACCACAATTATGACATACGGAATTATAGGTAGGTGACTCGTAATCACACGCCATGGATCAGGAGTCAGAACTTACAGGCCTTGTTCAGCGCCCGATTGAGTTGAACATTTCCCAGAAGTTTACTGTAATTTTTAATGGGCCTAAACCTAATACATCATTAGATAAGTGCATTTTTTATTATTTAACGTCCAATAGAAATATTACTAACAGTCAGTCTATTTCAAATAAAACATCAAAGACATTTTTATCTTTCCGATCGCTAGTAGAGATAATAAGGCACTGCCTACATCAACCGCTGGCATCGCTCGTTATTTAAACCGAACTATAAAACCAATTTGTACGGCCAAACGAACAAGCACTAATTTATCGCTATTGGGTGGAGAAACAAGCGTAACAATTATTTTGCAAAGTTCCTTATTATCTCCCACTTAGTTGATAAAAGTTAGCAATTTTCTAATTAGGCCTTTAATTAAAGCTAGAAGAATTTTCTTGGAACAAAATGAAATGTTGAAAGGTGCTAGACTCCGCGTTGAACTCTTTTATATGGCGAATGGCGGTTGTTCCACGAACTGCGCCAGCTATACTAATTGGCATACGTTAAGGGCTCATATACTTTAATTAAGGTTACAGGACGTTTCTAGGTCAATCTGTGTCACTTTCTTTTGCCATATCCTCCAAACATAATACTTTTACCTTTTTGAACATGACAGGGCACTTATTACTCTAACATATACATATAATGGTTATCTGTTATTAAGCTTTTTATTGGTATAATATGCATTTTATTATGAATCGGCGTATATAAATAATTTTGGGCCACTTTACTTTTATAACTTTATTTTCGAGTTAAGAAATATATGCATCCCAAAGTAAATTGCTCTATTAAAGTTTACGAAATTCCTATTACCTATGCAGTGAGTGCAATCACATTTTACGATGCAGTATAGCTTAATATTGATGTTATCAAGATAAAACCATCTCAATATTTCGTATATGATGAAATGCTAGAACTGTTACTCAAACTATAGATAGACATAACTAAATTCTCCATGGTATGGTAAATTAATAGTTTTTTTGTCTGTCGTGTGTCAAATAATAGATTTGCAATAAATATCAATGTAATCTTCATACGACATAATAATATGGTAATCTGCCCCATGAAATAACCATTGCTATAAAAATGTTTGTAGGTATATATTTTTTATAAAATTTATAACACAATAGCAATAGTTGTGACGGTGAAGTTAGGTAGAAAGTACTTATAAGCCCTAAAATCAAAAGCGTCGTCGGCGAAATGCTCGGTTGGCAACCAACATGCAGTAGTACTGACACATATCCACGCCGCGTTTTGTTGTAAGTTATGTTATTCAAATTCTCCACTCTTTTGTATTCCAAGGAGGGGCGACAACAAGAGCGTTCCGATTTACATTTTAACTGTACATTGCTGGTCCCGCACTCCGTACGACATTGGAATTAAGATGTTTTTAGAAAGTTTCGAGAAATCACGACATTGCGCCTTCTCCTAAGAGTGTTCCTAACTGGTGTCACCTTTGTTTCAGGTAAGATTCTATGCGCATTTCTCGCTAATGCGTCGAGCGGTGCGCCCGGCTGATTGCTTGATTCCTGATATCGCAAATGGCATCAACTTCCAGGTAATGGTTTTTGTACACATTGCCAGCATCCCACGCGACTTACAATTAGACTTCATGAATTACAACGGACAGCATCCGATACCGATCTCCCAATATTTACCTTAGTAATAGCACAATAGAGTTAAGTAAATAAAATGTTTTCAAATTATATGTCTCAGTAAACCCGCCAATTTATTTTGCAAATTAACTACCAGTTCTTATTCCCATCGCATTGTGATGCCGGCAAACTTGGAAGGGCATTGCCACAAAATAGAGAAAACAATTGAAGCACTAATTCGATACGCTAGCTTAATCTGCGATTCTGCGTGGGTTTTTATGGCGCGAACCCTCAATCGCGCTCGACGCGAGGCCCCGAGTCTGTGTTTAGTAGCGTAATATCTTCATGGATCGAATTGCAGTGGCGATTAACAGTCGTGGAACTGACAGATTCACGCACTCGGGGTCATGACCGCCGCCGCCTCCACAGCCATGTTTGCTACCAAACTGACACTGATAAATGACGACAAAAAAACTAGACGTATGAAACGATAATAGCTGTTTATTCGCTCCAAACATATCAAAGTTTTTTGGCGTCCAATCTGATACACTGCAATCATTAACGATCAGTTAAACATCTCATCACACCTTATTTGTCCGGATGTCTTACTAAAATAAAACACATGCCACTTATTATGCGCCAACTCAATTTTCTCAATCTCTTCCATTAATCAAACAGTATCAGTGGTGTGTTACGTCACCGCCGCGAGGTCCCACGCTCGGGTTCGCCGAACTGAAGAAAAAAGCATTCGATTGATTCGATCGTCGACAGCCGATGGGGCTGATCGTTGAACCTTAAACAGAACGTTTAATTATTGCTACAGACCGACAGACATGCAAACATTGTTACGTTGTGTTCCTGACACACCTCCTTTACAAATAAGTGGCTGCTTCTTCTAAGCCTTGCATCTCATGTCGTGGAATGCTTGATGTTATTGTAATAGAATTGTTAGCATTACACGTGTTGTGAGTTTTTGTAACAAATTGCAGTAAAGCGGCTAGCGCTTCTTTGATTAGGGATGAAAAACCGAGTGCGTGCAAGTTGTCGACATACGGGGCATGGCTCTATCATAGGCTTTGCGCAAAGATAAAAGTTACGTATAATAATGGTAATCTCGGAGGCAGCCAGCCCAACTCATTACCAGCAACGGATATCAGTGGGGGTTAAACCGGATGGGTACCTCGGCATCGTCCTTTTGTAGCGCTTATTGCATCATAAGGCCACAGGATGCCCCTTCTGATTGATAGTCTCTAATTGCTTTCTGCAAGGATTAGCAGCTTGCGCGAGTAATAACTCTATTTATTAGACGCGATGTTAAAGCTCAAAACATCCTCCAGGTGACTTTATGATGATAGCTTTCTGTATGCATACAATATGGGTGTGTATTTTTATTTGCGTCTGCCGCACATGCGCGAGTACTGTAAATAGCGTGGTATCACTTTGTTTCATCGCTTAAGCAATTCCTTGGGCTACTCTTCAAAGTCCGGCCGCTTTTTAAAACTTTTTTGTCGCTATCTGATTAGCACTTCGGTAGCGCGTTGCTGTTACAGTCGAAACGAGATGCGTTTTTTACGAGAGCCGATAGTTATTTGTTTAGACGTTCTGATAGGCGATCTGCGCTCGTGAGTGGTTTATTACTCGGGTGAGTTAGCGCGTGTGCGAGCCGCCGCCGTCGCCCGCTCGCATTATCGCGATCAAATTGTAAAGAGCAGCTCATAATTATAACTTCAGCAGACGCTATTTGCGATCCCTTTCCTGTGCAAATCGCTTATCCGCGCGGCACGAACGGACCCAGCCGCTTTTTCATTTAGTCCCGGGAACGATACAAATAGCCGTGGTGTCGATGCGAGTGTAAAGGGCGCTGGGATTTGACGCGCAAATTGTTCTGTGCGGAATGTTTGCGGAGGGCGCTGGCAGCAGCGGTCACGTTCCAGCTGCGATCCGTCAACGTCACTCGGCGGCTCTGTTCTCACGTGAGCCCACGAGGAAGTGTTTTTATCGCCATTACGTATAGAAGCCATTACCGGCGGCCTCTCCTTGTGTTCCCGACCTCCCGGCCGACGCATGCGTTTTAAACTAGTCTAATCTCGGACAGTAAATTCGCTTTACATAACGGCGGCGCTGCACATGGCTGCTCACCCGCAAATTCATGCCTCCAGATTATCAGCATTTGATCGTGTGCATGCGTCTCGCTGACCACCGACCAGCCCACGAGGTGTGACTTCCTCCTTCGAGGCTGGCTTAAAAACTCATCCGTTAAAGCCAAAGTCCTGGAGGCGTTTCAAGGAATACGACTGGTTCATCGACCTGCTAATATTGACTCTTCACCAGCACACGTTGGCTATGCGCCTAAGTACACACGCGACGCAACTATTGTCGTCCCTTTTGTAGACAACTGTGCAAGTTTGTTCCCGATGTTGACTTAACAGCGATCTGCTATGCAAACTGATTACTAGAATAATAATTAATACTGTTATTGCACAAGAGTAGATGTACAATCTATGCGGTCTTAATGCTAATAGCATTATCAAGGAGCAGAAAGTAGAGAAGTGCAATAAAATAAAGAATTTGCAATAATTAATGGTACTAAACACTGTAACGGAGTTTTATAATTCATTTACGAGTCTGTTGCAGCAGTAAAATTCGCCATCTGAGCACAGGCAACAATGTAGCTATCCTACTCGACATCAATAAAGTTAATGCGACCAATTAATGTGCAGTAAAGGTAATCCTACGCCTCGCTGCCCCGTGAATCAATATCGATAACGAGAGCTCATTTGTAATGAAAATAATAAATTATTTCAGGAGTCACAAAATATACAAATACGTTTTATAAATATTTTTAAAATAAAATAATAAAAATTAAATAAAATTATTAATAAGTACGCTTTGACTAAATTGTAATGAAAGTACGCTTTAGAATTTACGCAGCAGCAAACGTACGCAGATAAATGTGTGGTTCGCTTCGATATCGACTCGGCGCGGACAATGGCGCCCACGGCCGCGTGCTCGTCATATATCGCGCCGCCTGTCACCCCCTCGATATCGCCACACCGACCCGCCCAGCAAACACTAAACACCACACACTGCGGACACAAAGCGCTCAGAACAATAGGCAAATAAACCATGTTCCATTTTCCACCTCCGCTAAACCGCACAAATATTTCTCGCGACAGCCTTGTCCGTTTATTGGAATCGGTGTACAGAATCTCGGTAGCGGGGCTATTTCGCGTCACGTTATCGGCTAGAGGAATGGCGCAGTTTGTGGGGCTGCGGCCATCGACCGGCCGGTCTGGGAGACGCCACGCTCGTTTCAACTTAATTCCCACTACGTGACACCATGCACCTTTTTTCTATGACCGTTCCACTGGGCTGCATTTGTTCGGAAACCTCACAATGATGGACGTGATTTTGTCTCGAGCCACTCCGATTGAAACCTCAGTGGAACGGTCTTGCTTTGGTAACAATCAACAAACCGTGATACCCTAATAACCGTCAAAATAACAGTTCCCTAGGTTCGGAGATATTGAAAAGATCCGGCGATACGACCCGAGACGCCGTTACCGTGTTATCCTCCGCTGTATCTGTTAAATGCGTGATTTATGGCCAAGCGCTAACGATGTGCACGTTTAATGTAAATAGAGGTTTATATAGGCAAATAGGTTTACTATAATTTAACACACCACTTATCAATTACGCTCAGATGTGATTACTACCTTATCTCTTCATTTTAGTACGAGTTTATGCAAAATGATTTACAGCTTTCTAGAAATATATTTCGCGAGATATATCAGTATGATTTATTCTAGTGTGTATAACACTTTATTGTATACAAAACACAGTTAATATAAAGTTATAAACAGGGATATACACTCGCGAGCAACCAAATCGACTCAAGCCTTGACGGCGCAAACATACATTAATACAAGTAAAATTATGAATAGAAATAATAAAAATGATATGTCATTTAAAAGCTTAAGATGTCAGCTTTAATTTGATATCATTATTATTGAAATCCATTCATCATTTTTGAAATAAATGATGTCTGAACGCAATTGTAGGAAAAACGGGAATTTAGGAAAAAAGGGTATGGGTATCGTATTATACAAATTAAACAAAAAATGTTAAGATAAAAATTTATTTATTTAAATCAATACTTTGTATTGCCCCCTCTTGCCCTAATTACAGCCTGCAGCCTGTTTCTCATAGACCTTATCAACTTTTTGACAGTTTCCTGAGGAATGCCGTCCCACTCCTCTAATAAAGCTGTCTTCAGCTCGTCCACGCTTGCAGGGACTGGATTCCTGGCCCGAACTCTTCTTTTGAGCTCGTCCCATAAGTGTTCGATGGGATTCAGGTCAGGACTGAGCGCAGGCCAGTCCATCGTGCGCAATTCCTTCTCTCTCAGAAACTGCCGACTGACTCGTGCCGTGTGGCAGCGGGCATTGTCGTGCATTAGCACGAAGTCTTCACCGACAAATTCTGCATAGGGCACAACATGACCGATTAGAATGTCGGTGATGTACCGATCAGCTGTTAACCCGCCTCCTCGGCCGCCTCCAGGCACGAAAACAAGTGCGGTTTTTCCCTCTAGAGAAATACCAGCCCACATCATGCAGGAACCGCCGCCATATGCTACTGTTTCAGCGAAACAACATTGGGCAAATCGTTCCCCCGGACGCCGGTAGACCCGGCCTCTCCTGTCACTGCCATGCAGACACACTCTGCACTCATCAGTAAACAGGACCGACCGCCATTGCGCAATGCTCCAATCGAGATGCTCTCGAGCAAACTGAAGACGCGCTTGTCGGTGGCCTGCAGTCAATTTGGGGCCTGATGCAGGTCTTTTTGGTGTCAAGTTGGCTTCCTTCAAGCGTCTTCTCACTGTCCACTCGCTGACAGCCACTTGTCGTACACGTCTCAGTTCTTGCTGCACATCAACGCCCGTAAGGTGTCGATTGCGCAGCGAGGTTGAGACAATGAAGCGGTCGTCTCTCTCTGAAGTGCAGCGGTGGCGGCCCGTTCTTGGTCTTCGATTGAAGGCACCAGTCTCTTGGAACCGTCTGTATACTCGGGATACAGCAGACTGGCTCAAGTGGAGCTGGGCAGCGACTGCTCGCTGACTTAACCCTTGTTGCAGCAAGGCAACAACTTGAGCAGCTTCTTCTGGTGTGGTATCCATGGGTTTGCGAAAACAAGGAATACAATGCAACGAGATGTGTACCGGTCAACTTGCAACAAGCGACTGATAAGGTACACCGGATGTGGAAAGGTTTTATAGCGGGATCAGGTAGCGCAAGGCGTGGATTCCTAATGAGGTAATTAACACTGACGGGCAATTAAAATGCGTCATTAAATCTGCGCTTAGTTTTTTTTTATGGTATTGATCTTAATTGAAAGCCTAATTCTTCAGCTTTCGAATGACATATCACTTTTATATTTACCATTTATCGTTTTAGGAAAATCAATGTATATGTGCGCCGTGAAGGCTTGAGTCGATTTGGTTGCTCGCGAGTGTATATTTATATGAATATGATATTCGATTTCACCGTTAGCATGGCGGAAATAAAATATAATAAATTGTGAAAATTCCAAGAAGGTTACCTCAAGTACTCTGTTTGTGCGGTCATCTTCGCACACCGTGAAATTCGATTAAGATGATTCTGCTATTGAATTAATACCGTAACAAGCGCTTGACCGATTTTCTAATGGCGAAATAACAGAATTTCTCACTTTTATTTTTGTCTCCTCGGATTAACTAGTTCACGCTGTGGCCCGGCAGGTGGCAGCCAGAGCAGTGTGTGCGTCGGACATCGGAAAGGGGGTCTCTCTATATGACGACAAACGAAGTTTCGGAGCGCCGCTGGGCGAGCCAACACTCTTATCTCTTTGTATAAAACGTGCCAAATGCACGACAGCTTCACTTCGATCGTTTTTCGCCAGTATACAGTAACCGTCCAGAGCCGGGCACAGCCGCGGTCGTTACTGCTGCCGATGCCGATGTGAACAAGGTTATGGGGTTCTAATTGACAGATCAGTGCGACGGGACGGGCGTGACCGCGCGGGCCGCTAACTGTACCTCCGCTACCGTAATATACTTGCAACACCGCAATGGGAAATGCCGGCCGTCGTCCGATCGCCCTCTAATGGCCACACTCAATTTCCTGCTGGAAGCGACCGCACTTTTCGTAACCGCAACAAAGATCGTCACACCCGCAAACATTAGCTCATCTCCCGTGTGAAAGTAAATCTTCGCCGCATTGATACGTCTACAGCGAGTATCAAAGAAACGTCTTTAGAATAGAAGATTATATACTTTAGCGTTTCTTTGCAATTTTTCGATCAGTACGGCGGTTGCCAAGTGAAACCGTTTCTAGTGTCTTTTATTCTCGTTAATGCGAGGCGTCTCGCCTCTTGTTCGGGGTCCCTCTGTGACAGCCATTATAATTCTAAACGAATGGTGGTAGTGTACAAAGTCGTCTTTGTGCTCATACCATAAATATTTATGAATAAGTGGCTATTTTGTGCACGTGGGCCGGTGGATACGCACGATGCCTCTAACCTAATTGGCGGTCTGTAGGCGCGGATTTGTTTCACAGCGGAGGGAACCCAGGATTATGCATTTCCGTCACAAAACGCCAACCAATTTATAATTTGCACGACTTGATTTAAACCTCGGCGCTGCACCGGAGACTACACCTGTAGAATACAATACTTTCTTTTCCAAGTACCGTACTATTGTCGGGACACTAAATATCTATTATGTAAATAAATAGTAAGATTCCTACTTTCTCTCGTAAGTTTCCTCGGGCAAGAATCAGAAAGTAAAACTCCGCTACGCCGGCGTCTGCCCCCGTGTCCTGTTGACACACAAATTGATGCGATAAATTATTCTGGGATGGCTCCGCTAGGTTATGATTTCTGATAGTGCTCTTGCTATTATAGCCCATAAATAGTGTTGCGGATGCCTTTAACTTCACGGTGTGTCCCGAACGCTAACTAATAGCTTTAGGAGTGCAAATGAAATGCAAACATTTGTGTGGGTTCAATGTGACGACTCGTCAAGTTGTCTATCAGGACGTTCCATAAACGGGCAAAGTTGAGTCGAACGCGTGGCGAGTCATACAGGTTCTGTGTCCAAGTAGGAATGGTATGTGCGGCGTCGCGGCGACCCCGATCGTTTGTTCGCGTATGTGGAACGCGGGACCAGTGCCTCTGACCGTGCCCTGTCCCATGTGCCCTATCCGTGTTTGCACTTTACGGCGAATGCTACTTTCTTACTTACCGTGGAACACAGCAACAGGTTACATTCATATCATTACGAGAGGGGACCACCGCCGATACCGCAATAAAAGCCATTCGTCGCAACAAAGTATCGCGGGCAGCATGATCGGCATACTTAGAGGAAGGTCCGCCCTCGGCGGCGACGTCACGTTTCCCATGTTAGAAATTGTTTATTGAAGTCATGATATGACCTTAACATTGTGTTTTACGATTGTCTCGTCACAGGACCGCGCAAATGACATTTCAATAGGGAAGGTGAGGCTGGGTCGGCGTGCGCGGCGGCACGACGGGACGCGGGGGCGGGGGCGCGGGGCGCGGGGGCGGCCGGCTCCTCCCCGACCCACTGTCAACACCGAGCCTATTTTTCATCGTTGCCATTATTTATCCTACAAAATAACTGCAGCGGCGCTAGCTCGGCATAAATCACAGGCTATCGCCCCGCGTGACCCGGCCGACTGCCGCGGATTCTTCATCGTTTCGATAAAATAGTAAAATATAGGTGCCATTTAGTTTATTGACATTAAACGTGAAACGCTGTATTAATGCCATCTCGGCTGGCGCGCGGGCGACAGTCGCATTCTCGGATCGCGTCCGGAAGCTTATCGGGGTGTGCTGTTGACTTAAATTTGCATCTAGTATTTTCTCGTCGCCGCGTCGATTGGTGGTGCTCACGATTTAACGCTAGTATTAATGCATTATTCAGAGGGGTTTTCATTAGACTGTCGCTATCGGTGCGGGGGATCGCTCTCTCATTAGAAGTACGGATGGCATGACGGCTGCTCGTATTGGCCGCGTCCGCGCGGTACACGCGATCCCGTGCGCTATCGACGCCTAGATCGCCCCTTCGGATATATGACGTTGCGGAACCGCTCCACACTGCACTCCAAACGTCCATCATCCTGCCGCAAATATTCGTCCCATTCAATGGAAGGATGCTTTATAGTGAGGTCGTAAATTTCACTTGTGTCAATCGTAAAAGTTTAAGTATTGTGAATGCTATACAATGGCGGCCGTAGATAATTATGGGAGAGCATACTGGTCGTAGGAAGCTGTAAAGGGTTCTTTTCCCAGGCGTATTTGTGCAATGGCATCTCATTTGATGTCAGATGGTCGGAGGCTGCCATTGGGACAATGTGATTTCTTACCACTTCGTAATACCTAAGTACTTTTCCTGGCGTTCATCAACAGGTTGAATCCTAGCGTGTATTTATTTTGCAAGAAATTATCCGGTTATTGTTCTCAACCAGCTATTTACTGAAAGTCTTCCGCGGCTTTTTTTGTGATTCATCGCAGCATCATTATAACCGTTGCTGTGATTTCGTGTAAAACAAACAATAGCTCTGTATCCATGTTGGTATATGTACTGACTCATCCACTCTCCAAATTTTGCAAACAATTAACAGTTTTTGTTTACTCTGGGAAATAAAACCATGTTAGGTCGGCTAAATGTGACGGTCACTGTTACTTCAATGTTTGTTATCATCACACCAAATATGACGTGGTGAATGTACAGTTCTCACTTCTTCGAATTTTTCCTTAATGTCACGTGACACTTGCTGTTACCGTGTAGACTTGCAGTTTCTGTGGCAAAAGCCGTATTGCTATAGGTCTAAAGCAAACAAGTTACACCTAGGTAGTTTCAAACTGCCCACAATATAATATTGAATCAATAAGCTATCTCGAGTCTCGATTTCAATTACCAACTTGCAAGTCTCGCAACTTCAACAACGATCTTATCGTCTTAAACGGAAGAACCAATTATCTCAACCATTGCAATTGGCAACACAGGATGGATTCAGCTTGTAATCCCGAGCCGTACCTGACCGGTTCCCAGCCTTCCTTTTTCAAACGCTTAATTTAATTCAAAGGCAATTAATTAAGCTATTAAGGCGCTGCGCGACGCCTCCCAAGGAACGCGATTAGCAAATCGGGAAGGCTGATTTAGAGTCTAGTTCTACACAAGTGGCTCATACCTGCCGCGGAATCAGGTTCGCCTCACATGGCCACATGTGCTCGCGGATGCGTTATACTTTCAATGCTAATGCACTGACATCCTCCGCGCTGGCCTTAATAAACACGTGGCCCCTTTATCGAAAACTGATGGAAAAGCTGCTTTCCTAGCGCATAATTACCGAGACTTGTTAGAGAAATACGCGTACGCACGTCCAAGCTACCACCGGAAGAGTTTTCACTTTAATCTGTATCATAAAGATATTGAATAAGTGGATTTGCGGCGACATTGACTCTGGCGTTGACATACATATATATCCGCGTCACGTATTGTTGGTGAATGAGACGTGTTGTAAAGTACCGTTGGGTTTTAATTACCTCGTGGCTGGTATGTCGATCGCTGACGTGTCGTCTGGCCTGCACCTGAAACGAGCAACAACTCACATTAATTTATGCCCCGGCTGTGGAGGGCGGCTCATTAAAGATCTGGCGCAGGCCGTGGCCGCAGGACCGATCGTTTAGGCATTATAGTTTCAGAATAATGGATTATTGGATTTACAGTTAGCTCTCTTGTGTGTTTACTGCGGATATCTGTTTCACGGATAGCCTACATAAACTGTGAATTTGTGAAGGCACGTCAATTATTTGTGTTGCGCCTAACGCTCGATGATAAAATATTCAGATGTACTTGAGTAGAGTAGAGTCAAAAACGGAGGGCCCATCACCGGAGCAATTTTAAATAAATTACGTCCATCTTGTTATACGTCATGTCGTTTATCGGAAATGATAATCATTTCCTCCGATCGATGCAACGATCCCAGATACGATTAGAAATTGAAAATCTGTTTCCTTCGCCCAGAGAAAGTAATAAATTTCACAGCGAGCCCGCAAGTAAAAGCGTAAATATTAGCCGATAACTGAGTCAGCTCCGATTAGAGGATGCGTTTTCAATTAAAGCAGTTGTTGGTTTATTGATGTAATAGTTTAGATTCGCCCATAGGCGTCCGCGTTATAGTGCGCGCGCACGCATGGTCGCTATCTAGATGCTGCGGACCTGATGGCCAGCAGTTGCACAAACACCCGGGATTAGACAACTAAACGGACCGGGAAATTAATTACCTATATCCTGCTGAGGTAGCGCTTATCTTTCATTAAATTTAATTATTTATTGAATACCTTACTAAATCCAAAATAATTCAATATATAAAATAATAATGCATACCTGAAAACGCTATTTATCTAACTTGCTTGCTGAGAGTTCACCGTGAGCGGCTAGACACATGAATGCGATATTAATTTAACGGGGAGGTAAATACAAGGCAATGCGTCGTAAAGGATATAGCAAGTCTCATGTGAACAAACGAAGTGCCACACTGACCGGGTTACCCTTGAATGGTAAATGTGTGCAGTTTTACCGAGGAAATATGCCATTGATGCAGACGACGGCGTGCGTGCGTGCGGCGAGTAACGGTCCACGCGGCCGCCTGACGCAGCCCCGTACGTGGCATCATAATGGACGCAACCTGCCAAGCGATTCGCCAGACCCACTTTCTAACACGTGTCCTTGAACCGAACGCGTCACATTCCAGCTAATCGAACCGTGTTTTACTTTTACTCGGACATCTTCTCCGCGTATTGTTAATTCACTTTCTTCTTAGCGGCCCCAAGTTCCATAATGAAGGAACAATAGCGCAGTGATAAAGACAACAGAGCAGCACTCGTGTAGCCAATTACAGTGAGGTGATCGTCTTCGACCGCGGCCGCGGCGTCTACCGGCAGAACAATAAGTCGCTAACGAGATAGTGACGGCGGCGGAGGGGCCGGGGGCGGGGGCGCGGGGCGCGGGCGGGGGCTCCGGAGGAACACCTCAATCCGCTCTTTGTTTACGTAGCGTCCACGCCGCCGCTGATCCCATCCCGAACGCAATAAACCTCGGAGCGAGCGCACGACTCCGCAATGTCTACCCTTTATCGCCCCCACCGAGTGCGGTGCGATCTTAAATGTATTTTAATAACTTCCACCCGCCGGTCACCGTAATGGGTTCGCCATGCAAATGCCCGCGCCCATGGCTCGGCACCGTTACCCACCGATACCGACGGTAACGAACCGCCCCGTGAAATAAAGAAAAGACAATAATCGCAAACGGGAAGTCCGATCACGCCGCGAGCGAGCGCGGGACCGCCGCGGCCAACTGTAAACAGCGAAAACTTTGTAAATACAGCAACTCCTTAGGTTCGGCCGATTGAGCTGTGGAACTCTCTGCCACTTACTGATCGATGACGACCGAATGGCGTAGTGGTTAGTGACCTGACTACTGAGCCGATGGTCCCGGGTTCGATTCCCGGCTGGGGCAGATATTTGTTTAAAGACAGATATTTGTACTCGGGTCTTGGGTGTTGATATTTATATTTAGTATCTATCTATCTATGTATTTATTTGTGTAGATATATCAGCTGTCCGACACCCATAACACAGGTTCTGCCTAGCTTGGGGTCGGATGGCCGTGTGTGAGATGTCCCCACATATTTATTATTTATTTATTATTATCGTATAGTGCTAAATGGCTGCACAGACTTTCATGTATTATCTGTAAATTCTTCCTAGTCTATCAGTATGTTTTCTATGTCTGATTTATTTGGTGTTCAATAAAGTACTATTATTTTCTATACAATTTTAAATTCGAAGGCATTTTCCTCGACTCAGTTGACTTGGCCGGCTACACGTGTTGAACAGGTGTCGTTTTACTGCGTATTAAGTTTCAGTCTCGGGCTCCTTGAGCGTTAACATCTGTTAACATTAGATCTAATCTGAAGTGTACACGACAGGTTGATAGTTGCGAAGTTCCCTTTCGCGATATGGCGGCGCGGCGCTTTCCCTGTCGCGGCAGCTGCACTCTTCCTTTCTACGTCACCAGATGGAGAAGCAGCCACATGCCACATGTGGCGACTGACTGATGTCCCGCAAGCCCGGATCAATGTCGTATAAGGTGCCAACTATCTGTGTTAGGTCATTAGGACATCATCGATCTCCGTTTGTAATTACTGGAGTGTACCGCCGTCGCTAGCGGTGACGCTAGATCAGTCACTTTTATGGACACTAGAATGTAAACCAACGTTGCAACGCGTCCAAACTAAATGGGCTTTAACAATTTTCTCACGTCCGAATCGAGTTCGTGTTGGGCAACGACGACATCGACAAAAAGCAACTTAGAAATGTAATAAGACTTTGCGTCGGACCGGTGTTTTTTATTTATTTGGTATATTTCACTCAGTCTCAGGAGAAATGCGAAGTAATGGCCGCGAACGAAGCAACCCGGTATTACTGTAATAACTGAGGACCGCCCTTCTGTCATTACTTCGTACACTTTCCTCTGGTAAGGACGAAACCCTTTTTATTTTCCGAGAGCGAAACCCTTAGAATTGAGCTTTGCATCTTTGTGCAGTAATTCAATCTTTGTGTCTAACGAGATTTTGATGAGGCGTCTTGTGGTATTTAAGTGATGCTTCGTTCGGTCCTGACCGCTTTAATTTGCTACGAGATTGTCATCACAATATTACACCTAATCCTCGCTTTAATAAATCACGAGGCCCGAGTATTGAAACGAGATGCGGTTAGCGTCGCGGCGCTGCGTGAGCGAACAGGTTCCCAGCCGGCAGCTAATAGAGGAATCTAATGATTATTTCCCCTTGATTGGTTCAACGTCCCAACCCTACACAACCTGACACCTTTTATTATTAATTGACTGTCATTTACCTAAACTCGTTCTCGATAAAATATGGATGCCGAAGCTCGTTTTAAGGTCGATAGCAAACGGAAGAAGCCAATCGGATTGATGCGGTTGCAATAACGATGAGACGTCAGATATTTTCGTCGATTTCCTGTACGATCAATGTGGGGCAATCCGTCACTCAAAGTAGACTGAATGCGCATGCTGTCGATTAAATTTACAGTGTGTGCCTATCACACGTCAATCATCGCCGTGCATCCGCGAGGCCCTCGCAGGAATGACTAATGTATGTAAAGTGATCGCGCAGCCGAGCCTCATAAATAGTCCACGGCTGAAATCGAAGACGCCTGATTTATCTGTTGTCAATATAGGAGCGTGTAGTTTTGCAGTACATTTTGCGTCCAGGGCTATGCGCATAATATTTTGACATTACGTAATGCGGAATGCGCGCCGCGTGTTCCTGCTCCTGAATGCGAGGTGTATTTATTATAATTACGTACAGCTCGCACGGCAGTCGTCGATCCCATCGACGGGAGCGTGCCGGCCCTGATGAGCCCCTCCCGATAGCATCGATCTCGCCTTCAATTATGTCTGGAGCACTTACACTTGAGGCGGGCATCGAGAAAGAGATTAATTTAATACTGAACAGAGAAAGTCCGCAGGATGATGAGGCATTAGACGGCGGGAGTCGCCGACGGTGGCTCGCGATGTTTCGGCGCGATGGTGGTATCGGTCGGGCAATCGTAACTTCTTCCTTCCCACATAATTGGCGAGTGGGCGCGCGTTATCCCGATCGCGGCGCCCGCCCACCGGCGTCGCCGACACCCGATCAGCTGATAGCCCGGCGCGACCTCGCCCCACACCTCCCTATCTAATGCTCCCAGATAACGACCCGTCTCACACTTCTGCCCCGCGTTACCCCGCTACACACTAACAACATTGCAAATTGTAAGTTAGTGCCGGCTGAGAACAATCGGTAGATCGATAACCCCGTGACGGGGCGCGGATGAGGCACGCACGGGGACGCGGCTCTCATTAGCCGGGGGCTGCGGTCCGACGGCGGCGACGCTTCATTACTGCATATTGTCGCGAGGCGATCCCATCGCGCCGCGCCCGCTGCCTCCTTGTACGCTCGCCCCGCTATGCTAACATGGCGAATGGCGATCGTTAATAATATATCGCGAAAATTAATCGGAAGCATCGATGATAGCCGTGCACGTTGTGCCGCCAGGATAAACACAGATAATCGTCGGCTCCGTTAAGTTGATTTAGGTCGCCGGTTCCGCCCTCCGTGGGATTCGAATAACTCCCCCCGGAAATCTTTGTATGGTGCACCAGAACATTACAAACGTACTGGCCCGATATAATTAAACCTTATTCGTATTTAATACAATATATCTAAATGCCTCGCGAATGGTTCTGCAACCATATAGGGAATATCTCAAAACTGTACCGTATGTTTGTTTATGACCGACTTTACATGATGATTTTGTTCTAGCTTCGTTGCTGTGGTGGAAATATGCACTTAAACAAACATTCTTAGAAAATTATAGCTGTCAGAACAATTGCTCTTACACATAGCGAAGTTTAAATTTGCTGTGCGATGGAGCCGCGCACAGCTCAGCACTCCATTCATTTGCGAGCCATAATGATTAACATCTTCTCTTAGAACGTGACGGAGTCTATTCTAAGAACCCTCTGTAATTTGAGCCGCCTCGGCCGCTCGTACCGCGCGGACAAATTATACCAGACTTGTAATTCACTTTCTAGTTGGCGCTACTAACAAATGCCTGTGGGCTTTACAGGAGTATTTATTCTTCTAACTCATTACCTCGTGTTTTGCCTCCCTTAGTGAGAGCCACTAATAACCGGCAGCGCAGGCATTTAGAATGGTATCATCGGCTATCGGCCGCACAATCGCGGCCGAGGCGACGCATGAGGCTTATCGCACAATATGGATGACGTTAATTGACGAAATGCGCGTGCGCTGGGAGCTTCGACTGATTTATGCGCGCGCAAATCGCGCCACAATTTGCATTGGATCTATGTAAAGCGCCCACTCGGCGACTCGTTACCGCGATGGCGACTGCCTCCCTCGCTCCCTCCTCCCCAATCGTCACGACTCGCCGCGAGAATGTTCCCTTATCCTTTCATCCGTGAGCCTACATTCCGAACATGTACGAATTAAATCGTCATAGCTTTGATTCGCTCTATGATCCGTTAAATGGCTCGCGATCCGGCAGCGGCGTCCCGGTTCGCCTACAAGGCTGGCACGCTTCCTGGTGAATATTCGCGACATATTTGTGTGCAGTCGCTGACGGTGATATAAATAGGACTCGGCTGCCCATAATTTATTGGAGTGATAGCGCCGACGGCCGTCCGGTGGCGGTGAACATGTTCCCTACAACCGGGGGAAGGAAATATGGCGGTCAGATACGACGGTAAATCGCGGACGCTGTGCCTACAGAAGCGGACGAAAATTATTGTTGTAACCGTTGTTGCGGCGAGAAACAACACGCTGTAAATGACATTCCTCACCCGTGCCGAATGTTGCCACATTCGGGTCACACACTTCTGCACCACTGTCGAGTTGTTGACTTGAAGAGAGACCGCAAGTAATCTAACACGCGACCGCGACCGCTCATGAGAGTGCGTCTCATTTGCCAGCAGGTTTGTAGAAGTGGCGTGTGGCGCAACCGCAACCGAATTAGACGCATGTCGGATGTACGCTACTGGGCCAATGAGATGCCGCCATCTACACTTCACCTCACTTCGTCTACAAATCGCAGACATAAAAAATATGACTTGATTAAACCTAAGTATTCGATTGAAATAGACTTGCGGTTTTATAAACTGTAAACCTATTTGCGCGTGTTTTTCTTTCTTTATCTGTTTATCTAATTATTGACATAATACCTCAGTTTCCCATAATACTTAAGTTAGCATACAATAACAAAATTTAATCATGATTATCGCTCAGCGAGCACTTCCCACTGATTAAGTATGTGGGAAGAGACTCCACTGGGGTAACACTACTATCATAAAGATAATTTGATGTAAATGCAATCGAAGCTCGCGATAGCATTGTACTGCATTGCATACCTTTATTTGCTCAAGAGGCGGTGAAGTGACTGGCGAATCTCAAAGTATCGTGCCACTATCTTTTAATAGCGCGTAATAACTACCGCTTTACTGCTCGAGTAAGTATTCTAATAGCGAGCTGTTGATGCCTAACGACTCGACATCATTGAGGCGAGATATTATTTACAACTATTTATTCTCTACTAAATCGTTTTGAACGCTCCTTTTACTTGTCTCGTTTCACTGGATCGTAAAAAGCGCGTATCATTTGTCTCGCGCACAATGACTCTCGATAACTTCTCGGAACGCCACGGATAGGTGTCAATGATGCGAGTGTCGATCTGCCATGTTGACAGTAGTCGATGTCTGCATGAGATGCTGGAGCCTCATTGTGTCGCAGACAGGTGGTTGCATAATGCGTGCTCGTGGGACCGCCGTTAACCCGTCGCACGCCACCGGTACCGTTCCATTAGTGATTTTATTAGACTATTCGCGTGTATCGCCCGTAATCAATTTGCGCGCGTTGTATGTACGTTGCACGTCGCTCCACTTGCAACGCATTATGCCGCATAAACTACTCCTCGTTCTTGATTCAGGCTCACACGGCACAACGTTTTACGGTTAATCTTAAACTGAACGCGGATAATTTTCGTTCGCCTGTTGTCGTGTTCCAGGCTAGACAATCGATAGGTTTATGATCCATTGTACCAATATGTAGCAGACTAGCAGTCGCCCGCGAGCCTGCGTGTGCGAGCTCGCAGATAACACTAAAGATAAATGTTAATGTGTGTCTCGTCGTGTGCAGTAATTAGAATTTAAGGGTTAAGATTTACGTTTCAAATGCGATGAGATACGAGAAAGTACGCACTGATCAATAAATAAGGATGAGTTTCAAGAACGCGTCGATTACCATTTTGTACGGGACGTCGACCCAAAAAGAAGGATGTCCATAAATAATGTGCTATCAGATTTTGGGTATCGTATCCGTGACAGCGCTGACTCACGCCGCCCACTGACTCCGTTTCTATATTATCACCCCGTGTTACCCGTGCCGGTGAACTTAGCATACTGGTTTTACCAAAACAGCCGTAGTATTTGGGCATTTATGTTGATGATATGTTTGTGTTCGATGCTAATATGACTACCTGTATAATCCAGTTTAACAGTTAGCCGACTATCGTAGTAGTGAAATGTGACGATTTTTTTAAAGTTCAGCGATGTAAAGTGGGTCGCCTTCCATTTGCGAACCGACCGCTGAAGGCGTACGCTGAACAAATAACCAAACACGTTGCTATTAAAAAACTAACGGACACCTGACCCGACGCTATTCAGGTGATAGATAGACCAATTCATTTCAGTATTACGGTTATAGACGACGGCTAATAATAATATTTGCATTCACTTTTGGTTTATTAATTTGGCAAATTAGACGCTCTAGCTAATCCCACTTTAATTATCGTTTGAGATGAATATCAGCGTTGATGTTTTTACTGGCGCTGTGAGTTATGTGTGGGAACGGGTGGCTTCTGCTTTCGCCGGCGGTAGTTGACCCGGTACACGGGGGCGTAATTAAAATGCTTCATAGAGAGCAGGCTAAGCAGAATCCGTCCTGACCCCGCGCACGACTGTGCAGTACCGCCGCCGCCGCCACCGCCGCCGCCGCCGCCGCCGCGCGCTAACACGACCATGACTTCTGTAGGTTAAGTAAGGGTTGGCCTGCAATTCTAAACGTTGTTTCGTTTTAGGGTTATGTATTTAGGTGTGTGAAACTGGTATGCGTGGTTGTAAAGGAGAGTCTGTAATTTGTATTTAAGTTATTGTAACGTATTCTTTTACTTTATCGGAAAAAAAATAATTGAATCCTATGCCGTCGGGTTAATTTATTTTGAGTTTTCTATCTATCATTTTTATAATTGTACATTTATAAAAACAAAGCATCTAAGCACGAAAACTTTAATTATGTGGCAACCCTAAAAGGTCCACAGAGCATAAGCATGACATGTGCATAAAACTGTGTTGTATCTGTCTTACTACCGGTGGTTGTTTTATGCTAATCCGGAATTGATGGCGCCGTCCGACTTTGTTTATTGTTAATTCGCAACACTCGAATTACAACTCCCGCCGACAAGACACAGCTAACAGTATGTTAACATTCTGATATACGGGCTTTGCTGTCTGAAGGCAAAAATTACATGTGGTGTTAAAGCTTCCGATTTTACTCGTAGTTTCTGATTCATTACACGAGTATTTTTTCAATTACGTTATTTAACTAACTCTACATCAAACTTTAATTATTAATAATATTGCATAAATATACCTATATAAAGAAGTGTATAAAAGGTGTGCTTAACGCTAATAGCATATTGCAATAAGAAAAATTTGTTTAAATACTTATGTGCAAAAAACTGCACTCAATATACCTAATATAAATAAAATACAGTATTATACCTATGATTACATATCCATATACACATAATATTATATACTTACTTTACATTATGAATAAATATTTTATTTATTTGTCGCTTTACTTGTTGATTATAATTCCTTTTTCTTTTACAATTATCTATTCATTTCTAATCATACATGGATTTATAGCTGACTTAAGTCGACACCACAATAGCTATCAGAAATCTACAACGTTTTTTAACACTCGGTCATTACGCCCACACGCTGAGATCAAGATGCTATAAAAACTACTACAATTCTAAATGTAGGATTTGGGACACGACTTACTCACCTTGTTTTCGAATACTTTGTTGGATTTAAGTGCTTATGGAATTTGTCAGCTCAGATAGTGCTTTTTTATCGATATCTCATAAAAATAAAACTTCTGCAAAGTAGCACTTTAATTTAGCAGCCACAACCATTTATTACGAGTGTAACACTTTACCTAGCCTTACAGAATGTACCCGTGAGGTTTTATGTTTCCCGCTTTATGCTTTATTTTAACATGATGTAAGCACAAATTTAATATTTAATTAAGTGAATTAAAATGAGTTGCTTTATTTTATACTAATAAAAAACTATTTCTTAGGTACACCAGCAACAGAAATCAGAATGCACATCGAAAATCATTAGCCTTCGCGTAGCGCTTGCAGCATCCAAAACTATGATTCACCAGATAATCTCAGCTCAGCAATTAAAGGGAAAAAGTGGGCAATAACAATCTAATCAGGAAACCGGAACGCAACTCTCCTTGTGCCCGATAGATGGCGTGTCGCGGCGAGGCGAGCGGTCACGAAACTAGCAGGTTCTCACGTGAGCTTCTTAATTATGATCTTACTGGATCCACTGCATCGGGGTCAAAGTGAAACACTCCGAGAGAGTTGCCGACGCCGCGTCGCTGCAACGGTGGTCCGGCGCGCGGGTTTGCGCGTTTGTTTCAGTGTGAATTATCACTATTGCCGTGGATTAGCCTAAGATGCTGCAGCATTCATTAAATGTGCAAAAAGCGAGCGTGCACTTCATAGCGTTTTAGTATCATGTGATGAGACAATAAACGTCATTGATTTTATAGTTATAGAATAGAATGTAATATAATTTTATTAACTACACACAAACGAAACATGATAATGAAATACGGTATGAGTTCGAATTGAATTCAGTATGAGGCTAATATGTTTCTAAAATCAAAGCACACTGTAAGCAAGTGATAATGATAGTTTGCGCAATAAAATTGAGTGTGTATAACTCCAGTTTCATGTTTGAACCCTGCGGTATTGTTCCGTAGTTTGTAGTGCTTGGGCGCGAGCTTTTCGGTTTTGTGTTTATATCTCTCGTTATGTCCTGGGGGCATTGCATGGGCGGTTAGAATTATGATGTTAGGTGTCCAAGCTGCGTCATAGAGCGCTATCGTTGTTTGGATGACTGATGCTTGGAGTTTTGTTAAGTTAATTTCTATTGTAAATTTCCTTGGTGGTTTAAGTTTTAAATGTTTATACATTTTATATGTGATATGATTAATATTTTTCATTTATTATGAGTACAAATATATTGCAAAAGGTTATCAGTTATTTTATTTAAATTCACTCAGTCAGATAACGCTAATGTAGTCATTATTTATAGTAGCATAGACAGTTACAGAAAACTAATAAGATTTAATCACGCTAATTGCCTACTATAAAATCTGTTGGTGATCATTAATCAAGTGTCACCTTAAATACAGTTAAAGGTTCTTAATAAAATAGATAAATGTTGCCATGACAGCAAATTATACATTAATCTTGCATAACTTTATTCAAACCAAAACATACAACATATATTTTACCCATAGACAATTTATGTAGGTGCAGTAACTACACTCACAGATCAAACCTACTCTTAGTCTTAGTGACACCCTAAAACCGCGGTAAAAACTGTTTAACAGATGCGATTTTAAAATGACCATTGGAAACAATGTACTAGGGTCGCGCCCGCGACCTCCGCCCCAGATCGTGATGGTTCAGACGCTCGTTATACTTTTGCGAACAACACCCGAGCTACTTGGTACTTCTGCTTGCCTGGTACAATTGTGGACGTAAATTGATGATAGTATGTGGAGGCTTCTTCTTATCGGGAGAGTTGCCAAAATAAAAGTTGAAATATTATTGGTCGCCGTACATAAATATAGCAGTTGCTGATTTAAAAAATATATATTTTTAATACACTGCTTTACAGTGCGTCAATAAAATACGCACGAAGCCCGCAAGATGAAAAACACTGCATAATTATGTGGAAAAGTAAATTGTTAGTCTTTTATCAATTCCTATTAATGTTCTTTCTACATTTTATATATTTTTTTAAACCTAATTCTGTCAGCTCATTGAAATTTTAGATTTTCAATCATATTTAAATATAAACTCAAACTGGTACTGGTCGTAACAATAGTTACGACGATCAGACCTTAGAAATATACCACTAGGGAACAAACATTTATTCACTATTCACAAATTTATGTTTGCAATAATAATATGATATAATTTTTTCAAGTCATAGTGTCTACATTGTCTGTTAACTCTGTACATTTACGTCGTTGACTGTACACGGCACCCTAGATTTCAACTTGGCTAAAATACCCTTTTATAAGGTAGAGATTTACGCTAACCGTGAGAACTCAGCGGACAGAAGTAATGGACTACTTTAACCTATTTTACCGACTGGTGAATAAACAAACGTAATGTCACTGTAGTTTATTTAATCTTTGAATTTGGATGCCAAATACAAGAGCATTTTTAATATAAAAGGTATATTACTAGTGTTTATAACAAAACTAAATTTTACTTTAAGTTGTAATCAAATAATCACTAATAAGTCAAGGTCAGTGTAATCATAAAAAGATCATTCACAGCATTCAATGGTCAACGTCATCAGCAGTCATCACAGTTTACGTCCCGTGTAACTACTACATGTAATTCAGCGTAATTATAATTTTTATGACGCTGATAATTGGCCGTTTCTTTGAGTTTTCATGCCTGTGTCATCGGACATGCGATGCTAGTAACTACTAGTAGTAACTAGTCACTGTTTGATGGTAGAACTTGCGCCGCGACCCCCCGTTGAATTCTTTTGTATGGCGGCGTTGCGCGTCGTTAAATCTCTAATTGTTTTTGTCTGCTTATTGATTTTGTTCTTCACTGTTTTTGTTCCCATCATATTTTTAAATTCAATTTAGCTTTTTAATTATTGTAAAAAAATATATACTTTTTATTAGTTTTTGTTTTTTGTAATTAATTTTAATTTTTGTGAGAATCTAGAGGTTGATTAAATAATGAAAACAATGGAGTGTTATCACCCACTGCTAAAAAATACTTCAAAAAATCGTTTTTCCGCCACGAATATGTGAGTTACCCTCATTGCCTTGTCCGGTTGCGTCTGCGCAACATATTGTTAAGTTTGCTTGTGGGAAGTAAATGGAACGCTCTAAATATAGCCCCGCATTATACTTGTGGTCATCGGACCTTATCGTGCCTATACGAGATTGAAGACCTGCGGGCTTTTCTAGTCTTGTCTAGGTTTTTCGCAACAAAATTTAGATAAAGGTTTTAAGTTTCACAAAGCATTTCTCTAAGCCATATACCTAATGAAAAAATATTATCTATCTATAGGTACCTTCGTTGGTTACGAATGGGTTTAAATTTTTCTTATATGAATTTAAAATGATCCATTTGTTTATTTTTCGTTTTGATTGCTGCTCCTAAATACCTATTCAAAAATGTAAAGCTATTCTAACGCAAGAGACTAGACTTTTATTTCTATTTCACTTACCATTTTCATTCATGTATTATCTTTTTCCAGATTTTTTATTGAGAATTTCATTGATATTTTTGTATATACCCATATATTTTTACCTTTTAAACAGGCATATTTTTTTCCTAATTTTCTATCGCAATCCACCAGTAACAGATCTGCTCACCGCGTCGTACGGGAGTGCACCGCGCAAAAAGTCCGCACCTTAACGGTCCACGGCGAGGCGCGGATCGCTTCATTTTTCCACCTCTCGTTCTCAGTATTATGCCTCTGTTATTGTTCATTTATAATTGCCGATCGGATTGTCTCTTTACTTGCCACTGAGACAGCTGGGAACTTCCTGTCGTGACAGCTTTACAGTTATTGGGGGTGTGTAGCTGTGTAGGTTTGAAGATTTATAGGGATGTATTTTTTGAAATATATATTTAATAAATAAGTATTCATAAGTAACATTTTATATTTTAAGTGAATTCGTAAGGTTTTTTGTAGATCTCGTAATATATTTTTTTATTTTACGTTTTGAGATTTTTTTTACATTATACCTATGCAAACGAAAACCGTATTTAATTAATCCCAAGATTAACATCTTGACGAATATAAAATGTGCAGTTTAATACGCAAGCGGTGTCGTAAAAAATAAAATATTCTGAAATTATATTTTGTACAGTTACTTAGACCATTAGCGCGAACATCAGCTTTAAATAATCCGGCTGAGATATTCTTTCCTGCTTTCCTGCGATAAATTCATTGATGTCTTAGACGATAAACCCTTAATTACCGTCCACACACTGCCCGGCGCAGCCTGCAGATAGAGGCTCCCCTTGCACCATAAAATATTTATAAACCAGTTTATTGAGCAAGATTCACTTGTACTCGAGTTATCCCCGGGAATCTTGTTTATTATATATTTCTCAAAATAGACTCTGGATACTCTGATTTATTCGCTACATTTTCTCTAAAACCCATTAAAATTCACACAAAATTACAGAGGAAAATCCTGAAAATTTCCCGGCACTTCCCGAAAACTCTGGAAGGGGTTGATATATTTGGCTGTAGACAATACTGACCTCGCGCTGGATACACGGTTCGGGGATCAACCGCGCCGCACGTGACAGTTCAAACTAAACACCTCGTCATGAACTTTTCACTGCTATTAACACAGGCGGGCACTGTCCTCCGAGATACGCGGCGGTCGCTGACGTGCTGTCGCGGCCACACACTTCGAGACACTGAACTTGGCGGAGAGCTGACCAACGGTTATAACATAACACGTCTGACGTAACCTTAACCTTGCAAGAAGAAGAGGAACGAGCGGCCGAAGGACGGACAGAGAGGGCAATAGCCGGCGGAGAAAGGGAAAGATAGACGTTTGCGGTGTCGGCGCACAGTGCGACGGTCGGGTTTCAGAATTTTGCACCCTTGCTGGGTGGTGAGCTTTGGGCAACAGGTGCGCAGGAATTTGTTTGTTTAGGTGCGCTGTTGTTGAGTTAATTGATTGAGGTCAATGAACTTTAGAAAGATTTGTTGAGGTTTCGGTCTTTAGTGGCATTAGGGACGGTGAATAGTGCAGATGTTTGTTTTTAATAAAAGAATAAGTATAATTGGCGGTCTAATTACTAAAAGCTATCTCTTCCAGACTACCTGAATGGAGAGAAATTATATTTGAAAAAACTCCCATCTAAAGGCAATGTAAATGTACAATATTTTGTTGTGTTAGCTTTATAAAAAATACAAGTTATAGAATGAAATACTGTAGTCAGTACTATAAAATATAACATTCGAACCATAGGTCATCCACGTCTAGCCTATCCTTTGAAAACAACAGCGCAAGCGACAGTACAAAATGCCACAAACTAACTTTCCAATAGCTTCAATAAATTTACATGCAATATCATACCTTGGTATAGCTATTGATGCGATCGCGAACAAAGCTTTCCCTCTGACATTTATTTTCTGTCCATCAAAGACGCAAAAAGTGTTGGAGAAGTGTAGTCGTACGTAACGCATTACGTTTGCTATCTACAGGCTACAAGCTATAGGCTACGTGGGTTCACATTACTCATATTGCATTGCTATGTTCGATTGTTCGCGACTACTCTCGTCAAACGTAACCTTTTCTTTTAATCGCAACATTGAACGTATATACTTTCTTTTGATACAGATAAGTAGTTGTTGTTTTTGTTTAGATATATTTGGATTATAATAACAATTTATTTCAGATAGACAGGCCCAATTATTTAATATCTGGGATTTACATTCGGATGTTTTATACCAGTCTAAGTATTTCAAATGTTATGAGTGTTTTTATACAAATTATTCATATTCTTCCGAACCTCTAGCTCTCTTAAAAGCTTCCCTAAAGATATGCTTAGAACATTGACACCATAATTATTCTCGAGAAAATGAAAAAGTTCCAGCTGCCATTGCTGTTCCATATGTCACTGGTACTTTTTCATTTGAAATTGTTGACTATTTTTACAATTTTATTATAACTGGATGCAAAGTGACTGATTGCATTGAAAAGAGCGAAAATATATAGAAAATAAAACAATAATATGCTTCTGCTTGAAAACAAAGGCAGCTTTAAAGATCCTTCTCTACTATTTTGGTTAGCTGCGTTTTTTTATAATATAGTGTGCCTATTTGTTTTTTGAACAATGATCCCTAGTATCCATGACCTTTACTCTCTATGGGTCATCTTGGACAACAGATAGATTTAGCCTTTAGAGACAAAAGCACTGTACCTATCGTAACAATATGGAACTCAAGACAATGCAATGTAACATAAAGCATATTAGATTTATAGATATTTATAATAATAAATATTTATTTTCAGACCACATAGTCCATAGTAGGTGTTAGTAACAATGAATCCTAATACTAGGTTAGGCTAAATACAAACACATTTATATATTTATTTACACACCCTATTTTGAAACACTGAGTACTGGATTTTATGCACTTTTATCACTGCATATTTATGTTTTTTATTCACAAATTTAAGTAAAGATATACGCATATAAAACTTAAGTTATTATGGCCAGTGTCGTCATAATCAGCTAATAATGGCTAGAATATAATAATTCCCTGCTGAAAAAGGGCCCTCCCATATACCACCACATATACATACTTCATCAACCAAACCACTTTTCTTTTTTCTTTCTTTCTTTCACTTGCGGGCACCAGTCTGAGGTCGTCGGCATTTGAAATCCAAAACAAACCCCTTGTGCCAATCAATTACGAGAATATCCACCACATTGTTTCATAATCATGAGTTAAAATGAAAAGTAAACACGTAATTACGTCCAAGAAAGAAAGTTCCCAAGCGAATATGATTATTTATGGAGAAAGATGCTCCTTTCAATACGTTTTCCCACCAATAAGTCCATTCCTAAAGGGCAAGGAACATACAATACATAGTCATAATGTTGTCTGTTCGGATTCTGATGCCTAGTTATTAAAAAAACATAGACAAATATCCGGAAATCTGCGATTACTTTTTTCCTGTATAATGTGGTCCCAGTAATCCATGTTAGCTCTCATAGAAAGACAATTGCTTGTGGCTTCTGCTACTGATGCACTGGTGCAAGGTGTTATTTGTAGTGGCCTGTCATCAGAGTGAGCCGAAGACACTTTGGCCCTGTGTCATCAAGCTTTATTGTATATTGTTTTATCGCGGTAAAAATTATTCATACTGTGCTCAGCTTTCACGACCATATGTTGCAGGGGTTCGTAACTCTGACTCTTGTGGTGAATGCCACGGGTTCGATCCCCGGCTGGGACAGAAATTTGTTCGTGGGTATTAATGATTTTTTTTTTATTTGACACTATATTATTTTTATTTAAACAAATAATAAATTTAAATACTAAGCTCTAAAACAATTAATTAATTGGACGAGAACAGGATAGCACTGGCGAAAAAAGGTGCAACAACGCACCGCTGGAATGTGAGATATTTATGGATGTAATGTCAAATAAATTTGGGAAAGGCAGGTATGATAATAATAAATAAGAATGCACCGCAGCCTTACCCGCAAGGGATTACGTTAGTACAAGGCGTGAGTTTTTTTTTTGTGTGTTTCAGCCTAATAACGCGTCTGATGAACTTTCTCACGACGCGCTAACGAAAAATATTTTACAAAAATATGAATTGTTAGTTGCACACGTAACCTGCATTAAGTTAATTAAAAAATATTACCACCTGAACGATGAGCATTGCAGGCTAATTAAGCAGCAAAATATTGAGATAATGATATGAGATTATCACAATCTACTGTATTAAGAAATAAATATACAACTAGGTGGACTTAATGCAAAATTTTCTGCCTTGCCTGCCTTAAGTTAGGAGGTTCAGGGAGGTAAAGGGAATTCATGTAGAGTATCGTAATTAAAAGAATACAGCCTATGTTATATAATTTTATTTCTTCTACATACAAAGCTTCTAAAATACACCGACTTAATTTCCTTTAAGTAAAAATAGCCTGTTTTATAGGAACTAAAAAGGAAATCAGTAAAACTCATCTTGAACTCAACACTTAAAGAGCCGCAGTAGTAATTAAAAAATATGAGTAATTATGTTTATGTTTCTATTAAGTCATTTCCCGATGGTTCTAATCATGATTCTAAAGGTACACATAAAAATACTGCAAAACTTCCAACTTCAAGGACTGATAAATGAATCAAGGTTGTTAGAACAGCTAACTAGCGTAACCAACAAAAAAACAATAAAAAAGTGTTTTTTATTAAATTTAGAATAAAATATGTACAATTGTATATGGCATTAATTTCAGTTTATATACATACTAATCTATTTAGCTTACGTAACTGCCTTAAATTGAAAACAGGTGCTTTATGGCTAATTCACTCCCTAATTATACTGAAAAGTACTGAACAAATAAAATTTATGAGACACGAGATAAAATAAAATTAACAGTGACACGAATTGGTAATAATTGGTAACCGAGGACTCTGAAGGAAATAGCCGCCTATTAGCCTACTGCATTTCCCCATTCCGTGTTTATTTTATTTCTTAAACGGCACTTAGTTAAATCTATTGAGGTTAAAAATCAATTGAATTTAGCCTGTATCACCACGACGTAAAGATCAATGGCGCTAGTGGGCAATCCACTGTTCAGCTCCCTATAATTTATGGCGCCCACACTACATGCTAAGTCCCAGGTTTGAGTCCTGCTTCCGTCTACACATTTATATTTCCTAGTGAAATGGTTGTTGGGGATGTATAAATTATGTTTTTATGCGCATTTTATGTTTTCCATCATCCTCAAGCTTTGATTTCATCGTCTGTTTTCCACCACTTCAATATTATTATGACAGTCATAAAATATATGTTTTTTGTTTCTGGTAAATCTAGGAAGAAGTCCTATTGATTAATTATGTTTTTTTTATTGTATACACAAATTCCACAATATTAATTTTCTTTTATTTCCTTTGTGCGCCCTCGTCCTTACCAAGCATTGTACGACAATCAATACACTGCCTATAATATCCCTTGATTGAATTTAAGACTTACAGATGTACTTGATTGACTTGCGGGTTGCGAAATTAAATTAACGGTAAAAATCTTTTTTAATAACGAATAAGATGAATGGAATAAACGAAATCCCAATAGCACATTCTGGTAAAAATAAATTTTACTTAGTTAAGAGTGTTAAGACTCTTGCTAACCCCAGGCCTACAAAGAGGTGTGCTACAATGTTTACGTATGAATCTGTGGTATAGTAGCTTCACTACGTACTGATAGACTGATCTAAATTTATTTATGATTTGTTCATAGTTGACGCAAGACTCTTATTATTACTTTAGTATTACATAACTCTTCTCAATATGAAGCGATTTCTGCATCTGATTAGGTTAGATTAAGTAAACACATCAAATGGGTATATATTTGATGTGTTTACCCTAACAACCAACATTGTAGTTTTCAATTAAATACCGTAATCTATATACCTGAAACTGATTTAGCTACGTACTGTAAGTAGAGCTAGATACAATTAGGTACTAAGGTATCTTATTTAGTTGACACTAAATGGCCATAATTCTCTTATGTAAACATTGTTTAACAGTAAAAGCTAGATTACTTTTTATCATTATGGCTAAACTTATATACACTTAATGCAAAACACCTTCATTCGAGGAAAGGTAGCCCTAGGAAAAAGTTGTTCGATTATCGTACGATAGGACGAGACGTCTTCTCAGCGAAGATAACGCTTACTTCTCACGAAAGAGTCACGGGTTCGAATCTTGTAAGGCGGTTCTCACACTGTCACACATCCATATTATGTTTAAGGAATCCAGTGGTCAACATTAGCATAAATAATAAATGGTATGATCAAATTCATTTTGCTCAAACCATTCAGTATTTATGCTGGATGTTTTCTTTGTATTGTTTTAAATAATATACTACTAGCCGTGCGCAGCTTTTATTCTGATTTAGGGTTAATGTTAAGCTTCTACATTAAAGCTATACCCAACCTAACTTCCTCATCTCGTGTACTGCATAAAGGAAACCGTTATATTATTAAAAGAACAATGGAGGGAGTCTACACATTCTTTTATTTACAATTTAATTTAATAATGCTACTAAGTAATTTTCGCGTCCGCAGCACCAGTCATTATATTAATGGACCGCGGCCGGCAACGAATAAGGATGTATTTTCGTTTATCGGTCACATCTTGACGAAGCGCAATACCCAAGCCGCTATCCTTCGCGGAAAACGGAATCCGCAAAATATACTAATAGGCTTATTTCAGCTGTTTTAATCTCGATTATCCGCCCAGATCTTGATCGTTTAATTTTTATTAACATCTTCAAAGAAAACATTAACCACGGCCCGCGCTCGCTACGTAAGGAGACAAATCCCTAATTTATTCAAATAAGGCAATAAAAATCCGTTACAAGAAAAATATTTGAACTCATCAATCAAAGCGGAAAAGTAGATAGCATCTGCTGTCGTCATTTATCAAATCGCGTTGAACCTGACGGTTTGTGATCCAGATTTAAGGTTAAACGTAATGCTTCAATTTCGCGCCGCTTATAGTTTCCGGGCATTGTTTGTAACGGAACACTTGTAGTGGGTGCAGGCGCAGTGCTGGTGCCAAGTCGATAATTAGTAGGAGCCAGGCTTGGACGAGCCGTGTGGGCACGCGTCGGGGCTACGGCTTGTAGCGTATGTGGAAGACTTGGGAACAACGTGCACACTAAGCAGAAAGCTTTAAAAACTTCCGTAGAAGTAATATAAATTAATTTATCAATCTAACTAAGTACATATGTCAACAAAAAACATTGATTCGTACGTAGTGACGTGATCGACTGATCGTAGCACAAGCTTTTGCAAAACACAGAACCACAAGATGTGTTGAGTAATGTTTCATCAGAGTAATGCACTGAGCACGCGGAATGTACGTTATTAGTACAATTTAAAAATACATTAATAATACAATTGCACAGTCAGCTCCATGTTTAACTCACCAAACGGATCGTATCACGGTACTGTAAGGGCTCATTTTGTTTATTGGCTGAATGTACCGCATGTTTTAAGAGTATACACAATACTCGTAATATGCGCGAGCTCACACGAGCCGTTAGAAGCTTCGTATAGTAAATTTAATTGATGTTTTAAATTAATGATGCTTTTGTTACTAAACTTGAACGCTGCGTTGTTGTTTAGCAATTATCTTGTGAGTAATAGATTACCACGCAATGTAAGTAGTAGTAATAAGTACCTAATAAAGATGAATTATTCTAGTTATTCAGTTGTTTCAGAAGCGTCCCTTATAAATTTCCGTTTATGTCGCAAGTTGTCGATGCGTTGCCGCTAGTAGAAACACTCATAAATAGACGTCTTAACTTTCATTCCCGGGCTTGGTACCAGGAGGCGATGTTCCAAGACTTATCCATATTAAAGGACGGCGCCTTTTGAATTTCTTTTTGTATTTTATTTGAATGTTTTTGATCCCGAGCACATTCCCTCAGGATGCAATTCATACTCGTGTCTGCGGCGCTCATGTTACATTTATCTTTATTTATAAACATTATTTAACCTGTTATGACTTCTATAAATATGTAGACTGAAAAACATGAATAGAGCGATGCATTAAGCGTAATTTATTGTGAACATAATTACAGTTCAGTAACGTAACGATGGTTTTGATAACGACTGGCCCAGAAAGCTGGGCAATTTGTAGTTAATTTTGGTTAATGTTATTTGGTGTTTGCATGTCTTTTACTATTTGTTTGATCGGGGTGAGTTCTCACGGCGTATCTGCGCGATCTGAGCTTCAGTTCTCATGCTCATTTTAATTCAATTGGGCCAAATGTCCATAACGGTTGCTGGGCTATTACAGTTTTTAATGCACGTTTTTTTTGGACAATCGTAGGAAGCGGTTCCGTTTATGTTCTGTCCAATTTTAAACAGATCACAGCCGTCGACGTCGTGGTCGTTTTACATGTGTTTAGCCTTTAGAAAGCGTCGCAGGATATGACTAAGTCCTGGTTGAAAGTTTCCTTGTTTAATGCAGCTGCGGGAGTACATATCAGTTTCACTTTTTCATTGAAATAAAGGTGATATTCGCGTCACGATCGGGGCCGCGCGTGCTGACCGTATCAACATGGTGTTTGGATCATCCCATCATCGAGATAACACACTTGTAGATGCGAGTCACAAACTCACAACACTTGTCTTGCGATATTTGTTTATCAACTAGAATACCCTATTGTACGTCTTCTCTTCGTCCATGCAAAGTTTGTCTGGATGAGATCGCCCTTAGCTATAAGGCCACCATTTGTAAATTATGTTAAATGAGCGTAATATGTAATGTTTTTTGGTGTGCAGATAAATTCATTAGGTATGTTAGTAGAGCTGGACTACGGTGTTTGATCGTGTTAAAAAACATCACAAAATTACGATAAGTAGTATGTAGAAATGTAGATACGTGTATATATATATATATAACGATCGGTCATAAATTGAAAAATCAACATTTATATTAAAAAATACCTACCGTACATTACTATAAAAATATCGTTAAAACACATTTGACTCACTGACAATAACATTACAAACCAAACACGAGTTGAGTATTGAGGGGTATTATTTGTCCAGGTGCACCTGCCGTCTGCTCCTACAAATTCAGCTCGCCACCAATGCAATTTGCACAGAACATTCTATTTTGTCGACATTTCCATTTTATTTCACAATAAAGGGAACCCAACAAATGACCGGAAAGCTGCGGTGGTTTACGAGCAGAGATGACTGTCTGTTCGCAGAGCGGCCATCTTAACGACATACCTATAGCCCCACACTGCTGTACCGGATATAGGCTCCACACTAACGGATATCCGACTACCTCACAGCGCAATAGCAATCAGACAACGGCTCCAATTGATTCAATAATTCGCCTCTATACAATTCAAATCTAGACTTTCTCCACAGTTCACGTATAGCTTTCAGATAAATACCAGAAAGTTCGGTCCGAAAAAAGTTCACACATTTCCGGTCGCAGTAGTAAAATCGCCGGTTAACTGGGCTCTACTTTCTAGCTCAAATTAAACGGATGCTTAACCAGCGTTGGTTACAAGAATTAATTAGTTTTGTTCCAGAATAATTTCTCATTAATTTCAACACGGATTCTGGGAGGCTGGTCGGTGCGTGGTACTCTATATGGTTTAGAGTCAGAAGGGAAATTACCATATGCAAAGGGCATATCACATTGCTTCGTAGGAACACAGAACAGTAAAGCAACCGAGAGCTTTGTCTCCATTCTGATATATGTATAATTAAATTATTTACTAGCCGTAAGTAATTTAAAGTTATGATACATTAATATTCTTTTGTTGAGAATAATGATAGAGGAGCGGTTTGCCGTTCAGTAAGAAAATTGTTCAAAGTTATGACTAATTAATATAAAGACAGGACACATGCCGATGATCCTAAGAGTTATTAACAGAGCTTTCACTAAAGGTGTTTTTAATTTTATTTAAATTATTTATGAACATTTTTATGTACGCGTAGCTGTAATTTAACAACGGCAAACGTATTTCCAAATGCGTTTATCATTTCGCTGTTTACACTTATGTATATCCAAGCTCCCACGGTAGGGTTAGTTTAGTAGAAGTGTCACCACGCTGTAATGCTAACGTAACATTATACCCTGCAAAGTCAATTTAGGTTAATGATTTTAGATAAAAGTGTCCAATTCCAGTAAATATGATTATAGCAATAGAACACTTTAGGGCTAAATTATTTAGTGTCTATCTTCTCTAGTTATTGTTTGTTTGCATTTAAATGAACCTTATGGCCTAACTGCAATATTATATTTTCTTATGATATTTATCGTATATTCTTTCTTAACCATAAATATCTTGGCTTATACGCAGTTAAAACTTTCTATCTATGGACACTTGGCACATTTCCTACATAATACGATATTATGAATACCACTACACCATAAATAATTAAAGAAATGAAATTTCAAGTTAATCCATATATCGAATACGCAGTTTATCAACGTTCCAAATCATTCATAGCATTGGTATATTTGAGTACCTTGTTGACCAATTCTTATTTACGCCTATAAACAAAAAACAATCCACGCCCTTATGTACTGAACAAACAATTCAATCCATCTGTGGACGGCTCACTGCAAATGCAAATTTCATGATGCATCCACGACCGTATTAACATCTCAAATAGCGGTGCTTAATGCTTAATACGAAACGTATGAAGCGTATGCTTATTTTCACGGTACCACCCGCGCAGTTAATGCCACATGTCCAGTTACATGTTATGTCACAGTCACAGCCTAGGCCGAACAATCAGCTGTTCTATAGAATGGCTGGCCGTGGACACCACCGCACACGCAGCTTCGCCAATTCAAAGGCTGACTGGACAAAAGGTATTATGACTATTATTGTAGTGGTGTGTGCAACACGTTGGAATTGTAATACGTAGTCAAAAACATTTGGTGTCTAACAGTAAGTTATGTTATTTAGTTTTGTTTTTTCCTAGGCACTTATCCTATTTATCGTCCGTGGCTTCTTAAAAAAAATTCCTTTGTCACCAACTTTATCATCCCAGTTTCGGTCTAGGTCTAATCTCAGTTACGTCCAGTGTTTGCAGGAACAGCTAGTTAACAATAATAATACACTAATGTCTGGAACATGTTCGTCTCCCCTTCCTGATAGATATTGCTACTATATAACCCTTACAGCTAATAAATACTTCATTATAGTGTGCTGGGACCTTTATATTGCGTTTAATAAGGCGATGGCGCTTATTATGCACTCCTGTGGATTGTTTATTACTCACTCTCTAAATCGACGGTCGAGATAGAGTCGTGTTAGCGCTGCAGTTTTGGTTTTCCGAAGCTTTGGGGCGCTGCACTAATCATAATCACGGCTCTATCTTGTTGTATTCAAGGTGCCGATTACGTGACTATATTCGTTCATTCGTTTGTCGATTTAGAGAGTGACCAAGCTTTTCTAGCTATCTGTTGCAAATATACCCACCGTTATAAATTTTAAGTTCACTTTTTAACGTCAGTAAGTTATAATTTAACTCAACAATGTGAACAAAATTCAGAGACCCCATATCCGTTTAGTACTTTCGTAGTTTACCAAACGGCTTAACGCAAATACGTGACAGAAAATGCAATAAAGTGAGGACAATGCTAAGTATACGTACTTTATTTGCTGTATGTACCGATGAAAAAAGAGAGTGAACTTTTATTTGACACACAGCCAACAATATTATGGCCGCGTACATAGGCAGGTAAGTATAAGAAATGCGTTTTATTACACCTTTTGAAAATGAAACGTGGAATTTCTAAGAGTTATTAACCCTAAGGCAGAAAAAATATGTAAAATATACATTGTTCCTTAGCAATAAAAAGGGTGATGAAAACATTTGAATTCCATGTAATTTTCAGGAAATGACGTTCATCAACCCGATTGGTTTTGTGCCTTGAGCATCCTGTATATGAGGAGTTATCAAAGGCTCATAGATATCTATCGGAAGCGAATACAGCCCCTCATACTAAGTGCAGGATTACTCCATAAAATGTTCATTCAAGACAGGGTCACTAACTTCATTTAACATTATAGTGCTTATCCTTCCGCTCGTAACCTTGTTGCATCGATTAAATAATTATAAAGACGTCTAGTTTGAGCTGATTACATTATCTATTTAGATCTGAGAAGCTCTTTTTTACGACGTGTATTGCCTTTTGCCGTTGGACTGATGATCTGCGGAAGGTAGCGGGAAGCCGCTGTGTGCAGATGGCGGGTGACCGTTTGGGGTGGAGATCGTTAGGAGAGGCCTTTGTCCAACAGTGAACTATGGAAGGCTGAGAGAGAGAGAGTATTGCCTTTAAACTTTCCAAAAGACCCCTTTTCGCAGCATAAACATACCTTATGTAGAATTTAAAATGATCGATTGATGTATACAGATTGTTCCAAAAAGGGTATATTAAGCCGAAAGGGGTCACGTGACTTTTTACCATGGAGAGCAGTTTTTTTAGCGGATTTCCAAAAATCGTAGAACAAAAGCTTTCAAGGTGACCACCTGAGTGACTCCGTGTCGATTTTGCAACACCCTGTATACGTTCTTTCAAGTGTCAAATAAAGTTTACTAATATTTGGCTCAATTTAGTATCAAGTGCGAGAAGAGCCATAAAAATCTGGCTTTATTAGCACTAACTTATACCTTATTAAATTGTGTTATTTATGTTTTTTTTCAGGTAAGCGACTGCAGGAATAATTATGCACAGCTGAGATAACTTATTTGTGAGTAATTAAACAATGTTTATAGTCTTCCGTGTTGCTGCCAATTTGATCTTACCTGAGACGTTATTAAACACAGAGATTTACGTTAACGATTTTGATAACGTTAAAATACGTCGCATGGATATTTTTGACGGAGTAATAACACGGCTAATGACACCAAGGAGCAGCTCTAAAACTCAGGAATTCTCTCTGAATCATAAATTGTGTTTATTCTCAGTACTAAATAAAGTAAAATAAAGGGTGCGTGTGCGAAGGAGCACCGCGTCGCTGTTGAATAGTTTATTTTTTCACAAACAGTTACTGCTTTTGCAAGTATCGTACCCTTAAAATATTCATGACCATTTAAAATAAATAAACGAAATCTTGCTCCATTAAACGCATATCTGCGCTTCCAGCCGCAACGCCACAGGTGTACAAATAATTACTTTTTCATTAAAAACTCTATTTTTCAAGAATATTCCCGTCTGAAATTCCTTAAACCAACAACGATGGTTGGCGCATGTCTGCTAGCTTTTTGTGCCAATTATCGTTTTTTTATGCGCAGGAGTTTTTAATGTTGCAGCACGGTGGCAGTTGACGTATCATGCCTCGCGAGTGCTCATCTTGATATTAATTACACCATGATTTAGCCGAGGCGCATTACCGTGCTATTTATAGAGGAGAGCGTAGAAAGAACTTGTAATGCCGCCGTTGTAAGGAGAGGCCCGCGCCGCCGCCGCCGCACTCTTTCCCGCCACTAATTTCTTTCTCGTCTAAATGTTATTAATTACTGCCATTTATAGAAAACGTATCAGTATGTTAATGTGTATAGCATCAATCACATTTGTAGCGTCGCCGTTCAGATGTTACTAAATGTTGCTGTATAAAGTGGTCAAGTGCGTGCGTCTATCGCCGCGGGAGTCACACGGCACTATTTGGAATTAATAAAACAGACTTTTTTTACTTTCTTTTTATAGACGGACTGCTATTATAAATATTATTCTGCCGTACTGTTTTATATCAAACAAGGAATGCCTGCGTATCTGGTCTTTACACTTTATATAAATATATTTTCATTCTACACCATCGGAGAAGCACACTAATCTATTTGACTGGTTCTGAATATTATCTGCGGAGCACCTGTTTTCTTTGCATAATGGGGCATTGTATTCAAATCTACTCCTGATGCTGGCCACTGGGGTGTTATGATAGAGATAAACTCGTTACAGGTACGATTAAAATTTATTAGTGTGCATGGTGTAATTAGCCGTTGTAATTGTAACCTGCAGAACTCTACATGCAGTCTCGCCGGAGGCACACATTGAGTGATGGCGTCCACCGGCCAGCATTCGGGCCTCCGCTTCCGCCGTACGCTCCACCTTAAATTGAATCATTATTCATCTAATAATTGATTGGCATGACGACTCGCAATTCGTTCCCTTTAACTAAGCGCTAGTAAAACGGCACGTCCAACTGTTTCACACAGGTGTAATAGCCACTTTATAGCGAGTGATATTTCAAGCGGTGTCAAATCGGCGACGTTCTCACGCCGCGTCATCGGCCCCGTTACCGGTAACACACTGCACTAGACGAATTCACGCCACTTTCCATTTTTCTCGAGCCATTTCCTCGGACACACGCTCGCGGATCGGCGGGGTCACTATATACGACAATAAACTAAGTATAGTACCACTGCTGCGTGAGCCACGACTCTATCTCGTTGTTTTAACGGGCCGATTGCACGACAGCTCTCTTTCGTCGTTTTTCGTCAGTATGGAGTAACCCACGGGATCCGGGCCGCGCCGCGCTGACCGACATCTCACGTCCAGTGCACGGCTACATTTCGACTGTTACCAATTCGGAAACACGTATTAGTCACCTGTCAATCATAGATAGAACCAATCGCTAATTTGCTCGTGGCGTGCCTCCGTATTTATTTATTTATTTATTAGTATTAGGGAAACAGACAGTATCATAATACAATAAATTAAAGTTCTTAATTAATACATAGACCAGTAAAGTTTCCACTATTAGATAGAACTTAAACTAAGGCAATAAGTTAATTATTAAAAAAAAAAAAAAATATTAACAAAGTTGTAAATACAAGTACTTTTTACCAAAACAGAAACTAAATTACATCTAAAATTAATTTCTTAAATTTAGTATAATTTGTTTTTTGTAAATATTAAAACTGAAATGAAGTGGATCTAAATGGTTAAACTTATTATTATAATTGTAGAATCGTCCTAATAATATATTATCTTAGTGTTTATGCCCGCTAACAGATGTCACTATCTAATTGCCTGCATCGCGGTATTAAGATTTCTTTTGATACAATGACTTTCTGGTTGTTACAAATATACGTTACTTCTGTCAGCAAATAGTGGTTTGACTTGGACTTGTTCATGGTCCTTCGAGCCGGATTGCGGAATCAGAAAGTCAAATTTTGATCCGACGCTAGTATCGGGGAACAAATAGTCCCTGAAGGTGCTTCGGGTGGTTGGCCTGAGCGTCAGCCAGCGAGAGCAGCCAGTGCAGCGCGGACAGCTCCAGCATCGGCAGAGTTCTTGTGTGCCCAGCGACTGACGGCAGCAGTGGCGCCGCGAGCAGCGTCACCACGTCGGTCCACGCGTCAAAAGGACGAGCAAGAGAGAAAGTGTATCACAGGAATCACAGAAACCCGGTAACCACCAAGTGAACGAAACGTGAGTACATTTTGACATTATCAGCTCAGAGAGTCCCTCAAAAGTGTCAGTGTCATCAGTGATCAGTGAACCTTAGAATAATTAATTGAAGTGACAGTGTCAGTATGGACAGTAAGAAAATAGAATTATTATCTGTAGTTGAAACGCTCTCTTCTCTTTGGTAGACAGTAGGTAGTTAGAATAATTATTTAGTCTTAGAATAATTTTACAAATATTAGTCAAACGGGAACCTATGCCCGATCTTGGATCTGTGAAAAAACAAATTTAAAACTTGTAAAATTTTCAAAATTTCTTTGACATATCAAAATTCCAAACATTGTCTACGTCTATCAAAATGTCTTTTTGTGTAAAAGGTCAACTTGGATTAATTTCTCATATTGCAAGAGCGTATGAAAACTATAAAAAGGCACCAAATGACCGGTTAACTAAAGAATCATACTTACAAACCAGACTAGAGGCATTAGAGGCTCAATTCAAAATTGTTACTGATACTCATACAAAGATACTGTCTGAAGCATCCGATGAAATATTAGATAACCACGAATATTTCTCAAGCGACATGTACTCGGAGGTAGAAGAATCGTACTTTATGTACAAGTCAGACCTAAAGGAAGCTCTATCCCGCGTCGTGTCTAGTGCATCGGCTGCTTCTGATGAGATAAACAAACAAGCAAATACCAAGGGGGGATCTCATGTTCACTTGCCTAAACTTATAATTCCGGTGTTTTCTGGCACATATGTAGAATGGATATCATTTAGAGACTTATTCTTATCATTGGTCCACAACAACGATGCATTAGACAATGTACAAAAAATGCATTATTTAAAGGCGCACCTCTCTGGGGAAGCTGAGCAGCTCTTACGGCATGTACCAATCACAGCTGCAACTTACGACGAGGCCTGGGTGACGTTAAATAATAGGTATAATAATAAGAAGTACTTGGTCAATTGTCTAATGCAACGATTTATGGATCAACCTACCATTGTAAATGAAACAGCTGGTGCAATCAAAAATGTACTAGATTTAGTGAATGACACGTTGAACGGTTTGAGGAATCTAGGTGTACAAACCGAGTCTTGGGATGTGTTCATCATTCACGTGGTTTGCTCAAGGTTGGACTCTGAATCCCGAAAAAGTTGGGAAGTTAAAATAAGTACCTCGAACGAACTGCCAACCTTGAACGAATTAATGCAGTATCTAGAAGCTCGATACAGATCCCTTGAATTCCTAGACACCGAACCAAAACCAACACATTTACATGCAATGCACGCAACTGCCACCAGTGGCCATGCAGGAACCATAGGGTGTGCCTACTGCAACAAACGTGGCCACAAAATCATCCACTGCAAGGAATTCTGTAAGCTACAATATGAAGCACGACACAAGTTTGTTATAACCAACAGGCTATGCTATAATTGCATAGGCCGTAATCACTCTGCCAATAGCTGCCGCTCCATCAACACATGCCGCATCTGTTATCATCATCACCACTCATTGCTTCATTCGACGCCAGCTTCGGGGTCGCATGTGGGTGGATCCAAATCATCACTGGCCGTAGAAGTCAAGGCAACAGGTACCAATGCCAAAGCAGCATCGGATAACCCTGGATCATTACCATCGAATACAGTCCACCGTTCGAATCAACTAGCATCATTCCATTGTCATCAAATCAACAGCATGCATACAAAAAATACATCAGGTGACAACGGTAAGCAAATGAATGAAGGCGGCCACAAATTGAGAATCGACAGGGCCAACACACATTCAGCTTGGTCACGTCACTCAAGCCATTGGTCATCATTCAAAAGAAGCCGAGTATCAAAACGTTCGAGGAAATCATTCAGCACACAGTCCCACGCTCACGACCCATCCATCAATCACTCATCTGCATGTCCTACCGATCCATTCAGTCACAGCTCTGAAGTCCAGTCCAGTTGGAGACGAACTTGGATTTCTAATAATCATCATCCCCAGGTCGGTAGTTATTAGGTAGATTGATTACGCAAATTGTCGAAAAAATTGGGTCGTAGTATCGTATTTCGTGATAGTAAATTGTATTGCAAATTAACTATGTTAAAATTTTATCTTATCTGTCATCAACTGTTATCGTTCATCATTTGATATATTGTTATGTTGTATATGTATTTATGTCTTTTGCAAATTCTTCATAAAACCGAGTACCAATCTGTCTCAACCAAAGCGTGTATTTTCTACTAAATAGTTTTAAGATCGCGCAAGGTGCATATCGATGCAATTTTTATATACCTTTTGTTTCTATCAATGCATCTTGTGACACCCCCTTGACCTCATGGTGGGCGGTAGTTAAGAACTATATGTTCTTGGTGGGCGGTATGTAGAATCGTCCTAATAATATATTATCTTAGTGTTTATGCCCGCTAACAGATGTCACTATCTAATTGCCTGCATCGCGGTATTAAGATTTCTTTTGATACAATGACTTTCTGGTTGTTACAAATATACGTTACTTCTGTCAGCAAATAGTGGTTTGACTTGGACTTGTTCAATAATTCTTACAAGCTCTATATAAAAATGAATTTGCAGCGTAATTAGTTTTGACTGCGGGCAAACTAAAGAAGAGTTTACTTCTAGAATTAACGCGAGGGCAACGGTAACATATATTATTTAAAAGATATGATGAATCAATTTCATTATTAAGTAATTTATAAAGAAACAACTGATCTCTCATATTGCGTCTATCGGACAGGCTATCAATTTTATTTGTATTAATATTATTAAACCTAAAATTAATATGCTTCAAAAATTTATTTTGAATTCTTTCCAAAGTGTTTATATAAATATCGTATTGTGGATTCCATACTGTGGACCCATATTCAAGAACCGAGCGGACAAAGGAGTTGTATAGTTTTATCAAAGTAGAGGATTGTTTAAAGTCTCTACCAACTCTCAAGATGAAACCAAGCATTCTATAAGCTTTACCTGATACTGTCTCAATGTGTTTATTAAAAACAAGTTTATGATCTAAATAAACACCCAGATCTTTGACCTCCGTCACTCTAACCAAAGGTTCATCTTGCAATTTGTAGTTGAATAATATAGGTTTTTTTTTTCTAGTAAAAGATATAATATTACATTTTTTAGCATTCAATTTCAAAAGATTATTACTACAATAGGAACATAATGCATTAAGATCATCCTGAAATTTTTTGCAATCGATTTCACTATCAATAATTTTAAATATTTTGTTATCATCGGCATATAGCAGAAAGTTCGAATGTTGGAAAATTTTAAATATGTCATTAATAAACACATTAAACAAAAGAGGGCCAAGATGCGAACCGGTGGAATACCATCTGGACCCGAACCTTTATTGATATCTAAGTTATTTAAGTATTTGCTTACACAATGTAGTGATAGTGAAACGGAGGACAAATTCACCGCATTCAATGAATTAACACGACAAGTATCATCAAATACAGAGTCATTTTCGAATACCGACTGAAAATAACTGTTGAACATGTCGCTTATATCCTGTCCATTACAAGAAGAATGGCTATTAAAATGCATAGAATCAGGTAAACTATTGCTGTTTTTTTTAGATTTAACAAAGTTCCAGAAGTATTTACAACATGAATTAATATTATATTCTGCATGATTAATATATTGATTGTAACAATGTAACTCGGCTTTTTTCTGTCTGTCTCTAAGTAATTTAAAAGTATCATAATCGGATATTCTACCATATCGTTTCCATTTCTTATGGAATTTAAGTTTTTCATGAATTATTTTAATTAATGACTTACTGTACCAAATGGGATATCGATTTTGAGTCCTTATCATTTTAGAGGGGACATGCGATAGAATAATATTGTTTATTTCGTTATAGAATAAGTCTACAGCTTCATTAATATCATCACTAGTTAGAATCTCGGACCACTTAACTGCTGAGATTGCTTCATTTATTAATTGATAATTAGCATTTTGAAATAATTTTATTATGCGGGGAGCGTGTTTTAGTATATTAATGCTTAAATTCATACTAATGTTAAGTGCTGGGTGGTGTTTATCCTCCTTAATTAATGGCATTGAACAACGGGATACACTACACATCATGTTACTAATTATTAAGTCCAATCTTCTACCATTGACATTATCAATGTTATTGTATTGTTTTAGATCATTAAATGCCAAGAAACTTCCTAATGCATCTATTACTTTATTACTGTCAATATTTTCAATAATTACAGAACTATCATAAGTTGGATCAGACCATTTTGCCATAGGTATATTAAAATCACCCATGACAGTAAAGTAATCGTTCGGGTTATCAAGAATAAACTGTGAAACTCTATCAAAAAAATTACATAGAGAGTCAAATTGCAAGGGGCACTCGGGAAAGTATCCACAAAAAATATGTAATTTTCTTGTGTTAACAGGAGGGTTCAATGCTATTGAGACTATTATGGCATCAGCCGCTTCAGCCTCAAACACTATGCGAGTAGAAGAAATTATTGTATAATTACTATTTACGGCTATAAGAACACCCCCACCCAAAGTGTCACCACGTACTGCGTAGTTGCGATCGGCCCTATAAACATTAAACCTAGAGTCAAACAGTTCATTATTTGATATACCATCCAAAAGCCATGTTTCAGTTAAACATACAGCATGTGCATCCGTATTAATTAAGTTTCTATAAAAAATATTAGTCTTAGTCCTAAGTCCTCTTACATTCTGGTAATATAGTAAAAACGTATTATCCACTAGTTATTTGACAATGGTCCACATATAATAATACGATTAATTTTGAATTACAAAATAATTTAAATGTTTTCTTATTATCCGCTGAGAGATCAAAATGTTTCAACTTTATGTAAATTTGATTATTTTTAATTACCGGTGCCCAATATAAAAGGTTATTACTAATCAAATCAAAGAAAATGAGTATATTAACCTTAGCCAATTCTTCTACTTGATCTTGTTTAAATCAACTTCACTATTAATTACGATAACAGGACTCGTGTCAGAAAAACGGACGCGAATGGAGCAGTTCTTTACATAAATGTACTTATAATTCAACTCTCTCGCGCGTTTTTTGGCCATATAGAGAAGGGACTTATTGGATTTAGTCAGGTGATCATTAAAGAATATCAGACCACTGTTACCTGTGTAACCTATGTCAGATCCCTTTAGTCCCTTTAACTTCTTTAATTTGGCCAAGAAGTCGTCCTTTTTGTAGCGGGCCAAGAGGCGCAGAACAATTGGCTTAGGTTTTTTATTATCCTTGTCGGAAGAAGCTACACGAGTAACAAAATCAACATCTCTATTAATATCAAGTGGAAAGTCCACACGATTAGCCAAGTCCTGAACCACACTCAACAAATTTTCATCTTTCCTCTCTGGTATCCCAAATATTTCGATATTAGATCTTCGAGACCACTGCTGGTTTTCATTGTCCTGCTTGATCAATATATCAGTCTGATGCTGTAGAGTGTCCAAGACAGATATCTTTTTTTCGTGTACCTTCGCCTTGGATTCCATGTTTTGGATACTGGATTTTAATTTAGCGTAGTCGTCCGATATAATATTTATACTAGCTTTTAGATCATCCACTTCCTGTTTGAAGGTTGCAAGAGCCGAAGTTATGGCTGTATTAATCATTGACGTCATTTCACTTCTGAACTTTGTAAGCTCCTCTCGTATGATACCTCTAAGATCGGCAGCAGGTGTCGCGGTAGGTTGCGTCCCAGAAGCCTCAGGTTTTTGAAGCTGAGACCGAGTCTTCACTCCTTTATTCACCTTCGCAGCTTCAGGTTTGCACGGACGAGAGTTATTATTATTATTTCCAGTACGAATCGGAGTGTTATCTCTTTTTGGTTCCTTTCTAACACAATTAGGGCATAGCCATGCCGCCAGCGCATCCGAATCCAATGATTTGTTGTCGAAATTTGATAACACACATTGGCCGTGGAACTTTCCCCGGCACTGTGTACAATCTAACACGACACCGGTGTTCTCAGTAGACTGGCAGCAGGAAAAATCCATAATAAGGCACGTTCGAGGATATAGAGAATAGAACCCAAACAGTTGTGGCCAATTTTTTTTTTTTTTTTTTTTTTTTTTTTCTCGAACAATATGTCAACTCGTAGCGAAGCCTACGCCGTAGAATTAGTGATCTGCTACAAGTTTCGTAGGTCTCAGCAACACGGGATGATTAATTTCGGACCGCGCGTCACAGCACAGTTGGCCAAGCGGTTAACACGCCCGGTATCAATCCCTCACCACGCTTCCTGGCCGCGGGTTCGAGTCCCACAATCTTCACAAAAATCACAAAAGATCTTGACACAGCTCCCACGAATATTGACCGCCAAAATAAAAGTCGAGAGAAATAGATCTGTCTCACTTTAACTCCGCCCAATGGGAGGAGCCAACCCATAAGAAGTCCACAGGTGTAAGCGAGAATCAAAAAATACACCAACTGTCCAATCACAAATTTTAAAAAATAATTTAAAAACAATTGCCTTAGAGCTTAGCACACGTCCAACTATCGCATTAGCGTACATAGAACTGTGTCGGGCGTACAATCGCGCAGACGCTTCCATCGTCTGGCTGCAACAACGGAACGACTAAATTATCCTCGTAGCGGCTGGTTAACACGTATTTGGCGTCGGCGGACGGAATATTTTCACTCTCCAAATAGTCGTTTGTCCGTGGGCTATGTTTGTGCTGCGTGCTCAGTTTGCACCCCGTCAGCGCGGTAATGGAGCCTTCAGGGTTACTCTATACTGACGAAAAACGAACGAACGAGAGCTGTCGTGCAATCGACACGTTTAATACAAAGAGATAGAGTCGTGGCCACGCGTGGCTCGCTCTGAAACTAAGGTTTTCGTCATACAGAGTGACCCCTGCACCTGGTGCGTCAACGTCAGCCGCCGCCGCTGACAGTAATCCGCATACTTAGGGTCAGTTCACAGCGAGCGAGCATTTTTCACCCTTAGGGCTTCAATAAACAGACACAGTACACTGTGACTGCACAGTAAACTAGTCTTCTACTTCTTCAGTTGCAACTGCTCCGGATCGGCAGCACAACTCAAGCAGAAATCAATAGAAGTCTCCAGTTATTTTGTAAATAGTTACCACATAATTTATATTCATGCCCTTTGATGATGATGCGGTAATATTGTTGTGGGGTAAGTATATTGTATATTTTTTTCCAAATATAGAGGAATATCTGCACAAATTGTTGACTCAGACTTTTTCAACAGTCTATGTATAGTTGCCCTTAGCCAACGGTGGTGCTTGCCTTCATATACCTAGGTCATAAAACACGCTAATAGAAATTCCGACCTATACCTACTGTTCCGGATCTCTCACCAGAACCTTCTCACGCACACCAGTAGCCGCAACACAACGGTCTTGATTAAATTCCCCGGGAGCAGGTTCAAAAACGCCTTAATTGTTTTATTGATAAAATACGAGGGCTTTCTTCGTTTAATCCGTGCAGATCGAGTTCGGAATCACATAAATCAATAAACATCGTTAAGGCTACCATCAGTTTTATCAGTAAAAGCGCTCGCCCGTTATACCAATACAGGATAACGCGCTTGTTGTTTGCTTTTTAAATTAAGACCAGAGCCGAGTTTCCCACCGCATAGTCACGTATGAATATTATAAGCTTAATTTGTAAATATAAAAACTGGATAACTGCATACACGCATTCGCAATTTATTGCACGGCTCTGTGCTAATGCGTTTAAATCGATCAGATATTTTTACAACTGTGTTGAAATTAAGTTGGACCAGTTTTTTCCCTGATATCTATATTCGATTACATGTAATCAACACTAGTGCGGGGGTCACTCTAGATTACGATAAACGAAAATTCGTATTGCTGGAGGGTGACTGTATAATTATGAAAAACTAACGAACGAGTGCTGTCGTGCAATTGGCACGTTTAATACAACGAGATAGAGTCGTGGCTCGCGCAACAGCGCTCCGAAACTTTGTTTTTCGACATTATTGAGTGACCCCCCCTGCTGCGCCACTCGTTGCAATCATCACGACCCATTACGTCCCCACTGCTGGGGCACAGGTCTCCTTCCAATGAAGGAAGGGTTTAGGCCTAGTCCACCACGCTGGCCAAGTGCGGGTTGGTGGACCCCAACACAAGCAAGCTTGTGCTGAGAGAGTTGTCGGGTAAGTGGGCAACCCGACTGTCAGATGTTTTCAAGCCGCCCGAAGGCCTCTGAATAGGCTTAACGACTGCTGCCGAAGCAGCAACCGGGACCCACGGCTTAACGTGCCGTCCGAAGCACGGAAGCGTCCAGAAAAGCACCACTTGAAATTGGTCACCCATCCAATGTCTGACCGTGTCAGTTGTTGCTTAACCTCAGCGATCAGTTACGATCAGTGAGGCCCGCTCGACTACGGACGCTTCGTTGCAATAAACGAAACTATTGCATGACAGCTCTCTCTGGTTCAAAAGCCACAGTAACCCTCCAGGTTCAATTCCGGTCGTTTAATTAAAATATTATTAATTTATTATCCTGCGATCACATACGCTAAAACTGATGAAACATTCTAATATAGGTACTTAATACCAAAAACCATAATTTGGTCAATCAATTAAGCTATAGGATTTTATTTCATTTATTAAATAAGTAAGTATAAAACAAAAATTACCGAGTGTATGAATTTTTTGTACACAAGGGAAATGGAAACAGTAATAATCATTATTATAATAATACATTTAGCTTTCCCCGTGAATTATACCGTCGCAAGAGCTCATTATTATCATTTCCCATACACATTACATGTTGAGATAAACCTCAAAACAAACGAAAAAAAAACTATATATACCTATCGTTAAAGATAAGTTTTATTAACTTAATATAATTCTTAACTGCTTCAATTAGAATAATTTTGATTGCTCCATAAAACAAAGCTTTTAGTTAAGTAAATATCATAGCGTTTTAACCCCAAAGAATAGCGATTATTTGTACTCTCATTACACAGAACTACAATTATCACGCGATAAATTTTAATGAATATATTCGCAATATAACCAAAGACCATCATGGCCTTATTTAAGAGAGTCGTATCTGTTTCCTCCGAGATTCCACACTAGATAATATATAAAATATAGATCCAATACTAAATAATTAATATAGTACATACAACTTTATTGTAGTATAATATAAGTAAAAGCTCTTATGCAATTAACGTCGAGACTATTTCTCCCGAAGAAAGATTCAAATAGAATTTCTGAAGTTTATTGATATACCTACCTTTGATAGTTCAAAGATGGATAGTAAAATGCATCCTCCATATTGGTTAATCTCGTTAGATATTCCTAGAAAATTCCTTTCAGCAACTTAAGTCCTTTGTCGAGCAAATCATTTTAAAATATTGGTTACGTTCCGTTTTTTTATTATTACATTTTGCTCTAATATACCTGTGTAAAGTATAGGTGTACCTACCTATATTATATTCCATAGTTATTCTGTTAAACGGATAGTGTAATTGACTATAAAGACATCGAAGATTACGGCCGACACTAAATCGCTGCTCGAATCACTTGCAGCTAACTTGCCTCATAATTATTTTAATTTATCTCACAGTTCAGACACATCGTCGGCTAATATTTCTTTATCGTTATCTTTTCGATCGTGGAAACAAAAGTAATTTGAAGCAGATAATTCAACCTAATAAGTAATTACTTTATCGAGTCCGACTTATTAATGTCGGCCGAAGGTGGCAATTACGGGAGCGGTACTGTTCATGTCGAGACCAGATAGTGTCTGGGCAATAATAGAAATCTATTATACAAGTGGAGCGACCGGTAAAAAACCGCTAATCTAAGTTAGAGGGAGCTGCGGCTCGTTCATTACGAGGACGCGTGCGGTCGCGCAGGAACCCTGCTCTACCATGGCTAAATATGAACGAACGAGAGCTGTCATGCAATCAGTACGTTTAATGCAAGGAGATAGAGCTGCAGCCCTCGGAAACATAGTTTTTCTTAAACTAGAGTGACCCCTGCGCCCGCTCCTCCACCGCAGGGGCCGGCGCGTGCGCAGATTCGGACACATTCCGCCGCTAACGTTCCCACATTTCTGCGCAAACCGTACACTGTACAGCCGACAATGGGCGCGGCCGCGGCCCGTTACTCGATCTCACACCGCCAAATTAATACCAACAACAATTCGCGATCGATACTGCATTCATCCGCCTAATGAGAAACTTGTAGCCGCGGCGCCGCTGCGCTATCGGTCATCGCTCGCGTATCTTGACCCGTATTGCCGGCTAATAATGCAAATAAGCTTGTCATTCGTTCGGCAAAAACTTCTATTACACGTTAGTAGGATTATCACGGTCATAGACCGCTGAGAGGTCGGTAACAAAGACTGAAGCATCAAGTACTAATAGGTACTATAAGTTGTTTTTTTTATTTTTATTGATTTGGAGCTGATGTAGTGTAGTGTGGATGGGCGCGGAGCTCCCACAGCCGCGTCTCGTTAATCCCGGCTGTCGGCGGCTCCTGCACTCGGCTATTTGCATGGCTCGATGGCGCACACAAAAAACATCTTTCATCTGTCCATTCAATCGGCGCTCGCTTTGCGATCGCAATATAAAATAAACCACTCGGCGCTGTCCATCAGGCGCCACACTTTTACTCGCGCCGATCGCGTTGTCTTGTCTCCTTTCAGATTTATATCTGCCGTTTGCATCTCCGATAATATATCTTTGAGATGTTTTGTACGTGATATGTCTCTAGCTTTTATAGTCATCGTTATTTCCAGTGAGCTTCCCTCAGCTGTCGACTGTAAGAAGCGCAGACGCTCGCGAAATTTTATGTCTTCATTACTGCATCAGCATGTGAGGCTAAATACCCGAGGCAACAGTGCCCAGTAAACATATTTATTACAATAGTCCCTGCACGGAGTGTGAGACTCGAGAGCCGTTAATCCTATTAACTTATTACATTTTAAAGTGCTCTAATTTCTTCGAGCCCGCTATTCGCATAAAGTTGCCAATGTTATCACGAGTCGACTTGGCGACAACTATGAATACACTTAACGTGAAATCTGAATGCTCGAAAAGGTTCTTATTAAGTGGGTTTAGTATTCAAGTCAGTAGTGCTGGTAACGGCGGGTCTTGTTCCTGCGCCTCGTAACATACCAATTAACCGATCTCCGTCATCGATCATCACACATCCACCTCCATCGAGAGGTCAATATCTTTTCGTACACTCATACCGGACCACTTCTACACTTCGCCGATGAATTTTAATGAAAACAGGTTATAAGAAATAAATTCGCGTCTATCCTCGTAGACGACATTGTAGATTATACCCTAAAGTATTATTTCTCATCGCTAATCACCCGCGATCGCCCTTTTTTCACTTTTGTTTAACAGTTTAGTGGGGGGCATTACAACAATGTGCAGGTCGATAATAGCACGTCTAGGACAATAATATGTGGGTCTGCGTCAGGCTTCCAATTATTGTTAAACGATATGAATTATAAATCAAGATTTTATGATAAAAAGGTGGGTCGGTGCGGTGAGTCATGCGCGCTTTTCTTTTTGTGGTCCTGGCGACGACGACGGCGCTGGTTGAGATAGAGCTGTAAGATGTGAGTACGTAATGCATTCCCGGTATCGATTTACACGCAGCTTTTGTGTAGTGTAATGTAATATATCGGATAATTGGCTATGTAATTCAGCGGCGTACGTTCGGTAGCGCCCGCGCTGGTGGCTCCGCGTAAAGCTGTCGCGTTATAATCGAACCAATTTATACGGGGCTGGTCCTCGAGCGGAGTTATCGCTCTCCACCGCCACTATTTAGAAGCCTCCGACTCGCCATCGCACTGGCTACTTATTGTTTTATTGTTAACGGCACATTTACCACTCTAGTGCCCACCTATTATTGGATGGATATGAAATATCGATAGCCATTGTCCCTCTATATTTACTCGTTGTTCGGCCTATTTTATTGTCCCGTGACAACGCAACAAACCTGCCGATTAGACAGTACAATAACGCTACGAACTGCTATCTCTATTCCATCTCCGTTAATAGTGGAAAGCAAATTATTTATTCTCTACACGCACGTTTACTTATCTTTGTGGCTACCCCTTGACCACTAACTAGACATTGTACAATGTTGTACAACGTGCATTCCTACAGAATTGTGTCTATATTGATGCTCCAAAATCCGAGCTTATACTCGGTACGTTACTGTGAAGAATAGTGATGACCATAATCAACTGTGGTCACACGCATGTGTGTTCAATATAGCTCTATACCTATGTAGTTATGTACATGTAATAAAAACCCAGAAGTGGAAGCAGTATCATAGCAAATTTATTCCCATTCTAATACCACTAGCTGGTGAATAAGGCTATAAATCGCGTATCGCCGACATAATGAGAACTTAACGACAAATACTGGAAGCGAATCGGGAGCTACAACTCTCCGCTCGACGGTGCCGCTTCGTTTGTGGCCTTCAGCCGGCCGGCAAATTTGTACCGGATAAAACTGTACAGCATAGAAAATCCCCCGCGAAAATTATTGATCTATTCATGTGAGCTCATTACGAATGGTACCAATTACCGAGAGGGTTCGATAATCTGACCATTGTTCTGAGTTGTGAGATCATAAGGCCCTTTACGGATTCCTCGCGGGGACCGGTTGCGCCGACTTTTTGTCCTTCGTTAGCCGCTGAATATATACATAAAGGCCGCTAGTTAGTGTCTTAGTCACTGCATTGCAATGATTCATTATCTTTAGCGTTTATTTGATTATTTTATTGAGCTATAGCTGCGTCTGAACAGCCTGCCTGCTTAATTACTTCGTACTTGTGAATTCTTAATTATCATTATAACTGTAAGGTATTTGCCTCTTAGCCTTCAATCAGTTTATGCTCTAGGCAAAGGTTACTTATATCAATATAATGTTGAATAATTACAGTCATAAATATTTTTGCCATGATAAAGGTATGACTCCCTCACTTAAGTACCAAAAACATGCGAATGTAAATTTAGCAGTAAAACGTGTATATAAACAGAATAGTGCCGCCGCCATTTCTAATTCGTATAATGGTCGCGCTTTGATTGGTCGTAGCAGGGGGGTTATTCAGGGCCGCGGGGCGCCGGCCGGGCGGCCTTGCGCGCGTCCTTGCCGCCCGAGCAAGGAACCCTGGAGCCGCCGTCCCGCTCGCACCTCCGCCCCACCCTCGCGCCCTCTCCCTCGCGCTGCAACCGCCCCACGACTGATCTGCCAAATGATAAATGTTCCTTGGAAGCGATCCCAACAACAGCCCCGCTCGACTCGTTTACACACGCTCCTCTCATTTTTATTTACAATGAATGGGAGCACGGTCGTTCACACGCCGCCCCACCACCAATAAAACAATATTAATAACCGAACTTTTTTTGTCTGGCTTTATTTATAAGCAAAGCGACGCCATATTTTCGCGTCTTTTTTCTCACCGATCCCAGTTAGATGCGCGACCGGTTCCAGATCGATTTAATTACATTGTTTCAGGGTGTGATAAATTTAAATCGCTTTTAATATTCAAATGTGGATTAACCGCGTAGCTTATTTAGGAACAATTTGTAGCCTTATGAATATTTAGTAGTTGCGCGGAGGGTGGGTCGAGTCGGCCGCGCATGTAGCTCCTAATGAGGAAGTACCTTATAAAGACCGTGCTGTGTTAGAAAACCTCTAATTGTACTTAACTGTGTCGTTAATATTCGTAACGCGAGTCCTGTCCAATTAAACACTAACTGGACAGGAATAGCGAGCCGTACAGGGCTGCGTCTCCCGATGCGGCGTCCCGCATTCAACAAATCCCTCATAACTCCCACAAACTATGGACTCACTGTCACCCTACATTACCTGCACCGCATAATCCCAGTTTAGCACTGAAAGTGATCAATAACCTACTCTATGCGTGCGTATTAGCATATCATTATATCCTAAAGTCATGTAAAAGCGTACGCGTAAGAATGCTGAACATTACGACGCGCGGCTGAATGCTAAATAAATGACCATTTTGTGGCGTTCCTTTTTTAAATATAAAAATCCAATTTACTGTAAAAGGATAGAACAAGTTTGCAACGGTATTTTCTCAGTCTTAAAATATCTATGCAACATATTAAATAACCTAAAACGATAGTCGGTCGCGACGTCTGTCGCTCCGGCGCCGCGCGGCCCAGCGCCAATATCGTTGTCAACTGTTGAATTGACAAATGGCCCGCCATCAATAAACCATAAACATCTGGTGTTCAGAAATAGTTAACGAAAGCCGAGGATATATTAATATTTCATTATAGCGGGGTCGTAATTAATATAAAAGAGTTCTGGCGCGGATTGTGTCCTTATTTGGCGTGATGGATGGAGGGGGCTGCGCCGGCGCAGGTGAGGGATCGCCGAAGGGTTCTCTGGGTTAGTCGATCTAAGTTCGAATGTGCTCCCATTACCGCACCATGTAGGGACGGCGGGGCGCCGCGGGCCCTGATTACCGCACTCTGCTGAATAATGTCACGCCGATCTGGGGTAATCAATGCAACGTTTCTTTGCACTTTTTAACATCCCACACCGCTCAGAAAACATCAAACGCCTGTGTACAAAGTTTTATGTCCCATGACGTATTAACGTGCGGTCATTTGCTATAATTCATCGATTACGCCTCGCCTCTATCGATTATGTCTGCAGCATTGTAATGTCCACGATGAAAAATGTAGGGAGACCACGCCACGGCCGCAACTGGAACTCGTCCCACTATATTCTGCCCGTCGATTCTAAACTGGACGAGATACAAGTGTGTAATCGCAGAACCACTTAGAATAATTAAAATAATGTCATATGAAGATAATTTGAGTGTTTTCGCTAAGTAGTCGGTATCTCGGCTGCATGCTTGCATAGTCTGAATGTTCGATTGGCAGCGCAGTTAAGGGGGTGCGCTTCTCAGAATGCGTCGCGGATACCTTAATGCGATAGCGAGTCACATCGAAGCCCCTTTTACGTTTCACGCGCCTTCTGTCCGCCCTTATAAGGTACATAGCGCGCGTCCATCGCGCTAACGCTGATAACTTGGTCAAAGTAATAGCGACTATCGAAAAACATATAAAATAATTTATTGAAGTCTTGCGAAGGAAATGCTTTTACATTTTAACATAAAATGCAATGTTCCTCATTAAAATTCCTTGACGACCGAATGGCGTAGTGGTTAGTGACCCTGACTACTGAGCCGAAGGTCCCGGGTTCGATTCCCGGCTGGGGCAGATATTTGTTTAAACACAGATATTTGTTCTCGGGTCTTGGGTGTTGATATTTATATTTAGTATCTATCTATCTATGTATTTGTGTAGATATATCAGCTGTCCGACACCCATAACACAGGTTCTACCTAGCTTGGGGTCGGATGGCCGTGTGTGAGATGTCCCCACATATTATAAAAAAAAAAAAAAAAAAAAAAATTAAGGCGGCTATCGCTTGCAGCTAAACTTTATACATCTGCGTGGACGCTCAAAAGATAGCTGTTATTCAGAAAATATGGTTATTCACACCCGAAGAAGTCATTTCTGTCATCTTAACGGACCCTCGATTTATCTAACAGCTCTTAGAAAGTTCTATAAATTTTGCGGCAACAGGTTTCTAGTGACTCATCCAAAAACCCAGATATTGTTCCCATTATCTAGATTAGCATAAATCTTTTTTATTAACTATTCTGTCATAACACAAAACAGCATTAAAATATACTTATGTAAATTTTTACTCAGAAGTCACATCTTCAGGTTAATAATGACAGTGTTTGAATAAGTATAGTAATAATATTTTAGCTGAATTCGGGGTTAAACAAAGTAGAGGCTATGCAGTTGCAATTTGCAATGTCGTCAAAAAAGATTTTAAAAGTAGATTTTTGTTTATCGAATTTCGCATTTGTGTCCAGATATTGTATCGCATACTCGTGTTGGGTACATTGAAGTGTCCTGTCGGTCACTGATATATAAAATTTATTATAAATTTATTCCAGTTTATTATAAACTTTATCAATCTCATCAATTTAACTAAATACTTCAATTATTACCGCACCCGACACAATTATTATTGAAGCAAAAATATCTTGAAGCGTATAAGGGAGTTAATTGTTTGAATGATATGATCACAATGATGGATCAGGGGGTGTTGACTTGCCAATCGATCGACTCAAGTGAACAAGTTAACAATATTTTAGTGCTTTGTCATACTCGGCTCTTTACAAAATACATATCTACCTATCTCGCTACTAAACCTACTATTTGTACAATAAAGAGTTAAATAATAATAATAATAAGGACAGCCTACATCATCGACATAGCTATTCCAAATACCCACAACATCCAAGCTACACTCACAGAAAAGTTATCAAAATACCAACACCTGGAAAAAGAAATTAAAACCCAGTGGCGCGCCCAAACAATTCACATCGAGCCTATAGTTTTATCATCAACTGGAATCATCCCAAAACCCTTAAAAATAGCCTGGAAACCATTAACGCCCCAAAATCAGTAATTTACACCCTTCAAAAATCCAACATATTAAACACATGCCGCGTCACCAGAAAATTCCTCACAACATCCGTTATTTCATCCCAAAATTCGGCCCTCCTCACTTGGCTTACGCCCGTAAGATAGGGAATAAACCTCCAAAAGGAGTGAAAATATAAGAAAAAGTATAATAATAAAACAATAGGTACCAGGTAATCTGTTTGAAGTAGGTAATGCACGCAAACATTTTATTTTAAAAATGTAATATACTAAAAGCGCGATTATTATTTCCACTTACACCGAACGACGTGTCGAGAAGTTTGTAAGAAAATAACAGACATTTAGCCAACATGAAATTGGATAATTATCGGCGGTGTAATGAGACGCCACTAGCTACGTTGCAATTTGAACATCAACATTTTGTGCCCGAGCATTATTAGTAATTCTTGTAATGATTTATTGTTGGGAAAAATAAACTAACTGTCCGCAATTGATTGCCGCAGATCGGCCCTCATTACTCGCCTTTTTAGCAACACGTCCAGCGAATAGCAAATAAATTGCTGCAACATTGCTGCGTATGATATAATTCTGTTACATTTTATGCTAATTCTATCAATAAATAAGCTGTGAATTAAATAGGAGCTGCTTGTAAATGTCATATTTAAAATGTAATTTACTGGCGATCCGCCACGTATCGTCCGTTATGCGGCGCTGAAATTGAAGTTGTAGCTCGTAATTGTAGGCCTATATTTGCGTTAGTGCTATCTAAATTCATAACTCCGGGGAGTTGCCTTGTTGGGCGTACGAAATGGGGTTACTTTGAGCAATTTGGCCTTACACAGCATGTGAGGTTTGGGTACATGCGCCTGGAGCGCCGGGGAGCCGCGCGGGCGCGCCGCTCACACGCCGCCGCCCCGCCGCACCCCGCGCCCGCCCCGCCCGCCCCGCGCCGCACATTACGTGCACCATATGCGCGCGGACTGCCCTCCACCCGTCATTAGCCGCCCAGGCCGTGATCTGCTCCATATAAATCATGGTAATAGCACATTATTCTACACAGCGGCGAACATGTGCTGCGATTACATACAGCCCGCTGACGTAATTGCGCGCGCTCATTGATACCCTGCCAAATGTAATTAGCCTTTGTTCCACCTAAGTGCTCTCCCGGAGTATCCCAGCTGCAATTTCGTAGACGCACTAATAGACGCACAGGCTCATACTCGTGATCCAGAATGTATGCATATTGCTCAATAAAAAACCGACCTTTCATTATCCAGGTCCGAGCGATGACGGCCTTTTTCATTTCAATTTCTCCCAGCCGGCCGCGGCCATTTGTAATACTTCAATTACAGACGTAGGTGTGCCCAGACTGCGCACTCGTGAGCTTTATTGCGTGTCATCAGACTGTTTAGACTCGGGAGATGTGGTTCATCATAGCCCCGGCTGTCTAACTGCCACGGTTCCCGCGGGATAATTGTGCCCCTCAATCATCATCGTGCTGGCGGCCTCGTTGCTGTAACGTAACCCCCTCGTCCCGAACTGGGGTACGATACTCGGTTACTAATGCATTCCTTCACAAAAACAGTCAAGAACGGATGGTGAGGTCCCCTGAGCACCGTTATGAATTATGAAAGGGTTCATACTCCGTGAAAAGCCTAATGTGTGGAACAAATAGTGCACCTCGGCGCGAGGCGAACTTATCGGTTCCCAGAAGCACGAGTCGTAAATCTAGGAATGCAGTTACTAACGTTATACGTAAATACTCTTTGTATTCTTAGCGCTAGCGAAATAAACGCTTCAAGTCGAACAAATCTGTGTCGTTCTAATTGCTGGGTGCTTCACTACAGCTGATATGGTTGCATCACGTCAGCGAGATGCTATCGCGGTGGAATGTCTGCCTTGAATCAGCGCTGCTCTGTTATTACATATCCTTACTGTTTACCTGAATGGGTTTCGGCTCAGTTTAGCCGTACAAGGCAAACTTATTGCCATTGATATCGAACACGTTACTGTAAATCGGACTGTGTCGTGCGCGGTTTCATAAGATGGATATCGATGAAAAATATGTGCCGTTCCGTTAGCCGATCTGAGAAGAATCGATACAGTTGTAGAGTTCGCGTAGATAACCTATCGGCCTAACCTTGAAGCGCTAGGTGGATAGATAAGGCGGTATTATCGTGTCTAATCGTTTTCGCACGCGGCGCGCGGCGGCTACCATCCGATTATTGATTCCGGCGTCGCGCTCGTGACACGCGCGCGTGACGCCTCGCCGTCGCGTCGCGCCGCCGCGGAGACCTTCACCCGGCCCTGCCGCCCTGGTACCACCAAACCAAAAAAACAATATAAATCTCTCTCCTGAACCTTTTCAATAAGTTTGATTAAGTAAAAGTTTGGTTTTGCACACCTTATAATAAAAAAATGCACCTCCTGACTATTGACTGGTAGATGCTTACAGCATTATGTCCACCCTTTGTACGCTCATGTTAATATTTGTGCAATAATGAATTAAATAATATTATAAATAGATAAAAATAACCAAACTGGGCGGGCGTCTCTCTCTCATGCCAGTTACGCCTCGTAGCTCCACCATTAAAACATTTTTATTACCTCCTTGACGCCCGTTAATTATACCCTTTGTATAGTGAGTGTAAATTGTGATAAATAAATTGCATTCACGTAAAAAAGAAAACATTCGGCTGCTTATGCAAATGCTAAGCCTCCTTTTTTCTCAGTGAACATTCCCATACATTACCTACAGCTAAAAGAGTCTGTTCGCGAATTTTTGTTTTTATTGCGCGCTTACGCCAGGCAATAATGGCTAGGCTATTTCTCGCGACACGAGATTGTCGGATGGTAACGAGCCGTCCCGTGTCGTTATTAAACTCCATTGTTGTGATGCGCTGAGGGCCGCCATCTCTCTTCTAATGTCGCCCGATAAACAAGTTAAAAAGTGCATCAGTCTGTTCGGAGGAGTTTGATCCTTCAGCTGATGGTGCAGGGGGTGATATTGAGCGCGATCGCGGATTGGTTTAATAAAAGTGGGTAGCGCACGCGGCGAGAGAAGCGCGGTTGCATTTGCATAAAGAATTGGGCTCGCACGCCGCGGCCCGGCGCTCCCACGCCGCTCCCCGTGCACGCTCGCCCTCCGCCTAAATGACTGTGTCAGCACGCCGCCCTTGTTTTAGAAATTCCCTTTGACTTTTTCTCTTTAGAATCGACCCGCCTTCGCCGCGCCGCGGATATCTATCACGACGTAACAAAACGTCCCCGTGAAATTGAAACATCCATTTTAATTAACACGTTTTCTTGAAAATTACCCCATAAATCTGGCGCGTTGGGAAATAGTAATAACACGTCCGAAAATGTGCACCTCCGTGCGCCGTTTGAAACTATAATTATACAAATTGTGTTTCGCTCGGAAATCGACGCTCGTAAAGGTTTGAGCGGTGCATTCATTTTTCACTATTAAAATACATGTTCGGTCGCTGTGGCCTGAGGTTGTTAATTACGTATGGTGCATTGATAACGGGAGATTTTGTAGCAATAACAGCGTAAAGTGCGAGCAAGTATAACGCAACCGCAGCGCCGGTTTCCTCATGGGCACCGACGTGACGGCGCGCCGCCCCCCGCGCCCCCGCGGCCCCCGCAGCCCCCGCGCCCCCGGCTGACGGACACTCCAATGTGTCAGTCATAAATTGTTGCAGCTAATCAGTTCACAAAGTACCAGCATAATGAGACTTTAAACTCGTCCGGTACAGCTTTTACTCACACAGAGCTTAAAATTTATTATGCGCATCAGAATTCAAATTGAAAGCAAACAGCCTCAACCTAATCAGCAGCTATAAATTAGCCGGGAGCCACTCATTTAACATATCAGAACAAAAGCAAAAGCGGAGCATGCATGTTAGGGCGCAACACTAAAATTTAATGTCTGAATACCTAATTACCGTGTGAACGGTGTACAATCGCTAAATCACATAAAAAGCGCTCTTCATTAATGGTAATGGACCATTCTCCGCGATCTGTTTCTGCTCAGCACTAATATCAATCAATTAGGGCGACCGTGTAATTATTTGTGAAGGAACTGAGCACGAAGGGCGCGGTGTCCCATGACCTTTAATGCCGAGTGGTCCAAGTCGGGGACGTGATGGGAATATTCAGAGATTTTATTACAGTATTATGAAATTTCAGTGAGGCGAGTGCTGCAAGAAAAGCGAAAGATCCAAATTGATCATTCTGTAATTTTTTAACCTGCGTACTGCTGAAAATTAAACTAACGAGTAAAATTTGAATGCGGATACATGGAGTACGTATAATAGAAAAAAGTGTGTGTAGTTTCACCTTCTCTCCTACTTAGAAGCAATAAGTTGTCGTGCGTCGACTCACGGTGACGAGGCGCGCGTCATTCCGCATTCACAGATGGCTAAAATGATTACAATAGTGATTGCAGTCGTGCAATCAGCCATTCAATATGTAATCTGCTACCTCGTGTTATTCATCATTCTCTGTGTCTTGTCGTTAGTTAGATACGGCCTGCCGCTTTCCGGTTCCGTTCGTATTTTGTTGGAGCTTATTTTCGATAATTTTAACCTAAATTAAAATAAAAACTCTTCGGTTTCTTTGTTTAATATTGTATGGAGTGTATCCATATCGTTTAATATACCAGAGTTTATTTGCTACTGTAATGGCTGGGTGGGTACACAACTGTAGCGGCTGAAAAACAGCCATTAATTTGTGGGCAGTCGTAACAACTTGGACCACCGGTGGCTGCCATTGTGTCAGGTGGCGGCACGCAACCGACTCTCATGTAACGCGTTCCGTGAAGTCCGAGATTCAGCCACGATGCAGCACTAAGCGCTTTTCGGCTAATCGACGCACGCCGCGCAATCTCAGCCCAACCCTTGTTACACTTTAATACGCTCATTGGGACCGTTAACTGAATCAGTGATTCTGGGAAGCTTGGAGCGATGTCGAGCATGTCAAAAGTGTGTATCGTGCCCGTGAGCGCGGCGCGGTGGTGAGCGATGCTGCGTAGCGGAGGACGCGGCCGGCGGGCGCGGGTGATGGCATCGCGCTCGTGCGCCACCGCTCACGGCGCCCGCCGGCGCTAGCGTCGCCGTGACTTATGGCCCCCGCGCGAACCCCGATCGTCCGATTGAATAATAATATCCGATTCCCTTGCACCGAATTTATGTTAGGAAGTGGGCAAAGTGTCCCGTATCGAGGCGCGCATCGCGAGCGCCCGCCCGCCCGCAATTTCCAGCCGGCGCAGTCCCGCGGCGGCGATGCTCAGATCCCAGATAAATACATTTTCGTTCGGTTCCCGCTGGAGCGCCCGCACTCGGCACTCGGCTAACTGTCCGCCGCGTCACGTTCCGCGCCGACACATTCTATTTCAATATTCCCCGTTCTTTCGGTTCGTTCACAACTACTTATTACGACCGAACATAAGCGCGGAATGTTATGCAATAGTTAAATTGCTGTTCAACATCTTCGGTAATATTTTACGTGTGTGGCCGATCCTTGACCCCTGCAGTCGTGCTGTAATTCAATCTAGCGTTCTGAACAATTGAATGACTTAAAAGACTTCGTTTTTGTCTGAGCCATAGGGCTTTGTGCTTCCATTTAAAAATCTATTACAAAAGCTCCGATAGTGTCACGTGCCAATAAATTTATCACGACAGAGTTCAACGCACCGGCACAAACTGTGTTTATAAAAGCAGTCATTACGCGTACCGGTAATATCAGAATTTCTTTAATAAACAAGTAAATTTTGTAACCATAAAATATGTATATGAGCGTAATGATAATGAGTTGCGCGAGTGGACCGTGCTATCCGTAAACCACAGGTTTGGTCGCGGCGAGGCCGAGAATTAGCGGCGAAAGGTCATGTCCAGCGTCCGGAGCGGGAAGACTGTTTGTAGTTCATTGCGCCCCGAAAAATTGACTGAAATTATAGGTTCGGCGCGCTAATGTTTCCACCTCGCGGTGATAGAGCTGTGCGCTAGATCACTGCATATGCAGGAATTCCAACCACCGTTATGAGTCATTTAATCTATTGAGCACTTCTTTTGGTGCCTATCATTATCTCTTTTTTCGTAAATACATATTTCGGCCAATTCGATTACCATTCGTACAATGAGAGATCATAAACAAAAAAGTGTTGAACCGTAGTGCGAATCATGAAAGCGATCTGGATCAATGGGTCACTTCTCTGTATCTTTTCCTTACAGTGCTAATGCTATGTTTCGTGTCCGGACAGTGATTCCTTTCTCACGTACCTTTCGTAATGATGTATTTAGTGGCACAAATTACTGATTTTATTTCGGCCATATATCATATTATAGTTGTACTTGAGTTCGCGAATGATGGCAAAAAAGATAAATTTCACTGAAGCCGATGGCTGGCGCGGTGTCGTAATTGAACAGTTTAACAAATGCCTTGTCTGTGATCATTTTGTGAGTAATCACGTATGATGATGGTCTGCAAAAACTACGCGAAAACTATTCAGGACACGCCGTTGCCACTTCATAAGTTATTTATTTTGAATTTCTCAATAAATATTTCGTAGGTTCTGTGTGAAAAGCTCATTTATTTATATATTTTTTTTATTGTGCACATTTAACAACATTAAAGTACAAGAAAAGATCTGCCTCGATCATTGAAAGTGTCAGATGGATACAGTTCTCACGTTACCCATTCATTGTCGCGATTTTTGTAGCTCTATCAATTATGTGACTCAAACAGAGCACCAGAATATTGCAGACACCAACAATATCGCAGTATGTATGAATGCGATGAATGGATGAATGATAACTTTCTTCGGGCACGTCTAGACGGTACTGGAGGGTTACTTTATATTGACGAAAAACTAACGAAAGAGAGCTGTCGTGCAGGCCGCACGTTTTTTACACGAGATAGAGTCGTGGCTTACGCATCAGCGCTGCGACACTTTATTTTTCCTCATATAGAGTGACCCCGCTGTCAGTCAGGGGACTATGGACTATGGTAATTGGTGCAGATGATGCCTCGCTCCGAATTCTCCAAGTCATCTTCATTGGAATCCCAAATCGCGAACCGTCGAAACATCTTGGAAGCTTGCGGTATATTTTTAGAGTTCCGCTGCAAAAGTTTGCAGCATGATTGTTTGATTGTGAGATTTAGATACTCATTGTTATGCGCAAGCCGTTAAGTGATGTTGGTTACTTAATATACCTAATATAATTATAACTCTGCTATCTTGGTAAAATCTAATCTGCGTTCTTTTGCCAGCAGGCATTTTCAGTCTTACAAACGAAATAACATAATAATTTCAGTAGACCTCTAACTTTTATAATAATGAGTACTCACATCTATTTATTATTATTATAACTAAACCCCTTCAGCATAAATTTGACTCAAGCTTGCCACTTTTTTGTCACTTGACAAAAGCCAACTTTTAAATATGTCCAAATTATTTTCACAATACATCACCCATTACGCGCTAACGGTAACATCAATTAATTTGATTAAATCGGACCGCGTCTTCAATGGACACCTCATACCTCGACTTTTTAGAGCCACGCTTTGTACAGGATGATCAAAACCCACTGGAAAAGACGCTGAACCTAAAAATTCAAATGTTGAAAGGTATGAATTTGCTCACGAAGTCTAGTTTGAATATGCTTTTTGAATGAATTCTGAGTTTGGTTTTATTTATATGTACTCTGGGCAGTCACCAACATTCTCTGAATCCTGATTGAGAAAACTTTCGTCACGGTGACAAATCATATTGTAGCTCTTGTGTTTATCACCGATTTTTTTTACATAATTGTCTAGGATATCATCTTTAATCGATGAATATTGAGCATAATTGCCACCCCTGTATAATGTGATTTATGTGCAAGTTTTCACCTACATTACCCGTTTAAGCATTAAAATAATAGATTATATTTGCCGTTAGTAAACAACTTATAAACTGACGTTCACTAAATAATCCGTTTCTAATTGCCTCTAACTTTCAGTCGGCTATCACTCACTCAAAACGTCGTAAGTTAGGTAAATGATCAGCATATATCAAGACTGCTTGAATGGCCTTCTAAATGTTACTATTGATGTTAACTGACCACACACTATTATAGGGCTATTTAAACTATAGCGTGCATGTACTCAAGAATTTTAATGAAAATAGCTTTATTTCTGTACTTCACAAAACGTTTTGAAATATAACAGCATGAGTTCATTAACACTCGTGGAAATATTAGATTTATGTGACCATTTTACGATGGAATGCTTTATTTGGTTCGGCACATATTAGCGGCGGCTCACTTTGATTTATCCCTTGTATTAAATTATAGGGCTCAATGACTGGGAGTGCATTTGTATTAGTATCGTCTCCAAAACTCCCTATACACTGGCTACGAATTCATATAATCCTACAAGTACTAATATTGTTCTTATGAATACTTATAATTTTTTTGAACACATAGTAGGTATAAGTAGATATAGATCAAACGTTTTGATAGATGTAGAGATATGGCTGAGTTTTACCGGCCGGCGACCGCGTTATCTAAAAACTACTTAGAGAATTTGTCTATCGATATTCTGAAGCTATGCTCACACTTCTGCCTAAATGTGTCCTATGCACCAATTTACGTTTGTATAGGATTTTCTGTATATGCATGCGTAGTATGTACTCGCATAGTGATATTAGTACATATATGGCATCACCGCCGACACAGAGTCGCCTCGTGTGAACAGAGCCTAGAGGAGGCGTCATCGGAGCCTGCCGGAGCCAGCGATGCTCCTCTCAATATGTTGTTTTGTCACTTTACGATCGATTGTTGCGGCGTCACTGCGCTCGTCGCCCGTAATTATCATTATTATGATGAACCCATTCAATAGTTGCACCACAACCCGCGCCGCTCATTGTTTATTGTGACTCCAGTGATTTGTCTTTATAGCTTCATTGATTTGTATTAAGCACTATCCATTTCGGAATGGCTCTTTGTAATCTATCGGATGCGGGGTATTCGATCCGAGTGTATTTCTAATGGTAGGCTTGGCTATCGGGAATTGGCATGACGGTCGTTTAGGATGCGGCGGTAAGATGTTGGTTTATCGGTCCGGAGCATTAGTATTATCGTTTTGGTTGGCGTCAGGTTGGTATCGTGTGACGGTGGCTCGCGGAAGCGCTGGCTGCAAAGGCCCCGACGGCGGTGATAGCGCCACGGCGCGGCGACACCAGATTGCAACAACGACCCTTCAGCGCTAGTGTGCGGCTCGCCTTATTGGAATGTGTCAAACGGTTCAGTGTACATACCTTTATTCCTGGTAGGTTTCTTATTCCCCCACATTTTGATGTAATCTGGTGAGATTTTTGTTACAACTCAACTAAATCTGACGCGTAAACGATTATTTATTTATGCTTGTCATCCATATTCCATACCAGTTAACACTTGCCATACAAAAGAATTCAACGATGGAAGTTCTATATTTTTTTTCGTAAATTTCGTGCGTTTTATTCGTAAATTCTCGTATTTTATCAAAACTAGTAAGCACGTTACCATCCTTTTCAAATCTAACAGATTTTAAGATACGAGTAACACAAATTTATGTAATTATTTATAAATAAAAGTCCTTCCAAGATCATTAATTAGTCATAATTTTTTATGGTTATTTAATTTGTATAACTGTACAACTTTATACCTATCTTGGCAAAATAAATTATACCTATTTAGTTTTTTACAAGTGTGAATGTTTGATTCAGGATCTTTCGATTTACTTTAGGAACAGTTTTTATAAAAGTTATGATTGTAATAATAAATAAGAGTTAAGATAGGCAGATAAATTTTTATAAACACAACATGGTAAATCAACGGTAGCTACTAAAAAGACACTTAACAATCCATTCTCAGTGAATAAAAGTTGGTTAGCCATGCATAATAGTGCAGTGTCATCGGTAGCTTAACCATATGATTTAACCTCCCGATTGCCACTCAAAACCACTATTGACTGAACAATTAAATTCTAGTGTCTGTCTTTAGACTACACTTCCGGGTAGCAACTGGCGGCGATCATCAAAGGGGTGTCACGCGCGTGCGTGCGTCGGTAATCAAGCGATGGCAGCTTCTTTTAGCCGTGGCAATAATTGTCGACAATTAACATTTCTTCGATTTCATTTGCTCAAGCGTCCCGTGTGTTTGTGTATGCTGTCGTTGGGATAGAATGATGATAGATATATGCTTGAGTATTATTCCTTAGTATAAGCCTTATTTTCGCCGTTAGTATTAGCCAGTATCTGGTAATATTAGGTCCTTACATATGAAATTGACGTTTTCTATAAGAGGAACATAAAGTCGTTTTTTTTTTAAATGAAATATATTAAATTAATCAAAGTATGTACCATTGCTATGTATGCACTTTTGCCATCTCATAGGTAGTTCATTGATCCCCTTACTAAAAAAAACATTCGGGCGGGAATCAATAAAATCTTTGAAGGCGGTTTGGACTGCCCCATCGGAGTTGAATTTTTTTCCTTGCAAGTAGTTATCCAAATTGCGAAAAAAATGGTAATCTGTTGGAGCAAGGTCCGGAGAGTACGGTGGATGTCAAAAACATTCTAATTGAAGCTCCTCTAATTTGGTAGCCGTCTGTTGTGCAGTGTGTGGTCTAGCGTTGTCCTGAAGCAGCAGTGGCCTAGAGCGATTGACCAGCCTCGGTTGTTTAGCAGCTAGCTTTTCCATCATGGTTTGTAGTTGCTGACAATAGATATCTGCCGTAATCGTCTGGCCAGATTTAAGAAAGCTGTAGTGAACGACACCGGCACTAGTCCACCAAACACTTACAAGCAACTTTTTTTTAGTCAATTTTCGCTTAGGGCAGGATTTGGCTGGTTCACCAGGGTTCAGCCATTGCGATGAGCGCTTCCGATTATTGTAGAGGATCCACTTTTCATCACAGGTAATGATTCGATTTAAAATTCCTTCATTATTGTGCCGGTTGAGTAACGTAACGCAGCAGTCGACGCGCGTTTGTCGGTTTGCTTCACTCAATTCATGAGGTACCCACCTTTTAAGCTTTGTCACCTTCCCAATTTGCTTCAAGTGGATTAGAATAGTTTTATCACTAACACCGGAGCCTGCAGCTAACTCGGACGTGGTTTGCGATGGATCCGCTTCCACAATAGCCTTCAATTCTTCATTATCAACTTTGGTCTCCGGCCGTCCACGAGGCTGGCTCTGCAGGTCGAAATTTCCAGAACGAAAACGTTGGAACCAAAAACACACTGTGTTTTCTTTTGCGACACCGTCACCATACACATCATAAATCCTTCGAGCCGTTTCTGCAGCACTGGTGCCACGGTGGAACTCATACTCGTAAATAACGCGATATTTCAAGTTTTCCATTTTGTAAACAGAGTGACACAAAGAAAAAAACAAAAGAAGAAAAAACAAATGAATTAGGGGGTTTGAAACACAAATGCATGAGTAAATAGCTGTATGAATTTGAATTTGGAATTCCTAACCTTATGGTTATATTTGAGATCAAAGTGGCCAGTACGACAAAACGCCAATTTCATACGTAAGGACCTAATATTACTTAAATGAAAGAGTGTATTTTTTTACTTGGTAAGTAGTTTATTTTAAATACATCCCATCAAAAACAATACTTGTCAAAAAAACCAAGTCTCGTAACTCAGTTGTTCTACGGTAAAAAATTGTGAGATCCATGTAATACCAAGTCTTATCCACGCACGCATCTTTGCACGCATTTTTGACAAGTATTGGTTTTGATGGGATCTCATTTCTTTTTGTATTTTGTAGACAGTTCTACTTTTTTTTCTTTTCGGTACCTTCTAGGTAGGTGTGTTAACTTAGTTTGGTAGGTACCTACCTACATTAATCGGAAACTTGATGTAAGAATCAAGAATCTTTATTTTTGGCTACGTAATGAACGTAATGAATAAACGTAACTTTGATACTTCGTACTGCATCAAATAAATTAAATTTCAACCTTAGTTTCCAATACACAAAGTTCATTGTACATTAAGAAATTTGACTATAAGTGGTAGCACTGGTAGCCTAATGTGCTTTGTCCTTAGGTAATCCATCCTTTGCGGATTTAATTTGCATGACGGGAATTTTTGCTCGATTTGGCAGGGGCACTACCGTGCGCCTATATTTACCAGATTAGGAAATTATTCAAGCAGTTATGTACTTATCTAGAAAACTGGACCAAAATTGAAAAAATTACTCGAGTTGGTAAATATTTTAGTTTTTCCTTGTTTCATACACCAAACACTACTTATATTCCAAATTTGAAGCTTCTAGGTCTGCTAGAAGTGCCTTAGAATTTTTATGATCGGTGAGTGAGTGAGTGAGTCAGAGACAAAATTTCTTAATTTTGTCACTGACTCACTCACTCACTCAAACTTTGACTCGTTATAATTCTTAAACTACTGTTTCAAATTTAATGAAATTTGAAATATACCGTGTCTTTACAATGCCTGCATGGTTAGTGAAAATTCAGTCTTCTTGTTTTATCCACAACGAAGTTACAGGGGGTCGAAAATGGCCTGAGTTGCTTCGAGAAAAGGATGTTACGGCCGTGCCGCTTTTTTGCTCGACTTGGTGGGGGCTCGAATTTTCTACCAGTCAACCTACAGGAGGCACAAGAAAATCAATAAGTACATATGATACCTATATACATTAAATACATAATATTGATTCCTACATAATTAAGTTATAATATTAATAGATACCTACTCGTAGTAGCAGAAATATTCTCATAATTCAATAATAATTTCGGCATTAAATCCGTATAGGCAATTCGCGGTTCGCCGGCGCCTTAACTGCACAAGCGCACTACGCACGCGCCGCCGCCGCCGCCATCACCGCGACCGCTCTTAATTAACAACAGTTACATAACTGCCCCGACCGAGGGCCGTCATCATAGCCGACAAATAACCCGCAGCTCGTCCAACAACAGTCATCGATACGAATTAGCCAAGTATTTCAGTCGTAAAAACTAATGGCAGATGTGCAGTCAGTGACTAGTCCTGTTTGTTTTAAATCAACGCGCGTGTGATGAGTTACGCTGGTGTGGCTTGGTAGGCAGAGTTGCGTTGCTGTACTGGTTAGTTCCGATGTTGGTCATAGTGGTGTATTGTAATCTTTCGGGCACAATAAAACCTGAAAGCAAATAATAGTCTTTAAAAAACTCTGAAATTTCGAGGTCAAAAAGAGGTTTTAGTAATAAGGCTGCCAATTGTACCACGTCTTTTTAAATCTTTGTTTGTAATTTCTATGTGTATTCATATAGAGTTATCTATCTAGGCTCTGCACAATAGTCAGCGTTACTATGTAAAAACACTGAGGGGTGGTCGTAGTCTTATTTACTGAAAATTACATAACTAGCTTTTCCCTTTCCAGCAAAACATACTTGTCTTCACGTTCATCTCACCTCCGAGTCACTCTCAGCGTCATTACAACCAACGTGTGACACGTCCCACACTATTAACCCCTACGCGAGTCTAGAAAGAAAAAGTAACAATGACACAATATTAGCTCAGCGTTGCGTTGATAAAGTGCGTGTGCAGTGCGGCGGAGTGGAGTCACTCGATCTCTCACGAGATAGCCCGACGGCGCCCGATGCGCGGATACCGCCGACGCCACGCTCCTGTAATTACCATCACGGTAATATGAAATGTTGGGAGCACATCCGCGTTACATACAACTCATTGTCTCCCCTCCCCTCCCCCTTCCTGTGGATCGCAATCGCATCCGCGACTCGCGCGCCCTCTCTTCATTAGCGCGCTCTCTTCACGCGAATTAATCGCCCATCAGCCTTCAGAGCCTCCTTAGTGGCCGATGACGATGCGCAATCCTAGAGGATACTACTTTCTTGCTAGTCATATAAGCCGTAAATGCGCCAATTTGTACCATGAATACGCATGATACACCCGTAAATATTAAACTCTAAAGTAATTTAAGCATCGTCGGCAAATTGTAATTGCGAATCAACAGCCTGCTCCAATAACATCGATTACTTTCACAGTTTAATCAGCTCTCATCTGCCGATTCCACCTCATTTCAGTGAAACCTGCTAGCTATCAATAAAACTTTTTTTTCCATTTCCATTTTATGGCAACCATGTTTGGACTTTTTTTAATAGGACCATAGTAGCGCCATATAACCTGTGTTTACTTTTACGGTTCTGAGAAACTACTTCATTCTTGCGAACATTTTATAGCGACACCAACTATTATCATCGTAAAAATGAATCTCCCATCGGAACGTAGCATTGATAATACGCACCTAATAAATTGTAGCTGCGACGTTTTGGTAAGCGCACACCTGATTTGAATAATATCGGAGCCATTTTTATTCGCCCGCGCAGACGCAAATGGCAATAAATATCTAGTTACAGGACCCAAGTCGAGGTAATCCGCCTTAATCCTCTTAGGAGAAAAAAAATGAGCAAGATTAGTGAGAGAGTTTATCTTTTAGATCTAGGGAGCAATAATTAGGTGCGTGAGAGTAGGAGTTGCTCACGGCGCGGCCACCCGGCGCTGTTCGCTTCAACACACGGTGATTCGGAAAATCAGACCCTGTAAATTAATTAAATTAACGCTAGCAACTGCAGGAGAAATCGCGCGTTATCCAGCCATTCCCACTTGCTGTCAAGATCGGCCGCTGGGCGGACACCGCGTCGATAGCCGGCCAAATATTTGCATACCGGCCGATGCGCTTACCTCGAGGGGCACTCGCCGCTCTCAATGAATTTTACAACTTACCGATACCGTTTTGTTTTGTGTAAATTACACCACATTTGTTGTTCATAATATATTTGTACTCTTGAATCATCAGCTGATGGATCAATTTGGATGAAAATACACATAATATGTAGCATTTAGTCCACCTTTGTACACGTATGTATTTGTGTAAAAAAGAATTAAATATAAATAAATTACAAATGGTGGTCATTTGGGGCCCGCGACAAAAAGTATGATTGATATGAGACAGCGAGATAAGAAATCGAAAAGTTCCTTGACACTATCACAGTGAAAAAGTATAGTAATGTAGCCTAGAATGTCCTGCCTTGAGTCATGACATCACTACATTAGCAGGAATGGTTGTTACACTCTCTATACTGCTTTAGATTGTGACATCAACTGTAGATAATAAATCATGAATCGTTTCATTGTTTTGGTAACTCTCAAAGCGGTTTATTAATTTTTTTACTCGTATTTTAGTGAGCGTGACCGATTGCGCGGGCGTGCATAAACAATTCTCTGTTTGCGCAGCCACACGCTCCCGTCATTTGACAAATGATGTTAAACATCATTAAATTACTTGGACATTTGTTTTATTTTTTCTAAACACGTATGCAAATAGCACGTTTAAGAGTGCTCGAGCTTTCTTTGCTCTTAGCGGAGTTGTTTGACTAATGAATGGCTTACCGCGAGACAGTCCATCCGCTAGCTGCAACTTTACTACACGCAATTTTGATTTAATACAGCTGGTTTACTAGCTATTAAGTTTGAGACAATTAAACGTATCGTGGAAGTTTAACGAGTGACTTCCCACGATGGTATCGAGCTCCGTCGCGTCTGCCGTGTCGCCGTCACCGGCCGAGCCCGTCGAGCATTTAGCAAACTAACGATTTAAAAGTAATCACGCCGTTTACGAACACTGCCTTAACGGACTAGATAATTTAACTTGTAAAGTCAAGCCGGGTAATGTAAGTAAATTATTCAGTGTGCAGTTATGATTGTTCATTGTTGTAGAGGTGGATAGAGACGTCCGTTTCGTTTGGGTGGGTCGCGCATTGGGCGACGTCGCGCGGCCTCGCTCCGCTAACTTTGATGTACGCAGGAGATGCGCGCGCAGATAACTCCTAGTTATGCGCACAGTTTGGTGCAAAACCTGTCCGTGAGCTTCATTTTCAGAACTAATTTATGGGGGCACGCGTTTATAATAGCTGAACCGCTGGATTGCAGAGATAAGTGAGGAAGAGATACAAAAGGTAGGTTTAATATATACCTACTTGTTAGTATATTTTTTATGATGACACTCTGTTTTACCTAAAATTGATGCAAAAAAAATTAAAGTACTTTAAAATCATAACAAAATAAGAATAATTTTATTTTAGCATATAACTTAGTCAAAGTTCAGAACATTTATGTGCGCGCGGCGCTAGATCAGTCGCGTGCACGCGCCGCCGAGCTTATTTAAATATACCATCGGTGATTTTCAGACTCAACATTCCTCATAATGAAATGTAATTAGTGAACAGTTAGAACCGTAACACTGTTATGTTTGCATAGCTGGTGACACGCACGTGCGACTTGCCTGCCGTGGAGGTGAGCACCCGCCTTATCTCCGCCATCAGCCAACTTTCCCGCATTTCCTAAACCTTAAATGGAAACTTAATTTAATTTCGTCCGACCGTTACACTGACCCGGTGTCGTCGTCACACGCACTAACGCGCACAATGCGCGCGATACCATCAACGAAGATGTAATCGAAATGCTGTGCGAATTTTAACACAGATTTTTCGTGTCCAAATTGCACCGTAATTAGTTGGTTTGCAAATTTTGCACGGAAGAGGTGTTGTGATGAGCCTCACCCATATAATTAGGCCGTCCAGGGCAGAAAAAAATACATAATAGCTAGAGCAAGTTGCATGAACTCGCGGCACGAACCGAGCCGTCTCCCTAAACATAGCAGGAAATAGCCTATCAAAGTTCTGTTACGCCGAAGCGAAAGAAGTCAAGGACCTTGCGCATATTTGTGAGAGTCAATACAGTGAGGCGACGCGAGGCGCATTAGCCACGGTGCCGCTCCCACTTGGACCCAAATTTGCTTCGCCTATTTGCCACCGCCTCGTTTCCCTGCACTTCCGACTGTGACGTCCATTTCTTAATCTCTAACTACCTATTCAATGCATTGCCCATACTTTCAGCTACATTATTATATTCCATCGTCATCGTTCAAACATTAGTTGGTTAAAGAGGTCAGCACACAATCATAATCGTTGACAGAAACTTAAGCTGCATTTACAATGGGGGAGCTGCAAGTTAGCGTCTGCAAAGCGATACCAAGTATGGTGACTAGTGGCTAGGCGGACGTCATTGAGCCCAGCACGTCAACTGATTAAGGATTCGTTCACCTCGACGTTACGGTGGCTGCGCCGCCGCGGCCTGCCGCAGAGAAATGCGAACGATCCTTTGTTCGCTACACTTTGTCTACACTGTAGAGCACTGTAGACCCACGAGCGAAACACTTCGCGCCCACTCCTAGACCAATTGTTACAAGTTATGCCTTTATAGTCCGAGCCGAACCCCCTCGCGATCGCCCGAGATATTCCCGTCAACGATATCTGCGCCAACATTGTATCTGAAGTTAAGATGTTTTTATCTATGCGTGATAGTGCGACTGTCTAAAGAGAGCCATATTCACAAAATAATTTCCTGAAAATAATGGACTAGCTAATTTGATTGTGAAATCGCTTTCACTGTGGAAACCATTTGCAGCATGGACTGTGGATCCCCGTCGTTACTTTCCCATTTTAGGAACGTATAATTTGGCGAGTGGCCGCTTGTAGTTGTTAAACGCTCTTCGACCCGACCGACGTTATTGTTTTACTGTAGAGTTCTCACGCTTCATTGATCGTCTTCGATTTGTGTATCACTGATAATGCATAAACTTTTCCTATTGCGTGCATATTGAAATAGAAAGTCGTTACTTTATTGTTTATTGTAACAATTGAAGACGAAATTGTCGAGGTCATTGCTCCGCTCCGAGCAGAGCGAAATTCGGATGAAATTGCTTTCGAAGATGGAAATGTAAAATTTGTTCTTAATGCATAAAATTAATAGTGACCAATATTTTATTGATTTGGACGTTACTTCGATGAAGATGTTGAAAAATCTGTGTTCTTTGTTAATCGAATTAACGGTGGTTTCTTTATTGAATTTAGTAGCTGGTTAGAAAATGAATAAGGCTATAAAGTGTCATGATGTTGTAGCGTCGGCGGTGGCCGCGGTCGCTCGGCGCGTCCACACTCGCGACATGATTTGTGACTGGTTTCATTTGTGTATAATTTTTATCGCCCGCCGCCATTTCACACGTCCGAAATTTGTTTAAGTTAATATAGCTGCTGACGGCATTGTAACTGGATTCGATACAATTTTATGTTTTTATAATGGGAGCGCCCCGGCTACTATGAGGTAATTTACATTAAAACACAAAGTTGTTCCAACATCCGCTGACGTTACAGCGGCTAATGAAACCATTAGCTATTAGCGCGGCCGGGAGCCGCGATAGAGACATTGTGTTCTTTCGTCGAGCGAGCTGCTCTATCAATTACTTAGTAGGTACTGTGTTTGGTTCCGATACGGGCATTATAAGCGCATTAGGCATGGCGGCACGACATGCACACATTACCGCCATCTGTAACACGGTCACATCGCTTTTGGCCGGTCCGATTTAAGTTTTTTCGCGTATCTAGAAATTCTTGAATTATCGTGTGAAAATTGTGAGCTTATGATGATTTGCCATTTTTAAACGAAGCCCGCAGTGCCGGGTGGACCGACACAAATTTGATTTCTGGGCGTTTGCTCTGCATCAATGTGGGTAATAACATTAAGTGGAATTTAATGTACAATTCGTGGTGATTTAATACAAACGTAGACGCATGACCCGGGGTCTTGGGAATCGCATGATAGTAGGAATCTGTACGTGATGCATGGCCATTATTTCGTATTGCTTTGCTAATTTGATTATAGATTTTGCTATACCTAACTGCTATGGTATTATTTTCTTTGTTTTAATGTCGTAGCTCGGGAAAGACCACCTAAGATGGCCGCTCCAGTTGCGGTAGCGGTTCGTAGCAAAATATAAGTGAAATTAATAATTTTCGTGTCGGCGGGTCACGACCCCGCGTTCCCACACATAACTCAGTAGATGTCGCTAGACGCTGTGCCCCCCAGTGCCCCATGGTGCCCCCGCTCCGCTACTGGGTATGGCCATACTGTACTTCTAGAGATGTGACTTGCAACCCTAATTATGCTTTCGAATATTTTGAGACTGTATCTATACTTAAAACTTAGATTCTGCATAAAACTTAAATTACACTCAATATACGATCTATCTATACCTAACTGGTCTTATCCGTGTTCACTACCTTAGCAAGTCCGATAAACACATAGCAACCTAACTGTTCTGAATATTATATTATGTATTACAGGCTTTTCCGGAGAATTAATATTCTCAAAATATTATTAAAATAGATAAATGAATATTGTGGAAATCCTCCTGAATCAGAAACCAGATTTTAACCAGTACAGTCGAGTTCAACCGACCTTTCGCAGGGTCGTCCCTAGTGGCACGCCTACTCCTGCTCAGCTACTGCGCTAATTAACGGAAGGCCGTTAACGTGATAGGACACAGTTATTTTGTAACGAAAATACGTGACATCGGTGTTTATGGTCCCTTGTTCTAGATCTAGGTATACCTACTTAGACTAGGTGCACTAAGATTAAATATGGTGCAGTTTATTAGTTAATATTGATAAAATGTGCGCCGCCGATTGTGCTACATATTTATTTACTGTTCTATGTACCTATGTGAATCCTGTTTGTGTGCATGAAAGATTAGTGTTTTACAATTTTCACCTATACGTAGTTCACCGAAATTTTGCTCACGCGACTATATTTTAAATTCAATGATTTTATAAGTTTATGTATACTTTTAACCAATCATGAATTGCTGCTAATTATAATCATTTCGGGCTGTAGGTACAGTGAACAACCATAAAAAATTACCCGTATCGAGCTTCCATCGAGACTGCACTACATATTTGCATACGTGCAATCTTTTGTGCAGTTCCAAAAGTGGTTGAACCAGTTAAAATATAGAACGAGTAAGTTGAACGAGTATAGCACTTTCGAGTTCAACACGGAATGAGAATGACTTGGAAAGTTCTGTAAGCTGCAACTCTTTCGTGACATCAATGATCCGTAATCGTGTGTGAAATAACATACATGATCGTTCGGTTTTTGTTTAATTAATAAACTGGGTTATTTCGTCTCTGGTGGGTCACTGTAGCTAACGAAAAATTAATGAATGAGAGATGTCATGCTATCGGTACACTAATGCAATGAGATAGAGTAGCGGTTAACGCAGCGCTCAGAAGCTTAGGGAATAATAAATTTTGAGTACCTAGTTTAAAATAAATTTTAACTACTTTTGTTATTTGTCCGACTTTCATAATTATCAGGACTACTACATATATGCAGATGTTAATTTTAAACTATCTATGTTTAATCTTCATACAGACTAGAAGTCGTAAATTTACGGTTTTTAGAATCGAAGAGAACCGTTTGAATGGTAATTAAAAACGCAACCGTTAAAATAAGAATATTATTGAAACACTATATAAAAAGGACATCAGCTTAAAAGCTTCTACAATATCAATTAAGATACAGTGAAACTATTAAGTCCTGAAATTAAATGAGGGCACTGCTATCTTTCATGTAGCAACCCTATATAGCGAAACATAACTGACTTTGATACTTGAAATTTTGCCTGTTAACTTCCTACCTATTTATGTATTTTAAAAACAACTTACCATCCACAAAAAAGCTCTTATACAAGCTAGAAGGTGTTAATATGAAGGCTAATAGTGAAACCAATAAATATTTATTTAGATAACGTTATTACAACTGTATAAAAAAAACTGGATCTGTTGACGAAGGGCACACATAGTAAAGACATCAATTTTTCTTTTTGGACGGCCAGTTCTGTTTCTTCCAGGAGTTAGAAATATTCCATATTTTGCCCTCTTTGGCACGCTGGTCCGATATAACTATAAAATAAAATAATAAAATCTTTTTGACTTACACAATGACCCCCAAATTCACACAATGTGAATTTAGTAAGTAAACAAAAATATATCTTCAAGTATCAAAATGTTAAGGTTTGACTCAACTGAAACCAGATGAAACCTACAATCAGTGGTATGTAAACAATGTTCGACTTGGGCTCTAAACCTAGGTTTATCGATAAATGAAGCGTTGGTACTAATATAAAGTGAGTTATTACAATTTGTACAATGCTACATACCCGTCATAGACGCTGTACGAGCGTAAAAATCCTCCAAATTCGACAAAATGTGTCCAGCTTGATGTTCCGCTAAACATTGTATTAAAACTCGATAAATAACTTCACTAGCTTGACTACGAATATCTTTCTTCATTTTCCTATCAAATCAAATCAAATCAAATCAAAATCATTTATTGCAAAGAATGTGGTCACAATAAGCTGGTTTACAATAATCAGTGAAAATCATTGAGACATAATGAAAGTACAGCACATTCTGTCAAATTTAGACATGCAACATTACAAATTAAAATATTAGTTAAATTACATTCATTACACACTTATATTTATTAAGGTTTACAAGAAACACACAGTACTATACTTATAATTATGATGAGTCATGTTTTCCATTTATAAATTCTTGGACGGTGTAGAAACATTTACTACATAGCCATTTTTTTACTTCCCTGACAAACATGTTCCATCTCATTGTCTTAAATCTAGCAGGTAACTTATTGAACATGCAAGTTAGCATATAGTGACAATTTTTACCATGCAATGCAGTCTTACCGGCCGGCAGCACCAGGTTATTTGGGTACCTAGTGTTGAAACTCAAAAATTGACCTTTTTTTGTAAATAAGTCTTTATGTTTTAAAACAAAGCAAACACCTTCATATATGTATAAGCTAGGAAGTGATAGTAGGCCATATTTAATAAATAAGGGTTTACATGAGTCGGTCGGTTTTGCATTTGCAATTGCTCTTATACATCGCTTTTGGAGTATGAATGTTCTATTTATATTGGTACCGTTTCCCCATAGTATAAGACAGTATCGTAATATTGATGTAATGTAACCATGATATGCCATAAGGGCTGTGTTTACATCAGATTCCCTTTGCAGCTTATATAACGCATATATGAATCTGTTGAGTTTCGCACATACATAGTCATTATGAGATACCCAACTACAATGTTCGTCCAGTACAATTCCTAGGAACTTAGTGTTCGAGACTCTTTCAATTTCAATGTTATTGCATTCAACTTTGAGATCTAAGGGCTGCATTTTCCGATTTCGGAAGATCATATATTTGGTTTTCTTTTCATTCACACATAAATTATTATTTTTAAGCCATTGATAAATTTGATTAATAGTATTATTTATTTCATTTTGGAAGTGGTCAATGTCTGTATATTTATTAGATTTAGGAATTATAATAGAAATGTCATCAGCAAAAAGTATGCTTTTATAATTTATAATACGTGGCAAGTCATTAATATAGATAATAAACAAAAGTGGACCCATAATGCTCCCTTGTGGTACTCCAAATTTATTATGTCTTAGTGTTGATTTATGCGATATTAATTCAGAATCATCGTTCAAGTTACTCAATTGAACATACTGAGATCTATTACTCAGATAACTTTTAATCCAGTCATTACATAGACCACGTAGCCCGTAACTTTCGCATTTCTGAAGTAGTAAATCATGATCCACATAGTCGAAGGCCTTTGTCATATCAAAATATACTACACAAGCTTGATTCCCTTTGTCGATGGATTCAATAACATCTTTTACCAGCTGAAAACCAGCTAGACTCGTTGATTTACCTTTTTGGAACCCATTTTGTTCTTTAGCAATAATATCTTTATTCATAATAAATTTGTATATACGATTATACATTGCTCTTTCAAATATTTTTGAGAAAATCGACAGTAGTGCCACTGGTCTATAATTATTAACATTTTTACGACATTCTTTTTTATGTATTGGTTTAATATTGGATATTTTTAGCTTATCAGGAAATTTTCCTTGTTCGAATGACATGTTAACTAGATGACAAATTATAGGTGCTAGAATATGCGTGCATGATTTTATAACTTTGGTGTTGAATTCATCGTATCCGACTGCATTTGTATTTTTTAATGACCTAATTATGTTTCCAATTTCATCGTTGCTACATGGTTGTATGAATATTGTACTTGTATTTGTATTACCTAGTGCAATGAGGGTTTTTTTTGGAACATCTTGCCTAGTTTTAATTTGTAATCTTGAGAGTAATTAATTATAAAATCTAGTTCTTTTGTAGCCCATTGTACGGGGACAAATATACAGCTACCACCTCGTTTTTGATGGGAGCGTGAATAGGAAGCTACCAGTTTAAATCCATTCAAGTTACAGTTTGCCTCCGAACCTAATTTTAAGAAAGTTTCAGTCAGACACCTAATTGCAACCAAGCGTAAATTATTGCTTTTATCTAGATTATCCTTATAATTAATAAGAAAATTCAAAAAACAGCCAACCGCCTATTGACATAAACAATTGTTATGACTTTTATGTTTCTTTTCTAATGGTGCCAGGCTCCTGAAAATTTTAGTTCCTCAAACATTAATTTCAGGACTTTATAGTTTCACTGTAGGTACATAAATATTCGTTTTTTTTGCAACAGGTTTGATCTTCAGTTATCTTTTTTGACGTCCTTGTATAAAATTTGCTTCTGAGGAAAACATATTGGTTGATGCCCAATCAGTCACATTCTTCTTTTACATGTACAGATTACCTAATATAAGAGTAACACATATATCATAGCCAATTGAATAAATAAACAAGAACTTTTAGATGTATTGTACATATAACATAAACATTATATCTCATAGGTATGTCGTACCAATGCACTAGTTTCCGAGGTAGGCAAAAATGCCTTTTCTCTACGAAATCGTTTTACTATACATCAAATTCAAACAAAATCATCCACTCTATCATAATAACCTAAATGATTCACTGATTTACAAGCTTAATCTACCTATAATATTGGTCAATTTTATCTAAATTATTCTCATAATTCTTTATTTTATGAACATTAAATGATTATTAATTTGTATTTTATTTATGTCTTAATATATGCGTGGTTTTATTGATGTTTTCCGGGCTCTGTCCGTGCAATGTATAACAGTAGCTACTATCTGTAAGCACATCAATCATTTCAAGCCACTCCGGAGGCACTCCAAATTTACTTGACAGTTACATATTGTTACGCAACTACAATTTAATACATTTATTAAATGTAATGTTTATAAGCATTTCGTTTTAAAATAGAACCAGAAGCATTTGTAAAAATGTTATCTCAATTCATGCTGATGATTTCGGAACGGTACGTTGAGCTAACACAATACCAGCTGGGTAGTGTGTCAAACCACGAATCAATATTAATTTGCATCGTCAATAATAAGCAGTTTGTCCTCTGGCTAAGAGTTTAATAAGATTTAGTGAACAAGTGTCAAAGTTTACCAAACGGTTTCTCCTGTGTCCAATTACAGTTAGCACTATCCTTCTCTCGATTCGCTTATTAATTTAGCAAGGTCGATGCCTCTTCAACCATAACTTCTTTAAATACTTGCGATTAGTGCCACTAACGACCCATAAATTATCAAGCCAATTTTTATTTTATCTCCCATTAATATGATCTGTGTAACTGTACTATTTGTGAGTTGATGCAACACAATAATTCACACAATGACTGTGAACGAAATACCTCCATTTTTAATTAGCCATCTCTCGGTGGGTCTGCAGGAATTTTTCCGAATTTTATTAATTAGTTGGTTCCATAAAAACAATTTTATATTTCCTCCATTAAAAGTTTCATTGGTCGGTCCCGTTAGAACCTTAAGCAGCGTCATTGTATCTTAAGGTAGGCTTTTAAGGGGTATAGCTCTAAGTAGTTGTGCTACAATGTTCTGGAGTGCAGTAGTCATAATAAATGTGCAAGATAACAGACGGTCAGAGGGCCTCTTTATTTAGGGGCCCTCTTGTTGTTTGTCTCGGTGGCTTTATGTGCCAGATAAACCCGATGACCGCTACATATCAATTTAGTTCGTGTTGCAAACTTGCGTCGTACTTTTCACTTCATTCTTCAACGTACAGTAAAACCACGTATCATGGATGCATATGTACATTATGTACAACGAGAGCACAATAATTCGACGACCGAATGGCGTAGTGGTTAGTGACCTGACGACCGAATGGCGTAGTGGTTAGTGACCCTGACTACTGAGCCGAAGGTCCCGGGTTCGATTCCCGGCTGGGGCAGATATTTGTTTAAAGACAGATATTTGTACTCGGGTCTTGGGTGTTGATATTTATATTTAGTATCTATCTATCTATGTATTTGTGTAGATATATCAGCTGTCCGACACCCATAACACAGGTTCTGCCTAGCTTGGGGTCGGATGGCCGTGTGTGAGATGTCCCCACATATTTATTTATATTTATTTATTTATTTAATAATATAAAAGCTGTGAAATTATATATATACATGTTTGATTACGATACATGTTTGTAAAAACGTTTGGTAGTTACATTGTTTGCCGTGCTAAAGATGCTGTAAACTACGGTGCGTAGGCTATAGGGAAACCCAGGATTTGTAAACAAATAAAAACGTATATTTTCGGAGCTAGGCTATTTACAACACAAAACAAACCAAAAAGCAACTCTTGACAGTCAAAAAAAATAAAGAAGAATATATACAAAAGGAGGTCGTAATTATTATGAGATCCTGTCGGTAACATTCTCCACCCCAGTGCTGCTAGCAGCACTCCACTTCCATGGGGATTCGGGCGACGTGTGCTGCCGATCTTGTGAATACTCCGGACTTCGTACTTATTTTAACCATTCTGGTCCGGCCATCCCTCCCCGGGCATACCTCGTTGACCAGGCCCTTTACCCAGAGGTTTCTTGGCCCATCCGGGTCTACAACGTACACAAGGTCTCCCACTTGCAAGGGTCTCGCTTCTTTGGCCCACTTCTTTCTGGGTATCATTTCTGGCAGCACTTCCCTGACCCACCTTTTCCAGAACATGTCTGTTAATCGCTGTGCGATTCGCCACTGCTTCCTTAGGTGCAGGTCCGAGTCATCAAAAACTCCCATCTGTGGCAAATTCGATGATGAACCAATGAGGAAATGATTTGGAGTCAGGGCTTCTATACTTCCGGCTTCCACTGAGACATGTGTTAGCGGGCGGCTGTTCACTATGTTCTCAACCTCAGCTAACAGGGTTGACAATGTCTCGTCTCTCGGTGCACGTTCTTTGAGCACGACCTTCAGTGAAGTCTTTACTGATCGGATCAGCCGCTCCCAGGCTCCACCCCAATGAGGACTGACGGGTGGTATAAATGTCCATTTAGTACCGTGGTTCATGGCTTCATCTGTAAGAGCTCGTTGGTCTAACTCAGCTATTGCCTTCTTCATCTCAACGTCAGCTCCTCTCATGTTCGTGCCGTTATCAGAGAACAGCTGGGTTGCCCATCCTCGCCGCGAAGCCTTCCGACGGATTGCCATGATGAGGGAATCGGAAGTAAGTGAGGGCACTGTCTCAATGTGTATCGCCCTTGTAGTGAGACAAGTGAAGAGAACTCCATATCGCTTTTCACGGCGCCTTCCGACTGTCACTTCCAATGGGCCAAATAAATCTAGGCCGCAGAAGGAGAATGGGCGCTGATGATGAGCCATTCTGGCAGCAGGTAAGTCACCAATTCTAGGTATTTCCGGTTGACATTTTCTTAATTTGCACAACATACATTTTGATACGACATTTTTAACTGTTGGTCGCAATCTAGTAATCCAGTACCTTTGTTTCAGCTCATTGACTACCGTCTCTTGGTTTCCATGCGCGGCAGCTACGTGGTAATGCCTGACAATCAATCGTGCGATGTAATTTCGTCCGTCTAGTATCGCAGGTCTTTTTGTTTCAGGTGCCACATCTGGAGCAGCGTCGATCCGGCCACCAGCGCGCAGGACTCCGTGTTCATCCAGGTACGGCGATAATGTTAGCAGTTTACTACAGGTAGGTAAAGCTTTAGAATTTTCCAGTAGACTTATTTCTGATCCAAAAGACTGCAATTGTGACTGCCTTAACAGTAATCGCTCAGCTCTATCCAGTCTGCAGTCATTAGGATTGTAAGTATATTTTCTATCTTTGAATTTCTTTTGCAGAGCCATTATTCCTTTGTCTAAAAATGTCAGGACCCGGTAGGTAGACTTTAGGAGGCGGAGCCACGAAGAAAATCCGGTAGCGTCGGGTACAGGTAATATTGTCTGTTCAGTTTGTACGACCGTGACACATTCTAATCGCTGATTATTTATTTCAGGATCAATGACATCTTGCGGCCAATCAGCTTCATTACCTTTTAAGAAAGTAGGTCCATTCAACCACTCTTGCTGTAGCACTTTGCAATCATAGCTTTCTCTGGTAGCCACATCTGCGACATTCATCTTAGTAGGTATGTATCGCCATTCATTTATTTGCGTCAGTTCATCAATCTCACCCAGTCTGTTTGCCACGTACGTTTTGTAATTGCGTGCGTCATTTCTTATCCAGTGTAGCACTGTAGTCGAGTCGCTCCAGAAGAATCTTTGCTTTGCTGTTATATCGTGTTCTTTTTCTACCGTGGCAGCGAGTCGTGAAGCCAGCACTGCGGCCTGTAGTTCTAAGCGTGGCACCGTTGTCGTTTTATTTCCAGCCACTCGACTTTTACTTGCTATAAAGGCTATTTGCGCTCCTTGACTATCGTCTGTCCAGCGCCAGTAAGCTACAGCGCAAAACGCTTTCGTTGAAGCATCACAAAACATATGCAACTGGAGGTTCTTATAGTGGTTAGCAGTATCAAATGATCTTCTTTCATTATCTCTCAGAGGCTTGCGTAGTGGCGTGGCATCCTGTGAGGCGCTGCCTGCGTGCGAGGAGGGCGGTTGATTACCCATATCACTCTCTGTCTCGCTTACACTTGAGTCTCTTGACGTTGCAGCTGGATAGTGCCTCGGTATGCGTAGGTTACCCAATGTAGGTATTAGACCAATCCACTTTTGCCATCTAGAGTAGATTCCGTCTGGTACTTGATCATCCCAGTTAATATTGTTTAATCGCCACGTTTCTTGTAATATTATTTTTCCATTAATCGTGAAAGGCGAGAGAAATCCATGAACATCGAATATGGACATCACAACTCTTAACATTTCTCGTTTAGTCGGTCTTTGTTTTCCGTTGATTATGTTTTCAGGTATTTTTTTGAATGAGATATCGAATCCAAGAGTGTCATCTTTTGTATACCATATCAATCCAAGCGTTCGTTCACCGTCATATTGCTGCCCCATTTTGAACTTTACAGCTGTTTCACACAGGGCCTCTTTTGGCACGCTACTCAGTACGCGCTCGCTATTGCTGTTCCAGTTGCGTATTTCAAAGCTACCTTGTGAGTGTATGTAGGTGACTTGTTTGATAAGCGTGATTGCAGTAGCCTCGTCCGGCACGCTGTGGATGTAGTCGTCCATGTAGTGTTGGTAGCACACGGCAGCGGCGGCGGCTGGCATGCTGGATTCGAAGCGCCGAGCATTCTTGTTCTTTATGAATTGTGCAATGAATGGGGAACAATTGGCACCAAATATAAGCGATGACATGACATAAGTCTTCACGGGATTTTCATTATCTGCGCTCAGCTTTTGTGATAAGTTTTTTGCTTTACCGTCAGGGATGTCTCTAAAAACAAAGCGCAAGGCATCTCTATCTTCTTCTTGAATCTTTACTCTCAAAAACATATCTTTGATGTCACCTGTTACGGCTATTTTATTCTCTCTGAACCGCAACAGTATACCAAACAGTGACATGAGCAGATCCGGTCCTTTCAGCAAGTAATCATTCAGCGACGACCCTGACGACTGTGCTGCAGCATCGAACACCAGTCGTAGTTTCTTTTTGTTCGGGTTGTCGACGCCAAAATGTGGCAAGTACGATGTTCTAGGTCCGACTTTACATTCTTTAAGCTCTTCGGCAAAATCGTTCGACAACAAATGCTGAATGCGTTCCTTGTATCTGGCGGCATATTCTTCATTAAGATTCATTTTCTTCTCTACCCCTTTTAGTCTTGCTATAGCATTTGGGTAGGAGTCAGGCATTACACTTTCTTTATCCTTCCAGGGTAAGCCGACATGCCATTGGCCGTTCACAAGCCTGGACGTCTGTTCTAGGTGCTCCCAGGCTCACTCGTCTTGCTTGTTCTGCCGAGGCTTGGAGGCAGCAGACACACCCATCGACTCTATCTCAAAGGAGCGGCGTACGAATTCGTGAAGGTTCTCATTGCGTGTATCTGATGCATCAACATCGGTTATGAAGAGCGTGGCGTGCGAGGCGGGCGGCGGCGCGGGCGGGGAGCGTGCGGCCACGACGAGGCCGTGCACGGCCCAGCCCAGCGGCGTGCGCGTGGCGCAGGGCTCCCGCTGGCTGCCGCTCCTCACTTCCAGTGGAAGCAGTAGGTGGAAATTGTCTTGGCCTATCAGTACTTCCGGTTTTTTATCACTAGTACACAGTTCACCTTTCAGTTCACTTAAGTACTTATAGTTCTCACAGTTTACTACGCTCAAGTTCTGTTCGGGTAAGTTTAGTTCTTTAACACTTCGCGCACTAACTTTGAAAACTTTTCCGTGTTTATTCGATAGTTCAAAGTCTAGTATCTCCGTATCACACACTAGGTCGGTGTTGTCCCAGGCCCCGCGCACCCGCAGCGCGTGCGGGCGGCCGCGCAGCCCGGCGCGCTCCGCCAGCGCGGCGCTGACGAGCGACACCGTGGAGCCGTCGTCCAGCAGCGCGGTGGCATTGATCACACCGTTCGGTCCGTGAATGTTTATGTTTACAACTTTTAGCAACACTGAACACCTATTAGAGTTTATGTGCGTTACAGTTTCAGGGCTTTCACTTTCAGTGTCTGCATTTTCAGTCTGTGTAACTTGCACAGCGACGACATCGTTCTGGCGCGGACTAGGCACGTAGTGTAATAGACGGTGGTGGGCTTCACCGCAAGAGTCGACGTCACAAGCGGCGGCGGGACACGTCTGTCGGTCGTGCTGCGCTGTCAAACACTTAAAGCAAAGTCCAATACGTTTCACAAATGCCCAGCGGTATTTTCTTAAAGATCGTTTAAACTTTTTGCAATCTGTCAGTATGTGTTTGGACACGCGACAAAATTGGCACTTTTCATCTAGTCTGTCTTTATACTGTGCACTTTGTACCAAAACAGTTTGTGGTTGGTTGAAGTTACTGTTCTCTTTATGTATACGTTTGGTATCACGAACGTTCATCAAACTGGCACCACATGTAGAAATTTTGACTGCTTCTTCGTTTAAAAAGTCTGATATTATGTCCAATCGTGATTTGCATCCCTTTGTGATGAGCGGGTAACTGTAGTCAGCCCATTTCGACACTAGTACTGTAGGCAACTTGGAGAGCACTATGTTGACTACGCTGACTCCCTCCAGGTACTCATCGCGACGCAGCGCGCGCACGGCGGCCACGTAGTTCTTCACTTTTATGGAAAATGGTACAATATCTTTCTGGTATTCCGGTGAAACTGAGTTTAATTTTTTGATCTCCGTCATGATTTTTGATAAGATCACGTCTGCGTTTCCAAACTGTAGTTCAAGCGTGGCCATCACGTCGCGCGGCGCGGCGGCGGTCATGAGCAGGGCGGCCACGGTCTCTCGCGCGGGGCCACGTAAACATCTCCTTAGTCGCCAGACGTTCTCTCTGTCACTGAAATTGCACAGTGAAGTGGATTCTTCGTAAGCTTGTTTGAATGCTAGCCATTCCGTTGGATCACCATAGAACGGTGGCAGCTCTTTCGGTGTGCTAATCCGACTCAATAGGTTGTTGTTGGTGTTGTTGTTGCTTGCAACCGTGGTTGTTATTAGTTCCTTCATGGCAGCGACAAGTTGCATGATAGCCCCATCCGTGCCGGCTTCACCCGGCGGCGGAGCGGCGGCGGCGAGCTGCTGAACCGGGCCAACAGTGCCGATCTCCATCGGCGGCAGCATGGGTCCCGCGGTACCTTCAGTGCAGGCCCCGTACTTTCCCAGTTCTTGCTCGTTGTGCTCGAGCCACCTCTCTACGTACTGGCTATCACTAGTGTGCTCACTCTGTGCTGATCGTGAACTGCGGCTGCGTTTGCGTTTCAGTGAGGCTAGCTCTCTGTCTAAGAGTTCCAATCGTATCCTGGCCTTTTCCCTTGCTATTTCGTCTTCTCGCCGTGATATGGCTGTAGATGAGGATTTTTTCGACATTCTTGACGTCGTTAATTTTCCTTCATTTTCTGACGGCAGTTTATTAACCTTTAGCTTGTGAGTAAGGCCACTGGTAGAAGGTATTTCCACTGTACCGACCAGAGTATGTGGTGTAGAGTCGGCATCAGCGTCCTCCATCTCTCTTCGGACTGTGCTACGCGTTTTAACCATTCCCCGGCGGGGCGCACTGATTTTTCTCGAAGGACCACTTGTAAACTACGGTGCGTAGGCTATAGGGAAACCCAGGATTTGTGAACAAATAAAATCGTGTATTTTCGGAGCTAGGCTATTTACAACACAAAACAAACCAAAAAGCAACTCTTGACAGTCAAAAAAATAAAGAAGAATATATACAAAAGGAGGCCGTAATTATTATGAGATCCTGTCGGTAACATTCTCCACCCCAGTGCTGCTAGCAGCACTCCATTTCCATGGGGGTTCAGGTTACCGAGTTGGTATGAGATCCTGTCGGTAACAGATGCTTTTCTAAATTTGAAAATTTCTCTTAAACCTGTAGTATTTAGAATAACAGGTAATGTTGATAACATTTAATTTGTACCTAAGATCGGTACAGGTGCGGATTTTTATGTGTATTGGTAGGATGTATGTGTTGAAAACATGAATCATGCTCGTTAATCGATATTCGACTCCAACTTAATTGGAAGGCGAGGTATGTACCTGGTTACTTTAATTAGTTAATATTATCCACAACAGCAACAAAAAACAAAGACGTTGATACGCTTTGATGCCTTACTGTTTAATTACAATGAATCTCTTAATACAGACATAATATTAACAGTGGATACTTTTTATGACAATGAACGACTCTGGCATACAAAACTCGTTTTATTCACACGTTAAGGTATACCCACAATGTCGCAGAATCTAGGCAAAACATCAATAAGAAACAATTATCTGTCAGAGTGACACTAATGAATGTAATGGAAGATCCGTCGACGTATCAGCAATGCACGCTACCGCCGCGCCGCCGCCGCCGCCGCCGCCGCCGCCGCCGCCGCCGCCGGTCGGAATTATGTAAGGTGAAAAAATCCAATGAGACGGCGTAACGGAACAACCCCACCCGGCATTGTTCAGCCATAAGTACTGTTACCCCATCCAACTGATAAAATGCCTGTTTTGTTAATTACCTCATCAGACTGCACTAATTATTTTTTTAAATTTACACTCAGCCATTTGCTTACTCGTGTAATCTATTTTTAATAACCTTCACAAATAACATAGCGCCCACTTTAGATGCACAGATAGAGATAACTTAATAATTATTTTCTCACACCGAACGATGACCCCTTAATGGCTGATTTAAATTAAAGCAAAAAAAGCGTTTTCATCGAATATGCAAATTAAAATACATTTTTAATTACACAGAATTCGTAGCTCAAAACATCCACCGGTTATGAAATGGATCTATTATTATTAATTAATCCTTATATCTGTAGCTGTACAAGCGGACAGTGGCTGTACAAACAATCTCGACGATTTTAGCAATTTGCATACATTAAAGACGAGTCCGCTGCCTTAAATGGCCGGGGTTCTATTAAAGCGAAAATAAAGATTAAACTTTTAAAACGTTTGCGCTATCGTCTCGTGAAAATAACTGCCACTTTCCCCGATCAAAAAATGCCGGAGGAGAAACGATTCTCTAACTACAGACAGTATTCAAATAAGAAAAAGAAGCTTTATGCATAGGTTTCTACTATTACCAATAGCAATTTGAATTTTATATTTCGATAATAACGTTAAAGTTTCATATTAGATTGAATAAGCTTTCAGGCTTGGCATACTTAACAGTATATACTTACATATACTCGTATGTATATTATTTTTAGTTATACCTACGATCGTCATCGTCGTAGTTCCACGTCAACGTAACACTCTATTTTCAACGACACGCTTTTCGGGGAATGTGTCAGTATTACAATTTTACACGCCACTGATAGGCGTGATAGCAGAGAATTTACTACCTGCAGTTATGTGCCAGACTAAATTGTTATGCTCACCGATTCCCCCACTGTGCTAAACTAACTTATAGAAATCCCGCACAGCATACTCTGTCCTTTATCCGTTACGAATAAATAAAAACATTCCTCTAAAGACATGTGTACAATTCATTACACAAACGGGCAATATGTATCACGGGCCTAAGTAGCGCGCAGGTGCGACGGTGGCGCCCCATAAACAGCGGCGGGTGGCGATATGTGACAACTTTCAGCTGCACTATTTCTAAGTTTGTTTTTTTAATTATTTACAGTAAAATGACTTCAAATACCATTTGAAGTCATGTTGATGTGATAGTAACGTAGATTTGCTGCCCAGATATAGGCTTGTGGTTTGGCTCCTCTAATCGGGTTATATTTTAATCGAGGTGCAAGAAAGGAAGCCTCTTCTAGGTATGTATATACCGCAGTTTTCTTGAGAAGTTAGCGCTCCTACTCAATCACTAATATGAATTCTAACTGGCTTGTCATTTTTCACTTTAATCCTGCACCAATGATTATCACCGACACGGTGAAATGATCAGATGCAGAATCCAAAGTTTCCAAAATATTTACTAAGTTAAGTGAGATAAAATTGCCGCAACAATATTAGATAAGTATTTTTAATAAGTAGTTGACTTTTTATAAAAAATCGCAATTTCGAATTAACGCAGGTAAGAGCTAAATAAAAGTAAAATTACGTACTAGCACGCAGATAAATAAACTGTATGTTGGCGCCATGTAATAATATTATACATTTGTGAAAGATGCAGAGCAGTTTGCATTGATATTGCATAAATTTGTCGCATGAGAGACGAGAAATAAACGAGATTAAGTGATAAACAGTCGCATACATATACCTTGTCAGTTGATTTGTTACACAGTCGTATACGAGTTTGAAGAAGATACGCGGAGATAAACGTATTAACTTATTTGATTAGGGTGTACACCTTTTTATTTATAGTTAAAATACAACGTTTAAATAAAGGGAGAGGTTTTTTAACTACTGTCAGTGCTGGAATGAGCTCATATATTTTACCTTTGTTACGGTACACAATTCCTATTATATCATTAAAACAAACGTACGAAAAGTCTTCAAACAAAAAAATATAAAACGTCCCGTAAAACGGCCGATAAAATACCAGAATAACTATAAACAACAATTTACAGCTTACAACAAAATTGCCGTTTTCTGTTAATTCCTCGCGAGGTATTCGATAACGAGGGACAAAAATATGAAACGTAAATTGGACGGTTTATTCCTGTCCTACTCTGGAGGGCTACTCTAGCTTACAACGAACGAACTATAGTTGTCAAGCCATCAGCACGTTTAATGCAACGAGTTAGTGTCATGGTTAGCACAGCAGGGCTTATGAAACTTAGTTTTTCGTAACCTAGAGTAACCCCAGTGCGCCGGGACGCGATTAAGCGCGTGCGCACAGATAAAAGATATTGTGATGCAGAATCGGCGCAGGCAAAGTAACAAGTTGTGTATCTCGGCGACCGCCGCCGGAATCGCTAATGACCGAACGCAATTCAAATCAACTGATTTATAAGGAGTGAGTTATTTTGCCGCCCCGTACGTGCGATATTTATTTATTCAAACATGCGCTCAGATATTCAAAGTACGGAGATAATTGTCCTGAATGCCTGATACGCACGCGCGCCCGCGGCCCGGTTTATTAGAGCCGGCCGGGGTTGTTTATTATTTCACATTTATTTGGACGTTTTGAACGCAGGCATTCGTGTCACTTGTGCGGACTGGAGATATAGATCTATGTAGACCTTAGCATATCTGTACACTTGTACAGTTTTCGTAGCCTCTTTAATTTTATACTCTCTATATAGCTATTGACTGCGAGCTTTTCCAGTGGATATAAGCTTGTGTGTATAAGAAAATCATACCACAGTCACGTGAAACGAGGAACAGACCGTATACTGAAGTTAACTACATATCTCCAACACTATAAATAAAATCTGAAAGGTTAGTAGGAGTGGGATGTTCGCGTAAATTAGCTCGTTAGAGTCTAACCGGATGGTCTCCGTAACCTTTGCAATTAGTTTGCGGTGCTACCGCAATGACCCCCCTTGCCATTGGCATCACCCCCCATTGACATTAGTGTTGCCCAAATTCAGTCTTGGTCTTGCAGTCTTGGTCTTGTTCTTGCGTTTTTGCAAGACCAAGACCAAGAACAAGACCGCGTATTTTTAGCAAGACCAAGACCAAGACTGACCGTGCAAGACTTGAGCAAGAACAAGACATAGCCTGCAAGACTCTTGCGTCTTGCAGAGCGCTATTTCACTGAGTAGTTAGGTGTAACAGTTCGGTGTATAGGTAAGTACGCTTAGGAATTCTATGAGATGCAAAAAACTGTATCAAAGAAAATGAAAAACTGGACCTATGCGCATTACGACTAATACCATAAACATAGCGAATAAAAAAATATCTATTAAAATCAAAAAGTAAACTTTAATAAATAGTAATAGACTAATAGGTAATTGCAAGACTTGCAAGACTCTTGCTGCAAGACCAAGACCAAGACCAAGACTGGGAGCGCAAGACCAAGACCAAGACCAGGTGTATTGGCGCAAGACCAAGACCAAGACCAAGACCAGGTGTATTGGCGCAAGACCAAGACCAAGACTGGCTAAGTCTCGTCTTGTTCTTGCATTTGGGCAACACTAATTGACATCATTGCAGTCCCGAACAGCTACTTTAACTGCTTACGAACCTGCATGGTAAAGATTTCAATCGTGAAACTGGTAGATAGATTACCTACACCACCATTGCCTAGTGTTAATATATTCCCTCAGTAAAATGAGGTATTTTCTACATAATAATTATGTTGCTTACTTTGCACTAACTTAGTATTATGAACATTGTACTTCCTAATATGCTACAGGTAAAATATTTTAAGATCCATCGTTTATCTCCGAACCCGCATAATGACATCCAATCCAATCCGATCCACTTACTCCTAATTGCATATCCTGTAACAAAAACGTTTTTAATCGTCAATTAAAACAAGTGCGCGCACTTTGTTCACGTACCGTTACGCACCTTCGGCAGTACAGCGTAATAAATAAATTCATTGAACCATCTACACTGGCTAAATGCAATTTTCATCGCAATTCGGTAGCCAGTAAGACCGGTATCACAGTGGTCGGCGGCGCAGTGGCGACGCTCGGCTATAACTCACGGGCCCGCGTAGCGCACGCTTGTGTTCACAAATCACAGTGCATGCTCGTCGGCATTTGCAGTCGCGCGGCCAGAGATTACCATTAAATATAAACTTACTAGACACTGCCCGCGACTCCCGCGAGCCACGATTCGTCTTTAAAAGTATCCCATGGCAATTCCGGGATAAAAAGCGGGATAACCAAAACCCTATAGAAATGTGTAGGTACAACAAATATCTGCCCGATCCAAATTCAAATCGATATTTATATTTGCAAGACTTGATAAACGAGATTACTACAAGTGCACCGAACTGTGCGTCTGAATTCCAGACTCCACCGAAAATCGAACTGTCCAATCTGATTACTAACAAAAATAAGATATCGATGAAATTCCATACGCGCGTTACTTCATACAGAGCACCCTAAATGGAAACCGATACTTCAGTCGGCCATTTTCGATACAATATTAATATAACTCATTTGATGTTTTAACGAGAAATGGCGGCCATCATTCTTGTAGCTCCAGTTGCTTTTAATACTTAATTTAAGTCCGTACATGAATATTTACGGTGCACTCGATGCGCGGAAATGTTCTCCCGTGAAGTTACTGTGTTTATCTACCCGCGGTTCATAATTAACTTTCCCTGAGGAACTTAATGTACAGGGTGGCCATTTACATCGATCGGTATGGAGATGCCTGAAAATAGTCGGTTCTTAGGAACTACATAATTTAGATATGTAATGAAAAAATCTATTTTACAATAACTCGTAGTATAGTTAGTATTCAAGTTATACTTAGTACGTTAAATATCCATATAATTTTAAAAAATAATTTCAGAGGTGTCAGCCGAATTTTATTCCATAGAAAAACTTTACCAAGACATTGTGCAACAAGCTCTTTGCAAATTCAAACAGCTCAAAAATCAAACATGAACCTTTTTATATTAGTAACATGGTCCATATATTATACATAATCTGTTATAGTTGCAGACTTTTCTATGCTAACTGAAAACTGGACCATCCTGTATAATATTTCTGTTCTTTTAAGGGCTACGTAGCTAATATGGTTTACAGTTGTAACTTCCCATAACATCTGCTAATACCCAAGTAATTTTTTGGAGAATATTTCTTTATGCTAATTGTGAAAGAGACTTCCTAGTCTATTTTAACTTACCAATTTTAATGTAAAATTTCTCTAATGCCTATCTAGTAATAGTAAGTAAGAAAATCTAACTCTAAGAATACTCTCAAAAACCAACCGTAAAAAAACAATCCTCATCTATAGTTTGTAGTGTTACGGATTTACCTCCATTCCGAGCCAAATCATCAAACTTATAAACACTTATTTTTGTGTCCGTGCTTAATAAAAAGACAAATAGTAGGTCATCGATACTTCATTCGAGATGTCGATAGTAACTAAAGTAAAGACGATCCTTAGTTCGGCCGGTCTCGTGACGAGATCGCTCGGATGCTCCCGTCCTCTTAATTAGTCGTTACTATAAATTTAGTAATCGCAGATAAGGTACCGTTGCTCTTTCACTGGGAGAACAGTGTGTTGGACACAGTGTGCTATCTTAGTTGTAGCAGTAATATTGGATATCTTAATGTACCATTTTACATACTGTGAAAACCTAGGATATAGGCCTACAGTCAAACTGTTGTTACGTGCAGTATTGTACTTGTACCGTAGCTGATGGTCTTAACGCTTAAAGTGTCATCCAGGTGCAAAGTTACTAATGTTTGCTTCATGTTCTCCTAGATTATTATCCTTGTTCAAGACGAACTTACAATGGTAGCCGGTAGTAGCTGGATGAGGAAGGCCAAGGACACAGTGTTGAAGCACATGTGCAGCATTGGACCGTTACGAGCTGATGATGATAATTTGATTAGTAGGACTATCTACTATGAAGATTCTAAAATTATGTTATATGTCAATTTATAAATAACAATTTCATTCAGGAAGTATACCACAACAAGAATTTGAACACAACTCAGCTATGCGGCTGGACTAGGAGTGCATAGCTCCGCGCAGTTGTTGCATGCGAAGTATTTGGTCCACAAAGTACGTAGATGGACTCCTGCGTGTAACACATCCACTCTGCTGGAAGCCGCTAATGGCGCCCTGTATTACCTCTAATTAATTCGCGGTAACAACGAATTTGGAGAGCCTAGGGACGAGTGCCGTTATTGTGCGCCGGTTGTTCGCCAACACATAAAAAGGTACGGTTATGTTTGCTCCGGGGACGCTAGCCCGTGTTTTATGCGCAAGAATGCACGCCTTAAACCTTGAATTACGAGAGCGCTGCGCTACAACAAAGACTGTCACGGCGAGGCGTATCATGCCAAATTAATTAAATCACGACCCCTATTATGCATACCTCTCGTTAATCGACTCTTAACCTGTTAGGACATAGTGATGCGCGGACACATTTAACAGCTATCTTTTATGTGTGAACAACATTTATGCTTAATAAAAGCACGGCTTTATGCGATTCTTATTATAATTGCTACGGACTATTTTTATTGGCGCTCGGTAGCTAACGTCAGAAATATTTTCCTCTTCCTGTCGTCAGATTATTAATTTACTACAAATTATAGTTGTGATCAACAATTTTCCTTTTAACTACCTGCAATTAAACACTATAAAGTCTAACTCCATGCGTTGAAAAGAGGCCGTCTGGAAGCCCCGTTTTGTAACTAACGAGGTCCGGCGCTTCCACATATCCACACTTCAACATCAGTTACAGGATAAACATGCGGGATCAACAGCCGCCCCGCCCGGAATGATAGTTTACTATCCCGTTTCCGACACCTAAACAGCTTAATTACACGAATAGACGTAAAAATTGCGCAGGCGCCGCTGCATAAGTGCTGTAACATGTTAATGCTAACTAGTGATGGTGTGGCTGGCGGCGGCCCATTCCGTGGCCGATAGCATTATCGTTAGGCGGGCGGAAAAACGCGGCCGCTCCGGCGGCGCCCGTGCCCCCCTTGTTTATGTTACTGCAGCCCCACGTAAATGGAATGAACCGTCTCGCCGGCTCCATAGCCCGATAACGGAGTGTTTTGTCCGTAATTAAGAGCGGCGAAAGGCGCATTATCACAGAGTTATGGAGACACTTCCCCGTGTCGGCGGTGTACCGGGCCGGGCCCGTCATGTTTGGTGCAAACGGGCCCCGCATAAATCCGCCCGTGACGCCAGTTTGACTGAATTATGAAGATATTTGTCCGGTCCGGCGGGCCTCGTCGTCGTTGTTCCGAGCCCGGTTAAGTGGTTGCGATTAGCCTAGATCTGTGTAGCGGCTAACAAGGGGTAATTAAACGTTAGTGGGAACAGTGGCGGTGTCGGGGTCACCATGCGCAGGCCGGGAGCCGGCGCCGCTGCCCGCGGGAGCACCCGGTAATAGCCGTGTTCGACAGCACGGGAGCCGTTCGATAATGCGAACCGAATGTAAGAAGTGATTTTTTAAATCACATCTGGTTTGTGCTATTATGTAGATTTATAAATAAACCAATATTTTTTGTGATTCATTTTTCAAAGGAAGTATGTAAATTAAGTATTTCCTGTAAGGTACAATGTTAATTAAGACGTGTTAAAATGACGTGACTACAACACAGAGTCATACTGTGGCCAGAAACTATGAAGATTATAGTAAAAAACGTAATTCGTAAGTAATTATGACTCTTCAAAACGTGGATTATCTTTTTAAAATAATGTACGTCATAAAATTAAATAGCCTAATGATGCATTGTTTTAAATATAAACCAGATGATGGTTTTTAATGGCGGATACAATAAAAATGCTATACGTAGCGTTGTAGTAAAATGCATTTTAATAAGGTACTTACACAAATGTACCTAAACATATTATTTGACGTTAAGAATCACAATACAAATCAAAGCTTTCCAGTGAAAGTTAACATAGTTAATAAAAAGCACAATTCTTCTTTTTTTCGCTGTTCGTTTTCAAACGTCCATCTCACATTCCTGTGTATTACCGAACGCCTCCAGCAAGGCTGACGCTGGCTGTTTCCATAACATGTAAGTTGGCAAAAGGAAAAATAAATTATTCAAATTATGTCCTCCGCCTCTTTGCTACCTGTAAGGAGGATTGCAGACGTAATAACTACTAACACGTGATAGATACAATGTAAGGGTGTATTCACACAGACGGAGATTACAAAATTATTTTAACGCCCACATTCCATGTTAGACGTAAGTTACTTGGTACAATTAGGCTACAGAACAAATAATCGCTTTGTTTACGTAAGTATTTTCAAGTTATTTGATGTTATAAGGTTGTAAAGTCTAGAAATGCGTATCTACTACATAATATATAAAACTACACATTATACAAGACTAGCTGTTCCCGCGAGCTTCGCTTCGCCTTAAAAAGTTTTCCCGTGGGAATTCCGGGATAAAAAGTAGCCTATGTTCTTTCCCAGGGTCTAGACCGTATGTATACCAAATTTCATTCAAATCCGTTCAGTAGTTTTGGCGTGAAAGAGTAACAGACAGACAGACAGACAGACACAGTTACTTTCGCATTAGTTATTACTATAATATTAGTTAGGATTGGTACAATTCGGAAAGTTATACCAATTTCAGCAACTATCCACAGCTACTTTGTATATAAATTTGCGACAAATGGAGTTAATAGCTATGTAGGAAGCATAAAATAATTTTCTTATCAGGCTACGAGGCTATAAGTAGAATCTATAATGAAAATCGTATTAAAAGTTGACATACTTATATGCAATATCTAAGCACGCAATAATTGCACTGACTAGGCCTTCCTTATAGCCTCTATTCAGGCAATAATAGTCCGCTTCTGGACGTGGGCCTCTCCTAAACTCTTCTATCTTTGGTTTTCCTTATCCTTAGTTTCGCTACAGCGGTTTGGAGGGCGTCCCAGCTATGTTTGCGTGTGCGTGGTCTCAACCCCTGAAAAATATTTTTAAACTCGTATTCACCTCCTTCCAATGGCTGTCTGGCGAAGATTACTATAAGCAATATAGTCATATTTTTGTTTCGGCAAGGTACAAATAAAGGATGTGGTTGTGTCTCTCGATTCGTCCGCAAAGATAGGTTGCTGACTTGCAGCCTATCGGTCCAATTGGATATCCATTCATTCACCACTACATACACACAGGCTCTATTAAATTAGTAGTTTTGATAGATTTTTATGTGCACCTACCTATGTAAATTTAGTGCTAGCAGATTTAAATCTGGAAACTTTACGGGGGATAATTGTCTATTTTATCTGTTTTGGCAATTAAATTATTTTTCTTTTCTTTTGCTGACTGTACTGTCCATTGTTGCAGCACTCGCTGACGGGCCACAGCGGGAAGGTGATGGCGGCCAAGTTCCTCGGCGAGCCCACCAAGGTCATCACCGGCAGCCACGACCGGACCCTCAAGATATGGGACCTGCGGAGTCGGATGTGTAAGCCTATTGCTATTCATATGTTAACCCTTTTTATAAGTCTCTGGACAATATATGGCCATCAAAAATTACGTCTTTTTAAAACGATATAGGTACCTAATTTTGGTTTTTCTTTCTCACGACTGTAATCTTTAAGGGTTTTTCAGAGGTCACTTACCTATATTACTTCTGGGTGTTATTAGTCGCTGCACCTGGCTTACTTCAATTGATTCCTTGTCGTCTTTATGAGATTGTCATTTGTTTAAATATTAGATAAATTATTTTTAGTTTGTAATAGCTCGTATTATCCATAGTGAATGAAACTTTTTTCTGTGTATCTCACTTTGGGCCACCCGGTAGTATGAACTAAAGAGGTCAATAAGGCAGTAAACTTGGATTATTGTCGTGACTGTCACCCGAATAATGCCGATATGTGGGTCAAGTTTTTGTACCGAGGAACGGGATTTTGGATAACGCCACCTTTCTCTCATTTAAACCTTCTAGGGAAGCGTTTATTGCATAGTGTAGTCATTTATTTTTTTATTGTAAAGGATGGAATTTAAGGATTAACTTTCTCTATACATTTCCAGTATAATCTCAAGCTCATAGCTTCAGCGTGAGAGTAACCTAATATTTGAATCCCATAGCTCTTTATAATGTAAAAGTCGATTGTTGAACATAATAGGTACACAGACCTTATTCAACTTAGAATGATCTTGCGAGTGTCTCTAGTCAGCACTAGCAAGTAGCGGGTAGTTGGAAGCCACAACATAATATCCAATACCCTAAAAGAAATATGTATAAACGCAAATCAGCATCTGCCGGGATCTGAACCTCAGACCTTGTATTCAGCGGCCGACGCTACTGACCACTGCACCCGTCTGGCACAATCTCGATCGCTGCTCTCTCCATGCCGCCGTGCATCCGCGCACGTAGGCAATTGAAATTGTGACTATTTTCTAAAAAGATGTATGGGCTCTCATACATAGGGATAATAAATGTTCCACATTACAAGTGAATGTGGCGGGACATAAACTGACAACGAACTGTTGTTCCAATAAGGTTTTCGTTATATCCTTGTAGGGCTAGAATGGCTGAGGCTAATATGAAATTCAGCACGACACACGCAGTTTTAAGGGGAGACATACAGGGCTTTGTACTTGTCTCGTATTGTTGTAAATATGTGTTTGGTTATTTTGACGGTTAACCGTTTTATTTAACAATTTGTTGTTTAGGATATTTTCACATTTTTTAGTACAAGATTTAATAAAATTAGAATTATCGATCAGTAGGTTAAAATCCTGTTGTAAAGACAAAGATGGCTGTAGATGAACCTAAAATCAAAATTGGTTCTACAGTACCAATAATTTTCAACCTTGACGCTTATTCCCTCAGGCACAGAGACGAAGTTTGCGGGCTCGTCGTGCAACGACCTGGTGACGTCAGACGGCGCAGGCTCCACCATCATATCCGGTCACTACGATAAGAGCATCAGGTATACCTGTCACCATCAAGGTGGTTGCTAGAACTTAGTAGAGCCGACAATTGAAGGGCAATCTCCATCCAAGTTTTTTGATGACAAGACGATGACGAAGATGATTATTCCAGAAAATAAAAAACAATATGAAAATAAACGCTGTTACATAAGTAGGTAGGTAGTAGCTCTGACAAATATACAAATATGTCGAGATAACATGGGTCCGTCCGCCTTTTTCACATTGTTTCTTTATCTGTGGACGTTATATTATGTAATACATCAGAAGGGCTAGTACGGCGGGCATTTAAGACGTGACAAGAGTTTTGCATCGCGCTCACTCACATCGCGCAGACTCAAGAGTGAGCGCGACGGAGAACTTTTGTCACGTCTTAATATCGCCCCGTGCTACAGGGTCAGCACTTCATACAGTCTTTGTACTAACTATATTTTGTTTCTACGAATAGATTCATATACTATTATACTTTTCCATGATACTTTTATTGTACATTCGTAATGTTTCAGGTTCTGGGACATCCGCAAGGAGATGTCCGCCAACCAGATAGTGCTGCAGGGGAAAGTCACCTCCCTCGACCTCAGTAGAGGTGAGTCACTTATATATTACTTACTAGCTGTTCCCGCTCGCTTCGCTTCGACTTAAAAAGTTTTCCCGCGGGAATTCCGGGATAAAAAGTATCCTATGTTCTTTCTCAGGGTCTAGATCATATATATATACCAAATTTCATTAAAATCCGTTCAGCAGTTTTGGCGTGAAAGAGTAACAGACAAACACAGTTACTTTCGTATTTATAATATTAGTTAGGATTTGTTTTGCTAATTTAGGGCTTGGAAATAAATTTAAATGAATGATGAAAGTTTAAATGAGAATAGTAAACGGTTTAATCACTTTCAGTTAAGCAATAACTTCACGACAGTATCAGTTGCCTACATTCCCGTACATGAGTTAATATAATCTTACAATTAAATGCCTGTAAGACATGTTTATGTTGAAATTTATTTATTTGTCAGCACTAAAACCGTAAGCGCCGTCTTCGATCACCATTTACTAGCTTTATAATATACGGGCCTACAGTTTTCATCTATGATTTGTATTGCACGATTGACTGTTTATTGATTGAAAACAGTAAAACTCCATTATTGATTGTATTCAAAACACACCGCTAGTGACAGCCGACTATAAATCAACTTAAACCAACTATTAAACCGTAAAAGGTTCCCTCGTTTCGTTTGTATGAAATGTATATTTAAAATGCAATTTTGCTTTCTAATTAATTTCTTCGCTTAGCACGAATGGTATGCGTAGGTCGTGTCTATCCCTTCAATGGAGGTAACGGGCTGTCCGTCACTCACAGAAATTGATACCTTCGGTCATGAGGAGTCGGAAACGGACGGAAACTGATTAGATCCGGCGATGAGCTCGCCACCGGCGGCGGCGGCGGCGGCGCGGGCGCTGCCGTCACGCCTGGCCCACATCGCTCAATGCTATCTGCGCATCTCTTGTCCAATACGCGCCCGTCAAATCGACTAAACGGCTGGACATCACTATGGGGTTACGCTCGTAACCTCCATATCTGACCGGCTGTCGAGACAAATGGCTCACGAGTCCGAATCTGTCCCGTTAACGAAACCAGCCCCACGACAGCCATTTGCTAAAAACATAACCCTCGGCCCGGACTTCCACCGGCTCTTCCCGCATAATTCCGCCATTAATCAAATCATAACGGCGTGCTCTGTTGTTTTTACGAGCATGCCATAATAGACCCTTGAATTATCAATTACGTTGTAGAAAATTAGAAATTGGAAATGGCGGAATTCTTTGAGGCCGGCAACTGGATGGGTTTTTTGTGTTTATATCGCTAAACGAGTTTCGCAATAGTTGTAAAACTAAATTGATTGTATGTAATCATTGGTTTTATTGGCTTTACGCTCTTAATTGATGTTTAGTTAGATTTGACTGTTAATTTTATCGGATGTCTTTGCGAGTCGCGCGATTGCCCGCGGCGTCTTTAGACCCCCCTATTGGTTATTAGACCGACATTCGTAGTGCGAAAAAAATGCCAGCCATCGGTCAAAATATCTGTCTAATTAAATTGGTTTAATAACCACCTTCGCGCGTCGATCAAGCTTTCCAAAGCTGGCTTTGCTCTGCATGTATATTAATTAGTCCGTATAATTTAATTAAAATGTTGATTATATTTTTTTATTTCAGATAGTAACTATTTGTTAGCGTGTGTGAGAGACGACACGATACAACTTATCGACCTCCGGATGAACAACATCGTGCGATCTTTCAGGTAATTAGCGATAGCTTGTATGTTCCGTAACCGAGAAAATTCGTTAGTTTTTCAGGAAGTTCATATGTTTCCTTGTACTTTTAGGATTGTAAATTTTATTTTTAATAAGCTCAGTAATAATTAATTTAGTACTTTTATGTCTTAATTAAAATGCGTATTAACAAAGTAGTCCACGATACAAAATAACACTAAACGGTGGCAATATTGAAGCTAAGTAGTTTATATTAGCAATTAGCTCGAAAGTGTTGATAATAATTTATGGGTAAGTAATCTAGGTTAATAAGTGATGGTGAAATCAAGCCTTATTGGAAGCTACTGGAAAGCTTACATCAAATTCGGTTTTGCATGTAGGTTTATAGCGAAATAATTTGGTCGCTTTGCACCTACTGGTGAATTGATTTCGAGTAGGTGTCTGGTCAATTCTTTACGTATTACTTTTGGGAATCACGTACATAGAACAATATAACTGAACCAATCACCTACACTGACGAGCAATGAAAAAGGTTCAGTGACAATAGCACCAAATTATATACAAGAAAATAGTAAGATACGGCGCATCAGAATATACCAACTAAAAACGTAAATATTTTCATCAAATTCTATAAAATGTTTTTAAAAATTTGAGTAATTTGGTGTCGACATTAAAGTTTTGTAAGTGGAACTTTTTCATTGCTCCTAAGTGTCATTTTATTTTATTTATTAGGTCATCTTACAGTGAGTGTAATATAATATGCCTTGTATATTACTTACGTTTACAGATTAAAACTAATTACACAGGCTAATTAAAAGTAGACACCACATGCATTAGTACAGATAGGTATTGGTACTGATTATATTAGGTATATTAAAACTATATATATTTCATATTTCATGTCATAACTAAAACCCATTTCCACCCCGCAGCCACGAGTCGTTCAAGGTGGGTTGCGACTGGTCGCGCGCCACGTTCGGGCCGGGCGGGCGGCTGCTGGCCGTGGGCGGCGCCGACGGGGCGGTCTTTGTGTGGAACACGCACTCGGGGAAGCTGGAATCCGTGCTGAGGGACCACTCGTGAGTATTGAGTATTGACTGCTGGAAGTATAGGTCTATAAAACTTCCTTCATTGGGAGGAGAACCATGTGATGGGTCGTGATGAAGTGATGATTGACCATTGGACCAAAAACCTCAGACAAGTCATTTATGGGATATCTCACACACGGCCATCCGACCCCAAACTAGACAGAGCCTATGTAATGTAGGTATGTCTTTATACAAATCTCTGCCCTGGCCGGGAATCGAACCCGGGACCTTAGGCATAGCAGTCAGGGTCACTAACCACTACACCATTCGGTCGTCACAATTTGGTGGTGTGATGAAAAACGTTGAGGTCACGGTGTTTTGGCGCTCTTTGGGGCCTATGTCCAACAGTGGACGATTATGGGCTGATTATATGATGATGACTGTATTGTCAATGTATAAGAGTTAGTGTTTTGTTAATGTACATTCGGGTGCACAAATTACCTCCTCATGTGTCGTTTAAGCTGTTCCCTATATATATCCGTTAACGCCAGAAACATAGATATCTGATTGTCAAATCCTTTTACCACGGTGTTACCCCTGTAGTCTCTACTACTCGTCACTATGTACTATTGTTTCACTAATAACAAATCTATGCCAATTAAAGAGTAAATCTATTGGTAGCGTCGTCGTGATTGCAACGTTTAGCACATTATACGTTTCGCTTATAAGGCGTTTACTTTTCTCACAAGGCACTATTCGCTGCCTTATAATCGTAGTGAATTCCTTGTTAATGAAAACCAAAAGCAGTTTTCCCATCCCGCCCTCGCCGGTGCTGACCTCTACAGCGTCCAATAAAGTTTCAGCCACATTTTTGACCTTGAATCTCAACAGGAATTAACAAGCTCGTGACATCGTTTAGTTCCCCGTAACATTTCGCATGGACAATTGGAATCGTGAGGTCACCAGCGGCTTGAGCTGTCGCTGTTATTGCGGGTTTCTCTTTCCCAGAGCGGCGAGTGTTTGTGTGGTGGTGTGTGTGGGGGCGAGTGTCCCGTCCCCTGTGGTACACCCGGCCGGCCCACGCCTGCGTAACTACACCATATTGTTCGCATGAGTCGTGACGCGGCGTCCCGTGCGTGCTCCGATGCAATCGCACCTAATTCGCGCCGAGACGCCCAGACATACACAATAGGCTAAAATTATTTCTTAAAAGCAAAAGGAACGCGGAAACTCGTGCTGTTGTGTTGTTTGAGATGAAATATAATGCTAGTGTGTCCAGGTGGAGGAGCGTCGTTTAGCAGACTCACTTATTTAATTCAATATTTGCGCGGCCGATTTTACGCATATCGCATATAGCGGGACAGTAAATGCTCTATGCGTTTGCGGTGTGCATACCGTTGCGTGCCGATATAAGCGCATGGTTTATCTGCATCGGTTAAAATCAATTTAAATGCCTAACAACAATATCGGAGTAAAGTGAGATAAGTAATAAAGATTGCGTTCCTTTTGTCTAGGCCATTGTGTTGTGTTTAATATACGCGTTTAACCGCGAGCGCAAATAGCGCGGCGGAGGCGTGAGGGTGCGTGCAGACCGGGCCGCGCTGCTCGGGCGTGCTCGCGAGCATGCGGCGCTCGCGAGCGTGTGGCCCGGCCACACTGTCCGGCCACGCTGGCGCTCGTCTCTTGTCCTCGCGCAGCATGCGGCCTGTACTTTATGTGGAGAAAATTAACAAGACTGTGTGCGACACGTTCTTATTTGTTGTAGGAAATGTTATGATTTATTGCACGCGTACAGCATGTTTGTCTGTCTAATCGGTTTAGATTTAATCTACTTACACAAACCCGATGCGGGGGACTCGCGCAGTCGCCGGCGAAAAAACGTAAATGCGCTCGCGGTTATAATCCCAGTGATATATTGCGGCCCCGCGACCGCACCTGTCGCTCCGTTGACATCACAATGCTATTCATTAGCTTACACGCTTAAATACTATCTCGCGTGCGTGAACGCAACCTAATAATTTTCACGGAACTCATGGGAGAAAAACTCGCGCTCTTACGGTACTCGAGTACTGAACACACAAACTGTAATGAAATTGAACATCATAAATCAAATCTCGTCAAATAAGTGTCAGACTAACGCGCCAAGGCGTCCGACCAACGTATTGTTAAAATCGTGTTAGATAGCACTTAAAACCATATCAATGAGTTGGAGAGCTATGTTTAGAAACAGTTAATATTAATTTATTCTGTTTAAGCCGAGTTCGAATTTCAGTTTTTTTGTAGTGCCTTGTTTACTGCGGTTTGAGGGTACAGCAAAAAAGTGGTACAAAATCGTCCATGTAGTCTGTCAGAAGGTGTTAGTGTCACCGATAGAGACATAGAGGCAGGTGGCCGGATCTGTCCGACACTATCGCACATCGAGCAACGCGCCCATCGCTAATTATTACAGACAAATCGCACTATTTTTACCGGCCACAGATGTGGTTAACCGATAATTATAGATACGCTGTGAACTTTGCCAATGGCACAGCGTATAGGGTTGCAGTGAACAAGCTCCTAATAATTATTTTACAAACCTATTTATGTGTATATATGTATGTGTAGATACCCAGTTACATGTTGCTAAAAAGATCTCATTTACTACACATCGTCTACTCTGTGCTAGTTGTAAGTATACACTTATCGCGTAGGAGAGCCAATTTTCACACTTAATGCACTTAGACCATCAAATTATTCGCCACTAAACAGACCCGTAATCACCTATCGCGAGTTTTTTCTTAAGGGGGAATGACCCGAAAATAACTTGTTGAAATTACTTTATTGGATAACCTGTTTCGTTCCGACGGGAGGCGTGTGATTCGAGCATGAATCAAAACAGCAGGAGTAAGATGTGCGATCAGCTCCGGGCGCCTGACATCAAACGTACCGGGCACTAATTACTACTTTTTACCAATTACGTAACCGAATTACATTCGCAATCAAAGGACTTCCAGATCAGTTTCGTCTCTCACTTTAATTATGATTGAGCCAATTAAAATCTCCATCAATCATTGTAATAACTTCATAAAAGTCGAATCATAGAAATAGATAGACAAAAACAAACGTCGGGTGCGGAGACACGGGTGAGCTACAACCGCTCCCTTTCGGGTGGAAATACCAAACCTGATATGACAATAATAAGGAGGCAATTGAGAGCCGTCGGTTCCAGATTTGTCCGTGTTTATAGCGCTTCCTAGTCCCCATATTGGTTGTTCTGTGTGCTCGTTACCCCGGGCCGGCTGCGTGTGCTGTCGCGACACTAATTCTACTTTACGAGGAGGTGCCGCGACGCGAGCCTGGCAGCGGCCCCGACAATCACCGCCGGACACCTGGTTACCAGCTAAATCATACCCGCAGTTGCGGGAATTCAATAAGTTACCGATATAAGCCGCATTGTGCCCACCTCCGCTCCTATAAGCCACTTTCCTTATCAAGCCGCATTAATATACGTCGCGATGTGTATCGCCGGGCCACTGACATATATTATTGTGTCGACATAATATTTGTAATGAAGTGCCATAACGCGCGATACCGTTGACAGTCCCCTCGTTCTTAGAACCGTAACGGTCGTCTAACCTTTGCCGCATGAACACTCCAGGTTCGTAATAAAACTCGAGAGGTGGCCACTGTTTTATCACTTTACAAACTTTTGTAACAAATGCTCGCGGTCATCTTTTATAGTCTAGTCCGTGGACTGGGTTCGTAGCGAAAAAACATATGTCTGAAGTCAAACAACCGGTCGCGTTTTACAGCCGTAAGCGTTTTAATCGCAATCTGAGTCTTTCCGAAATGTTTCCAGTTCATTACGCGGAGCATTAGGCTCGAAATGGGTTGGTATTTCCCCTTATCAGTCTGTATCATCTTGTGTCAAAAGCATCCTTGGTATGTTGGTCCTAGTGAAATGGTATCATTAATGTTCATGTACATGAAAAAGCTTAGAAATTCCATAACTATTTATTTTCCTTGTGTAAATCTGTTGTTTTTGTATTATCCAGGTCGGCGGTGACGGCGGTGGCGTGGCACCCTCAGTCCGGACTTCTGGCATCGGTGGACCGCGGCAAGCGCGCCGTTGTGTGGGGCGACTTGTGACAGCTCACGGACACGCCCGCGCCTACACTTCAACAACCCTCATCTCCCACTGTGGTTAGTGCTTCTGTCTCATTCTAACTTTGGGACCTCTCTTTCGCACAAACGTACAGTAAGGATTCTTAGGTTGAGGTCGACTCCTCTAATCTATTCCTCAAGCTTAACTAGGTGCGGTTTACCTAATGGCTAAAGACATCTGTAGCCTCATTCTCAAAACGCTAGACCTGTGAGGTCACCATCATTAGCCTGAGGATCAGACCTTAATTTTCAGAACAATGCCCAGGAACAGTGACTGACATATGGTAATGGCATCAGCTGGTGAGTATGCGAGTGGAATTGTTCCCACGAATACGCTGGTAGATAACTATATAGTTGGATCGATTCTTTTGCCACGGGGCCACGAAACTGTTTAGCACGATGTTGCATTACTCGTTAAACGATATGTAATTTAAAGGCGCAATTATACGCCATGTGTGGTTTATCGCGGACGCAGAAAACACATCGCCGCAACTCGCCGTTTGTCTATAAGTCGCAAAGTGCCAGCTCATAATGGAATCGCATACCATTGGGCGACCTACACTAGTACTTTTATTAGTTGTCTACGCATTAATACAACAATTAGCCACACGAGAGTGGTGTAACAGAATTTTGGTCGTAATACAATACAATATCGGCGGCAAGTGAAAGCGTGACTTTCGACTTTCATTAAGTTTTTGTGTGAAGTGTATGTGTGCGACGCCGGGCGGCCATATTGTCCCCGGCACGAATCTGCTATCGAGGGCAGGCCCCTTCTCCGCTGGACTCCGACAGAGCACCCACCGCTGACAACAGACACACTGCAGTAGGGGCAATCCAAAATTACTAACCTACCTACCTATGTAGGTATGTTTACTAGGAATAGCGTAGCGTTGGAGGTGCGAGAGGAATACATCAACCCCGCGTGACGCATGATATAATAAGTATAGCAAGGACGCGCTCCCATTCATTTCTTATCATGCATTCATAAATACAACATCCCGCCCATTTTGTCCTTCTATCATGATTCGAGGTGCACTAGCTTGCAACCAGAGACTCGAGGTAAGGAGAGCTTTGCTATAACTACACTTGGTATAGCTACAGTAAAAGTCTCAAACACCGCTGTGCCACAAGCCGGACACTTGATTGAATTACTGCAACACGCGACATACCGTTGTCGCCAAAATTAAGCGGAAAATTTAATAGCAATACGTGATCGTTTGTAGTTTTATTTCCATCGAAACAGCACTTTCGTTTCCCATCAAGATCGTTTATCGCTTATTGTACCTCGCGGCCGCTGATTGACTACTAAATTGATACACTATGGCTGGACGTTTTGCTCTTGCACCCGCAACAGACATTACAATAGAAACTGATGTTTCTGACCTACACCACATCGACCATGCCGCCTTCACTTCTGAAATAATAGCCCCTAAATAATGTATGAAGTGTTCACGTTATTCCCAACACCGTTGTCATTATAACAGATAGAAGTAGACCAGCAATATGGACGTGGGTGCAAGTGAGCGTTTAAATATATGTCCAGTGTATAAACAAACAAACGGGTAAGGAGGTTAACAGTGTGAATGAGTTGTGGCCGTGGACCACGCGAGGATCACGGCTGCGATAAGCACAGAAAAAAGAGGAATTTCGTCCATAAGAGGCTACGGCTCTCGATACCGTTGCAACTGCTACTCTCGAAAATCCGGCGTAATGAAGCGAAAAACTGTCGGCGGTCGCCTGCGGTCCTCCAGTCACATTACTGCAACACAAATTAACAAACACTCGCTCATAACTGCACTCGGACATTACAGTTGACATTACGAGGTATTACGAGTGTGTCTAACGCCGCACGTGCATTCTGCGCACTCGGCGAGGTGGCCGGGCCGCGCATGCGTCATCGATCAAATAATTAGCGCTCATCATGTCATCAATGGTGTTACCGTTAGTAGGTGTTTTTGTACGAGTTGATTTGGAGATGCCGTTCTCGGTATAATTAGGTTTTTTGTCGAACACAAAGGCCGGTAGCGAGCACGCGACGGCTCAGCGCTGCTCCGAACATTGAAGGAGATCACTTTTCCTACGAGTATGATACTTTATAAATTGTATCTTAAATTCAAGGGATATCAAAAAAAGCTGCCTATTTAAAGATTACCATAAAATATAATATTCGGAATTGTTTTAATCATAACGCACATATCGGGATGCACTAATGGATCATGCTCAAGTGACGTATCACGTGTTCCTTACTGAACTGAATATTAATATGGAGACAAGTCAATAATTAATAAGGTACTTTTTCAAAAACATGGTCGAATTCAGAAAGCAAATTCCTACCACGCGACGTCCCATTGGGCCAACGTTGATTAGCAGACTTGGACCAAGATATCAAGGGGCCGGGGCTCATCTAATAGCAGCCATTACCAAATTGCTCACAGAGATCGTCTGCAACAAGCACGAAACATCCTCATCACACTCATTACCAGTTTTTGCACACCTCTCTCTGTTTCAAAAACTATGTCACATTTTTTCAAACACCCGAATACAAAAACTAACTACTGCTATTAACAGTATTAAACCATGATACTTCATCCATTACAAGTAATGAGTCTAGGCTTTGCTTAATTTTACATAAATTGCTAGGTATTTTGATGATCTAGCGAGCTGAATTATCTAGTTTTATATTTAGGTTAACCCCCGATGGCTATTCCTAACAAGATAGCGTGACCTAAGCATATAAGTTTATATTTTACAAATTACTAACATAATTTCGACTCATCTTTTAGCTTTTTTGATATTTAATTTTCTATTCTATCATATCTATTCTATTCTATTCTATTCTCTGTGGGGGTTTCAGTACCTGTACCTGGCTCTCTCGAATGGAACCTTTGTGCATATCCCCAAGGTCTAAACTGCCTTCCTAAGCTTGGACCATTTCCCACCACGCTGGTCCACTGCGGGTTGGTGGGTTCACATATCTAGATGTGCTAAATCTAGATATGCAGGTTTCCTCACGATGTTTTCCTTCACCGTAAGAGCGATGGTTTACATTGTACTTAAATTCAGAAAAGAACTCATTGGTACATGTCAGCGCCGGGATTCGAACCCGCATCTCTGGCGTGAGAAGCGGGCGCTTACCCGACTGAGCTACCACCATTCTATCATATCATTATCATTTATTTATCGGCGATACAAATGATCGTTATAATCGTTGTACCTATGCTGTACAAAATATAACAGAAAAGAATTGTACACCCTGTATTCCGAAGTGCTTTCTCGCCATCTTTAGTTAATTGAGGTCTAATAGCTCGATCTGTACAGTCTATCTTTCTTTGCTTTTTTGTTCCAATCTCCATTCTCCTGAGCACTGTGTAATTATAAATTATTGATATTTGCTTCCGCTGCAATTATCTTTTCTTAAAGACACTTGACCTAATAACAATATTTAATTGATTATAGCCATCAGCATGCTTCTTACAACCTTCAAATGAGTGAAAATTGGAACACTATAATATACAGTAGGCCGGTCTAATTGCGCAAATATAAAAGTTATTATTAAACCAATAATTCGAAACGTAGACAATATAATTTCTGCAAAAGAAAGATGTCTTTTTTCGACAGCATAATTCGCCAATTTGTTTTCAAATAGGCCGCAAAAAATTATAATAACCAACTGCTTTGTTTGTTGGACGTGAAACCTACTTCCACCGCACCTAATGTACAGTAAAATAATATCAAGGTACCCGCAAGGTACTCCAATGAATATTTAAAGTATAACTTTCAGTCCCTGTAGTAATCTTTGCAAAATAGAACTTAATTCAATTTTTTTACAGACAGACATACAAAACAATCTTTAGTTCGCTTGCGAGATCAGAAAAAAAAAGTATAAATACTTATACATAAATGTTTCTTTGGAAAAGTTGTTCAGTTTAATGAATAAACATAGGTTATTATTTATAATATGTGGTTAAGTTTTTGGAAGCATCACTTTCACACCCTGTACAAAATATAACTTAATTGCAAAATATAATTGTTTTCTTCACAGATAATACCTGAGGAGGCAGACGCGGAAGGCGAGCCCGCCGAAGTGTTCGACTTCCTCCGAGGCATCACTACTGACTTGCTGCATCGGTTCGTATAGCCCCGCAGCAATGGAATGCATGCACTTGGAAACTTCCCGTTTTATATCATGAAAAAGTTTGCTAAACTTGTCTTATTGGAAGGTGCACATGAGGCATCATTATTATCCTATCCCGTTTGTTTTGACATGGCAAAGTGAGATAGAATGATTGAAGGCATATATGAGGACGGTAATGTGCGAATTGTCTTTAGTATGATAAGTTATGGGTGTTTGAAATTCCTTTGACAAGTTTTACTGAGTTTTGTAACGTGGGCGGCCAACATAAATATGAATATGTATAATGGTTATTTTCACAAAAAATGATTGGGCATAAATCTCAATTGATGAGTCGATGAATTTCTGCCCTTCAGAGTACCTATCAATCAAGCTTAACATTAGCTATTGTTTGGCAAGCGATCGCAGTTTCTATTGTAATTGTAACGCTATAGATTAGATAGATATTGAATACATAATAATAATATACCTACGGAGATAGAGAAGCGTTTCAGCACATTATACTTTTATTTATACCTTATTCGAGAAACTGCAGTGATCCCACTAATGAGCACATACTTCGGTGTTTATTTGTTTAATATGTGAGTGTTTATCTGTGATTACGATTACTGATTATGATTATACATAATCTAAACATATAGATTTATGTCTCGTAAGCTGGGAATCTATTGTATTAAAACTTAGGTAATATATATTGTGAATATTACGAGTAAATGTACATTTTGTATGTATTGTTTTGGAATAATATAATACAACATTACGGTGCTACTATATTTTTCTACGTACGTTCACCCAAATATAATATATATAATAATTTCTCATATATTAAAAAAAAAAAATATGTGTATTGAGTAAGAGATGACAAATAAGATTTATTTGATATTTATTGCGCGAACATCACATTTTTACTCAAATAAGAAAGAACCTGTCGAATCGCAGCGTAAGAATCTTATAAATAATTATGTAAGTATCTGTGGAATAATTCTAACAGGCGAGCGGTATCAGCTCAACGCTTAAGAAACTTTTCTTGCAATAGCCATCCTACCTTATATTATTCGTAGCTACAGTTTAAGTTCATTCTGTACCTTTTAATATAATATATTATTAAATTACTCATGAATCGATGTTTACAGTTATAATTAACGATATGTATAAAAATAAGGTTCTTCCATTATTATTACATAGCCAAATAAACATCGTAATGAATATTATGAAATGAAAGATGGCATATATGCCCTCTATCATTTCATCATTTAAACGTCTCCAACGCTACAAGTCTACAGGCGAAGTTATACTTAAATAAATATAAATAATAACATCCCTTCTTCATTTTTCCTTGACTGTACAATAATTTTCTACTTAGTATCGTATCTATGATGTCCAACCCAAATTTGTATAAACTGTTGTAAAGCAATGTTTAAATTGCAATAACAGCTCCGTGCCTTTATGCTGACCTCAATAATCGCAAACTCTTGTCCATACCAGCGAGGCTCCGTTATTAAGTATAATGTCGTCTTAATATGGACACCATATTATTGTTTTTGCAATGGCCACTTTTTGTTTAAAGATTAGCGGGATAATATCAAATCTGTTTGGCGACTGAGTGACTCCGGCTTATCAGTCAAATAACGGAGCTTAATTTGGTTGTTCTACTGTTATTAATCTGCTATAAAAGTATGGAATAGTATGCCCTGTTTATTTCCAAATGTAACCTATTGTTTAATGGTAGATTTATCACAATATGAATAAATTTCATCACACAATATAATAGCTGATAATGAATCATGCAATAGCAATTAAATCGAAGATAACCTACTCTTTATAGCCAAAATCTTTTTTCTTTTCATTACGTTATAAAGAGAGTCAAAATGGAAAGGCGTATTTAAAATTAATTTGTTTTAATTACTAGCTTGAACCGATTATAATTGTGTTGTTTGTTATTAATTCTAATGATTAAGTGCTTGTAGTTGTTCTTATTTGGTGGTCTTTAAAGAGTTAATTATGCAGAAGAATATTCCAACTAAAGATTTGAATTTAATAAATAATATATAAATAAAATAAATATGTGGGGACATCTCACACACGGCCATCCGACCGCAAGCTAGGCAGAACCTGTGTTATGGGTGTCGGACAGCTGATATATCTACACAAATACATAGATACTAAATATAAATGTCAACACCCAAGACCCGAGTACAAATATCTGTCTTTAAACAAATATCTGCCCCAGCCGGGAATCGAACCCGGGACCTTCGGCATAGCAGTCAGGGCCACTAACCACTACACCATTCAGTCGTCAAATTTTAATCTATAGAATCACTGTACAGGTACAATAATTACGTACTCGAATTGGTTTAAAAATTTCATACTATCACACTTGAGTATGTAGGTAGGTCGCATTGGCAAGACAACAAAATAAACCATCAATGAAATCGTAGAGAACCGAAATAAGCTACCCATTTCATCGACAAATTACCTCTAAACATCCACATAAGTTGGACAGAGCGGGCCCGCGATTGGATGTTTGCTATAAATCTCTTGCTATTTATCGGCGCGGCTCGGCAGAGTCTATCAAGCATTGTCACCGATTGGCTGGTTTCCTGAACCCTTCGATTCTAGTCATTAGCACACAATAACGTCCTTCGCCTTCCCGCAGCGACCAACATGCACCCTGATTCAGAGGTACTCGATACTGCGGAATTGTTTGATCTTTTACGGCAGCGATTTCGTTTTTAGAGTTTTAGTGCCTTTACTCAAAACTCGACACATTCTAAACGCTGTCAATAGGCTGTTAATAATACGCCTTATAAATGCGCATGATTTACATACCCATTGAACAAGGTTTCTGTTTTGATAGTAATAAGACTACAGATTCTTTAGGAAATATTTGCAGAGTTGCAATTTTGGCTATAGAAATATTGAAATCAAGTATTCCAATCTTGGTTCTAACGTTTTGTGTAAATCTAGAAAGGCGGGTGTTTATACTCGTAGTGACTTTAAAGCTGCTTTAAACTCAATAAATGCTGGGATATCATTTACCGTTATTATAGCACAATGCCAAGTATTTTGAAACCTACGGGATTTATACGACTATCGTAAATCAGTGCTTTTTTTAACCCCCGCGGCAAAATAGAGGGTTCTGTGTATCTGTCTGTGGTAGGGTAGCTCCCAAATGGCTGAACCGATTTTCGTTTTGTTTATTTAGGGTCATAGGTAATGTTACCCCAAGGCTTTTTAGACCTATTTTAACAAAATAGGCATAGCTGTTAAAAAATATACTATTTTACTGTAGAATGCCTGGTGTTTTTAACGTTTGATAGGTTACACCAGTATTAACAGTGAGACGGTTTATTGATCGGAAAAATATTATTCACGAATGTATTAGAATCGGGGTGTCATTGACAAAGATATACGTCTCGGGAACTATTACGATACACAGCTTGTGTAGTATTTTTTGCTGGTGGACGATTTCTGTAGCTGACTTTTATTTAATTCCAATATCTATGTTTTTCCTAGCTATTATGAAATATGTAGTAGGTACCAATACCAACATAGGTATTGGGTATGGTATGTAAGTAAGATAGGTACCTGAATAATTTGTACGCTTACAGCAGTAAAACTTAGTAGTATAATAATTCAAAATGATAATAATTATATTAAAGACATCGAGTGCAATAAACCGAGCGCGCGCGGCCGCCGCCGCCGCCGCCGCAGGCTACACATTCATAATCCTGTGACGTTTGTTTTGACAGTCCACTGACGATTTTTTATCACAAGTTTTGAGGTCGTTTTTTGCAGGGGTCAATGGCACGCAACGTAACAAGCTATTTTTACATGTAATCATACGGATAAGCGACCGCTTAATTACCTTAAACTGCGTCCCGAAACCGATTGAAAGACCAAACCAGCTGCGGAATTATACAGCTCTAACCGCCTCCGTTTAGCTCACGGCAACTGTAAAAAACAATTATAAATACTCAGGTAGTTATCAAGATGTTTCGTGTTTTGGCTGCGATTCTAGTAAGCCGTATCTTAAGTGGATGTATCATAAAACTCTACTAGCATATTCTTGCCAAAATTAATATTCACTTTTCCTAGAAATTTTTAATACAGGTTTAGTGTAATTTGTGTATTCTTTTTACTATTCCCAATATAATATACTATCATTATTATAACACCCACGTAGCTAGAATGCCGTGATAGAATCACAAATCGCTCAAGTGGTTAGCCGGCACGATAATAATAAACAGTTAAGATTTGTGAAAAATTTAAATTAACTAGTCACTTGCAATAAAGTGACGCATTGTGCTAAAAGCAGTCAACATGTTGGAATGTAAATGTCCATAAAGAAATGTAAACTTCGATGAGTTTGGAAATTTATCGACAAGTGTGAGAGGTTCAACCCAATTTCAGTGTACCGTTGAGAAAGTGGCACAGAGGATATATATTATGTATATCCACCCACACTACATATAAATATTATCACAGGAATATTTTTCAGATATCGATTTAGAGAATACCATAATCAATGAGTATCGTGGTTTACAACAAGAGATAATGCAATCACGAGCAATATTACAGACGGCGTCATTAAGCTAGCCTTTTAGGGGTATTTTTTTGTTATTCTCACTAGAACTTTTTCATTTCTGGGTGAGTGTGACTTCAGTTAGACATAATTATATTATAGGCTGGGTAGGCCCTAGAATTTGAAAGGTAGTGCAATTGACGCTCATTAATGTGAATAATTTGAGGTAGGTACATTCTTAAAATTTCCATTGATAACTATTGACTCAAAAAATATAAAAGTAAGTAGGTAGGTATAAACAGTATAAAGTTGTAAAAAAAAATACGCAGATCGGTAACCGTAAAACATCCGTTCAAATTGTAAATGAATGACACCTAGACAAATATAGAAAAAAAGCGCTTATGAATAAGATAGTGCCTATTAATTAAGTAACCAGCTCACAGATACAACCTAAAATAATTAAATAGTGCCTTTTATAGTGATTATTGGCTGTTTTACCTCCAGCGACAGATTTGAACAAAATATGTAAGTTATTAAAATAAAACATCTTTGGGATTCGAAGCACAAATTATTATTTTGTGTAAGATAAGTGATACATAAGTTTGTTGATAGGTAAAACAAGTTTTAAACGTAACCCAAATCTGATAATCTATTTTCCACTATTTGTTGTTTAAAATGATATCTGATTTAACTACTTTTTTATCATGATTTGATGATATATTATCGCTTTATGATATATTATTAGCTATTACTTTAATTAAACAGCTTATTACCGCTCTTACTCAATTCTTTTCGTCAAAATCTGAAAACTGGTATAGGGGAATCACTCTGGCTTACAAAATTCTAAGTTTCGGAGCGCTTCTGCTCTAGGAAAGCTCTCGTTCGTTAGTTTTTTGTGATGCTAGAGTAACCCCTCAGGCAATCACCTGGCTAGACTTGTAGTCTTTATCATTTGGGTCTAGCAAGGATCTATTCCTAACGTAATTAGATGCAATTATTCTTAAATCTTGACACTAAGCCGATCGATCATTGTGTTTGCAAAAAACATAGTAAATTAATGTACTCGCGAGCAACCAAATCGACTCAAGCCTTGACGGCGCAAACATACATTAATACAAGTAAAATTATGAATAGAAATAATAAAAATGATATGTCATTTAAAAGCTTAAGATGTCAGCTTTAATTTGATATCATTATTATTGAAATCCATTCATCATTTTTGAAATAAATGATGTCTGAACGCAATTGTAGGAAAAACGGGAATTTAGGAAAAAAGGGTATGGGTATCGTATTATACAAATTAAACAAAAAATGTTAAGATAAAAATTTATTTATTTAAATCAATACTTTGTATTGCCCCCTCTTGCCCTAATTACAGCCTGCAGCCTGTTTCTCATAGACCTTATCAACTTTTTGACAGTTTCCTGAGGAATGCCGTCCCACTCCTCTAATAAAGCTGTCTTCAGCTCGTCCACGCTTGCAGGGACTGGATTCCTGGCCCGAACTCTTCTTTTGAGCTCGTCCCATAAGTGTTCGATGGGATTCAGGTCAGGACTGAGCGCAGGCCAGTCCATCGTGCGCAATTCCTTCTCTCTCAGAAACTGCCGACTGACTCGTGCCGTGTGGCAGCGGGCATTGTCGTGCATTAGCACGAAGTCTTCACCGACAAATTCTGCATAGGGCACAACATGACCGAGTAGAATGTCGGTGATGTACCGATCAGCTGTTAACCCGCCTCCTCGGCCGCCTCCAGGCACGAAAACAAGTGCGGTTTTTCCCTCTAGAGAAATACCAGCCCACATCATGCAGGAACCGCCGCCATATGCTACTGTTTCAGCGAAACAACATTGGGCAAATCGTTCCCCCGGACGCCGGTAGACCCGGCCTCTCCTGTCACTGCCATGCAGACACACTCTGCACTCATCAGTAAACAGGACCGACCGCCATTGCGCAATGCTCCAATCGAGATGCTCTCGAGCAAACTGAAGACGCGCTTGTCGGTGGCCTGCAGTCAATTTGGGGCCTGATGCAGGTCTTTTTGGTGTCAAGTTGGCTTCCTTCAAGCGTCTTCTCACTGTCCACTCGCTGACAGCCACTTGTCGTACACGTCTCAGTTCTTGCTGCACATCAACGCCCGTAAGGTGTCGATTGCGCAGCGAGGTTGAGACAATGAAGCGGTCGTCTCTCTCTGAAGTGCAGCGGTGGCGGCCCGTTCTTGGTCTTCGATTGAAGGCACCAGTCTCTTGGAACCGTCTGTATACTCGGGATACAGCAGACTGGCTCAAGTGGAGCTGGGCAGCGACTGCTCGCTGACTTAACCCTTGTTGCAGCAAGGCAACAACTTGAGCAGCTTCTTCTGGTGTGGTATCCATGGGTTTGCGAAAACAAGGAATACAATGCAACGAGATGTGTACCGGTCAACTTGCAACAAGCGACTGATAAGGTACACCGGATGTGGAAAGGTTTTATAGCGGGATCAGGTAGCGCAAGGCGTGGATTCCTAATGAGGTAATTAACACTGACGGGCAATTAAAATGCGTCATTAAATCTGCGCTTAGTTTTTTTTTATGGTATTGATCTTAATTGAAAGCCTAATTCTTCAGCTTTCGAATGACATATCACTTTTATATTTACCATTTATCGTTTTAGGAAAATCAATGTATATGTGCGCCGTGAAGGCTTGAGTCGATTTGGTTGCTCGCGAGTGTAGTCTTGATAAATAATATAAAACATTAAGTACAGTTAGTTTTGTACGCAAGTGCTTTGTACATTTGAAATACTTTAATATTTTTGTATTATAGTCATAGTATATTGTCTGGTTATTGCATGGAAAGGCATACTGTATTGTATACATACATAAAATATTATGTATTAGTTATGTTAAAGTCATGTAAATATTTTGTTATAATCTATTCTTGTCACTTGGTATTGTATCTACATCTTTTTATTTTATAAAATACTTGTGAAAAATAAATAAGATAAATATTATGCTGTCGTTTTATTCCAGCTTTAGTTATTCTCATTGCACTCCTTATTTAGAGCTTAAAATTAGAAGTGCCTAATAGAAAAACTTTTTTTTTAATTAATTAGAACGTCTCCCTTATCTGACTTTAGGTTGTGGACAACAGTTTTAATAACTATTTTCTAGCAGAATAATACAGCGAGAAGCAATTCCTCATACGAACATATACCCGTCGGCGCTGTCTAACCACTGCTAAATAATAACAGTTCGACATGATATATCCATGCGATTTGTTTTAAATGTAAACTGCCAGTTACTTAGGCTAATTAACATTAGGAGAATAGCTGCGGCTAGGTAGACCATAGACATTCTAGAATACTTATGTGAGCGCGCACCGATTCCCCCTGTATATTAAGTGCGGGGTAATGACCTGTCAGTTCTTCCATTATTTTGTGGTGTTGTTACATTATTAGAGCGTATTTTGTCTTTGTCTTGTATTCAAAGGTGTTATGCCTGATATATAATAAGGGTGCCCGAAAAGAGCCACCTGGAGCGACTTACCATCTATTCCTTATATACCTACCTAAGTTTGGCGCACCCTGGGCAGTAAACGTTTATCTGAATAGTCAATCCTTTCACCACGGTGACATCCTAGTTGTGCTTGTAACCGACACAATAAGACAAGACAAATGTCATAGAGTATACATACATAGGTAGGTATTGTAGAGTCCGGGCTCAGTCATCATCAGAGAGCCATAAAAATAGCCCTCTTCTGCATTGTTCTGAAGCATGCAGAATGGAGTATGTAACTGATATATTAATTTCAGTTATATAATATCGTACGTCTGAATCTGAACTATCTAAGGAACATTTTAGCAATACCCAAATTACAGGCTATCTCTACCCGACATATCTGTTCCGCCCACGACGCTCTGGGTGTTTCTTATTCATTAAGAACCTTTTATCACAGATACCATCTTGACGGATGTATGTATCGTCCATTACAATTACAATTGACTGTGTGTTTTGGTTTTATTACAACGAACGGTCGATATCAGATTTCTCTTTTTCTTTATCAAACTGATGTAGGAATAAACCGACTCGATGAAACAATACTAACAGTACTCGCGCACAGTCCGCGCCGGTTTTTGCGGGTGCAAAAAGCATGCCGACCCATTACTGTAAGTAATTTGGGTGCGAAGTAATTATAGTGCGAAATATTTACGTAGTAATCGCGGGGTCGAGTGCCGTTGTAACTGACAGGCCCATTGATGTCCGCGCTTCGTCTGGAGAGCGCCACCGGAAGACAAAGAAACACCCATTCATGATCAACATAAGTAGTCGATGAGGAAAGGTCGACCGAAAAAGCGGACTAGGCTCGGACACCAATCGTAAGTATCTTAAGTATGTAGGTAAGTACCTACAAAGTTTGTAAAATAATTTATTTAAATTGTTCTTGTTTAAAATACATTGAACATTTAGAAGATTACTATCACGATGTGTGGCATAAAAATTAGGGGCGAACAAAACCATTACGAAGATTATACACCTCACTAATGAGATCGAAATAATAGGCATCAAGATATTTTGGTAGGAAAAAACAATTGAACTGCCTCAGGGTATGATTCTAGTAAGAAACATACAGGTTGGCAAAAGAAGCGCGAGTCAAAAAAGTTTGCGTTATTTTTTAGCAAAGTTATTAAGAACAATTTATAGTTTAACTCGAGGCGTCTCATCTCTAATTAGAACGTTTCTGTGTACGCAGAGCATCGTGGCTCCTACATAACGGTCCATTTATTAGATACACTTGGCTCCCAACTGAACTCCCAATCGAGAGACTATTTATCATGTATCGATTTGTGTAAAAAACATCTTCGCCACAATGAAAGATTGTCAAATCGTTTTTATAGTTGTAAAAACTACACTTTTCCCCGGTTGTCTTCTCGATAGCATTTATTTTGTTGTCCGCTGTCACTCAAGTAGGTATTCACCTGGCATGCTGGCCATTTATCTATTTATTCTTTATTCATTGTGTTTGATAAACTACATCTCGGCATTCGATACACCATAGTTTTTTCAATATCACAACCATAGTTGTTAACTGCTAAGGCGTGTAGATAGTTTATTGAACTTAACTGGGTAGGTCCGTTTCATTACCTAGGAATGCCCATTAGCTTGATTCAACACCCATATCTTATCTTTTGTTTAAGGAAGCCACTGCAGCATACTTCCTACCTCTATTTATCTACAAATACGGGAATGTCATGCATACGTGCGTCGTTAACTAGCGCAGAAACGAAATATTAGCAACTGTCCAAAGAACGCTAAAACTCATCTCAAACTGAAATGGAACATTAGTAAGCGGCCATGCGCTTGCCATTCAAACAAATGGCAAGGAGGCGCTCGTCCTCATTATACAGGAACAAGGAATGTGAGCTTTCAGCCAGCAGCCGCTGACGAATGTTCCCGCCCGAGACAAAGGCGACGCGAAGCTCCAAGTAAATCACTAAGTCGTGACCGGGTCGTTTAATCATAAGTATCTAAGCTAATTAGAGTAGGTCGCGAACCCCCGGGACGGGTAATGAAAATAGCAGCTAAACCTACTTGCGAGGAAAATTGCACTTGGCATTGCATTCTTCAAGTTTACTGCCTTGACAACCGCTGCAGTTATACCTCATGCGAGGGACTTTTTATTGAAAGCACCGCATAATTATGATATTTTGCCGTCTGACCTGTGGCTCTAGATTAAGGGCGTGCGTATAAATAAGGTGGGCAGTTAGAGCTAGATTGATGAAACATCCCATAAACCCATAACTGTCGTCCGAGTCTAACAAGTCAATCGTGGGCAGGACATCGATCACATTGATGGCGTTGTAATAAGGTGCATCGTTGTGATGAGACACGTAGCCAGTAAGTATCCATCGCGGTCTGCGCGAGCGATACTTATGATACGTAGGTATACCTACTGCGGCAGTATGCTAGCCTCTGAATCACATTGAATAGCTATTACATTCGTGGTATAATATAAAATGTATGTAGGTAAGACATGCGCAATTTCTCTTTACGGACATACGAATCGTAGATTTTTTGCCAACTAACAAACGTGTACACCTAAATAAACTAGTTTAGATTAACTCAAGATAAACTTCTGTCATATTGCCGCAGCATTCAATCTGTTTTGCACCCATCATTAAATTCATCATCGATCAGAAAGCTGAATTTCGGTAGCTTTTTCCTGTTCGTGGTAACCAGAAACGGAAATTCCATATGACTGATAATTTCGGGAACAAGTTTCGGCATCCAATCGGTTTTGCGTTATTTTACATTAAAAATACTGTAAGGATTCAGTACAGACAGAACCGTCCACATATACTATCCATGCTTTATATGTAGGTATATCAACCAAATAGCTACGAAGTTGCACCACTGGCCGGCTGCGCCGCGCGTCTTCCCAGCGACGACGCGCGGAACTAGCAATAACGCATAGCGCACCACAATTTATAGCACAAGCTGTAATTACTTTCGTATAGAGACAATATTGTTAAATCAGAGGGGGTCAGAGAGATCGCTCGCTATATTAATTTGCCGGAGGAACGCTTTACGATACTTATTATTCAATAAAACTGTCTGCAGTAGGAATTGTGTTGTTGCGTTGGTACATCGCTATTGTGCAATGGTGCAGGTAGGAACATCTCACACCGTGATATACGGCGGCTTAACTACCGAGGTGCCCCTATAACTTAAGAATAGTGCAGCAATACATATCCCACGTACCATATTAGGCCCAGAGGGCACGAAAGTGACCTTATCACCAGTGCAGAAACTGATTAGAATCTATTTCCACGAGACACTCCCCTGGCGAAGTTTAATTACTGAGGTCCAGGACCTAGATATATGGCTCGACACGGCACATAAGTTAATTATGATTTATGTGAAGGCCACGGCAGTGAGGTGCGAGGGTCGTGACCTGCTGGTGCCTTCAGCGCCTTCTGGGGATTAATTCAGATGGACCCGCGGGCTGCTCATTGAAATACTTTGTCTGATCCGGGACGCATAGATACCTAGTGAAAGCTGCAAACTCTCGGGCGGCGCTTACCTTCCTTACCCCAGGTGCGTCTACCTACGGTAAATACTTTTAAGCTCATCGACGAATGTCAGGGTCAGATCACTAGTTTTTCATATATTTTGACATTTCCAATTAGTTACTAGATTCTGCGATGAACTTACTATGAATTCCTTACATTATCACTTACATAGATAATCATAACTTCATTAGGACCAGCCTAATGAAGTTATAATATAGTTACAACCACGATTTATATCTCTGTCTGCAATAATCCGAGCACAAATTATAAGTACCTAATTAAATCGTACCTCAACAACGGTTTACCTCCGGTACATTAAAGAAGTAATAGTTAGGCCCTTGTAAGTTGTACGTCGGGATGATTGTGAAACATAGTAATTAAGTACCTACTTTGAAGGGCTTAATGTGTACAACTGATGTCAATTTGCTACGGAAGCCCGCTCACATTACGAAAACCGTTAGGAGGTAGCATTGCTAAATATTGTCTTAAAGCGGAATACCGTTGGGGAAGTTAGTATCTAACCTGTGGCGGCTCGACTGAAGAGTTATCGGTGGTTATAGGTGCGGTATGCGCAGGCGCAGGCGCGGACGCAACTGTCATCGGTTGATTTATGCCGGCGGCGGCGCGGGAGTGTGGGTCAGCGGGCCGGGACCGCGCGCCCGGGGCGCGTCCACGCCGGGCCCGGCCACGTGAAGCGCATTGTTTGCCGACACCCGCTCCCTGTAATCTCCCTAAATACCTAGTCGTGCCCTTTGCCCTCCGCGGAGAAGACGACATAATTCGAGACGATCAAATGGACACCGAGCGAACTATGCGAGTATACGCGACGCCGAAAAGCTGTATATTGTTTGCATGCATGTCACGTGCCGCCATTAGACACCTGGCGGGTTCCTAGAAGCCGTGCTTATCAGGCAGGAGACAATAAGTTGGGGCGCTTATTGCCATGAGGTTTGAGAAAACGCAGGCACAGAGCGCTTCCCACGCGAGCCCCGGGTGACCCTCGCCGTGTCCCGGCCGCGGCGCTCCGAACAAGGCGATCTCTATGTACCCGCGCGATATAACAAGCCAGCGTGAATGTCCCCGTTATCTGCATGCTCCCAGACTCCCATAACATGTGGGAGCTAAAACCCTAAACTATTACGACATGCCTACAAACTAAACGCTTATTTTCAAGCACCGTTACACTGTTAAGCTTCCCAATAAAGCACGGCCGGCCGCTTCATTACAAATTCATTTGCATACCTACGCTGGGCACTCGACAGATTTAGGTGTTTGTAAAAATTTTAATCACTTCCGACCCGAAGAGTAATTATTATTGAGTGCCTGTCTCGAGTTGAGGTGCTTGTTTCGGACGTAAAAGTAATTGCGCGGAATTTTTGTAAAGGCGCTGCGGAGATATGTGAAGTGTGCCCGAGCCGGACGGACGGAGCTGAGAGCAGCGAGTGTCGCAATAACGGCGCATGTTTACATGCCGGCTGTAATCAACACGAAGGCACCATTTGAGCTTTATGCTGATGGCAGAAGTTAATTAAAATAAGATTTAAACGCAGCTACTAATTACTAGTTAAGATATTGAAAATAAAATATGTTCAAGCTGTCTGTTTACATCCATATTATTTCAAAGATTAGATAATTATATCTCCGTTTCAATATGAATAAATAAGATGCTGTTATCCAAAATATTAAATTACAATTTCTATGGCTACGCACGTGAAAGTAGGTGGGTAGGTAGTAGGCAGGGCTTGTACCGTACTGCTCGGCGTAGAGAATGCCGCACACGGCCGTGCCGGGAGTAAGTAAGTATTTCCCGCACAATTGAGCGTGCCCACTGCGATGGTTATCATTCGGAAATCACACTAACAAGTAAACGTGGACTGGCAATGGGCCCGAGTGCGCCGGCACCGAATTCAATACAGTGCGGAAGCGTTGCGGCGCCGACGGTAATCTGCCGCGCGGGCGCTGCGCAGATCGAGATATTTAGGTACTTGTATGCAAATACGGCCCTTACCGTGCGACCGCGCAACAACCTGATGTGATAATACCGAACGGGCTCCATATAGAGTGATACGAACACGGAGATACACGTGTAGATAAGGGCGATTGTCGAGCGCAACAGTAATAGAGACAAAGGGACAACTCGCCATTGCCGGCTCGGGCGCTGCTTTCCACCTCGGTATCTACAAACTATACCATTATAGCTTACGAAAGACCTGACACACTGGATCAGCAGCCTCCGCCGTCGAGGATGGGCAAGGAGGTAAAAAACGAATAGGCTGAGTGGGAAAAAAAGTTGTCGGGACGCAATCCGGTTACACTTCCCAGTGCGGAAGCGATCTGAACATCCTGATTGGCGAGATAGCGCGTGCATCGCTTGTTATCTGCAATTTCGATACTTACGAGATTAATATCACGCTAAAGGGTTCATTCGTCGGTTGGTGGTTAGAGCGTCTGCAAGTAGGACTTAGGCAATTTCTCTAAAGGTCATCTCGACGCACAATAATAGTGATTATCGTCGATACCTGCTTACGAAGCCAGACTTCCATTGTTGCTTCCATCGATCAAGTTTAGAACTTTAATCGAATAACTAAGTAGGTAGGTACCTAACTACTAGGGCATGCAATACCGGAACTATTTTCAATACCGGTATTGAGTTCCGGTATTGCAACTCAATACCGGGATCCCGGTATTAATACCGGTATTAGATTTCCTTGTAATAAATGGCATAAATTGTGATTAAAGGTCGTATACGTCAAAATAAAACGAGAAAAAGCAATGAAATTCAGTTTTTTGTAATAGATTTTTACGAGAATTGAGTATTAGAGTTTAAATTTTACAAAAAAATATTATTTTTACATCCAGTGGCCGTTTACGCATGGTCAACAGTAGATATCAAACGACCGAAAACTGCATCAAACGGTTGGAAACAAGAGCGCTTTCACAGTACATAGAAATACTATATCTTAATCGCTTTATTATAGCCAAAAAAAGTCCGATTCCGGTATTACTTCAATACCGGTATTAACTTTCAATACCGGTATTGAAAAAAGCGTGAATTTTGTCCCTAATACCGGTATTACGAATACCGGTATTGCGGTATTGCATGCCCTACTAACTACCAGTAAATTTCTCGAAGGACCATGTCATCAGATCTGTAGAGTAAATAAGATAAGTAAAGTGATAATAATTCCAAACTCACCCCAACTGTTCACAGTTACTGCGCCGCCGTCGCATTTACTTAGTTCATCAATCAAAAGTTATCAACACGGATCGTCGTTGTAGGTATATTAGCCGTAGGTTATATCCACACATTACCTAGTATTTTAAGGCACAAATTTATAAAAGTTAAGTTAAGCTACATATACTACTTATATTGATTATTCCAAAAATCTGCATAATTTTACAACTTTTTTACGCCCACCGCCAAAAGCCCAAAACAAAATCGTTCTTTCTTGATCTTCTTTTCTTTTGTTTTTTTCCTCAGCTTTCTTTCCCGCCGCTCCTCATCCTATGGAAGCCAAATGAGACATTTTCTGACAGTTTATAATTTATGACGTTTCCTCGGAAGAATGTAGCTAATCCACCCAATAAGTAACAACAGTTAGTTTCATAAACATATAAATATAGTTAACATTAGAATTAAGTATCTACAACAACCAACAGTTGAGAACACAAAAATAGGTAGGTAATAATACTTCATGCATACTTACATTAGTCATCCACGCCTTAAGGCTGATTCATATGTGTGCGTGTGTGAATCAGTCTCTACGCCTTTTAAAAAAAATCGTTATTTATTTGAAGACTTTTGTCACTGAGTGACGATGTCAGTGAAGTCCCATAATACCACAGGGGTATAATCGTGACAGTTCTGACATTGCGAAAAAGAGACGCTTAGCTACATTAAGCGTAAGAAAGAAACGTTAAGCTGTAAATGTTTTTGTCCTTTTTGCTGTGGCGCCTGTTTACGTCAGTTCTCTTTGCCAAACAATGAAACAAATGAAAAATCTTTGCCAAAAAAAGGCTGACAGTTACAACAAAATTTTCTAAATGCTATTTTTTTTGATTTGCTAGTGATTTGTGGGTGTTTATTAAGTTTATTAGACTATTATCATCACTTAACGAGTGTGTGACATGGGTGGGTGGATTTTGTTCGGTTGTATAGAGCATATTGAACGAAAACACGATGGAATGATGGATGAGATATATTTTCACATGTAAGTAGATACTATCAAGTTTAACAAGCTTACATTTGAAAGAAAGAAAGAAAGAAAAAACACATGTTTTTCATCATAGTACTATCTATTGGCTCGATTTTAATATAAAACGATACTAATTTTAATACTGTAAGGTCTTTTAGTATCAGTTTTAAGTAAAAATTACGAGGTACCATATCATAACAAATCACATGGTGTTGCAAGTTATTGAAAATTTATTTTACCCACAAATATTATAGTATGCAAAGAAAATACTAGAAATTGTAACGGATTCGGGTTGGGTTTACAAATGGGGCGCACGAATTCGGTTTTTGTGAAGATTGTATTTTGTAGAAGTCATTCTCCTCTTTCAAATGAGGTGCCTCTCATTGTGAGGAAACGTTCGTTTCGTTTTTTTCTTCTATGTGTGATTTCTTCTGTATAATATAAAGTTTATTGTATTGATACGAAATGCGTGTTTCCTTTAAAAAAAACCCCATCACATATTTGGCCCACGGTTATAATGCTCATGCTCATCCATTTATCTCTGCTTCATAGGTTTCCGACAGAAAAAAAAAATGGATAGAGAAAATGGATAGAGATTACCGGTCGCACAAATTGGGAAGCAAAGAAACATAGTTACAAAAATTGTGTTCGGCACATTTTGAAGAGGATTGTTTCGATTGGACGAAGACAATGAATCATACAATCCACTCAGTTTGTGTATATTAAATAATTATATTGAAATCAAATAAGTATGAGTAAAGTTTTTTTTCTTATATCGTCGGTTGACAGGAAAAACTCACTAAGGCTGATTTTTCAATATTCAGATAAATGTTATCTGGGTAATACAAACATTGAGAAACATTGAGACGCAACAGCATCAAAATTATTTCCCAGCAAAACTTTTATCTGGCTATTGAAAAATTAGCCTTTAGTGTCTTTTTCCTATCAACCGACGATATACTCAAGTTTTGTTTTTGTTATTATGATAAGTTAAATTTCCCCATATTTAGGTTTAATTTTTTTGTCGGCAACATCTATGGTTTGAGTGAGAAAGAGAATAGTGCACACGGCGATTGCCAGTCTAGAGGTAGTAGGTCTATGCATAATACCCCTATACTTAATAACACAAACAATTTTATTTAACCACCTACCTACTTAATCTGAAGTCAAATGATAGTTTGGCTGCCTCTGACCAAGATTCAGCAAGGATGCAATGGAACACTCCAAAATGAAGCTAATTGAAGTTAAATTTTCTAAGTTCCGGACACATTCGACTGTAGCAATCTTCTTCAACCCCGCACTCGTCAAAATTTGGGGAGTTAACCTTTTTCATTAGAAACCCGAATTTATCCAGTGGAATGTGTCCAGTCCACAATCGAAGAGTCATAACCATTTGATGTCTATTCAGCTTAATAGGTATTGCTAAACCACGGTATACGAGTAACCCTCCTCGTAAAATTATACTTTGATACCAGATGCCTTTTTGCTTAGAACGCTTTAAGCCGGGTCCTATCATTTGCCCGATTAGATCACCGTATCCATATGGTTGACGCGTATCATGATACGCATACGACGGTTAATGATATGCGATCTCGATACGCCCTTATGATACGGCCCGTCCCATGTTGTGTCGATTTTTGTGCGATCATCAGAGGAATTATGACTATTGTGAAGATACGGATATAGAGCAAATCGGAGGCGTCCAGAGCTTGATACGGCGCTTGGTACAGTACGCAGATACGGTACGGTGATCGGATACGGTGATAGGTTCGGGTCGGGCAAAGGATACATGTCTGGACCCGGCTTTACGCACCGGCGGTGTTGGCGGCGTGGCAGCATCTGTCACATTTTGGAACATTTTTAAGCTCTGTCAGAAAACTTCCCATTAAAAATAAGTTTCAATACTCAGAGTCTTCGACACCAACCATAGTGTCATGGAAAGTTAATCATTCGATTGAGAATATTTTGCACAACACTACTATTTTATATTGTCTATGCCAGCCCATCTTCTTTTTTTCTACGTCATTGACATGTGTGCGAAAAAATGGTTTCCGTTTACCAGCTGGCATTAATTTCTATTGAATAATTTTCATCTGTCCCTTCTTGAATTATTCTATTGTGCTCTGGCATGGCGTCTGTTCTTGATCTTGTGAAACATTATCAACATAATATAGAAAAGTATTCCAATGACCCACAGAGAGTAAGTACATTTCAAATCATTGTATGTGTCGAAATCAAATTTATCTTGTGATTGCGATTTTTTCAGGAGTTTTAAATTGTCACTATTTAAATCCTTTATGAAGTAGGTATCTAGAAATAACTACCTCAATAAGGCAATCATCCGTAATAAGAACCTAATTAAATAACAGTTTCCATTGCTCCATGTAATGAGTAAATGTTGAGAAAATCCAATAACATTTTGTCACAATATTAAATGGCGTAGCTCTAAGGACATACACACTTGAACTACTCCTCGTTATTCTATAGAGATATAACAAAACCGGCGCATATAATATTCTTTAAAATGCTATTTATATTACTTACATGCAACCTACCTCAATAATGAAATCATTAGAGCTTGATCATCTTCTGTTACCTCACACCATTGGAACATGTTTGAAATTCACTGAGGCATTATATTTATTTATTTAAATCTGATGCAGGTCCTAAAATGCATTGACAAGTTGTACAAGTTGGGAGTGACGGTTGGGCACCTGCAAGAGACTGGTGTCGGTCGCACAGTCAATGCTCTCCGCAAGGAAGCAGGTGATGTGGGCACCGCAGCTCGAGCCCTTGTCAACAAATGGAAACTCATGGTGGCTGCTGAAGAGAACAGTGACTCTGAAGACCACAATCATGACAGTAAGTTCCTGTTATTATGACATAGTTCTAGTTCACACAAATTTCACTTTCTTAAGTTGGATACTATTTGGTTAGCAGTGGCAATTTAATTTATTCAGTTTATAGAATTACTAAATTATCATATTCTTCATCTGTATTCTTTTAATTTTTCTTCTAAGAACAAGTTCATTATGCAAGTGATAAAACCAGTGACATAATATCATTCTTCTGCTTAGCATGTTAGTGATAAAACACTGGACTGGATGTGCATTTTTCACTGTGTTAAAAGGATCACAGCCAGTTATTTTCAGCTACATGTTTTGATTTTAAAAATGATGATTTGGTCTTTCATTTAATTTATTCTAATGAACTTATTCTTGTCACCTGTACCCACCATTCACCCCTGGTATTACTTGGCTATAGCAACAAGCTATAACGGACACGGACATGGGAAGGATTCTGACGACAGTGTGAATCAGTCTAGGAACGGCGGAGACAGACATGACCACAGTAGATCATCCAAGCACTCCGACCCCCCCGACCATCGGCAGACCAATGGCAACCACAACTCTAGCTCCAGCAAAAGGAAATATAACAGTAGCGAGGTATGTACATAGTTTTTTTTTATGTTTATTTAGAATAACTGCAAATTATATAAATATTTTTCACTTAACATTTCTGCATATTGTGAAGAAGCATTTAATAAATTATTTCTTTAATTTTATAACATGGAACAGGATATCTTGATTCATTGACTATTGGTGTTTGTTTTTATAGGATTCAGAACCTGACACTAAGAAATCTCGCAACCATCGAACAAGTGAGGAAGAAGATGTGAAACCAGATATTAGAGTAAAGACAGAACCAGCAAGTGACAGTGAGCATTCGGACTCACACAGTGACGACAGTGACTCCTCCGAATCCTCTGCTCAAGAAACTAAAGTTAAACTCGAAATTAAAACCGAACCTGAGGAGCAACCAAAGTCCTCATCATCCAAACACAGCTCCAACCACTACACAGATCACAAAAAAGAATATAAAAATGTGTCAATTAAAACAGAAGAACAACATACAGACAAACATACAAAGCACAGTCATGAGTCTAGGCATTCTGAAAAGACATCTTCAAAAGACAAATCCTCCAGCTCACACAAAAGCTCTAAAGATAAGGAAAGCAGCTCTGATAGAAAACACAAATCTGAACATAAATCTGACCACCGATCAGCAGAGAGGGATAAAGATAAATCATCCAGGGATAAAGATAAGTCAACAAGCAGTTCCGAAAAACATAAAAGTTCCAAGCACGAAAGCAGTAGTGATAAGCACAAGAGCCACTCTGAAAAAGAATCCAAATCGGAGAAACACAGAAGTAGCGGCCACCACAACTCTGACAAGGAAAAACTAAAGAGTTCTTCCGAAGAGAAACATAAGTCTAAGGAAAGTAGTAGTAATAGTAGCTCAAAGAACAAACACAGTAGCTCATCTGAGAAAGATAAGTCATCGCGCGATAAAAGTAGTTCGTCTAAAGACAAACCAAGTCATAGCAAGAGTGATAAAAAGCATTCATCTAGTGATAAGTCAAAGAGTAAACCTGATAAGTCAGATAGTGAGAAAGAGAGTAGACATAAGTCGGACAGCGACAGGGAAAGTAGGCATAAGTCAAGTTCCTCATCACATAAGAGTAGCAAGAGTAGCAGTAGTAAGGACAAGGAAGCGCCAAAGAAGAAGAAATCTCAAGCGAATGGAGACAGCGATGACGGCATCGATTGTGGATCAGGTAATTAATAAAAAAAACATTTTTAATTAACAGAAATTACTATACTTTACGGTATTTTTTAGTACATACATACAGTCGCCTCATGTTGAATTAACAAATAGCATTCATAAAACTTACAAGTATTCTTTAATTGAACCTTTTTGGAAAATGCTGATGATTTCTTTCTGAATTTCAGGTGCGAGTTTTGCTGAAGCACTCGGCATGGTCAGTCCGGCCAAGCCGAAGAAGAAGCCAACTTCTGGAGGCATCAAAGAGTTCTCATCTCCCCTCAACTCCTTCGATAGCCCTGATGTGAGTAATCATTTTATATTGCACAAGCATTGGCCCGCGCTTTGTCACGCGTTACATTCGTACTTATAAATCTCTATCTATTTTTTGAAATATCAACGTAAACCGTTATGTAGTTTTAAAAACATTCATACATTTACAGATTTTGCTTTTTACTGTGTAGTGATTATGTTACTTGCTGCACCTGGTTTACGCGAAAGCAACCTTTGTGTACATATCCTAAGGTCTAAACTGCCTTCCTTATTTATTTATTTATACACACTTCTTATATGTATAAAACATACACACACATGACACACAATACATTGTTACATTTGTTACTTATCTTAAAAAGATGTATGAAAATGAGCATATTCAGATTCAGATAGAGAGAGACTCAGATAGATGGTTATCAGTTATTCAGTACCTACCTATATGAAGACATAATGTGACGTAAACTACAATTGTAGCAAAACTGTTTAACCATGGGAGATATGCATCTCACTAGTCTGTTTTATTCATTCAGTCCTTTTGAATAATTTAGAACTCCTGAAATGTGTGTGGTTTTCCTGAAATGAAACGGCCACATAATAATAATAAATACTATGTAGGTCTAACGGTAAACCACAAGTTGATAAGAGTAATCAAAAATGCTAGCTTGTTTGCTGAATACTAACGATTTTAAAACCTATAACTAATTTATACATTTTACTTATAACATATTTTTTATACATCACTAAAAAGCGCGTCTTTGTCGTAATAGACGAATAATAATTAAATATAACATTTTGAGTATCATTGGAAAAGTAGAAAAAAATTGATCTCAATAACTCTTGGCTTTTGGACATAGGTCTCAAAGAAGAAAATACTACCCATTTCCTCCTCTATCACCGATACAAAAAATTGACGCTCTATGTGTCGAACACCCATTACTTTTTGCACAAAGTAAATTGATACAGAGGCGAATTTAATGCTAGTAACAATACACCATAATCTACTGTCTACCAGTTACCCTTTTGTCATGTTTGAAAAGTTATTGGTACTAGATTTGTATGCTTCCTACTAACATTTACGTCTAAACAATCTATTCTTACAGATGACCCCCGCCTCCCTCCTAGCGCCGTCCACTAAGCTAGCTCCACTACCTCCACTGGAGATATCGGCGCTGCCGGAGATCTCCCCGCACTACCGGCCGCGCCCGCCGCCGCGCCTGATGCCGCACTTCACTGACGAAGAAGCCATGAGCTGTGTCATCTCCTCCAAGAACCAAAGGTAGTTTAGCCATATTCCTATGTTGAAAGTCCCTGCGCCTCAATATCAGTAATACAACGGCAATCGACTATCTCATTACGCCTGTTTTTAGTCTTCGTAAAAGGTAAACGCCTGTTTTAGTGCTAGTAGAAACCTGGTAGCTCAAGTTTCTTTCGCAATTTAGTTCGGTTGCGTCTAAAATATAGCGTAAAATGCTAATCTTACGGACGAAGCTACCGATACAGCTGGGAATTGCCAAACATGCTAAAGAACATATTATATAAGGAAGGCCGGCACAGAGAGGCCTATACCCTCCACTGGAGATATCTGCGCTGCCGGAGATCTCCCCGCACTACCTGCCGCGCCCGCCGCCGCGCCTGATGCCGCACTTCACTGATGAAGAGGCCATGAGCTGTGTCATCTCTTCTAAGAACCAAAGGTATTACCAAATGGTCGCCATTAATAATGCTGCTAGCATAATATGTACTTACGATGTTCCTACCAATTCAGTGAACCAATGCATTGCTGTTGACTGACTGACTTATGGATAGATAATAGTGGTTGGATGGGGAGGGCAGAGAACTGGCGCTCCTTAGGGGATGTATATGTCTAGCATTGGATGATTGTTACTGATGGTGAGGTATCTCGCAACTTTCGACTGGCTGAAGCCATGCGATGTAAGTGCGACTCAAAGCTTTTGTCGTGTCTTTTCGTACGCGTCTTACGCCCCGTGCTTCGTATTCTCCAAGTTAAAAAGGTAATCCGGGTCAGGTAAGGCTGACGGGGCCATGTCTGTCACGGAAGAACTGATAAAGATTATGGTGCCATTTGAACTCAAGCAATGATCAAATTCCACCTCTTTATGTCTTGATGGACTGCTGTGTCTCTCATAAAAGACTCAGCGATCTTGTAAAAGATCTCTCTTTGTGATAATTTTGCATAATGGTGACCTGTATTGTATACGAATAGTGCGTATTGTGTTGTAAATGATATGGCAAAATCTGACATGATTATAATGCTAATTTAGTACTACTGTATTGTGTTAGATCCACTTTTAAAATCTTGGTGTTTCTAGAAAACAATTTTACTAGATTGTCACGGTTAGTTTTCAAATACATAAGAATAAATACAATATTATGCAGTATTATCAAAGTATGGAAATGTGTTGGTAACAACAGCTAACTAAGCCTTATACATACACAATTCACTACGAGTTGTCCTTACGTAATGTAGAGAGAAATACATAATTAAATTTATAATTTTACTTATTTTCAGAACAAAAGTCTATTCCGGGATCAAAACGTACGGAAAGGTGCCATCTCTGTACGAAATGTGTGTCCACGTACTACAGGAGCATATTGAAGGTATGTAACAAGCGATTTTAGCTATTTATACGCAAAATCTTCTCGACCCATTACAAACCCAGTTTCCCTACTGCTAGGGCACGGGCCTCCTTCCAATGAAGGAAGGGTTTTTAACCTATTCGGCTACCCTGGCCGAGCGGCTTGCGGGTTGATGCAATAAGCAAGAAACTTGTTGTAAATAAAATATTAGCTTTATGGCACTCACAAATAACGGAGATTACGATTGTAAAAATAATTTTATAGAGTAGTGACTACCCCCTATTACTTGGCACACCGGTCATCGGCACATATATACATAAAAGGCCTATTATTTATCTCTTTCTAGATCTAATTAAACGATACCTTACAGGCAACTATTTTTTTTTACTGTGCATGATTTTAGTTTATTGTTTTTATGTGGACCCTGTTCTCTGAAAATGAATGAATAATTGTTATAATTTTATTATTTATCTCATTTCAGCTCTAGAATACACGGGCGGAGTTCCCTACGACATCCTAAAACCCGTAGTGGACAAGGCGACGCCACAACAGCTGTTTATGCTAGAGCATTTCAATCCTTATCTCATGGAGGATACGGACCACCTGTGGCAGACACACTGCAACAAACACTTTAGGAATAAACAACGACAGGAGATGGAGACGTGGCGGGAAATGTATATGGTGAGTTGAAATTGTAATTTTTTATTAGGTAAGTATGTCTAATAACAGGATAACAATATTAACAATAGACTCCTTTCATAAGCTAAGAATAATTCACACAGCGCAGATCCCATAATTCTACGACCGAATGATTTATCAGCAGCGTCCGATACCCATATTACAGGCTCTGCCTAGTTTGGGGTCAGATGGCCGTGTGTGAGATGACCCCATATTTTATTTGCTCCACATTTCAGGTTCATCATGAGTTTTCGTTGCACGTAGGAGCTATGGAATTTATTGTATAAAATTTACAGAAGAGGTTGTTATGTATGCGGAAATCCTCACTTGTTAATTTCATATCCAGAGATTTGTACCTTCTTTAAAGTGCTTAAAAGTTACAAAGTTATCATGACCTACTAGCCCGTAATCTCGTGATGTCAATTTATCAAATCTTTCCATAAAATATTTGTTTACCAATTTTTTGCTGTGAATTACAATCATTTCCCTTATCAGAGGATGATAATAAACCCACGTGAAATACCTCATACCTATAAAAATATCTTAATTGCCTTTCAGCGATGCCAAGAAGAGCAAGAGGTCAAGCTGAGATCTCTCACGGCGAATATCAAGATGACGCAAGAGGCCAAGAAACTACCCATCAAACAGACCAAAATGGCCTACGTCGATACAGTGGTCAAACCGCCTCGGAATATTGCCAGGAAACAGGTAAATTTACACAATATATGTCTGGATTACATAATCACCTTGTAGCATTCAAGCACCTCCCTATAGGTTAGATAAGGAAACTTGAGTACCGAGAGATGCGCAAAATTGGACATTAGGTCTGTTGGACAACTTCTTTATTTAGATAATATGTAGCGTATCATTCTACCGTAAAACCCAAAAGTACTTCCATTAATTAAAGTCATCGTGTTAGGTTATTAGTAATATCATTCTAGTGAAAACCATTACGTTTATTATTTTGGTAAAAACGAAGCAAAAAGAAGAGGCGAAAGTTAGCCGGTCTAAGACCAAGACTCTTTTGTAAACTAACCTTATGATGAGAAATAAACACACAATAGTTATAAAGGCTGGCCTGTATTATCCACCCAAATCCTATTTTCTTTCTTATCGGACCTTTAAGATCACAGGGTGTGGTAGAAAAAAGGGGAGGCCTTTGCCCAGCAGTGGGAAAATAAATAGGCTATAAAGAAGACCACTATATATTAAACTTAGAAACCACTACCACACTGACGGTTTTTTTATATGCTACTAATAAAGGTCGACCGTACATGCCATCTATTATGACCTTACAACCACCCATCTCCCCAGGCACTCCACGGCACAGCACGAACCTCATCAGCGAGCCCAGCGGCTCGAGTGGCCGCCCTCGCCACCACGGCCAACGTGGCACGAGCCGGCACCGCCCGCCCGCCCCTCGCCGCCCCCGCCACAGGACCCACCTTCAAGCCCAAGAAGGCACCACTCATGCAGAAAGCCCTACAGTTCATGAGAGGACGGAAACGATGATAGAAGTGTTGTTTGTGGTTGTGTTTTGTTTCTGTGACTATGGTTCTGAATGTTTGGTAAAAATGGAGTTTCGAGATCTCGTGGGTTTGTTTGGATCGATGGATATGTTTCTGATGTACCTAATACTTTTTGGATCGCATCTGCGTGTATGCAATGAGTCAGTTGGAACCGTTGTTTGTTGAGTTACGTATAATGTACCAGAATTTTTATGTACTTAGGTATCTTTTATCTGAAATAGTAAGATTTCACTTGAACAAATAATCGATCAATTCGTGAAGCAAGCAAGAGCACTTTTCTTTATGCGCCTAATGTGTACAGTTCAACAGGGTGAATTATCAGGACTTGATTGGACTTACGAGTTTCGTCTCTTTGCACTGAATAGGCCAGAATTATTCATTTGTTACCCGTAGGTAGAGGTATTGTATATCCCATTCCACGGGGAAAGGCATCTGACAGAACCCTTATTACATTCGAATAAGGGTAGTTTTTAGGGTTCCGTAGCCAAAATGGCAAAAACGGAACCCTTATAGTTTCGTCATGTCCGTCTGTCCGTCTGTCACAGCCGATTTACTCGGAAACTATAAGTACTACAGTGATGAAATTTGATGGGAATATGTGTTGTATGAACCGCTACAAAAATATGACACTAAATAGTAAAAAAAAGAATTGGGGGTGGGGCCCCCCATACATGTAACTGAGGGATGAAATTTTTTTTTTCGATGTACATACCCGTGTGGGGTATCAATGGAAAGGTCTTTTAAAATGATATAAAGTTTTCTAAAAAACATTTTTCTTAAAGTGAACGGTTTTTGAGATATCAGCTCTCAAAGTCGTAAAAAGTATGTCCCCCCCCCTCTATTTTTATAACTACGGGGTATAAAATTCTAAAAAAAATAGAGGTGATGCATGCTAATTAACTCTTTCAACGATTTTTGGTTTGATCAAAGTATCTCTTATAGTTTTTGAGATAGGTTGATTTAACTGTAATTTTGCTGCTACGGAACCCTTTGTGCGCGAGCCCGACTCGCACTTGGCCGGTTTTTTTTTTGTATCAGATGTCTTTCCCAGTGGAATGCGATATAGTTGTTTACACGATCCTAGACAAATAAAGTTTACAAAGATGTAAGTTTTGAAAAGTGTTTATTTTGAACATCAAACATATTGAGGCTTCGGTTAACCCTTTTACAGGCAGTGGCTGAAATTTTGCCACAATATTTTGAAGTTATATACCATGGAGTCTAAACACAATTAATTACCTGAACTTTTTTGCCTTATAAAGGGTTATGTAATATTTGATGTTGTATGTCATAATGATACAGAAACATTGAGAAACATAGATAAGTGCCTGAGTAAGCGTTCTAAAGACCACAATACATAACTGCCAATATCCTCGTAGTTTTAAAATACAGACGTCAATAATATTTATCCTTACTAATATTATAAATGCGAAAGTAACTGTGTCTGTCTGTCTGTCTGTCTGTTACTCTTTCACGCCAAAACTACTGAACGGATTTGAATGAAATTTGGTATACATACGGTCTAGACCCTGGGAAAGAACATAGGCTACTTTTTATCCCGGAATTCCCACGGGAAAACTTTTTAAGGCGAAGCGAAGCGCGCGGGAACAGCTATTATAAAATAAAGATACAATTTTAACCATAAAATTAGGCCACAAGATGATTTTCCCCAAGAAAAAACACATCAAATTAAAAACAACAACTGATAGTTCAATTCATTTATTTCTTAACTATGATAAAAATAAAATTCATATTTATAATTAAATATGGTACACCTACTTATAGTGGAAGCAAACATGTATAATGTATGTATAGGTAGGCACTATGTATACATTCTTAAAAGTAGTCAAAACATTTTTATCTATGATTTTTGAGTAGATTATAAGGTGTAGCAAATGTTCCTTTAAACCAAAAAGAGTTGTCATAGATATTATGTATTTATAGATGTAAAACTTCAATAAATTCTGAAGTAATCAGTGTATTAACTCTGAGTTGAATTCTATATTTCAGTTCATGTAAAAACGGTAACATCATACTTTATTAAAAAGAAAAACATTTGAATTCACAACAAACAAAAATCTTAACAGTCCATTTTAATTTCTGTATTTATCGTAATATAAAAACTATGAGGTATGTCTGTTGTTAAAGGTGAAAATATCAGATCTGAGGGCCTAGTGTGGCCTAGTGGAAGAATTCCTACAATTCGAGTAGTGAAAAGTAAACGCGAATTTGTATGGAAGTAGTGAAGCGCATGTACCGCTAGGTGGCGACTCTCCTGCGCCATATAAATTCGCGTGTACCTTTCACGTTAAAAACTTGCACTCCGCATGCATGAGAGAAAAGATGCTACCAAATTAATGATGAAAGCTGTGATAACGGAGGAGGATTTACCAGATACAAGAATGTGTTAGGTAAAACCATATTATGGTTTAAAATGAAATGTTTTAAAAACGTATATAGAGCTTGACTACTATGTTAGACAATGTAGATACACCAAACATCACATTACATGTTTAAATGTTTTCAAAATAGGTATACATGATTTGTTATCTGGTTTATGAATAAAACTAGCTAAATATAAGGAGATCATTTTTAAAATGTTTGACTCTGCCGCCTGCTGGGCTTACTACTACTGTAAGTACTATATTTAGTTGGTTTTAATTCATGCATATCAGTCTAAATATAGGTAGGTAACTTAGGTATACATAATAATATTTATTTTATATTTTTTGAAGTTCTTTCGCCTGATTTGTGAATTGCCATAGTGGTAGTAGTGATGTAAATATTTTTAATATGTGAAACTTTTGATTTTATACCGATAGGTACATAATTATGATATGTGTAGGGAAACTCAAACTTATAATGGTTATGTATAGAACTATTATGTATGAGATACTTTTGTGTGTGTGATGATTCCATTTTACTGTAAAACCATTCACCGTGTAAACCTTGTCCCACAAATGCCATTGCCAATGGAAAAGAATAAAATCTACATGTGAAATTAATTGTTTTCATAATGAATGTCACAACACTACTGTCAACTTAACCACTCTAGTATAAAACTACATCTATGTTTCTAAACTTAGATTTTAACTGTTTTTCATAATCAGTATCTATTATTCTTGGACACTGATAAACTGCCAAAAACTTAAGGTTCTTATAATGTTCAGATATCAGGTCAACAATCACAGGAGATATATTCTTAACCCTAGACAGACTCAAACTTTTCAATTTAATCAAATTGGGGCTCCCCAGTGTGCTTAAAAGACCCATCTCGGTGAAGTGTTTATTGTTCCAGATTTGTAAGTTTTTGATTTGGGTAAGGCCTGCAAGAGGCAGTAAGCCAGCATCTGTCAGGTTGTCACACCTGATGATGACAAGCTCCTCTAGGCACGGGCAATGAGCCAGTAGCTGCAGGCACTTGTCATCTATGGCCGTCCCCCCGTACACATGGAGGCACACAAGACTCCTTTTCTTTGCCAATATTAACTCTTTAACTTGATCAATCTCAATGTCCCTAATTTTTTCTAAGTACAAATGATTTAGGTGCACACATTGTATCAACATGTTCCAATTCGAGGAGGAAAGGCCAAAGTCTGCCAGTGCCACATATGATAGATCTTTGAAATGGTTGAATTTAATAAGTGTGTCAGTATTTTCTTTGGTTTGCAGCAAAAGTGAGTTTCTTAAACTAAGCTTCTTCAATTTGGGCCACCTCAGTAGATCATCTGGGAAGTCAGTGCTCACTCTACACATGATGAGCTCGATGGAGGTGAGATTGGGGCACTTCTCGAGGATGGACATGATGAAGGGGTAGTTGTACACATACTGTATTTTGACATTGCAGATGTAATCACAGTGGGAGGTCAGGATTTCCAGGTTTTTCTCGCTGACCTCTGTCTGGCCTGGCTTTCCGGAGTAGATGATAGTGATCCTCTTCCAGAGAGTGGTGTCTAGAGCCAGCTTCCTCCAGCGCCGGCACACCTGCTCGCACTGCAGCAATGACTCGAGAGGCAGCAAGTGGAAAACTTGCAGTATCATTTCATCCGGCAGTATTGTGTTCACGTCGTCCGTATCGGCTGTTTCTTCATTCATTTTGAAATCCTGTACAAAATTATGTTATCAATTTATATGACCCAGCAACTGATAATAAATAAGCGTCAAAAAGTACGTAAAATAATGAACTTACATACCTGTTTTAGTTTTTTTCTGTAATTTATAAGACAAATCCGTGTATTTACACGTGTTGAATGTAGGTCTCGCTACTATAATATGCAAGTAATGCAACTCATCCCGTTGTCTTGTCTAATTTTGGCTTATTTCGTATCATTCTTTGACTACAGTAAACAGACGTAAAAATGCCCCGCGTTGTTTGCTTGTTTGTTTGCTATTTCCTCATTGTTGACTGACAAACAGCTGATTTCTGTCAAAGTCACAATAACCACAGAGTACTGAAATATAACTGTCAAAAGTGTCGATTGTATTTCCGATTTGTCGATTATATTTATTACATTCACATTCCTATTTAAGTTAATGATAATGTTCATGAGTTAATTTCAATAACCACACAATCATAAATCTACGTAACTTTCCATGTTCACATAGCATATCCTGACCCTATACAAAAGGTGAATGCTAGTAGGTACATAATGTTGGCAACATACATCCCAAGATCAATACCTAAACAGCATACAATGCGGGCTTTGTTTTGATCCTCAGTCTAATGTCCCCTACTTCCAACACAATGTATAGTAGCTAGGTGAGAGGCAAAAGAGTAAACGAGGGTACTACAGCTCACTTCACTCTAGTGGTGGCGTGTGGTATTTGTGAATAGGGCTTCCTTCTCTAAACGAGCGAGTTAGAGCGGGAAGGTAGATCCGCAACGCCGATCTTTTATCTTGAGCAGTTATATTTTTCGCCAGCTGCCCCTCCAACTCAGTGAGACTGTCGGGGCGGGTCGACACTCACTGATTTACGTTACATTATTTAACTTTTAGAATATATTGTGTTAATTTCTAACATTAGTGTAGGACAAAGGGATCCGTCAGCCGTAGCCTGAGCCGAGTACTTAAGCCGCAAAATGTTACACCTAAAGAATATCGCCAAATCGGTGGTGCCCCTAAAAAACACAATCCAAAATGAGGCAGTCAATACGCTCAGGATCGCGCCCGCCGCCGTGAACATCAGCTGCCGGAACTACGCCAACCATGAGATCCCTGACAGGCTCAAGGAGGTGGCGACCAGCGCCAACCCGCGGTTCTTCGACATGGTGGAGTACTTCTTCCACCGCGCGTGCCAGGTCGTTGAGGACCAGCTGGTCGAGGACATGAAGTCGAGGGTGTCCGTCGAGGAGAAGAAGAAGAAGGTTCGCGGTATCCTGAACCTGATGCAGCCGTGCGACCACATCATCGAGATCCAGTTCCCCCTGCGCCGCGACTCCGGAGATTATGAGATGATCCGCGGATACCGCGCGCAGCACTCCTCACACAGGACCCCCACTAAAGGAGGTGAGTAATGTGACGGCCTCCTTGCCCTAAAGCTTCCGAAAAGTTCAGGTGGACCACATGCGATCGATCATTCATCTGTTATTATTAGTAACAGCATTATTTATAGCGCTAGACACGTGACACTGTCCCGCGTTACGTAGCTAACCCTGTTTCGATTTTTATGCAAATCGCCCAAAGGTAGACTGCCGAAAATTCACGAATTGCCTGCATGGTGGTCGTTAGTAGAATATCTAGTTATGGAGGATTTGGCTCTTTATGTAACTCATGAATGTTAAATAAACAGCGAGCGTCTACAACCGGTCATAATTTGTCATTGCTAAATCTAATTAGAATAAACACGCGTTATCCTTTGTTCTTTGTAGTTATACAAATTTAGGGTTAGTTTAAGGATAGGTTAGGTTTAGTAGAAGATTATTGTTAAGTAGGTACGCATTTATACTAATCTAAAATTCCGTCTAACGTGACCTGAAGTTGGTCGAAATACTCCTTATCCTACCTGATTTTAACGCAGCCACGGTATAGGTGTACTCACAATCGTAGCTAATCTCAAACTTAAATTAATTGATTGGGTGGAGTTAAGTTAGCTAACACTCTCTACAATTAGGCTTGTAATAGTGTAGATAGTTAAGTAGGTAGTTAGTACAAATTTTATCGGGAATAGTATGAAAATATAAAAGGTAATTTGTCACAATTTACCAATTGCCGGCTGGATTTAACAATAGGCACTCTACCTACTCTTTATAACCTTGAGCATCATTAATTTATTATTGTTACGTCGTAGGTGCCTAGCCGGTGTTTGCTCAAATATAGCAAATACACACACGTAGGTAGGTACTTACCTGACTTATTATCAAGATACACTGCAAAAGTTTAGTTTATCAGACAGTAAATGTGCCGTAGGGATTTACCCTCATAGAAAAGTTACAAGACGTTTTAACTAATATACTGTTTTGTCCCTGTCTGTCAAAGAACAAATTGTTCTTTGTTGGAGAGGGACAAAACAGTTTATTAGTTAAAACGTTCTGTAACTTCTCTATGAATAAGGGGGTTAGTTTGCAATGGGGACTTTTCGATGACGTAGAGGTAGAGGTAACTAGGCTATATTTTAACTTCAACCAATATCAACGTAAACATCGTACATCGTTCAAATTTAAATGTTAACTCAAATTAGGTACCTAGGTACCTTCTACCTATCAAGGTTATTTGTGAACTTTACAGCCGGCTTAATCGAACCGGGGAGGCCGGCCGGCCGGGCGGCGGCACCACCGTCATTAAAAAGTGTTTTTGTGAGGCTGCGAACTAACGCTGATGATTGGTTTACAGTCTCCACCACTCAAACATAAAGAAAACCAGTTAACATCCTACTAAATTTTAAACTATTTTTCTTTGTTATGTTATGTATTTAGAACTCTAATGGAATAGTAGGTATAAGTTAGAACTCTTTACCTACGCTATAGATCTTCAGCGTCAGGGAAGTATACAGACCTACCTGAGTATCAGAGAAGCTGCAGAGAGTAATGCTCCTCTGACTACTCTGTGCTGAATCTCTGAATGTGTATTTGATGACAGTATGGGAAACGTAGAGAAGTCAAGTCTGATGCCAAGCTGGTTCAATCAAGCATACAACTTATGTTAGTTAGGCCGATGCCTATGAAATTATGAAGAGTCGTAACTCGTATTTAGGACCACCGTCATCGGTGAGCGGTATGGCTGAAAGAAAATACCTTGGTAGTCGAGGTAGGCAGGTATACTTACTTGCAATATTTTGGAATATACAGTCAGATGATTTAAAATAGGATTGAAATTTAAAATAAGTCACGATTGCGATTGACATGTTCTCCAAAAATCTGCTTACAATGGTGATGTGATAGCGATAAAGATGATAAGACGGCACTCGTAAGCAGGTGAAGTAGTTGCCAGGTCGAGGAGGCGTGGTCGTGACGCTGCCGTGCGTCACGTTGAAGCAAACAACACTTATTTAGATAGACTATCGCTAGGCAGAACGACATTCTTTGGAGATTCTGAAACATGATCGGCCTTTCTCATCCATACACTCTAGCCGATAGCCGATTCTATAGAAAGTTGCTGAATCGCTGCTAAGCCTAGATGACCTAATCCAAAGGCCACATCAAGCCAAGATTTTTACAGGTCTCAGTTGTATGGAGTAATCCCATGCTTACTTGCTTAGGTCTATGGCTCTAGTATGCTTTTCCTACTTTATGTCAGCCCTACTAACCAGGGTTAGACAACTCGTCAGGCCAACAACTGCACTGTGCGCCTCGCAGCCGTGTTTTCAAGACGAAGTTTGGCATTGCATGTTACACCAGAGCCTATCAAAACAACATCCCGGATTGATCGATGATTGATTGATTGATTGATTGATTAAAAATAGCTAAAATAATACCCATAGCCAAAAATAAGAGAAGTAAAGATACGGACCCTAGCAAATACAGACCTATTGCACTACTCTCAGTAATTTCAAAGATCTACGAAAAGGCCATGACAAACAGACTTTACAAATACCTGGAAAATAATAACATACTCCATAATAACCAGCACGGATTTAAGAAAAAACACTCAACAATATTAGCAGTATATAAATATATTCAAGAGATCCATAACTACCTTAACGAAAAGAAATATGCTATAGGACTTCTACTAGATTTAACGAAAGCCTACGATAAAGTCTCTCATAAAATACTTCTGAGCAAACTATATGACTCAGGAGTACGCGGACTACTATATGACTGGTTTCACTCCTACCTAGCTAACAGAAAACAATACGTTCAACTACAATATACCGACCTAGACAAGCAACAAATAATACCTATGAAATCAAATACCGGAACAACAAACTGCTCTATTCCACAAGGAAGCGTCTTAGGATGTGTTCTATTTCTTGTCTATATAAATGATTTACCAAACCATATAAAAGCACATAACACACTATTTGCAGATGACATCTCTATACTACTCCAAAGCACTTCCGAAGATGACTGCAATAATCAAATTAAAAATATATTCAACGAAACGAAAACCTGGCTTTTTAATCACAACCTAGAAATTAATATTTTAAAAACGAAAATCATCCAATTCAGACCTTATCAAAAAGCTCCTCTCAACCTTCAACTAGACCATATAGAAAATGTCACAGAATTCAAACTCTTAGGCATAAACATAGATACCCACATAAATGGACAACATTTCATTTTTTTAACCCTATATTTTTATTAGCTATTCGGAAAGATTATAGAAAATTAGTGGACCCGTATTTTTTTATTTTGTATATACATTAATTTTTGCATGTTATTTTTAACTTTAAAGTTAATTATTTTAAAACCGGAAGTGAAGTCACATATTAGGCTCAATTTTTTTTTTTGTCTATTGCCTGAGTCTCGAAAAAAAACATAAATGACACTGACAAGTGACATTTAAACTTTGTTTACATGCCAACCAACAAATGGGTCATTTTCAAATGACATTGATATTTCTGATGATAGAAAGTAGGTACTTATCATGTAAAAAAATAAGCAGAAGCATTTTTTCAGCTGTGTAGGCGGTGGCATGCTCTGGGACATATTATATAGAGGTCATCTGTTAATAATAAATAAAAAAATAAGTAATCAGAAAGTGTCAGAACAGAATTAATGAAAATGACCCAAATAAACAACAACGTCACGATAAAACGTCAAATTCAATCAAAAATGAAAGTGACAGTTACTTTGTTTTTAAATCTATAGGCTTTGATCATCAAAATGCATCGCACCTGATGCATGACGTCATCAGCACTTTTTTACTATTTTATGATTTTCTCGAAAATGATACATCCAAAAAATACAAAAACATTTTTTTGTGTCCTTTAGAGCTAAATCTCGAAATGGTTTTCGATTTATAGCAGCTTTAGTTTTTTGAAATGTTGTCCATTGGAAAAGTCATATACAAACCATAAAAACTAAACTATCACAATTTATTTATGCTCTAGGTGTACTTAAAGTTAATACAGACCTGAAAACGGCATTGTCGGCTTACTATGCCTACGCAAACGCATGGCTGAGCTACGGCATCATCCTATGGGGAGACAGTGTAGATGTGCACGACTTGTTTGTTTTACAAAAAAAATGTCTCAGAATTATATCTAATATACCAAACACAACTAGTTGCAAATCATACTTTACCCAACACAAAGTCCTAACCCTACCATGTATTTATATCTATGAAATAGTCAGATTTGTAAAATTACATATCAACCTTTTCAAACAAGTTAACGAAATACATCAAATAAATACAAGAAATAAGAACAAATTAGCAGTACCACAGTCAAATATGCAGATCTTCAACAATAGCCCATATTTTAAATGTATCAAAATTTATAATAAACTACCTAGTACCTACCACTATTAAATGTGAGAAAAATTATAACATATTTTTCAGTAGTCTAAAAACATTTCTAATAGAAAGATGTTATTATTCAGTAAATGAATATTTATTAGATAGTTTTTAAATACATATTTTAAAATGGTTAAATGTATAAAATAGGTATATTATAAAGTTATATGTTATGTTTTATATTTTTAAGTACCTACCTACTTGTTTAGTTTTAAGAAAATGTTGCTATGCCCTGCAGGGAGCTATGTTAAGGATACTTATATGTACATAGATTTAAAAACAGTGTAACACCAACATAGTTGCACTGAATAAATGATTATGATTATGATCATGTAGGACTAGGAGTCGCTGTCGCCGGATACGGTTTGGTTGATGATGATGATATGTATTGCATAGGTAGGTTAAGTACTCTCCAAAAATTGTTTTATTTTTCATAGGCCTAAATAAGTACTGTAAAAAAAGACAATAAATGCAGCTGCAAAAAGTTATGAGTTGTATCAGAATTAAAACATGTTGCGCGTAATTTCATGACACGCTTCATTAACGAAGTTTATCAGCTTGAGTGCACCACCAGCCGGGATGTTATATTTAAATATCTCGCTCATATTTCATCAAAGCGTGTATTATCTAAGTAGGTACTTGTTTAGATTTAAAGATCACCATTCAACACAGTCACTTTTTACGTGAAATCTCGAGATTACCCTGACGATCTGCTAGGCGCTTACAATGTCTCGGAAACATTGTCTAAACTATTTTTAACAGACTAGAAGAGATTGCCAACAACCCATTTGAACGTAACTATGTTGGATTATTCAGTTCCTATGAGTATATTTTAGTGTTTTTTTGCGAATGGTTTAGGATTGTGCTAAGCTTCTCTTACTCGACTTCTACCTTACCAAAAATTACAACACATATAAGTAGGTAGGTACTTAGTTGAATTCATTTTAATGACCATGTTGTTGTTTAGGTCATGTTCAATTATGTCTGGCTAGCGACGACAAATTGGTGGTTGTTAGTAACACGAGAGCTACAATTCATAAATTGTGACCAATTTACAGGTCCTCTGTAAAATTAAACGTGTTCTGGTATGAAAATAAAAACAATAATCTCTCATGAATGCAATGAAGTACCAAATACCATAATGCCATAAGTACAATAGGTAGAAGTAGGTAAATTTATTAGGTAGATACTTCTATGGTAGGTAATAGGTACAGAACTTTCCTAATTGATTAATCGGAGGAAAACTTCTTACCTATAAAATTCAAATAAAGAAAAAAATACTAGGTACTTAGGTAAGTATTAGGTCCTTACATATCAAATTGGCGTTTTCTATAGGAGGAACATAAAGTGTTTTTTTTTTAATGAAATATATTAAATTAATCAAAGTATGTACCATTGCTATGTATGTGTCGCAGCCGGATCGTATAATCCGCCGTATTACATTACGGCTGGCCGCATTACAACACAGGGCCGCTTTTTAATGCGCCGGATCAACGTTTAGCCGCATTGTCATTTCAATACGTTTTTCAATACGGCGGCCCACGTTTAGCCGCATCGTACTACTACTGTAGGGTAACCATGTCCATACTAAGCATTACATTACAGATGAAGGATTTTTGTAATCATAATAGAGTAAATCTATCATATGGACTTCCATTAAAGTATCAAAATACTGTTAATAGGCACTACTCGGATTGTAGGATCTTCGGAATTATTATTCTTCATCATCAACATCACTTCTGGACGTAGGCCTCTCCCAAAGCACACCACTGGTTGCGATCTACAGCATTCCACATCCAATCATAACCAGCCACCTTTCGCAAGTCGTCACCCCATCTAGCATGAGGGCGTCCCACACTACGTTTGCCTCGTCGCAGTCTCTTCAAGATCAAATAACCTTTGCCGGCCACATTTTTTTTTTTGACCCAGTAGTATTATCTGGAAATCCGCCGACCAGCAGAATCCAGGGTCACTTTAGCTGATTGATGTGCGTTATATATTTTGTACGTTTTTCACTGTACCGCATTGATCGGAATAGAAATTATTTAATTTCAAGTGAAAATTGTTCTTGAAGTACTGTTTACTAGCATATTTAACACGATTTCTTCGTTTTAATCATCATCAAATATCTGTATCCAACGCCATTATTGTTGTTATGTTAAGCAGCGCCACGAGTGTTAAAAATCAAAACTAAAATCTTTCAAAGCGGCGGCTAATCTCTCGCCGTATTACATAACGGCCAGCCGTATTGAATGACGTATGATGTCGAATACAATCCGGCGCATTTTCATTCAGCCGTATTCAATACGGCTAAACGTTGATCCGCCGCATTACAAAGCGGCCCTGTCTTGTAATGCGGCTAGCCGTCATGTAATACGGCGGGTTATACGATCCGGCTGCGACATATGCACTTTTGCCATCTCATAGGTAGTTCATTGATCCCCTTACTAAAAAAACTATTCGGGCGGGAATCAATAAAATCTTTGAAGGCGGTTTGGACTGCCCCATTGGAGTTGAATTTTTTTCCTTGCAAGTAGTTATCCAAATTGCGAAAAAAATGGTAATCTGTTGGAGCAAGGTCCGGAGAGTACGGTGGATGTCTAAGATATTCTAATTGAAGCTCCTCTAATTTCGTAGCCGTCTGTTGTGCAGTGTGTGGTCTAGCGTTGTCCTAAAGCAGCAGTGGCCTAGAGCGATTGACCAGCCTCGGTTGTTTAGCAGCTAGCTTTTCCATCATGGTTTGCAGTTGCTGACAATAGATATCTGCCGTAATCGTCTGGCCAGATTTAAGAAAGCTGTAGTGAACGACACCGGCACTAGTCCACCAAACACTTACAAGCAACTTTTTTTTAGTCAATTTTCGCTTAGGGCAGGATTTGGCTGGTTCGCCAGGGTTCAGCCATTGCGATGAGCGCTTCCGATTATCGTAGAGGATCCACTTTTCATCACAGGTAATGATTCGATTTAAAATTCCTTCATTATTGTGCCGGTTGAGTAAAGTAACGCAGCAGTCGACGCGCGTTTGTCGGTTTGCTTCACTCAATTCATGAGGTACCCACCTTTCAAGCTTTTTCACCTTCCCAATTTGCTTCAAGTGGATTAGAATAGTTTTATCACTAACACCGGAGCCTGCAGCTAACTCGGACGTGGTTTGCGATGGATCCGCTTCCACAATAGCCTTCAATTCTTCATTATCAACTTTGGTCTCCGGCCGTCCACGAGGCTTGTTCTGCAGGTCAAAATTTCCAGAACGAAAACGTTGGAACCAAAAACGCACTGTGTTTTCTTTTGCGACACCGTCACCATACACATCATTAATCCTTCGAGCCGTTTCTGCAGCACTGGTGCCACGGTGGAACTCATACTCGTAAATAACGCGATATTTCAAGTTTTCCATTTTGTAAACAGAGTGACACAAAGAAAAAAACAAAAGAAGAAAAAACAAATGAATTAGGGGGTTTGAAACACAAATGCATGAGTAAATAGCTGTATGAATTTGAATTTGGAATTCCTAACCATAAAGGTAATATTTGAGATCAAAGTGGCCAGTACGACAAAACGCCAATTTCATATGTAAGGACCTAATATAATATACAATAATATAAGTACATAACTACTACAACTTAGAGGTTCGCCTTAGATAAGGCGCATTTTTTATCTAAGTAGGTATAGGCATAGACTAATGTAGGTACTTACTTATAATAATCTATAAAGAATTTTATCAGTAGAAAGCTCCATCGAAACAAAAAAATCCGAGTCATCTTATTAATGATTTCCTCCAACCCCAAAACAAAATTAACCATTCCTAATCAAATGCTTGACCACTAAACGAACCTCTCCATCTTTCCCCAGGTATCAGATTCTCAATGGACGTGACGCGCGACGAGGTCAAAGCCCTCTCGGCGCTGATGACGTTCAAGTGTGCGTGCGTGGACGTGCCCTTCGGAGGCGCCAAGGCCGGCATCAAGATCAACCCCAAGGAGTACTCCGAGCATGAACTGGAGAAGATCACCCGCCGGTTCACTCTGGAGCTGGCTAAGAAGGGCTTCATTGGTGAGTCTTTCTCTTGCCTTGTCGAAGATAAAGTGCAGGTCGCTGAATACATTCTCAGAATTTTACTGCACCGCCCATAGCGATGAATGATGAATGACGTGTAAGTACCTAGTTAATACCTAAGGGCACGGGGGGCATTATGTGACGTGCACCATATCGTTTGTGGATCTCCACACACACACACACACTAGGAGATACAACACTGCAAAGTTGAAAACGTTGCAACGCAGTTTGTTTAACTTACAGCACCTGCTTACTTAGGTGCCTAGGGTAGCAAATTAAGCACAAACCAATATGTCTGTATTAGCTTACGAATAGCCCTGGCCAGGAAAAGGTGTAAACAACCAGGGCAAACAGTTGACATGGCTAATGGCTATTCGTGACTGCTTCATCAAGGAAAATGGGTACACATAAGTACCTACTTATTATGAATAGGTCTCAGAAGGGCTTTCAAGATCTTTACTGTAAACAATTTTTTTGGAAAGTCCTCTATGATATTTTTAAGTAACTAAGTAAGTACCTATTTTAGATTTATAGATGTGGTAGGGTGTGGGAGGTAAGTACTTACATTATTATCAACATGATTTGCCAGATTTTAATGATATGTTTGTAATAAAAATAGATAGGATTTAAATGTATCTACAATATTATTTATCAAAGAAATTGCGTGATCCGTGAAATGTTAAGTTAGAGTACCTATAGGTACCTACATATTAACACCTTCCTACCACACTAGTAGTAAGGTACAATATGAAAATACACAAATGATGAATTTAGCTCCTGCAGTTTCTCCACTGTTCATTGTTATTGCATTCTATACAATACATACCTATAGGTACCTTCGATAGTTGTATAGTTTATTTATTTTCATAAACAATATGAGAGCATTAATAAAGAGGAACAATGCGTTATTTTGATGCACATAAAGGCATTATTTTATCATGCAACCAACGCTTGGCTATTTATAGTGATGTAATTTCGTTTTGTCGGCTTGTTTGGCGAACCTTGTTTGATAATGATATCAGCACAAGAGAGGTACGCTTCAGTTGTTGTTTCAAGATATTTAGATCAGATATGTACCAATAAAGTACCTACCTTCATAGTTTTATACTACGTATGTATATAAGTAGGTATTTCCTTTGAGTTTTAACGCTGACTCTCATCTTTGATAACGACTCGCCCCCGTGTTCTGGAGTTCTAAGTAATAGTTAGGTGTCTACAGATAACAAGCAGGTGATATGTGAGATACACTTACATAAATATATACGAGATATATCATATTGTACAAGACATGTAATATAGGTAATAAATACATATAGGTATGACTTTAATCTTAATCAGTGTTTATTACGAAAGGACTAGTGACAAATATGTCACGCGAATCACGATTAACGAGTTAACAAAACAACTTTGATAAAATTAAGTAAATGTTATTAACAGAGATTACCTACTCTTTATACTTATTTAAGTACTTACTTTACAATACAATACAATCCTCTTTATTTGCACCAAAAAAACAGAATCAATACAAAATAAAACTTAAAAATAACAACAGTACAAAAAGGCGGCCTTATTGCTTATAGCAATCTCTACCAGACAACCTTTGGATGGAAGAGAGTTATATAAATTAAAAAATAGGAAAAATTCAAAACTTTATAACTTCAATGCCTATTCAGATTCACTAAATTGATTTAGTGAATCGTTGTTTAGTAAGTACATATATATCGATTCGATATACCTACCTAATGCTAGCGCGAATAAACCCTCTTTCGACAAAAATCCACCGTACAAATGTATTTCACCTATAGACATAATTATGGTAATATGTAATATAATAATAATTTTTCCTTCCCCAAGGGCCCGGTATCGACGTGCCCGCCCCGGACATGGGCACGGGCGAGCGGGAGATGTCCTGGATCGCGGACACGTACGCCAAGACCGTCGGCTTCCAGGACATCAACGCGCACGCCTGCGTCACCGGCAAGCCTATCAACCAGGTCAGTAGTGCTTTTAGTTAGGTAAGTATATGTCGGGAACTAGGCATTCAGCTTCGGTTGTGGACTTGAAGTGCAACCAGACTCCCACAGTTAGACTTGATAAAACCTAAATGGAATTAAGGACTGAACGAAGATTAAAGAGTTACAGTGATTATTATTATGATACTGTCTCAGGTTATTAAGGTATGATTTTGTGGGAACTCTCTAACCGCTACCTCTTCAACCTCTTTGAGGTTCCATGTAAGTATAATATTTTTTAAGTAAGTATTTATAAAATTATTATGGCTTGTCCTCAGGGAGGTATCCACGGACGAGTGTCAGCTACCGGTCGCGGAGTGTTCCACGGACTGGAGAACTTCATCAACGAGGCCAACTACATGAGCATGATCGGTAAATAACATCATACAAATCCATATAAGTAAAGTAATCATTTTGTAGCCTATTTGTGAAGCTGCTGAATAAAGGGCTACCAGCTTTCCTATAGGCCTAGCGCGCTGCGATATAGGTATGGATCAGTGAACCGCAACGCCCCATCACTGTGGCATATAAGTACTACTAAAGTAGTCTATGACTGAGGCGTTAATAAAGCTCATTTCTGGTGCATAACTTTTCAGCTGTTGCTGTGATAATGCGAATGCCAAGATAGGGAACATTACGAACTTACGTCAACCCTCAAATATTGTGTTTTCAAACAAGTCAACCTCAAAGCAATGCTTGGAATTCACAACCTGTTTGGAAACCCTTAAATCCTGATGGTCAAACAACATGTAACTCTCCATCTCCCCCCAGGCACGACCCCCGGCTGGGGCGGCAAGACGTTCATCGTGCAAGGGTTCGGTAACGTGGGCCTGCACACGTGCCGCTACCTCGTCCGCGCTGGGGCCACCTGCGTGGGGGTCATCGAGCACGATGGAGCCATCCACAACCCTGACGGCATCGACCCTAAGGTACGGTAACGGTTTGGATTATGGTAGTGAGGAGGGAGGCTATATCGCTACGCCGGCTGTGCCTAATAATAATACAATACAATACAATAAACTTTATTTGCACACCATAAAAAAACTTAAATCTAACTTAAATGCGCAAATAATATGTCACGATAATATCACAATACTATGATGTCACATAATATGTCACGGACAGTCAGCGATTGACAACTGTAAGTTATTCATCACGACCCATCACGTCCTCACTGCTGAGTCATGGGTCTCCTTCAAATACCTAAAGGAAGGGTTAAGCATGACTGCATGGATAATCCTTTTGTCATGGTGATACACACTTGGGCTGACCACGTGTTTGTCACCGACACGCCGGATTATAGGTACTTGAGATTGAGAAATATTGATAAGTTAAAACCTCTGATAGTTACGAAAGCAAATAATTAGTTTAATGAGTAGTCAAGTCTCCAGAGTCTCCTGTCCAAAAAAGCTTCACCTTATTACTATCATCGGTTATATTTGGCAGCAGCAATAATAAGCTACATTATGTCGGAACTACCCAATCGCGTGGTTTGATACACAAAGCCGACCCTAAGCCTAGCTGGCTCAAATATAGGAGAGATGTGGAAACTAACGACCCTACCCTTCACAGGCCCTCGAGAACTACCGCATCGACAACGGCACGATCGTGGGCTTCCCCGGCGCCAAGCCGTACGAGGGAGAGAACATGCTGTACGAGAAGTGCGACATTCTGGTGCCCGCCGCCGTGGAGCAGGTCATCCACAAGGAGAACGCGCACAAGATCCAGGCTAAGGTTAGTGTTTATGGAAGCGATGTAAGGGCTCAAACCCTGCCTGACAAACCGACGCTAGACGAACCGAGCACGAACAGAGCACGAGCCGAACACAATTCGTATAGTGTGGACAGACCTACAAGCCTCGAACGAGCGCGCTGCGAACATTTCGTTCGTGCTCGGCTGCGTTCCGCATGTTTTCGGTTTTTTGACGAACACAAACGGTTTTGCTTTGCGTTCGAGGACAGTGATCGTTGTAGGTTCGTTGTACGTCCACACTTGACACCGTGAACGACGAAACCTGAATGGCTCCGCTCGTGCTCGGTTCGTCTAGCGTAGACCCATCATTAGGTAGTAGCGGTTGTGGTCATGGCAGTAGCTTATTTGGCTTCGTCCATGGAGATAATCAGGTGTTGGATGACTTGGATGTGTGAAAATAGCAGAGCTGAATTTAATAAGGTCCCTTTGTAACTGCTTTATTTTCTGATGGAAAGTATGGATAAGTAGTTCATTGTAGGGTTAATTAATGTAAGGAAAGTCTACATTTATCAGCAGTTTCCTGCTATGATAGGAAGATGAGGTACTTATCTACCTATCAATTGGTTGACAACAAATGAGTAACCATTAAATTTTATCTGTAGGTAGAAACCAGCATTAAAAACAGTAATTACAATAAAATTCCACTAAGGTATGTAATTATAATTGGGCACGAAATAATTAACATGGAATATTTTTATCTCCAAGTCCCGCCCCTCAACTGTTTGTTATCAAATAATTAAGTATTTCGGTAAACACCCGATATAATTTTGCGATAAGATACGAGGAATATCCCGATTAGCACACCGCGCCGTGTGATATCAGTAGCCATGCAGTGTCAAGTGCTGGCCAAACTTTGAAACCACTTAATACCTACTGGCACTCGAGTATCTGATGTTTGTAATAAAATTGACCCTGATAATGATACTTAACTAATAAAACTGGGATTAGCAGATACATTAATAGGTTCTGAGGTCGAGAGATACCTGATATCTAAATACAGGTACGAATTCGCGACTGGACAGACTTCCCGCCTTATGATAATGAATACGTAATGAACATTAGTTTGGAACGTTGCCATGCCATATCTCTACCTACCGTCCTAACTATCCGTTAAATTACGTAACTCGATAGCACACTTTGCTGTGGGCTCGGACTGTAGGTCAGGCATCTACTGCCTAGACATTGCACTACTTTTGGCTGGAGAACAGATTTTTGTAGAGATACCTATTTACAGTTTAGGACTTGGGAGGCAGGGAGGGGAGGTAAATAAGATACGTTACTTTTATCCCGGAATACCCACAGAAAACCTCTTAGGGCAAAGTGCCGCTCGAATATAAACTATTATTTATAGAGTGATCATACACTATAGTAGGTAAATGGGCCTCCTCCAAGACTAGAGGGTTATTGCAATAATCTCGACTTTTGCATTCTTTCAAATCTGCCTTTACATAAATAAGAATACCTATGTAGGTATAGGTACCGAGCCGAGGATTGAAGCCCCGACCCACGGCAGAGTAACTTTTTGTCACTACATAATAAAATCTCACCCCCCAGATCATCGCGGAAGCCGCCAACGGCCCCACCACCCCCGCAGCCGACAAGATCCTCATCGAGCGCAACATCCTCGTCATCCCCGACCTGTACATCAACGCTGGAGGTGTCACCGTCTCCTTCTTCGAGTGGCTCAAGAACTTGAACCACGTGTCGTACGGACGACTCACCTTCAAGTACGAGAGGGAGTCTAACTACCACCTTTTGGGTAAGTGGATTTGATTACATTAATTCTATTTAAAAATTTATTTGAGGGTATTAATTATTAATAATTAAGTACCTAATTTAAATGCAAAATGCCTCTTCTAAATAAAACAAAAGTATCATTTTTTTATTTCCCGCCAGAAATGTTTTTTTTCACTAGGTACCTAATCTGTGCTTCTAACCTCTTCCCAGAATCCGTGCAAGAGTCTCTGGAGCGTCGCTTCGGGCGCGTCGGCGGCCGCATCCCCGTGACCCCCTCTGAGTCGTTCCAGAAGCGCATCTCCGGTGCCTCCGAGAAGGACATCGTGCACTCCGGTCTCGACTACACCATGGAGCGATCTGCCAGGGTCAGTAGTTGGACGAGTGGAGTTATTATTCTGAGATTGCATGAGGGATTTTTTTACCGGTGGGGTGACCATGAGGTGACTGCTACGGCTCTCTATAGCTGTCATGATGTCCTTCGTCCCACTCGTTTATATACAGTTTAGAAATTTGTTAACTATTTACTTCTTTCCCCTAATATTTATAAGGACACCTTAATACCTACTTACCACGCTGTATACTTAACGACTTCATATAAATATCGAGTTTTTTTTATAAAAAAAAACCTATGGATGCTTTTAGGTATTTTTTAATACTTTGAATAAGTATATTTAGTTATTTACATTTACATATTCTGCAGGCTATCATGAAGACTGCCGTCAAGTTCAACTTGGGCTTGGACCTGAGGACAGCCGCGTACGCCAACTCGATCGAGAAAATCTTCACCACCTACGCCGACGCCGGTCTCGCGTTCTAAACTTAATAATAGTATTGCCTGCATTTCGCCAACTCTCCATTTTTAGTCCGTATTGCACTAAGTCTAAATGTTTAAGAAATTATAATCACAGTATTTTCGTTTCCAATCTTGAAATCAATGCTTTTTTACTTTAATAATGAATATTTTACTTAATTACCTACCTGCTTACTTAATAAGATTTGTAAGTGGAATAATGATTGTATTAATGAAATGAAATATGTAAGTGAAATGTTGTTTACAAATCACAGAATCATTTTTTAATAAAAGTATTGTTTTCCTGTTATCTTAATTTTTACTTCCATTAATAGGCCCAAATCATAAATCGTTAATATAAAAATGTAGAACTCACTACGCCAAACTGCACGCAATAAAGTAAGAGGCAATAAAAATGCCTAATAAATAATGAGAAATTACCTATAGAGTTTATTGAACAGAACCTTTTGACCAGAACTAACAAGCGAATTGTGTGGTGGAAGGCTGCTGACTATATGCCGCTGCCAACCGGATGTACCTATATACTAGTAGTATATATACCTACCGTCTATATACTACCTTCAACCTACAGAAATGACAGGGTAGGTCCATGGTATGTCCGGTTAAATTTAGGATGAATATTTAACCAACCACAATCCTACAAATTGTAGCCGTAACGTATGTGCTTCATTTAGCTCGGTAAGATTACAGTAGTCTTTAGTCAGATTCCGTTACGTGATAGAATATTTGCGTCCGAACTAGCGACACGCACGGAGGCATTGATACGGAGGATATAGGGAAATGATACAAAATATTGCCTGACAACATAATATATTATATCATTTGTCGAAATATAATAGGCCCGTTTGGACAGCTACAAAATGTATGGGATGAGAGATGGTGTCAAATTTAAGCTATACTTAAGTGACTTTTGGTGCTACAAAAGTTCTTTTTTAACTCGGCCGTTGAATAATAAGCCAGATTATGTGTTTTTTTTATGTATTTCGTCAAGTAAATCAAGAGTAAATAGCAAATTTGTGTAGCTGTCTAAACGGGCCTATTATATTTCGACTACTGTAAGTGGGCCCGACTTTACTTAAAAAAATATAACTCGTGGTTGGGGTACGATGACGCCCATAGCCCATAGAGTTTGTTGGTCTGTGACAGAAATAAAAATTAGGAACGCAGCCAATTACGTGTGATGTAAACGTCAAAAATTGAAATGTCAGTGTTCGTCTCGGCTTATTGATGTAATTTTAAATATTTGTGAAAATATCTATAAAAATAATTAGAAATGTTATCCAAAGTGTTGTTAGTTACCCTACTAGCCAGTTTAATAAATGGGATATTTTCTAAAAGTGTAGAGTTAACATTTGAACTAGCCGATAATGCCGTAGAATGTTTTCATGAAGACATTGAAAAGAACACTTCTTGTTCACTAGAATACCAGGTAAACATCGTTTTATTTTATGTAAAATGACCTTAAAGTCTTTTTCAGTGAATATAGTACCTGATTACCGCTCAGTATTAACATGGCATACAGTTGTAGGCTTCAACCTAACCTTTCAGATGTATTGGTTTTGTGCGTCCATTTAACAACAATTTACAAGATAATTAGCTTTTAATAGTAGCTATCAGCATCTGACTGCGTGCGTGTCTAATTAACTCAATGTGTTTACTTTTTCCAGGTTATTACTGGTGGCCAGTATGATGTTGATGCCAAAATTGAAGGTCCAAATAAGATGATCCTTTATAATCGTCAGAAGCAACAGTATGACTCTCATCAGTTCACAGCACCAGTTTCAGGTATGATATGCATGCAATATATAAGTCAATGTATGCATGCATAATTTGCTTAACAGTGTAGCTAATTGTAACAATACACTTACATGGCCAGTTTAATAATTTGTTCATGCTTCAATATTTTGTTGAATACTTCTTGGCATAACATCTTTTACTTTAAACAAGTCAACTAAATGCAATCAGCATGTACAGAAAAAAGATTTGTAGTTCAACTTTTCCTCCTATATCAATCCTACAAAGTCACCTTTCATAACCAGTTATTATTTTCAAGGTGTGTACACAATCTGCTTCAGCAATGAGTTCAGTACATTCTCACACAAACTAGTGTACATGGAGCTGAATGTGGGTCCCGAGCAGCAGCTGCCGGGCATCGGAGACCACGCCACAGTCCTCACACAGGTAATGTTGACCAATTATTTACTTATAATAGCTGGTGAAGCATTGTTAAATGCTATAAAGTACTTTTTGCTTTGAAATATGTTTGCATTTACATAAAAATATTTATGTAATTATTTGCTTGATTATAAATGTTAATTTTGCTGCTGCTGCTATTGTAATAACATGTATACTTTAATTGTAAGATGTGGATATCATTTTCTTCTTATCTTTAATCATGAATTTTAATGTACAATAAAGTAATTTATAAAATATTTTATTCCAGCTGGAATCATCAGCTGAGGAAATTCACAAAGCCATGAACAAGATAATTGATCAACAAACACACCACCGACTGAGAGAGGCCCAGAGCCGTAAAAGAGCCGAAGACCTCAATGAGAGAGTCTTCTGGTGGTCCACCGGAGAGACCATGGCCATATTCTGTGTAGCCCTCGCGCAAGTCATGATCCTAAAGAACTTCTTCAGTGACCGACCTGCACAGTATAACCGAATGTAGTGTTAGTTGAAATATAGTTGTATATTTATTATTATTTTGTTTTGAATAAATTGAAGGTCAGAAATTAAACACCTTAAATAATTTACAGTTATTTATTTACATTTAGCAGATTCAAAAAGGAATATAATAAAATAGATTAGGGCTGTTGTCAAGATCTAATTTATTTTATTACCAATCTTACATACATAATTAACACATTAAAAATACATTAAGTAATAAGTAAGACTTATTGAATTTTAATAATGCTACTGGTAATTTGTTATTTAGGAATAGTTTCAACTGTGTTAATGATAATGTTTTTTTATTAGAAAAGAACCAGCAAAGCAAATACACCATTAACTAAGGCACAGGGGTATGCAATGAGGGGCCTCTGCTCCGCATCGCCTGACATTGTCACAAACAGTCTGCTGGCTGACAGGGCAGACCAGATCACTGCCACAGCTGACAGAGACAAGCCAATAGTTCCTTCAAGTGATATGAATATGCCCAGTGTGGCCAACACTACCATAGGCAACATGCAGTATCCCAGCACACTGGCAACACTGAGCAGAGTGAACACACCCTCACTGCGGCTCATAAGAGACAACAGACAATACATTAAAAATACAGACATAACTGACAAGCCATACACATATCCAAAATGAGCCTTATTACCAGCTAGGAATAGGCATATTGCTAGAGCTAAACAGAAAGCCACTGGCCCAGCAATATCAGTGTCTCTTAGAAGGAAGTTTGCATCATCTGCCTTGGACTGGCCATGGAAGGGGTTAAGTACCGCTAGTGTTTTCTCCAGTATTCTGTCTGGGTATATTTCCAGTTCATCCAATAGAGGAGGCTCATCAAACTCAGTGCTTTCCCCAGCTACCTCTGGGGCCATAGGGGCTGGTGTGAATATGTTAGGGTTATAGTACTGGTTGTTGTTTGGTGGGTATGCTGGCTGTCCTTGATCATAGGAAAAATTTTGAGTCTCCGCAGGAAACGATTGGAAATCTGAAACATTCTTTTATCATTAAAATGCCAACAAAATTATATTTATTTTATTCAAATGCAGTATATGTTAGCAGTAAATTTATATAAAATATAAAGTATTCTTACCTAGTGTTGGTCCTTGATCTGCAAATGCATTTGAATTGTTAAATGAAAAGTTTTGGCTATTGTTTTGATTTTGCCAAGAATAGTCATTGGGATTGTTGTAATTCGCCATAATTTCTAAGCTATGTTGAGACTTGGGGTACCAGACTGAGGATAATATCAGTGTATGCTGCTATATTGATTAAAGTCACATTTATTTGTATAAATATAGTATTTTAATACCGAATTTTAAAATTATTAAATTTAATTCAGTCCAATTTGACTTTGAATCTTGTTGAGTTGTAGGTTAAACGTCAGTTGTCAATGTCATACACACAGACAAAATAAAGATGCTACGCTTCATAATAAGAACCACTGAGCAAATAAACTATAAATAAGAACTACCGCAGAAAACAATGTTTTATACTATACTTCTTTATTTATATAGACACAGGTTGTCAAATAATAAATACCTACTAATGACCTAGGTAAACCATACACACACAGTCCTACTCCTACAAGTAGTTGTAGTCAAGTAACCAATATCCCGAGTAATCCCGACCGACCCGAGGGCGAGGCTACTATTATTCTGAGCTCATAACTCACTCTGTGACTTGACTTCCGGAAAAAAAATAAGTCAAAATAATTTGTCTGTGGCAATGTAAAAAAATTACAACAATCACAATTTTTTATAATTCTGCGATTCGCGGACGCGTTTTCTCTAAAAATACTTGTTTTGAAATGATAAATAACAGATGAACTTGCTGAACCTAATCTAAATCTATCTCCTTCACGAAGGAATGCACCTCCAGTTCGGATTCCTTATTCGGCGGCGTTAATTCATTGGCCTACATATTGGTGCATTACTTACAAATGGAAGAAAGTTATGTGTATCGACCTGACCAATTTCCCAATTCTGTAACGCAATGCAAGCGGACCAGTTGCTGGATGTTGACTAGAGTGTAGTTTAGTCGAGGATCGGTGATGTATACTCTAGTGGAGGTGGCAGTAACGGTGGGTGTGCTGGCGGCGCTGGTCTCCGCGCTCACCGCCTGCGTCTGTGGGTGCAAGAACTCCAATCAGAAGTAAGTCGCTTCACTGTTCACTGCTACACCCTATAGTTTTTTATCCATTCATTTGTAGAACCTATCTGTGATTGTATCATGTTCTGTTGTGGTTGTAGGTAACACTGATGAATCAGTGTAATTTCACCCACTTTCTGAGACTACATAAGTCTTGCTAAGAGAATAGACAACCTTACTGAATCTCTGAAGTGTGCACTAGTTAATGCACCTAAACTTATTAGTTGGTAAAGAATGAAGCACAAACATATTTTATGTGCCTAACAATAGTAGAACCATTGTAATATTTTGATGATGTATTGTGCTAAATAAGCACCTTGTATTTAACAGAAGTGAGTTGGTTGGGACGGCCGGTGTGGTCAAACTCCGCTTTGACGAGGAGGCCCCGTCCCCGACCCCCACCACGCCTGCTTCTATCAATCGGTTTGTTATCAGCATGCCCTTGACATTCACATCATACATGCGGGCTAACATACCTAACACAAATGCATTGAGTTTAATGTAAAATTGGAAATAATTGGGCATAAATATTTTAACATAAATTTAAGAATAAACTAGTTTAACATTTGTTGGAAGCTTCTTTATCATATTATTCTACTAATATAATATTTACATAACTCAACTATTTAACAACTAAAATGTAGATTAGTTTAAGCATATTATTAGGAGTTTCTTTTATAATTATCATATTTACCTAACTGAAGAACATAATTATTATGTATAACCATGACTCATTCATCTGGAAACAATAGCTTTAATCATTAACATACAGAATTACTTAAACTCAGTAAGGACTGGGTACAACTTTTATAAGAGATATTACAGCAAACAAATTATAGGTACCTATTACTGTAATGTATTGTTGAAATGAAATTAAATATTATTTTGTTATTTTCAATCTCAGGACAACTTTTGTCATGAATTTGTTTTATTTTTGAATGTAATATGTGTAACAATAGTTTTTTATTTACTTGTTATTTTATCCAGATAACCACTTTTCTTTACATAACTTTAACATGGTATTGGTTCAATATTAACAGCAATATGTGTGCAAAAATGCATTACTGATTATACTAACAGCCTCTTTAGTTAAACAATACTAGTAAAAACTATTTTATAAACATTGCTGTAACACTCTAAAATTTATTCATAAATGTGCAACAGGCCCTAAGCCTTACAATACATTTATGTTTGATGTATTTATTTGACAAACTTTTAAACAGATGAATTATTTATGATTTTTGTAGTGAATTGCACATCATCTCATCTTCACTAAATATTACTTCTGAAACATAAAATTTAATCAATATAATTTGCTTACAATATTATTTATATTACAATGAAATATCAATAATTTCAGAGCATCAACTCAGAACAGCCACCGCAGCTTGCCAGAGATCCCGCACCAAGTCGGGAGACATGACAGCGGAGACACCGCCTCCGAAATATATGCCACTGTTAACATCGATAATGGTAACTTTTTGTGTTTACAATATTTTATTCATAACAAAGTACTTGATAACATTTTAGGTAGCGTAAATGGAGATAAAAAATCAGTGTTTGTAAGCAGTTATGTTAATTACAAATGGTATTGTATAGTCTGACTTACCCGACTAAGAAGTCCCTGACCAGGAGTCAGGACCCTACTTTACTACATTTAAGATCCACAGTCGCTTGTCATATTGGATCAAAGGATATTATTTTCTAAACATAACTTGGTTATCTACAGTAGATCATTGAGAATATAAAGTTGAGTTGCTTTGAATTTGAAAGGCAGTTGAACCAAAACTCCATATTTTAGAGATGTTTGTACTGGTACCATAGCTGGTCTGTTTTAACACAGTGCGTAACTTGAATTGAACTAGCGTGAATTATCCGATATTCGGCCTGTCACTAGCGATAGCGAGTTAGCGACCGACCCATGGCCTCAGCTATAGCCGTGAGAGAAAGTGTAACAAAATCGTTAAAAACATGAAACAGTTCCGAAAAAAAATTACTCTACACTGTTCATCAGATCAGTAGTTTTTTTGGCAAAGTCGGTGGAGTGATCAATCGCGGCATCCTCCTATCTTGGTAATTTCAATTTAATTGTTTTTGCATGTAGATTACAGATTGCAGTTTCAATTAATCGAAATGCATTATGAAACTGATAAAAATCAGACTCTAGGTAAACTAAGATGACCTATGTTACCTTGCCACACTACATGTAATATCTGAAAGATAATATTAATTTCTATTCTAGACCAAAGAAATGTATCGCTAAATTTGCTTTAAAGACGCACAGATGCCTAAAGAAGCTATAGTTTGAAAAGTTTTTATAATTCAGTAGAGCTACTGTATTTAATCACGGCTTCTAGTTTTTATCACTAATTCCTATGCGGCTATCGAACTAATCATCGGCATCGTTCAATTATTTCTAAAACACGGCAACTGCGCCCTACATTCACAAGTAAAATCAGATCAAAGATAACTCTGCGACAACGTATTCGACCGTCTACTGATTGCTCTGATATTTGATTAATATTGACGTATCATAAAAAAGTAATAGTAGGTTTATAATTATAACAAACGGAATTTTTCCGCGATAGCTTCGCCATTAAAATGTTTTTAGCGACTTCCGACATGAAAATCTGCCTAATTCACCAGCATCCAGCCTATAATAGGTGCTTACAGTTTTACCTTCCTGATCTACGTATATGTCGCAGGCAACTGGTTGAATTTCATTTTTGGTTGAATAACTAGCTCGTTGTCGATTCAACCAAAAAGGAGATTCAATTCAACCAGATGCCTGCGACATATACATACATTTTGGTCTAGTAGGTTTCAGATAGATTTCAGAGTTGGTCCCCTAATAAAAAAATCTCAATGTGCCGCCCGCTAGCTGCAACGTCACTCATAACTCAGAAAACCCTATATTTTCCAGGTAGACTATCAGCTTTAGGTCATTCAACCTTCCTTTTTATTCTCTAGGCACAAAAGTGGAAGCAGAGCCTTCCACCAGCCGCGACCACCCGTACGAGCACGCGTACGCCAAGCTGCAAAAGGAGAGCCATGTGTGAGTAGAGCTTCATCATGATCATTGTCATTATGATAATCATCATCATCATCACCAATGTCGGGGTCGACAGCATTTTATGCGAATGTCTAGTTAGTATGTGTCAGGCCCTGAATATTCTATTGCGGCCAGTATTTCACCATCAATATTATCATTATTAACGCACTCTGATGGACATAGGCCTCTCGCAAAGAGAGCTGCAATACTCTGGCTCCCGCTCTCAACCACTGTCCTGCCTAAGTTCTTTATTTATTTCAGTGCAAAAGAGGGTGTCCCATATGTATGCATAATAATTAATAATTAATTTATTTAAAATGACAACTTAGGCCCAATTTGTTAGTAACAATGTTCTTATTCTATGTTAGTATCCTAATTCTACACACATTTAGCACAACTATTTGTAATAACTATCCATCGTCTACAACTCTACAATATATGTTTTAACTTTCAAGCTTATGTTTTAGTTTTAAAGACTTTATGTGCTTTTGCACTTGCTAGGAACCTTAGTTATCGCACGTATCTTATTTATGTGACGATTAGTTGATTACTCATACAAATAGTTAGCATTCCCGTCGCGAGCCAATTAACCTTTGAGTCACTGATATTTTATCTATTAGTTACAGACCCTAGTAGGGATCACATAGATAGAATATTTAATGTAGATTTATTAGGTAATTGATAAATCCCTCTTGTATAAAGCATGAAACAAGTATATTCGGATAAAATTTTCAGAGGGAAGCCTTACTTGCTTTTGCCACTTTAAAAAATGTTTTGCTATGTATAACTACTCCTATTTTTCATAACCACGCCTACTACAGCTTTTCAATAACGATTTGAAAGTGTGAAAGTGCGACCGTAAAGTAAATAGGTACAAAACTTTATGTTTATATTATTTGTTTTTTACGTTTAGAACTGTGGAAGTGACACCCGAGGTGCGCACGGAGGATCTGCCGATCGACGAGAGGGAAGCGTCACAATCTGGCCCAGGTGAATATTAGAATGAAATAATAAAACCTACTTGATTGTAAAAATACTTTAAATTGCACGAGAGGAAGGTGGCGTTTTTATACTATCACCTCAATATCGTCCGTATCGTCCACAATCTCCGCAAACTTAACTGAAATTACCCCTAGTAGGTAGTCTTCCAAAAAATCCAACTACATAATAATATTATAAAGGTGAAAGTTTGTGAGTATGTGTTTGTGTGTATGTTTGTTACTTCTTCACGTCAAAACGGCTGAACCAATTTTAACAACATTTCATAAAGGGTTAGCTGAGACCCTAGATTACAAAAAAAAAAAAATATCTTTATTGGTAACAAAAGGTAAATCAATTTAACAAAGTTGTTGGAATCACCTTTTAAGCATGCAATGCCTGTAGCAGGTGACTCCGCTCTTCTATAGCATAACCTAATATAAGATGATTTTAAAGTTAATAATTAAAACATAGTTTTTAATAAAGATAACAATGTGTGTGTGTGTTTGTGTGTGTGTGTGTGTGTGTGTGTGTGTGTGTGTGTGTGTGTGTGTGTGTGTGTGTGTGTGTGTGCGTGTGTGTGTGTATGTGTGCGTGCGTGTGTGTGTGTATGATTTAAGCAGTAGTTATTTATTAAGTTATTGTATGCGATTCAATAAGTATTCTGTGTCTTCAAAGTTTAGTGGTTGTAACCAGTTAATAATTGTCTTCTTACATTCATGAAAAGGCTTATTATAAATGTCCAATTCTTTATCCAGCTTGTTATATAGGTACGCAGACCGTGTTGGGAACTGTGCGATTGCAAAAGTAGTTTTTGTTCTAGGAATGGTTGCCAAGTTGTATTTTCTCCTCTTTGTTAATATTTTTGCATCAAAATCAATATTTTTGTGTTTTTTAAGTACAATTTGGAGAATGTACAGTTTTCTCACAGACAGGTGATTGCATAATTTGTAAAGCATACTAGTCGGGAACCTTCTTTTTTTAAAATACATTATTTTTAAAAGGCCACGCTGGGCTCTTTCCAAATCCAGGAATTTGGTCTTTCCTGCTCCACCCCAGACTGGAATACAGTACACTAAGACAGATTGCACCAAAGCCAAGTATATTGTGGTAAGTAGGTCGTTATTTTTTAATTCCGGTGATTTGGGTGGTGCAATGTGCCTCAGTGCCCTGAATATCCAGCTGAGCTTTCTGACCCTACATGCGACTTGATCTAGGTGAGGGTGCCATGATAATTTGTCATCTAGAATAACTCCAAGGTACTTAATTTGTGAAACTTTCTCCAACTTGGGACAGTTACAATTAGGTGTAGAACTGCTTTCACAGTCGTGTATTCGGATGTTAAAGTCACTGTCCGGTTGGCGACGATTATTTATACTAAAGCACATATAATTAGATTTAGAAGCATTTAGTGAGAGGAGATTGTTTTTTAGCCATTTTCCTATACTCTTCAATCCAATTTCAGCATCTATTTTAATGTTATCCCACGATTTACCAGTGAAAACTACAGCAGTATCGTCTGCGTAGGAAAATACTTTTGCTCTGTTTATTTTCATATTACATAGGTCGTTGATATAGATCAAGAATAATGTAGGACCTAAAACGCTGCCCTGTGGGACACCATATGACACTTGGACGTCGTCACTGATACAATTTCCTAATTTAACTTTTTGTTTCCGATCTAAGAGATAATTTTTTAAGAGCATCAGTGGTGTGTCTCTTATACCAATTGATTCTAATTTCTTTTCAAGGATGGAGAAAGAGACGGTGTCGAAAGCTTTCTTGAGGTCCAAAAATACTCCTAAACATCTGTAGCCAGCATCTAATTGTTCTGTGACCAAAGTGCTTAAGTCAGTTATGGCATCTTCTGTTGATTTACCTCGTTGAAAACCATATTGTGAAGGAGATAAGATATTAAATTTGCTGAGATAATTTAATAGCCGAACGTTAAGCAGTTTTTCAATTATTTTAGAGATAGCAGGCAGAACAGATATAGGTCTGTAGTTACTTACATCGTCACGCTCTCCACCCTTGAAAATTGGGGTAATAATGGATGCTTTAAGAGCTGTCGGGAATATACCTTTTTGGAAACATAGGTTAGCAAGATAAGTTAAAATAGGGACAATTTCATACCTGGCATATTTTAGAAATTTTATTGGAATGTTATCCCAACCTGGAGCACTATTTGATTTGAGATTTGTTAATACGTCATCTACCTCACAGTTGTCAGCATCTAGGAGCACAAAAGAATTTGCCATCTTTGGGAGATCGTCCAGTAATTTCTCTGTAGCGTTATCTGTCAGTGACTTTATATTCTGTGCTAGGTTTTTCCCAATGTTAGCAAAGTAGTTGTTTACCAAGTTTGCAGAGTCTTTAGGTGATAAGCATTTATTTATTAGGTCTGTGTCTGTATTTTTGTTTTTATTTGTATAAGTTATTTTTTTAATATTTTGCCATAATTTTCTATTGTCGTTTACCGATTTGGCTAATGTTTCCCTGTCGTGTTTTCGTTTTAGTTTTTTTATAAGATTATTACAGTAATTTCTGTATCTACAGTATGTAATTTTTAGAACATCATTATGCGGATCGTTTTTTGTTTGTTTTTGCATTTTGTTTCTATTTTTAATGCAGCGCAGAATACCTGTAGTGATCCAGGGCTTTATGATTCGTTTGCTTTTAGGAATTGTAACTATTGTAGTGTTATTCTGTATTGCAGAGTGTATTTTATTAATTAGAGCGTCCGCTACTTCGTTTGGATCGATTTTTAGTAGTAGTTCAGATAAGTTTTTAAGTTGTAAATCTTTAAGAGCGTTCTCATAGTTTAATTTCGTCTGAGATTTGACTGCTTTTTGTTTTTTATGAAATTTTGATATAGAAAGAAATGTTGTAAAATGGTCAGTTATAGAAGTGTGTATTATAGCAATAAATGCCTTCTCGTTATTTTTCAATTTAAGCATGAAATGGTCGAGGCAAGTTTTTTTTCGCGTCGCGAAAGTATGTCCTGCATGAATTCCAAAAGATGATAGCATATTGAGATAGTTTATTTTATTGTTGTATTCATATGTTGATTCCGGAAACTTCGGTCGTATGTTAATATTTATATCACCAGCAATAATCACATTATTGTTGGTGCTTAAATTTTCTATGTATGAACTTAAAGAATTTATGAAACAATCTGCATTGGGTACTGAGGGTGATCGATAAATACATAAGATTGAATTATCTAAAACATCTACCTGAAGACATGACGTTTGTGGTAGCTTTAACTCTTTTACTTTTGGTTTCAAATTGTCTTTCACGTACACTACTACTCCATCGTTTTGATTATGTGGGCAAGTTGTGGTAAAGTAGTTGTATCCGTTTATTTGAGGTACGGGTTTTAGAGGGTTTAGGCGACATTCTGTAAAAATTACTATGTCAATTTCGAAAGAAAAACTTGTTAAGGTGAGTAGAAAGTCATCAAAGTTACTGTAAATGCTACAAATATTCTGTGATACTATTTTTAGATCATTTTTATTTATATTTATGTGTGGCGAGAAATCTGTGGAATCACATTCAACAGAGTACGCCCATTCTAAGTTGTCTATTTCATTAATAGCTTGTAAGTCAACCATGATTGTAAAGTATTGTAAAATGTGGAAACAAGAGATAGATCCTTCTAGTGGCAGGCAACTGACCAACCAACTCAACTAGTGAAATCGATTTACAGTTCATTTTCGAGGCTAGAATTAGACATAATAGGTTTTTGAGGAGGCATTTGTTGGTGTGCATACAAATTTTAATATTCATACTGATTTTAATTTGTGTTTGTGTTTCGTATTGTGTAATATTATTATGATAGTTGTAGTTGTTTGTATAGTGTAGGGTTATTATATAAATTGTTTGTGTGTATATAGATAGTTTTAAGTTTACAAATATTAAATTAATTAACATTGCCAAGATATGAGTCATGCAGCATTTGAGAGTTGGTGAACCTGACCTTCGGTTTTGACTACAATCACAGGGGAAGTGTCGTCCTTTCTGAGGTATACTTTGCCGTATGCGGTCCAGCAGTATTTAAATTTTTTGGATTTTACTAAATCTCTGGCAAGGAAATGTAATCGAGATGCTTTCGCTGTCAATTGTTCCGACACATAAATGGGAGTATCTTCAGAGGTACGTAGTCCCAAGTGTTTAGTGGACAATTTATTTTGGTGTTTTATGTTGAATGACTTACTCGCCTTCAAGAAATCAGCTTTCAGAATTGTAGATGTAGTTTCAACGATAATAGGCATGTTTTTAGCACCTTCTTTTTTCCCGCGGATTCTGTATATATCCTTGATGTTTTCTTTCAGTACTTTACATCCAATGTTTTCGGATAGTTTTAACATCATTTCGGTTAGGTCTTCTTTACTCTCATTATTGATTTTTGGCACGTTTTTCAGTTCTAAATTAGATTTCCTATTCCTACTGGTTATCTGAAGATCTTCTATTTTATCCTCTAATACCGTGATGTACTTCTTGTCTTCGTTGGCTTGCCTTTCCAGGCAGTCTATTTTCTTTTTAAATTCTTCGTTTTGCGCTGACATGAAGGACATAGCCGTCTCGATATTCTGATTAGTTGTTTGCATTTCCTTAAGGGCATGAATAATTTTTTTAATCTCGCGGTCTTGTTCGGTGAATAGAGATGTAATCATACATTTCATCTCCTCCTTAAAATCCTTGAGTTCTGTGTTTAATATGTCATCTCTCGTTCTTTTCGAGCGCGTGAACATGCAAACAGGTGAGGTTTTAGCACTTTGGTCAATCTGAGTTAGGTCTCATGAAGGGGATGACTCGTGGATGTGAAGGAAACCGCGTGTTGGTAATACTGGATACTAGTTTATTGTTGCTTGTACAGCGAGGTCCCGTGGAAAGAGGCCGAGACTCCGCCTGTAGCGGCTTATATGCTACCACCACCCCCGACACTGCGCCATCTAGCAGGATGTATAGGAACTTAATAGCGTAGTAATGCTTAATAATCGATCTATGCAAGTAGCCTGCGAGATAACGCTGTGTTTACATAGGAAACTAAGTAGTTAAACCTTCTAATTTATAGATGGCGCTAATATATTGTTAACACAGTTAACATGCTGCGCCCCAAGATTCTAATTAGAAACTAGTTAGGTATTTGGTTTCGAATGGCGCTTATGCCCAAATAATAATTTATTTATCTGTTATTACCTACCTATCTAAGGAAATGAAACTCATGTTATTAGCACGTTTAATTCAATAGTTAGATGGTACTAATATAACAGATTTAATTAAGTAGTTACTTATTTGTATTTTTAATATTTAAATTTCGAATCTAAATCCTAACGACTACGAACTATTTACAATATTGAAGCCTAACCTTTATTTAATGTGTAAGCTAAAATATTCCACAACCTATCATATTATCGGTAACTAATAGACCAAAATTGTTAAAACTGAACAATACGGGTATTAAATGAGATTTAACTAGTTATAAGTTATTTGATTGTTACAATAAAAGGCATTTTAACATGTAATCGGTAACGGACAGATATTGTTGAATGCTCTCTTGATTATTCCACGCGCCGTACGCATCTCTGCGACCCGCGTGATGCCGTCGCGACCCGGGCAGCAGCCGACGATGCGTCCCAGCCTCCACTGGCAGGGCGGCAGTCGGTCATCTTTGATCAGCACAATGGTACCCACGTCGAGTCCGGCACCCTTGCAGCTTCTCCATTTCGTGCGTTCTTGAAGCAGTCCTATGTAGTCTCTTGACCATCTTCTCCAGAAGTCGCATTGGATCTGCTGCAGCTGTTGGTAGTGAGATAAGCGGTTTGTAGGTACATTTTCATATTCGTAGTCGGGCAATGAGATAAGTGTCCTACCAATCAGGAAATGAGCTGGCGTTAAAACTGATATCTCGTCTGTATCCGAATTTGGTAAAGGGCAGAGCGGACGAGAGTTCAAGATACCTTCCACCTGGGTAAGTATAGTACTAAATTCTTCGTAGGTTAATAGGGCTTGGCCTAGAACTCGTTTAAGATGAAATTTACAGCTTTTAACGGCCGCCTCGTAAAAGCCCCCCATGTGTGGAGTGTAGACAGGTATAAATTTCCAATTTATTCCCTCATTTGCACAAGAAGCTATTATTTCGCTCGAACATTCGTCGATAAATTTATAAATTGCACATAATTCGTTATTGGCCCCATGAAAGGTAGTGGAATTATCACTCACTATTGTTTTTGGTATACCTCGCCTGGACGTAAACCTTCGCAGCGCAGACAGGAAGAGCTGAGTTTCTAGACCTGAAACTAACTCTAAGTGAATTGCCTTTGTCGAAAAACAAATAAAAATTGCTATGTAACATTTGTATGACCTGTAACCACGCCCCCTTTTGTCCCTCACCGCAAAGGGTCCTGCATAATCAATGCCAGTTGTGAGGAAGGGCGGTGCTGGAGTTACTCTTGACCTTGGTAAATTACCCATTATCGGTGAGTAGATCTTCGGACTGTTCCTGAAGCACGTTATACATTCTCGTACAACCTTATTAGCGACGATCTTACCGTGTGTCGGCCAATATCTCTCGCGGACAGATGAAAGTAATAACTGTGGCCCTGCATGCATTAATCTTATGTGTTCTCCACGCATTATAAGAATTGTTAGTGTGTGTGAGTGATGTAGAAGTATTGGGTGTTTTTTATCGTAATTGTATGAGGACTGTTCCAGGCGTCCCCCTACTCGAATAATCCCATTTTCCATAAATGGTTTCAAACACAATATGTTTGATGTTTGTGGTAGTTGTTTACTATTTTTTAGTAACTTGTACTCCATTTGGAACGATTCTGTTTGTGCAAATCTAATTAATTCGAGCAACGCATGTCGCATTTCATCTACTGATAAGACCCCGACTATTCTATTGTTCGGATGTCTAGAGTTGTGAATGAATCTTCGCATGTAAACAAATACTCGATTGAGTTTATTTAAGTTAGAATATTTTTTTATTAAGTTTGTAATTAACTCGCTTGACTTGTTTGTACTTATATTACAATGTGTCTCTTGTTCAGTTTCGGGTAACGTTATTTCCGTTTTGGGTAGTTGAAATGTAGGCCACTTCTCGATGGGCTCGGAAAGCCAGGAGGGCCCCTGCCACCATAATGAACTACTACCTAACCTTTCAGCAGCTAGACCCCTAGATAACAAATCCGCTGAGTTGTTACCAGAAGAGACCCAACGCCAATCATCGATGTTTGTAATTTTTTGTATGTCATTTAGGCAGCGTTCCCACTACGCCGGACCGGCAGATCTGCCGAAAACCGGACACCGGACAGAGTGTTCACATTACATCGGATCCCGGAAGAAATTCAGACAGTCCTCAGTTGAATTTGGACCTGCGCGCACAATGGACGACGAAATTGTTGTGTTGTGGTGGTATCTTAATAGAAGGCAAAATAAAAGAAAACATTGGGTACACCCTATTTTACAGGAAAGATTTTCACTTGGAACATTTGAAACATTAATGGGTGAACTTAGAAGAGACGAATCAAACCAGAAACATGAACCAGAACATGCGAGCCGAATGACGTGAGGAACACGGGCGGGGCGAGGGGAGCACGAGCGAGGCGAGCGGGGCGAGCGGGGGACAGATACCGGCACAAACTCGTTCACATTACTCCGGGCCCGGTCTTTCTACCGGCAATTCGTAGTGACAAAACGTTCGGTAGAAATGCCGGGCTCGGCAAAAATGCCGGACCCGGGATAATGTGAATAGCTTCATATAAATTGTACAGCCACTAGCTCTTCCGGCAGATTTACCGGCGCGGCAGATCTGCCGGTCCGGCGTAGTGGGAACGCTGCCTTACTTTATTTTTTACGAATGTGTTTAATTTTTGTAGTGGTGATTTTATCCATGCTAATACTACATTTGAATCTGACCAGAAGTATTGTTTCGTCCATTTAAATTTAAGCGCATTGTTTACGTCGTCAGACAATGCGGCTAACAGCCAGATTAACACATACGCTATTGTGATTTGTGTCTATCAACACTTTTATCCAGTTATTAGCACGGCAAAACTTTTTAAGGCGAAGCGAAGCTCGCGGGACCAGCTAGTAATACTTAATCTCCCCTAAACGTCCCAAAGTCCGTGGTGATCTCAGCGTCAGTAGCCATCTGCAGCATGATGCTTTTAAAATAATATTGCGGTCAAATATCACCCTTATTCTCCCAACAAATAAATACTATAATCTCCCCAAACCTCTATCCCCTATAATATTACCCCTATTCTCCCAACTTATAATCTACCCGTTCTTCCAGAGTCCGTGGTGATCTCGGCGTCGGTGGCCATCAGCGGGCAGCTGCCGTCGAGCCAGGAGCTGCCGTACATCACGCCCGCGCTAGACCACGCGCCACACTTCAGCGGGGACTCCACAGATTCAGCTAGTAAGATAAAGATAAATATATAATACTCTTTATTGCACACAAACAGAAACAGTTTCACAAACATACATAGAAATGAAAATAAATAGTAAAGTCGGCGGCCTTGTTACTAAAAGTAATCTCTTGCAGACAACAACTATCTTTTTTATACTTTCTTTTTCCTATCCATGTATAGGAAATAGAAAGTATGAAAAAGATAGGTATATGAATTATGAAGAACTACGTACTATCTTCCAGTGACCGACTACTCTTGGCTTTCCTCATCCAACCTTGGTTTTATAATGGTTTAAGTGATGATAAGCAACACTTTACCGGATTGAGTATCACACTGCCACTGTCAGCTATCTAATTTACAAATAATATAATATTTATATCTATGTATTTATCTTGCAGAGGGCTACACATCTATCAGCGTGCGAGAGCCGCTAAGCAACATCCGCGCGCAGGCCGCGCCCGCGCCGCGCGCGCCGCCGCACTACGCCACCGTGTCTGATGACTCCGGTAATTATGTCGCTTCTTCTGGTCCTAGTGGTCCTGGGGTTCTTATAGTCCCCGCTGCACGGGTCCGTTATCGACGTGAATAAACGTCATTTTATCGCGATTCGCGATAAATATGGCTTTTTGATAGGTGATACGCGCATTAAAAGACTTTATCGACGTCGATAATGGACCCGTGCCGCGGGGTCATAGTCTATGACCGTGGTGTAAGAATTAGCCAGTCATAATAGCGCCAGTAGCTGACTAACCAGCGTCCATCACAAAAAAAATCAGATGTCATTTTTAATTTACTTTTTACAAATACAATTTGTTATCAATAAGTTAAAATATTATCTACCTATCTATAACAGACAAAGGTCGGTCCACCGTATTTATCAATAACTAGATCTGTTATTTTGTAATGTTATCAATTAGACAGGAACTGAAGCATCCTAATGAGATATTTGAACAGGATATTATATTATGTTTGCAAATCAGTAATCTGATAAGTTATTATTAGAGATGCCACGAATATTCGGCAACTATTCGGTATTCGGCCTATTCGGCCAGTTTTTTCAGTATTCGGTATTCGGCCGAATAGTGCGTACTATTCGGGCCGAATACCGAATAGTAAATCATGTAAAAAATGACTTGTTATTTTAATCAAAATTGTGTATTTATTTCAAAATCACTACATTTTAGTACAAAAAATTAATCAGTAGTAAGTTGTGCTGGATAAAAACGAGCATTTCAGCATTTTTTGGTAGCCCACGATTGCGCTTTTCATTGTAACCATCCTCAGAAAATAACCTCTCACTATAAACGCTACTTCCAAGTGAAGAAAGATTGAAATTCAAATCGTTTGCCACAGCATTCTGCCTCCTAATAATTAGCATTTCTCATATAATCTGTAGCGACTTCTTCAAAGCAGTTCCAGGAACAAAAAAATTCAGGTTGTAGCGCCGAATATTCGGCGGCCGAATATTCGGCGCTTCGGCCGGCAGCGTCGCCGAATATTCGGTATTCGGCCAATTCACTATTCGTGGCAACACTAGTTATTATGTAGTAGTAAAGAGATAAGATGTCTTTCTTATAGTAATAGTTATACCATTTTGGTAACCAAATTGACCTCATTGTTTAGGAAAAATTTGTTTTACAGTAGCATTTGATTCATAAATAATTTCGTTCTGTTTCCAAGTATTTTTGGTTCAAATCCATTTGGATATCACGGTTCGCCATAAGATGTCCTCTGTGGAAAGTCATTATTGGTTTTAGCTAACCGTTTCTCTACAGCCTGTAAATAATATTGTTGCGGTTCAAAAGCAATAAGCAACCGAGCGAGCAAGCGCAAACAATCAATTTTTATATGCAATAAACGTCAATTTCCATTGCCCTAACTTTATTCTAACTTATAATTTCTGTCGTGTTCCAGACGAGATGTACGCAGCGATCGAGGGCGGGTCGGACACGTACGCTCAGATCGCGGCGCCGGCCGAGGAGCGAGCGCACAACAACCAACTGATGCCCGACACTAGCGCCAGGTGAGTTAGTACAGAATAACCGTCGAATGATTTGAAATGCCATGTTGACTGCAACCTGGATATTATATTCTCCCCGCGCTTCAATATGCGCGCTTTTAGTCCCTCTGTTAGGTGTTTTCTACATCATCCTAAACAGACCGCATTCGTAAAAAAAAGAAAATATTCTACGGATAGGGTATGTTGGTAAAGCGGCTTAGGGGTTAATAAATAAACATCAAGTAAATAAGAATTTAGAATAATTTATTTAATAATGTATAGCTATGAAAGCTATATCGTGCGAATACTTCCAAAACTGTTCAAATAAAAACTTCCTTACTTTCAGACGGAGTGCACCTCCAGAGATGGGGTCTACTGCGAACGGCACGCACTCGCGACAAGGTGAGACTAAGTCACAGCCGGAGTCGACCCCCGAACACAAATGTAAGACATAATGTATTGGTTTTCTACCCGGTGTGGTGACTAACAACTAACGACTCTTGGATTTGGTGACTAATAAGTTCTAACAACTGTTTAGGTTATGGTTTGATTTTTAACGTCGTCCACCGGAAAAGGGTGGGTGTAAGTTAAACATGTGTGTCGGTTTGTGGCCCGTTAGCGCAAACAGTTGGAATCGGAATAATGTAGATTTATGTCCGGTTTTCTACGATTAATTTATTTCGATAAATAAATTTTATAAAAACAAGTCTTCAGCTATCCTATATACTCCCAGTGAAACATGAAGTTAATTTAAAAAAAGTCCCTGCGCTTCCTAGCTAACATTAAATGTGAATAGAATTTTCAACACCCACAACTTTAGTTCCGACTGCCCAAACATAGTGCAGAATTAATCCCATACGTAACCATATTTAACCTCCCCCTCATATCCTCAGCCCAAAGTTCATGCAGAATTAATCCCGTAACTAACCGTATTTAACCTCATATCCTCAGCATCATCATCTAGCTGCACGAACTCTACCGGGGCGCTCGGCTCGCCCAAGCCGGAGAAGAGACAAGCCAACTCGCCCCTCCCGCCGCCCCCGCGCGACCCCCCGCGCCCCCGCAGCCCCCTGCCCCAGGCACTGGCAGTGAAGCAACAGAGGATTTCTAGTACTGGTGAGTGGTAGTGTCTGGGGTATAGGAGTTGGGTGAGGTGTAGGAAGGAAATTAGTGAACGCTACGTGTCGAGCGATAGAGGATGTTGAGTTCTGGTTAGTGAGATAGCAATACTAGCGATGTCAGCCAATCTAGCGTTCTCTCCTATGCAACACAAGCGAGTGTGAGGTAGACGCAAATACGATATTTAAATGAGCAATTTAAAGTAAAATTTCTTACATGAATTGTCTGATAAGTATTGTTTATCCATGTTTCCAGGCGACCTCCACTTCAACCACGACAAGTTGCGGCGCAGTCTCAACGAGAAGCACCAGCGGAACAACAGCTGCGTGAGTTCCTCCGACTTCTACGGATGCAACTACCCCGTGGACAAGCACCGGTTCAGCTCCGGAGACCTCATCCGACCGCTAGTCGCCAAGGAACTCAACTTCGACATAGACACCAACGACGCTCCCACCGACAACCTATACAACTCTATAGACGGACCCCACTGCAGTGACTACTCGTCCACAGAACCAAATACTAGCATCAACTCGGAACGGGTAACGGAAAGCCCGTCGAGGAATCTAGATGATATGTATGCTAAGGTGAATAAGAAGAGCAAAGGGAAAACGGATGAAACGAAACGGAAATCTAAGGACTTAGATAATGGTGAGACGTCGAAACTAAGAGGTGATGATCCCGGATACGAGACTATTGAACGAAAGAAATCAATGAATCACAATTATGAAACGATCGCGCATAAAGAGAGGAAAATATCGCAGAATCAAGACCCCGGGTACGAAACTGTGAAAGACATACACAAGTTGGGACCAAACGCGATTTATGCTAATAACAATTTACTGAACAAGTTAAACCACTTGGCGGATAGTGGACCTAATAGCATGATAAGCAGTGACCCCGGCTACGAACACATATCTAAAATAAACGATAACAGTGCATCGGATTCGGACCCTAATTACGAGGTGCTAAGGAACCAACCGTCGACCCCGCCTTACGCGACCATCGCGCCCAATTACAAAGTACAACCGACGTATTCGACGGTCAACAAGAAGGATAAGTACAGCGATTGGTCGGCGAATAACAACGATGAAGCGGCGATGGAGCCTCACTACTCGTCGATGCCACACGAACCGCTCTACACTACAGGCAGCGAGTCAGACCCTAACTACGAGTCAGTCCGCCCGAAGGACCCAAATTATGAATCTGTGAGCACGCAAGACCCTAACTACGAGTCTTTGAGGCTAAAAGACCCGAAGTATGAGTCGGTGCGTTCGAAAAGCTCGACGAGATCGAAGGATCCGAACTACGAGAGCGTGAAGTACTTTGAGCTGTCGAAGACCGAGCCTCCGTATGAGAAGGTGAATGCGGGCGCGTCGGGCGTGGAGAGGTCGGACTCGGCCGCCGGGTATGAGCGTATCAATGTGGCCCGGGACCCCCGCAGCAGTATTAGCAACGGCGGCGGCGTTGAACCCACCGTCAGCGATTACTTCCAAGTGTGAACCACGAATTTACACGTTAAAATTGGGTAATTTTAACCTTTAGGATGAGATTTAGTACTTGTATGCACCTGTATTCGTGCCGTTTTACCCGAAATTTTAGATGTAAAACTGATTGTTAGCACAATTATACACCGTATTCCATTTGGAGTTTATTTTACAAAACTCTGTTGTAGTTGTAAAGGTGCTGTGGTTGATCGGCACGTCTTGTAAGACTATTTGAGATGTAATATATAAAAGCATGTTTTAGAAATATTATTAACGCTATTGACTTTTTACTAGAGCATTACGTTTTATTTATTTTTACTATTAATTACTATCCACAATGTGTTGTACCTCAAAGATAGATAATTGTTTGATTATCTTCGTTAGGTATCTGTGATATATGAATATGGATATTGTATTAAGTTGTTCATTTATTATGTAAACGTTGTGTAAAAGTATTATTTTATTTGTTGTGTAAGTTTGATTTTACTTGAAGATATGTAACATACATTTAGCATAGACATTGATATGGCGACATAATGAGTGTAAAATGTAACTGTAAGCATTGTATAGATGATATTGTAATATATTCACAGTAACTTATCGACCTTAACTTAAGATAAAGTGTAGAGTTAATCACTTTTCTCTGTTTCCTTCTATAAAGAAACATGAAATTTATTGAAAGCATTTTGTAGACTTGGAGAATATTTAGAGTCATGCTGGCGTAACGGGTAAGAGCTCGGATCTCATTCGAGAGGCCGTGGGTTCAAATCCTGGCATGTAACAATGAATTGGGAATGACCGTGTTAGTACTATTATCGTGAGGGCGTACTGACAGAGCTATCATTTAGCCATTTTCATATTGTTTCTTCATCCGCATGCGCTGAACTTATCAGTTTCGAATTATAGGCATGTCACGCCGAATTTACTAAACAAAACTTAATTTCCTACTTCTAACAGATTGTGCTACTTGAACATTTCAACTTTTCTTAAATGAATTATAGTTCATCACTTTGTTTCGTTGTTATTAATCTCTCGACGTATGCATTTTGTTTGTTATTGTTGACTTGTTTACTATTACATAAACAGACTTGGTGTCATAAACCAACTTTAAGCGTACCTGAATGTAATAATTGAAAATGGGTTACAAAATAATATATTGGAAATATGTATTTGTATATCCAATGAGTTGGTAAGTTTAGTAAGAAATCAAATTTGTGGCTTCCATATTGTATTATTAAAATGTCACGAATTCCATTTAGAGTATTTCCTATAAGTGATAAATTAACACCAATATTTATAAGGCTTGACTTATATTCCATTTTGTAAATAATATGCATAACTATTTTATCTGTAGGTATTCTGTATAGTCAGTCCAATAAACATCTTTTTTGGTGTCATACAAATTATTAAAGTATAGCGAAAGGGCTATTGCAATACTGGTTGGAAATTTATAGTGATCTTCCGGAAGACAGGTCAACATACCCTTCACACTGAAGGCTAAAGTTAACATGTATCGTTCAGCAGCTTTGTGTATTTACCGTTTTCAGGGTTGGCCCTAATGAAAGTTATTTGGTATGTCGAGTACCATGTCAATGACCTGCCTTTGGGGAGTCCACTGATAGATTTCTTCATTACTAGCAACAATACTACAGCTAATGTACCTACCTACTAACTTCAAAACTAATTATATTCAGTGATGAGCTGATGTTAAAATGAGTAATATGTACCCTATTTAAGGTACTAACTATCCATTCCATATTGTTGTATTGAACTAGCCACATAAAATTCATTTTAATAAAGTACATAACACATGAAAGGAGTATTGATTTGTATTATTTTAATCTTCAATTTATTTTTCTGTAAATCCATTGTCTTCTTAACTTGCTTGCCACTGACAGAGTAGTACTGGTCTCAGTCGAGACTTCTCGGAGGAGTAACGGGAATGAAGAAGATTGAGATTATTGATCACTTGGCTAGTTGTGCAGTGAGCTTCATAAGTATCTACCTTGTCTAACATACAAACCGAATGTACTTGCCAGGCTCTATTCTAATCTTAATGGGGGTGTAAGTATCTGCACCTGGCTCTCGAATAGAACTTTTGTGTTTGTCCATACCCCCAAGGTCTAAACTCCCTTTCTGAGCATGGATGCAATCTAGGTTCGAAGCAGCGACAGTGGTGGCGTCGCATCGGCTTTAGGGCGCAGGGAATTATGTCTATTCTATTCTATTCTCTGTGGGGGTGTAAGTACCTGCATCTGGCTCTCTCGAGTGGAACCTTTGTGCATATCCCCAAGGTCTAAACTGCCTTCCTAAGCTTGGACCATTTCCCACCACGCTGGTCCATTGCGGGTTGGTGGGTTCACATATCTAGATGTGCTAAATCTAGATATGCAGGTTTCCTCACGATGTTTTACTTCACCGTTAGAGCGATGGTATACATTGTACTTAAGTTAAAAGAACTCATTGGTACCTACATGTCAGCGCCGGGATTTGAACCCGCATCTCTTGGATGAGAAGCGGGCGCTTACCCGACTGAGCTACCACCGCTCGAAATTAAATTATGCTTACGCTTGAATTATGTCATGTTCTCGCCTCGCCCGCACTGCAACTCCCCGAGCGTATAGAAAATTTTGCAGCGGAATAAAAACCTTGCATCTCTGGCGTGAGAAGTTGGCCCTTACCCGACTGAGCTAACAACGTACCAAAGCTCTCATTGAACTACCTCCGCTCTCGTCAGGCTGCATATTGTAGGTCCAACAAGTCTAAAACACATTAAAAGTGGACAGGAAGATGGCCAATTGGCCATCTCGGCCAGCATCTTAGTGGGTGGACATTGGGTGGGAATTTTTATTGGTCAATCTCAGAATAAGGAAAACAATGCAAACACCATGAGATTTCTCTATGGTTCAATGAAACTTATCACAGAGCAAAATATTGGTCTGCAAAGCGCAAGCTGTCAAAACAAAATGTCAAATTATTTCAAAATCGTGCAATTTTAACCGCTGAAACTATTGTTATTATTTAATTGTTTACGGCTTTGTTTAAGAATTATAAGTATAGTTGATTGTAAAAATAAATAATTTGATAGTGGGTGTGTGATATAGAAGAACGGTCTAATTGCATTCGATGAATCGGACAACATAACCTACGATGAGCGCCGGTATGGAAACAAAGAGTGAAATATTCTCTCAAAGACTTATCACGGCTGTGCTATGGAACATAGGACTGCAGACATTCCTGGCTGTGGCTCTGGTCTTCATGATACAAGTGAATCTACTGTATCCGGTCACATGGATAACATCAACATTTCAAGATATCTTCGGTTGGAAAATGTTGCTCAACATAGTCCTCCTTGGGCTGGTTTCCTTTTTCCAAGCTTTTATTTACGGTAGCTATCATACGGTGCCGCTACCAAAATATTTCACGAGATTTTCCATGTTCCTGAACATGTTTACATTGCAGAACATGACATTCAGTGTGCTGTATGCCCTCAGTGGCTACTTCACCATGGGTTTGTACTCATCACTGGCTAAGAGCAACTACAATGTGTTGAGGAAAAATTGTGACAACTATGATGGACAGTGCCTCATTGAAGCGAGCTTGTTCCTGCAGTTTGGAGGCATGTGGATGGGGTTGTACTACTTTCTAAACATCCACATATTTGGAACCACAACGCTCATGTTCCCACATGTGTACCAAGACAAATTCCAGCAGATAAAATTGGCTATTGGGCATATTGTTTCAACTGGATTCAAGAACTCATTTGTCCCCGTCCTATACTACTGTTGTTTCTACTACCTGTGGGGCAGCAAGCCTAGGAGTGTCATTTGCGATGTCTACAGTTTGTACCTTGAAGACCCTGCATTGGATAATATTTATAACATTGTCAGCTCCGGAATATGGATTGGACTTTGGTTTTACACAAGTTTGTTCTTTATATCTGTCTACACTATGAAAACTGTGTTCAATATTGTACTTACTGAGCCTATGAAGTTCCCTATTGTATCTGATACCTGCCTTACTCTGCACGGAGCTCTTGGCCAGAGATCACAATTCAATGCTTACTTAGCAGCTCAAGATCTTAGAATACTATCCATGACGGATCCTGTGCGGAGATCTCTAATATTCACCCTGTCTCAGCCAGGGGGACACCCAAGAAACTGGAACCACATATTGGAAAAGTGTCTGGTCATCATAAATGGATTCAACAAAGAATTGGAAGACATCAATGAAATAAAACCTATTGACACTGACTGCTCACAGAAGATGAAGATGAATGCATCACCTTCCAATGGTTACTCTTACAAAAACAACCTGAGAAACATGGCTAATTCACCCCAGCTGTTTGAACTAAAAGATCATTGCAAGAACAATGTTGAACCAACATTGATGGAAGCAGCCAAGGCTGAATTCAAGAATTATATTAACAGACTCTGTCAGAAACCAGGTATCAGTTATTTCTTTGGAGAGCTGACAGACACCAAGCTGAAATATTTGCTTCTTCAGGCACAGCCGGTCATGTGGACCTGTGAAGGTTTGGCTTCCATTGTGGCGTCATCACTGAAGGAAGACAAATATGGCGTTGTGCAGAATGACTTGTCAACAGTGATTTCTGCACTTATTGATCTCAAGCATAATTTAGATAAGTTGACCAAACTTGGACTGGTTCCAAGAAAGAATATTCTGAATGATTTCTTTGCTATAAAAATGAAGTCTGCTCTGCTGTCATCAGTCAAGAGGAGCATCTACAAAATTGTGATTACATTCTCTAAGTACATTCATGAGATACCTTTAGAGCCTGATGTCCAAATGGCTATACAACCATTTTTACTTTGTAAGGAAGCCTGAACTGTTTTTCTTAGTCATAGTAATTAATTTATTAAATAAGTTTGTAATTTTAGTAATCACCTTATTTTATTTTTATCCTCAATTAAACTATCTTACATCTAATTTATGGAGGTAAATTAAAACTTCATAAAAAATTAGAACTTCAAATTTTATTAAACTTAAAAAAAACATTGTTAAAATCATGTACTTACTTAGCTACTTACAAACAAATTCTCTACTCAATAAACTATCTAACTATCACATTTGGACTAGAAATGTTGGCTACAATTGTATATCTTATATATTAGGTACATTTGCTCTTACAATGTATAAGTTATGTAGTTACATATTCAGTATTCATCCTACAGAAGAGAAGTGCATTATCTCCACAATAACAAGTCATATTTGAGTAATCAAATTCATAATATAACATTAGCATCTTACAGCCATACTCATCACTACTGGCGGCCATAGCCATCAAACATAAATAATTATTTCATATTCTTGAGGAGATCAGAGGTCACCAAAACACAAAGAATAAGTATTGGTAACATAACATCTGCATCGAGGGGGTTAGATGCCACCAAAAATAATTGGTATTGTTAACACCTGCATCCTAGGAGCATCTTATATGTAGATCTGTAGTTTATTCCCTCCATCAGGCCACCAAGAGGGCTATTCGTGATGACAAGGCCTAGGGAAGCCATGCGTCCCCTAGAGCAGTGTATCTTCGTCCCGGAGCTCTCCGCTGAGCAGCAGCGAGCGCTGGCTGGCCGCACCGAGCAGCGCCGTGCGCTCCGCCGACGACGTCTCCGACTCACAGCTTAGTGATGCTGCGGAAATGGTGGATAGAATTAGTAGGTAAGATATGAGTTAAATGAGGTTTGACTCAGTGAATAGTTATGAAAAGATATATAGATGTGAACGATTACGGGCTGATGATGATGATTGTAAAATTATTAAAATGGTTATGTCATTTATCACAACTCAACTAAAATGTACAATATTATGAAAATTGATAAATTTTAAAGTTGATATTTATTTATTCTTCATTGTACAAGATACAAAAGTAATTATGTACAATTAGGTGGACTAAGACAATATCTTACGTTACTATACTACAAGTAGAAGAGTATCATTCAAGATGGGTGGGGATGGGCGATATGCAAGGAACCTGCTCATTATAAAGACCTACATAATCTAGTGGAAACAGTTTCAAAGAGAGGAAAGATAGTTATGAAAGTGGGAAAAGATCTCTTACAAAATGCCACATTTTGCATCTACCACATTCACAAGGGTCAGTCAGGGTAAAGATGGCAGGGGTCTATCGTGTAGTTATAACGGTGGTACATACGAAGGGTGGTTTACCATCAGGGCTGTGCGGGGGCGTGGCGGTGCGCTGCGAGGGCGGGTCGGGGGACGCGAGCGCGGCGCGGGCGGAGCCCCCCGGAGAGCCGAGCGTCGAGGCTTGCAGGCTGTAGCTCTCCCTGCGGAGTTGTGCTATTGTGACTAATGTGCTATGTTAATGTGCTGGGTACCTAAATAGTTGATGGAGATTTGAAGCAATAGATAGGATGAAAAACTTAGTACATTCAATCTCTATTTTTATTAATTAATTAAAATACAAAATTTATCAAACATACAAAGGGTGATATACGAAATACATCTCTATTTACGTGGATAGCTCGATAAGATAATAAATCCCTACTTTTGCATTCTAATAACTGTAGCTGGGTATAATTTTTTGTGAATGATTAAACTGGTACATTTCGTGTATACTTCGGCCGTTGAGAGAATTCGTTTTTGATGTTATGTCTGGTAAGTAAAGTTGGTTTTCCTTTGCAGTCATCAAATATCTATGGGATTTTGAATGTCAAAAAGGCATTCTCTCAACGGACATAACTACTGTAGTAGTGACCGCTTGTCCTCATTATTTTTCTTATCTACGTGCAAATACGGTGTCATTCCACACACCTGTACCCAGAAGTAGAGCTAGTCTGCGACACCTGGCTCTCGCTGTCCCAACTAGTATCTCCGTGGTTGTAGGCGGGCTGCAGCAGCGGCGGCCAGGCGCGGCGCAGCGGCGTGTCTACTGGACCGGGGGAGGGACACTCTTCGGACTCTGTGCGCATGTGGCAGGCCTGGGGATGGGTGGTGTGAAGGAGGATTGTTATTTTAGAAAATCATTTCTTTCCTCTTTAATGACGGGGCCTTTGTACAATGGTGGTAGAATAATATTATATGACAATCGACAAATAATTGTAACATTTTACGTGGAATATACGAGATTTCATTTAATTTCAGTCATTTCAGGAGAAACTGGCTGGACCGACGACTTTATACAGGTACGTTGTAGTGGTTGGATGAGGATGGACGATAACAGAGTGTTGTGGTTCCTTGGGATAGAGGCATATGACTAGTAGTGGAAGATTGTTGGTTGGTGTAAGAAATAATGTCTTAGGGGCGGGTTCGGGGTTTGTGGTCATCTTTTCCAACTCCTCATTTAGGTATATTGCTAAGTACCACCCGGGCGTACCTAAGATCGATTCGTCAACGATAGCGAAATGATTCTTACTGCATGCTAAAGTTAGGCATTTCGATTTCATGAGCATTGCTACAATATACCCCCTTTGACCTACCTAATTGCTTTTCAAAATTGGAACTTAATATTATGAAATCAAAAGGCATAACAATTAAATAATTGTTAGGTACTTACATCCTGCTTACTCTTGCGGCTACGTCTAAACTTGAAGGTCTTCTTGGAGGGTCCGTGAGACCGCTGCAGGCGCGGCCGGTCGATGCCGGGCCCGCCCGCGTCCGAGCTGTCCTCCATAGGACTTAGAGGCGATAGTGGCGTGGTCGATGTTTCTCCTATAATACAAAGTTATAGTTATTTGAATACGGTTGTTATAAATAAGTTTTTTTCATATTGAAAGCGAATGGGCAAGATTAAATGAGTATTTATTGAAAGTAAATACAAATTCTAATACGCAGAAATTGTTCGATTGATTTGCCTATGTTTAAGTTTTTGAATATTTGTATTAAGTATTTAGGTATAGGTACCTACTACTCATTACATTTGGTCGGTGGATATTAAGTTACCTGAAGTGAGTTTGAACTCCACAGACGATACGAAGCGTAGTTTGGTGGGGTTGGTGGTTGCGACGAACGCAGGCTTAATAACTTCTTGGTTATTGCCACCTGGAATTATAGTATTATTCATTTTAGTTCTTGTCAAATTTCTTTACTTTCTATTTTTCTTTTGTTTTTTTTTTTCATTTATCATGTTTTAAGTATAGTTATAAAGTGTAATTATTTCAAAGTGTTACCCATATGTGAGTTGCTTGAGTTGTTAGCCGGACTCAGGTTGTTGTCTGGTCTCCCGACGGGCAGTTCAAATCCCATGTGCTGGCTGGTGGTGGAACTGCTTGACAGTGATTCTGGAAATAAACGTATACGTAACAATGATTATGATACGTAAAAATTATGTACTATTTATGGCGGTACCTTTACAAACCACTTATAAAAGCCTAACTAAATGATTTTGCATTCATCGCTGATGTTTAGAATATAATAAAATAGATTTATTTTTAGACCAGGTCCATAGTGTTAGTTGTAATTAGGTACTTAATATTTAGTGTTAGTAGACGAGTGTACAATTATTAACTTTTTTTATAGGTATTTTAAGCTCAGTGTGGAGCTGCATCCACCTCTTAAATATTGGGATATCCAACCTATCCGCAAATACACTGAGTCATCACGGAGGCAGGTTTAACTTCTATAGGTACTTTTAGGTACAATTATACAAAGAGTGCGCGAATGAACGATTGAGTGAGTGAATGAATGATTGAGTGAATGAGTCACCTCTCTGAGCGGCCAACGGCGCGGCGGGGTGGTCCGGGGTGCGCGGGGCGCCGCGTCCCACCAGCATGGATATCAACGACGGTCGGTGCTGATGTTTCACTTCTATGGGTGCTACGCTGGGTTTAGGGTACACTTCTGATGCGCGCTTCCCGCCTCCTTGCAGGTTTTCGGAGATTTGATCTGTTGAGAGGTTATTTATGATAAGTACCTATGTGTTTTGGTGGAGTACAACATGTAATGTAAAGAAGACAGCAAAAATGATAAAATTATACATACCGAGTTACGTATTTTAATATAGACCATAAAACCGAGCACCTCAAAAACGACCAATGGGCTCGTCGCTGCCATATGATTTTTATGACCTTTCGTTTGGGACGCAACGCTGCACAAAACACCAATGGGGCCTCTCCCTAATCATGGATTCTGTGCATTGGTCACGTTACATGAATTGCAATGTATCAACACTACCCAACGAGGCCCAATTCGTGCTTTGCGTCGTTACAGCCATATATTTTAATGGCCTTTGGGAAAACGCGACGCAACGTACCAATGGGTCTACACCTTAATAATGGATTGACTTTTGCATTGGTCGCGTTACATGAATTGCGAAAAATGAAACAAACACGTCCTGTTACAGTCCTGTACAGGGCTCATGCTTGGAGCCTATATATTTATATACATTTTGAATGAATAAATGTTCGTTTGTATGTCTCACCAAGCTGGTTGTGGTCGGGCTGGTCGCGTAGGGGGCAGGTTGACGCCTATTGGCGGCTGTTGTGTATGCAGTGTGGGTGTATATAGTACTACTAGCTGTTCCCGCGCGCTTCGCTTCGCCTTTAAAAGTTTTCCCGTGGGAATTCCGGGATTAAAAGTAGCCTATGTTCTTTCTCAGGGTCTAGACCATATGTATACCAAATTTCATTCAAATTCGTTCAGTAGTTTTGGCGTGAAAAAGTAACAGACAGACAGACAGACACAGTTACTTTCGCATTTATAATATTAGTTAGGATATAGATATGTTACCAAGCTGATTGTGGTCGGACTGGTCGCGTAGGGCGCGCAGGTCGCGGGCCAGCTCGCTGAGCACGGCGTCCCGCCCCCGCGCGGGGGGCAGGTTGACGCCGCGCACCCGCTCCCGCACCACGAACTGAAGGTGCCGCTCGTTGTCGCCTATTGGCGGCTGGGAGAGCTGTTGGGGATATTGCTGAGTTATTGTTTGTAAATTTTTATGAAAGTTTGGCTAGAATAGGAAGTAAAAAATAAATAAAACATGAAATATTTGAGGTGCACACTATTAAATATAAAATCCGTCAGTCCAAAAAGGAGAGAAAAGCCGATAGGATGAGGCAGGTTCGGAATATAATGTTGTGGGCTGTGGCGGCATTTGAGAAGAGAAGAGTTTAACTAATTAAGATCTTCATAAATCGGCAAAAAACACACGAGATTTATATTTCTATGGGACCCAGAATATGCGTATAATGATGAATACGCTTTACAATATTTATTCATGTATACTCAGTAATGTTAATGGTGACAAAACTAAATATGAAATTTGTGCCACTATAGTGTAGCATTAGTGCTGTGTTATACCTCAGGGAGTGCACAGCACTAATGGTCACACTATAACCAATACTCCACATACCTTATGCACAATAAACGGCAGCAGCAATATATACAGCGGGGTCCTATAGGTCACCACAAACTCGAGGAAGTCCCACAGATGATGAGCGGCCTCGTTGCGGCGTCCCAGCTCCCGCATCGCGCGCGCCATGCGGCCCCACTCCGTGCCCGACAGCGAGGACGCGAAGCACGTGCACAGGATCTTTAGTGCTGTAGGGATAGAGGTGAGGTTTGAATGGAACTGTTCATGAAACAAACACAGCGGATCGCCGCGATATGAGATCGCAACAGGCTTCATGTCACGCTCTCTCTTATGGATCACAGGCGACATTTTTGTGTACAAACCCTAATATGTTACTAATAAGACAACCGATCGGTGTGGCGGGTTTGACTGCTACGTCACATAATTTATTAAACGCGCCTATTGGTTCTCGGATTTTCGTTGAGCCCGAATGATGTCATAAACCTCTATAACATGAAGCCTATAATGTCCCTAGCATAGCAATAAGTCCCACAGATGATGAGCGGCCTCGTTGCGGCGTCCCAGCTCCCGCATCGCGCGCGCCATGCGGCCCCACTCCGTGCCCGACAGCGAGGAAACGAAGCACGAGCACAGGATCTTTAGTGCTGTAGAAATAGAGGGGAGGTTTGAATGAAAATGCTGAAGAGGGTTATGATACTGTTGAAAAGGGTTTGTACGCAAAACTGCGGATCGCCGCGATATGAGCAAGCAATACGCGTGATGTCACGCTCTCTCCTATCAAACACATGCGTGTAGGAGAGAGAGCTTATAGGGTACAACAGCCCTAACCTAATGTTACTAAGACAACGCATCGATTGTTGCCGCGTCACATAATGGTTCTCAGATTTTCGTTGAGCCGGAAGAATGTCAATAAATCCGTGGCCATCCTCTAAGCATTAAGCCTATTATAAACCTAGCATAGCAATAAATCATACATATGGTTTTGGAGTCATCCATATGTCATACGGATGCCAATATAACTTGTTAACTCCTCTTCCAGGGTTGCGAGGTTATACTCCGCTTTTCACAGCTTTTAAACCCTATTTAATAATGACATCGAAACTCACCTAAAAACGCGATCTTATACAGCTGATTCGAAACTTTAGTCGTCTTCCTCGTATCCCGACTGCCAGTGAAGGTCAAGCTATTAACCCTTGCATCAGAGGTGGTCAACTTGGAGCCCACGGCCGTGATCTGGCCTTTCAAAGCTCGCTCAGCACTACAGATACTAAATAGCCTTGGTCACTCTAGTTCTTGTCTTGTTATCTCTTCCAGGGTTTACAGGACATACTCCGTTTTTCACAGCTTTTTAACGTATAATGATGAATAATGACATCGTAACTCACCCAAAAACGCGATCTTATACAGCTGATTCGAAACTTTCGTTGTCTTCCTCGTGTCCCGACTGCCAGTGAAGGTCAAGCTATTGACTCTAGCATCAGATGTAGTCAACTTGGAGCCCACGGCGGTGATCTGGCCGGGCGGCGCGGGCGGGCAGAGTGCACTTAGTACTACCGAGACTATGTAGGAGACGTCCATTTGACGGAGTGGTGGTGAATCTGGAAGATAAGGGTTAAGTGCTGTTGAGTATGAAGTTTTACTAGCGCCACCTATAATCGGTTTTTGTCTATGGTGGAAAATCTCTCATTAAAATTTTATCGTTTTAACCAAAGTTTTCGTTCTCAAAAGTTCGGCGTTTCGTTCGTTTTAAAGCTATATATTTCTTCTATAAGACTATTATAAGGGGTAAAGAAAACTAGTATATTGTACCTTTTCGTCCGCTACCCACTCTCAAGCACAGAGGCATGAATAAGTTCATGAGCATATTTTCAGTTTTCTCCGCAGATTGGAATATGGGGCTGCCTCCGCACATTTGCTCTAGTGTGTAGCTGTCCTGTAACCGAAATTCAGAATTAGATAGGTACTGAATTAAAGTTATCAAAAATAACTTACATAGGTACTTATGGGTGGTAGTAACTTCACTTTGGCGGCAAATTCATTGAAATTTTCACACAATAATAACAATAATTTTGGTTAGTCCAGATATTCTTCAGTTTCCAAATTTTGCGGCCATTATTAAAATTTAGACAACTAGGTATTTCGGCAGCCAAGGGGTTAAAATCCACGTCTTGTCATGAGCGTCCTCCACCCCATATTCTGAAGCTGAATTTTTACAACATCCTGTATTTATAACTGACCCCGGTGTAGTTGATCTGCGCGGCGATGAGTCGCACGACGGTGCTGCAGAACTGCGGCGGCGGCGGCTGCGACATCAGCGCCGCCGTCGCCGACGACAGGCTCTCCCCCATGTTGCTCTCTGATACTATTAGCGTCTGCAAATTGACATTCAAAACGGTATTCAAACTTACTTACAAAATTATAAGCGATAAGGCCGCCATTTGTACCCTAACTAAGTTGTCATGTATTGAGGTAATTATTTTTCGGTGTGCGAATAAAAAGTACTCTATCTATCTATCTATAGCGTGAGTGAAGTACCTACGCCAACAATAAAAATTGAACAATTTGTCGGGTCAGACTGAGAGACTACTTCTTCTTCAGCCTATAGCAGTCCATTGCTGGACGTAGACCTCTCCTAAAGCACGCCACTGGATGCGATATAATATAGCTGTCCGAGAGATATTCAGCTACGGCCATATTTGATCATTTAAAAGACCGGATTGTACGTAGGTAATTGTATTTATAAAGTATTTATCTTTTTAGTACCAAGAATGCGCCAGAGGAGCTCGCTTTTTCATATTATTATTTTCCATCGAAGGGCGTTTAAAATGAACTAACCTGTACAGTATTGATCAAAGTTTTCACTTGCGGCCAGTGCATAATGAACGGGTATCTCGTCGACGTGTCGTAGACACCTTTTAGCAAATGCGCTGCTGCATCCCAGTCCGTGTTCCTCTGTAGATAAGACATCATATTGTAGAAAATTATTCATCATCATTCATACATCGGAGGTTAAATTGTCGGCTAACGAGTGCTGTCCCACTCTTCAGTATCTATCTTCAGCTTTCTTAAACCTTCAATACCACTATAAGTATTTACTATAAACAGTGGTATTTACCACTATTTACTCAATACGACTGGTATAATAGCATTGGATCACAGGTGTCCTATGTCAAACAAATCGGTTTAACCCTACGTTTGCCTCGATCACTGATAAATTCCACCTACAATTCACCGTCAGCGGCGGGCAGCACGAGGCCATGTAGCTGGCTCGCTCACTGACACACGACTCACCCTGATGCTGGGCTTCTTGCTGATCTTCATGAAGAGCTTGTCGAGGCGGCGCAGGATGCACGTGAGCGCGGGCCGGGCGGCGTCGTCGGCCCAGTCGGCGGCGGGTAGGACTAGTGCCATGTAGCGCTGGAGGCCGCGGCAGCCCATGGACTCGGGGTCGTAGGGGGACACTTTGAGCAGGGAGTGCGCGATGTCTGCTAGACGCTGTGGGGAGGGTTTTGGGGTTAGAGTCGTTAGGGGTGAAACTAGAAAACTTTTGTCACGTCTTGTAATGTGCTTTTAGCTACCCGGGTGGCGAAATAAAATTGATATCTTCAGCAGTTAAATACCTAATACATAATAAAAAATACTTTTGCTATCATATTTATTACCTATCTGACACTGGCTGATTTACTGCCAGTTTCAATAACTCTATCTATCGATAGCTGACAGTTACTATCATACGACTTTGAAACACAAAAAGTTGCACTCAAAATCGTATGAAAGTAGATAGAGTATTGAAACTAGCAGTTAGGACATGTGGGTGTTGAGTGTGCGTTTCGTAAGCGCACTACTAGAAACGCAGAGCCTTCGCAGCGACAACACCCGATCGCGCTTACAGTACCTATAGGTTTCTAACCTGCATAGGGCCAAGTTAAATTATTTGTACCTTAGTTTCAGAAGCTCTCACTAATCACTCACAGAATGCGACTTGGAGTCGAGCAGCTGCACGGGTTTGCCGTCGTTGCTGGCGCTGCCCTTGTCCCCGTTGATCTCCTCGAGCCGCGCCGACGCCTTGCCGATGAAGTCACCCACTGCCCTAGATCCCCAGTGCTTAATCCGTTTGATTGGGTTTGCTAGAACACAATCCAATGCTCGGTTTGTATAAAAGTACCCTGGGTGATGACCATACAAACCTATACAAACCGAGCATTGGATCGCGTTCTAGAAAAGCCGAGGCATGCCTAATATCACTTGTGTACACTCACAGAATGCGACTTGGAGTCGAGCAGCTGCACGGGTTTGCCGTCGTTGCTGGCGCTGCCCTTGTCCCCGTTGATCTCCTCGAGCCGCGCCGACGCCTTGCCGATGAAGTCACCCACTGCCCTAGATCCCCAGTGCTCAATCCGTTTGCTTGGGTTTGCTAGAGCCCGACCCAATGCTCGGTTTGTACAAAAGTATATGGTGATGACCATACAAACCGAGCATTGGATCGCGTCCTAGCAAACCGGAGGCATGCCTCGCCGAGGCGTGCGACAGGTGGATACGCGGCTAATATCACGCGTGTACACTCACAGAATGCGACTTATAGTCGAGCCCACTGCCGTAGATCCCTAGTGCTTGAGCACATTCAGCACTGGCATCGTCAGACTTCAATGTAAGAAGCTATGACTCACAGAATGCGACTTGGAGTCGAGCAGCTGCACGGGTTTGCCGTCGTTGCTGGCGCTGCCCTTGTCCCCGTTGATCTCCTCGAGCCGCGCCGACGCCTTGCCGATGAAGTCTCCCACTAGTGAGAGTAACACGTCGCGCGGACGACGGTATTCGGCTCGGACCAACTGGGAATAAGTAACAGTAGGATTATTATCTACTAGTTTTTCCTTAACATGTTACAACATGTAACACACCCGTGGGGATTCCGGGATTTAAAATAGCCTATGTTAATCCAGGGTTTTGACTGCCTGCATAACAATGTTAATAAAAATGTGTTACGTTGTTTTATCGCTAAGGTCTAAATTCTGCAGTCCAGTTCGCCATCGCTCTGGTCCAATGCGTGTTTTTGCGTCTAAATGTCCTGAATCTGTGTAGGTTTAATCAGTATATTTCCCTTCATCGTAAGAGCGATGATATACCATGTATATGTACAATCGTACATCATCGCTCTTACATACATTATGTGCATAATAAACAGATAGTAGTAGCACTAACCTCCGAATCTTCAGTATTGATATAGTCCATATTAGGAGGCATCCTTGCGTGCTCGCCGAACCTCGAGTGGGACTCTTCGTCTAGAATGTCCATGAAAGGAGTCGTCATGACGCGGGGCCCGCCTCGTTGGGACGAACCTTTGTGCTCCGGTGATGTCCGGTAGGGACCGTTGTATGATCTGAGGAAACATTTAACATTTAACAGGAGGTCATCAACATATTTTGTGAGTGATTGGGTATTGCGTTAGATATAAGTTCATCAGATAGACGGAAATTTCAATGGATTGATTTAGATTTGAAGTGTATTTGTATTACTGTACTCACTTTTCATCAATGTTATGTTTGGGAAACCTAAACGCTGACCGCTGTGTACCATTTGGCCTAATTTGCTCGACTTTAAACATGGTACATGCTTTAAGTATTCTCGTCGCAGGCCACTCTTATATATATCTTATATATAGAAGATTCCACTGAATGGCTATTGTCCTCCAAGAGCACCTTCATCCGTGCGTACTCTTACGTCGCTTTATTACTTTTACAGTAGAAAATTTAAATAGATTACTTGGACAATCCCTCGCAGTTGTTGACGAGAGTCTTGATGGCGATGGCCAGTTGTTGTATGATCTCCTTCTCCGTCTTGCCCTCGCGGTTGTAGGTCGGCTTCTTGATCTGCGCCACGTAGCAGGGCAGGATCGCTTCCAGGATTATCTGGTCAAAGGAAATACTTATTAGTTACCTAGTTGATTCTCTGAAAGGAGCCTGTTCGAGTGACGTATCAATCGATTCTTATATCAGACCGGCGCGCCATGGGCAGTGCTTTCAAAAACGGCTGCATATATTTTGATGTACGTGTCTAACATACAGTCAAAAATGTGCCTCTAATGGGTTTTAACCATCAATCAGCCATAAGATATATGGTTCCCACCTTGAAGTTGAGGGTGGAAACCCGTGAAATTATTTGAGTACCTAGGTATTCATGGCCAGTGGTTCATTCAATTCAGAGCTACGTCACCACCAAAAAACCCAGGAATTTGTTCTTTCACGGTAGCAGAAGGCTACAGTCCACTCACCAACATCTGATACCCGCGCATGCTCTCGGCCGAGTAGGACACGACCATCACACACAGCGAGATGCAGTCCAGCACGTTCACCATCTCGTCCTCATCACGGTAGCAGAAGTCTATGGGTTTTAAAGGTTTTTCTTCTTTGATTAGCTCGGCGATGTGCAGAGGGTCCGGGGAGGGCGTCTCTAGGCTGAGCAGCAGGTTGAATAGGCAGCTGGATTGGACCTGCAAATGGAATAGATATATACATTTATGTAGAATATTCTAGATTTGAACCTAAACAAAAACAGAAGTTACATAACTTATATACTAACACATAGGTACAAAAATGGCGGTCTTATCGAATGAATCGATTTTTTAAGGTGACCTTTGGGTGGAAGGATATTTATGATCAAATAGGGTCAAGTGTACTAAAGATAAGATTAATAGATTGTTGGTCTTTATCACATTATTGCCGATTGAAATAGATCTCAAGTGGTCAACGATTGATGAATGATGCTACTAGTCCATCTCACCTTACTAGCATCCCCATAAGCAGACTCCTCATCAGTATCCAAGATGGCGGACACAGATCCAAACATCTGCAGTATGAACGGCTTGCGGTTCAGCAGGTAGAACTGTTTCACCGCATACTCTATGGTGGTGGTGACTAGCTTGTTGGTTTGATAGTTGGAGTAGATTTGCAGGAGCGTCGGCATTATTAGCAGGTAGCTGTGGAGGAAGTATAAATACTGTGACTAAATACTGTGACTAAATACTGTATAGACTTACATCTCAATGTTGATCTACATTGTAGAATATATGTATAGCAAGAACAAGAGGATTTATAACGTTGAAAGTAGAATCTTGAGGCCTTGTAACAAGACTTATGTTTGTGTGTGGATCATAAAGTCTCAGTATAAACAGTCGAAGTTAATCAGGCATACAAAGTGTCTCTAAAATGGAAGTGTAGAGAGACTTTCGGTGACGCATTTCTTAGATTGGTTAGTTGAATAATTTCGTTCATCTAACAATATCATTTTAAGAAGACCATAAATCGTATCTAAATCTTAAACCCTCTACTTAACTTAAACTTAAAATACTTACCCATTAGTAGAAAAGATATTCTTAAAGTTGAACGCAGCGTTAACGTACGTCGCGATGACGTATCTCAGAATAAGCGAGTCCTCACTGTGCAACATCAGGGCTCCGTTGAGTACATTCAGAAACAGGTGAATGTCACGGGATGAAGTAAAGTTGCCCGCCATTGCCTCGAACATACGGGCTATTAGGCGGACCCACCTGTGGGAAAACATCAGCATTGAATACAAGTCAATATACACAAAAAAGCCCAAGGTAGTCAGTCGGGTGATAAAGAAGGCCGAGGATTTTTGTGGCGTTCCTTGAAGTAATCTATATCCAGCTGTCCAGCAGGTAGTGGTTGTGTGACGAAGGCTGAGGGTAGATTGCTGTACGCTTCTTGAGAGAGCGTTATTCTTGTAGCAGCTAGTAACACTAGAGCTCCACTAGGGTTGCCACTTTTTTGTCAGGTAATGCAGATTGTACTTACATTAAGGTTGAAGGCGTCGGCGGTTGCGTAAGCAAATGTGGCTCTATGCACCTTAGATAGGTAGCCAGTAGTGGTTGAAGGAGGAATACGTCTAGTTGTTGCGGCGGTATAACTGTGATAAGACACTCACATGGCTTCATCAGCTCGTCCACCTCATGTAGCTACCTGTCTAGAGTGTGACAATGAAGACTGAGACACTCACATGAACTTGTGCAGCACGTCGAGCCCCAGCAGCGTGGGCCCGAGCGGGCCGCGGGAACGACGGCAGCTTCATCAGCTCCTCATGTAGCTACCTGTCTAGAGTGTGGTGTGTGGAGCCCTTAGCTAGATAGGTAACCTGTAGTAGTTTAGAGACGAGCCGAAGTCCTGCGACGCTGCTTGAAAGAGCGTTATTCTTGGCTCTAGCAGCTGGGTTGACTGCTCCTCTTAGCGTCTCGACAAACGCTAAAGCTTGACTAGGGTTGCCACTTTTTGGCAGGTTAATTAGGTAGTACGATAATGATACTACTCAAATTAGGGTTGGCGACTGTTGACTGGTAATGATAGGCAGAGCGCTGTGTAGCTTCTTGACGCGTTATTCTTGCAGCAGCAAGCGACACTAACGCTTCACTAGGGTTGCCACTTTTTTGAAAAGTCATTACTACCATGATACTCACATTAGGGTTGCCACTTTTTTTAACATGTTAACAACAATGAAGAAACTCACATGAACTTGTGCAGCACGTCGAGCCCCAGCAGCGTGTTGATTGCTCTTATTAGCGTCACTTCCTAAGGTCACATCAAATTTAAGGGTAACGTAAACGGATCGCCTGTCTTTTCTTTTGTCAACCAGACGTTTGCGAGTCCACATTTTGACAGGTTATGAAGAAGATACTTACTCACATTAGGGTTGGCAGCTGTTGAGTGGTAATGATAATGAAGACTATAGAGCTTCCACTATATTATTGTATTTTTGACGTTCCTTTATGTCTGGTAAGTAAAGTTGGTTTTCCTTTGCAGTCATCAAATATGTATGGGGTTTCGAATGTCAAAAACCAATAATAAGATGGACAGAGTATAAAAAACTCACATGAACTTGTGCAGCACGTCCAGCCCCAGCAGCGTGGGCCCGAGCGGGCCGCGGGAGCACAGCGCCAGGTCCGCCTCGAGAGCCTTGCGCGGGAACGACGGCAGCTTCATCAGCTCGTCGTGGAGGAACACCACGCGTTGGACCACCTGTGGAGGGGAGTGGGGGTTAGGGGGTGGTGGTCCAGACAAAGATATTTTATTTGCTAGAAAATAGATAGGTATTGATACATTTTATATATCAGACATACTCTTCCGTTTTGGAGTGCAAATTAAGAACTTAAATAAGTAAGGTTGAACCTTATTGAGTTGGTAAGACCGAATTGGAGGTAAGGTTTTTTAATAGATTTGGATACTCTTGCAGAGGATTGAATATTCACAATACATTACCACAAAGCTAAAGATCACTGTTGGATCACAGTGGGAACTTGGTGTAAGTCACATATATCGACGGTGGAAAGGCAGAATGTTTTATCCGCCACTTTTGGCGAATATGAGTTATATACACCGTTGGAATCGCCACATTTTTCTCTTTCGAATGGTGCGGGTTTCGTTTCGATCTGAGCACTTTTTTGGCGCTTAAGACATCGGTGATTTTGAAATCTTAATACTTTTTTCTTGTATTAAGAGCCACTTTTTTAGTATTTTTTATGTTCAAACATACATGATCAATCATAAAGTTATATAAAACATTTTACCCTTACTAAAACAGTAAAACACTGTGACTTAATTCATTTTGAATGAATGTGAATTTGTATCATTAGTTACTTAAGCGACCTACCTGATTGCGAAATAAAACATAATGGATATAAAACTAAATGCCTTCTTGTCAAAAATAACATAAAAGCACTTAGTATATTTTACGTAATTGTAATTTAAGCCTCACTGGCACTTAAACCATTTTACCGGTCAGTCTTACTCGCGGCGTTTGGCGGTTAATACAACTTTACCTAAATCTGTTTAATGGTACAATTGGCACTTTAGCGGTTTTTTGTGATTTGTAGATAATTGATATAAGTGATATAAAACAATTCAAAAAAATCGCAATCAAGCGGTTTATGGTGTTTAAGCTGTTATATTATTATTATATCCAGAAGGATATTGCGTGAAAACGCCAATATATAAATAGGACCGGTTGGAAAGGTGTCGCTTCAGTACCCCGTCGGGACGTTCATTCGGAGAGGACGTGCGTCTATGCGACAGTTGGCGCTGCGTACGCAGCGTAATTACGTAGGTATAAACTCAGATTCGTTCGCAAGTATAAAACTATAAATATTTTTTATTATATCACCAGATAACTACATTAAATTATAATATCTATTATATTACGGTTCTAAATAATAGTGTTGCTATAATTAATATTTATTGAGTTATTAATAAAAATATGCACTTGGATCCTTTCTCCTAAATTGCTGTTTCTATGCAAGTAGGGAATTTAACGTTTCTCTGAAAGGATCAAACCAAATATTTATTTTTAATAAAATATTTTTTCTATGACTATATGGTTCTTAATATAAAATATTTTTAATGTATTAACATGACATTACTTTTTATACAAAATAAAAATTATATATCAAATAAACTTATTCTTAAATAATTTACCTATAACGAAATCTAGTTAGAAACAGCATTTCTTATCTATATAAAAATCTAACCGAAAATGTGTTCCCAAGCCCAAAACTCTGGATCAACTTAACCGATTTTGATAATTGTTAGGTAATTATACGAAATTTAATAGAAGACCACGTTTTAAGTGAGTGACCACGACCTGTTTGTATCCCATAATTTTCAGAATAAAGTAGGTATTTTAACGAAAAGCAAACCTTATAGGAGATATAAAAAAGTTGGACATGAATTAAATTAACTTTTACTCTAACTTCACTTCATCATCCTCCATCGCTGAAGAGTGCAATATCTGGTATATTGTATGAATCTATCCTGCTTTTTATGCCTCCGTAGGAAATCCATCGTTCCCTGGTACTTTGCCACTCTTCAGCGATCGTATGGTCCGTATCAATTCGTCTTATTTGGGGGTTGGATATTTAAATTTCTGTCAAGATGCAGGATAGTCATAAATCTCATCATTAATCATCATCACAACCCATTACGTCCCCACTGCTGGGGCACGGGTCTCCTTCCAACGAAGGAACGGTTTAGGCCTAGTCTACCACGCTGGCCTAGCGCGGGTTGGTGGGCCCGAACACAAGCAATCTTGTGCTGAGAGAGTTGTCGGGTAAGTGGGCAACCCAACTGTCAGACGTTTTCAAGCCGCCCGAAGGCCTCTGACTAGCCTTAACGACCTGCCGATTTTATTAATCATAATGATTACGATTATGCATCAAGATACAAGATGATGCTGGTATATTTGCATCTGCATCCAACTCCTCAGGTGGTGGTTAGGATCATTAAAAACTTCGGCTATGTGGCCATACTATCTTGAAAGTCAATCTTCCATAGTAACAAGGAGATTTCCTGGGTTTTGTTGCAATGTTCTTCAAGATGCTTTGTATATATCCTTCATGTTTTCTGTGGCAGCCGATGGTTGTGGTCTCATTTCTGGACATAGAGTCACCCCTATCAGCGTTTGTCTTCTTAAATTTTGTTTGATACCTATTAAGTTCACAAAGAAAATACTCATACGCAAGTGCTTCTTTAGAATGGTCGTCTAGTTCGACGTTAAGACCTAACTCACATTGTGATAGTCCTTTGGGGTTACCACCACTAAACATTAGCCATTAACAATCCTAAAGCATCGTCGCTTGCTTATCAAATCTAGCGTATCTTGTATGAATCTGACAGATAGTTAAAAGCGAGCGACGCTGCTTATGAATTTATAATTGCTAATGTGTCTTGCCCACACTAACTTGACACTTGGCTCGAAGGCAGGGCGGAAGGTGGACAAAGGTGACAGAATGGTGGCATAGAGACGGACGAAGAAATGTCGGTTGGATTATGATTATTAATTGATGAATAAATAAACCTGATCACTTCGATCTCAATCTCAAAGTGATTTCGCGGTGAACAATATGTTAATAAAGTTTATAATAAAATAATGCTTCGAGAAAAGGATGGCACTGCCGTGCCCCCAGATATTATGAAATTTTTGTTTTCAATCTAGCTGACCCTTACCTTTTATACCTTCCCTGGACTTCCACAAATATTTCTAGACCAAAATCGGTTCAACCGTTCTTGAGTTCTGAGGTCCAATTATAAGTTCATTTATTATTTAAGTCATTCATCTTAGATATAAATTGCCTTAGTTTGGCGGTTAATTCATTCTTATGGAATGTTTAAAGTAACATTAATTATTAGAAAACATTATGCTGGTGTAATGGTTAAATCTCCTTGGTCTTTAAATTGTTTTTACTTGTATTTTATTAAAATGTTAATGTCGTTTAAGCCAATTTTACCTGACTGAGATTTCACATGCCTATGTCTTATGTCCCTTATTACAGTAAATAGAATATGTACATTCATTTCATATACAGAATTATATAGAAAACTGTTTCTATTTTACGTATTTTAATTTTCAAAGCCATAGCTAGAATAATTACAGAGATATGATTTTTTTTCGAAAATTTCAAACTTTAAATCGCTCTGGTGAACATTTTATATCATGGCGCTTCAAACATTCTGCCTTTCCACCGTCGATATTACATATGTCGTGTTCACAAAATAATAAGCTTTTACAACGAAATTATAGTATTATATTCTTAGCTTCATGTAATGTTATAAGAAGCTGTTCCAGTTTGTTTATTATTCGGCTATTCAGATTTGAAAATGAGGTTTTGACTTTTGATTAGTTTATTATGAATATGAAGTAAATTTGCTGCAGCAGCAGCTGGAAGGAACAAATACTAGTGACAGCGCCATCTAGTGTCCATTACACCCACCATGTCCACATTCTTAAGAATCGCCCACGTGAGCAGCACCTTCCCGGTCTCGCGGAACTTCAGCAGCAACTCCTGATGCTGGAGTCGCTCGAAGGCCTGCTCTGGCGGCAGGTGGACGAGGCCTAGTTGAGGGTATTGCGAGCGCTTGAAGAAGTAGTAGTCACGGACGTAGTTGGACGGGTTGTGGATTTGGCCTGCGGGGGAAAGGTTGCTTTAGGATTAAATTGCATTTAACAGGTCTTGTAATGACTATGGAAACTGTGGATAAGAAGGCACAGGATCGTAAAGTTTGGTCTTATGAACGCCGTTAAAAGAACCGCGTTCACAAGACCTATGTGAGTATTTTTTGCCGTTCGAGCGGTACGTGTAGTCGCACTTCGCATACACAAGCTTGGAAGTACTCGCTCGGCAAAGTTAGTGCAGTTCACTGAGGGGAAGGCATTTTTCAGTCCACTTCGAGCAAACTTGGGGAAGAATTTGTCTATTGCGGCCTTGGCGTGCCATAATAATTGGTCTATTATCATTGGTTATGTGGCGAACATGTGTAGACGGTCGCCTTCATTTAAAACCTTATGTAAAGACTACTAGTCTATATTACTTATATGTCATTGTGAAAAAATGAATAAAAACAACTCACGTGTTTTAAAATCGACTAGGAAATGTTCATCATGAAGTTTCTCTGGTACTCCGAAGAAGTCGAGCGACTCCCGCAGGATCTGACAGAACTGAGTGTCTTCTTGTACCGGGAACTGGGATGGGATACTGCCGTCGTTGTCCACTGGAAAGGAATATAAATAAATTAGAGTTTTGAAAAAAGTTGTATTATTGTTATGTCGAATGGGTTTCATTCTAAAGAAAGTTTTCTTATAGGAGGAAAGAAATAGCGTTCTCATTAAATTTACCGCGTTTCCAAGTGCTGAGTTTCATTTCCAGTCGCAGCAAATTATTAGAAGTCATTTTTTTTCCTCGATTTTTTGTTAGGACTAAACATGAAACCAGCGATAAGCGCACGTCTACTTACTCTACCAGTAAGTATATTGCAATAAGGGTCCGGAAAACGAAAACACATCCCAGTTTGTTATATCATCATGTTCGTTACATACCTGGACTATGCACGACAATCTTCTTAGCGGCCGGCACGTTAGCCGTGAGCAGGATGGAGGCGTCGCACTGCTCTTTGCGCAATATCTGCTTCAGGTCCTTGAACATTATGCCGTGCACGCTGTGGACCACCTGAAATTATGTAAAGGGGGTGAGAATATTGTTGAATTGTAAGTTGCAGGAAGTAATTTTATCCATGATAAACATGAAAAATGTAACGATACACACACAATAAACAATTCTACTATAAGTACATATAAATTTTTCTAGATAGGTAGGTATTACAAGGTATGTCTTGCTTTTTGCTAAATTGTATTTTAGAATTTTGGGATACACTAGCCACCAATGGGGTCAATCAGAGATAAAATCGTAATGTGTATAATTAATTTGGTCGTAATTACTCAAGGCAACCTTTCACATGAAATTTATTATTAAAAAAACGCAAACATAACTCACCATCCACAAAATAGACAGCGCCGCGCCTATCAACCTCTGCCCGTCTTCGTGCGGCGAGCGCACATAGAACATCACATATCCAATAATATAATTATACAACGCGAAGGCGGCCTGCTGGGGCAGCCTCGGTATGAACCTGATGAGGTGTCGGAGCAGCTTGAACATTTCGTCCTGATGGTCTCGGGTTAGACGCTCGAGGACGTGGCGCAGGAATAGGGCTGAGTCTTCGACCAGGCAGCCCCAGATTACCTGAGGGTTGAAGGTTTGTTAGGGAGTGGTAGACATAATGAGGGAGAGAGTATGCAGCGTTGTAAAAGTTGTTGTGGTTTTTTAAGGGTTCCAATTCAGCATTGTGCAGTTGGCACTGCATCAATTTGTTTAATAATATTTTTTTTGGCTTGGCTAACCAATATATTTTTATCGATAAAAAGTTATTCCAACTTATAGAATAACGTTTCGTCACAACATAGTCATAAGCAAGGCGGAGGACAGTATTATCGGGCGCAGTTTTTTGTTTTTTTCGTTTGTTGTTGTGGATTATTTTTTGAATGACGACGGCTATATATTGCCACTTATTTTTTTTTAAACCGCTATATTACAAACTAGCTCACCTGATAAGCCACCTCATACACCGAGCAGCCATCCTTAGACACAGCAGCATCGTCCAAAAGCGACACAATCTCGGCGACAGCGGAACACAGGGCCGAAGGGAACACAGCTGACGCCACCTGAGTGTGGTGCGAGCCGCGAACACCTTCCACTACCTCTTCGTCTACTGGTGCTGTGGGTACAGAAATTTAGTGTAAGGAAACAGTAATTGTAGTGGATAGAAAGTGTAAAAACAACAAAAGTTTCCTCTTTATAACTATCTCGGCAGCAATCAAAAAGTTCCACCCACAAAATGCCGCCACCAAAAGCCCCAAATAAAAAAATTAAAAGAAATAACCTAATGCGTATTTACGATTATAGTTGGCAATATTCTGATTCGCTGTTATATTATGTACTTTAATATTGCAGACGACGTCACCGTTTAGTAGTAATTTGGTGATATATGTCACTAGAACTTTTTTCGAGTGTATTAGTGCACATGTGGAAATAGCCTTTCAGTATACGCATTATTAAAGTTTAGTTCCGCCTATGCATAGGCAATATTTATTTACATATTTATGTTAACACTGTATTGTATACATACACATAGATACATAAGAACAATGAATGAAAATGGCATATTATGTGGTTCCTTACAGTAGATATTATCATCCTTAGACCTTCGGTAGTGTCTTGACAAGGACGTCGGAGTTTAATGGCGCTTCTTCGCAGATTCACAGGACAAGAGGTCCGGCAGAGGATGCTATGCAGCATATAAGACAGTGTTATGCATCCTCTGCCGGGCCTCTGGACTCGTGAAATACAATCTTCTTTAAATTCTTCTTCTTGTTCATAGCCATTTTCAAGCTCAATGGTGTAGGCCTCCTTCAGGCTATGCAATTAATTTCAATCTTGTGCGTTAGCAAAAGTTAAGATGGCGGGAAATGAATAGAGCATTCATTTCCCGTCAACTCAACTTTTCTATACGTATTCTATAAGCTTCCACTAGTGACGCCGACGGTATGATAGAAACTGCGGGTTCGAAGATTCACAGGTGGCGCCACAGTCGATGACGTTCAGCAGCCTAATGTAGTGTGCCGTTACCTCTGAATTTGGATGAATTTATATCGGACATACAAGCTCAGAGGTAACGGCCACTAAATTGGCCATTTCCATTCTTCAGACACGATGCAGTGCGAGGTTTGTATCCTTTTGTTGATGATATTCATATTTGTTTAGACTTTAGATCAATAAAATTACCTCGTCATAAAGATAATATTATAAAGTAGATTAGGTAAATCTCACTTATATATAATGTTTAAGTAAAACAATGTCCAGTAAGAATAATAAAATCGTTATTCACAAACACTTAGGTGTTGCCACTTATTTTTGTTGCAAAGTAGTACTGTATCTCTTTTGTTTGTTGACTGTATACAATTATCAATTTCTTACCGTCAATATGATCATCAGCAGCATGATCCAAGGCCGGCTCGCGCGCCGCCTGCCGTGTTATCGGGATGGTGGTGATAAGGAAGCTCTCTCTCTCAGCTCGCTTCTTATCGCTTCTCTGTTGGAGGGCCCGCTTGATCGCTTCCGTTTGCTGTTTCTTGCGGGTCTTCGTGGCGGTGACCAGGGAACGCTGTGGAGGAAAAAATGTGGGTTAATTTTGAAGGAATTGTGTTGGTAATTTGTAGAAGCGGAAATTATGTAAATTCTAGGCTACATGTCGGATGTTGAGATACTTATATAAAAAGTAGGTACAATTTTAAGTTCTTTTTTTTCGGTTTACATAATGTGGCATATTAAATTGACTATACTCGACACTTGGGTTATTAAAAAATACACCAATTATCTTCTTCTTCATAATCTTCTCGCTTGGTTCTTGCGCCACCGTCGATGAAGTGCAGTAGCCTAATGTAGTGTGCCGTTACCTCTGAATTTGGATGAATATAATGCACATACAAGCTCAGAGGTAACGGCCACTAAATTGGCCATTCCAATCCATGATTTCTGTTGCCATGCAGTGCGAATCCTTATTGTAGTTTCGGGATTCCTCTGATGCTGTTATAAGATATATACACAGATATGGCACAATAAAATTATGTTACAATACTCAAAGTTGGAGTCGCAGCATCTTGTTTATTGTAGCATTCATAACGGATACAGAATCAACCAATGATAACAATTATTGTACACTCAATCTATTATGTATTTATCAGTAGGTACTTATATTTTAAATGTATCATGTCATGTCAAATGAGGCATATTCAAGAGAAAGTAATTCTACAATTCACATCTTCTTCATCATAATCTTCACGCTTGTCTTCAATATTCACAGGTGGCGCCACTATCGCGTCGAAGTATTCAGCAGCCTAATGTAGTGTGCCGTTACCTCTGAATTTGGATGAATTTAATGGACGTACAAGCTCAGAGGTAACGGCCACTAAATTGGCCATTTCAATCCAATGATTACTGACGCCGTGCAGTGTGAATCCTTCATATCTTTTTATTCCTTATTGCAGTGTTGGGATCCTCGTGCTGCTTTGATGGGACATACACAACACAACACATACACAGATATGAAATTATAGTTGCACAATTAAACTGAGTCACAAAATTCAGAGGTGGAGCACGTAACATCTGGTTTATCACATACATTACGTTCATAAACGATACTGAATCAACCAATGACAATAATCAACAATACTGTTATACTTAATACTAGGTATATCTATTATTTATCCATTAGCGGAAATTAATACTGTCAAATATGGCATATTCAATTTAATAAAAAAAATATCATCTTCATCTTCATTCAGCGACACAATTATTACCTGGGACCCTACCTCTACAATAAATTTAACAAAATTAAGTACTTCCACAATCTTTCTCTGCATGAATGCAAAAATATTATTACTGAATTACTCAGTAAATTGACATACGATGAGACTGAAAACTTCATGATCGCGGTAACATAACACACATACTCATACATACATACACACACACATACACACACACACACACACACACACACACACACACACACAAACACACACACACACACGCATAAACATATATAATATTATACTAATAAGATTAAAAAGGTAAATGTTATTTGTCACTAAATTTTTACTAGGTTATGTATTTACAATACCTGTACTTAAAGTAATCAATTTTTTTTTTTTATTTTTTTTTCAACACTGTACCAAAACTATTTATGTCAGGGGCCTGCTTCTCATTAATACAGGCTATTCTATAGCCTAGCTATGAGAGCAGACGCTACGGCAACAGTCTAACAATTATGTATTTTCATCCAAATCCTAGCCATAAGAACTTTACTGTAATCACCTTACTTCGAATAAATAAATTTATTATTATTATCTTCGAAATCTTCTCGCTTGACATCTTCTTATTTATAGGCTCCCTACGCACAGGCTGGAGGTTTGCTTACCGCCTAGCACTTAGCGAGTGCTTACCGCCTAGGGAGTCGCCTAGCATTGATACACGCTAAGCGACTCCCTAGGCGGTAAGCAAAACTCGTGCCAGTGCGGACGTAGCCTTAGTCTTCTCGCTTTTTCGATTACTTGATTTCATGACGCAAAGGTGGCGCCACCGTCTGTGAAGCGTTCAGCTGCCTAATGTAGGGTGCCGTTACCTCTGAATTTGGATGAATATAATGCACATACAAGCTCAGAGGTAACGGCCACTAAATTGGCCAGTGTCGGGATCCTTCTGAAATGATGCTGTGATGGGGTATAATATAATATAACATATTCCTAAGCATGCCTGACTGCTATGCCGAAGGTCCCGGGTTCGATTCCCGGCTGGGGCAGATATTATTTTGTTTAAAGACAGATATTTGTACTCGGGTCTCGGGTGTTGATATTTATATTTAATATGTATGTATCTATGTATTTGTGTAGATATATCAGCTGTTCGATACCCATAACATAGGCTCTGCCTAGCTTGGGGTCGGATGGCCGTGTGTGAGATGTCCCCACATATTATATTATTATTATACAGGTGTTGCAAAATTGGTATACTAAGCCGAAACCTACATGTGCAGCATGGTATATCTAAGCCCGAAACTGATACCGAACTGTACCATGCTGCACATGCTGGTGTCGGCTTAGTATACCCTTTTTGCAACACCCTGTATACACAACAACAGATATATGAAAAATAGTGGCATATAAAATGAAGTCAAAACGCTGCACTTGAATATTTCTAAAATTCACATCTAATTATCTTCTTCAGAATCTTCTCGCTTGTCTTAAAGGTGGATCCACCTTCAATGAAGTGTTCAGCTGCCTAATGTAGTGTGCCGTTACCTCTGAATTTGGATGAATATAATGCACATACAAGCTCAGAGGTAACGGCCACTAAATTGGCCATTCAATCCATATACTGACCAGTGACGGGATCCTTCTGTAATGATGCTATTATGGGATACACACAAATGCACAGAAATGAAATTGCATAACAAAACAAACTTACAAGATTCAACAATTCGACAAAGCATGTCAATGACAACTAATATTTTATGTACTTAGCATGCTTATCCTTTATCAATATTATTATTACTTTGCAACAGAAACAAGTGCGAACACCATAATTTTTTTATTGTAAGTCTTATTCTTATTTATTTCCCATAAAAAATCTCCATCGTTTACCCGTTGCAAAGTAAACGTTAATCTAGCACACTAAACTACGTCACTTACATGTCTTTCCTGGTTCAAAGTCATCTCCATATCCTTATCCTTGACTTGCGGGCTCCACGGGGGGTCCACCACGGCTAGCGACTCGATGCCGATCTTGGGCGAAGGCAGGGTGAACTCTATGCCCGGGGGAGGCACCTTGAATGTCATGCTAGCACCCTCCTCCATGCGAGGCCAGACTTGGTAGCGAAGCTTCCACATCACTTGGAAACGGAGGATTGCGTTGATTCTGTTTGGAAGGGTAATTTGGGTTAGTTAGGCTGTTGTTTATTGGGTTAGGAAAGTCTTTTCACATAAGGGGCACGCATTTGACCTTGCACTTTAATGTTGTTTATGGTTTAATCTTAAGCTAATTTTGTATTTGTGTTTTCTCGATTATGTGGCAATAAATGTTTTTTCTTTCTTTCTTTCTTTCAATAATACATACTTTAATAATGATACCAATAAAGTAAAAGGTATTTCAAGGTGTAGAAAATGAATCTACCTTCTATATATGTTAAAATTTTTAAAATGTGAAATTGCTGGCTTCTGATTTTCTTATACCTACGTATTAATTTACGGTTAACATAAACCAACCCACCTCACAGACGGATCCGTGTGCTTCAAATCATTATGCATGATCTCGGTAGCAGTCACAGGTGACTTGACAGCGCATAGAATGAACAGCGAAGCGGCGCTTGCGCATAACTCCCTGTCAGACTCCAGAAGTAACTGCCAGGCGACGGGGGCCGATTCCGCAAACATATCTTCTGACATTATGGTGGCTCCTTTGATGAGGGTCGCTAGGGGTGTGTGGTACGCGTCTTGGACCTGGGGAGCAGATTAACGGCTGGTGGTAGAATAGCAGAGCTGTTTTACTAGAAAACTGAAAACGAAGTAGCATTTTCTGTTGAACATCTTCAGCGCTGTCATAAGTATAAGAAAAACTGTTTTGTAATGCCAAGTACGTATAACCCGCTGCTTATGATAAAATGTTACATTGCCAAAGAAGAGGGTTATTTTTTAAGTCGAAGGAGGAGGTATTTAATTCCAGCAAAATGACGTTGCATACTTAAAACTCCCTCAAAATGCCACTAAAACTATCCGCTATATCAACTTGTATTTTATACGCACCTGTCCTTTAATGTACTTCAAAATGGCGGGCGGTTCGGTCGGCGGGTACGGTATGGCTCCTGGCCTCGTGATTGGTGGAGTCTCGGCAGTGGGGGGCAGGGTGTGCTCTACGCCCGCCGCTTTGTACGCCAGACCGGCGGTTTCTATCACTGATCTGTCGATTCTGGAGTTTTGGGAAGTACATCGTGTGATGATAAAGGGGATTGAAGATTGTGGTTATGAGCAGTCGAAGTTTATAAGTGCTGTGGATTGAATCGATTCAATCGAAATAGTTATAGATAGTAATTTTAAGAAGCATAAACTATCACTTTAATGTCCACTTATGAACTTAGACTGCATATTAATTCTTATAAATTATATATATATATATATATAGGTACCTACATATTTTAATTTAAATATAAACTAGTTAGTGAAATGCTTTATAATAAGATAGTGTTGGTTATGCTCTGTTTATTTAGATTTTATTTTTGTGTTATTTATTCAATATTCATTTGTTAATAAACTAATAATTATATAAATCGCTATATCTGCACATGCATCTATAGCAAAAGTGATCTATATAGAATGGGAATAAAAAATTGCAGAAGAAAAGTTTCAATAATATTAGCTTCATTCCAAATTGATAAGTACAATAATGTTATAAAATGTGACTATTTACTATATCTGGCACAAGTGTCATTTTACCTAGAACCTAAGGACTTATTCATGCTATAGCGTCACAATCTAACTAAAACAAAGTTTGATACTTTGAACTTTTAAAAGATTATCTAGTCATTATAGAATATTAAGTACCTACACAGGGCGATGGTGTTTTTACAACATATACTCATGTACAAATACTCTTTAAATGCATTAGTTAGTTTGTGACGGGTTTACTCTGAGTTGCCCAAAGGAACTTTAAGCTAAGGTCGACCTCAAATGTATTGTTTACGGACAGAAAGAGACCTTAGAGACTTTCCACCTTATTCATAGAAAAAGGGGGTTAAAGTTCCTCCATGGAACTCGGCATTAATCTATTTTAGGTACTAATAGTAATAAAAAGAACAGCCCAGGGTAAGAAGCTGTGCATTTCGGAGCGCCATTTGGTAGAGAGGTTCAAATAGAATCAAGATTTATTGAAACATTAGACAGATTAGAATCTTTGACAGATTAGAAGTGAAGAGATATGGAGTATCTTACTTACGTACAGGAAATACTTACTTAATAACCGTATAAGCATTCCTATTTATTTTGAAAAGAAGTGTAGCATATTGTAAAGATTAATTGATGGTGTTTTTGCCAGTATAAATGGCGCACCGTCAAGCTATTCAGTGAGGTGTGAGTGAGATAGTTGGTTCAAGAGCAAGACGAAAGAAAGAAGCCCGAAATAAATTGTGTAGGGTTGCCATTTAACTTTGGAATTAATAAATAAATCCATCACTAGGGGTTGAGCGTGAAAAGAAGCTGATTTTTTTCAAACCTCGACTGATAAAGAGGTTCTGAGCTTTTTTTTCATGAGCTTTTTCGTCATTTTATCTATACGATCGTAACTTTAAAGTAAAGTTTAGATTCTAGAGTAGTTTCTATTATTATATGATTCTTTTAGTGCCATATCACTAGTCCTCTTAAATGACTCATAATTGAAGGTAAAACACAACAATCAGATCAAAAGCTTCTTAAAATCCAAAAAGGTATTTTACGAACTTTAGTATTTTATCTCACAAAACACACAACCCTAGCGACGCATCCACCACTACAGGCAACCCTACGGGCCGGGGCAGGGGTACCAATTGGCGCGCGCACTTTTCCTTAAACACGCTGTCCTTGCGTGTCTCCAACCTGTCGTGCGAGGGCTGGCGGCGGCTGCGGGCTGACCCCCGGGTTGTTTCCGCCGGCGGCGTGTCGAGCTCCGGGCCGAATTGGACGCCGTATATCTGTTGGTGGAGAGAATGTTTTTAGTGTTATGATGAGTCAGAGTCTAGTGTTAGTAACAGTACACAGCATCCACAGAGTGACCAGATTAGTTACAGTGCAGATATATGCTTTAAAGTTAAAATACATACGTAGCACTTTGTACAATAATGTTTCCATCAATATTTTATGATATTTAGGTAAAAAAATCCTCAAAACTAACAAAAGATAACCCTACAAGGGCTTTACATGTTTCATTATCGGCCGATAACCATCCAATGATGGATAAAGGTTTCCATCAAATCCTCACATTTTTTAAAGCTTCCTCATCAAAACACCGGCCACTTTTGCATTGGGAGGTCGACAGTAAGGGCAAGCTCTACGGTTAATTTTAGCATCATAGACTTCCCCGCAATGGACCGTGTATAAATGGATTGAATAGATACCTTTTGCACAGACTTCATGAGTCGTGCGCTGGCGCGCATGTTGCGTCGGAAGCAGTACGGGTGACAGAAGTTCTGGTGGCAGCACACGTAGTTGAACGAGTTCAGGAACTTCACCATCACCTGTAGACAGGAAAAGCTGTTAAATTGTTTTCACTTGACGTATTATTCGCGCATATAGAGTAACGATCTAAATATGGCGGCAGTTATATGTACATATGGTGAAAGTAGGAAGGTGTTTTACTAGAACTATGAATACGGTGAGTTCATCCGCCATATAATGATTCTTTATCTAAACGCATATTTGCTTACTTTATATGTACCGCGCAACGCCATTTAAATATGGTGCATATAAGCGCAATGTTGTTCTTCTGTCCCTTTTGTTACATAGGATTATTGTGTACAGATTTTCAGATGGGCTGTCAGTGAAAGACTCCATTCTAAATTACTAATCCTTTGACCTAGGATTCAAACCCTAGACGTCCACCAAAACCCTTAGAAGAATAACAAGAACAAACCTTAAGCCACGGGAAGACTTTGGTATTATCAGGGGCATCGGCCAGGTTGCTATCAGGGCTCTCTGGCGGATGCTCGTGATCGTCCGACAACACTCCTGGACTCTCCTCGCCTCCACTGTCCACTTCGTTGGACATTATCACTGTACCACCTGGAAATACTAGAGCTTTAGTACTGTGTTGTGGGTGGGTGCAACGATAACATAACCTTAGTAGACGCTGCATATGTATAAAGTACGACGAAGCGAATACGTCATGCGTTAGACTTATTAGTAGATGTAGGTACTAGGATCCTTGACCAGAAACTTTTGAGGTACCTACGCTTGGAGCCCTTGGAGGTAAGGGGTTACCTAATGAATATCTTTAAGTGCGACGTCTATTAGGCTATGCCATCGTTGGGTAGATACTATTTCATTCCGCTTCGCTTACTCCCCAATCTATGTTTAGAACAATATAGGTAATTTACCTTATATCATTTTATTGTAAAAACGAGTGAGTGTAACAGGGCGTTTCGAAGTTATTCCACATTTTCATAGATGCAGAAGTAAGCCATACCTATTGACTACTGACGTACAACTATTTGTTGTGTGGATTGTGTGCGTCAGTGCATGCAATTTTAACTCTTAAAACCACGAACACACGGTAAAATTATATAAGTAAATATATGTTGAAGGGTTCTAAACTAAATGAGATACTACAGAGATGTGAGTGTACCTGGATAAATAGCCTGTTCAGAAGTGTCACTTCTATCGGACACTGAAGATACCTTCCTTCGGCTCTGAATCGAATCTGATCTACGGTTCACAACTGCAAATAAAGATAGAAAGGAACTCTAATACCAATTGAATCAACGCAACTGTAGTGTTGTATAGAGTGGAATATTATCAGTGTAACTCCCGACGGCCGGTGAATGCAAGCGCCATACTCAGCAAGAGTGGATCCCATTATGAAAATTGCTTATTATGACGGGTACATTCACCTATCAACGGGAGTTCATTGATTAAATACCACCCAGTATAGTAAGCATGCTAGAACTTACTTCCGACTAAGGAATGAAAATAAATGCTTTGTGGCACAACGAAACAAAAGAAAAACAAACAACTACTTTGTGAATTTGCGTGTTCGTGTGAAATATGACAATATACCTTTGCTTTTTTTAAATATATTAAGTACATAAATATTTGGAACTTGGTCTATACACTGTGGGTCTTAGACCAATGGCAAACAGTAGATCAGACTTAAAAGTGAACCGAAGAAAGAAATAGTAAAAGAGTAGAGATAGACACCGGCAGTATGGGATGATGTGAGCTGAAATGGCGACAGTGTGAAATACATAATAATAATATGTGACAAATATAGATAGTAGTAGAATATAAATAGTGTTCATAGATGACCATACAGAACAATAATATGTTGAAATGTATGAAGAATACAATAAATAACTGTCAAGAACATTTTTTAATGTGATTTTTATAATTCACGTTTCACATTTAGAGCGATGTAGTTAATGGTTAAAATCGCATGGGCCAACCTGTAAACATTTTCAAAATCAAACTTACACTCATCAACATTATTATCCTTCTGCCTCAGTTTGATGGATCTTCGTTTAAACGAGCCATAAGCCGTATGTCCTTGTTGAGTGTTACGTCGATGCATGCACGCTTTGCCACGGGACCCCAAACGACCCTTCTTTTCATCAGAATTAGGGGCTGGGGGGATTGCGTCTGCTAGCTGAAAGTAGGTTGTCAATACTGTAGTGTACTCCTTGGTTGGATGGGCATCTACTACGGAACTAGCTACCTGACTAGTATACTTCAACTTCAACAAACCCGTATTCGTAAAAGTTATGCCGTTGGTTCTGGACAGTTGGTCAAAACTGATTACCAGAAAGAGTGTGTCTAATAAAATGAAGTGCAGGCATAACGTTTTACGAATTAAGGGTTGATAAATAAACCACTTTATTACACTGACTTTGTGGAATAAATCAGTTTATTCTGTAATTACATTGTACTTTACCTACTTATTAAATCAATACTTGTTACAAATACTTTATATACTCAAAAAATACAATACACAAGTACAGCAGTACATATTATACCTACTGTTCCAATTGTATTTTCTAGCAAGAAAGCGATTGGCTTTAAGCAAATAACTTACGGTCACATTACTCCCTCCTGAGACATTCTCTGGTTCGTGAAGGACAAAAGATATCTTTCTCTCTGTCTCAGGGCCAGCGATCGACTGCAGGCTCTGGGCAGAAGCCTGGGAGTGGCCCATGCTAGAAAGGGCCATACTCCATCGACGGTTCGCTTCCCTACACAACACATAGGCCACATATTAAATCTTCAACGGACACAAGTAGGGGCGAGCAGCTATTGGAGTAGCCTCTAACTATGACTCAACGCATCGGTCCGTATTCCCCGCATGCCAATGTAGCAAAGCAATTTTAGGTTAGGTTCTAATATAAACTAACTATTGCAATTTAACTATTAGGTGACAAACTTTTGTATAGTTTCAAGAGGGTGTTTGCTGTCAGTATTTCGTGGTTTGTGTCGATTTGTACAGTTTCTGTAATAATACTCGAGATTCAAAAACTTTAAAAAGGGATTAACCATGCAATTTATCGGAGTTTAGACTAATATTAGTTCATTATGATTATTTAAATTTTATTAACTTCGGTGCCAGATAAATATTACAAAGGTGATTCTTATTTACTATCAAAATACTCTGTTTGTAATTTTATTTATCTTTACTTCAATTTACCGTTCCTATTTATAGTCTAACACATGCACGCTTTGTGCTGAATGCAAAGTATCATGCATTATTTCGTTATATAAACATACTCGACTGGTATTAATGTGTGTTGACTGCTAAGAGCCCTGTTAAAACAAAACAATAGTCAAAAAGTTTGCACGCTTTCAACGTATCATTTCAAAGTTAAAACGGAAAATTAACAACTCACTTATTCGTACACAACAAACGTCGTCGTTTTTCCATCCATCTTCGCATAACATGGTAACAAAATTATAAATATACATTTTATTCAACAGTTACTTACCAAGGTAAGTACGTATATTTGATATCATTGGCAGGGTTAGTTATTGAAATTCGTACCTATAGACTCGGTCCCAAGGCCCTCTTTCCTTCAGGGAGGCGCGGCATGTCTTCGGGATGCTCTGGTAGGATTCTCGTAGGAAGGCGGTGATCTCGAACAGTAGGACGCAAGCGACTAAGCGGAGCGCGCGCGGGCATTCTGCGCCTATTGGCTTGCCCGATATACGAATGCTTGCTAGAAATTGGAAATACACAATTTGTTTGTTTAGAGTATCGATGCGTCTGGTTGGGATGCTATAAAGATGATAGGTAATATTCTGAGAGAGTTTGGCCACAGATGGAACTATAATAGAACCATGTTTGTGGGTAAGCGGGGTAGGAACGCCAGGAACGAATCAACGATATGACAGGAACAGGGCACTGTTAACTAGAAGGGGTGACTCAGGCGGTCACTTTGATAAAAAAAAAATCCTTACGACTTCAGAATAATTATGATACAGAACTTTATAGTCAGTACACCTATTTTACTAATCAATACTATAGTAAAGCATCACCCTGTACCTTCGTCCAAAAAGTCCTCTTCCTCATCCTGCTGCAGCAGCTCGCGCTGGCCGTCGGGGTCGTTGACCAGATTGACCACATTCTCCAGATGCTTCTGGTCCTCGATCAGCATCTCTTCAAGTTTGTTACCCAGCGCCTGTTTGGTAGGGACAACAATTATTGGGTGAAAATGAGAAATACAAATTTTGTTTACTTTGTGCACAATTTTATGTAGGTAATTTATTTATTGTTGTTACTTGCCTCTGCCCATTGGTAGAAGAGCTTGCCAGCTAATCGTTGCCTTTTGATTTGAGGACTGGGCACAGCTAGAACAATATCAAAAATAAAAAATATAATTAGACATTACACATTTCATAGTTTTACAGTATATTTTTAGGCATTTTTGGTGAAGAAAAAAATGTATTGCAGGCTTTTGACGGTGAAAGAGTTAACTACATCCATTCATACTTACAATCTTTTACGTTATGTATTAAAATTTATTTACTACATAATTACTTTTGTATGTTGTGCAATAAAGAATAAATAAATAAATTTACCTTCTTTCTTAGAGATGTTGGACTTGAGCCAATAAGGCCATTGTCCCTTATTGCAGTTGTGCACCAGGTGAGCGCACTCGAGGAGATAGGCCGCGCGGCCCACCACCACTGTGTTGGGCTGTGAGGTAAGATACAGGGTGTTAGAATAAGGATATTGTATGACGAGGGGCGTATAGGGGCTTGTAAAGGGGATGTTTCCTGGCTAATCACCATAGATTAGATTTTAGATTCTTTTTTAAGGGTTCGACATTTGAAAGAGATTAATTGAGCAAAAATGTATGGCTCTTAGCGGTTAAGCAACAACTGGCACGGTCAGACATTGGATGGGTAACCGATTTTAATTGGTTCTAGTCGTTAAGCTTAGTCAGAGGCTTTCGGGCAGCTTGAAAACCTCTGACAGTCGGGTTGCCCACTTACCCGACAACTCTCTCAGCACAAGCTTGTAGGGACGTGATGGGTCGTGATCAGTGGCGGCTGGTGCCTCAGATACCCGGTGGTGCACTTTATGGGTTTAGTAATTTTAGGAAGAAAAATAGAGTACCTACTTATTACAATTAGAAGTAATAAAATTATAAGTATATTTTTTACCTTATTTATTGACGCGAAATTGCTTCTCCGCCGAAACGAAAACAACACACGGAATGCAAAATAAAGCATTTAGTCTCTCACATCCACATAACCACATACAAATACAAATACAAATACTTATAAGTTTTATTTATTGTTTTGCACTAAAGGCCGAGGCGGCCCAGCAGAATTAATGTCCAGTCTATTTTGAAATGTCCTATTGCTTTTTATGAAGTCAATTTTGTATTTTGCACTCATTTTCACTCACACACACACATACACACTCACGAAATCTTTACTACTTTCTTAGTTAATAAGTAATTAGCAAATTAATTACCTTACGTATTCGCGCACGAAAGGTGAATCTGTGAGAATGACATTACAAGTGCATCGTTCGTAGGTCACCGCCACCGGTCAAGGCCGCCGCCCGCGCCTCCCGTGGCGTAAATTCGTATTATTTCGGCAATTTCCGGTCGCGTGCGGCGCACGAATTTATCCTAGAACTGCATACAGTTTGTACTGAGCATCTTCCGTCTCACGCGCCAGGCGATTTCCATTCTGTTTCATACTACATGTAGGAGCTCGCTCCGTGCGACAATCCGAGCGCACGAGGCCGTTTTTGTTCAAGCAAAAATAAGATCTAATTCTTTCGCAGTAGAAATCAAAATAGGCCAGCTCGATTTAATTTAACACGTAACGATAATCAGATTTATGTAATTTCTGTTTAGGGTAGGTATTACGGTTGTTATATTGGTATTTTTGTTAAGTTTTTTTTAGACGTACCTAGTATGGTATAGGAAGAAGGAAAGTACATATTTAGAAGGTTTTTAAATGGTAGTGCGTTGCACGGGCGCACTTGAGGTGCAGCCGCCACTGGTCGTGATGACGATGTATGGCTCTTGAAGATTAATTTTATTTGGGAAAGATGGTTGCTAGAAGGTCTACTGTTTGTCGTACAGCGGCGCGCTGCTCACTAGTACACACTCACCAGCGTGAGCAGCGCGGGCAGCAGCAGCGCGTCGGGCAGCGCGCCGGGCTGCGTGGCGTCCAGCAGCAGCGCCAGGCGGCTGAGCCCGGCGTACAGCGGCGCGCTGCTCACTAGTACACACTCACCAGCGTGAGCAGCGCGGGCAGCAGCAGCGCGTCGGGCAGCGCGCCGGGCTGCGTGGCGTCCAGCAGCAGCGCCAGGCGGCTGAGCCCGGCGTACAGCGGCGCGCTGCTCACTAGTACACACTCACCAGCGTGAGCAGCGCGGGCAGCAGCAGCGCGTCGGGCAGCGCGCCGGGCTGCGTGGCGTCCAGCAGCAGCGCCAGGCGGCTGAGCCCGGCGTACAGCGGCGCGCTGCTCACGAGGCGTCGCCGCTTCAGGACGACGACCTCGGACTCGCCGCCGCCCGACCCGCCCTCGGCTGAGCCGCGGCGGGACATGACTGCGGAGATAATAATACTTTGAGACATGTGACATGAGTGACAACCAGTAAATTAAGGTTGTCCAACATTTATATGGCACACCTGTCGAAGGCGGCAGAAGTCTGACTGCTACACTAGTCGTCTTTGTTTAACGATAAATTAGAATGTAGTCGAGTTGCAGATTTTAAGGCTATAATAATAATTTGGGGTTCAATGCGCGGCATTGATAACCCGACCGCATTTGATGCATACTTACTCATATTCATGAAATAGGGGTGCAATTACACAATCTAGAATTTAGGCAAGGTGGTATACTCACACCCACAGGAAGTCTCTTCGATGCTGCCGTCTCGTTTCTTCCCCATCTTGCGGAACCCGAACCGGTTCAGTCTGTCTTCAACCCGTTTTCTTGCCCTGAAAATAAGTTATTTACCATTAAAAGTAATCTCTTTTGTTTGAGATCCTAAGTGCAAGGGATCAATGAATATGCTAAGAAAAACTACGCAACGTACATCTAATAAAACGAATAAAACTGTGTTTCATAGGGATGAATTCTCGTAATTATAAGACACAAGAGCGACTTCATTGTTTTGTTTATGCCCCTTATTAGCGAGATTAAATAACCGATTGTTAAATATTTAACAAAGCAAACCTGTTCAACGTATGCCCAACCCTCCGTTTGACCGGTCTACTTGCGTGCGGCATGGGCTGCGCGGGGTGCGACGTGGCGGGGCGCGCTAGGGACGCCATGCTGCCGGAGATGGGCAGGCTCTCGCCGGACCCGCCGCCGTTGCGGATTAACTACATTTAGTGCCAATTTCTCAATTGTCGGTTATCTAACCGACAGGGATTGATTTATAAATAAAACGTCATCCCCATATAAAATTCATGACAGATGTGTCAAAAGTTAATCACTACTCCCTGGTTATGCTCTAACCGAGAATGGAGAAATTGGCACTTAATATGCTAACAAACGGTCACAAACCTGTTCAACGTATGCCCAACCCTCCGTTTGACCGGTCTACTGGCGTGCGGCATGGGCTGCGCGGGGTGCGACGTGGCGGGGCGCGCTAGGGACGCCATGCTGCCGGAGATGGGCAGGCTCTCGCCGGACCCGCCGCCGTTGCGGAGTAGAGAGTGGGAGCGCGGCTTCTGGCGGAACCAGTTTACTGTGGGAGTGGTGAGAATGGAATGTTTAGTAAACTGGTATAATTGTTAACTGTTATAATTATTTCGCGATTTCTTTCCTCCTTAATAACGGGGCCTTTGTGAAATGGTGGTAGATTATGACTTTTGACAAGTGATTCTAATATTCTACGTCGAAAAATAAACGATTTCATTTCATTTCATTTCATAACGAAAGTCAAATAAACTTCTGTCGATGCCGAAAGAGTCCTTTTAGCGTCAATTCACACGTACCACAACCACACCACGTCGCAGCGACAAAATGTGGTCAAGCTGTGGTTACGTGTGAATTGTGTGACAGCGGCTTTTTGCAGTTGCGTTGTGGCAGCGACAAAATGTCGATGTGGTTGCGTTGTCGCTGTCATTGCGATGTGGTAACCACGTCGTCGTGTGCAGTTAATATGGAAAACAGGTTGCCGCGGTGCCGCCGCCGCGTGGCGGCGTTGCCGTTGCGATGTGGTTGCGTTGTGGTTGCGATGTGGTTGCGATGTGGTTGCGATGTGGTTGCGATGTGGTCGTATTACACAGGTGGTCGATAACAACGGCAAAATGTGGCACGTGTGAATTGGATTATTCATTGTCAATACAAAATATACGCCCGACCACATCGCGTGGTTGTGGTGTGGTTGTGGCTGTGGTGTGGTTGTGGTACGTCTGAATTGACCCTTAGTATCGGGTTCGATTCCCAGCCGGGAATTTGTTTAAATACAGATATTTTTACTCCGTTCTTGGGTGTTCATTGTTTGTCTTGTGTAAATAACCAATCCGCCTTCCAGGCGTGGAGATTATGATACGATCCGTCTACTATTGGAGGAGGCGTTTTTTTACCCACAAGAAGAGATGCAGAAATATTTATGTAGACGACTTGAGCTTTTAAATGTTTGTAAAATATAGAGAAAGCGTAAAATTTTGTAACTTTCCTTATCTGGGTATAAAACTTGTATAATAAAGGCACAGTATACCGATGTGGCTGATGTGCGTGTGTTGGCGCGCGTGCGGCGGCGGCATGGCTCGCTCCGAGTGGCGCGGGGTGAGGGGGGGGCGGCGCGGGCCCCCGCACAGGGGGGACTGGCTGCCGCACTCGGACACGCACTCCGCTTCTAGGAGGCTCTGGGGATTATGTTATAAAGGGTTAGTTTAGATGGAGAGGGGGTTCTTGTGGGTTTTGTAAAGGTTGTGGACTGACTGCCGCATTCAGACACGTATTCCGCTTCTAGGAGGCTCTGCGGGTTTGATATGATATATTATAAAGGGTTAGATAGAGAGGGTTAGATTTGTGGTTGTGAAAGCGCTTTGAGTGAAGCGGCATGAGCGGCGGTTGCCGGGCCTCGCATTCCGCTTCTACGAGACTCTTCGGATTGAATGAGTAGACAGGGTTAGATTTGTGGATTGCGAAAGATTTTTGGAAGATTACGCGTCTTGGACCTAACCGAAGTTGAAAACACCTAACAAATGGCATTCGAACAAGTCACAAATATTACGTGAAGACAAAGGTACGTATTTAATTAATTTTAATCTAATCTGCCGGTTATAGTAATATGCCGAAGAATTTATGACTCAAATGGAGTCTACTCACCCGACCACCTTAGAAAGATAGCCGGAAAACCCGAGTACAGATTACTGTGACGCTTCTTGAGAAATACGTAATTTGAACCCTTTTCTAAATATGAAATCTTTTTCAAATCCTACAGACAAAAACAACTCACATGCGCCCCAGTAGAACTCGTACTCCTCTTCTTGAAGGTGAACTTCTTGTGCACCTTCTCGTCGGCCGCGCAGCCCGAGTCCGCACCCGTGTCTGAGCCACGCTCGTCGTCTTGAGTGCGGGGGATGTGGCTGTGGGGGATAATGGAGTTTATTACTATGGAAATAAAATGTAGATTTCAGAGTCCACGAATGTAAGTTATTGGTTTCAAAATCTTGGTATAAATGGTATACAATGAACTTCTGAGTCAACCCCTTTTGGTTTGGCATGGCATGGTAGACAGGTGGCGTCACAAATGGAGGCTCCGTTCTTGCACAGAAGGCTGCTGATGATGATTTCGAATGACCCTGCTTTCTTCTTACAGAATGACCCTGGTGCCCTCTTTACACTCTACTCGCGCACGTTATGGACCACCCGCCCCCCGTGTGTACAGATATATAGAGCGATAGATAGACAGCAATAGTTACAGGAATAGAGAGCGCTGCAAAGAGCTGACTGCCAACCTCCATTGATGGAGAGGCACTATAAGGAGAAGAAGTTACAGAATGACCCTGGCTCTCTTACCGAATGACCCCGGTGCTCTAAGAGCGATAGATAGATAGTAATAGTTACCGAATGACCCTGGCTCTCTTACCGAATGACCCCGGTGCTCTTAGAGCGATAGATAGATAGTAATAGTTACCGAATGACCCTGGCTCTCTTACCGAATGACCCCGGTGCTCTTAGAGCGATAGATAGATAGTAATAGTTACCGAATGACCCTGGCTCTCTTACCGAATGACCCTGGTGGTCTGCATATCTCTGTAGTGGACCACACGCCGCCCGTGTGTACAGATATATAGAGCGATAATAGATAGATAGTAATTGTTTACGTCAAAGATTCTATTTCCTACATGTGTCACTAGATGGCGGTGTCGTCACCATTTGTACATCGCGGTATGGTTTGGTTTCACCATCCAGCCTATATTCTTTGAGTCATCAATAAAATGTAAGCGAACCTGAAAATTTAGTATAAGTTATATATTGGTCCTTCGAGCCGGATGAGAGTTACCGAATGACCCCGGTGTGTACAGATATATAGAGCAATACATATAATATGGTAATAGTTACAAAATGACCCCGCTGTCCTATTCTTACCGAATGACCCCGGTGCTCTTAGAGCGATAGATATAATATGGTAATAGTTACATAATGAGCCCGGTGCTGTTACCGAATGACCCCGGTGCTTTTAGAGCGATAGATAGATAGCAATAGTTACAGAATGACCCTGGCTCTCTTACCGAATGACTCCGGTGCTCTTAGAGCGATAGATATAATGTGGTAATAGTTACATAATGAGCCCGGTGCTGTTACCGGTATTATAGAGCGGTAGATAGATAGTAATTGTTTAAGTTAAAGATTCTATTTAGGTACTATATGTGTCACTAGATGGCGGTGTCGTCACCATTTGTACATCGCGGTATGATTTGGTTTCACCATCCAGCCTTTATTCTTTGAGTCATCAATAAAATGTATGCCAACCTAAAAATTCTGTATATATATATTGGTCCTTCGAGCCGGATGAGAGTTACAGAATGACCCTGCTCTCTTACCGAATGACCCTGGTGGTCTGCATGTCTCGGTCCCGCTGCTCGCGGCGCTCCGCCGTGTCCAGGAGCCCGCTGAGCGCTGTCAGGCGGAACACCCCCCCGTGGGACTCGCGCACGTAGTGGAGGAGTTGCCGGACTTCTGTGTAGAGGGTCTGGGGGGGTGAACGAATGAATGAATGAAGGAGTGAATGAATTAATGAACGAATAAATGAATTAATGAACGAATTAATGAACGAATAAATGAATTAATGAACGAATAAATGATTGAATGAACGAATAAACGAATGGAAGAATTAAAATATAGGGGGAAATTGGTGACGTTTTGTTAAGGAGAGGGTATTGACATTCAGTTGGGCAAGTTGCAAAAAGATAGACAAAATACAGTGGAAATGGGCGGTTTGAATCGTCATGAATGCAAAAATGAAGTGTATTAGATCAGCAGCAAAAGCTAGCTTAGGTATTCATAAGTGTACCCAGACAATGGACAACAGATGGCTTTTGAAGATGATCATTACCTATTTGTGGTCTCTTGCCAAGAACCTATCTACAAAACCATAGCAATATAAACTCACAGAATTATCCAGCATCTTCAGCTCCTTGTGCATCATAGCGAACCGCGTAACCAGCACTCGGAAAGTCGCCTCTACGACGTACGTCTCTATGGCTCTATTTCCTTGCAGCCCCGCGCCGAAGTTAGTGGCGTAGCCCGCTTGCAGGTGCGCCATTTCTGGAGATTTCCCCGGTTTTAGTTTTTGTTGCGCTGCAAGGTAAGAAGTATTATTGGATTCTAGAATGTAAGGACAGTTGAGGTAATTTTTTATTAAGGTATTATACGTCAAGACTGCATTACTATTGTGTCATCATCGTTCGTCAATAATCGTACCTCGTTGAATGACTGAAAGTATGGAAAACTATGTTCTCGACCTTTACTCAAAGGCTACCAGTCTAAAGCCACCGGTCCTACGCGCTAAAGCATAAGTACCTTTCCGTTATCACTACATGCAAACTTATGACGATAAACTATTACACTGATTATCACTCCCTGTAAAAAGTAGTGTTTGCTCTTGGTGACATATATATCTCTTGTCGACTGTACGTCAATAATTATATAATCCTAAAGACAATTTCCACTTACTCATAGGCGACACCATAGAAGCAGGCTCAGCGCAGTACCCAACCGTCGCGTGCAGATTATCCAGCACCTCCCTAATATTCGCGGTCTTGGTCATTTCCTTCAGTCGCAGCGTGAACTTGGGTATGGAGGCTGTGCGTAGTTCTCGTAACGAGTTTCTCGCTTGGACTCGGAGGCACTCGGCTTGGGGCCCGCGTAGGGCTGAGGAACAGCCGTGGGAGCAGCCTAGTTGGCGGAGGAGTCTGGAATATTGAGGTCTTATAAGTAAGCAAATATACAGGAAGAATTAGGAGAGAAAATAAATTTGTTTCGGAAATCAAGAAATAGCTATAACTAGCAATACAGAGATAGTGGTTGTGCATGTGGTAATAGCGTGACTCAGTTCTTCAACTGCTTACAATACCGTGTACTTGTAAAATAGAATGTAGACTTATAAAGAGTTTTTTTTAAATTGTTTATTTCTACGAGACCGCCAAATTTAAAAAATAAACAAATAATTACATTGCTCTAGGGGTATATAGTCCCAGAGTTTTAGACGCTACTTTTGATCCCCGCAGCACAAACACCTTGAAACGATACGAAAAAGATAACACAAGCCAAGCCTAGCCTAGCAATCTTACCTCAAAAGCACATGCATAATCATATGATACGGGCAGTCAATTTCCTCTTCCTCCTTGGTTTTCTCTTTAGTGCTGTCGCCACCTTCAGCGTTCGTGGACTCTTGACTCGCCGCGCATGGTAGGCCCGAGTCTCTGCCCTGGAAGTTATAAAAAACAATATAAGCACACGTAGATTTAGTGAGACGCCCTCCAGTTAAGCAGGTCAGCTATAGGTTGTACCTACCTATGTCCAGCCTGTAAATACTTCACTGCATGAAATGAGCCTGCCTCCATTATGGCATTAACCCTTCAGTCTTGGAGGAGGCTCATGTCCTCCAATGGATTAAAAATATAGTAAGCTCTGCATTTTATAGTTAGACGATATTACACAACCAATACATAACACTGTCATTGTGTTAGATAATAATAATTTACGTACTTGATACTAGCAATCTCCTCTTTTGTAGCTATTTAAAAACAACAAATCAACTAATATAATTTCTCACCTTAGTCTCCCTCTCCTTATTAAAGTCCGTCGTCGGGTCACTACTGACCGGCACCTCTTGCGTGGGGTCCCAGTTCTTGTGCACTCCTATCTCCATCAGAGTGTCGACCAGGTTCAGCATCACCTCCATGACGCGGAGGGTCAGGTAGTAGCTGTCCATTGTGGATACGGAGTAGACTGCCTGGAGAATAGATAGATGGCAATTGAATAATAGGCCACTTGAAATTATTGAAGCTTGCACGAATGAGTAGTGAGAAGTTTCTTAGAAGGCTCTTCGTTCTTTTCTAGTCATACCCACTATATGTCTCTAATTTTATTTATAAAAAATTTGTACTACCTATATGCAATATTATTACATTATCTATACATTATGATATGTATTTACTATTGGTATTTAAGAATTATATCTATTTATTTATAATATTACCGTATTATTATTATATTGTACACTTAGGTATCAGATGTCTCAATAGATGGGAGATAGTCACGGAAGGACGCGACTGAAAATCAGTGCCGCGTCAGGTGGGTGGATGCCACCTCACTTGAAGCGGTGTAAGCTGAGGCGCGGGCCTTTTCGGTGCTGGACAACACACACCGCTATTACTTATAAGTTTATATTATATAAGGTTTTTTATTTGTTATTTTCTTTTTTTGTGTATTTTCTTGTGTATTATTGGTGTGTGCTGTGTGGTGAACCGAATAAAGAATTTTTATCTTTATCTTTAGTTGTATAATAACACATACTACGGTAATTGTAATTACTGTAGCTTGCACAAAGGAGTAGGTAGTAAGATTATTAATTTATGCCGAGTTGCAGAAAGGAACATTACTCTAAAGTCGGCATTAAGTCAAAGCAAGGCACCAATAGATTTAACGCCTAAATTAGATGAAAGTTGCTTTGTGCAACTCAGCGTTAGTGTGACAAGTATGAGCATTATAAATCGGCATTCTCTATAGCTATAGGTCCCAATTATTATGGACTCCTATCTCCATCAGAGTGTCGACCAGGTTCAGCATGACCTCCATGACGCGGAGTGTCAGGTAGTAGCTGTCCATTGTGGATACTGAGTAGACCGCCTGAAAGATAGGTAAATGGAGAATACATACAAGAAACCCGTTTAGACACTACATTATACAGGGTGTTGCAAAAAGGGTATACTAAGCCGAAACCTACATGTGCAGCATGGTATATCTAAGCCTGAAACTGAAATCAGAATTTGAAAATTCGCGAATAAAAAAAAGGCGTGAGTGCGTGTTTTTTTTTTTATTTTTTTTACATGATATAGTGACCTGCAATCGCCGACAAACTAGGTCATACATTATAGGCATTAAACCGTCAGCCAAACAGCAGTCGTCTGAGCAGTGGATTTAGCCTAGGAGATTATGTACCTACAGTGGACGGTAAAGAAATTGGATTACTCTCAGGGTGACAATGCTACTGAGAGGGTTCAAGTTTCTATAGGTACGTTATGTTACTAATAGGCCACTGATGTCATATACCTACCTTTACTCACCAAAATATCCATGTGCCGTTGAATCATTTTCTGTATCTTCGTTCCTGAAATAATAATCGTCGTTTTAAAAAAGACCGTACCGATGAAAATTGGTCCGCTTGTAGAGCTGCAAGGAATCGGTGCAACAAGCTGTGTAGGAACGCCAAACGCCGATTCATATTTGAACAAATTGAACTCTCTTCGCCTGCAGGTACCTGGAAATTCCTCAGGACTCTTGGCGTGGGCAAACCTCCTAACCAGGATACACGTATTCCCTTTGATATCAACGATCTCAACCTCCACTTCACTTCAGTTTCATTACTTGATCCTGATATCAAAAGGTTATCTTTAGATAATATTAAGAATTTTACAATTCCCACGCCGGACATTGACTCCTTTAATTTCGCACCAGCAACTCGGGACGAGGTCAAAAAGATCATTCTTTCGCTGAAATCCAGGGCTGTGGGACATGATAACATAGGACGTTTTATGATCACAACCCTTCTTGACATCCTACTCCCCGCTATAACCCATATTGTTAACTTTTCCCTTTCCTCAGGCCAATTTCCTAACCTTTGGCTCAAAGCCTACGTCCTTCCTCTGCCAAAAGTCCCAGCACCCACCGCTCCCAACGAGTACCGTCCTATCTCCATACTACCCTTCTTATCCAAAATCCTAGAGTCTATTGTGCATCGTCAGCTGACTATGTTTCTCTCAAATGGTGGTCTCCTGAACCCATTCCAATCTGGATTTCGTTCTGGACACAGTACCACCACAGCCTTGCTTAAGGTGACTGAAGACATCAGATGTGCCATGGAGGATCGGCGGGTAACAGTTCTGGTCCTGGTGGACTTTAGCAATGCGTTCAATGCCGTAGACCACGACCTGTTGCTTGCCGTTCTTCGATGTCACAAGATCTCCGATCCCGCTGTTAGCTGGTTTTCTTCATATCTTCGTGGTCGCCAACAGGCAATACGTTGCGGTCCTTCTGATATATCAGACTGGGCTGACTTGTCTGCTGGTGTTCCTCAAGGCGGCATCCTCTCTCCTCTACTTTTTTCAACCTTTATTAATTTAGTCACCTCAAATCTTCTATGTTCCTACCACTTGTATGCCGATGACCTGCAGATCTACAACCAGGTCAAATTAGACGATTTAGATGCTGGCATTGCTGGGGTCAATAGTGATCTCGAGGAGATATTAAGATGGTCTCGTAGCTTTGGCATCTCCGTTAACCCTAGTAAGTGTCAAGCCATCATTGTGGGTGGTTCAAGGCTGTTATCGGGTCTCGACTATGCTGCGGTGCCACCAGTCAAATTTGATGGTCGTGTTGTACCTTTTTCTGCAACTGTGAATGATCTTGGCCTGATCATTGATCAAAACCTAAGTTGGGATCAGCAACTTGATAAAGTATCCCGTAAAATTTACGCATCACTCCACTCCTTGCTTCGCTTAAAAAATTTCCTTCCCCAGCACACTAAACTTGCCCTTGTTAATTCTCTTCTTCTTCCCATTTTAGACTATGCGGATGTGTGCTATCTGGACCTAACTGAAGCTTTGCTCAATAAGCTTGAACGCTTATTGAACACGTGCATTCGTTTCGTTTTTGGGCTGCGTAAATATGATCACGTTTCACAGTACCGCGCTCAATTGAAATGGCTCCCCATCCGTGACCGTAGGAACCTGCGTATCCTTTGTCTTCTCTTCTCTATCCTCCACGAGCCCAATACCCCACCTTATCTAAAGTCTATGTTCCAATTTCTATCTGACACTCATACCAGAGACTTACGTTCATCTCATAATTCAATTTTAGCCCTACCCTCCTTCCACTCTGGTTTTATGTCTGACTCTTTCGCGGTCACGGCTGTGCGTCTATGGAACGATCTCCCTGATTCCATTAGGAAAGCTCCGTCTCGCAACGTTTTTAAGCGTCTTACTCGAACTCACTACCTTAGTAAGATAGTTAGTTGATAGCTCTTTCCTGAACCTCTAAATTAATTATTGTTATATAATATTAATATTTATATAATAATATATATTATAGTTTTTATATATATATATATATAGGTATATATTATTTATATTATGTTTATTTATATATTCATAACTTATATATAGTTACGTATTTTATATTATATTTGGAAATTATTATTAAGTGACTTGTTTTTAATTTTGTAGTAATAGTGTTGTTTTCTTTTTGCACACCTTATAATAAAAATTTCTTGCACCTCCTGTGGGTTGACTGGTAGAAAATGCTTGTAGCATTAAGTCCACCCTTTGTACACTTATTTTTATATTTGTGCAATAAAGGATTAAATAAATAAATAAATAAATAATTGACTCACAAACAAAATCTCACCTTCAGCAGCACCTGTGCGTGGACCCCCCCCCCTGGTGATGTAGTGCGCGGAGCCGGGTGCCTCCTGCGTCTCCTGCAGCACGCACGTGATGTTGGAGTCGGTCTGCGAGCGCGGGAGGTGAGGCGCGCGCTCCGGACTGCGCACGGCACGAGCGTAGGTATATGAGGGTATATAGTGCTTTGTGTTGCAATATCCAGGTGTCTTTATGTCGTTTGGAGCTCTATTGGCGCCCTAAGACGCTAAATATTGCTATGTGTCACAATATCCATGTGTCTTTAGGGGGTTTAGGTTTCTTTGGGTTATTAGCAGCATTGCTAAGCTTAGTCGCTAAACCCGCCTCGGGAACTAAAAAAGCGGAATTCGTCTCTAAATCCCTGTGTCTTAGAGCGTTTGGTTATCTAGCGCCATCGTTACGGTCTGCCGTACCTACCAAATAAGCATGATTCGACCCTAAGACACCTTGGAGACTATAAATAAGCGGGTTTCATACTTTGTATAAAAATATACTTACATTTAGCGCCCTCGCTACGCTCTGCTTCCAAACATAGCTTTTGTGGCGGTTAAATAAGGCGGTGTCACTTAAATCTCACCTTTAAAACCACTTGAAAGTGGATGTCCCCCTCCCTGGTGATGTAGTGCGCGGAGCCGGGCGCCTCCTGCGTCTCCTCCAGCACGTACGTGATGTTGGAGTCAGTCTGCGAACGCGTCAGACTGGGCTTCCGTTCCGGAGTGCGCATGTGAGCGGAACCCTGCATGCTCACTGAGTCGAGCTGGGATTCGAGGGAACCCTGGAAGCGTCGTGAGACGGATGTTATTCTGCCATTGTCAGACAAAGTTTTAGGTGTAAAGTGGCGCCTCTAGCGGAGATGATTGGGAAACTTGTACGAGTACAAAGCCTCTAGCGGAAATTATCGTGAAACTTTAGATTGATCAATAATGTTGTATGTAGATGAGATATGTAGATATGAGAACAAAAATAAGCTTTCATGTTTACACAGATATGCAAAACTGCACTAGGGGTGTTGATCAGCTGTAAAGAGTATTGTTTTGGTTTTGGCTGCTTACTGCAGTCATGTTGTTGCTGATTAATAAAAAAATAAAAATTTGTACATTACTGCCAGTCATGAAACCTTAAATTCATGTGTGGTGATGTTAGGAATGTCAGGACAGTTAAAAATTAATTACTTTGCTGACCTGTCTAGTTTTAGACAAGTAATCGGGCGACGGTGTAGGGGTATGTTCTGTGACCGTGATGATTGGATTCTTCTTCTTCTGAGTAGTGGAAGGCATCTGCCCCGCGTGCACTTGGGTCCGCTCTGTCTTTACCTCGCCAATGTATCTGAAACAGTGCAAAATTGTGTTTAATTATTTGACAGTAAATACTAGATTTGTGTGCGACGTGTTTACTTAATTTTGGTACAGTTTTGTGAACCATTAGTGCTTCATTCAGCGAATGTTACATTGCTGGACCTATGTACAGTCAGCTTCATAAGTGCCTATGCACTTTTGTATCTTGTCAAGTTTTACAAAGCTTTAATAAGGATTGTAATCGTATTCAAGTATAGATACGATAATTGAACATGCATTATACTTGCCTAAGAGAATAGTTTATTTGATTACTTATAGTTACATGCCGTAAAACAGTAGCAAGAAGGTATTAGATAGGTAAATGTTTAGCATTTAATATTTCCCCGATTAAAGCGTATGGCATTTAATATCGTAATGTTTAAGTTCCGGACTACTTACACGATACTTTTGTATGATAGTATACAGATTTTAATCTATTACAGGTACTGCTGAAGCTATTCATATGCCTATTCTACGATAAATTGTGCTTCAAATACTACGTGAAAAAATATGCCTAGACAGGGATCACTTCAATTTTACGAACACGATACTTGGTGCTGCCATGCAAATCACAACTTTATTCCATTGCATTAAAGTCATTGGCATGGCAGCGCACATATATCGTATTTGTAAAGGCCGGAAGTCCCTGTAATTACTGTCGATATCAGGAAGCTATTGCTTTCGAAAAGGCGACGCCTAAAATTCTACCAAAAACTTATAGGATCTTGTATAATAAATAAGAATGTAGCATACCTATTTCGGATACTTATAAAATGGTCAAATATATTCCTTGTAACACTTGCACACACACATAACAAGCTTATTAGATTTATTTACACATATTTCGGTATTTATCGCCTACTAACACACTTTTGCGTATCTAACGTTAAATTTCAAAAGCTTGCTAAGTATTTGCGCATTCCACCCAGTTATAGAGGATTTCCACTGTCCTACGCAGTAGTCTATGCCTACATAATATAGTCTATGGAAGCCTCTACGTAACTCTGTGAGAACTTACCCGTTGGCCGCCAACTCATCGATAAGGCAGCTAATAATTCGCCATCCGGTTTTATATTGTACGGGAATAAGCGGTACAAAGTCGGGAGAGAGAGAAAAAATACAATTTAAACAGGAAAAGTTACGGATAATTTTGTGGTTAAAACAAAAGCATGCTGTGCCAATAGTTGAGGAAAATAAGAAAATCGACTGCCATCGGTGCTCGAGATTTTAGTGAATGCTTAGTGAAAATAATAAGGAATCCAGCATATGACGCAGATGTGTTTAGCTGATGTTTTAGAATAAATAGTGTTTACCTAGCTCTAGGGGGTTGATTCTTGGTACCAATGTGTATAAAGTGAAAAAATATCTCCTCTTTATATGCCTACAGCAATGCAATTAATATAAACTTAAATCTTTTAATAAGAAACTGCGTTATAAAATTGCTTGAATTACGGCTTAGCAGTAAGTTTATCATAAAATATAGTTAATTATAGTTATGCTCACCTAAGACTTGGCATACTTTTGCCTTTGATCAAATTGCACTGAAGTAGATCGCCCGTTTGTCTAGGGGTTATAGGCGAGAAATTTGTAGCTAATGCCGAGTTGGGCCTCTCTTCTCCTGTATCAAGGCTTCTGTGGTATTCCTGAAAGAATAAAACATATCATAAAGAATTAAGCCTTGTATAAACGACAGTAGGTAGTTAGGCAACTTAAATTTTTACTGACTTCAAAAAAAGGAGAAGGTTCTCTATTCGTCTTTATGTAAGTAGGTAGGTATGTTTTTTTTGTATTTATGTTCACTACATAAATACACAGTGTACATGTGTATTATAATCAATCATATACATAATTATGTATCAAGTACCTTTATCTGACAGACAGCAGCATGAAAATTAAACTTGTGATCGTCATGTTCAATCTTTTCAAGTGCCTTCTCCGATTTCGACAGCAATTTGGTTTCAACAAACGCTTTTAGGTCGGCCATTTTCATCTTCCGTTTCACTTTCTCACTCGACCGTCTCACAATAAGGGGGTCTTCGTCTATTTTGACGGCGGCTGCGAATGGGGCGTCGGCCACTGGGGATATATTGGTGAGATCTGGAACCTCCATGAAGTTTTTCAGCGAGTCTCGTTTCTTCATCTCTGGACTTTGGTAGATGGACACTTCGATTTTTGGAATAGGTAGCGAGTTGCTTCGCTTCCGCGGCAGGGTCTGCTTTGAGATGTCGTCACAGATGTCTCGCAATCTGAGAGATTAATGATTAATTTAGAAAAATACATGTTGTGATAATAATAAAAAACAGATGAAAGTAAGATACAATACGTTTATCAGATTTTTCAGTTTTATTATTTATGCAGATTAATCTCTTTATAACTAAAGTAAGTACTACAGAATCGGACTCGATAAAATGCATATTGTTTTGCGAACAAAATTAAAACAGAGAAGACCTACATCTTACCTGTTGTACAAATAGTGCAGAGCCCAATAAACGCCTTCCTCTTGCCACTGCGACGTGAACAGACACCTCAGAGTAGCCACATCCAGGAATGTCGCAGCCGAAACCTTCAAACATACCAGAAAAACATCAGTCATCATCATCATTATCACTTTAATGTGAGAAATTTGATCACTGATTGAACCAAGAGATTGACGATGCAATGGATGTCCTACCAACCACCAAATATGTCATATTATGAGAACAACATACAACAACTGCCTTCAGCTTCAGTCGATAAGTCGGGCCTAATCATACCCTATATAACAACTTACATGATTTTGTTTAGGTGAAGATGGTTTTTCCATAGTAGGAGATCCTTTCTGTCCTTGAGTAGCCCCGCCACTGTCTGACAAAGACTCTTTGTCTGATGAACTGCAATAATAATAATTCATAACACCTCTCTCTTGCTGCTAAGTATTGTAATATAGTTGAATATGAATAAAGAAACGACAATGAAAATGGCGGTCGTTACGTAAGTGGGATTAGGAATGAGTATTGACAGACCTACAAATACAATGAGATAGAGCAAGATAGCATGAGTATGGTGAGCTTCTTATGTATTGTCACACTTTTGTACCTCGTCAAATTGAGACAGCGTTAATATTCGAATTAATTAAAGGCTGTTTGTGAGTTCGACGTGGTTCGACGCACATTAGCAAGCTGATTGTACTATCGCTATTTTCATAATATTGCTTTATTCACGAGTACTTTTCTGAGTGCCACTGAATTAAATAATTCTAGAAGCTTACCTCATTTTAGTAATCTGTGGTAGGGGTTTGATGCCAGTGAGTGAGGGCCTGCCAGAGTCGGACCTTCTGATCTGGAACAGACTGGGATCGGCGGAGTACACCGTGTATGGCTCTTTGACCACACCACCGTAGTTCTGGTCCGTCGGTAGTCGATAGATGAACTGGAAGAAAGAAATATATTCATATATTTCGGTGTGAAACAAGTAAAATACGATAGGTTTTACATCCAGCATAATTCACCCTGCTGTGTTTGTTATAAAGAAGATTAATAGTAGATTCAAAGGTAGACATTCATAATAGTTGCTAATAGTTTTCCATGTTAAAGATCTCTGTATTGAAAGTAAAACTACTGCCCATTTTTCAGCTAACTGATGTCTCAATAGTTTCCTCTATTATCTTATCTTAAGTTTAGCTATAGCTAAGCTTAAAAAGAGACAAAAACTATTTCTCTTACCACATGTTCTTCTTCAGTGCTGGAGCTCTCCTCCGGGATAGTCTCCGGGAAGATGGTGTCTTTAGGAGAGGACACCCACGGCTCCTCTTCAGTACTGGCTTGTTTGGACGGAGCGTCACACTGGGAGACAGTCTGGCTTGGAGGGCTGTCGTGTGCTGTGCCATCCTCTTTGGAAAACTTGCCTGGAGATAACAAGGGAGTGGATTAAAGGATGGGTTGCTGTTGCATAATATGCTATTTGAGTGTGTACTTAGTTCATCCCCTTAGCTTGTCTGTGACAATCTCTAGAGCTGGTCTAGGGTTGGGTTGCTTACCATGGTGAAAAGATTAGCAAGTAAGATTAGCATCAGTCCCTCACAGCTTATGTCATTTTACAGCTAGACAATGGTCTTTTCAGAAGCATTCATTAAGTCTGTATTTAGAGATGCTTAACTTACGTCCAAGGAAGATGTCTCCATGCACATTTTTTTTGCTGAACCTGCCACCTAGGGGCTTGGGCTTCGGCTTCACATGAGTGCTGAAGCAGGGAGCGTCCGGGTGCCGGAACTCCCACATCGCTTGCCACATCTTCAGACCATTCTCCAGACGGTAGTTGGAGAAGTCTGACTCTTTTAAATGTTGCGAGATTGGTGCAAACAGGTATACAAATAACTGGAAGAATAAATAGTAAAGTCATGCCATTGTAATACCATCAAAAATTCCAATTCAAAAGCTGTGAAACCTTTTAGAACCCAGCAACAAATCTGTAATCTAGACACTATAGATTTTCAATTCTGTTTGATATCATAAGGAATTTACAGGTTTAAGGCATGGAAAGGGGCTAAGGCTTTTTCGTATCAATAAAATTTAACTTACTCTAAGCTTTAAGAACTTATACTTACCGCCATAGTGGGCACAGAGAAGAGATAGTGGAAAGGGTTGGTGTAGAATATTCCCTTCTCATAGTCAGCGTCGGAGCATTCATCGGAGGCGTCAAGTATGATCCAGTGCAGTGTGTAGAGAAGCTTTGTCTCCACATTCCCCAGGGACTGCATGTTGTCTTTTACTCTAAGGAAAAAGTAAGAAATATTGTATGATAGGTACTATAGATTTAACGCAAAAGCATCAATGTATCATAAAAGGTTTTCCATATTACACAGTAGTTTTCTATAGTACAAAGTAACTAACCAGTACTTACATTTTTTAGCTTTGTTTTATCAGCTTTTGTTATTTAGGTTCTTATAGTTTACTAGTTAAGCTTTGTCATCTGTTTAAAGAGCTAGAGAAATCCTAACTAATATTATAAATGCGAAAGTAACTGTGTCTGTTTGTCTGTCTGTTACTCTTTCACGCCAAAACTACTGAACGGATTTGAATGAAATTTGGTATACATACGGTTTAGACCCTGGGAAAGAACATAGGCTACTTTTTATCCCGGAATTCCCACGGGAAAACTTTTTAAGGCGAAGCGAAGCGCGCAGGAACAGCTAGTACAAAATATTCGGCAAAGGTAGTAGGTATTTACCTGTTGTGTAGCAGAGCCGCTAGTGAGTGCATGACGTGCGGCAGGGAGGCCTGGATCAGCCTCCATCGCGGGATGGACTCTATAGCCTCAGTTAAACTGATAGATAGACCGAAGCGCAAGTTCTGAACCAGGACTTTCTCGAAAGACTGAAAGTTAAATTAAACTGTTTAGCAGGTAGGTATAAAGACGCCATAGTAAGTAAATAAATGGAGGTAGCATACCTTGCACGCTTCCTTTAACTCCTGAGATGCGGCATAAAATCAAACGTATTAAATTAAAACGATTTTCAAGTTACATTTAGCGGAAAATTTTAGATTTCAAGTGAAAAACTTTATTTTCATTATTTGGGTGTTTGTAAACAAACGAAAAACAAAACACAGAATAGGAAATGTCACTGTCACGTTGACAATAATAGTGATGTAGTCATATCTTATAAAACAATAAAATCGATCGATTATAAATAAACATTAAAAATTTACTTACGTGATGGCCTGGTGCTCTTTGACAGAACTGCGTGAAATATACAAAGCATACATTTAGGAGCACATTTAAAATAATAAAATCTGTTCCTTTAATGTGAATCGAACCTGTACCTTCTTGGTGAAAGCTGGGCCAGGCATCCTAGCCACTATACGAGACGTTAGATATTATTTTACATTCAAAGATAGCTATTATATTTAGCATGCTACTGTACATTGTACGTATAAGTATAACACTCCGCCATTGCCGCGCCCGCGAGTGATAGTACCTAACTTAGCGCGAGTCATGTCATGTCACTCGACTACCTAACCATTATACTTCTTCCCCTACGATCCAGTAACTATATGAGCGCAGCGCAGGCGTACCTGGACCTGCACAGGTAGACCTGTCCGGTAGACCTAAACATTATATAGTCGCCACACTAGTAGTAGGTATGTACGTACATCCAATAGTTAGTAGGTTCTAGAAACTTCTCTACTTACCATACAGGCGGCATCGTGGACTTTCCCAAGTCTAGGGCGAACGAAGGGCGCGGTTTGTCGCCAGAGGAATATCTGCACGGGGATGGGGACCACCTCGTCCAGGTACCTCTCGTCTTCCAACATGGCTGCCGGCTGAAAAATAATAATAACTAATATAATAATATAATTTAGTAGTTGTCTGTCCACGTGGCATGACTCCGTCATCGACGTAGGGTAAACTACCCAATTATTGACACTTTAAGACGAGTTGTCTGCAAAACTGGCCATAAATACGCATAAAATATTAGTATTGTGGTATTTTTTTCTGTAGCGGTTTCAGGTGTATATTCATTTATAATATTTTTGACAAAACAATGACCCTATAGTCTTAGTTTTTTATTATCAGCTATAAATTTGAAAGAACCCCTATTTCCCAATTATTGACACGCGTTTTCCAATTTATGACACCTCCTGTACCAATTATTGACATGCTTGATATTAGGTAATAAAAACCGTTTTTAACTGGAATTAAACCTTTGGGAGGGTACCATGGGTCCGGTTCTCTATTTGGTATATCACGGTGATATATTGAAACACCATAAGTGTCACATACCATAAGTCGTCAGCTAGTTATCTGACATACCATATGTACTGCATCTTATACTGATGCTAGCAGACTAGTCCCACTGAGTTAGGCTGCTTCTTCTCATGATCTCCTGGGCATTTCTCAAAGGTTCCAGCCAGTGCGTCCTGCTGCTGATGCCATATGGTTCAGATATGGCATCAAGTGGTCACGGCTGGGTTAGCCCAGCCCACTACCACCCAAGGTCCACTGATATAAAGTCGTAATGCGGACTGAAATGGGGTAATCAATCCATCAGAGAACCAATGTGAGATGCCAATAGGCCAGCCACCCAAGAAGAAATACAGTTGGAGTAATCGAGTTCTCGAGTGGAGGTAACGAACAGGCAAGCGTGTCATAGCACGCCTTTTGGCCATCAGGACCAAGGCTGATCTTAGACATGTACCTGGTAAGTAGCTGCTGGAAGAGAAAGGCCAAAGAAAAAGTGTGGTGTAGCTTTGTCACATCTGTATTGATGAAGACATCATGAATCATGAATATGCCTCTGATATCTCCAGTTTATGCTCGCAGAACTACACGTAGCATCCTTGAGGGTTGGCCTGTAGATAAACATGTTCAAGACTAAGGTAATGTCCAGTGTCCCAATCGAAACGAACGATACCGCTGGATATCATTCAATTTTGTGAATCTTAACACCTATCTTGATCATTGTTTACCCGCCGGGTCAGAATCCCAGTTTTAATAGATTACGAGGCGGATTCAGCTGGGTGGGAAGTGTGCAGGACACTTTTGGACAGGCAAAATGATGACAGGTGGACGTAGAGCAGTTGGCAGGCCACCTGATAGTCAGACGACTTCGTATAGGCTGCAGGAAGGCAGTGAGAAGTGAAGCAGGAAAAGTTATTTTTTGAGTGTCATAGTATAGTAAGCTCCCATAAAAATATTTATCGTTTATGAGACTAATTATTGACACTTTGCCTATATATAGACATGTCAATAATAGGTAAATAGATTACTGACACTATGTCGATAATTGGATTTCACTGTATTGACACTGTGTCATGAATTGGAAATTCGTGTGGGATAAATGATTAAATAGTGTTAACATGATCATTATAGGATATACTACCGGAAAAAGCAAAAATATTAACATGAAAACAAAAAACATTCCTTCCAATTATTGACCCAATATGTCAATATTAGGAAAATATACCGAAAGTGATACCTATAATTGACACCAACTAAATTCGAAGTTATAACCAAAAATAAGTGGTTTTTGAGGTAAGAAATGGAAAAGGAATTTTGCTAACTTTTCAGTCCAAATAACAAATTTACATTTTTTTTAAAGAAATACTAGCAAATTTCTTCTTAAAGTAGCCACTGTCCTTTGCAAAAAGCGATCCAAGATTGCGGAATTTGAAGAAGCAACGGAGAGGCACGAATTGTCTATGTTTTATTGGTCAGCCATTGCTGTAAAAAGGACTGCCGAGTGTTACCATTACAGAATAACTATTACTGCTGCATTCAAAGATAAATATCATTAAATAGAACGAAGCGTTGTCTTGTTTTCTTTAATTATTCCGCGCTGTGTCAATAAATGGAGGGGTGTCAACAATAGGGTAGTTTACCCTACATAAATCACAATATCGCGTTTTACGATAAATAAGGCGCTTCGATTGGTCTATAATGGGCCCGTGCCGCAGGGTCAGGTCTTTATCTCTGATTTAGATTTTTGACTGATTTTGCTAACAATGTTATCTCTCTCTCTCTCTCTCTCTCTCTCTCTAGCTTGGGGTCGGATGGCCGTGTGTGAAATGTCCCCTATACTTACAGCTGAAATTGACCCCGGGGCATTCATCGTTTTATTATAATAGTATAAAATAGTACTTAATGTGTACGTAGTAATAACCACTGCCGCTGTTATCTATGCTTTCAGTAATCTTTGTCATCATCATCAGCCCGTAATCGTCCACTGCTAGACATAGGCCCGTCCCAAGGAGCACCACAACACTCTATTTTCGCCCTTTAATAATCCAGGTACTATCGGCCACCTGTGTAACGTCGTCGGTCCCTCGGGCCGAAGGGCGTCCCACGCTATGCTTACGTGGCGCGGCGTGGTTGTGGTTATCATTCTAAACCAACATATCTGCTAGACCTCAATGGTTAATTAAAACATTTAGACACCTCGGCCAGGGAATTATTTTAAAGGCCCTTTCCCTGGTAAGCAAACATAGGTAGGTAAGTGCTTACTGTCGTACCTACTTAATAAAACTAGGTTGCGTAATTTGAATAAGTACTTATGTAGGTACTTAGGTATGTACTTGTTTAGAACATCAAATGAATATCTACTTAGAAAGAAACCAATCCAATCACATTTATAATTACAAAAACTTCAATCATTTAAGAAGCATGTTACTTTTAACTCACCAATCAAGATGACAAGAAGGAAATTAGCCGGAAAGCAGCCACCGCGCACTCACTACATCACTTCAACAAAATACGACACTTTGAACTCTATTTGCCTATGAAACTGAAGCAGGGGTCCACAACGTGTGGTATCATTTTGAGGCAGGGGTAGGTAGGTTTCACACAGTTATGGAGGGCTAAGGCAGGACAGTTCAGTGGAAAGCTCAGGAACAAAGTGATCTGCGCAGTAGGAAAGGGAGCAAGCCGTAGGGTTGTCACTTTTACTGTGGTTAAATGAAAGCTTCAGGAATTTATTGTACATGTAGGTAGGTATGATAAGATTTATGATTGGATCCAAAACACCTATAATGTTATATTCTCCTCTGTAAAGATAATATGAAATAAAAATAATGCAACGTTTAGGTTGCCATTTTCCGAATATGCCTTTATCTTATACATATATAGTCCTTTCTATTAAATTATGAATAAATACACATAAGTAAGTACTTTTTAAAATTAAGTATCTTTTTTAGTTATATTAACTAACTTGAAGTAGGTAGTTAAGTAGAATAGTTATACTATTTTGGTGCAAACTTTAACAAATTCTGTACTTAATCCAGACCTACCACACTACATTGCTGCGGAGTGTCAGCCCTACATAGATTTATTGATCCGCGCACAGAGATTTGGTCCTGAAGTACGCAGCCTCCGGTTGCCATGGAAACGCCAACATGGCCGCCTCGAGAAGCCGACTGAAAACTGAAAACTAGGTCAACTACTGACGATAGAGTACCATGGAAAATTGCCTGATTACGCAATAGGAAGTTAATTAATTTTACTGAAAGGCATTTTTAATTTTTCAGTCTATTGCATACTCTTGCTCCCAATCTCCACTAGGGTCTGCTCCCCGGCGGACATTGGGAGCAAGTGATGGCGACGCTGCGGCGCCTCACTTCGGCGAGAATAGGTGGGTTATACATACTTACCTATGTAAGTACTTACCCACATAAAATCTAGGTATTAGTATTTTTAAATGTGAATTAGGTCTTTTGAAAACCAGTTAGGTAGGTCCTATCTAGGAAAATACCTATTAATTCGCCTCTAAATTAAGGTGTCTTTACCCTTTACCGGAGAAAGAAGCATACTACATACTAAAAACTGGAAAACATTGGTAGTTAGGTACGTCCTGATAGATAAATAGAGGGACACGTCCTGGTGACCTCCGACAGATCACCGGTAGTGCTTGCATGCAGAAGGTCAGGGACAGAGTGGAAGGGGTTCTTTAGAAGGGGTCTATTTATTCAGGTTCAGTACGGTCACTCTGTAAATCGACGAAGAGAGTCGCCTCTATCTCGTTTAGAAAGTGATCTGGGGGTCTCCCAGAGCAGATGACGATCGTTGACTATTCTTGATGATAATTTTATTAAGGTTACTTGTTATAAGGAGCTCCCACAAAACTAGATGTAAGATTACTTTACTCAGGTAAATTAACATGATTGAGTCGTATCATTGTTTCACTTAGTGGAAAACCATTTACTTTATAAATAGAGTCACTTGGGAGTGCCGGCACTAAACAGCCCCCACTTTGTAGATTGTTTCCTCTACGCAGTCAGTCACATAGGCTATAAAACTGTACTTAGGTAAGTATAGGTTTTAACAGGGTAAAACAAAAATAACTAAGTACTTAAGTATTTTTAACCTTTAAAACTATAAACATAACTTTTTAATTGATCAAATATAAATAAGATAATAATAAGTTAGGGTAGGTATGATCTATGATGTAATTTTGAATTGCTTCTTTTATTCTATATTTTTTTAGCCCCCCGACGGAAAAAAGGGGTGTCTGTGTATATCATTTTGCAATATAATCCTAACTATCCTAACTAATATTATAAATGCGAAAGTAACTGTGTCTGTCTGTCTGTTACTCTTTCACGTCAAAACTACTGAACGGATTTGAACGAAATTTGGTATACATACGGTCTAGACCCTGGGAAAGAACATAGGCTACTTTTAATCCCGGAATTCCCGCGGGAAAACTTTTTAGGCGAAGCGAAGCGCGCGGGAACAGCTAGTAATATTATATGTCTGATGTCTGTGGTAGCGTAGCTCCCAAACGGCTGAACCGATTTGCGTTTTAGGGTGATAGGTAATTATTACGGATCTACGGAATGGTGACGTTCGATGCCTCAAAGGCCCCAAATGATGATGGGCACAAATATATGGAAGCTGGGACCATCACCAATAGAAATGAGTGATATGTCGTTGAAAATTAGGTATTTTTTTGCAGAATATGAATAACGGAAGCGCTAGTCCTGATTTACTGTCCAATTAGAAGAATCGTACCTTGAAAGTTTTTATATTTTATTTCTGTAATTTTAATGTTTTTGATATTTTTTCACATTCATTTTTAATTTTTATAACAAAATGATCACCATTCATTATAATATTATATTTGTTTATTCTCTCAGTAAATAAAACCAGTTGAAAGTAATTTCTCCCATTTTGATTATACGTGTTTACGTGTATTATGCCCTAACTGTCATCAGGAGAGAAAGTGCAATGCCATAGAAAAATACTTCCTTCCGACAAATATATTTCAAAATGGACAACTTATAAATACGGATTTTTCGTCATAATATTTTTTTGCTATCTTGAAAAGAGCTATCCAACGATGTATGACTCATCTTTATTGGACATAGGTCCCAAAACGCCCATTGTCATTTAATATATAATAAATAGAATAAATAAATCTTTATTCAAAGAAAACAATTTATGATTTATATTATTTCAATTTCATCAAGTCATGTGAGTCATGAGGTGAGAGCTCAGCAGTGACTCACTCACACAATATCGAATATTCTCACACACAATCATTCACAATCGTGAGCAAAACGAAAATAGATTTCGAGGTTGGACGAAAGTTAAAGGCGTCGTTTGGGTTTTGCTGATATAGATGGTTAAGATGGATAAGTAAGTAAGTACCTACCTAAATCATAATAATTAACTTTTATTGGTATTGCAAGTAGGTACCTATTACTGGAGATGTTGACCCTTGCAGTCTCTTACATTACCTATGTACCTACTGACCTTATAAGTAACTACTGACCTTAAGTTGGTAACAGAGATGTTTACTTGTCTAAGGTGGGTAAGTATCTATGGGAATGCAGGGAGTCATTGCTCAATCTTTCAGGCGCATCCATATTGTAACATAAAACCACGGGAATTCAAGAATAGAGCTTTTAAAGAAACGAAAAAGCACTGAAGTTTCAGCATGGAAGTACTTATAAGTACTTATTACTTCTATGTTGAAAATGGAAGTTATAAGTACTTACTTATAAGTATTACTTCCAAGATTTTCAGTTCCTACTGAAGGAGGTTTTCACACCAGGACCTCCTCTCAACCTCCTCTATACTGAAACTTGTGTTGTACTTGTCTGCTTCATGGCTCCATGGTATATAAAAAAAACGACAAAAAGGCAACTGACATTACGATAATAATAATAACAACAGCAACACCACCGCAACAAAACAACATGATGAGTGGAGGTAAATATAAAAAAAGATCTGCCTAAAATAAAAATTGCCTGGAAACATACTGACTTAATTTTATTTTCAGTGGTATCCAAGTATTGTATCGACAATATGATATGTTTGGAAGATGGTGATTCATCAGTAGGAGAGTTTAAATTGGCTGGTCTTTTAGCCTCACACCTAGTTGGGCAGGTGTTGGATGAAGCGTATATTATAGCGAATGCTGCTAAGGAATCTGGTGAGAACGATGCTATGCTTGAAGGTTTGGGGTGTCAATTTTCTTTAATTTTATCACATAAAAACTATGTTTCCTCACAAAAAGGCAGTTAAAGCGATAGCTTAGTAGGGAAAAAGGCCCTAAAACTATGACCAGCCACGCAATAAATATATACAACAGGACTGGACTGTAATGGATTTCAGAGCTCTATGACCCTGATTACACATAAAATATTATGATGTTACTTGTATTTTTTCTAGGCCAGCCTTGGCGGTATTGGAAAATGGTGAAGAACTTGCGAAATGATAAATTAACGGAGCCAGATTTGTTAGAACATAAAAAAGATTATTTTGCTCCGTCTTCATCTCTAACCATGGATGACAATGTGGAAGGACTAGTCAATAGTCTAGTCACTTCTACTCCTCAAAAACATGGTCAGTAGGTACTTAATGATAAGCTACATAAGCTTATATAATTACACAAGCTTATAAATTTAGAATTAATACCTACTTTAACATTTTTTTTTCTTTCATTATAAATATTACATTTATATTTGCTCACAAGATATCAGCAGCCGAATTAGCTTAATTAGTTACGAAAATAACGTTTTTCAGATGATGTAACAAAACATGAAATTACTTTAATTGGTCAAGGAGATGGCGATGCGGTAAGGACTTTTAGACCTACTTAAATTATAATATATATTTAAGTATATATATAAATATACCTATAATTAATATTAAACAATGAATGATCAAAGACAATTTGTTTTCAGAGACAAACCATTTTTTCAGACAAAAGCTGCAATTTCAGTAACTTAGAGAATATGAGTGATATCTGCGCCAATAACGAATACGTTGAAACCCTACAAATAATAAAACCTCCCGTTAATACATCAGAACAGATATTACATGAGATAATAGACTCTGGCGTAAATGAAAATGTAACATTTTCCATGGCTGCTGCTCGAGATGACCTGAATCCATTCAGACAGATGACTGAGATGACTGATAAAGATAAGATAAGTGAAGAATATTCCGAAAACTCACTCTGGACTGGCATGTTTGGAATTGACCCTAATGACTTGGCGCTTGGTGTTGAACTTGATGAAAATGTCAACTCATATTTGCCTAAAAAGGTATAAGTACGCGGAGCAAGAAAAAAAAACCCATCTAGTAATTATGGTAACACTTTAATGAATTTAACTTTCAGGAATCCACCGTTGTAATCACTCATGAACAATCAGCTGTAACTATTATGAATCAGAGTGTGGAAGCTTATCTGACGTTGAATCGTACGTAATAAATAACTCTAATAAGATAGTTAAAAATATAAAATAGTGGTGGTCTCCTAATAATAGAACTGAGAGGTAATCATTTTCTCGGTGCAAGACTGAGTTTTATTTTCTATTTACTATAGGTACTATCTATTTAAATGTTGCTTTGATATTTATTTACATTTTCACCCTGGAGATGAAGATGTAGTGTAGATTATTGCTTTCATTTTGCGTCTTTAAATATGTTATCCGAATATGAAATCGCGAGTCTGTACTAATTCATCTTTCACGGGCATCTATGACCACGACAAGAAGCAGGTTACTACTTAGGTAATAAATTTTAAGAATCAAAGCTACTTAACATCTTTATCCCAGCAGTCCTTATAATACGTATTTGCATGGTGGTAATGATTTATTTATTTATTTATTTATTATTTATTTATGGAAAACCAACAGTTACATATAAAAAATAAATTTAGACAGAAAATTATAACTTAAACCAAAAACAGTTTCCACTTATAATATAACTTAGATAGTTAAGACAGTTTAAAACATATATATGTTATGTTAGTATATTTTAATTTTAATTAACCTACCGATATACAAAAAAAAAACATTAAGAATAACTTAAATTAGGTATGTCAGTCAGTATGTAAGTTATTTTTTATCTATTTTTAAATAAGGTATGTCAGTCAGTACGTAAGTTATTTAATCTATTTTTGAGAACATTGCTTGATAGCATAAATAAATCTAAATCTTTACAAACTTTATTACATAATTTACTAGCTCTGATAAGAAAAGAATTCTGAGAATAATTCGTTTTAGCATTTGGTATTGAAAACGTTAAACATGATCTAGTTAACTTAGCCGGACAATTAAAGTTAATCTTACTCAATAGAAAAGGTGTATCCAACAAATTGTTCATAATCTTATGCAAGAACATAATATAATTGTGCATTCTTCGAGTTTGAAGTGAAGTGAGCTTAAATTTTTCATCACCACATAATCTAAAGTTAACATATTTAATAAATTTCTTACTATCTCTATCAGGTGATTACGAAATTTATTCAGATGAAGATGGAGACCCAATCCTTCAAGATCCTAAGTCATTAGTTGACCTACAGGAAATTGATCTTCTAACAGCTGATGTTTCCGAAAAATCCTTTGCAGCCGGCTCTCAGAGCTCACCCCTTCAAGATTCTGTAATTACATACTTACCTTTATTTGTTTCATACCTAGTTATCTTGAAAACTCATGTATTGGAACCTATATTTATAGGTATTTTTTTGTCACAGACTGATCTTGATTCCCAAGATTTTCAAACTTCTTCTTTCAATAATTATTTAATGTACATAAATGAGTATAACTTATTTAGGTAAGATTCTCATTTTCTCTTCTTTCTTTCATTGTCATTGGATTATGGTTTTTCATAAATATTTTATTCCACATACATAGTCATAGTCATTTTCTATAAAAACGATCAATAACAATTATATTTTTAGATTGTTTGATGTTTTCAAAGTATAAATTTTAAACAAAACAAGATTTTGGCTTTTAGCCACTTCTCTTCTAGTGCTATCTGAGTTAGCCAGAATGAGTTACATGTAGACAGATTGTATCAAACATATTGCTAATGAAGTGTAGAGCAAAATTACGAATGTGATGTTTGCAACATAGTTAAATCTTAACTTTCATTTTAAGATATTTTGTCTACATACCCGAAAAACGCTTTCATATTGAAGCTATTTTTTACGCTCAGTTTATTAAACTTTTTTTCCTCAGAAACAAAAACAAGACGAGTTGTCTTCCGCGTCAGGAATGACATTCAGCTCGAAGAAGTCTCTGTCCCAGCGTTGTAGAGTGCATGGTGCGAGGCTGATGCAGTGTCTGCGGGGCTGGTGGAAGCGACGGACCCCGGGGACAAAGGTTTCTTCAGATCTTAACAATGCCTGATTGTCATAGGCTTGGGCTGATGGGCCGATTGACTGATGCTAGCACATTTGATAGCATGGTTCCAGATCATTTTTAGAAGCTGAAATTCCCATGATGAAAATATGCAATAGCGATTCGCTAATCCAAACAAACCTAAAAACAATTTAAATTGTAGTCTCCACGACCTTGGTACACTAGCCAAATGAATATAAGTAAGACACAGTTTCAAAAGTTTTTATTAGAAATGTGGGTATTGTTGGTAATTTTACCTACAAGACCTATCGAAATAGTTACTACACTATCTACAACTACATCGATATATATTATCACCATATATTCATTATAGCTTTAGAGCTGACCTACTAATTACAACACTATTAGATCGTGTCAAAAATGCGCGAAATATTACTGTTACTGCCAGAAACATTTCCAACTAGTAAATATGTTAACAGGAGAGCGACCGGCCGGGAGTGGGCTGCCTGACCCCGGGCGCCCGGCGCCGCGGCCGCAGCCTCGACCAGCGGGGGATGGGTGACCAGACCCCTGGCTCCACGCCATGGAGGCCCCACACCCTCAGCGGGGCGCTACGCAACACCACCTGCTGGCGCCAATACACCTTCGAGACCAACCCCCATTGCCGAAACACCTAGATACTGAACATTGTGCTCAGCTTTTTCCTTCCTATGTTATTTGATAGCTTTACTGAATAAAGCATTCCAAAGATACAAGACCCTTTAATTCACGACGCTGAATCACATAAGTTCATACACCCACATTCATATGTCTGTACAGCATTGGCGAAGATGACAGATGTGTTCAGCAGGCAATTATTATTCCAAAGATGTTGGCTCGCGCTGTAATGCGTTTAGCAGCGGACACCTTGGTGCCGATACCGAAGCGAACGGCACAGATCTGATCGAAATAGTCAAACGTAAATGTAGATTTACCATTCGGAAGCTCATCCCCGCCGCTCGAGCAGGTGAAACACTCATCATCTCTGTCGCGCAAGTTACGGACTAGCGCAACAGAGTGGTTCAGGTAGACGAATCGGCTTCGCCGAAAATAGAACGATCGCGGATTCCTGGGCTAAATCTCAAATATCCAGACGAGTGCGCCATCTAAGCGAGTTAAAACCGTCCCGCGAAAAGTTCCCGAACCCCACTTCTTGTCTGAACGTCTGCCAGTGAAGACCGGGAGGGAACCAACACCAAACAAAATGGTGAGTCTACCGACGCCTGCGCACTAGTGGAACCAGTTACAGTGTGAACATGGACTGTTGGCGAAAAGTGAAATCGCGCGTTACTATTTTGTGAAAAATTCCGCTGACCGGAAACTAACATAAATTATTGAAGATCTCAGTGTTGTGCCGAAGACGACGTAACAGTGATAACATGGTACTGCACCCCCCGGACCCTCACACGAGGACCGGCGACGTGCCTGCGACACACAAACTAATACACACATTGCATGTCAAGAACCCGGTTGTTTCATGAGAATAACGAAATCTTTTTGGCCATTTTCAGACTGACCTCAGCAAAATCGACCAAGAGAGTGAGTATTAATTTATTTTATAATAAAACATAGTTTCTTACCGATGACTCGGGAAAGTATGGGAGCCAGTAATTATCCAATCAAATAAAATCTTCAGTCTTCCTAAATCCTGAAAAGCAAACATATTTCCATCTATAAAAGTTTAGTTCCTAGCATCGTCAAATGTAACAGTGATATCAGTGATCGTAAACATCTAAGTTTAGCGCGTTTTGTCATACATATATGGTGGTGGTTGCTAGGAGCGGCCGCGGACGGCGCCAGTGGTCGATGCGCGCGCGCAGCTATATTTAACCTCGTGTCACGTGACGCGCCGCCCGCCCAAACAGAGAAACTCCACTCAGATTTCAGTCCAGCTTTCATGCTCTGACCTCGAGCTACGTCATGCAGTGAGCTGCCAAATTCCATTCATGATCAATTTTATGCAGTGACGGATGCAATAACTGATGCGTCTTTCATGTATTCCAATATCAAGGTCAAGCGTCATCGTGTTATCTTCTGGAGTCTCGATGCCATCATGTTCATAAGCCAAAACAAAATAAAGTCGACATTATGTTTAATCTTTATCGTCATCATCAGCTAACAATCGTCTACTGATGAATCTAGGCCTCTCCCAAGTTTAAACAACGATTGAGTTAGAAATTTAAACGAAGTACATCTAGGTACTTGTTCTTAAAAGTTCAAATGCAATAGCAATTATACAGTGCAATGTTACAGTGCAATAGAAATCAAATAAGTCTCAAGAGCTATATTATATTGTAAAGAAAACAACAGAACATGCTTAAATTTTAAACATTTTAAAACGTTTTATTTACTGATACTTAACGTTGCGATGACTTCGATGCTGAAAAGTTTTTCCTATTTGTTTTTCTTATAATAATCTCACTCAAAGCTGGCTTTTGCTACGCTATTTGACGAGATTTGTGATCTCGAAACCCCAGCTTTGTTTCAGCTGCCAATGCTATAATGCAAGGGTTTACATTTAGCTAGTGGAGAATTAGGGCACAGTTACATGGAAGTTATAATTAGATTGTGACTCAGCTGTGTTCACTGTGAATTCAATCGCGCTCACGAAAAGAAATTATTCTTGGCAAAGAATGCACACCCACGCGCGCCGTCCGCATTTACTAGACAACGACTTTAGAATTCCCAGAACCACGGAATTTTTGGTAAATGTCCACGGCTTCAAATATTATGTAGGTGACATAATAATATTTCGCGAATGCTGTATTTCTACTGTACTTAGTTAATAATTAATAACAAAAGCGACTCTAGAATTGTAAACAAAAATAATGAAATAGAAAGCCAATAAAAACATCTTAGTTAATATTTAATCTTTAAATTATTTAATCCAGTAGTCTTATGTAGAGGTAGACCTTATGGTAGGTAATTACCGATCTATTCGATGAAATTCTTTGATAATGGGAGGAAACAATCATAAGTAAACAATACCAGGGACAATATAATTGGTTCAGGAGTCCATTCTCTTCTCGTTGAACATAGTTATGCTAGTCTACGCACGCCACTTGATGCTTTTAATGAATTTAATGGTAGCAACCACCCACCACCTAGGGTGATAGTCCTCACTCTGAGTAATACAGTTCTACTTAAAGTCTAGATGTAAACAGCCCTGCTGTGTTAGACCCCTGAAACTTATATCTAATGAATCAATAACCCTTCAGAGGCGGCGTTCGTATTCTCGATCTTCGACGCTGACGGCAGCAACAAGATTGATGCCTTCGACCTCGGCAATGTCCTGAGGGCACTCAACAACAACCCCACACTGGCCACCATCGAGAAGCTCGGAGGCACCAAGAAGAGGGGCGAGAAACTCCTGTCTGTAAGTATTACTCTCACTTCATCAGCCAACTGCAATGTTTAAACGATAGACTTTAGGCCCAACCATGGTATGACCGGCACCTAATTTGATTATCAGGCGGTGCTACACGGACTTGACCGGCACCAAATTTGATTATCAGGTGGTGCTGCACTTTTTGTGGGGCAAACGATTATTCGATTTAATTTAGCAAAACATTTAAAAAATCCTGTTCACGTCATCAAAACGTATCAAAAACATTTTGTCGTCATACTCATATCATCTGACCATCTTCTTCCAGTTTGAGGAGTTCCTCCCCATCTACAGCCAAGCCAAGAAAGACAAAGACCAGGGATGCTACGAGGACTTCCTGGAATGTCTGAAGCTGTACGACAAGGCTGAGAACGGCACCATGCTGAGCGCCGAGCTTACACACTCCCTTCTCGCCCTCGGTATGTTGTTCTCTATCTTCATCTTCATCGTCATTCTCATTATCAACCTGAAGGGCTAGTACGGGGCGTATTTAAGACGTGACAAGAGTTTTGCATCGCGCTCACTCACATCGCGCAGAACGCAGACGGAGAACTCTTGGCACGTCTTAATAGCGCCCTGTGCTACATGGCCTGTATTCCTCTTGTGCTAAACTTTTACATGGGTATTGGGACGTGTCTAGTATATTCAATTGTTTTACATTACAGAGTCAAATATATTATATTATATTGTACATGTTTGCCATTCTAATGTAAAACAAAGTGCTATCATCACTTCTACGTAGAGCCTCTTCGTAATTTGCAGAGCTTTCCACATAGGAAAAAGCTAATATACTCGTACCTACCTAATAATAAATAGAAAAGTCACTTATTTACTGACCTATAATTAGTTAATTAATAATAAATACCGTTTCATTTGAATGTTTTCAATCTATCTGGAATCTGAAAGATTTTTAATATTGACAGACAACTTTTATAGTGTTTACTTCATATAATTTGTGTATTTTTTTGAAAGATACTATTTATTAATAAATCTGTTTATCGTTTCACTGGCAATCATCGGCATTCTTATCTCCGCAAACCATTTGGCTCGAGTCCACGACTTGTGACTATCGTCTTTGAGTTCTAGAAATATCATTATTTTACCTAGATTATACTACTTATTGAAATGTTTAAGTAGAATTACAAAATAGTATAAGTACTTATCTAGTTATATGCACATTATTATTCATTGCTCCTTGCTCTGGTATTTTTGTAGGAGGTTTAAGTATTTCTGTTTATGAAATTCATGATCATCATCAAAATAACTCTCGTGATGGTCACTCTTAACTTAATATAAATTATTTTTCTTCATTTTATTGACTTATGTAAATAATATTGTCTGCAGGTGAGAAGCTGGAAGACCACGAAGTCGCGGAGGTCATCAAGGACTGCATGGACCCTGAAGATGACGATGGTTTCATCCCCTACGGGCGTAAGTACATTTTATCAATCTAGTTTATGTTTACGAAAGCTGATGGAGTTTACTGCGTCTTTTGTAGATCTTATAAATACATTTGAGTTCCGTAGATTGATCCCTTTATGCATGAGCATTTATTTTAAGCCACACTTGTGTTGTTGCCAACCTTCCACTACGAAACCCACATTTTCTATAGCCAAATCCTCTGTAGATTAGCAATCCCCAGTAGTTAATGAATTTTCAGGTGCAGATGAAGTTTGTCATGTAGCTGAACTGTATCCTCCATTATTTCCTCCACAGTATTTAGTCGTGTGCGTGTGAACCCTTAATCATTAGTCCATACATTTTCAGCATTCCTGAAGAAGATGATGGCGTAGAAGATGCGACCGTTATATCTTTAGTTATAAGATCGTAAGTTATTTAGCAAATAGGATTCTGCTGCTGCTGCCTCACATTCTTCTGCTTTACGCTGTTTATTTTGTTTGTCGTTGTCTTTAACTTTAGTATAAGATGCTTCAATATCATCAACTACTCCTTTACGATGAGGAGCCTCTCGAATAACAGGATTGGGTACAGGTCTCGACAAACAAGGTCTATTCTACTTGCGAACCTTTACTAATCTCAAACTTATATATCTCTGAGTTCAGTCTAATATTTCAAGGATCTTTGTCTCGATAATCAACATTTTATTTTTTAAATGTTAATTTTCTTCTCTTGATAAATTAATTTCTTATACTTAATACCAGACCATCGCTCTCACTAAGCTCTAATTGTGCACGGAAACCAATGCTCCCGACTCACTTGATTTTACTGTTTCCACAGCATTTCTCCGAAAAATGTGCGCCAAACCGGATGACGCAGAATAAAGATAAGGAGTGGGGTTTAAAGGGGGGGAGGCAGCGGCGCGGGCGCACCCCGCCGGCGCCGCCGCCCCCGCCCACGCCCCGCGCCCGCCCACCACCGCCGCCCGTATACATCGCCATCTAGCGTACGGACTATGAAACACTCCTTTTTATACTTTTCAACAAAACTGTACAACATCGACACCAATGAATGTACATACTATACTAAGATTAAATTATTGTAAACACACGTTGTACGTGTTCTTTTTTATTAATATTTTTTAAATGTATTTATTAAATATATAAATTACCTTTATAATGATGACAAAAATACAAAAAGCCGTGAATTATTTTATAATAAAATGTTAAATTTCTATGAATGGTGTTCAAGTTCAATTTATTGTTTGAATGGTCTTTTTGTGTTTCTACAATCTACCTGATACCAGAGGCGCAGGGTTTTCATTGTAGGGTGTACTATTTAATAAGTCTGTACCTAAGTAGGTACATACCTATCATGAAATATCAGTTATGCTTATTATTATTAAATCACTCAGTGAGAGAAGCCGATAGAAACTGTGTGGTGTGGACACTTCGCCACTGTCTGATACTACCATAAATCATAGCTAGACGTAAGTATCTAAATTAAAAGGGTGTCTCATATACCTAATTATAACGGTTAAACTTAGTAGATATCGATGTGGCAGCCATGGGTTCCCCTCATCTCGCCTAATCTTTATTACCCTAAACTCGGCAGCCATTGATGAGTCTGATAATTATGGTGTTGTGGCTGTCAGTGTCCACTTGTCCAGTGAAGTAGGTAATAGTTAGCTAAGGACTAGAGTGCTTTTCCGCCAGAGATGTGCTATCCTACGCTGCTATGGATGCGTTTGATATCCACCATTTAGATGCATTGGTGTCTATTGCATAGCACTGCACAGGTGGTAATGGTAACATCTTTCACATCAACGCAGCATAGCTGCATAGCACATCGCTGGTGAAAAGGCCTATACGAATACGCCTACATAGCCTGTGTGAATAAATACTTCAGTAAGTAGGTAGTAGGTATAGTTGTTTTATACAAAACTCACTGAGCACTTACCCTGATGCTGGTGCTTTACTCTGAACCATAGACTAACTGAACCTACAGTAATAGGTAGGTAGGTACACACTTATACATTATGTTAGTCCTAAACATCATCATCATCATCAGCCCGAACATAGTCGATGTGCACATTGTAGGCCACTCCCGAGGATTCAAAATAAATAAACGGCGATAAATCAAAATAAATAAATAACATCATCAAGTAATCTAACTATCAGTTGTATTGAAAACCACAGTTTAACTTTTGGATACTTACTAGTAACAAAGTTCAAGTTAAGTTGGACCACGGATAAAAAACCGATGCTTACTAAAAATAACGGACATGCGTTTATTTTATTGAACGATACATAATATTACATAATTGGGTCTATGCTGGTCATCAGAATCTATAATAAGTAAGTAAGTTTAAAGTACTTACCTGCTCACACTTTTTCATGTTTACCACTTGTGGGCAATTACCTCCCCTTTTACTTTCTATCGGGTGCCCTATTCAGAGAAACATAGTAGTTCCAATGCAATAGTGAATTCGTTATTGCACGACATGCAATTACAAAAAGTGGAGTTACGAGGTTTACGATCTAAGGTGACATCACCTTACAATATCAATAAAATACATTGTATTCTATAGTATTCGCAGTCACTTTAGAATCGCTGAGCTGCCGCGAAGAGTGCAAGACCAAGCTCACACATTATTTTTATATGTAAATTAATGATAAATTAATTAGTTTACGGATGACTGCACCTCTGCCCTATACTTATTTTACTACTTAGATGCACATGTAACATATGGAGAACAACTTAAACGTTTTAATTGCAGAAACAATCTCTGTTATTTTAAGTTACTTAGGTATATTAAGTACTTACCTATTTATTTATCGTTTCATGAAAGTTTGACATCACGGAAAGTTCCTAAAAGGCAGTGCTAAGCTGTCGCAGCGGTTTGGTAGTTTTAGGTTGGTACTAGGTGCCTAATACCTATATAAATATCTATTCGTGAAAATTAATTTCAATTTGACCTGCCGACACGACACAGAATATTCCGATAGGTAAGTACATAAAGGTACCTGCAGAGCTATTTGTGTAGTGCAGCTACGAAGCCTTAAAGTACGTAACGTACGTTATTTATGTACGTAACCAACAAGTAAGTAATAAGTATGCAATACAAGTGCTAAATCTCTGCATAGGATTAACTGTAACTACCCCACACCAACACTGCACTTATCCCATAATCCCTCAGGGGTAAAGGGGTAATGACCCCTTCTTTCAGGGTCCGCCGATTTAGGGCGTTTTTAATATCGTGCGGATTTCACCAAGCATGCAGGACCGCACGACATTTTCCCAAGTCACACGTAGGTAAGTATTCCACGCATTAAAATAAATATTTGTATGAAAATAACACTTGCGGGTGTCACGCGTGCGGGGCAATCCCGCGTGCGTGATCAAATCCGCACGATATTTAAAACACCCTTACCCATCTACCCGGCAAACAATGGGCCTACCCAGTCGGGTGGAAATTGTTATTCCCGCATCAATACCTACGTGATTCGGGTCACTTCGGGAGATGCTCGGGAACGCTCGGCCGCTTCAGAGTGTGAAGCTGTAAGGCGGTGTTGCTAGAAGAAGAAATTTTACCGAAATTAGGAGCGATTTGTTTGATTTTCGGGAATGTTTTAATTTTGCACATAAAAACATTTCATAACTATCTTTCTATTTAAATACGTAAGTCAATATTTTGGATTACAAGTTGTAAAAAAATATCTCGACTTTAATGTCAGATAACAAAATTACAGATAAAGTGTTACGATTTATCTAACAATTATTGTATAAGTACTTAGGTACCTATTAGGTAGGTACTACCTAACATGTATAAGTACAAAAACTATTAGCAGCTAAGTAGAAGGCTATAATCAGATAGGGAAATCTATGATGCCGAATTAAGAACTTATACTTAATAAAAAGTTACTATGAATAAGTACTACTTACCTTTTTTAAACTTAATTAAATTCTTCTACACAGCGATCTTTTCCAGCATGACACATTTTACACAATCTAAAACAGCCGAACCTTATCTCATTCCAACATCAACACAACAACCAATTCTACAACCCACTCCCAATTTTCCCACCAACCGGTACTTTGAACCTCTCGGCTGGCAACACAATTTCCCGGCTGCCCCGCTGTTGGCGCCATCTCGCCAGTTTCCACTCCGCGCGCGACCCTCGCTCACGCTCGCCTCACGACGTGTTTATTTACATTACTAGTGATAACAGTGTTGATACACCGACCCACCGGCCTGGCTGGAGACAGGTTTGTCCTTTGTTTTTTTTTAAGAAAGAATTTTTGAATTTTTAAATTAAGGGTCTGCAATAGGGAATCGAGGGTTGGCATTGTCATAGAATTATGTAGTAAATGATGCTCTACAGCCTTGAAAAAAATCACACAGGTAGTTGAAGAGTCTAGCTAGGTGCTGAATCATTCGAATTTAAGTAAATGATTATGGATAACTGTAAATTAATTTCAGAATATCAAGAAAAACCAGTCAATCACACTCCCGTATTGTAACAACTGTGTCGTAATTATAAAGAATTTTCATATGATTTTTATCATATTATAAAGTTAAAGGCTTGGACTAGGCGCTAAATACCTTGTTTTTTAATAAACACACACTTATTTTGTGTAAATTAATCCCAAACTTGAGCAATTTTTTTCCCTCAAATCTTCATACAAATATCTATGGCGGCTTTCTGTGTTATAAAATCATAAACACAAGTGACGTTTGACTCAGTTGGCCGCTGGCCTCCAAAGAAGGGTCACGTCGGTTTAGGCAGCACTGACAGCTCGCGATCTTATCGTGTACAGATACAAAATCACTGCACATTGGTTGTCATTGCACTTTTTCGACACCAACATAATTTGATTTGAAATTGAGGAAGCATAATTCTTCCAGTATATTCAATACATTAAATTAAATTAGATAGTGTGCAATATTCTCGTGACATTACAGTCTCGTAAAGGTCTGGTGAGGAGCAGGAATATAGCGAATGGATCTAAGTGATGAAAATACGCACGAACATTAGGTTAGGGATCAAAAATACAATCTCTTGGTGCTGGTTGAGGTATGGTCTCGTGAGGATCTGATGAAGGCAGTAACACGGTGGTGGCTCAATTTTATTTCAAAGATGTTAATAGCTAAAAGCATCGAGTTTAGGCTATTAAGTATGTTTTTCAGAGAGAGAGAAAGAGATTTTATTTTTCCTCTGGATGTGTTAGGTTTACTGGGTTTACTAAGTTCATTCTGTTAATGGCATCAAGTTGTTATGTGTTCATAAGTAATAATTATTTATTAACAAAATGCTGTTGGTTCTCCACGAAAATGTAAAAATAAAAATAAAATAAATAAAAATAAATTCGTAACGTAAAATTGTCAATGACGGAATTTCTTCTATAGACAGTAGACACAAAAAAAAACAAACGATAGATGGCGTGATTTGAAGATAAAGATACATTTATTCGACACATAGACAGCAACAACAAAAAAAATACAGATTTAAAGAAAAGAAACACATACTTATACAAAACAATAAAGAAAAAAAAGGATACACATCAAAATAACTGGAAAAAATATAAGCCCCAATTTACTTGTGTGGGACAGGGAGTACCATAATATTTTTTTTGGGGTACTCCCCATCTATGCGAAATATAAGCTTGATATCTTTACCCGTTTCTGAGAAAAAGGGCGGTGACAGACAGTCAGACAGACAGACGGAAGACAAAGAGATCCTATAACGGTTGCTTTTTTTCTCTTGACGTTCGAAACCCTAAAATTAAGTAAAAATATTATGCTGCCAAAAAATGTACTTACAGGTATTGAAAAAGCGGTATATAAACAAATTATACCAGCAGAGGGTTCACCATTTAGCTGAATGTTACTTAGAAAACGGCCTTGAGTGGCGGTCAAGTTGGTCCCCGCCTGCGATACTTTCCATTAACATTGGGACTCGTTTTCATGTTTTTAGCGTACAGTCAGGTTTTTAGTTTTTTATAATTGTATTTTTTTATTTGTAACTTTTTAGTTGTTTTTATTTTATGAAATTTTACGTCGGTAGGTAGTTCATGATCATTTTTTATTTCAATAATTTTGGTGTTGTTATTTAAATACATTCAATATGCATATTTTTGTAATGTGAAAATCAAGTCCTTTCATTTGATACCTTACACGGCAAAGTTGAATTATTATTTTTTCGATCATCACGTTATGTCCTCAAGAGGGCGCTATGTACATTTTAATGGAACGTCACATAGCCTATAGCCATCGCGCCATCAATACGCTTCTAACAATACCTCATACATCAAAATATATCAAGCCGTTTAGGCTACAGGAGGGAACAAAGAAACAGACAAACATACATATATACATACATACAATCAAAAAACATTACCCTCCTCCTTCGGCAGTCGGGTAAAAAGGAGTAAGACAGGGGGTCATTCTGAACTTTTGCTCTACGAGTTTTGGAAATTAACAAAAAAAATACCTTTTTCATAGAAACTTTGTTGGACATGTGACTTTTTACCATGGAAAACAAATATTTTTTTTCGCGAATTTGCAAATCTCGTAGAACAAAAGTTGTTCAGAATGACCCCTTGAGTCATCCCCTTTTGGCTTAGTATAGCCCTTTTGCGACACTATGTATTTACTTTGCTTTGTCGTCGGGGTTCAGTTGGCTGGAGGATGCCCGAAACTTATTATCTACACTTTAATACTTTTAGTTACCTTTCTACAAGTAAATACCACATTTGTTTGAGAAAGCTAACCGGGTTCCGAGTATAGAGTAAAGTGGCACCCCTATTAATTTCTACTCTTTCCTGGTGCCTACCAGTGTAAGTAAGAATTATACTTACTTACCCTAAAATCACCCAAAATGTACTTGAGCATAATTGTCAATAAAGTTGGCGAGTAAAAGTTTATCGACCCACTGTGCAAACTTACATGTGTGCGTGTCACTGCGTGTGCTGTGTGAAGAGCATTGAAAACCCAAAATTGGCGCGGCACGTCACCCTGTACGGGCCCTTAAGAATTTTGGTTGTTCTTATCTGCTACGCGATCTACGTTAAAGTTTGTTCTACGTTTCACGATGATTGTTACTTTTCAAGTACGTTTTGGGATTTTCATAATAATGCATTTGCATACGAGTAAAGTTACAAGGATGTACCTAGTTACGATGATTTATGTAAGATGGTACTTACCTAACGTGACCATTTATTTTTTTTGTCAGAGCGGGACATCTGCGGATTTATGTTGCAAAAAAAACATCATTACAATTTTTATTATATTACAATCTTATCTGAATAAATATTATTCTTATTCTATTATTCTTATGTTGTTTATGTAGGGAATGAAATCTCGTACGAGATTTCCACCTAGCGAGATTTCGCGAGACCTGGCAAATTACGGGATCTCGCGAGATTGGAAGAATCGCTATTAAAACATTAATGCAAATGTTTATTTTTAGTAGGTCTACTAGTAACTGACATATTTATAAAAATAAAGTCACTTTTATTTAAAAAAATAATGAAAACATTATCTATATTTATTATTTTGTAAATTTATTACTTTACTTTAAACAAATAGGAGTAATAGGAACATTGGTTATCCTAATCCTAACTAATATTATAAATGCGAAAGTAACTGTGTCTGTCTGTCTGTCTGTCTGTCTGTTACTCTTTCACGCCAAAACTACTGAAAGGATTTGAATGAAATTTGGTACACATACGGTCTAGACCCTGAGAAAGAACATAGGCTACTTTTTATCCCGGAATTCCCACGGGAAAACTTTTTAAGGCGAAGCGAAGCGCGCGGGAACAGCTAGTTGTAAATAAAAACAAAAACTGAACTTCACAAGTTCTTAAATAAATGTTGTGAGATCGTATTAATCAAATAAAATAAATTCGAAAGAGAAGTCAGATCAAGGTACGGAAAGGCAAGTTAATTTTTTTGCAAATTATTTTGATTCTGAAGACATACGTAACTAAATTCTAATTTTAGAGCTGTCAAAACCTTATTTTATTTGTTTAAAATTCGACTCTATGTGTGTTTCAAGGCTCGTTGACACAGTGCGAGCTGCTGCCTGGCCAGTAGACAGCTACTCGGTTTGTGTACTCGTACGTCAGTAGCTCGGCTCGCCTTTGCTGTCTACACGACACCCAGTCCCAGTGTGAGTCAAGTCGCAGCGTAGCACACAAAAAAACACGATTCCCACTCACAACTGTCCGGCTGGCACTGGCGAGCTACTGCCAAACGCGTCCAAACGATGCGAGCGACGGCCGAGCCGCTGTTATGGGCGAGTTGCTGCAGGCGAGCAGGCGAGTGAAAACAAAAAATGTTAAAGTAACTCGGATGCGAGCTACTGACCAACTCGCACGTACGAGTTACTCGTAAGTTACGTCCAAACAGTGCGAGTTACTGCAGTGCAGCTACTCGGAAGGCTGACTCGTACGCTATCTCGCACTGTGTAAACTAGCCATAATTGTCATTTTTTTCTGTTTTTTAGAAAAAAAAAATTATACAGCGTTAAAATTTGAATTTCTGACTTTCGAATCTACATTATTGGCTTCTCAAAAAACTCATCATCTGATAGACAACTTCTGATTTTGCATGAAATACCTACACGTCGTCACGCTGCGTTTGTCGATCTCGTTATGTCGCGAGATCTCGTACGAAATTTACCGAGTTTCAATCTCGTTAAATATGGCTGGGATCTCGCGAATTCGGGATTTCGGCAGGATGAGATTGCATTCCCTAAGTCTATGTGAGAGGTAAAAAGATATATAGCTGTCTCAAGTGATTAATGCAAAATGTAGGTAATTTAAATTATCGTTTCGCCTGTTTATGAAAGCGGGACATTTTTGCCCTCGCGGGGGACAGCGGGACGGACAGCTTGAAAGCGGGACTGTCCCGCCGAAAGCGGGACGTATGGTCACCTTATACTTACCTAATTACGAGCTGCTTTATGGCTTCATGTTTTTCATTTCCTAAGGATAAAAATAATATTTTAAAGTAAGTAACCCACTGAAACCTACTTATTATAGGCTAACCTATTTAAAGTATTATACTATAATGTATTATGTTTATCCAAACTACCAACCTACCTTGTTCATTTTTAGTTAAGGCCTCCCTCTCATTAGTTGCCAATAAGAAAACATAACAAAGCACAACGAATCCCTTGAGAATACATACATACATAACATACCTATATTCCCCAGGGATTCCTTGTTCAAACATACACATATACACAAGGCTATACCCAGCTAACAAATAACGGATTCAATTATATTTACCGACGACGTTACCATACTCATAACTTATAACTTCGTTAGTGAAATTTTGCCTTACTACCATTACAAATAATTACCCACAACTTCTTACGGAATCTCAATAAAGGCTAAACTAAATCTTTATACTTACAAAACAGTCTAATGGAACACAATTAGATGATAGTTTTTCATGAATTTCAGGAGGAGCTAGGAGTGCAGTGTTCAGTCTCGGAGGGATTCAGGAGTCTGTGCCATGGCGGAGGTGACGGCAGCCGCTAGCAAGCTGCAGGATAAACATAGTGCAGGTAAATTAGCATCTTCTACTATGAAGGAAGAGGTTAGAGGCGGTACAGTTCGGTCAAAACAACTTGATAGTTCCTGAAATAATAGGCAGTTTTTTTAATTTATTTATTAAAACTTTATGATACACATAAAAGCAAAACATTATAAAGAACACAAATAAAAAAAAAACGCATAGTACGTATACAAAGGCGGGCTTATTGCCAAAAATCAATTTCTTCCAGCCAACCTACGACTGGGTGAAAGAGAAGTTATTAGTTAGACTAGGTACAAAAGTGCATTCGCTGCCTACTGCAGAAACTATCAAGTGGCTTGGACGGATCTGTAACTGCTTAATTTTCTTAAGGTTGTATAAGTAGTGGTTGTACCTATATGACATCTAGAATACAAATAATGATTTAAAGACAGGAACCACAAAAAGTTATGCCAGTTCCTATCTTAATGCATAAATCTTTCACCCATGACTATGTTTTGTACGTCTAAGTTTTACAGATACTTACATGCGTTTTCAAACATCCTAGAAATCTTTATAACATTACGAAGGTCATTTTAAAAGCAGCGATGATGTAATGAGCAATGACAATGACTCTAATGACATTATAAAATGTAGGTACTTACCTAAATATATCGATAATTTATTATTATAGCAACAAAAACAACCCAATATAAGATAATCTCAAGATAGAAAGCAGGTTAATCATGGCTCGAAGGTGCGATATGTACCTATGTATGTAGATACTTACTTATGTACTTTAGGTAAGTATATTGCGAAACACTTTGAGTTTTCACACTCAGTTGATAACACGATGACAAGAAGTGAAGTAATGCATGATGTAAGAATAGCTTGCCTAAGATCCTAAATCCTAAAATGGTGTTCACTTTCCTTAGAAATCCATATGTAAGTATATGTATATACTTAGGTATATTCGTAAGTAAGTATATAATATAATAGCATTATGATAAAAATGCAATTAAATATCGAAAAAAAATCAATTAACTTATCGCTAAATGTAAGTATCAATTTTATTATAGTCTGTCAATGTTATAAAACATTAATGACTACCAAAATTAATATCTACATTCAGTTCACAATACATATCCCGTATGGTCTAGTGGCTAGGATACCTGGCTTTCACCCAGGAGGCTCGGGTTCGATTCCCGGTACGGGAAAATATTTTATTTCTTATACTTAAGTACATAATAGGTACTCTCTATTCTCTTTCGTTCTTGTTTTATTTTTCAATCACTGCGACAACTATATTGTTGATTATGTCTGATGATTTTTAGAAAATATAAACAGTATCTATTTATAAATATCTGTTGGTTAAAATAAATGCCCATTAAACTAGCACGTCCTTATCCTCATTTGAAAAGTCATAAAATTGAGGATGAAGCGTGAATTAGTTCCGTTGACATCAAATTCTCTGTTCAGTTTTAGTAGTTTCAACAGGATGTGGGCGGGTCGAGTGTGGCTCCAATATGGAGACAAATGTCCACAATCTCCGTCAACTGCTGCCTGGATTATTGAACGAGCAAATAGAAATTGTCAAATATGTCGAAGATCCGATAACCGTGTATGGGGTAAACGTGTTCTGCAGTGGACCGCGACTATACAGGTTGTTGCAAAAAGGGTATACTAAGCCGAAACCAGCACGTGCAGCATGTTATAGGTATCTAAGCCCGAAACTGAAATCAGAATTTCAAAATTCGCGAATTATAAAAACATTTTCCATTTTTTTTATAAGTATAACATGATGCACATAATATTATAGGTTTCGGCCTAGTATACCCTTTTTGCAACCTGTATAGGGAAACGTAGAGTAGGATAGCCTCCGACTAGATGGTGTGATGGCTTGCGAAAGGCTATTGGTAATGATTTGCTAAGGAAAGCAATAGATAGAATCCAGTGGCGTGCTTTGGGAGAGGCCTACGTCCAGCAGTAAATTGGTCAGATAAAAAAAAAGTTGCTTAAGGCTGATAGAAATAGTTACTTGTACCTACCACCTGGCCCACCAAATACATTGCTGTACCACCACCACACATTAGGTATAAAAAATCCTTAAAAAAATCATTTCGTTCCCATTTCTGAAACCGGCAGTAAGACCACACAAACACTCAAAGTTTCCAATGGAAGGACCATTTAATTTAATTTCAATTAATTGTTATTCTCCGCGCGGATCGTAAATACTTGTTAACACTAACAAATGGCTGCGACATTTGATTAAGATTGTTAACAGTTTATGAATCGTAAAATTAAATTTACCAAATCAAATATTAAAGCGACTGATAAAAATCAGTTCATTTTATAGATATTTGGTGCATTCACGAGATAATTAATAAATAAACACGTGCATGTATGCATCCTGTGCATCCGTTTTTGTTTTTTTTTCAAATCCCATTTTTGTTGATTAGTTAATTAATTAATAGATAATCTAAGTGTACAGTACAGTAAGTACTTACTCTAATAACGTATTCTTAGCGAACTGTGTATTACTTATAAGAAAAATCTCTTATTTACTTATCTAGTTACCTATGTACCTATGTATGTATGTACCTATGTATGTAAACGACCGAATGGCGTAGTGGTTAGTGACCCTGACTACTGAGCCGATGGTCCCGGGTTCGATTCGCGGCTGGGGCAGATATTTGTTTAAACACAGATATTTGTTCTCGGGTCTTGGATGTGCCCGTAAAATGGCAATAGGCCCGCCCCCTATTACATTGGGACTAACATAACACTCTGGCGAAAAGTGGGTGCAGCAATGCACCTCTGCCTACCCCACAAGGGAGTACATTAGTACAAGGCGTGAGTGCGTGTGTTTGTGTGTGTTACCTATGTACGTAGGTGTCGAAAATGATATGAGATGTTCAAAAATATCTCAATTCGAATGTGTTTCGAAGACGTTGACCGCCCGCCAAGAGTAAATAGAGCACAAGTATATAGGTAGGTGGCCTTCTCAAAATATAGCGATATTGTATTGATGATATTTACCGATATTGTCACAAGCCGAAAAAAGATACGATACATAATATTTTTAACCTTAGGCGTGTTTGTATTTTATAGCCGGCGAAAACACTGGGAGTACTGGGACTATACCTATGCTAAACCGTTTTTAGTTTTGCTTGTAAGTGGAATAAAATTTGCATGATGGCATCATACTTTGATTGACGACCGAATGGCGTAGTGGTTAGTGACCCTGACTACTGAGCCGAAGGTCCCGGGTTCGATTCCCGGCTGGGGCAGATATTTGTTTAAACACAGATATTTGTACTCGGGTCTTGGGTGTTGATATTTATATTTAGTATCTATCTATCTATCTATGTATTTGTGTAGATATATCAGCTGTCCGACACCCATAACACAGGTTCTGCCTAGCTTGGGGTCGGATGGCCGTGTGTGAGATGTCCCCAAATATTAAAAAAAAAAAAAATACTTGCTTACTTAGGTACTTACCTACTTATTTAAAAATGTTCTCACTAGGTAGCTATTGCGAAAGACTAAAAAAATTGTCGGTATAGAACATCGCGAACTAGATAGAATAATAACAATCATGTTTTATTAGTTCGACCTTATATGACTATTAAAAATGGCTCAGGTTGTAGTAGAATAGGTAATCTTTGCTTTCCCAGTCTTTCAGAGATTTAAGTCTTTGATTATTTAATTATGCCAAGTTTCACTATCGTCTGTTAGATCATTAACACCTCTGTTACATTCTAATGTCATCTCCATAATAAATTCTTGACAGATGTGTCAGTCAACAACAACTAATCCCTAGTTATGATCTAACAGAGTACGGTGAAACTGGGGCTTACCTACCTATTTTAGGATTATCTAGTTTTTCGTTTGTGACAGTGGCCAGCGGTTATCTTCGTCTGCAGCTGACCGGGTGCCCCGATGCACTACAGTTACAATACTTATATCTAAATATAACTATCCATATCAATAAGATCCACTAAAATAATACGTGAATAGATTTTCTCACGTGCTTTTACAATATTTTACTTTAAATGTTTGGTGGCTTTGGTGCTAGACCCTTAGAATAAAATACTTACCAACAAAAGCGGTTCATGTACTTATCAAATTTACTTTTGTTTCTAAACTTTATATTCTGAGCTGATATTTACTGAGTTGTTAGTTAATAAAAGCCAGTAATTATAAACCGTAACAAATGGTAACAGCCGCGGTCTGCAGGTGACACAGTGCATTCTGCCATTACAGTGAGGTCGACCCCCTATTCACAACCAAGTATCCACAAATATTATAGGTAATATTAGTGGATACTTCACATTTATAAATGCAAAAGTAACTGTGTCTGTCTGTCTGACAGACACAGTTATGGATAAAAAAACGCATATGAATGAAATTTGGTACAATTATGGTCTAGATCTTAGGAAAGAACATAGGCTACTTTTTATCTCGGAATTCCTACGGGAAAACTTTTTAAGGCGAAGCGAAGCTCGTGGGAACAGCTAGTACCTTATAAAAACCAAAAAAACTATGAGTAGTTGTTACTATGTCCACCAACCCGCACTAGGCCAGCGTGGTGAACTAGGCCCAAAACCCTTCCTTCATTGGAAGGAGACCCGTGCCCCAGCAGTGTGGACGTGATGGGTTATGATGATATGATGAGTGTTACTAAGCAAACTATTAAATACTTACTTATATGGTTATTGATCAAACAGAAACTATAGGTATCTACATTTTAAATAAATGAACATATTCAATTCATGCCAATGATTACACTTTTTTTTACTTTGTATGCCCTATTTAGTCAAACTACTTACTATTCGCCATAAGCGGTAAATGGCGACTAAAAGACTGCCTGTACACAATAGGACTCCAGTACAGGTTTCCTAGGAATGCTAGTCGTTCCTGACACCACGGTGCGCGAGTTCTATAACTTCTAGACCTTAGTCTAGTAATTACTTAATGCCTGAATACTAATTACTTACAAGCTATTAACGTCAGTAAACTTTATCGTTTGTTTAAGTAAAATAATTTCTATGAGAAGATAAGAATTAAATAAATAATTTAAGTACTTTTACTTTACTATTTGTTCGGTATACTTACATTAATTTTAGATTAAAATACATGATTACAGGACACTGAGAGTTCGTTTAACGTAAATGGTACCACCTAATAACTAATGGTACACAACATTAAATTGTTGAAAATAAAATTTATCCTAGAAAGAATTTCAAACTCTATTATTTACAAGGTCTGCAATATGATAGGTAATCCATGTCAACTACATAAATAACTTCATACTTCCATGAAAATCATAAGAAAATCTTCCTATATCCCATTCCATTGCCAAAGGCATTCAATCTTTCTTATTTACTCATTTCGCAATCAAGCCATACAACTGAAACCCTAACAAAGTTTGTATGAGTTTCACTAAACCAGAAGGCACAACGTGTCATCTCATCCCATTGTCTCAGATGACAATACATGGTTTGCAGAGTCAGCTGTTGAGACAATGACCGAGGTCAAACACCTCGTTATCAACTAACAAGCTGGCCCCGATTCTCATATGAGCAAATCTGCCTAAGCATGGAGCATCCTGCTCAATGACAAGTTTAGCCAAACTCAGTGCTGCGTGTATTTTTTTGCTTTGGATTATCTTTATGTTCCCATTTGTGAAACTGGCAGTATTTATAAGTGACTGTAATTGTACGATTTACGTGTGAAATTTACATTCTTACTTAGTTGCTGTTGGATAGTTTGTATGTTGAAAGGTAAAGTAGGCTTGTTCCTGTTGGAAGTTTCGAGATGAATTAGTGTATTTTATTATTAGTTTCGAATTAGTCTCTTGGTTTACATAATTATTCCTTGCATTTCTTTACCTAGATAGAAAATGTTTCCCATTCTGACTTTATTACATTTTATAATACGATTATACTTCAGGCACCATACGTAATCAACTAGTAGGTAATCCCTAATCATTTAACTATGATACGGTTATTTCTTCTTACTGTGGACATTTTAATCTAGCTATCTAGCTTATAACCTAGTTATTATCTAAAATGACAATGTTATCAGTAGGTATGTTTATCTAATTTATTTACAAATCTCACAAAGTACGTTCTACATGCACTAGAATCACATTCTAAAGATGCTACAATAACAAGCAATGTCAGCATTCTACGGTAAACTATTAATTGCTACATTGTTTAAAAAGTGCACTGTGTTTTTTTCATAAAATCTCGATTATGTTAGAGCTATGGGAATGCTCAAATCGTCATACACATACCGTTCGCTCCATTGTCATATTAGAAAGAAACATAGGAAAGTGTATGGGAATCTGAACTCATTAGAATTAAATAGACGCATCAAGTGGAAGAACTTTTAAATCTTTTAAAGTACTTAGCAAACGAAATGAGTAAAAAATAAATTTCGATAGCTTGATAGTGCCGGGCAATGAAAAAGTTCCACTCACAAAATTCCGAAAAGAAGCGACTAAAATTTTTTAAAAGATTTAATTTAAATTTGGAACAAAATATTACCGATGTTAGTTGGTATTATCCTGATGCTCTGTTAAATGTACTTCAATGTTGCAGAAGGCATCATTAAGCTAGCCTTTTCCGTTTCGGAGTAATTTAGTGCTTTTCTCAGTGGAACCTTTTCATTGCCTGTGAGTGTTTTATTTCCGTAACAATATTTTCATACGATATGTCCGAAGTGAAAAAATAATATCGGTATTCTATAAGTTATTTTGTCGTCCTGACTACATTTACCGGAGCAGAACAAAGATCCTTCTGTCAGCAATTGCTATTTTTGTCATTAGCTCGTTGATTGACCGTTAACTCAATGATGATGATTGCATCAGTGGCTGGTGAGGTAATCAGTGATTAGCGAGTTCTGTGCCGTTTGAGAATAATTAGATCAAGTGTCGAAGATGGAAGCCAGTTGATCGTCCCTGGAGGCCTAATGAGTCAATGTTTGTTAGCTACAAATGTGGCGAAACTGACTGGTATCAGCTATAAGTAGTATCATAGAATAACAAGTACTACTACACTCACGGGCAATGAAAAGGTTCCACTGAGAAAAGCACCAAATTACTTCTAAACGGAAAAGGCTAGCTTAATGACGTCTTCTGCAACAATGAAGTACATTTAACAGAGCATCAGGATATTACCAAATAAAATCGGTATTATTTTGATACAATTTTAAATTAAATCTTTGAAAAAAATTGGGGTTGTTTGCTGTCGCCATTTTGTGAGTGGAACTTTTTCATTGCCCGGCAGTGTAGTACCTACTCGTTATTCTATGGTAAGTAGTATATAGGTTTCCTTGAGTGAACGATAAATTTTTGATTCATATCATTAAGAATTATTTATCTAATTAATTTCATTGTCATTATGACCTTTGTTGGTGGCATCTTCTAGATTGGTGACTTTATTGATTGCGCTTACTAAATACATTATGTGCCAAGTATTACCTATTTTATTCCATATAGGTCCAGCCGTCAGACAAAATTATGATGTTATTATCGATGTTAATCATAGTTATACTCATACAGACATATAAATTATATTAATTAGGTACTTATGTTTATCAATAAAACATAGTCTTCGGAGCAAATTAAATGCTTAAAATCCTTGACTCATATTTGTAAAATCCTGCTAGCATCCTACATTTAGACAACGAATTTCGGATTCAAATTCAATACAATTTGAATCCGAAATTTGTGTGTAATGTTCTAATGTTTCCTATACTTATACGTTTTGACTTCGCTATAGGCCGCCGTTTAGCTTATCTACCGTTTTTGTGAATTGTTTTACCCTTTTTTAACCTGAGCGCTAATGAGAATAAAAATGGCGGATTCAATAACAATATTTGGGCGAGGCACCCGGGAGTGCCAGGGGGAACACTCTAGGTATACCGAAGCTTCGGAGCGCTCTGCTAACCACGGCTGTATCTCATTGTCTTAATCCTAACTACCTATCATAACTAATATTATAAATGCGAAAGTAACTGTGTCTGTCTGTCTGTTACTCTTTCACACCAAAACTAGTGAACGGATTTGAATGAAATCTGGTATACATATGGTCTAGACACTGAGAAAGAACATAGGCTACTTTTTAACCCGAAATTCCCACGGAAAAACTTTTAAGGCGAAGCGAAGCGCGCGGGAACAGCTCTGCTAGTTATTAATAATTCTTGTTTTTTCGTTCGTCGATTTGGAGAGTGACCCCGTCGGGCCTGGAGGCACCCTGGCTCTGACAATGAGACGAATTAATGGACTATGAAGAGGACAATGGCGTCTTGGGCGCTCCATGCGTGTTGCTACTAACTACTGAGTATCATCGTGATTTAGCACTTTAATTTGGGACTGTTGATACATAAATTGCAATTTAGGACAACAATAACTCCTTTGGGGTGGTCGGGGGTAGGATATTGTTAAGTATTGACTTTTTTAATTGACTACCTGCCCCTAATTTACAAAAGGTTACTATTAATGCTATTGCTAATAAAAAGTTTGTTTATTTCTCCATCAAAATAGCTTTCAATGTCCTAAAAACATTTTGCCTTCCTTGATCTTTCCAAGTGTTCATTTTCACGGTAGCACGTTTCTGCTGTACCGGTTACCGGTTCTCCTTTAACTGAAGTATGAAACGGCGCTGTGATTGGATGAGTAACATTTACGAAATGTGAAACTGGGTGCTTTAACATGTCTTTACCCTAATAAAATTAATAGAACATATTAAACAACAGTGTGACTAGTCACGACCACATCGGGGGCATCTCTCTGTGATTGATAAATGGCCGGATGAACGCACACCGGCCCACGACAGGAATTATGTACCAGCAGGGACATACCATGTGGTCCGATTTTAAAACAACATTTATTTATCCCGTGCGCGTGTGTTTTTAACCATTGCCGTAAAAAGTGGGGTGTTATTTAAAGTTTAACGTGTCTGTGTGTTGGTTCGTAACGTGGTAACGCAGCTCCCAAGCGGCTGAACCGATTTTCGTGTAGTTTTTTCGAATCATAGGATAATGTTAATGTTACACCGAGTGGTTCTTAGCCGTGTTTAAGCAAAATCGGCTTAAACGTTCAAAAGTTGTAAGACGTTTAGTCTTGAATGAAACGGGGGTTTTTAACGTTGGTTAGATTATTAATGAACAGAGGCTTCACGCAGTTCTAATATTTAACTATTATTAGAATCAGCTGATTCCCTGATAGTACCTACCTAGGTTAGGCCGATGTTTTATCTACTTTACGAGGAATTAGGCTGGCTGTTAGGAATTGGGTTGGAAGGATATGATACGCCTTCGTGTCGTGGTGCTAAGCGGGAAAGATAAGTATTGTTTGCCATAGGTAATAAGTATTTGGTTATATCTATGGGCAAACATCCGTACTTAGGATTTTATTAAAATAAGGTTTTCTATTTTTTATAACTTGTAAGCTTATCGTCGTCAATGCCAATGTAAAGGCATGTTTTGATGAGACTGCGATTATTTATTTATAACGTAGCTCTAAATCTGAAACATCGAAATAGTCAGTGAATGAAGCTTTTCTTCTCCCAATCAAATCCAAAGTCTTCACGACCCATTACGTCCCCACTGCTGGGGCACGGGTCTCCTTCCAATGAAGGAAGGGTTTAGGCCTAGTCCACCACGCTGGCCAAGTGCGGGTTGGTGGACAGGAAATCCAAAGTACCTACAATTAATTTCCATTTGATTTTTGTTTGTAAAAATCCGTAGGCATACCTAAATAACGCCCACTGGTAGTATTTGCGACAATTTCATTGATAATTGTCATGGATTAGTGTAATTTAGCCTCCATTGCGTGTGACCCGGCAGTCGGCGGCTCCAACTGCGCTGTCGTAAAACTAAATTAGTAAAGAAACAAAGACAAAAATGGTTTATGGCGACTAATTTCGTACTAATTTGGGGCTAAACATACGAAGGAGTTCAATTTACTACTTAGGTGTACTTACCTTACATCCTAGGTTTTTGCGAGCAATGTTCCAGTGACAATAGCACCAAATTGTTATTGTTATCCTAAACGGTAAAGGCTAGCTAAATTATGCGGTATTAATGCAATATTGAAGCACATTCAACAGCGCATCAGAATAATTTAATTACACTAACTAAAAACATAAAACAGCATTTTGGTATGGGGGAACTTTTTCATTGCTCGTGAGTGTGAGTACTCTGGCATATAGATGGCAATAATTGCCTGGGTATAGTTTCAGTAGTGTTAAAGGGTGATTCTTCTGGTGGCGCAGGTATCTACTCAATGAGAACTAGGTTGGAGATCCGTTTTACAAGAAATATATTGACTTTATCAAAGTTTCAAATCAAGAAATATTTGGTTATGTTGATCGAATGGCTTGCAGTCTCAGAATGGCGGCGCGTAGTCTGCGTCTGCGCCTGCGAGGGTGCGGGGCGCGGGGGGGCGCCGTCACTCGTCTAGTGATGGGGCGCACACGTAGTGTTGTGCTTCAACACTTCAGGGACCGTATTTTCGACGGCGTTGAGGATATCTCTGTAACCAATTAAGATAATGACACGTAATTTTTTTTCAATACAGTCTTGCTCTATCTCTATTTGTAACCAATCTATTTTTTCAGTAAATTCTATTTCAGTACTGAAAAAAATGATTTAAAGAGTGTTATTCTGATTCATATAGGGCCTCCGTTTGCCAGCTTGAGGAACAAAATGTTCAATATCACATTTCCCTTTTAATTTATTAACATAAATTAAAATTTTATCAAAGGGCAATGAGTTTTCCTTTCACAAAAAAATTTTTAGTACTTATAAATACGTAAGTTTTTTTATGAATCAATAATTAAGGAGTGTCCGGCATGTAGTACTGATTCATATGTCGTAACATGTTGATGACCATACTTGGTCTTGTAGTGGCAATGGGAGTCTGGCTATCCGCTCGCTGGAAGCCAGCTCTCCAACGGACCAGCCAGTAGATGGAGGTGGTCCTAGTATGCCTATATCCAGGTGAAAAGAAGGTCTAAATCTGATTCATATGGTCTTGGTTCAGGTACCCTTCTGATCAATATGTCTCCTGTAAAAAATATATTTTCTGAGTATGATTCTTCAATATGAGTTTCATGCAATGCTCTTGGGTTACAGATTTATGAAAAAAATATACAACACTGTAGTGTGTATGTAATATAAACTACCTAAGGTTTTATGCAAAATCCTGATTCATATGTATATGGTTCATACGGTAAAAAACCTCATCCTATACAGGATGTTCAAAAAGTTTACGTCATGCCTTGGGGGGCTGATAGTACAGCTTAGGAGTGACCAGAATATCGCTATATGGCCTTAGTAAAATGTCGATAGTTTTTGAGATATTGACACTTTTATAAATTTTCTGGAAATTGTCGACCCAGACCAGTTTTTTGCATGTCACTGGTACAAAATTCAATATTTTTAATTTGAATTTTATTTTACGTAACCTTCTATAGTTCTTCCTTGATGATGATGACAGTACAAGAAAATAACGAATAATGCTGTATGTTTAACAAAAAGAAGGTTTTCCATGGTGTCCTTTTTTCTATTTCTGATTCATATGGCAACAAAAAATTGTAACGTCAATAACTCAAACACTACTTGATAAAAACGAGTGCCTTTTCCATATATATGTTATTTGCTATATCTATTTTCATATAAACATACGTTACAGAGCTAAAAATAAATTAAAAAAATGGCCATATAAATCAGACGAAGAATGTAATTTCGAAGAATCACCCTAAAACCGTACACAAGTAAGAAACATGCTTACATGCAGTTGTACCTTTGTTTACGTTAGCTGTTTCCTATTGTCGTGGGAATGCCAACCTATTACAACTCCAATAGCAGTTAAACTACTAGTGTTAGAACTGTTAAACTCATTTAGGTAGGTACAGTCAGCAAAACAGCTATGTATGCCACCGCAACGTAAAAACTTGAATTTCATGATCCACAAAGTCCTTTATATGTGAAATTAAAAGATTGTTTGTATACCTAAATATGTATCGATGAAATGTTATTTGATTTATCTAAGGGCCACTTGCAGAAACATATTAAATCTAGATTTAGTGTCATTTCTCGATTTAAGAAACGTCAGTCCATATAAAATTTGACACAATAAATCGAGATTTAACACTAAATCTAGATTTAATATGTTTCTGCAAGTGGCCCTAAATCACCCATCCATCACTTAGGACCAAAGATAAACGTCCCTCCAGCTATAATCCTCAAAAAAAAAGTTTGCGTTAGGATGGCATACATATGTCTTTCGCTGACTGTACCTACATGAAGTTGCCCTTCTTCCTACGTGTTGGCTGCGTGCGCGCGCATATAAATTGAAGCTTAGATATTATGACAACGGACCGAGTGAAACTGGGGGCCACTGTCCCCTTGTCCAAATCATTAATTAAACATATTTATTACCAAATTAATTAAGGAATAAAAAAAATACTTATGTCGCTGTTCAATACAAACATTCAAACGCCACAGCATTAGAAAATTATTTCCGAAATCTGTCGTATTTCATGGTTTTTAGTAGGCATAATTATAATTGAACTCATACATAATATATGTCCATTTGTCCATAGTCCATACAGTCATGTAAACTCTAAAGATCTTTTAAAGATTACTAGTACCTACTTATAGACTATTATAGAGCAACGAAAGTAAATAACAATCATGTTAAAATTGATTTTGTCTGTAAACCAATAAACAACTACCTACCTATAGTAAAAATAAATAATTTTCTAGGTAGAGAAGCTAGTCTTGATCTATGGTAATTATACTTTTCAGTGGGTATAGGCATAGTACGACGTATGACGTACAGTAATGTATTGTACAACCTATGAGCCTAACGAGTCCGCGTTGTTCTATGGTTAGCATTACAAAATTACTTGCATATTTATTATGTTACATAATTTATGTATGTACAGTAAATGTAGCATGTACGTATAAACAGTATGAAATCATGTTGACGGTGATCTTGATGACAGGCAAGACGGTCGCTGTTCATGACATGACACAAAACTCCAAAAATCAACCATGAGCTTGTTTTAAATTTTACCGTGACCATATAAAGGTAAGCGTCCTGCTATCGGTTTCGTACGTATCGGAAAAAACGGATTTTCATAAATATGTATGTAGAAAGAGTAGAAACGGTGGTGTAGGCAATGCCGATGAAGTGGATGCACTTGTGGGAATTTCTTACGTTGCGTACGATACAGAAAGGTGCACGCTTACGTTAATTTTACGTCGGTACGTACAACGTACGCAGTACGCACATTAAAAATACAGCTATACTATATATATAGTAGATCTCTCAACATGTTTTTTTTTTTCTTCAAAGATGAGTAACAACTGGAACTGATACTGAGGTGATAAGTGTATTAAAATAGAGTAGGCGTAAATCAACAATGCATTCTCATAGTTAAGATTAGACAATGATGTCACCTTAGTAGGTATTTCATAAAATCTTAGTGAGTTTGATTAGGTGGTTGGTAATCTATCTTCATTACCAACCCGCACTGGGCCAGCGTGGTCGACTAGGCCTAACTAAACCCTTCCTTCATTGGAAGGAGACCCGTGCCCCAGCAGTGGGGACGTAATAGGTCGTGATGATGAATCTATCTTGCTATTGCTAGTCGTAATAATTCGTACCAATTATGGTATAAAAATGGTATGTACAAAGAGACTTACGGGAGAACTTCTTTAGGCGTAGCGAAGCTCGCAGGAAAAAACTAGTAGGTATTTCATAAATAATAATGTACAAACCAATTAAGTATAACGTGACGGTAGGTATTTGTATGGTTATGATTCGGTCATTGTATTCTTTACCTAATAGGCATAAATAATTTTAATACTTTTAATAACAAAATCATCATAATTAATTATAAGCATAAAATAAATAAAAACTTTATACCCATAATAACTAAGCCACGATTGTGAGGCAGATAGGTACTCACTCACTGAAACAATTTTATTCCAGCAACAAAAAATAAGCTCTATTTCAGATAAACTTTTCGGATTCATATGTCAGTAAACAGCTACTGAAACATTTTTAGATATTTAGTGCCTATTGGGCCGCATGTTAAAGTGAGGAGGGGTATGGAAATAAAAATCTATAATTATAGGATGATACCTCTACTGATGAAAGTACGACAGAAACGAACTGTAGCACCCTGCATCTTATTCAATTCATGTGACAATAAATAAAATGCTTGTTTACTAAAATTCTTATAGCGAGTTGGTGACAAATGCTGTACTTGTCTAGGATATGTCGGTGAGTTGAAAGGATTTAAGAGATTGTCAGTCAGATTAGATTAGATACAGTACAAGTACCTATAACTTCAAGTTATTTTCAAATATGTTTTCAGGAAATAGAAAATCTTCCCCTGATAGGTACCTCCGTACAAAGTATTTTTTGCTAAAAAAAATAATCACATCTCGGTGAAATTGTTTGTGAAATCGTTAAATGTAGGAACGCCCCTAAGGGTAAATGAAACTTGCCCTTTTGTCCCACGAGTATACATTCCAACGGGGTGGAACACAATGCCGGTACTGTAATCTAGCCAAATCATTTCAGCGGTTGTATAAAAATCATTTCAGCGCCACCAAGCAGCTAAGTGCGGAACTTATGTCTCTGCTAACGTAAACGTTCATCACGTAAACGCCCATGGGCACACCGTAGTAGCTACGTTGCAGAGTAGAATCACCTTTATCGTTGGGTAGATGGCGCTTTCTCGACATTTCCATGGAAATACAGTTTTTATAAATACAGATGGCGTTACCAGTCATCATAGACAATATAACTCTTCAGCGGTATTTACATGAAAAGTACTCGATTTCGAAAAATGATCGATGCTCTATTTTAGTAGGAGCGTGCTATAGTTAACCGATAAGTACATGAATTTTATTTATATGAAAATATTGAAAATTCAACCCCATGAAATTACAGTCATGACTAACGATGACGATTAGATATATTTAGTTTAGCCGTGCTAGACTTGTTACTGCAGATTAATAATATGTCTAGTTATAAAATATCCAGTATCTATCGTTTAGCTAAAATTCAGACAGATAACATAAAATGGCTATCGGCAAAGGACTCCTGAAGGTTTCAGGCTGGTAGCCGTTAGATTGGTGTCGTTATGGTACAAGCAAAGTGCCGTAAAACAAAGGACTGACGCGTCCCAAGATAGTTTTACCTGGTCTACAGTAGTTCTCAACCTAGGGCTATAAAATACATTTTCAATTCAAATAAAATAACTTGGGAACTAAATCATACCTAGTCTCTTCTCAATTGCATATTAGTCACGTGTCTCTTTAGTATGGAGAGTTAATTTTTTTCATGAATTATCCTAGTCGTAGAACAAAGACTTGACCAAAATTAGCCCGCGCCCTAAGTCGTCATTTGTGTTTATTCATGTTTGCAACACCCTGCATATTTTTCTTTCCGTTTCCGGAAAAAGTTAGCAGAAAAATGTTTGAAACTCGTCGGCTACAAAGCCGATACACAATATTTCAGGCTAACCAAAAGGCTGTCGATGCGACACGCACACACGCAAGCACGCACATCACGCGATGCTGTTTCCTGGTTTAACTCTCATTTGTAACTCGTAACTTTCAAGGACGACCTCAAACTTTGAGCCACCAGGACAACTGAATATTATCAAAATATGTCTTTGAGTATTATCATAATCGCGGTGTGAGATTTTGTCAGTGAAACACAACAAAATAATACACTCTCAGAGAATGAGAGCATGCGTTTTACATTTATACCCTGATAATTTATCATCTTGTCATATTTATCAAAGTCAAAGTCAAATATTTTAATTCATCGTAAAAATATAAAATTTTCTGATGTAAATTTTTATAAATTACTCTCCGTTCGGATAAGGGGGGGGCTCTTTCTGTCTAAGGAGAAGAACGGAGGCAAGAAACTCCTGAGCCATCTTTTCAAAAAAAGACTTAACCTTTAACTGCCGACCTATACGTCTCACAGACGTCCGCGTTTTTATTTTGCCAATATTTTTTCACCTGAAGCGTTACCAAGGTCCCGCGGCTCAGTACCCTTCTCCTCCCGCTTGTTCTACTTGCTATAGGCGTCCCGCTTACGGCGCGTGCACAGGTGCTCTATGCGGAGCTCGTGACGTCTCACAGACGTAAGTACGGTGTTTATGTTCCAAACTTGATACGTCTCTTGGTCGTCACCACGTTGTAAATGCATGTACTACCTTAGTGTCTTGAGGTCGTCACATCGTAATTAACATATGTTTTTTTCCTACGGAATGTCTGAAAGTGGTAGTTCAGGGTCAAAAAAGAGGACACTACCCAGTGATTATAAAAATCAAGCAATTGATAATCATAGGGAACTGAGAGAAAGGAGACAGGACGTGCGAGGCGATGAAATATCAGACCACCACGTTCTCGTGGTGGTCCATTGAACGAGTTATTGGCCCTACAGATATGCCCTCACCGCCTCCTGCCCGAGCATATGGTCAAGAATAGCTGGGTATTCGGAAGACCTGTGCAATTTGTCCAAGTCGACTAAAAAGACGCACAAAAAATTCATGTTGTCTCTGCATGAAACCCATGTTGCCTACAAATATGCAATAGCTGCAAGCCATAAATATGCTGACTTGATTGTGTGTCAGTTTTTTTTTTCGTTAAGTTTTTGTGCTGTTTCCTTTTTATTTTACTTTATTAGTTATAAAAGAGTAAAATTATTTAAAAAAATCTACTGATATGTGTATAAATAAAAATATATATATGTCTAATAAAAGTTCCTAAAAATGTTCAAATAAAACTTGGGGTCTCATCAATACAGGCTGATTTATTGTTAAATTAACTAATTGTTTTATTAATTATCTATATATTATAAGCCATTTAACTATAGTATTTTTATGGGTTGTTATAAATTAAATAAAACGAATACTTTATTTTAAAATGATTTTTTAAATATCTACGTCTCTCAGACGTAACCTCGTTGTTAGTGGCGCGTTTAGACCACGTCGGCAGTTAAAGGTTAAAACTAGTTGGTATACAATACTTATAAGCTTAAATTATATATAAAGTTGCAATTTGTAATTCGTATGATTCTTTGTTGGTGTGCAAATAAAGAGTATTCTATCTATCTATCTATTATACGAGTAATAATATGAGCAGAGTTAACTACTTATCACAGCCATGCATTAAAGTCCTCTAAGTAATCATCAATTTTATAATAAGCTTTTTTACAGAGTTTCTCTTTAATCTGACACTTAATTTTTACAGTCTACAAAAAACATGATTACCACCCTTTGGCTATTACCTGCCATGTATTTTGAATTTCTTACTTTATAGAATTTGTACTTATTGTAGTCATGTGGGATGCAAATAGAGTTGTACCTACATTATAGTATTGACTGTTGTTCATATTGGTGGCAATGATAAATTTCCTCCCTTCAGTGTAAATAAATGCGGTATCCTCAAGGTTCATTTTCGCGCAGTCGGTGCAGTGCATAGATGCACGCAGTTTGTTTTTTTCGTGTTTTTATGTTTCCTATCCAGTGCTTCTTTCTGGCATTTAGCCAGGGGAGCCCAAATAGCTTAGGTAATTGCTGTAATTTGTGATTAAGGTACTTAGGTAGATATTTTCTTCAAGTGCCTACCTTGTCTGCCCAAGATACTTTTGTCCATCCATTTCAAAACAAAACGTTAATCATAGGTATAGCTAAACAGACAGAAAAACGCGACAAACTTATAACAGCTATAGTTTTCATATGCGAAAAGCTGTGTTGTATTAATTAAGCTATATGATAGACATCTTAAGCATCGTTTCTAAGTCATAAACGTAAATCAAGGCAAAGTAGTTTTCGCTGACTAAATACCTATTTGACCTGCCGGGAGCTAAATAATAAATTAAGTTGTCTGGAACAGAGTTAGGTCTCGTAAGATATGAGCTAAATTAATTAAATTAATGTCCTACTAATATTATAATGCCGGCTTTATGAATATGAATGTTTGTTGCTCTTTCACGGGAAAACGTATCTTATATGTAGGAATCTGATACCCTTGGATTGACGTAACACAAATGCAACTTTTTATCATGGAATTCCCACGGGAAATATCTTCATTCCCGCTGCTCCGAGGAGTTTGGGGCTGAAACAAGGCGCTTCCGTCCGTCTCTGTCGGAGGCCAGCAGGTTGAGCTGGTGAGCTCACCAGCTAGCGATCTACAGATAGTAAATTAATGAATAAGGGATGGTATTTCATATTAATAACCTGCAAAAAAGTGTGCGTTGATCTTGTAGCACAAAAGTTTAGGAATACTATCGTACTACTGGTGATAGCAAAGCAATTTTTCATCTTGTACTGATTTCCAAATAAGAGCTTATTAGTTAAATAATATAGTTACTATTAGTTTACCTACGAATTTGTTGGGATGATACGTGGATTAAATCAGATGAAGCTATCAAGTACCTACGTAATATTATCAAATCATCAAGTACCTACGTCAGACCTACGTACCTAATATGATCAAATCTCGAACTCCCGTATGATGTGTCATTTTCATGAATAAAACTTACGCCACTTACTTTTTGTTGCAGGTACAGAGTTCGTCAATGAGTCACCACAACTTGGTATGTACGAGTAAGTGGGAAGTTAGTTCATAGAATATATGTGTTTGGCTCGTCTCGAACCTACTTTCTTCGAGTGCAATAAGAAATTATAACTACACCCAGAATTGTATGTTTTTGTGAAAAGTGCAAGTGTAAATTATATAAGTTTAGTGGAACCATGGTAATCCCAATGAGTCATAATCACAAGCTCATTGATATTCCACTTTAGAGACTTCAAGCAAACACTGGGGAACAATAGAAAACCACAGTTATTAACTCGTTAAATGGCGGCAACAGCTGGATTTTCTACTTGGTACTTAAAGAATTTAAGATAAAAAAAACCCGGAGAGAAAAACCTACCGCAAAGAAATGGAAAGCCCACAGACGATTTTGTACAAGGATATCATACCAACAGTTAACTTTGTCCTCCAACCCGCAATATGCCAGTTGGTGGACTAGGTCTGAAACCCTTCCTTCATTGGAAGGAGTACCGTGCCCCAGCAGTGGGGACGTGATCGGATTGTGATGATGAGTGAACTTTTTACTAAGACTCTCGACTATTGGTCGAGTTAAGGAAGCATAGTAGCCCTGTGCCTGAAGTCCTAAATTTAAAATGGCTGCTGGTTTCTGATGCGCGCGCACCCCGCGCAGGACGCGCCCTGGGTAGCGCTACGAACATCCAGACACGACCATTTTACTATCATATAATTACCTTTCTAACACGATTGCAGCTTTGTTGGTAAACAAAACGACATCACGCAAACTAACGGAAGTAAAATTCTAATTAACATAATGAAGTTTGCGGCCAAGTTTTACTGAATGAAAACTTTCAGTTAGATACGGAGTTTCACAATGCTGAACTTTATGAAGGAGTTTGTTTGGACTGTATTGTATGGAGACTTAGAATAGCCGCTTCTAGACTCGTGTAAACTCTGTCCCGAGGCTTCAGCGCCGGCAGAGGTCGTAGGCTCCGCGGCACACGATTTTGCTCTTTCGAGGCGAGCGGTGCGCCCGGACCAGTGACACTCTATAGCTCTCCAGCCCATCACATACATTATCACCAACCAATCTCTTGCCAGTGACTGTTGCCCTGGTACAAGGTAAGCCGATCTTTAGTTTACCGAGCACTTAGCGAGCTTCCCGCAACCCACTGAACATTCTAGTCAATCGTTCGGCAATTCGACGTAATATACGAATAGTTATTAGCCCTTGTGTACAGTTTTATCGATTGCACGTTTTCATCATATTTTAGTTCGGCACCGGTGTGTATGTCCCCATTGAGGTGAACCATGTGACCTTTTTAGGAAAATTCCTTCTGTTTTTTTGTGAATACTTTCAGATCCCAACCCCAACGTAGGTATTATTCGGAAGTAGGTCCATAATTGATTGGGTTTTACAGGCATTTATGCGTTAAATTTTTGGTTGATTCGGTTCATTTCAAGTTCCATGTATACTTATTATAAACATAACCGTCTACCCTTACTTGGTATGACATTATGTACAGACAGTATGGACAGTATCGACCGGCCATGACTATTGTTAGTGCGTAGCTAGTACAAGCTATTATTAGAAGTATGTACCTATGTCAAACCATATTAACATTTGGTTTTGTGGGATGTATGTAATAGCATAAGTTGTTTTCTTTGAATAAAGATTTATTCTATTCTATTCTATTCTATGTCCTGATTTCAGTTGTATCTGATCGTTTCTTGGTTACAGGCAGATGACTTTCTGTCTTGATGGATTCAAGTCTTACTGCTAGTTCTCGAGTAGATATTCATCATTAAAATGTAAAATAAAAACTGCTATTTTGAGAGTCAGTATGTTTCTTATCGACATATTTGTTATTAACTAGGTAGACACTGCTAAATTATACTATTATGAATTCATCGTATTCATCTTGAATGCAAATATCAATAATTCATACATTTATCTATGAATCTCAGATGAATTATTACAGAATTGCCTATCGGTAAAGATCATAAGCATACCTGTAAGTATATTTTTTGTAGCGTATCGTACCTTGCAGAAAAAGTCTAGTAAACAAGTTCACGAATCGGTGTCAGACCGAATTGCCCGGAGACATTCGCAATAACAGCAATTGGCTCACTTGCTCTGCTGACTCTGATCGAGTCATCGCATCCTACGTACAAATTACATTTGTGGCCTGTTTACGGTCCGACTGCTCTCATTTAAGATCTTACCCCTAATTCATAGACTGTATTTTACGTTTAGATAACGTTTACAAATGAGTTCGAAACACTAAAGTTAATACTGTAATAATGTCAGTCAATAAGTCAAAATACACACACAACTTAATTTGTAAACCTATTTAAAGTGATAAAAAGCTTTATGAATTCTTCAATAAATAATAACATCAGTCTACGAGTATAACCATAATTAAAACATTGTAACGAATATTTCAGTTTGTCAAAGTAATATATATACAGGGTTATTGGTAAGTAGACCTGATCCTTTCAGGAGGAGATAGAGGAAGGCATTTCTAGTCGATTATATCTTATAATGCATTATCCGAAACTTAACCATTTCAAAGATATTTAATATTAAAGGTTTTTTGTATTTTTGCCAAAATTTCATGTTTAAAACCGAAAATAAAAAAAACTAGCCATATTTCAATACTTTTTTTGTTTCTTTAGCATTAGTAACATCTTAATAAACTAATTAAAATAATCAAATGTGCATTATTCGACTTAAATTAGACACAATACCTCAAAATAGATAAACATTTTATAAAAATATTCAAAACCTAAATACAAATAAGTTAAATTAAAAAAGAATTTCATATAACAATTTTTTGTGCACTTCAGCTTAAAAACATTGTCAACTTATAAGCTTTCAAATGAGATATTTCAATATCAAATCGATTTAGGTATCACCAAGATATGGTCAAAACAATCAGAGAAGGCGGACAAAATTCATCAGAAAAACTAACAAAATTAGCGCAATTTAAAGGTAAAAAGTGTGATGGTTTTCAGTCCTGTTCACTTTAGTATGGAAACCCCTGTTGAGTTTTCTCCGCTTTCTCTGATTGTTTTGGCCATATCTTAGTGATACCTAAATCGATTTGATATTGAAATATCTCATTTGAAAGCTTATAAGTTGACAATGTTTTTAAGCTGAAGTGCACAAAAAATTGTTATATGAAATTCTTTTTTAATTTAACTTATTTGTTTTAAGGTTTTGAATATTTTTAAAAAATGTTTATCTATTTTGAGGTATTGTGTCTTATTTAAGTCGAATAATGGACATTTGATTATTTTAATTAGTTTATTAAGATGTTACTAATGCTAAAGAAACAAAAAAAGTATTGAAATATGGCTAGTTTTTTTTATTATCGGATTTAAACATGAAATTTTGGCAAAAATTCAAAAAATATTAAATATCTTTGAAATGGTTAAGTTTCGGATAATGCATTATAGGGTATAATCGACTGGAAATGCCTTCCTCTATCACCTCTTGAAAGGATCAGGTCTACTTGCAAATAACCCTGTATATAACAGGCATATAGGAACATAAAGCAGACAATAGTGCGATGTTTCAATTGATCGCTCTTCCACAAATAGCTCTACATACTTAAATGAATTTTGGCATACCATTCATATATAATTCGCGAACAAAGCCTTTTTTTACAAGTCAGTTACCTTTCAGACATTTTTATATTATTTTAAGGCCCTGTTTCACAATGTCTGATTAGTGACAATGTCTGTCTGGTTGGTAAATACCTGTGAGATAAAATACATGCTGTCACTATCAAAAAAATAATATCAGAAAGTGACAGCATGTATTTTATCTTACAGGTATTTACCAACCAGACATTGTGAAACAGGGGCTAATTCTATTTATTTAATATGGCGCATCAACATTTATTTGCGTCAGTAAACTTAATAATATTATCCTCTATTTAATATTTTATGGTATTTTTTTCTAATTCTAGGTATACTGACTTTGCTTCTAAATATAGACCCTGTCCATGTTTTAATATCATTAAAATAAAATAAGATGTCTAATCGGCCATTTCACAACTTCGTATTATTTTCATTATTTTAGGCCGTATCGGATTAATATAAAACTGTGTGATGTTAATGAGCATGTAGCATTCTAAAATCTGCAATTTCTTGAGTCATATTCATATACAATGACCTATTATTATAAAGCCAACATTGCTTCTGATAAAGGCCCATACTGTCTAATGCAGCTAGCTCCCGCTATCGCATCCTACGGAAATGATGTGTTTTCTGCATCATTAATATGTATGAGGATAGTAAAGATTTAGTTACCGTCCAATGACGAGTAAAAGTGTACCTTTTTGCATTAGACCCAAAGATAATGTAACAAATAAGTAATGGTAAGAACCTGACCACCGTTAACGACATATAACACTAGTGCCAATTTCACCATAGAGTCGGTTTTCTAACCGATTATGATTGGTTCATCAATTATGCGTCATCTCCATATAAAATTCTTGACAGATGTGTCAAAAGTCAACCACTAATACCTGGTTATGCTCTAACCGTCTATGGAGAAATTGGCACTAAAAGTCGCAGAACTTTTGAACGGCTTGTCTGCTTTAGATAGAATATGGCTAAGAACACTCGGGGTAACATTAAAAACATTAAATTTCCTTAATTTCACAAGTAGTTCCTACTAACTAGCTAGTTATTCGTCATAATCATTGGAGGGTTTATTGACTTTGATTACAATTAAGCACCTTCTACTTATGACAATAAAATCAAAGAGGTTTAAACGGAATTTATTTATCGCCTCAAGCTAACAAGATATACCTACACTTCAACATCATAATCAGCTATCGGTGAAGCGGAACTGTGACAGCCTTTGTGAAATGGTGGTCGACTAATAATCATGACAATCAATAAATAATTGCAAAATTTTACGTTGAATAATTGATATTATATTCGACAATATTTCTTTGTTCGTGGTCTAGACAACTCATATATCCCAACTTTGCCAACCATCACTGGTATTTGGCAGATATGATCTACCCACTGGTTTCCTCCTTCAATTACTGAATTTTACTTCTTGAGATCTTACCACGTGAACGAAAGATAAACAACTACTATAATGAACTTCCTTATTTATACCTCTCCATGGGATTACTATCAGCCGACAAACAGCTGATCTTTCTTGCCTTTTGTTGAAATTAGGAGGATTCTTGTTTTAGTAAGTGCTTCCTTGAGAGCTTTTTGTAACATTAAAAAACATGTTTTTTTATGGGTGATAACAAAAAAATTTACCTTTATATTCGAGGAACTTTGTGAAATTTTATCTAGTTTATTATTATGTATAATTTTATAGTGACACTAATTAGAAATGCTAAGAAACTTGTTTTATGTACGTCATCAGATGACTATGACGTAAGTGAACCAATTAATGTTATGTTCTATCTAATCTTTTATAGCGTTTTTGATAATGATTCGTTCTTAGATCCGTTTAAAGTAATTAAATAAATAAACATTGGACTGAAGGTATCTAAATAGGCAGTTTTATTATCGGTAGTGGTAAGTACCTATTTTATTTGTACGATCATAAACCATAGATTTAAAACCCACTTTGCATTATTTCTTAATTTTGCTAAAAGTTGCATTTTTCTGGCGTCTTAGGTCAAGTAATAACAATTGATTCTTGCCACTACAACTGTAATCTCTACAACTTCGTCGTGAGTCATGCTTCACCATCATCAGCCAATAGCAGTCCACTACTGGACGTAGGCCTCTCCCAAAACACGCCACTGGATGCGATATATATAGCTATCCAAGCCATGTTTGATCTAGTTTACAATATTAAACCTTGGATCCTTCATCATTATATTGATCCTCATGTTTACAATAAATTAACGAGGCAATCAGTTCAAAAATGTGTGCCTTTTTTATTACTAACTTATGTAGGTAGGTACTTAAGTTTTTCTTCATTTTGTGTACATGGTAAAGTGGTTATTAGCATAAGTCAGTTAGATTACTTATCAGTCGATCACAGCCAAGTTAGTATTGGTGCTGTATTTATGTCACCGAAGGCTCCTTCCATGTTCCTCGTTGATTCGTTGTATTTAATACTTTAATTTCTACGTTGTACAATACATACGAGTACAAGGTTCTATCAATAAGTTCCAAAAATCGAGACATTTGTTTCAAATAATGTTTATTACGCATAAACTTATACTTAAAACTTATTAAAAATGGTTATTTACACTTGAATAGGAATCCACTTCCAAGTCTTTTTATTATTGTCACACATAGATCAACGCGGACTCGCGTGTAGTTTGTCACATTTAAAAATACAAACAATATTGTCACGTTTACTTCCTAGCTCATAAATTCATTTAGAAAAAATTCTCATTTTCCACAAACATTACCCTAGAAAACTCATAAATAAACATACATAAATATTCGTTTATAGTTCCACTTTCCCCGCCTGCGTCAGGACTCGACCCGGCTTGACGCAATCGCCGGTCGAGATATTTCCGTCTGACTTTAGCAAAAAGTCCGAACCCCAATCTCTGGAGCATGGCATGATGCCATTTACAATATTTGGTATACCTTCAGCTAACTGTATTTACAACCTATCCGAATCTTTTGGGGAAGAATTCTGGGGGTTGTGTGTTGGCTTGAGGCGGTGGGGTGGGCGGGATCTCGTGCTGGGGCTTCAGCAGACAGGGGTTGCTGAGGGTCTGCTCTGGACTGCAATGTACCCTGGTGCTGCTCAGGTGCGAGGGCGTGAGGTGCAGCTTGGGCACGTCAGCCTTCGAGACCACCGGGCGTTCTGGCTTCGGCTGCATTTCTGGAAAGCAAAAAAAATAAATAATGTTAGTTATACTCTTTGAGTAATGTTTATTTTCTATGTATGCACGTGGATTTTATCGTCATTAGAATATTTTTGGCACTAGAAATCTTTTGAATTTTGGGAATCGCAACAAGGAAAAAATACGAGTTTTCAGGAATTTTATGGACATTGTTGTTTACATCAGATACCTTGCTAAAGAGGACAAAAATCGCATCAACTTCACAAATTATTGCGATTATTCAGGGAAATTTATTCCTAACGTAAAATTTATGGAAAATTATTGGTTCGGCGAAAAGGCTTTTGGCGAAACACTGCATTATCTAATAAGCACTCAAACTCTATCAGTGATTCGATCAAGTCACGTCCTTGAAAGCATATTGTACCAACATAAATTTTCCACCAAACTTTGCAGTAAAGACTTACAATTCTTTACGGAAAAACTCGTTACAATTCGCATAAAACACGATAATTTATTAAAGCGATAAAAAATTTAAACTCACTTGAAATATCGAGAGTAATGTTTTCCAACCTTGAACTGATAACTTGCACACCGTTCACAAACATTTGATTGGGCACTGGACGTGTTGATTCACTGAGGATTTGATATGAAATGTGCGTTGTTTAGGAAGCGTCTTGGTTTTATAGATTGTGCGGTTCTGAGTCACATTTGGCTCGAGCGGGCAGCGCGAGCGCGTCACGCCGCTCTGACGCCAGATTGTGTGACGCCAGTCCACTGCCTGTCTCCCATCTAGTTTTTTATATACGCACGTCTTGTAACTGGAGTACCTATATGAGCAGTAGGTATTCTCAATTGGTATAATTAGCGGTTGATCCAGGAACTCTGCCTTTTGTCCGGCAATTCATTCAACTTGTCGTGTTTGATGTACTTTGTACTGGTACTGGTGATTCCTTCTACGCATTTATCCTTCCTACCTACGTTGTACTTATCTTGTTTGCATTATCTCTTAGGTGTTCTGTCCAAGCAGTGAAGTGGCTTTCTTTACATTATCAGTAACATAAGCCGTTAAACCTCTATTCCTCATTGCTTCACTATCTATAATCAGCCGAATAAGATAGACACGTTTTAAAGGTCTTCATGAACGTCATTTCAAGATAGCTGTCCATGTATGTGCAATATGACTTCGATAAAACTGTGTATTCTTGCTATTATCAATTGATACGGCAATTTTTGCGGTTGTACGTAAGTACTTACGTTATTACTACTTGTGAAGAATACCAAGAATTTTAGAAGCTAATTTTACCATATCACTGAAATGAATCCTATGGTAATTTTGAGGTAGTCACCATCATTTGTTTCTTAGCCATTCATTTACAGGAAGTCTTAAATTATGAATTTGTAGGTGAAGGTTAGACAAGCCCCTTTGAGAGTGTCCCTGTGTCGATTCCACGATATGTTTCAATGCACATGTGACCTCAATTTAGTACGATTTGTTTTTGTTTTTACCGTCAGCCACCTCGGCCACTTGGGGGAAATTAATTTTCCTCGAGAACCGTAAATACTTACTGTTTAATTTATTAGAATGTAGAGTTGAATCATGTTGGTAAATTTACTATTAGCGTGTTGAAGTAGTTTGTTGTCGTCACATTATGTATGTTTATTTGAATTATTTTGTTATTGTTATTATATGAGGCTGTATTGTTTATTTGCAGGGTAAACTTTCCATTCTTGTGAATAAAAATGTGTAGGTTTCTAATACTTTTCTCAATTAAAGTTATTTTTCAACAGTTTCATAAGTTGTTTTTTGAAAACTGCTTTAAGATTACCGGTCGTGATGTTCTTCTTAGCAGGTCGATGATAAACTTATATCAATGCTACTAGCGTTTGAACCGAGTTAAAAGGATTAGCCATTAAGATTACAGATATTATTTGTCAGTCGTTGATGACCCAGAGGGGTGCGCCGGAAGTATAAGACACCTACAATTGGTGCGTCAATGAGGGAAGCTCATTTCGAGCTCACCAAGGCTATGATAAAATGTACGGTTCTCTACACTCTCACCATTACTAAAGACTTGTCAAATGGGTTTGTCTAACATGTGAAACACTATAATGGTGTGATGCTGATGACTCACTCAGTCTCTGACCTCTCAGTGCAGTGACTCAGTATACTTAAGTATTAATACAAGTTGCTGTTTCTGTTTATCTAGTTATTTCAAAGTTTTGTTTTTTTAAGGATTTGTAATAAAAAAATATGTTTTTCAAATTCAGATACCTAAGTTTTTTAGTACATAACATTCAAATCTTGAATTTAGTTCCTAGGTGCTTTTAATTTCAGTAAAGGTTCATAATTACCACTAATATCCCACATGGTATTGTAGTGTTAGGAGTGTTATGACATATGAATATAAACTATTTATAGTTATTTGCAAATAGGTATAGGTATCCTTTTTAATTATAAAAATTATAGGTACTTATGATCTACATATTACATATGTAGGTATATTATAGTCTGAATAATCTTACGTCAATCGTAAAGCTTTTTATTTTTAATATCAATATACTAAACCTGAACCTTAAATATGTTTATTCTAATTTATTCTCACAGATTAAATACACAGATCTCATCAGTTTTAACTAAATCTACTTATATCATTAGGTAACTTACTTAAAACTTATGTGTAGTTAGATTAGTGAATTTGAAAACTAAATATAACTTGTAGTAAAAACATCGTTCATTTATCACGAAATAAATAATCCTCCCATCCATCAACAAATACCTAGGTACTAACCATTCATTATTTTAGTAAATTACTATATATCGTCATATCTCACTGATCAAGTTATCATTCACCGCGGCTTTGACATCACTTAGCATCAAAGTTCATCGATAACACTAAAGGCACCTTATGGCAGTAGAATGAACGACTCGCGACTCGTAAACTAATAAAAACTTTACTGTCTTTATAGTTTCAAGGAGATATCGCGAATAAGCGAACGCCTCGTCTAAAGAAGAATTATGACCTAGGATTTTCGACTTTATAGTTTTGAAGAACATAAACTTTGAAGTCTGAAGTATGGATGCTAACAGCGGCAGTCGGGTAAGCCTCGTGACATCACTGCACGAGAGCACTGAGTACTTTACCTCGCACCTACTGCACATTCATAAACTCCTGGTATTCAGAAAAGTTTATTTAGAAGAACAAAACTCTGTCTGAAAGTTTTTTTCAACGTTTTTACCTAAATGTGCATCGCCCACGTAACTTTACAGGTTTCAATTGTATGGCGGCGTACAATAGGAATGAAATTGCCCTTTTCAAGCTGTAAAGCCAGCCTTTTGCAAGGCGATGAATTATACGTGATGAAAAGCGATAATTTCCATTTGCCTTCACAAGAAGTGAAAGAAGCTCGCTCCTTAGTCGACTTCAGCTCTATTAAGTAATCAATTGAACCAACACTTCATCTGATAAGCTAAACGAAACCGCCAAGTCTACATGTAACTTTGCGCCGACTTAGAAACTTGGATGAAACTTTAATCAGTTGACAAAATAATGTTAACTTTTGTTTCTATATCATTACAACTTTTCTTATTATATTTGTTTTGTTCTCTCTACTATTTTATATTATAATATGTATGGGTAAAGAATAAGCATTTCTGTTCGCTCCAACACTAAATTTACGAGTATTTTATTTAAATTTTGACATTTTGTTTTGATGCTTGCCTGGTAGCTACCAATACGTTAGATCACGCGAGGGTGAGCCAGTTTGCTCCGACGTACTTACCTACCGATATAATATTGATTTTTCACTGGCTGTGACAGAACTTTCTGTATCTTCTATATCATTCAACAAAAAACGTTTGCAGTCTATATAACTACCCACGAGTACTTAACTAACCTATGAAAAATGGTACTTATTTACATACATAGGTATAGGTAGGCAGCAAAAATTGTGAAATTAATTTTCATATAACAATCACACGCCCATGCCATAATAGGGGTTTCCATCAAGGCTATCTAATCAGATAATTTCTGCAATCAGATGATTCATGAAGTTTTCAGTAAGTTAGACAGAACATTGTAATATATGGGTATCGGAGAAACCCTAACATACAGGGTGGTAACCAATTTATCGTACAACGAGACCTTGCAAAAGACGAATCCAATAGATAAAGAACATGCGTGACTATAACACTAAACTTGCCAGTTGGAACGCAACGGCAAATCCTGAGGCTTAACTAAATGTTGTAGTAACTAGAATTCTAGATCATAGTGGATGGATAAACAATGAAAATATTGACGGATATCTAATAATTACTTCGGGATTCGTAGCTATGTTTTGAAAGTTCCGTAATAATATGTCAGTCAATCCGTTTCAGGAGTTAGGAAGTATAAAAGAGGACCTGATAAGAGGATGGATGTTATGGTTAAATAATTATAAAAATATTAATAAGCCAAATGGACAAAGTGTCTCAAGGCTTACAAGTTTAGAATAAAAAATTTTTTTTTAAAAAGATCTACGGTGATCATCTGAACTGTCTCATACCTTATAGATCACGATTTCCCGGTTTCACTTTTAGCATTTATTTTGGTACTAAAAGGTTATTTTGGTATGTTATGAAAGTTTCTGGAAATTAACGGATATTTTGAGTTGTTTACATGTTTGCAGTAATGCTGGCATATCTCGTCCAAATCGCCTGTTAGTTTCCGAATGGCATTAATAATAATCTTCGAGTAAGGCATACTACTACCAACCTACTACCAATATGAGCCATAAACAGGTCATAATTATTTTAATGATTTAGCAATTCCAGAAGATTTTCTCATATCATAATAATAATGATTAAAATAGCTACAGTTGAAGCCAAATTGACCTACTAGCCGAGTTCGTGACAAGTTCTATCTATCGGCCGATGTTCAAACGAAAAAGAAAAAAATAAGGGGGTCGAGAGCCGAGCCATGTGGGGGAATGCTCAGCCCTGACTTGGAAATGCCGTTTATTTCATTACTAACCTAAAGTTTTTTGTTTCCGGAAGATTAAATGCCGTAGGTAGTTTACGTTACAATGGATAACAATATACCTATCCTAATTAGGCTTATAAAACCTACATATAACTAGGTACGTACAGACAAATTGATAACATAGTGTATCATGATCTTCGCTTTGAATAGAAATTAAATCAATAGGTATACGGATCCATACACTTAGATTATTAGTATGCTGATGCTCAATTATAAATAAGTTATACAAGGTATTTTCTGGTTGTGGACGATTCTTACCTGATGATGATGATTGTATTAATGTTAGTAAGATGTGTGGAGGTTGTAGAGAAATTCGTGTAATATGCTTTTGTTTTGATTCAGTGAGTGAGGGCCGGTGACGGCGCGCGCCGCACCGCCCCCACCCACGGTCATATCGTGATCCATCCTCTTACTAAAGGCATTATGTATTTTGCCAAATTTCCAATATTAAACTACTAATAAAAGAGAACACTGCCAAATTTGGGTTGCACAAATCGTGCGATTACTTACAAAATACCTGAGGAACTTGTTAGAGTCATGTAGGTATTGCTTTTTAATCCAACTCTACCTATCTAAAATGCGTCACAAATTTTTATGTAGGTAGGTATGTCTAAAAAACCGCATTTTATGTTCGACGCTAATGTATCTTGACATGCTGCCAAATGCATTAAAACTTTCGGTAAATGTTGGTTGTTGTACTTAACGAAATTACAGCTTATCACTATCTAAATCTCCCGGTACAGTGTATAGAACATAGCGAAACAGTAGCAAGTTAGAATTAGTTTCAAAGTAATTGGATGGTGTATATTTGCATGTAGGGCCCGGTGGAAGGTCGACCGCCGAGTGGCAGCGCAGCCCCGCCGAGTCAGCCGCCGCCGCGCCCGCCGCTCGCGCGCGCCGACTCGCGCTCCTCGTTCTACCCGCCGGCCCCGCGCCCCGCCGCGCCCGGCGCCCCGCAGCAGCGCCCGCAGTTCCAGCCCGGCGGCCCCGTCACCAACCCGCCGCAGTTCGCACCTCGCCCCGGCACCCCCGCGCCCCGCGGCCCCGCCCCGCCCGGCCCGCCGCAGAACCAGGGACCTCGCCTGCCGGTTCCGCCGCGACCTGCCACCCAGCAGCCCTTCGCGCCGCAGCAAGCCCCGCGGCCGCAGCAACCTCTCACCGGAGCACCCCTGAGAGCTCCTCCACCGAACAACCTTCAGTTCGGTCCGAGGCAGCCACCGCAATTCGGGGGAGGGGTCACCCCTGACGGAACTAGACCGTTGCTTCCTCAACAGTCTAACGGAGTCATTCGAAACGGTGCACCGTCTACAGCAGCCCCGTATACGCAACAGGCCTTGTCTAGACAATCATCTCAGGGCTCTATCAAGGGCGCTGAGACTTTAAACGCAGCGCCAAATAAACAAAGCAATCTGGATACTCAAAGCGTAAGCAATGAAAATCAAAATTCTAACAAAATGGAGACATATGATGTTCCAGGAGCCCCAAAAAGTAGAAGCTACAGCGTTGCAGCTCCTCTTGGAGCACCAAGTCCATTAAAAGTGGAAGATGACCGCCGCAAGTCTATCAGCGTTGTTGGAGGAAGGGTGGACGATATGATTAGCCGAAGCCCCGGTCTTGGCTTTATTCAGGAGAGCAAAGTTGAAAGTCAGGACAACATTCGTGGTTCTAAAGAAAGCGTAAAAGGACAAGAAGTTTCTGACCGGCCGGAATCGAGAATTTCAACTAAAATGACAGATTCCTTTATAGAATCCCTACCAACAGCCACAAATAGAAAACGGGCCGATGATGATGACGACGTGGTTCTACAGAATATATCAACGGCATCGAAAAATATGAGCCTTGGTAAACCTGTTGAACAAAGTCAAAACAAAGTGGATATGTCAGACCGCTCACCATCTCTGTCTCGCAGCGAGGACTCGCCAGAGCTGAAGCAGCCCGCTCAAAATGTTTTCAAAACGGCACCAAATCAGAATGGACCACCAGAGCCACAGCGTCCTAAGACACCAAGCTCTCAAGCAAAAACAGAGTCGAAATCGAACATTGATACAACTCCAATTAAATATCCTCCGAAATCTCCTGTGATGGACTCTAAACCACCTATTTCAATGCTGAAGAAACCTACTGAATTGAATACAAATTCTAGCGATTCCAAGAAGTCTACACCGAGAAAGACTGCATCTGCTCCAAAATACAGAACTAAAGGTAAAACGAAATAACTTTAATATTGAGACGAGCCAAAACACTTATTTTTTTTCTTATTATTTTTAAAGAAAATGTTTCGTAATATTAATTATGTACTTGGAGGTAAGTAGTAATCTATTTAACTTTAACTAACACATTTATTTTCTCCACGTTACAGATGGTGATAATGACAGTGGCGTCGACGAATCTACTCAAGGAAATGTAAGTAAAAATAATCTCTACATTTAAATATCTATAGACGATACAATTCTTCACCTTTTGCTATGTATTAGTCTTGGTAAACTCTCTTAGAAAGTAGATCCTTTTCAAGGACTTATTCGATAATTTAACACATCGCTAGGATCTCAACGGTTCGCCCAACTCCCCGAACAAGAAGACCCCGAGCAGGATTCCAAAGGAGAAGTCCAATGGAAGTTTGAAGCCGAGCCTCTCCCGCTCTTCCAGCAAGAGTGCCGCTGCCAAAACACCAGAAAGCCCCGTTCCCGGTGAAAAGAAAAGTGAGTTTATCCTTACCAATAAGATATCCGACAGTGCTTATGATATAAATATGTTTTTAAACTACTTACGATCGTCAATATTTAGGTAGAGGGTAGAGGTAAGGTTACCTATTTACGTGTATGTCAACAATATCGATTAATCTATTTCCATCTTGGTTCTGAATAATTAACTAAATTAGCTTTTACATGAACGTGTTGTAAGTACCTACTTCAATTTTTTAGCTAAATTTGTTCGAAAATAATTATTAAGTATAGTTTTATTTGTTTACAGAAGTTCCAATGAATAAAATCCAAGTTGGTAACGCTCCTTCTCCAAATATCAAGGCTGTGAAATCAAAGATTGGGTCTCTGGACAACGCCACTTACAAACCAGGTGGTGGGAAGGTCAAAATTGAAAACAGAAAATTGGATTTCAATAATGTTACACCAAAGATTGCCGCCAAAAACGACACATACGCTCCCAGTGGTGGGGCCAAAAAGGTAAAAGAATACCTATATGCTTTTTGACCTTTTGTTATTGACTAAGTATTTAAGTATGAAGGAGTTTTTTTATTGAATTAAGTTTCATAACTAAACTAAACTTTGTTCATCAGATCACAACAACCAAATTGGAATGGAATGCAAGTTCAAAGATTGGTTCCCTTCAAAACGCGACGTACAAACCAGGTGGAGGAGACAAGAAGATTGAAACTAAGAAGTTAGATTTTAAAGAGAAAGCTAAACCAAAAGTCTCTTCAACCGTGAATATCACCCACAAACCAGGAGGGGGTGATGTTAAGGTAACTATATTTTTTTCCTCACGTGAAGTAGATCATTATTTTGCAAACTGGCAATCTCATGAAAATTTGAAAAAAAATGAAAATTGCAGGTAGGTAGGTACTGTCTGTAAATAGCAAAGCTCCATAGGCTTAACACAGTATCAATCACATAATATATGAATCTAATCGTATTGAATCACAATAATGTTTTATCACACGAGAATTTGCGTAAGTGGCTAGCAGAAACTATCGTAAAATTCCAGTAAAAACTATAAATAGCAGAGTGTCGGCTTATAAAGTCACAGTATTGATAGAAGCTTTCGTTATCACAGTAGATGATGATGACTGTGTAGATAGCATACATAATGTAGGTTTTTACAAGGATTATTTGCCAATACGTATTCACAGAAAGAATCTTGCACAAAGCCTAGGCGACTAGTAGACTCGCACACATATTAATGTTCAAAATATAATGCTATTGTAATTTTCCTTCAGTCAACAATTCAGGCTGTTAAAAGCGGTACAAAAACAGTGAGTAACTAATGACAGTGTGCTGTCGTATATTTGCTCGTGTATCCAAAATGTTCGTGTGATCACTATGCACCTTCGATAAGTCAAGGTCTTTGTGGTTCGAGAGATATATGATGTTATTGTTTCTAGTATGTAAAGTGGGCGTTGCCGAGGTGGAGGGCATCACATAAACGTATTGCCTTCCATGTGTTGTGGAGTAAGGTCAGTTTGATCGATCACGTTAGATTCTCACTCGGATTGTGATGAAATGAAGAGGGGCTGCGATCACCGTTTTGAAGAATGGCTTTGGAAATGTACATAATTATTTTTGATTATTGTTCAAATTCGCCTTGATCTCCTGTTACAATATCTTTTTTGCCAATTCCATTTTTTTTTATTAGAGATCGAAAACATAATATTACACAAAACTCATTGATGGTCAAAATCTAAACACAGTTGCACTGATCACATAATTAACACAGATACACTTACGAGTTACGAGTACTTACTTAGTTAAGTTTCAGGGATACATTTTGTCTTGCTGTGATAGAATTATATTTTTTACACTTCATTTTACACTGATTATTGTGATGATGATGCCACATTATTATTATTTGACTGCTGTTTATTGCTAAAATGTGACGTTCTATATTTTACAAACCCACTTTTACACCTTGTGACTGTTTTCTGTCAAATACACTTATAGATTTAACATTTGCTTTGCTCTAATTATTCTTGTACTTTCTTGTCCCACGTTTTATTCGCACACCAAAATTTTGCAAACAGATTGAAAACCAAAAGTTGGAATTCAAAGCACAAAGCAAAGTGGGTTCCCTGGATAACGTTAAGCACAAGCCTAAGGGTGGAGATGTGAAAATATTCGATGACAAGAACTACATCAAGCAAGTGAGCGGCGTGTCGCCGGCCCCCATCAGCCGGACGGAGTCACGCCAGGAGGTGAGGCTAACGAAGATGTGTTACTGTCCACAATTTACTGTTTTTCTGTTCTTTTATGTTTTCGCTTCTTTAACGGTGATGGAAATCATTCATATCATCCGTCGTATTCGATTTATTTTTATCATTATCCGCATTGTTTGTTTCATGTTCATTATTTTTTGTTTCAGCCCGAGTATTTATACAAATTTTATTGATTTGGTTTTGAAATAAGGTATCCACTGCTTTGAAGGTGATCGTTGTTTTCGGTTGGGTTTTTGACTAACATCTCTGACTGTCACATCACATCTGTTCTTTTGTTTGTGTTTGGTTTTTTTTCGTTTCATTTTTATTGCTGTATGGTTTTCGGTTGTTTTTCTTATTGTTTTGTGCATAACCAATTTCACTTATATACTTATTAGTAATAAGTAGAGGTACTTATAAGATAAGTCTGGCAAGAATTTAATCTATTCAATTTTATTTTTTAGAGTCCAGTTCCGACGGCATCGGCGCAAGCACCAAAGTCAGACGTGAATCTGAATCAGCATCCGTGAAAAATCTACGACGTCATTTTCCAATCTTTGACGTTAAAAAGTCCAAAATAATTTTGTATTATTTTTGTTTATACCCTTGTTATAACTTTACATAACTACTTACTGTAACCTCGATGCGTAATTTTGGTGCGTACCCCGGAAAAGGTAGATTATACCGATGTCAATGTTTGTAGCATATCTTTGTAGACAATATGTAGGGATTTTCATTATCCTTCTTGTTAAATTTATTTGTTACTATGGTCAGGATTGGTTTGACTATGATAAATGTGTCTAGTTTCTATTATGTTATTTCTTATAATTAATTCAAACTTCTTAACAGCATATGCCAATAGATCAATGAAATAAAGATTTTGTTCATTTGTTAATCTATTATTTTGCTACATATGCAATTAAATATGCATAATGACACGTACCGATAGATCTTTATTACACCGTTTATAACTTTATAATAAAGTAGAATAATATTGGCATATTTTTTTTGTAACTAAGTAAAGCAGAACCAAAGTACCAAAACATTAGTCACTTGTAGATCGCATCTGGACATATTCTGTTCAAGTAAATGCAAAAATATAAAATTGCACTGATATTCGTAAATATATTAAGTATATTCATGTATATTTTGTAGGTATCTTGTATTTTTTTATAATGGACTCAGTATTTAATTGTTTTGTATAATGCAATGTATAAAACTTACAGCTTTGTATCCAAACAAAATGAATTTATTTGGAGGGAACTATCACGTAATTTGTATGAATGACCGGAATTTTCACGTAGCTATGTAACGTCAGTATAATGAAAAATGCACGGTTTTTCTAAATATGAAGAATTATATTCTCAATTGTGCGGTTTTACATTATTATATATATAACATTTAATATATTTTTCAATTGCCATGGATGTTTTCGTAAATTTCTTGCTGATGCTACATTGCTATGACGAGAAAGGTTTGGGCTTTTGATGGACTGACCAGTTATTACTAGACTTATAAATGTTTTATAATATTCTTATATAACTACGTAATACATAGGTACATGTAAAGTCTTGTAGTTTAGATAGTGCTTTTTATCTAAATGTGGAAGCTTTCGCGTCACAAAACTTAAATCATCTTTCGTTCATTATTTTCATTCATGTGCTAGAACAATTTTCTACCTAATTATTAATTTCTTAGATTCAAAGTAGCACATACATTTTTGTTTCTTCGAGTTTTTTTTAAGTAGGGGTTTCTAACTACAAATTAATTATGTTTTTGGCATATACCTTATCATTATTTAGCTTTATTAATTTTATACTTGTAAGAATCTGTAAAATATAAAGAAACATAAATATTTTGTTGCATTTTTTGAAAATTGATTAGCATTCATTTTTTTTACTTAACCAATCATTAAAGCTAAAAGACAACATTAGTAGATATTACTTAAGTTACATGATAAAATGTTAGTAAGTATGAGAAGCGTGGAACGAGTTGAGAACTACCTTTATGTAATTTGTCGAATATTTAATATATTAACAAAATTATACAAAAAGACATGTGGTTTCATTGTATGAAATACTTGAGTTTAAACCTAGGCATTAAGAGCACTGACATCAATGTTTAGACGTATCATGTTTAGTTTGAAAAAGTACAGGAAAATGTAATTATTTGAGTGTGCTTTTTGCAATATATTTATTATTATTAAGTACTGAAGTAGTGTAAGTAATTTGCAGTCACTTGCACCGGCCCGCACTTAGACCTTAGTGACCAACGGACTATGTAAGTACCTATACCTATATATTTGTGTTACTTATACATTTATTTTAAGGGTATCATTCCGGAATTCAATTCAGCCAGCAAATAAAATATTAAAATTAATGGTGAAACTGAAAACTGAACTTTCAGTTTTCTACATATCTACTTAAAAGAATTGTAACGTATTTAAGCATTTTTAAGTACTTACTTATACTTAGGTAACAAAAATATCCGGAAATAACTGGATGTCCTGTCTTTGCGTATTGTTACAAGATCACTCCTTAATAAACCAGCAAAGCATCTCTCTAAAATGTAAAAAAAAACCTTTACTTGACAATGATCAATGACAATGATCTAACAAATTCTATGTTATCCAGGACAACTACTACATGTCCATAAACGAGTGGACAGAACAACAGCGGCCGTTGACCCGCACGCGGTCGGCCCGCGCCCCGCGCACCCCGCGCTCCGCCCGCTCGCCCCGCAGAGACTACACGGAGGAAGAGGAGCGACGCATCAGCAGGAACAACGAGAGGAACAGACGAGCATCGATGGCTCGACCAATGAGCGCGCGCGAGCCGACCAGGTCTGCATGCAGCCGAGGCGGCCCGCTCAGCCAACGCCCGGCTTTCACCGTCTACTGAACACTTTGCCCATGACCCCCCAGTTTCTGAGGTTTTGAGCAACAGCCAATCACAGAGCTGTATTTGCATTCAATTCTAAACTGAAATCGGGGGTTACTTTATCATTGATGTCGTCTCTCACACTCGCACCAAGTGTTATTGTGCTAAAGATAATGACCTCGCAAATCTACTGTAAGGAATCTAACACTGTAGCTTATTGGGCATTTTAAATCTTCTCTCGGTGCATCTATTGGTGTTAAACTGTTAGTTCATTAGAAATTTAAACTTAAGTTTGTAGATATACCTACTTATTGGGTTGATGTTATTGAATTTCGTTATCGAATGAAGAAAGTATTTGTTAGAAAAAATCACTTTACCTTTATTACAGTAGAAAGTTATCTGGTAATCTTCAATTCAAACTGAATGTCATGAAAATTTCAACAACATTATATTATCATGTATGAATTATGAATATTTTACAATGCTATGCACCTTATCAATATGATGATTAAACCCAGTGTATGATATTTTAATTGCATAACATACTTTTAGAAAGATCTCACAAAAAATTGCATCAATATTGTCATGAAATCATACCTACATGCAGTACAGTAACGAGTTAACGAAACAGAAACCTAAGTACAATAAAAATAAATGTTTGTAGGTACTTAAGTAATTTTTTTTTGTATGACGTCAAGTTCTAAGGATCAAGTGCAGAATCAAGTGGGAATTACCTATGACTACGCGTTGACTTGAGATTCTTGAGAACGATTACAAACATACCGTTGTTAGAAATCATTTCTTCAAAATAATTTATCAGTACTTAACTATTACTATCGTTGTAAGTTGGTATATTTCCGTCCATAAATATAACTATGTCTTATAAAAATAATGCAAAAGATGATAAAATATATTAAGTATAGAACCTAGAACTATTTAGATGCGAGATAGTGGGCATGAACGAAGCAAAACCACAGCCTCTCAAAAATATACCTTATGGTAGTTAAGTACACACTCGTACCAAGCAGAACAACTTTCCTCCAAAGTAAAACCAGGACCCCAATTCTCGACCACTAGTTTTTAATGTCTAGTGTTAGAATTCATTGCAAAATGGTTAGGTACTATTTACAAGGCGTTACGTTGCGCCACTGGCATTAGAAACTAGTGTGGTCGAGAATTGGGGTCCTGGCTTATGTTGAAGCCGAGAGGATACCAGTAAAATATGTAGGTCTAGGTACCTACCTGTTTAGACGTGAATGCACAATAGCCGGTAGATGAACACACTGTGTAAGTAGATGATCCTATATAATGTACTGTGTTGTTTTAAAAGCAATAAATTGAAAAACTTCAAAGTTCGTATTTTATTTCGTGTTGTCAACCCTTTCAGTTAAATATTCAAGTATGGTAGGGCGTGCTGTAGAACTGATTGACACTAGTATAGTTGGTACTTTGACCAAAGTTTGACAGATCAAATTAAATTTATATTTAAATCATTCGAATTTCAAAGTTGAGTCTTTCAATAATTTTTTAACGTCAAGATTATATTAAATACTCTACCATCATTTTGAATATGTCACAGCCGATTAGGACATAAATTCATTTTCTAATTTAGGTTCATCAATATAAAATCATTATATAAGTACTGAATATATCAGATAATACACGGCAGATCTAAGGCCAGCCGGTGAAATGCTATGTTATATTGAATAACGGAATAATTATGTAAAATCATGAAGAAAACAACAATATGTTTTATATTTTGTTTATTTGGTGTACATGGTTATGCATTACAATAATTATTTATCAGTTGTTAATACATTAAATTATGGCACTTAACACGAAATAAAATAATGTTTATTGACAATACATACAATAATAATCAAATGAAATTAATTCACAATGACAAAATGTCCTATCGCAATATTTTATAATGTTATATAGGTTTATGAATTTTCGAGTGAACTTATCATAATATTCGGAATTAGTTTCTCAGTCGTTCGTACTGGCTTATAAAAGCCTGTTTTTTATTTTATAAAATTTTCTTAACAAAATAAAGCCCTAACTCAATACTAAACTTAAGGTTTTGATCCCGACAAATCATAAATAAAATCTTAAACGCAGTATAAAACATAAAATAACTCTCATTTGTACAAACCGATAAGGACATTCTAGCCTCACCATTACCTATGCTTAATCGATCAAAATGATAACTTGAAATATACGCGCAGGATTGTTCATACCTAAACAAAACCCAATTCATTGACAATACAAACTGTTGATAAAAACTTACGACTAGCAAACTTCTTATTCGAGTAATTTGTTTAACTACTAAAGATGTAACATTCTCACTAAATGGCCAAGCAATACGTGTATCTCCCCCTTGCAAAGCAAATCTTAGTATTGATTTATTTTAAGGCTTGTTCATTCTCGACTAATACTTTCATGGGTAATTAAGACTTTACCTACAGTTACAACTATTTATGGAAGCATGTGACGATTCAACAACTGCTAATGTATTGTAGATGATTAATTAAAGTAAGTCTAGATACTCCGACTGATGCAACAAGCGCAAACACACAACACGATAACTACTTATGATTAACTTTAGTACATACAAAAGGCCACATCACATCATTCAGTCACAAAGCGAATTAATGCTAATACATGAATGAAATGTTTATCATACAAAAGATTATTTAATTATCAATGAATATTTTCACAATGTCAGAAGTTGGGTATGATTGTAAAATTTTAGCTAAAAACTATTGGTTATGATTTATACCTACTTGTCCTAAATTACAGTTACATTATTTCTATTGCAAATTTTCGTCCAATTTTAAATAATCTTATCGAAAGCCTCTTTGATATTTTGAAAGTAATTGTTGGCAAGAATATGAAACTCCCACCGCTTTGGAGAAAGACACCAGGTTATCCAATATTATAATTTTGATACAACACACTAAATTCACAAATATTGTGACGACGGCACGAACATCTACGAGAGGAACTGTATCGTGCATTCAAAAGGTTTGTTACAATTTTGACCACTAATTACATTAATGAAATAAAAATTTATCCAATTAATTATATACAAATACATCTAGGTTCATGGGAATACAAGTTATTCTAGAGTAATATTATATGGGTTGTGTTTCATCATAATTAAAACATCATCCAAGTTGAGCAATACAAATTCGTACCAAAATATTTTTTATTCTTCATTGCCATAAGCAGTGATATGATGAAATCACATTATAAGACCAAGAAATACGCACATAGTGGTTATATTACGATTATATACAAAAAGCTAAAATATCCATCCATTTAATTGCCCATTAGTTATTTTATAATATCCCTTGAAAAATTGAAAGTAAATAATGTGTTGGATTTAGGGAAGGTGATGAGGATAGGCTCATGCTGTTAATTTATATTTATTTTGTTATTTTCCCAACACCTATTATGTTGTTTTAATGATTCGATGACACCACAAATTCCGGACAAAGGAATGGTTTATGGGGAAGGCTAAAGTGTTAGTAAAAGATAAAGTGTTACACCGGATATTTTCAGAAAGCTCTGGATAAATGAGCCGTAGACCACATAGTAGGAAGGTTGTGTAAGGTAGGCTGCATGCTGTTAGTAAATATTCACATGTTAACTTCAGTCCATTGGCAACCTACTTTTACGAATTCTACTAAAGTTTTTTTAACCGTATTTTCTCCCAATACAATTTAATTGATAATGAAAGATATAAGCTAAGATAAGTAATTGATACGCAATATAATGACATATTAGTTTATACATACATACACCGATTAGGGATAATAATTTAAGGTAGGTAGGTACATCATTTTACACGTATTATTACATTTTTTTAACCAAGTCCACTAGAATAATTATGTATATTAATTGATCTAAATTATGATTTTTATATGGTGTCTTTCTCCTTTTGAAGTTGACTATAGTTTTTGATAAGTATACAAGAGGTCTTGTTTATGAGATTTCCATTATAAATTATTTATCACTAATTCTAAGTAGTTGCTATATCACATCTCATCGCGGAAAATAATTACTGCAAACATCAATAAATAATTTTAAAGGCAATAACTAGTGTCATTATCGCATTTAAAACAAAATAAAAATTATCAGTAATTACATCCACCATTTATGTTTTACGTAGTAGGTATTATATTTACAGTTTAAGACATAACTTTGCCTTAAAAATAAGACTAGATTTTACTTTAGAGTTGTAAACATGAGAATTTACGTTTTCTGTATTAGAAGATTCCTTTTCGAGTAAAATTAATATTTGCATCAAAGGGTAACATCAAAGTAAGTAACTTACAAAATAAAAGTATTTATGAAAAATATCGTAGTTTCAATAAACTGAGACACCTACATAATATTTACAAGTTCATTCAACTCCGAGCTTCACATGCAATCAAATCAATATCATGCTGAATTTAGCTTAACCCAATCCAGATACTTCAGACATTATTGCACAAATCATTCCATAGCCACCAGAATAAAGACTGATATTTCTCATTACTTCAACTAGACCTACTTGCACATGAGTATGTATATCAGACTTATTTACAATCCACATTTACGACCACTCACACTCAAGTCTCAACGCGACTTTTGAACTAATGTTTAAGTCGCAACGGGCGCCATTGCGGGCGCCAGTCGTGCTAGGCCTGCCAATATCAGAAGTCCTCCAATAGCACAGCATCTCGGGGTACTAGACCCTTCTGGTCGCCGCGACAGCAGAGCAGATACTGGTCGTCCACTTCTAGGATCAGCCTCAGACGTTCTCCCTCGTTAAAAGCAAGGTGACCGGAATCTGATGGTAGCCGGTGCCACAGTGTTCTTACATATCTGGAGACAAATAATATGATTCAACGTCCAAAATCACTTTGAGAAGTTAATACTAGAAACGATCTCTGTCTCTGTGATGAATTGAAGCTATAAAACAAACGTATGTAAAAAATAAGGAATGACAAAAGTTTCTTACTTGTGTTTCTGCTGCTTAGGCGCTTGGGCTTGCGCTCTGGCAGCTGATGAAGAGGCGGCTCTTCTGGGGGCTGCTGGGGGCTGGGCCCGGCCGTACGGCAGTGACGAGGGTCGAGGCGTGGCACCAGTCGTGTGCACACCTTGGTCCACTCGTGACGTTCTAAGTACATATGAATAGACAAACATAAGTCTTGTAGCTCTGCCCTAATTATTCTATTAGTAGCTAAACAGGTGAAGTTACATAAGCCACCCAATTAGATTTCCTCTTGATCATTCCAACATTCAAAATAGATATTGAGTCATAGTGGTTAATTTAAGCAGACATTATTTATATATACCATTTAATGTAAAATACAGTTTATTTACGACTTGAAATAAATCATTCAATGCTCTGGTGTAAATGTATAGGCATTCATATGTTAAATTAGTGGAACACAAAATGTTACTAGCACAGAATGTAATTTGTCATCTTTGTAGACTATGCCATCATGCACACAATTGTTTGATAATTATCATGCGATTAGTCCACAGCTTAGTCATGTTCCTTCGGTACATACGGTGTCGGTTTCTTATTATTTAAGCATGTGCTCTTAGGAGCAACAGTGGCAGATGGCAGTTTTGCTGGCATTGTGGTGTTGAGTTTCTTCGTAACTGAATCTGGTGTTCTGTTGGTAGCGTATATAGATATTCATATAAAGCATAAAGAAAAGAAGAATTAACATACTAGTTACCCTCACCAAACAATAAATAGATTTGCATCAAAATATAAAGCACAACATCTTCTTCTTATAATTATGTCAATAAAATTTCATGGAAAATACGACATTAATTCTGAAAACCACGAATACCTCGTTTTTTCTAACACCACAAAATGAATAAAATAATCAACCAATAGAATTTCTTAAATACCTGTTAGCAGCAGTAGATGGTCTTTTACTGGTGGCTCCGGTCCCGCGAGCGCCGACAGTCGAAGGGGCGCGGGCGGCGGCTGTTCCAGTTGGAGACACGCCTTTACGAACTGGCACTGGTATACCACTGTTGATAGAAATTGATGTAAGTATAAAGGTAGATTCATTGACAATAGGTGAAGTCACGGTTATAATCTTATTAATCTTTGAAAAATTTCGTATGAATAACACTGACACTGATGAGAGTGGTTTGCAGATGAACCTTTTAAACAAGTTAGATATTTGCAACTTATCACTGAAGATGAAACAAAAGAGTTCGATTCTCTTACCGATGAGCATTCTTAGCTGGCGACGGCAAAGCTGGTGCTTGTGGTCTGACTGGTGATGATACTGGTCGCGGTATTTTAGAGCCTCGTGTGGCAGACGCTGGCGATGTTTCTCCTGTTGGAGAGAGAAAAAAAATTGAGAAAAAGAAAACCCAACACACGAAATCAATTGATGCTAACCAGATTTAGTATAGGTACCTATACGGGTGTCGTATATATATATATATATGTCGTAGTATAGGTATACGTGTGTGATGCTAACCAGATTTAGTATAGGTATAGGGAAGTCGGGCATTGGAGGGAATTTTATTTAACGAGAGATTCCTTTATTTTTAAAAATGCTGTGCCCTCTCCTTATAATTATTTATGGTTTTGAAAGTGATTAAAAAGACATTTTGACTACCGAACTCTATCTAAGTACTCCAAAAAATCACTAGATTTTATATCTTCTTCTTGGCTTAGAATATGCAATGACTTACCGGATGGAGTGTGTGGCGAGGAATCGTTGTTGCTGAGCAGTTCCCACTTGAGTTGTAGTCTCCGGAACTTGCCGCCTCCACTGGCTGCACTACCACTGCCGGAGGACCCCGGTCTCCACTGCTCCTCGCCGCTGGATTCCAACTAAAGGATGAAAGGTTTTTTAATAAGTAAGTATGATAAATATGTAGGAAGCTATAGGAACTAGGTCTGCTAGGTAGAACCTATATTCCCGATCACAACTACTTCTAAAAATAATAATGTACCGTCAAGTTATGAACAAGATGGTTTGAAGTGGAATGCCATGAGGAGTTTTCTGACAGTTCCAATGTTTTGGATTGGGTAAATAAACTGACCCCAAATGGGCACATAACTTCTACTACGCCATACATGATTTAGGTCTTTATTGGACTTTCAAAAAACTTACCATCGAAAACATTAATATTATTATTTTCTAGTTAATAGTTAAATAATATTCTCATTCAATACGGAGGTATGAAAGTGCATAAAAAACAAAACTCAATTGTCACAAACCAGAAAAATCACACCCAACATAAATTTAATGCAAACAAATGAAGCGAAAGCGTTCACCTACAAAAATAACCTGAAAATAAAAACAAAACACAACACAAATCCAACTAAAAGGCAACCAAAACGTGAAGCGCATCCACCTGTCAAAGTGTCCACACATAAAGCCCGCCCAATTACCTTCAGAACACCTTCAATGCCAGTATTTTTAGGAGCGGGTTTATTGTTCTCTAGACTGTCGGTGTAGTCGTCACTGTCGTCGAACTGTAGTCGGTCGAAGGCCTGCATCAGTTTGGAGCCGAGCTGTACGCCTGACCACCGGCGGTTTTCCAGCTCTATCCTACTGTTGTTGGGACACACGTCGTAGCTGACGGCTGACGGGTTAACGCACGATCTCGGCCTGCTTTTCCCTTCGACAACTGCCTTGACATTTCCAGAGTCATTTAGTAAATCTGGTGTTGAGGGCTCTTTGTTTTTGGGTTGCTCCTTGTGTCGCATGATGACGCTGGTCTGACAGTCGTCGCTCTGGCCGCTCGAATGCATCGACTTCACCAGCTTCAGCAAGTTCCGTTGGGTCAGTGTTAGTGGTGGCATGTTAATTGTGGTTGGCTGTTAAATACACCAAAGTAATTTTAGGATCATGCATCATGCCATCTGTTATTACGATTAGTATTTCAATGTTGAATTTTAGTTCGCAAGTTTTCGAGACGTAAACCATTTGTATGCGGCGATACCCCATTTGCATTTTATTATAGCAGCGCACGGAATCAATAGCTTATTCTTTTTACTTTGCACCGAGACGCAATGATTCGCAAGCACATGCAGTAAACAATAAAATGCAAATAAAGCGTGTCTGCATTGGTTCAACTCAGTTCATTCGGATCTGATAGTGAATTTGTGGGATAGGTATATCGCATGTGACATTTACATAACCTTACCCTTCTAGAATCAAGAATGTTAAACTAAACATTAGTAGCATTACAAAGAGGTCATCCACGTACCCGACTAGCAGAGCGCATTTCGTTCTCGATCCTCTTGAAGCTTCTTGCCAGTTCGCGCATCTCGAACATCAGGTCCAGTGAGAAGGGTAGTAGCCTCAGGGGCTCCAGGCTGGCCAGCAAGGTATCCAGCAGGGCCCGGCAGCGCGGCTCACCGACGCACCCGGCCAAGATCAGGGAGTCAGGGCCGTAGTGCTTCGCGAGCACCGTCTCGCGAGTGCGGACGTACGTCGCCCACGCGTCCACAGATTGCGCACTGGAAAGTTTATTGATTATTTATCATGGATATCATAGTTTTTGTGATAGTGGAAGATTTTTTTTCAAAAACATGACCTATCATAGACTTTTGCTAAATGGGGATTTGGCATATTTAATATTGGATAAAAGTTTGAGTGATAAGGATCAAAACCAAAAGCATTGTTAGAACTTTTAAATTCATAATGGATGATATTAAAAGTAATCAAATGAAAGATTGTTGGAGTACTTACTTTAATAAGCCCAGAATGAATGCATTGAACTTGACCAGCCCTTCTGTCACTGCATCTTCACTGTTGATCCTCAACACAAGCTCATTCAAAGATTTGGTAATTGGTCCTGAAAACAAAAATTGAGTTAGTATTCATACACTGCAACTGCTACATTTGTCAGTATATTTTTTTTTCATAAAGTGAGATTATTCACCTTGTCTAGCAGTAGCTTCTACCATTTGCCAGACGGAGTTGTTCACAGCCCCGAACGATGTTTCAATATTTTCCTTCAAGCCATCCCTGAAGACAGCATACAAGGCTGGGCACAAGGCATTCAGTGCTATTTTGGCACAGGCTGGTGATTGCTTCGAGTCACCTAGGACCGCCAACTCCGCCTGGTCGGTTGCCGACGAGAAGTGTTGGATCAACATCTCTACGGCATCAGTTACATTTGATACGAGTGCTGAAACGAAATAAGTAAGTATGTAGGTACATTTTCATCATGTGTGATTTACGTTCGATTGTGGAAAGAGAAAACAAAACAAGGACTCAAGGTATATGTAGTATCTTACCTCGTTTTTGGGAAATGTCAATCAAATCGTATTTTCCTCTGGCTTCATGTCGAGTTGGGGTGGCAAACTCATCAGGGCTTACTTCACCTTCTTCACAAATTGGTATTTCAGCCAAATTCTTACCCTATAAGAGTGATAATTTCATTAGCAACAGAAAATAGCGTTAAATGAACCAAGTTATTGTTAGTTCATCTCAAAGCATTGAAACTTAATAAAAGGTACATGATACATTTAGGACAGTAGGTGTTTTGAAGAGAGAGACAAAAACATGAAAAGGATAAAACAAAATAATAAAAACAAGGTTGAACGGTATGACAGATGAGGAAAATAAAATTAACAAAACTAAAATAAGTACTTACACAAAACTAAAGATGGCGTGAGGGTCAAACAGCCATGGAGTTTAACAGAAAATTATTACCTGATAGTGCCTTTGCGCTATTACAGCAGAAATGTTTGGAGAATTAGGTGGAGTAGTGAAAGCTGCAACTTTGAGTTCATCTACTGGTTTAACTGGTGCCAGTGGATTCTCTGCTTTACTATCCGTCTTGTGTGCGAAGCTCACAGACTTTTTACTATTACAGCTACTGCCACTAGATTCAGTTGATTTCTCATTCTCCTCTTGCGACTTTTTCATCTGAAGGAACTTTGTTACTTGACTTCTTACCTTTTGAACTTGATTTTGATCCCACTCATCCATGTTATTACAAGTGAATCCACTTTGTTTCAAGAACTCTTCTAGTTGTTGTAAATCGGCACTGCTGATGAGTGCTCCGGGTGGGGGGAACTCAGTGTATTCTAGTTTCTTTGTTCTCGGCTTCGGTAGTGGCGGCGTGCGGGGCCTGTGGTACTTGATTTCATTAGATTTTCCAGATTCCAAACTACTCTCAGTACCAACTCCTTCATCTTGATAATATTCGTTGTAGTCAGCGTCTTTATCAGCAGCGTCAAGGAAATGTTGTGAAAGCCTTTTTGCAGCTAAATCATTGTTTTTCTTGTATTCAGGATTAATGCCGTAGGGTGCATAAGGTTCCTGAAGTGACCTTCTTTTGTGGGTTTTGTGTTCTGGTGTAGCCGTCATGCACACTACTGGGTCTTGAATGAAATCGTCCATTTCAAACATGCTGTAGCGTTTTGAATGTAATCCGGATTTACGCGTCTTATCCATTGATTTTCGCAAAATACCTTTTGGTAATGGTGGTCTTGGTGGAGCAAGTTCACCTTGTTTACCGAGTCGGTTCTGGTCTGCGATGGATAATGAACGCTTGGGGACATTTCTGTGGCCTTCATTGTTGACCCCACTAGCCTCTGAGCTTGTGGCACTGTCGTACCGGTATACGAAGAGTGGATTGAAGTTGCCTACAGGTGCTGGACTGTTTTGAGCTGAAGAGTCTGTTAGCATAGTGGAAGATCCCCTGTATCCTGAAGACGGCTGTGTGGCTGTACTTGAACTTGAAGATACAGCTGTATTTTGCCCGGCTAAATTGTTGCAGTCGCAGCTCATTGGCCTGTTCTTTGTTTTACTAGATGGTGATGCTGAGCAGTATTTATCGTTGCACTTAGTTACACAGTCTTTTTCTTTCATATGTTGCATTAATTCAGGAACTTCCGACAAAAGTTGTTTGCACTCCATTGGAAGCAAGAAATTCAAGGAATCCCAGTCTCTTATGTGTCCAAGGCCTTTCTTCTTTAAAACCTCAACATCATTGCAAGAGAACGGTCGCTTTCCTTTAACTTGCATCCGTTTCTTGATTTCAGTTGGTTTCGGTGAAACATTAACCTTTAATGGATTCAGGTATATATTTGGTCTTCCATTCAAGAAACTTATGTCAGGCAAGGTATAACTAGGATACAATACGAAAACAGGTTTCTCGCAATCACCTTCTTTCAATTTCTCCAAAAATGAGGCCTCGATCACTTTGAAAACTTCTCGGTCATGGGACATTGATGACATGTGAATGTTTGATGTTTGCATACTTTTATCAGTTGTAGCGTGTATGTGAGTAGAAGTTGCTTTGTTATCACATGATTCTTTATGTAGTATTCTGTTCATTCTTGTGATTTGTGTTCCATCTGACTCGGAGCAACTTGATATACTCACGCTCGTACCAGACGATTGTGATGAATAAGATTTCCGAGTACTTTTCAATTTAGCTGGGCTGTTGTTCATATTTATATTTGCCCTCCTTGTGTGGCCTTTGTTTACTGTTGCATACAGGTGGCTTTCATTATCGCTGACACCTGATTCCTCTTCTTCAACCAGTACCTCATCGTACACTCGAGTTGAAAAGGCATTAGTTGTCGGAATCTCCTCGTATACAACATCAACTTCTTCTTCATGAGAAGATATCGGTAATTCTTCAGGTGGTCTTTCCAAATTACAACTGGTTTTTAGTAATTTCATTTCACCTTTATGTTCTCCCATCGACTCTCCACTGTCGCCGCTGGAAGGCCAACACTGTGAGCTATCCAGCTGATCAATTCCACCGATACCATCATTGCTAATACTTTTTTGTTTCATGAACAGTTTGACCAAGTTGAATGGTTGTTTTGGTTGGCTCTTGTCTGAAGTAGATGGGTTTTCCGTAGATGAGGTGCTCATTGCCTCTGAGTTTTGACTTCCATGAGATCGGTTGTGCGTTACATCGTACACCTTCATACAGGCAGATGTCCCAGCTAGCCTCTGATTGGTGGTGAAAGAGTCAACCTGGAATAAAATTTACCAATTTTACTACTAGCATACGAGCATTTTAACTACATAATACCTACAACATCCTTAATTTGAATTTGAATAATATTTTATGCATAACAATAAAGAATATTTTAGAATAGACAAATTAATAAACGGCTATTCAATAATGTATAGATTAGTTACTTACAGTTGAATTACTGAGAGCCGCTGAGTTTATAGAACTGCTCATTAGTTTCCTCCTGTACAAGTTTGGTAAACTCTGGCTCTTGATAACAGAATTACTCATTTCATTTGTTGCATCAGTCGTTTCATTTGAATCTTCATTATTGTTACCCGATGGGTGCCTGTAAACAGAATGATGTGTTTTTAGATACTTATATTCTGTATATAAATATTCAAAAAATATATAATTCACATGAATTTCGAATAACTTACCTCCTTAGGGGAGACTGACTGGTTTGTTTCTTAAGCTTACTCCAAGTAGTTAATCCTAAATCGCTTCTGGCCATTAGCGTGTTTAGCTTATTAGTTAGTTTCTTACATCTTTCTAGTAACTCTAAATTCCTGCGCGTTCTTTCATCGTTATCTAATTCTAAATTGTCGTCTTCCTTATCCGTTTTGTCTGAAAAGGAATTTATGATTAATCACCATTTGTTATCTCAATCGCCGAATGACGTCATAAAATTTAGTGGAATTAGCTTTTAGCTGATTTAGATACAGGGGATCGCGATCGTTGGACAAAATATAAGAAGGTCTTTGCCCAGCAGTGGGACACACTTGAGACTTTTTAAAACAAAAGTTTAAGCTTACCATGTTTGTGATTGACGGGGGGTTCAGCGCACTCGCTATCCTCCGAGTAGATGGTGAGGCTGCCCTCAAAGGCGATGGTGTAGTTGTCCTTATTGGCCTGACAGGTGAGGATGAGGTCCTGCTCTGTCGGCAGCTCGCAGTCGAGGCTGTCCACGCTAAAGTGGACTCCATGCGCCGCCTCCTTCACCGGAGAGAAGAGAAGCTCCGACTTGCATATCGACATTGTGTTGATGGATCCCACCGATTCTTCACCCTGTTGTTGGAAAATGGGAAAATATGTAGTTCAGAGCAGGTGTAGCTAACAGCAGTAAGGGATAAAGAACAGAGAAATGTTTAATTACAGAGGTAGAGTTGGAAATAAACCGTTTTGAAAAGATGTTTAAGAGAATTCGGTGCCCTATGAAGTGCTTTATTGTATGCAAAGAGATTTTATGTACTTTACGGGTTGTGTATTTTCTACGAATGCATGTTTCACAGCCAATAGCTGAAAGTAGAACGTGTAAACATTTATGTAACTTTAGGTTTAATTCGGGATGCGGATGCAGCCGGCACATGTTTCTAAATGTTAAACTGCAGTCAATAGACTAAGCAGTGTTCGGAATTTGCTTTTAAAATACGTAGGTATTATGTTCTAGCCATGTTCTAGTATTAGAGACTATCTAGATTCTAGCATGGTGTAAATAAAATGGAAATAATTGTGTAGCTATCGCAAAAACGGAAAATTGCACTTTTATTTTTTATCTTCTAACCTGAATTCAGAGTCTTGTGATACAGGATTTAATGCATGCTCTAATTAGATAAGAAATGTAAATTGGTCTTCGTTATCTCTCTATCTATCTACAATCATAACATTTAAAAAATATCTCGATGATGTTTTATTCTATTTACGAACCTATGCCATTACTTACACTCTATATTGAATAAAAACTAAACAGTTCATAGGCACTCCAATCCAATCAAATCTATGAAATACATTAATTTATGACACAGAGTCGGTCGGTACTTGGTACCCACATTAATTTCAAAATGGCGGATGGTAGGGCGTTATCATTAACTTCTTTCCTGCTGTAATGAGGTCACAATACAAACAATACAGTTCCATACATCCAGTACCATTACTTTTAAAATGCATTACTTAAGTACTTACTGAGTATGAAAATTGTTTAACATTTCTAGAATTGCCGGCATTAAGGATAATAAGCTAGTTAAGACAAGTAAACAAGTTTAAATATAACTGATAAATGGAAGATAAATATGTTGAAATATACATAATGTTAGTAATTAACTTATGGAATTGCTTTTGTAGGAGTAGATAAGAATGTAAATATACATAGTATAGATGACATACACAGAAACGGTGTTAGTGTGGGTAGTTAAACAATGATATTGCAGTTTAGCATAAAACACACAAAACGTAAGAATGTTATGGATTGCTTAATGGATATATCAGCATAATGAATTGAATGACCAATGAGAGTGAGTGTGAATAATTAGAACTAACAACATCAGCTGCGGGTAAATTCCCCCATGAATACGAATTCTTATCAAGAGGGTGACTCACGGAGTAATATCCAGTACAAGAGTCCCAGTCGAACTCCGTCACACCCATTTTGAACCTCACTGTCGTCCCACAATTAAATAACACACACGTGACCAGAAACCACTAAATCATCCGATACACTAGCTCCTGCAATTGCAACTACACTGTCTGTCCACAATCTCACTGCACAGTTCAATAGTCAGTAAAAGTTATCTTCCGCAAACACAGTTATCAAGAAGACCCTTCGGTTTCCAGTGATATCTACTAGAACGTTTTATCGACGGCATTGCGAAGTTTCTCCGTAACACAGTGCTGTCTGGTGCTCAGGGCGAGACTGGCCAGAGGGGATATTCAATTTAATATTAGCTACTGCCTGCGCTTCCCAAACTTTACAATATTTCCACAGAACTAGTTGCACGGGCTACCGTAACGCACAACGTATGGATCGTAACTGATATCAAAACGAGAATGCGCCCAAAATATGAGATTACAGAGTGCAATGAATGATTTGTTTGTTAACCAAACAAAGTAATTAAGGGCTTCATTAGCACTGTAAATTCAGGGCGCGTTCAAGGTTAGAGTAAACAAACTCTCACTAATTAGTTTCGCGAACCCTTGTGAAGTGGGCAATACCTGAAGTAGGTAACTAGCTATCACGTTGAAGCGCATAAAGTTTGAGAAGTTGTGGTGCACAGTCACACAGGATAGACTTCATTGGACTCACACATGGCAGTTGGATGTGAGCACGACCACACAGAAGGACAATTAAATATAGCGCACTAACACATGCGGGCGTTCGGAGGGATCGACTGTACACATGTGAGAACAACAAGTGTAGACTCACTGATTGACGCAATCCTGTCATTAGTGGTGTGGGTGCACGCACACATACATAGATTTCTTATAATATCTTTACTACATCCCGAGGGACTAACGTACTCTCCTGGGCTACAGGAAGACTTGTTATGAATGCAAGTGAAGTTCATACGGCTTGTACCGCACTTTCTAGATCATAATTGTCAATGTGTGAGGGTCCCCTGGGATGGGACTAGCGGATCGAGGTTACGTGACGTTTTCAATTGCTTTAATTTCTTTTAATGAAATAAAAGACTGTTTGACGGTCGTTAGGTTTGGATAACGCAAAAGTTTGGCATGATACTCATTCTTATCTAGGACACACCTAAATTGTGCGATGATTCAATTAAATATACCTAATGGTCGTTTAATAATTACGGTTATCTCGAGTCCATTATAATATTGAGTGAGTGTATTATGTAGGTAGTTTTGCCAAGGTATGCTAAAAATATTATTAAGAGAAGAAATTAAGTAAGTATACAATTTTTTTGCATTGCAACCAATTTAAATAAACCATTTATTAATATTGCTATACCTAATCATCATGTAAAATCTACACGTATACTGTATATAAATAAAAACTAAACCAGCGACATCTGTGGTTGAATTGTGAATGCTATGTATGGATCATAAGACTATGTATTCTGTACCGATCACTAGGTGTCGCTACAAATCTGACTTTGTTATAATCATAATTATACTTATTTCAACTGTACGTAGTTCATATTTAACTAAATCACTAAATTTACGTATTACCGATATTATAACTAAAAGTTTGTAATTACAAAAAACTAGCTCGTGTATTTTGTAATTTAGCGATCAAAAAAGTAAAAACGACAAAATCTCTAATGATAAAAATGTACAATGAAAAGAGAGACAGATATGAAGTTATATGAAATGACATGAGAAAAAGTGAAACATCTAACATAAATTTGGCGAACCTGAAAACTACTGTCGGCACTGAAAGAGTCGAAACGAAACTTTTCCATCAAAGAGCTGGATATACTTGCGATCATCTCTCCCCTGGGGTTACTCTGCAATACACCACCAACCAATCAATGAAATACATACATAGATACATACACTGTTAAATAAACAAAAAAGTAATAAATATAAAGTGCATATTAATGAAGTAAAAATACTTATAACCATTTGGGTAGGTTAGATGGGAGGTGGAAACAATTAAAATTATATCGTAATAAGAAATATAATATGAAAAACTTAATAGATTACGTTATAATAGATCTAGACTTTTGCTACTTATAGTAATGATTCAACAAATATATTTTTTGGAATCTTATCTTGAATATTGTTAGCTATAAGTAACTAGCATTTAACAACCTTACCTTGGTTCACATTTTTTGTCACCAGAGATAAAAAAATATCTGAGTTTTTAATCTGTTTTCTCTTTATAGCCTTCACCTGCTATCTAGATACTTTATTGCATGTGCAAGATGACTATCAATGAAACATACGGAAGGACTTTTATTATGCAGCTTTTTGGATATTGCGTGACATTACATATACTTGTACATGAATGTTCGCCTTCAACATGTAATTTTGGCATTAAAATCTCAGCGCAAGTTTTTTCATATTTAACGATACATAATCCTGAAGTTTAATTACTTTAGCACCTCTTATATTATCAAGGCCATTCGTTATTTTACTTGCATTTTCAACATTTGTAACTACATTTGCTTTGTTGTCAACATTACTATCAACACAATTTCTTTCAAATATCTACCTATTCAATACTTACATTAAAAAATACTGCTTCGTATAAATAAATGAACAATCTCTTACAAATAATAAGGATAGCAATTTTCCAAAACCATTCTTTTATTTTCATCAATGGAAATTAATTAAGGTATATACTTAGTAGATCAATATAGGTTTTATTTTATTATCAGCATCTACGTTATCCTAAAACCATCATCAATTGTTCATTTATAACAGCGTAAAAACAAAAACAAAAAAAACTACGCTTGTGACGCATGCAAGAATCCAAACACTACTCACATCGTGGTTCGCATCATCATGATGAATAGCGTCTCGCGGCAAGTTGGCGGTCATGAGCAGCGCATGGATATCCTCAGTCCTGAAGCTCTCCATGTCAGCTTCAGCCAAGTTGGCGTCCAGGTCTCTCGCCAGGTCGTTGTAGCGAGACGTGAACTCGAAGCGGGAGGTTAGGTCGCTGATGCCCTTGTAAGATGCTGACACGGAGGAGAGGACTGACGTGTGGTGGCAGGAGCCGTCCCGGAATATTGGACTGGAAACGGAGAGTTTGAAATTAGATATTGCGATCACAGAAATGAAGAATTTTTAAAAAGAAGGAAAGGAATACTTTAAATAGTTGGTTGCAACTTGTAACAAAATGAATGTGCATTCAATGAAAGAACTCAAGCATGATTGTTAAGGTGACTCAGTGATAAGGCTGCCTTTGTTAGTAATGAATGTTTAAAACATGCGTCTGTTTCTCGGAGACGTCTGCAATGACTCGTTTAGGACTATAATAAACTTAATGGTTGTAAGTACTTATTAAAAACTGGATTATTGTAGGGTCTGCGCATTCAGATTGACACATACATTAGCCTTAATTAAAACAAGATTCTAAGTTCGTGTTTTTTCTGACCCTTAATTTTATCTTATTATTTTTTTGCCTTTGTGTTCAGGGTGATCATTATCAGCCTATAGCAGTCCACTATGATGGACGTAGGGCTCTCCCAGAACACGCCTCCGGATGCGATCTATAGCTTTCCGGATGATCGTGGTAATGGTAAGATATTCGATGTTTTAGTGGTTTAAGAGTTAGCAGTTGTATGGAGTTGTAGGAAGTCCGTCTCCGTCTGGCAACTCACTTGTAGTCGAGGAACCACAGGTAGCCGGAGTTGTCGCAGGGTGCGTCCAGCTCGCTGGTCTGGCTGCCGGCGAGGCTGGTGTTGCTGTTGCAGTCCTCGTCCACGCCGGGGCTCGCCGCCTTCAGCCCCAGCCGCGGCGGTGGCCCTGGAAGTAGGGAGACGGTACTTTGAGTATACACACATAATAACTTGGTGTTGGTGTTTGGTATAATAACTGCAGTTGTTTGAGTGCAGCTATCGTACCACCACCGACACATTATCAATTAACAAACCATAAGCAGTGTCGCTCGCATGGCAAACATCTGTCAGATCGTCAGATCCATACAAGTTACGTCAGGTTTGAAAAGCCAGCGACGCTGCTTATGGATGTTCGGTGGTGGAAGCGGATGATTACTGCCAGTTTCAATAAGACTACAATCTTGCAAATTTTCCATCAAAATCAATGAGACACTTGCTAAAAAAGTAATCCAGTCGAACGTAACCAGTTTTATAATATTCATTGGATCATATACCGTGGATCAAGCATTGTAGGCATTGTAACTTGTAACCCACAGAGCACGTAGGTGGCAAAACTGGTTGCGAGTATTTTATCACTGTAATTGCGAAGTAAAAATGTTCAACAACCAGTTCCAATAAAAAGATAAGGGGACGATACAAACCTACACAATAGGCGATGCATAGACAATAATCCAAGCCAGTCTATAAATAAGCCCCGTGCATAAGACTGGAGTATGACTATAAATAAGGCCTTGGCGCCAGGTTGGAGACAAGTGGAATTGCAGTACAAATGTGACAGTAAACTTCTCAACCACACGCCTCAAAGTTGGCTGTCAGTAGCGTGTCATAACACAATTACAATAGTGACCATTCTGCAATGAATTTCATCACACGTCTCTAAAAGCGTGCGGTCGAGAAAAGGCTCATTGGTTCTGAAGGCGTAGGAGGACCTCTTTGGTAGTCAAGCTTCCTTGTAGGGAATGTTGACGTGCATCCAGTCAGCGCTGGAGGAAAACGCTGCGCATTTAAATTCCCAGAAGGATTTAGCTAATACTTGTAGTTATACCAGTTGTAGGTAAGTACGTACATATTCCGAAAATGTCAATGTTTAACTAGATTAAGCTTATAGAAATAAAAAACTTGTAAAAAAAACTGGGTACCTAGTTAAAAGTAACGCTACTGGAATTAAATAGCTATGACGAATTAAATTAAAAACTTAAAAGGACATTTAAATGTTTGTGTTCTACATTAATTCTCAAATAGCATTAAATATTTATTTAGTATACGGCAATCGTTGAAGCTGAACTGTCAATAGCCGCACTTTGCATACATTGAGTTCACAGCGGAAAATGACGATCACACCCTGACTCATCCGGAATTCACAACAACATTCAATACTTCGCTTTGTCAGTTCCCACAAATCAATTATCGTCATACCAAAGTTTACCAATATTGAGTTTCAATTTTGGAATCCGCTGATTCAAATGGCTGGGCTGTCAAATCGAGTTATACGCTTCGTTAGCAATAGGAGACATCGTACATAGCGTATCAGTGTCCACGACCAGGTACGGAATGTGGTCACGTGGGTGCCCACTGGCTCCACCAATCACAGCCCAGTGTCCGGAGCATCTCCAGGGCAGGGTGGGCGGACATACTGCATTAGTCCAATTCAGCAATTTATAGCCTCAGGACTTCTGCAGACGACTTGGAACGGCCACATGCACGTATTTGAATTTCAGATGAGGTCTACGTGTTGTTAAACTCTCTTGCAATATCTAGACATGCATATTAATGTTTGCGGCATGATAGCCGAAGAATGTTGCATCTTAATAGCTGTGGCTGGCGCCGTTAAGATATTGGAAATCGTTTTTGATTTCGGTCGCGGCTCGGTAAGATTTACGACTGGAGATTTGGAAACCAATTGACAGAACATAAATTTTGCAAAGCAAAGTCCTTGACTGAGTCCAATTGTAATGATCTAGATTAAAAAACATAAGAAAATCTGAATCACCGGCTCTAAATTAAACAAGAGTCGTGAGCTAAAAGCTATTATAGTCGAGAATGTTTTTAATGCGCCGAATGATTGTTTTCGTAGGAAGCCATTTTAAAATTCCTAGCTTCCTTATGGTTTAATTTTTTGTTGAAAAAGTTGGATTGAATGTTGCTCGTTGTGTAGTTGTTTTCATAACGTCCGTCTTAGTCAGTGGCAGTGCGCCAAGCTTCGCTTAGATATTTATTGTTGCTTGCTTTTATTAACCGAAACTGTGCCCATTTTTCTGTCATACAGAAACTAGAAAGTTTTTCGCAAATAAAACGTGTACGTTTTTTAGCGAGTTCACGGTACTCTTACGAACGCTTTCAAACCATTTTTACTGAACTTTCTTCAGTCACAGTTTAAGTAAAGTATTATATATTATGAATGTTAGTGAATTGTTGTTGTTAGGTACTACATCGGCATCATCTGCCGATGTTTCGGCTAGAATATAAACTAGACTTGACATCAGTTCCAGTAACGATACTAATAAGAATAAGGAAGAAGCCAGCACTTAAAATAACTTTTAAGCTTTAGAAAACATCAACGCCAAATTAGATAAAACTTTAATCTCACGGATGTCTCAAACAATTTCTTAAAACTGCGCCAAAATTCAGACAATGGCCATAAACCGCTCTCATTTCGTAAAAGCTTTGGGAAAGAGGGTAATGAAGCAATAATGTCTTCGTTATGATGAATATTGGCAGTAAACAGTGAGACATTTTTTAATTAAAGTTGTTGAAAGGTGGTCGGGTGCAGTTTTTGCATCAGACAATGAGTTGCCGTGAGATTGCCGCTAAATTGGCCCTGAGTGTGGCCGAAGGTCGCCCCCCCCCCCTCTACACCTACCACGATACTGCATTTTATGCTAGTGTCGAACGGAGTAACAGGCTATTGGTTGAATGTGTGTTTCTTACTAGTTTTTATGCAAGTCTGTCGAAGTCATTCTGGAGACGTTAGGATCTGCGTTAATTATTGGGTAATCGCAATGTTGCCAATGCAACAGAAATACTTCTATGTACGTACATAACCTACCTACTTGTTCGCGAATGCTTTACGTTTATGGTTAGGTTGCTGATTAGCTAGTATGTACTATTTACGTAAGTGAAGTCCTCACATCTTTAAACTTTAAACAAGGAAGCCATTTTATTTACCTCAACATTTAATATTCCTTGTCCGTAAGCTAGACACTTTCTTCTACAATAATGGAAGCTATGATCGTTTCACATCGTCATCACACACGCCAGGCATTCTGAGGTAACGACGTGCGATGAAGATATTATCTTTACTGAGTTGCAATTTCTTATGTCTTATCTTGCGAGGCTTGCTAGTGTTGCAGACTTGTGCCTAATAGTGGGGTATGTATAGTATAATCAAAAAGACAGAATCAAATAGAAAAAAAAATGATAATTTTCATAAGCACTGAAACGATATATTATGCTACGAAAGCTACGAGTTATAATAAGCCTTTTTAAGCTATAAAGAGCTTATTTTTATCCCTTATAAGTACAACAACAAACACAACGTATATTTTGGTCTTAAACGTTAATCTCTTAAAACCCTAGCACATTGTCTAAAATTAAAGGCTTAGAGAGCATGATTACTAACTAGAAGACTTTATTTTGGATTTAAACTAATGTAATCGATTTTAATGTAAAACCCTTGCTTCATTGGAAGGAGACCCGTGCCTCAGCAGTTGGGACGTAATGGGTCGTGATGATGATGAATCGTTTTTAAACAAAAGTATCAAGGAATTGTAATCTTAAACATACAATACTGACATAAAATCAAAGAAAGAGGCAGAATACACCGACACGAAAATTCTAATAAGCATATCTAACTCAAACGTGAGAATCGAATCTAGGGGGTCACTCTCTAAATCAACAAACGAACGAACGAGAATTGTCACGCAATCGGCACCCTTAATTCAGCTAGATAGAGTCGTGGTTAGCGCTGCAATGACAATTCTTGTTCATTCGTACGAGAGTGACCCCCTAGTCTCAGATGGAGGTTAGACACCTTTCACCTCCCACCGTCGAGCCTTGTACGGCACCGGCGCGGCGCCGGACCACCGGAGAGAAGCCTTACGATCACATTTAGATACTGCAAATGATTTCTGGAAGGAAATCTGAGACGCTCAATTGTTTTCTAAGCTAGAATAGAAACCTGCTGTAACCGAAAAATTCAAAGGTCGTGAAATTACATATAGGACAATAAGAATATAGACAGATTGTTGCTAATATAGTAAGATAGTTACAAATTCTCCAAATTTAACTGTCGGACTAGAAGAGAAATAAAATACTTTTACTTAAAGTTCAAAGCTCATGCCAAATAAGAATAGGTAGATAGATTTGATTGAAAAAAGAATTGATTAACTTGGTTGAATGATATTTGTTTAGGCACATTATAACTATTCTTGTACCACCTACTGGCTAAGATTAGGTCTAATCAAATTCAAGGTGGGCGAGCTCGAAGAGTTAATATTTAATCCTAACAATAAAAAATATGCTAACGTAGTATTCGTGAAGTTCAAATCATTGTTTAGTCTACTAAAACTCCAGTCAGAGAAAAAAAAAGACATAAATAAAAATAAATATTTACAGAGCCGACTTATGGCTGAGACATAAAAAATGATCGATTGTAATAACTTCGCTTGGAAGCTGGTTGATAAGATTAGTGATGGAGCTGAAATATACAATAAGACCCATTTCTAATCGGATTTTACGACCCCGAATTCCACAAGAGATTATAGTGATGTTTGAACCCGGTCTTACTTCTGGAAGTAATCCGGGATATTCGATAAAAATTCCAGAGAGCCATAATATGACAAACCTCTATTAAAAGCGCTGTAAAACCACATGTTATATCACCAAATCAACCTGTCATACTAAAATTTTATTGAAAGTACGCGCATAAGCATATTAACTTGTCAAAATTAAATAAAAGTTGTCAAGAGAGAGTAATGTTATGGACATTATAATTGATAATACCTAATTGTTTTTCAAATAATTTTCAGTTCCAAACCAGGTGCATCTGAAGTTTATAATCACAGTTAGAATACCGATGACGTTTCCAAGTCGTGTGTGATTCATAACAAAACAAGCATCAAGATAAAGCCAGACGACTCTACCGGCGCCAACCACTTCGAGACTCAGTTGTGACTACAACGAGACAAATAGAAGAGAAGATATCAGAAATAGCCCTTGCCTTCTACAGTATGACGAATCCGCTAATTTTGTGGTTGCCCGACACAGTAACACGGTAGAAATCGGTAGAATAATAGTATCTAGTTAGTGAGATTCTTATGGTACGCGTAAGTTTGAATTGGGGCTGCTGACTCTAGGTTATTTGATCGGTATATATAATATTTCTATAGTCAGCTAAATAAACGTCCATAACATAGATAGGTACATTAACAATTTAAACATACGATAAAAGTAACCCTATTGAAATAACAATGAACTAGTGTCCAAGAAAGCCTGTAAACGGCAAGGCTAAAGTCGAAAAAGTTCATTTTGTTAAGTGCAACTAGAGTACATATTTTCAAACTTTCAACAAATATTGGTGAATTATGTAGATATTCGATTCTTAGGCCTAAAGCATGCGAGGCATCCTCCCGGAAACTGAAACCAGATGGTCAACCGGTCAAATATTACGCAATTTTACAATCCAGACATACCACGTACCATGTACCATGTACCGCCACGACTTGAGATAAGACCGTGTCGCAATTTAGCACTCAACAAATATCTGCTTCCTCTGATGAATAGGTCTTTGTGCGATGATATAAAACTATGCTGTGAGTGGGGGATTAGTATAAGCATGCCTTGAGTACCTATCTATTAAAACAACGCACTATTCAGAAATGTTTAATGAAACTATTATTTGTTTCAAAAATGTATTGACAGCAATATAGGCGATGATTGGTAACATAGTATCGGAAATAATAATTATTATTATTAAGTAGGTAGGTACATTATAACTTTTTTGATTAATTATGAATAATATTTTCTTTTAACTATTTCCTGCAATGTATCTGCTACCTGAACCATTAAAGGATGTGCTGATTACCACCTAAAAATATCTAACATAAAATAACAAAGATTCGCCGTAATGTAACATTAACAAATTAGTCAACACCTACAACACCGCGCATTAATTCTTTCGAAACTTCCGATCAGTAAAAGTGTTGGCAGTAGTTGCCACGAAACAATGAGCCTTGCCCACATTATTTAGTTTCAATAGGAACTAAACTCAGGCAAGCAGAGATTAAAATGAATATAAATTTAATGTTAGGTAAATGTCAACACCCAAGACCCGAGTACAAATATCTGTCTTTAAACAAATATCTGCCCCAGCCGGGAATCGAACCCATCGGCATAGCAGTGAGGGTCACTAACCACTACACTATTCGATTGTCTTAGGATATGATGACCAATTTCAAATTTTATCATCGGAAACAAATATAAGCTTTATGAAATTTTGAAAAGGGAATGATTTCAGTAGTGTCACATTATGTGGATACAAGTTTAACTTTTGCAACTTTCATTGTGTCAAATACATTTATTCATGAAGAAGCATCGTCTTCGTACACAGATTAAATGAACACAAAAACACTTAATCACATTCGACATTATCCCATAATATATATCAAGATTAACAACGTTTACCTATCGATGTATGTAGTCTTTAGGTTTCATCATAAATGATAAGGGTAACCTTGCAATTTAATTTTTTGAAGCGCTTAATTATGCAGTGCACTGTACCATCCTCATATCGAACTATATCATCAAGGAAATTGTACAACAGGAGTGTATGATTAAAGTACCAGTCCTGATGAATGCCCCACCTCCATTGGAATACAAAGAAGCATGTTGAATTGGACCCATTGTGTCCAACACTTGAATAACATTAAGCACGATACAAAGTGCATAATGACGAGTCCCCTCCTATTGTCTTGTTGCATAAACGCATTTCACGCTCACTGATTAGTGATTTATCTCTTACTTAAAATATGTATTGGTTTTGTGACTCTGTTATCTGTTCTGTGACACGCACGACATCACAATATGAAAGTCAATCATGATCACCATCACGCTATTTTTGTTTTACGCTGTTAAGATAAAGCGTATAGTTCCAATCTTGTTATGTCAGTCAAGCCAGACCATTCTCCCTAATTCGGAGGAAACAGCCGTGTATCTGTGTGTATCTAAATCAATGCTTCCACGAGTTCTACGTCTCGGAATTCCTCCGTGGAACATTTGTACTGACAGTAGACATAAATTTGGTTGGAGACTTCGAATTGTGTGAACTTTGAATAGCGCTGTGAGTGACATTGGGTGGTACGGTTAGTTTACCTCGTACTTTGTTCCAAAACCCTCAGAAGGTCGAGAGATAGTTTGTTCTCTTCGTCAAACAAAGGGTCGTAAAAATGATGAACAATAGCACGTCTTGTTAGTATATGACATTTGACACCTCCTCACTGTAAATAATTCTCAGGAGATGCTATCAAGGTGTGTCAACACTACTCACTCAACACTCTGCAGACAGTGAGAGCCCATGAAAGTTGTTACCATCGATCCGGTGCATTGGACAATGGACTCACGCAACCTACTGGCATCGATATGTCATCAAAATATTCACTGCATTTTCCTTTTGCCAATAGCTTTGTTTATGATTTAACTAACGTTATTCCAACTTTCTAAAACTAGGTACGATATCCAATTGCACTATAACAAAATTTATGAATATCTCTCATCACACTCACTCAGCAGCAATAAATTACTCATATGTTTATTCATGTCTATTTGCTTCATTATTTCTGCACCTGACTCAGAATCTTGGCAAGCTTTCTATTATAAATAGAACTTATTATTATAGTCACTGTATATTACCCTGCATTACCCTGAACTTCTTGTAGTTATAAATCTTCGTTTCTGAAAGGTTTAATTTGCCGCTCACTCCATCAATCATTTATTTATGTTTCCAAAACGGTACCACCGCAGTAACGGGAAGTGGATCCGTGATCCGTGTTAACACAAATTTATTCTTTCATTTAGCATCGCCTAGTCATGTTCCTGTCGACTTGTAAAGATGTATGTCAATCGCAACATGATAGTTATTCAGCTATTGCCGTTTAGATGTTAGAATGTTTCGTTGGTGAAATAAATTATTTATAATTGAATTTAGTATCTAACTGGTTGGTTGCACATTGAACATGTTGCTACAAATGTACCAGGGTAGCATAGCTGTACGGACGGTGCCTTAAACTGTCGTGGCTGGCCTTGACTGGCGTGCTGGCGCCGCGCCGCTCCGCGACTTTAATACTCCCCACTCCTTCGAACCACACGAAATTCCTACAAGATCATTAGCGAAAATGAACGAAAAGAAAAGACAGCTGTTACTTGATTAATGTTGAATCTATGCCTCGCGTGACTCATCAAGCCGTCAATGTTAAGTGTGATAAAGAACATAATGCCAATAGTTGGCGAACTAAATTTATAGACAACGAAAATTTCTACAAATTCTGGTCGTACAGTTTCCTCAATAAGGAACGAGATCATAGTACCGGTAGTTGCTTAACTGTTTACATCTGTTCTAGTTTAAATTCAGACAGCAAACGTGGCCGACACAGCTAACAATGTCCTTTTGCCTTTTGAAGCTACAACGTCAAACAAGGAGTACGAAAATGAACATTGGTTTCAAGTTGAGTTGCGCTCATTTAGCTTTCCATTTAGTCGCTCGTAAGCCCGCACTCAGAGACACAACAATGGTTTCTTAAAACAGACCTGCTGAGCTCTGCACAAACGGTAAAGTTGAGTCAATGACCATTGCAGCTAAACGTATCACAACATTACTAGGGTACCGAAGTTGCTTAATCTCAGACCGCTATACTCTATTGTGTAGACTAACATTAAGACTTATTAGGCACAGCTTAACTGTATCGGGTTTAAGCAAAAGAAAGATAAAACGGCACTGATATGGAAATGTTGGCAAAAGACCTCACTTTATTTCCGCGGGCAATTTAAATACTCAACGGATAATGAAAGTTTTATTTCCTTCCTGAGTGTCAAGGCTTGAATCGCAGTGAGTATCTCATGAAATAATTAATGCAAAATGCAGCAAGCTGTAAAGGCCAAATGTTTATTTTAAAAAGTGCTATAATAGCTGTAATAATGACTGGCTTGCGATATTAATTATGACGTTCTGACTGCGCAAGTTTCGTGCCAAGTTCGTTGCAACCAAATGCACAGATGGGTCACTCTAGCATACAAGAAAAACTGAGTTTCGCAGCTCTGTTTCACTAACGACCACTCTATCGCCGTTATATTAATCGTGCCGATTGCATGTCGGCTCCCGTCCGTATTTTTTTTTTTTAAACTGGAGTAACCCTCCCTGTTGTGTGAACGCCTTTTGCATTTTGATTTCGCCGAACCACAGTCTAATAGCCGGTCTCACGTTCACTACAAAGGAAAGCTTCACTAACTGCTCAAATGATCAAAAAGTCAATTTTCTCTTACATCACAGATTACCGAACATGCGATGGCTCGCTGGTCTGATGGTATCGCTGTGTGAGAGGGAATAGAGGTGAATTTCCTGATGTTTCATTCGATATGGTATAAATAGCAGTGGTGGCATCCATTGGTGGCCGATAGTCTGAACAACTGATGGGAGATATTATGAATGTATGTAATATCGCTACTAATGACAGCGACAAAATAGTTTTAGTTAATTATAGCATGTAAAGTGCAGTACCTAGTCCAGTAATATCCAGTTTCTATTTGTCATAAAATTACAATCATAATCATCATTGGCCGTTGCCGCGTTGTCAACTCAATATTGTCAAAGCGATAATTAGCACTCCTGTAATATTATTTGCTATTTTAGGCAGAGTATTAGATAAATATAGTACCACTTCTTAGTATTTCTATGTCCACTTGATTAGGCGATGGATTCCGTAGACCAGACGCGTTCCATGTGGACGGGCTCGTAAAGGGCATCGGCAAAATGTTATCCGACCGAAACTGGGTGGCATTGTTTGTTTTACTTCGCCATTCACCAAGGTTATAGTTTTTAAATGAGTTGTTGTACCTACTTGTTTCTTGAAATCAATTTTCATGGGCCAATGTATTTGGTTGGCTAAGCTATGCTGGTTTTTTAAAGGGTTTAATTCATACACTTACTTCGCACGCACAGTAGGTATACAATACTAGTATTTTTTAAGCTTTCATGTTTATATTATTATTAAATATGGCATATTAAAATCTGAAACGCGTATTATGAGATATGTTGAGGCGTTATCTGCAATAGAGCCGACTAGCAGACGGCACTCGTCGCTATGGCATGCCATTATTACTACTGCGAATATTCCATATTAAACCGTATATATATATAATATCGCCTACATCGATGTCTAAGTGCCTTCAAGGAGGAGTGTTTCTGTTTCCTGAAAACATCCATATTATCACCTGTTTACTTTTATCTGACTATTGAAAAATATCCCTAGTACCTACGTCTACGTCTGTAGTTATTAGGCTAATATTTTCATAAATTGTGAAGAATTTTTTAAATAAGTGGAGCAGTAAAAAGTATGTCTATATCATAACAAAGCATTTATAGCACCAAACTAGTTTCAGTAGCATCACTAGCATCTATATTCACAGAATCTGGTCTGCACTTTTAGCCAACTCGTGAATAAATGCATGAAATTATGTAAAAGTGACATAATGCAAGACAATTTTGCAAACAAGCAACAGATGAGATAATCGTATGGATAAATCGATATTCCAGTTGAACAACCTTGAACCAGCAACGCTGTAACTTTTTTAACATTTTGATATATTCTGTTGCAAAAAATATACATTTGTAACTTAAATAACTCTCTTCCATCCAAAGGTTGTCTAGCAGAGATTGCTATCTTAAGCAATAAGGCCGCCTTTTTGTACTGTTCTTATTTTTAAGTTTTATTTTGTATTGTTTCTGGTTTTTTTGTGCAAATAAAGAGGATTATATTGTAAGATTGTAACTGAAAAGCCTTGAATGAAGCCTATTGAGAATCATTATATTAGTCTATTTATAAAGGTTCTTTAAAAAAAGAATGCCGAAAAGAGCCGATTGATAATGCTTGGATTTTTCGGTTAGAACGTTCTATTTGAAACATGATAGTATACCTAGTAAAATTCGGATTTTAAAGAGAAATTGCTGCTTGCTACATGTCTAAATAAAAATGTAGGTTTATCAGCGATACGAGAAATAGTAAAAGTTATACCAGCCGCCCACGTCCCGGCTACAGACAGAGGACCTGCATTCCAGAGCCTTCTAAGGCTTTCACTCGCTGCGGTTTCACAATGTTTACCACCCAACTGGACCATGCTTTTATCCTTTTGGGATATTGCGTGTATACCTATACTTACTTACCTAATAAAATTATAAAAAGATTCGGTATAATAATGAAATTATTACAATTTATTAATCTATCTCGGAATTCACATTAGTCACAATCTTCTTCAAGATTGGGTTTACAGCTTTACGTGTGGATTTCATAATTCATTCACTGATCTTTCAAGCTTGTCAATAACTCAATCCTAGTTTACAGAATTAATCTTCAACTGAGCTCTTAAAATATCATATGTATTTCGCTTTTCAGTATTAATACGGCTGGTCTGGAGGGTTACACTACCTAGACCATAAGCGGACGAACGAGAGCTGTTTAGCAATCAATACGTTCAATACAATAAGATAGAGTTGAGGCTTGCACTCGCTGCGACACTTCGTTTTTCTTAAGCTGAAGTGACCCTCCTGGCCTCAGTCACTATGATCAAGGCCTGAGTGATTATGTGATTAAAGACGCCGACTTCTTTGAAACTGATGTGCAATTACGTGTTACACCTTCAACTAATCTTAATCACTGGAAGCCACCCGGCTAGTTTTGCTACATCAATGTGAGTCTTTCAGATGTTTTAGTTTATTCTTCATTAAAATCAATGTGGTTCTTTCTTACTTCTTGCTTGTGGTTTAGTTACTTTATTTTTCATTCGTTTTTCAGAGTGCCCAAGCATTTCAATATACATTCAGAGAACCCGATGTCTTTGTATGCAAATAAGCTATTTAAAATACAATACCGGTTGCAATAAACGATACCAAGAAAATTCTATAAGCAAATTGATACACATACAAGTTACAGCCAATTGACCTGTCATCAATGTAGACATCATACTCAGATTCAAAATGTTGCAACCAGATATCGTGCTCTACATTTGGTGCTCTTGTGCTCACAGTTCATGTGTTAAGCTCTAGATATTACAACATTTATAAAGGCGAGTTATATATTTTTATATATTTTCCAGAGTTTGTAATGGTTTTAAAGCATTTGTGTAAAATAAATCTCTGCTTAGATCCAGTGTCACTTAACTACTTGTTAAGTGAAACGTTTGAAAAATAAATAATATATATTATCTAATTATTTAGTGATATTTATGAGTTAGCGACTCATATGTCAGTAGTAGGCATAATCTGTTAGAGCTAATTAAATTGGTATTGTAGTAATGTTTCCGCTAAATGAGATAATATAGCCTTCTTGAATGTAAGGAAGTTGCTAATACTTTTACTTTTGAAAGTTCCATAATATTATGTAGGTATTTAACCACCCACCACTTAACTTTCAAGTTTCTATTTATTTCCTAAAAAGAGACTCACCTAAAATAAATCTAAACGGTTGCAAAAGTTGCCAAAGTAGGTTAGTAAAACCATAAATCAAGTTTAACAATAATTATTAAATGCAAATTTATAAAACGTATTGAGTAACTACAAGCGATGCATTACATAATGTCAAATCACTGTGACTAGGAAGTTCATAATAAAATGTCAAACGTGTTAATTCGAGGGCTCCTATGAATATTTAAATGTCATTATCGATTTAACTGCGCTTGCACATGACTTATCGTCTTTACGGAAGGAACTGGTTACAAAATTGGGTAGTTTAGTTACCGAATGTAGGCAAGAATACGATTTACAATTAAATTATGCAACCTCCGGTGGCTATATCTATTAGATAGATAATCATCGATCAATGGTTGCTTCGTGGGTTGAGTTCATTTACCTGGTCTATGACTGGTCTAGCCGCAAGCCGTGCTAGTTGGCATGTAAATGATGTAGAATAAAAAACAACAGGAAGTCACACTCACCTGAGCTAAGCTCGCATCAGCTTACTCCTTTCAAACTGTTTCAATGAGCATTAATATTAGATAAACCCAATAAGTGTTGTTATAATATAAATTATTTGTTTAAATGTAGTGTTAATTAGCACACGACCGCAACTCGCGACACTTTGCTGAAATGGAGACTAGAAGCGACGTCCTTCTTTCTGCCACCCACTTCCTGCTGAAGGACACTCTCCTTTGTCATGTGATTTTTACTGAAAACATATGATTTCAAAATACAACTGTATGTGTAGGGCGGAAAAGGCTACTTTCGAGAGACAAACACCTTGAATGCCTTGCACCAGAGCGTGAACCGTGAAAAGTCAGCGCTGTAAAACAGGCACTGAACACTGTGAAGACACAAGAATGTCGTCAAAGTACTTGCCCGCTTTTTGACGCAAACTGCACCCTTATATGGAGGATTTGCCAACAAGCTTAAGGTCTTTCAACTTAAAGCTGCAAACGAACATCGGGAGGGCTCAACGATCAAACAGCGATGTGTAATTTAAAACCCATTTGAAATTAGGACGTTCACCCTCCTATTATATAGTTAGTGGGTTGAATGCGGGCACACCCACATGATATTATTATGTCGAACATATGGCTCTGACACTGATTAACTTCGATAAAGTTGTATAATTTGGCACAAAACAAGAATATCATCAAGATAAATAAAGGATTTCAAGCGATTTACCTAAACCATAATTTTACCGGAAATCATAATTATAGATTAGTAGCGAAGTAACCTTTAAGCGTCGATTTCATAACTGACTTGGCAAGTGTGTTACGAACCGTATTGTTCCTCCCACGGTGTGACAGTTATTAACAATCGGTGCTTACTTCCACATGATTTGCCAATACTTGATTAAAATCTGCCTTTTGTTCTATTTTTACGCCACTAATGAATAGTAGGTGTTACATATTATTATATTAGATACTTAATTGTTTTCAATATTTCGTGAGTACATGCTTAATTAGTAGGTAATTACCTTACTTTACTTCATTTTATATCATGAGGTATTGCTACTTAAGTATTTTTTAACCGACTTCAAAAAAAGGAGGAGGTTCTCAATTCGTCGGGATATATTTTTTTTATATTTTTTTTTATGTATGTTCACCGATAACTCCGCCGTTTATGAACCGATTTTGAAAATTCTTTTTTTGTTGTATTGGGTTGAGCTTCCAGGTGGTCCCATTTTCAGAATTTTATCTCACCCCTAAGGGTGGGTAAAGGGGTAAAAACAGGGTAAGTATGAATTTCCATTTTGGACACATATTAACCGATTCTAATGAAATTAAGAACGTAAATATAGTTCTTATAACAATAAAATATGATGGTGACCTTGAGCTGATCTGATGATGGAAACGGAAGGCAGTCAAGGGAACTCCTCAACGGTATATAGCAACTACCTCGTGTTTAGGCTTGAATGATTCGTATTGATTAGTAGGACTTTTTGGTATCATTTGCATCTTACTTTTGATTAAAAATTATTGCAAATAAACTAAAAACTATAAAATAAAATAATAATTTAAAAAAATAAAAAACTTACTTCAAAAAACCACTAAAATGTAAGTAATAATTTAAGGTTTACACAAATTATATGTGACAGTACAAATATACCTAAGCAGGAACTGTTCTTTTTTGAAGTTGGTGCCAAATTTCTTCAGATTACTTTGTCACTGCACCAACATCAAAAAAGAACAGTTCCTGCTTAGGTATATTTGTACTGTCACATATAATTTGTGTAAACCTTAAATTATTAAGTACTTACATTTTAGTGGTTTTTTGAAGTCGGTTTTTTATTTTTTTAAATTTTATATTTAGTGGTTTTTTCATCACAGTAACTAAAAACTTATAAAAAATATATTTTCAAATCAGTTTTCAATATAAATGCAAAAATATTCGTGTCTACGCACAACACAACGCTTCAAATCTTCGATCAGTCCTTTGTAAATATTGGCCAAGAATATCGTTTATTCAGGCACTTTTATCTGAACCTCTCACAACTTTTGCCATGCTAGTGTTCTGTAGGTCGATAAGCCATATATTTTAAAGGCAAAGGTACCTAGGTACTTTCTTTTTAGATTTTTACTAAAGGTTATGTGCAAAGAAACGGCTTAAGTGCAAATGTACACCCCCGGTACTACGATAGTCCTAGTAAAGTTAGTTGAAGAGTAGGTAAGTACCTACCTACTATTATCATCTCTATTTAGAATCTATCAATCTATACTATCATGTCATTAGAAAATATCTGCTTCTAAAAACCACTTATTTCTTAATTAAGTGTCGTACGTATACCTTCGTCCATCCATTAGTGAATGTACTTGCTTAAGTGCAACAAAATATACATAGGTACTTATTATACCTAAAACTGTAGAGGACATTTAAAAAAACATACAGGAACTCTTAAAATGGGTCTTGTAAATATTTATAACTTAAGAACTCCATATTAAGTAGGTGGTTCTTAACTGTTGGGTTTTAATTTGAATAACACTTTTCCGTTTCGATTCTGTATTCTGGCTATGGAAAATAAAGTAGGTATTTTAAAAACAACAAAAAAATATTGGAAATTTGTATATTTTAATTTAATTTTTTAATTTTATTACATACATAGTTACCAAAATATCTATCACAATCATTGACAAAACTAGGTAAAAAAGTAAGTAGGTACCTATATTATTTTTTTGTTCATGGCTGTTTGTATTTGGTGGCTCTAAGGCGAAAACTCCGATCTACTCGCTATCCAGAGTATCCAGGGCACAGTCAGTTACGTTGAGATTCACCTAGTTTTCACGTGATCCGACAAATAAAAACTCGACTATTTCGTAACCCAGTTAGCTAATGAGTAATGAGAACGAAAGAGTTTAAACTGAAATTCTGAGAATGTGCTACTTACTTACTTACGATGTTTTTGACATGCTGATTACCCAAAAATGATGTGTTGAAGTTGAATTATACACGAAACAAGTATTCCTACATAATGTAAATCATTATAAGACTGTCATATTGCAATAGAAAAGAAAAAAAGTCTAGGATACTTTCTATTTAAGTAATTGACTAATCAATAATGCGTTTACTTGGTCTTATCGTATGTAGAAAGTCGCATGGGTAGGTTTTTATCCACGTGTCGCGTCGATAGCTTAGCTAGCACCAGTAGGCCAGACCAGACGTTTTATCACCTGTCTTTCCTTACACGTCCACAACTCTCTATTTAATGGCTTTCCAAGTATTATGATACGATATTGATACAGTCGATTTCTTCCATCAATATTGAGAAACGAGTGCGAAATATTGGAAGAAGTTATATGGTGGAAAGCGTGTTTCTTGTTACTTAGACTGTATACCTGACCTCCAGTCAAATCCAGCGTGGCAATTTTATGTGAAAATTTAACTCGCATAATTGATTTAATTCTCAAAATGACCTTTTATGACTTTTATGAATGAACTTTTATGGACACCTGATGTTATTATTATATTTTGATTTAAGCGATGCAATATACTGTTTACTATTGTTTATATATAGTGTGTTTAATACAAGTTCCGTTTGTTTGTTTGCATAATTATGTTTAACGTAAGTGCATGCACAGGGACAGGCTGAAAAACAGCGTTGCGTTGCTGCCCTGCAGCTCGCAACAGATGCTGAGTCTGCCCCTTTTTGTCTCTAATTTATTATTAGTTTTAGTTTATTTTCATTTTAATATGTGTTATGGAGACAAATAAAAATATTTTTCTTTCTTTCTTTCTTTCTTTCAAAATACCCAATGCCAATCGTGGTATCAGTGTTTAATTAACACTCCGTAGTTGTTACGGGCGCGTTGGCAATGAAACCAGGTATTAAGTAACCTAGGTCTAGACCGAGGCACGAAGCCAAATAAATTGGAACTAAACCGAGGCAAATGGCTGCCGAGATTGTCCCTTAGTATTACATCGGAAACACGGCGTTTGAACACAATTGCCGAGTAAAAAATGTTTTCGTTGAGCATTCTGTGCAGGCGAAGGAATATACATAACTAGCTGTTTTTGCGCGCTTCGCTTCGCCTTAAAAAGTTTTCCCGTGAGCATTCCGGGATAAAAAGTAGCCTATGTTCTTTCCCGTATGTATACCGAATTTCATTCAAATCCGTTCAGTAGCTTTGGCGTGAAAGAGTAACAGACAGGCAGACTCAATTACTTTCGCATTTATTATATTAGTTAGGATTAGGATGAATGGATGGTTTGTTGGTTCCCAGCTCGCAGTTCTGTCTGTAGGAGGATCATAAAACTCGGAACCGCTGCGCTCACGGCCGCTCCGCTGAACTGCCAGCGACGCTTTGTATTTAAATCAAAGTTCAGACTCGAAGGTCTCGAATGCAAGCCAAAACTTATGATGAAAAAAGTTGTTCAAGCAGAGTCGTGTTTTTGCAAATATATTCAAGTAAAGCCACAAATCAATCAGCGGGTTTATGGTTGGTGCAATCACATTAACGTCCTGACTGTGGGCGTTATAATAAACCTACTAATCATTGAAGAGGCGTTGTCGGTTGCGAAATTACCTAGATAGTGACAAACTGAAAGCTTTCCCTTCAGAGAAACTTATTCCTAAACAAACTGGTTTCCTTATTTGACTTTTAGGATTTAATTAAGCTACGTTTACTATTATTACGGCTGATAAAATTAAGTTAAGTACTCGTATCAAGGACATTGAGCCGGGTCGTGAATGTTAGTGCTAAGCCATAACGGCGAGCGTCGATGTCATAAAAGAAGCTATGCTGAATAGCTAAAACTATATTGATTTATACCAAAAAGGCGTTGACAATATCTGCTGATATTTCGAATTCCATTTCATACGTCGTCCATAATTGCATATGGGGCTGACGTACGCCTACCTTTGGGGGTTGATCGTTAACAACGCTGTACGAGTGAGTGTCGTAAGCATATTTACATAATTAAAATAAATTACAATTAAAGAACTATTATGAATAAATTAAAAAACAAAAACAAAACTATAGGTATAATTTTTATACTTAGGTATTGCAGAACACAAAATGGTGAAGCATTTCATAGTTTTTAAAGTTAATTAAACTGACACCGTTTCCTCCGTGACGTCACAGCCCGAGTCACGACAGACTGTTTCAAAACTCTTCGCCTCAGATTGTTACAGAAAATCTGCAGCTTGTGGTCTGTTCTTTTTAATGAAACTTCTGCGCAGAAAATTATTAAAATTATACAGATTATTTACTTAGTAGAATCATTAATGTTATTTAGATTGGCCTATCACGGCGAAAATTTTGATAAATAAAGTAAAAAGAATCCGTCAAAAAACAAGCTAATCCCTAGATACGGTACAGAAACTGGCCATTAGTCAGTTGGTGATCTCATTTGAACGAATGATTCAGCTTCCCTTTTATAGCAACTGAATCGAAGTAGTGCTCCATATGGCGTGCCATTCTGTTTAAAATTATACCAAAACATGAGCAAAAGGTATGTGAATAAGACATTTGAATATATTGCCTACTAGAGACAACTATATTAATATTATCTAGATCTGAAATGTACAGACGACAGAATATTTAATTTTGTGTTTTCGAATACTTTGCGTTTGCCAAACGTAGATTTAAAACCAAGTCAAGTACGTAATAAACCACCTACACAAGAGTGTTATTAACCATATGTAAAAGAAACCCTAAAATGGATCAAAATTAAAAATAAAACCTATCTGTAAGATAATTTTTAACGAAATAATCTCATCAACAGCTCATACAATATACGGTAAAAGATAATTAGGGTAATCGTAAACATAAAAACTAGGTTACCCTTAACCACACTGTGTCGTTTAATAATATCAGCATATTTCAAGTATGAACTACGCGTAAACAAACCTAGTTACAAAACCACTCGTTGTAAATATTGCCTACGGATTTTTGATTATCATACTACGTGACTGTACCTGGACTAAAAAATAACAAACGCCTGATGATAATTATTATATTTAATTATGTTTGCAGTCATACACAATCGTTGGCAAGCAGAACCGGCCTTGGGCCTGGGCCCTGACACAACAATGTGCCTACAGTCTGCACCATGCCGTACAAATATGTAATTGTTTGTGCAATTATACAAGAAGTAAAAGTGTGGACTGCGCCGTCGCCGCGAGTGTACGCATCCGCGAACAAAGAAAGTTATCCTACCTGCCGAGTATATGGATATGGATAGTGTTATGTGATTGTGACGGATATTGAGACGGTATACCGAAATGATACTATTGCGAGAATAACGTAACGAAAGATGAAAATCCTGCAAATGATGAAGCTAGTAATTTTGAGAGTTGCCAAACTATCATTGGAATTGGAACTAAAAATAACACAAACCTATTTGTAAAAAACGGATTGAACATAATCAAATTCAACCTGAATAAAATATACACGAAATTAAACTTATAAAAACATAAATTTTTAACGGAGAGTTTAAAACTCAAATCACGAACAGAATACTTTATTTAATGAGTAAAACTGAAATCTCACTCGTCATACAAATGAAACAAAAAGTCTTGAAACCATTTCACTACAGTAGCAGGATGTCGACAACTAACGAAGAGTCAATGAGTAGAAAATCACAATTCGTCGTGGCATAAATGAGAAAAACCGTTATGTAAACAGCTATTGTCGAATCATACAAGGTTTGCTTTAATGACACGAATACCGGTGTAGTTGCTTTCGCCAAACAAAGAACAGACTTTCGATCCTATAGAACTATTTTAAAATAAGAAGTTTTCATGAACACAATGCTTATGTGAACATGTTCATTTTGTACTTCTACATCTAATACAGATGGGCCCGCAGTTTGCTAAAACTATGAAAATTTTCGTTTTCTTACTATGAAACATTTCACAGATGATGTATGCTAACGGCATAAGAAAACGTAAACGTTTTTCATCTTTATAATGTCTAAAACTTGTAATCGAGCACTGGATTTCACACCTCATGTTAAACGATGTTTGCACTTGGCTTCTGTTCTGTATCGGTATTCATGGAAGCGTGAAATTCTTCAGTATTTTTAGACGCACTTGCTCTGCACGAATAAAATATTTTGAAGATCCTGAGATCTTACTTTTTGTTTTCATAAAGAATTGCATTTCATCGCATCATATTTTTTTGGTTGCACTGTCTGAAAGGCACTCTCAATTCAGCATTTCAATCAAGTTCCCAACTTAGTATAACTTACATAAGTAGGTAAAATCATAATAAGGAAAATATGCAATTAAACCTTGATATAAATTATAAATAATAAAATTGAAAGCTTAGGTCTTACCTTACTAGAACTAGGTCGTCTGTGCTTCAATTTGCATGATTATTAAAATATTCCGCACACATGACTACATTATTTTTTACTCTTACAAGCTATTTGTATAGGTAACTACATGGATGGAATACGAAATAATTTTCAGTTTCGGGCCTAATGGTTCTTTTACGTTAATACTGTTTCCGCTTACAAGTAAAATATATATCAGCACATCACGCGATAAGTTAGGTATTAATATAGTCTCCATTTCTTGAAAGATGGCAAAAGGCCTAATTTAGCACTAACTAACTACTACATACACGTATTACATTATCGCTGATTATACCTCAAAATAAAACATTCAAGGAGGTGTTGCAAAACATTCGTTTCTGTACAAACCAAATAAATCTTCGACGGGTGCCTAGTAAATTTAAATAACGATCTGTACAAACCTAACGAGTGGGAGCAAGCCATATTTCCGATTGGTTATTGCCATACTCATACCCATCTCGCTACTGAGTTTCAGCTGTAAAATGTCCGACTATCGGGCAGCTGTAAACTGCAGGCTGAAGCTGGCACAGAGCCAGACGTCTCGTCCGTACTTCTGGGGGGTCACTCTATCACGAAAAACGTAATAAGAACGGAGTAAAACTTTTTCGCAGGGCTGCAGCGCGGGCCACGGCTCTATCTCGTTTTATAACATTTGCATGACCTCTCTCTTTTGTTAATTTTTTGTCAGTATAGAATAACCCTCCTGGATTTATTGTTTGTTGAGAGGGAACTCCGATGTATTCACGGGCGGGAACGTTTTGACTTTGGATGCGAAATTAGTTGCGGTGCCAAATAGGTACCGCTAGAGTTACAAGTTAATATCAACCACATGAATATAGGTAAATGAAGGCTTCTTTCCATTCTACTATCCCTTTTTGCAGGGTGTTATGAATTTCCTAAAGTCTTAGAACTAAACTTTTTCGGAATGACGAGTTGAGTCGTCTCCTTTCGGCTTACTATTTTACATCATCCTTTATGTATAAAAAAACAAATGTACCGTAACCATCAAGCAAAGAATCCACACATGGAGTCATCGAGACATTCATTAGACAGTTATTTTTACGAGCAGAGGGCTGAGTGACCTGAGGGTGGTCGGAATATTAATACTGAAGTGGTGCACGCCACGTGACCCCATGCCTCGTGACCCCACGCCCCCGCTATCTGCGTTCTCATCTTAATTAAAAGAGCTTTACACCTTGTCTTCCAGTGGATTATCATAATATCTAAACATAGGTATGTATAATATAAAAAAAAACATTATTAAGTGTATGGGCTTATCTATCAATACAAAATACTTTGGTCTTCAAATAGAACGATACACGGATACATCATTATTATTAGTATTGTTTTCTCAATATACTATCTAGGTATGTACCTACGTACTTATACCCATAAGTCGTCAGGAATAAAGTTGAGATTTTTTTCTAACCTTGGGCTAAAAATACTCATAATTTTGACATTATTACAATGTGTAATAGTTTTTCGTGATAATTATACTTATCGCACCCACAATATATTGTTATCGGTCTAGACGTGCCCCCTGTGGCTTTTTGGTTCAATCATTAGGTCAAAATTCAAACCAAGTGTGTAAAAAAGGAGTCGATAAGATTTCAAACCAAGTTTGTGAAAAAATAAGGCGATAAGGTGTAAGATTTTTCTTAGATGTTTTGTTTATTTCCTATCATGACTCATGCATGATACTTAATTATGTATGTATTCAGAAATTATCAGTAACACCGAAAATATATTACCAAGCATAACTAGTCGGTTCATTTTAGAGTTACGATGCCACTACATTAATAGGTACAATACACAATTCAGAAACAAATACTATCACTAACAAACGTTAGATTCACAACATAATTTTCATCACCGTTCGGTAGTAAAAAGTAGCAAAGCCAATTCAGTAGCAAAATATATAAAGTTTTCCCGGAATCGGGGGTGAAAACGGCAGAACTACCAAAATTTGTTTCCATTCCCTTCCCCTTATTTACGACTTCGATGTTAGTTTTTTTCTGTTTTCTGCAGTCAGATTAGTTTTTAACCTCCGATAAATAGTGAGGTTTAAACATACTTACAAGTTTACCTCTGTATTTGTGTGTCTTGTCGATTTGATTGAATTTGGTCGAAAATATTTAACCGTTTATGATAAAATATGACGTTTTTAGCGTTTGGGTTAAGTTCTAACGTCTACTTTTATAAACGTGCATCAGTAATAGTAACCGCATTTTGTAAATTATGGTTTGAGCTGTTTTTAGTACCATGACTTTCCCTGCTAATAACAAATACCACTAAAACCACATTCATTATCTACCTATGCGGCACGAGCCCTTATAAGCCTTACTTTACTGTCATCTGTTTCGCTTTCAACAATCCTGATGTACCTAAGTGTTAGTGCCAATTTCTCCGTAGTCGGTTATCTAACGGACAGGGATTGATTTATAAATTAAACGTCATATCCATATAAAATTCATGTCAGATGTGTCAAAAGTCAACCACTACTCCCTGGTTATGCTCTAACCGACTATGGAGAAATTGGCACTTTACATAACATAAACATAAACATAAACATTTCTTTATTGCAACACAAATAGTACAATCTAATCAATCAATCAATTGTCAATGATATGTATGTTTACCTAATGTATATATGCTATAGAACGACTATCTCTTATACAGGGTGTTGTGACCCGCCGCTGTATTCAGCCGGGCGCAGGGGGTTGAATTTTCCAGGAACACGCAACGTGATTCATAGGAGGTGGGAGGTTGGCTATATTATTCATGAAAGTAAGTTAGGTGAGTAATGTGAGTATGGTACCCACTTCAGTTGAGAATGAAGGGAGGCTGCAATATTTTATCATTTTTGTGGAGTGTATTACAATCAAGTAGGTATTTATCATAAATTTACGTCGTGTACTTACATATTTAATAATGTAACCGTAGGTGTATTATTTTGTAATGATCGCGATATTTAGTTTCGTCTAAAACCATGTTTAAATTCCTGAAAAGCATGCGGCTGCGTGCGTCACCATAGGAACAACGAAGTTTGTATTTATCATAATCCGTGTTTAAATTTGGGCTGTTTAGACGACTACGTATTGTAAAGCACGTAAGTACCTAAGGGCCACTTGCAGAAACATATTAAATCTAGATTTTGTGTCAAATCTTGATTTAATAAACGTCATCATCATCACGACCCATTACGTCCCCACTGCTGGGGCACGGGTCTCCTTCCAATGAAGGAAGGGTTTAGGCCTAGTCCACCAAGTGGCCAAGTGCGGGTTGGTGGACCCCAACACAAGCAAGCTTGTGCTGAGAGAGTTGTCGGGTAAGTGGGCAACCCGACTGTCAGATGTTTTCAAGCCGCCCGAAGGCCTCTGACTATGCTTAATAAACGTCAGTCCATATAAAATTTGACACTAAATCGAGATTTAACACTAGATATGTTGGTGCAAGTGGAGCTAAATGCAACAAACCTTTTATCCTTTTTATATAAATAAAGTAAGGGAGGCGTTCCCGGCGGGTCAGGAGGTTTATTCTAGCTAGGAAAATCTAAAAAACTATAACTGTCATGCAATGGGTACGTTTAATACAACGAAAAACAGTCGTGTTTAGCAAAGAAGCGGGTCTAAACTTCGTTATTTGTAAGCTAGAGTGATCCCAGCCACACTCATGACCACGCAAACAAGTACTAAGCACGTGTGAGGGATTACACACTGTCAAGTGAAATATACTCCATGGATTTAACACCAACGTTAGATTGCCCCTTACTTGACATAGTAAAGGAATATAAGCCTTTAGAGGTCTAGCATAAGAGACATGGCCTATAAAATGCAAAAATATTTAGACGAAAAAATATGTTTTATGTATAACTTTCTACGATCCTGTTATGTTACTTATGGGTAAAATGGACGTGGTTAAATATATTTCAGGACTATTAACACAAAAGGAAAGGAAGTAGATAGGTATACCTAGGACCCGTACTTTAAAAAACTGTATATATCTATTTCATTTCATTATTAATGTGGTTATAATATTAGAATAGAACACAATAAATCCACCCCTATTGTAGACCCGTATCAGCAAAAAAAACCATACGCGTGCGTTCAAACGCTTGTATTCAGTTAGAATACAAATGTAATAAATGCTAAAATAAATACAAAATGTAAACGGCAGCTGTGGGTCCACCTGCCTCATGCTGCATCTTTCAAAACGAAGGTCAATGTATTCCCGAATGATTCCAAAGAAGTATTTTAATTTTGGACAGGCAACAAGTTTGCAAGGTGTTAATTAGACTTTCTAAAGGAAGTAACTAAATGCAATAAATTACTGGTATAAAAATGCACAAACTAAAGAAAAATAAAATCATATAGGTAACTGGTAGACAATGGTAAGTAAAACTATAACATTAGTACTAAATGTTCTATTCGTCCAAAGATTTGTAGGTAATTTTAGAATAAGTATGTCCGATAAAAATAAAAACTTTAGAAATATTAATAACGTCCTCTAAAAATACCGTAATTTTATCAAGCTAGATAAACTCTAGAGGTTAGAAAGTTTCTAGTAAAAGACAATCGATCAATGTATTTTTATATTCTTACGCCAAACATAACGGGGATTTACCGGAAATTATAGTTACAAGTAACAACTCTTGGGAAATTATAGTTACAAGTAACAACTCGGGTGACCGTTTGGGGTGGCGATCGTTAGGAGAGGCCTATGTCCAACAGTGGACTACGGAAGGCTGAGAGAGAGAGAGAGAGAGAAGTAACAACTCTTACAAGATACCACTAATAGTTGAATGTTGTTATTTTTTTGGAGCACAGACCACAATGCGCAGCACTTTCAAATGCCCACTCGAGAGAAACCAACTCTTGATAGTCTTGATATAGAACATTATTGAACCAATTGAATAATATTAAATTATACCTGAAAAATAATTTATAGTGATTTCCCGCTCGTCATTTATTTATAAACAGAAAACTATACAAACGGCACACATTTCAATATTTTCAATAACACTATGTACCTACGTCGAGGATGGATACGTTAGTTAAAGAATATCAGAAAGCCCTTAAGTTATATTATGTATCTAGGAAAAGTTTGATTCTAGATAGAAAGCCAACAAGTACCTACATTTTCTTGGAATCTATAAACTCTTGCTAGCTACATTGCTTCGGTTTGTAGAATCTTCCTATCGTTCTTCAAGCTTTTCCAATAATGGCTAGAATTCTTAAGTTGGTTATTCGAGCCGATGTCGATACCATAAGGAATCGATTGAAGCCTCCCCTCGCAGGGTTCATTTTGTCAAGGGTAGCACAGAGGCTCGCCCAGACACGCTTGTTTGACCAATTTGTCTAGAGCCTTCCGACGTACCAAATTAAGCCTTAACACCTTGACGTAAAGATTTAGGTAGCCGTGAAGTGGTATCTGATTAGGATTCGCTGAATGCTATTGTGGAACTAAGGAGGAAGTATTTTAAGATTGATACAGTCTAGGGACTTTGCAAATATTGGTTTGACCTTTCTGTTCTGCTTTACGTGGTCATACTGTGTTTTTTATGAAATTTGCTTTTAAATGCATCAGTTTCTGTGTACCATATAAGATGCTAATTAATCTTCATCCACTGAAATAAGCATTCCTTAATTGTCATAATGAAACAAAGCATTATATTTTTATAGTTTTATCCAACTCATAAAGATACACAAGAATATCAACATTACAACCATCAAGGCTAGTTATTTTTTACATGTATACAGTTGATACACCCAAACATGATATACACTATACACGTTAGCTAGGTTTTAGATAGCTAGACATTTTTACTGTTGGAAGTCAAGCCATACAAAATCTAAGTGGACAGATAATGCAGCCTAGCAGGATTGTGCATTACCACAGTATTATCGCTTTATACTTATAAGGATTTTGACGACGCTGAAATTTGGATTTGAATTCTATTGTGACTTTTGTGACAAATATTTTAAAATTAATGATAACGACTTTTATGATTTATTTTGTTTACCTAGATTGTTTTTAATCGTAATATTAGTATGTTATACTATGTTACCTACTTACATCTGAGTTTGTTTATTAACATTGCCATTTACACCAATGTCAGTTGGAGTTGCCACTACCAAATAAGTAAGTTTTGCCATGACATCATAATAATATAAACCGGGTAACTATGAATAGCATTAATTGGATTGCGAGTAAAGCGCGACAGCTTAAGTGGATTTTTGAAGGCTGTTGTTAAATCTGCTACATTATGTAGGTTGTTGTAGGCTTTATTCACCAATAGTTCTTTGGGTGCCATCACTACCATCTAAGGTTGGTGGTGAATCATTAGTATCATTACGCTAACTTTCAAAATTTCTACTACTAAGATATTTATACAGTATAGTGCTTGTGTTGAATTTGTATCCAAATATTTCCTTTTTCCAGGCCTTTGACAGCCTTGATTTTTTTCTATTTTAAGATATGGGAGTAATTGATTTATTTAGAATTAGTATAGGTACCAAATATAGGCAATAACGAATATCCAAGACGTGTTCATCATAAACCTAGTAAGTGATAAGCACTCAATTAAATAGCAGTGAACTGTCGCAATCTTCAAGCCTGTCCTGAATATATCAAGAAAGAAATAGGTCTTTTCAAGGCAGTTATGATGTCCGAAACAGATGGTGCATTTGTCATGAAGGATAACGTTGATGATAACAACAGAATAATAAATGATCGTGATGAAACCATCGGCTGTACTCAGCCGGCCTCGCAATCAATTGGACCAATGAGCGGAGGCCGGGACCAGTCATCGCAATTTAAATCATTAGGAACGCCCGTCTAATAGCATTTGAGGATGGATATGCTATGTGAAGGCAGATGATGACTAAATACCTTATAGTTTTTAGAGCTTTTAAACACATAGAAAGCAGGAATAGTTGAATTTAATCGTGAAAACATATCTATTTACTTTTTAAATGGCCTTCCCAATTAAATCCCTCTTCATTAATTAGGATAATTAAGAATATTTCTTATTAGGAAGTATTGTTTGTATATTTACCATTCGGGCGAAAGTCTGTCCGCGACTTGATCCGCATTTTCCTTTCTCAATATATCCTTTATGAGAGTATGTATCGGTGCACGAACACAACCATTCCTCACTACAGCTCGTCTGCACTTCGACACATCGAGAAACACCTCACATTTCACGTCTTTCAATCGATTTCAATTAACTTCAGTCAAAAAGGATACAAGCTACTTGGAAAATTTCTTAACAACCACTTTTCACATTGTTTTTGCACGTGACAAAACACAAGTAAAGACACTGCAACGTGAAGGAATGAAAACAAGGTTAGAATATTATTGGTTTTTGTGGGTACTGCGTATCGCTGGGTTTGACAGCTGTGCGGCACGCTCCCCTATCCCGATTCAAAATATTGGGCACTGAATGAAGCGGAGCGCGAGGGAGCGATCGCCGTGAATGTAGCCGCGAGCGGGAGGGGAGAGCAGGGAACGGTAGGACACAAATAGCTCGGGATTAATTGGAGTATAGTGCGACCGCAACAATCAAAATCTTGATCCATTGCTTACGGTATCCTACTGTTACTTTTAACGTTAAGTTGGTAATTTTTTTGTTGCAATCGTATGGAATGCAACAATTTTCCGCTCACGTCATACATAATAAGTCACTGAAACGAAATTGAATCTGCAACTTCATAAACCAATGAATTATTAGCCCAAAATGGTTAATTAATGTTAGCAGCAGCTGTCAAAAGAAGCGATAGCAATCTAGATAATAAAGATGGTAATGTTTATAAAGACACTGACGTTGTTAATCGGATCAACACTGTGCCACCGCCGTATACACCGTGACGCGCGTGCGCTGCGCGGACAACTGACGTGCGCATGCGCGCAGCTCACTTCACGCCGGTTGCCAAACTCCATGGAGGGAGTGTTTGGATTTTTGTCTACAAACTTTACCTGGGATTGATTCCCGTAGCATTGTCACCCTGATCAAAATATTGCATCGTAAAACTATAATAAAATTCATTATTCAACGTAACTGTTTTCTTTGTTTTCATTTGCTTTATCAGTTAATTTTATGTTTGATGACTTTATGATATCTAGCGAGCGATACTTACTGTGTTTATTATGTATTTATTTACTTACAAGAATTTGTAACCTATTTTAAGCAAAGAGATTCTGAATATTGGATTCACCCGGCACTTAGTATAAGCTTAGTTCCTTTCTACCTTCCTACATAGGTAAGTAACGGTATAATTTCCAAATTAGTTGTAATATTGTAGTATGGCGGGGTTCCATTCCATCCATGTGAATGACCTGGGTACTCAGTAATAATATAAAACATGTGTTTCAAATGTAGTTAGCTAAGTAGGTTGAGAATTTAACTATGTTCGCGATTATGGAAGCGCCTAATTGCACTAATTTATTTCAACGTTGTAATGTTAATTATTCAGACAATTTAGAGTTTATACATTGTTTTGTTATATTAAAGATGGGTAAGTAGGTTTATTTTTTACCAATGATTGCTAAAATTTTATGTTCAAGTCTTTAATTAAGTAGGTTTTATTCTCTTTCAAGGGTTTAGAAAATTGCAAATTGCCTTGCTCGCTCTGCCTTCCTGTTCAGAAAAGTCTTTTCACACAAACAAAACCTTTCAGAGCCCAGGGTCTCTGATTAGATCTACAACTTAAATCAACCAGCTGAATGGCAGTGGATTAGTCATATCTATCAGAAGGATATTGGTTCCTTTTCCACAATTTTTTTGAAATATCAAAATCATTTTCATCAACCTCATAAATTATGTCCTATTTATATCTATAAGTACCTATACTACTTAACTTTGTAAATTAATTCATCACCATCTTTTATAGTTATTCTGAACTCTTTGGCATTGCAAGCATTAAAAGAGGTGCGTCTGAATGATCTATAGATCCTGCTGTTCATCGAAGTTCAGACTTGTTGCGTTAGATGGCGTTAAAGTAAATATTAATTAAAGTTATACATTTCGTATAAGTAGGTACATAGATAACATGACATGGCTGGTGACCTTCACAAGAGTATTCAAGCGTTGAACACCGGCATCACAATAAGTTTAAATAAGATTCAGACACTACGTAAGAAACTCTGTAATGCAATATACCAATGCCATTTAAGTTTAAATTTTAAATATTTCTTGCACGATATTTAATATCTGTATGAGTCTAAAAACATTATTGACAATATTACAGAGAACAAAAACGAAACATGAAAAAAGTATGACTAATAATGACTATACGCAACTGTTTAAGTTTTTCAAAACAGCGATATGATAGGAAAAATAATTGGAATACATTGGATTTGCTTAAGCTTGAACTAAAAAAGAAAAGTTACCTTTTCGCTTTCTTCTTCTGCGATTTTTTTTTCTGCGCCTTCGTTTTTCAGGCAAATATTCAACCTTTTCAGGTATGTGTAGCCCATCCCCCAGAGCAAACTCGAGGGCCTTAGCGAGAACACACAACACTAGTCCAATCATGGTCACAGTCTAATCCTTATCTTTATCACCGGTTCTGTTGTTTGCACTTTAGAAATTTGCACAAAGATCACAAGATTTATTAATTTTATTATCAAAACACGTTTAATATTCCTCATTACCTTAGCCTCTAAGGACAGCATAAAGATCTGTCTAGTCTCTACCTTTGACTGGATTACCTAAGCAACACTTTTTTATCCGTGCAGTAACAATATGTTTATCAATAGGTTATCAGTGACACAGGGGCTTCGCAAGAGTGAGACAGATACTCGTATGACTGGCATCTTGTTTGAAAACACTTTGTTTCTCCTTGGCGAGATTTACAAATTAAATACATTCTATAAATATCCACCACACGCGTTGCTATGTTTTTGATGAGAAATTCAAATTGACCTAATTAACCTTTGGGATTTATTTTTTTATCACTTAACTATACAAAAAAACTTAAAGTCTGTTGTACACTAGCATTTACATTGAAGGGCCTGAAGAAAGTGTCTCTTTAAGTTTTATGATAGGAAGTGGATCTATAGCTATGGGTGTGAGTAGATTGAGTATTACCTACGTGATTTCTATGCGATGTGATTTGTGTATGTAATCAGCACCACCAGGGTATTCTAGCTTGACAAAAAAGAAAGAAAAAGAGTTGTCCTGCAATTGTTACGTTGAATACAACTAGACAGAGTCGTGGTTAACGAAGCATCGCTTCGAAAAACTTTTTCGTAAACTAAAGTGACCCCTCAGCTAGCCATCTGAGATTAGCATACGTAATGCTATTTGAAAGTTAAATGTGTTGTTTGTTGTTGAAGAAAGGGTATGTAATTAATAGTGCTACACTCGTATTATGATTGTAAATAATCTTGAAGGACATCACCAGATGTTGTACTGTTTGATGCTCATTGGGAGAGACCTAGATATTCTGCCATGGACCTTTGTTCCCTGCCAACTATGAATATACCTAACTACATACAGATTACAGTAGCAAGGTTTTCGGAATACTAAGAGTTTACCGATGCTGATAAATTATGAGACCCCACAACGATACAAAATATTAATTTAAATTAATTATCACAGACAACATTATTATTTTGTTCACACCTCGTTAGGCACGACAGCATTGATTAGGTGTAGCTGTGGCAGAGCTCCAGTGACTTCCGCACTCCTCGGGCTATGAGCAGCCTAGGACACGACATCATCGTATTCAAGACGGTTTTTTTACTAGGCACCTATATACCTACTTCAAAATGTAGGTTTTCAGAACTCTATCTAGTGATGACTGTCAGCAGTTTATGATACCAGGCAGCATAGAGAAAAGAACACTACGTTTTACCAGGCAGTGTGTGACTGTGTGACACATCGGGCTACATAGGTTTATTAATTTATATTTAAAAAAACTGAATGGATAAGTTAAAAGAAACTTACCCAGCATTCTGTTGACTTCGCCTTTTTCAGTCATTGTCGTCGTCTATTTCTCTCATGGCTGCAGTTCTGCAAATAAAAGAGACGTTTCACTTTCAGTAAAGGGAATCAAGGGTATAGATAGATTATATTCTATCAATGCATTTGCACTCAATGAACGCAAATAGGTACATTGAATTTGTACTCAATATTTAGAGTGACGACGAATCTGACGTCATACCAGTAAAACATGGTCCTAATAGTCGGTAACATTACGAAATCCAATAAGTACTACGGTGTAGGCTCCAGTGAACCAAAACCGTACCACTAAAATGAGAGTTACAATACCAACCTGCTACGATATACTCCTACCTAAACCACTAGAACAATAATAAACTCCAACAACACTGTCACTAAACTAAACTTAACATGATCTTTAACAACAAATAAGTCAGAAATTCACATAGTTTTCACTGAAATCCAGGGTTTTCTTGGAAAAAGGAAGTGTTTTAGAAAGGGTTTTCTGGCTGCCGTGTAGGCATCTCGGCGGAGGGTTGGTGGCACCCGACACGGAAATGCACGAAGCGAGCCGATCTCACCCGAATGCAAATAATGAACAGAGACGGAGTGAGGAGCTGACCCCGTTGTTTTTTTTATTCTTAGAAGATTTTATGTACACCGATGTTATTTTTTAATGATCATTTACAACTAAATAATTGGATCTAGAATTATCCACAATAGTCGTCGAAATATAATAGGCCCGTTTGGACAGCTACACAAATTTGCTATTTACTCTTGATTTACTTGATGAAATACATAAATAGATACATAATCTGACTTATTTTTTAACGGCTGAAAGAAAAAAGAACTTTTGAAGGACCAAACGTTACTTATTGTTTAGATTTTCTATGATTTAGATTTGACACCAGCTGTCATCCCATACATTTTCGAGCTGTCCAAACGGGCCTATTATATTTCGACGATTATAAGACATGGAGCCTAAAGCGGATGTGGAAGATATTGCCGTAATTTGATAGATAGACACTTTTCATATTGCAATAGGTGTTGGAAAACACTACAGAAATCATTGCTGCCTATTTTGCTTACCGACACAGATCTGCATGATTTTTTAATTACCTGCATTATAACTCCATATATTCCTCCTAGTCATTCCTTGGGATAGGTCTATTTTCCTGCAAGTATACTGTGATTTCTGAATACGTCCCTGTATGAATTTCCACCCTGCAGTGGAGGCAGGGCGCCATTTTCCCCGCGCATGCGTGCCGCTTTCCCTCAACCAGCAATCACTAAACACTCTCTTACGTACGTACTACTTGTGTTGCCATACTGTGTAACTTTTATCTGTGTTGCTAGTTTCCGACATAAAAGTGAGATAAGTAGTATTTTTCACAATTTTAATGATTTATGGTTGTGTAGCTTTAAAAGTAAGTAGGTATTTAAATAAATTTACGATATTTGTTATAGGTCAAGTAATGATGACGTCAGTAACTAAGCTTGGCCTACTAGCAGTGCATTGCCAGGGAAATCGATACAGTGACGTCACAGTTTTCATTGAGAGTCCCTTTCCGTTTGGACCCGTTCTATTTCCGGAATGGGTAAACAGAAACAGTAGTATAGGATTATTTTCAAACCTGAGTGACTCTCTTAAACGATTTAAAGTTTTACAACATTGTTGGGTTTTTGTCTGTTTTTGAGTTATTATCAGGAATAGGTAGTTTTATATTAAATTATTAATAATGAAATTGCGTTTAGTTTTTTACATTAATAAGTTATTTTTGTCCATACTTAACTTGCATATTCATATTGTAGGTTCCGAAGGCTGTCTTCCTAAAAAGGATGGCTTCGTTCCATTCAATGTTAATCAATAATTATACGTCATAGGATTGTTCTTTGAATTAATAAATTATACATTATGTCCCAAAAGTCTGCGTTATCCCTTGGAGAATTAGTAGGTTTACACCTTTTTACATAAGTAATTTACTTTCGAGAACTGGTGAAGTATAGTACCTACCTAAATTCACGATTAGGTATATTTACTTAAGCGACATAATATAAGTAATTATTATAATGTTCTAAGAATATCCTTATTTTTAAGTTATCAGTTAGGTAGGTATTCTTACCGAAAATAATGCGCAAAACCACAAACAATTTAAACAGACTAACTAATTGAGGAAGTTCCCAGTCGTTAAAATGCAGCTAACTGGGTACTGAAACTGAAAAAACATCTGAAAAAATATATCGTATATCTTACGTCTTAAGATTGAAATTTAAACGCGCATAATACTTTTAATTGAACATTAAAACAAGTTTACGTGTTACAATTCATACCTACTAGTTTTTAAATGATAATTTAGTGAACTGAAACGGGTACGGTTACAGTGGGTAGAATACAGCATAACTCGAAGGTATTATAGCTACTATAACTAGTAGCTTTATGGATAGATTAAGGCAGCATTGTGTTCGCCGATATAGAGCCTTTGAGTGGTCTCATAATCACTGTGTATAACTGTGTATGTATGTATACTTACTGTATAGCTACTTAAGTAACTTCAGTACTTAGATATTTGTAAGTACCGGGTTCTTGGGAGTTACGTAATATTTTTATAATATGTATTTGTGTAAATATAATTATCAGCTGTCTGATTCTGATACCCATATTACAGGCTCTGCCTAGTTTGGGTATGGGTGGTCGTGTGTGTGATGTCTCCACATACGGTCTACACGTCCCACATATTATTATTATTATCTGTAACCGGCTAATTTATAAGTACATAATACTTAGGTGTGTATGTATGAGGAAGGCAGAGGACGAATGATGGGCTAATGATGTTGATGATCTGTGCCATAGTGCATGGTGGATGTTCGTTTCAATACCGAGTTGTGTTGGGTTCGATTCACGGGCTACGTCATCAATATTTATGGCTATATTAGGTATATTTCCTAAGCTTTTATTAAAGAAGATTAAAAGAAGACTGAGAAATATTCTGTCTAAAATATCGTCTTGGGTTTTGAAATCAAAAAATATAATTTACTACAACTTTACACGACTTAAACATTACTGAATGTCACGCGACTCCATGCGGCTAATGAACATAATTGTAAGTTTTGAAATGAAAAAAATATAATAATTAAAATAACTTGGTATTTAGTCTACCAACCTCTATTCTCTCAACTGCATGCTCGACGCACGACACAATCCAAAACCTTCGATGCACTTTAGCTATCCACTCCTACACAGGCTAAGCGAACCGAAATCGAATATCACTAACCCAATAACCTCTGACTCTACCACTCAGACAGCAACACTCGGTTCAGTAATTCACTCGAATCCGATAGCTCAGGTGAGTCTACTAATGAGTGGTAATAGGTAGCACATGCGTAATGATCGTACGCCTGGTGACCGCCAAAACAGTATGTGGACTGTTTTATTTTAGTACTGGCTGGCTGAAGCCGCCCGTGAATTCATATTGCATTCGATGTGCGTTTCGTCACGCCACGATCGTTGACTTATTGTGTGTCTTTGAATGTGGAACAAAGATTGTGTGAAATTAATTGGCGATGTTCATTTGTTCTCTTGTTAGGCTTGAAAGTGATAGTTTGCTTATTTCAATTAAATATTTAGGTACTTACCTACCTACTTACTAATAATATTTTGTGTTTTCAATTTTTTCACTCTCTAGTAGCTAAAATCTAACATTCACATAAGTGCCATGAAACAACTTCTCATGCCTGTGGCGATTGCTGGTCAAACGCTGACATGTTGTAGCTCTTTTTAAGTATTTTGTTACTTAACACACGAGTTTTAATTTCGTAACAAAGAATGTCCGGCCACAGCCTAACAGACTGATAAGGATTACGACATAATATGCAATCATAAGGATAAAAAGTATATAAGTACTACATGGGTCCTTGCACGAGAGCGGCAGACTTCCTCGACGAACATAGGTTCGTGGCATCCATAATCCACACTATGAGAATGTACACCTATGATTATCATCATCATCATCATCACAACCCATCACGTCCCAACTGCTGGGGCACGGATCTACTTCCAATGAAGGAAGGGTTTTAGGCCTAGTCCACCACGCTGGCCCAGTGGTGAAACTTTAATAGGCAAGTGAGTCATCCGCTTTTCGCTGTAGGTATAAGAGTTTCGTGTGAATATCACTTTAGTTTTCCACCAACCAAGGGTTCGCTGGAAGAAATTGCTTCTTGGCAATAAGCCCGCCTTTGTGTACTTCTTACTTTTTCTGTCTTCATGTTTTTGTCTTTGTTTTGTGTATACAATAAAGTGTGTATAATAATAATAATAATAATATATTTTTACTCACGTGATAGGTCGCGATGGCGACCGTATCGCAATTTTAGAATGAGGATGTGCATTGTACTCATTCATCTAGAATCTAGATGTGTAAATCTCCTCACGGTATTTTCTTTCACCGTAAGAGTACGTGGTAAGTATACATATATGTAAGTACTGAAATTCCTTATTTCTACGAATGAGAGCCAAGACCTTATCCGTTACGCCACCCAGACTCTCTGGTATTATGTAAAACGCGTAGTATCCCAATTATGAAAACCGGGCACGGGTACCTACACGTTTGAGACACCATGCATTCTATGTTAACATAAGTACACATTGTAGTTGACGTTTTAATTATAAAATTAAATTACAATGCCCAGTGGGCGAAGTGAGTTGTATTGTCATCTCGAGGTTCAATTCAACTAATTTTAACATTATAAATTAAGACCAACATCTCTGAAACTGCAAACCACCTCCATGAACATAATATATTATAACACAAATCTGCTGTTTATAACCAGTACCCTGGTTATAAACAGCAGATTTGTGTTATATTCCCGTATTTTCTTACTTTCCGCTGTGAGGAAAGTTTAGTGCATCTTCTGGGTTCCATCCTTCTTTTTCTGTGGACAAAAAGTTGAAAATGCAATGCCCTTAACCCTTAGGAAATGATCCAAATTCAAATCCGGTGATTCATTCGAATCGGATATTAAAATTAGTAGAATAGGGCCGCGTGGTTGTTAGTTTGAATCTGTTGGGCACCCACGGTGTTTACTGTGTTTAAATTAAATAGAAGTCAACATTTTAATTTAGTCAGCTTATTTGTTCGTCAATCCTATAGCGGAGTGTTAACAAAAAAAAACATTAAGCAATAAGTTCAAGTTTGTACACCTATATTTTATATTTGTGAAACAAATAATTAAGTAAGTAAGTAATAAATTTATACTTAATGTAATTACCATAATATAATTAAGTACCTAATAAGTAAGTATAAAATTGATAACTCACCTGAGTCCAAACTGCTGTGTTTACGCTAACTACCGCATTGCGCTATGAGTATATGAACGAAATCTAAAAAAAAAACACTATTGTATAGATTTTTTATAAAACAAACAAAACAAAAACAAACGCTCACACCTTGTACTAAAATACTCTCTTGCGGGGTAGGCAGAGGTGCATTGCTGCACCCATTTTTCGCCAGTGTTATGTTAGTCCCAATGTAATAGTGGGCGGGCCTATTGCTATTTTACGGGCACATCCAAGACCCGAGAGCAAATATCTGTGTTTAAACAAATATCTGCCCCAGCTGGGAATCGAACCCGGGAGATTCGGCTCAGTAGTCAGGGTCACTAACCACTACGCCATTCGGTCGAATTTTTATTTATCAACCTAATTAAACTATTTACTATATAGGAAATTACCTAGATCATAGATAAAATTCTGTATCTATTAAGTAATAATTTTATCATTGTATTTACCTCCAGGTACCTATTATGTGTGGAATATTTATTTTAATAATTTATCATTGTATTTACCTCTAGGTACCTATACCTATTATAATTATATTATAATATTATTTATAATATAATTAAATATTCGCTATCTTGCAAACACATGGCATCGTGAAACATCACGATAAAATTATCATCGCAAGGCGGATTGGTCTGAAAACAAATGACAGTATTCCAACCTATCTATCCATTTAGAAATGGTCGCACATCTTTTATGTTCTTTTTATTTCAGATTGTTATTATTATAATAAGTTATGCATACCTCAACTATCAGTACAAGTTCGAGACTCATAACATATTATTGAACTATTAGCAAGGAATCCATTGCGGATAGAACTACTTTACTCAAAATGATTAAAAACATGCTATTCCAACATTCAGCAGTCATAGACGACCAATACTGACTATTTACCCACGCCACGTGTCAGACCCAAATGTGTATGTTTACAGATGGAGCACTTCTAAAAATATACCCGCTAATGCGTTATACACGATCGAATAGAACCGAGATCAGAAAGCGGGCAGGGGTCACCAGCGACTGTCGCCCCAGTATCGAGCATCCTCATATCATGAATATCATCAACTTCAACACCTTATCAGATACAACAGAGCGAGTTCACCCGATTCGCGAGCACAATACGTCTGTGACAGTCACACTATCTTATCTCACGAAACAAATGCTCATTTAGCGGGCACCTCAATAGTTACTGTCACTGGTATCGGTTGGTTGTGAATTGTGATGTGCTGATCTGGTGCTGGGCAATTCCGGTATACAGGATGGTGGAGGGTGCTGAGCCGCAGGAAGTGGAGAAGCTAAGGTAAGGTCACAGATAAGATAATTATGATAAGGAGACAGAAACAGTGATTACGGGAATTAGGGCAGTGTGTTGATACATTTGCGGGATTAGTTATGTTGGATTGAATTGAATGAAAATAAAATGTTCGTTTTTAACTGTGTTTATATTTTATTGTGTAATAAAGTAAGTAGGAAAAAAATACGTTTGTATCAACCATGGACTAATAAATAAGCCCAATGAGCGACTCGTTGCTGAATCCATATACAAAGGAAAATTTTGTAAAGAGATTTAACCTTACCTACTGTATTTAAAAGTACAGTTTGACGGACATTAAAATGTAGTATTTAAAATTAAAACCTATATACTTGAATGCTATCAAGATAACCTCCCTAAATATGTTTTTAACGACTACATAGTCCACTAATCACCGAAGTCACGTACGCACCGATATATACTCCGAGGCAACAAGAGACGCATCATATTAACAACAATAATCATTCTTACAGACACATTCAGGACACAAATGGACGTACAGACCCGAAGAATACGACACAAAATGCACCAGCACCGAGATACAGGGTAATTCTGGAACCTGCCCTCATAGGAGCTATGATGGCAATCAATATTGGTCAAACTTCGTTGCAAAACTTCTATTTGCAAACTGCCTGTACCGTGGATTTGGGATACAACATTAGCGTATGTGAAACTATGGCTAAGGAGGTAAGAAAAGTTATAATAGGTAGATAATAATGTAGGTAATGTTTTGTATTTTACTGATAAAAAATTAACCGCATTATAGTGATTCACGCATCCCAAAATCGTAGAAAAGTAAATATCTTGTCATGTTTCGAGTTTCAGAAAGTTTCAGATTATAATGACATGACGAAGATGCATAAGTATAAAAAATATATATTTCCGCTGCTGTGTACGATCATGGCGTAGTTGATAGCAACACGTATGTTGTACTTCACTAATAACAACAGGTTCAATTGGCGAAGGATATAGAAGGGTCATATCATATTGAGGGTCACCTGCTGTAACATAAATTGAAAAGGATAATTTCCCACCATTCCAGGACCTCAGCCAAAGAGTGGTATCTCAAGTGAACATCAGTCGAAGTTTCGTGGGGTGTCTCATTGCAACAGTGGTCCTCCTCTTCATTGGTCCCTGGAGCGACTGCAGCGGCAGACGAAAACCCTTACTCATCATGCCGTTGTTGGGAATGAGCGTCATGTCCACTGCTGTTCTACTTCTGGTGACGTTCCATGGCGCGTCAACTGTGCAAGTGCTGTATGCTGTCCAGATTCCGATGTCGCTTGGAGGGAACTTTGGATTACTGCTGGCAGCTGCGTTCAGTTATATAGGTGATGTAAGTTGTACGTAGAGATGTGGGTTATCTGTGACTTCGTATTTTGTTTGTGCATAATCGCATCTCATGATTGTTTACCATACTTATCTAATTAGCATATTAATGTGTAAATGACTACTTTATATTTATTATTTATTTATTTATTTGATACTTTATAAAGATACAGAAAAACTAGTAGAAAGGTGCAACAAAAAAAAAGTTGTTACTAAATTGAAAAAGCAAAAACAAAATAAAGTCACTTGATAATTAACTTAATAGATATACATAAAATATACATGATGTACTATAAATTAAAAAAAAATATATATATATATATATATATATATATATATACAAGAAAATGCTACTTATCTAACTTGCTGAGATGAATGAGCACGGGTTAGTCGCTTGAAGACATTGCGGGAAGGAGCTTTCCTAATGTTCTCGGGAAGATTATTCCATAGGCGCACAGCGGTGACAGCGAAAGAGTCTGACATGAAACCAGAATGGAAGGAGGGTAGTGCTAATAGATGATTATGGGAGGAACGGAGATGACGAGGGTGAGTGTCAGAAAGAAAGTTGAACATGGACTTAAGGTAAGGGGGAGTATTTGGCTCGTGGAGGACAGAAAAGAGGAGACATAGAATCCGTAGATTTCTACGATCTCGGATGGGGAGCCATTTTAGCTGTGCGCGGTACTGGGACACGTGATCATATTTACATAGCCCAAAAACGAAACGGATACAGGTGTTCAATAAGCGTTCAAGCTTATTGAGAAGTGCCTCGGTCAAACCCAAATAACACACACCCGCGTAGTCCAGGATCGGTAGGAGCAGTGAGTTGACTAATGCTAATTTCGTGTGTTGAGGAAGAAAGTTTTTAAGGCGAAGCATGGAGTGGAGAGAAGCGTACACTTTGCGAGACACCTTGTCCAACTGTTGCTAAGAATACAAGTCAATAACAGTTGGTGAGTAAGGTACCACACGCCCGTCAAATTTAACTGGAGGTACAGTGGTATAGTCCAGACAGGATAAAAGTCTAGAACCACCTACAATTATGGACTGACACTTTTATATGATGAGATGAGTGGGTGTAGTTAGGATAAAGTTAAAAAACGAAGCTAGATTTTCGATATACTTAAGAAGGCTTATTCCTAGACTTGCATCACTTTCATATAATATGGCTTAACAGAACCCAAAATTCTACACCTAAAACATTGTGTTTGGTGTCAAAATAATTGAAATGTTTTATCTGTGTTTATTTTTATCAGCTGCACTCATGCAGTAAGCGTGTATGTAATTGCTTCAAAGATAACCATCGTTTGAGTTCCGATAGCACAGTGGGTCAATATTGGAACAACTATATTTCGTACATTGTAATGCCTTGACATAAGAAAATTGTGAAAATACACACTCACAAATCACGACAACTGTATATCCAAAATGATCTATGGTCAGAATAAGTTCAGCAAATATGTTAGATATCCATAATTATACAGAATGTTGCAAAATTTACTCAGGGAATCATTCTGAAAAACTTTTCGGCGCACCATGGGCAGTCAAGGATTGACAAGAAGGCAGTAATGTGATTTCTTTCACCACAATAAACCGTAGAGCAGCTTTTGTGTTTCTCATCGACACGCTAATATTGGTATTAATTGATACATTCCCCGTTCGAGAGCCCTGATTCTCATTATGTACAAAAGTGAAACAATTTAGTCGCAGTATCACCATAATCTCCAAAAATTACACTAATGGTATTGACTGACGTGCACCAATTGTCGTAAACAAATAAGCCCACTGTTAATCATGACTTAATATTGTTATAAAATTTATCATCAGGCAATAATCATCCACTGCTGGACAAGCTGCCAAGCAGCGCCACAAAACTCGGTCCCCGGCCGTCCTCATCCAGCCACTACCGGCTACACGCCTAACGCCACGCTGCGTTTGCCTGTTCGTGGTCTCCACTCGATAACTCGATAAAATTCACACATCATCAAAACTACATTGCAGGTGTGCCACGCGACGGGGCGCGACGTGACCCGTACCATGGGGGCTCACCGCGCCTCTATCCAGGTGGCGCAGGTCCTGGGGGCAGTCTCCGGCCCGCTGCTCTACCGGCACCTCGGCTTCTACGGTGTGTTTCCCATTGTTTTATTGTTGCAGGTAGGGGTTTGTCATACTCATACACACACATTTACACACCATTTCGGCAAGCTGTAGCTCCTGTCTGATCAGAAAACGATACTGTAGTGAGAATTTCATTAGCGTTTGCAACCAAGGAGTTGTGGACACATTCCTCCACTGCTTGGTTAAGTTAGCTACCATACCTGGCTAAGGCAATCTTAACAATTTATTTTCTGAATCATTGTATAGTACATCGTTAACTTAGCATCCCTTTGCTTGTTTACTCTTGACTTTTTGTCACTCTTATCGATCTCCATCCTCTGCCATGAATGCTTCGTTCGATTGGAGTTTGAACATCTCTCATTATTTTTGTCACTTCTTTGTTCCAATTTATAACATCAATTATCAATTTATACATGTCATTAAATCTCCTTGTCTGACTTCCAAGCACCATTTATTTAAAAAAATCCTCTCTTCTAATTCCAGGTGATGTCCCTCTTATTCGTGATCTTCGCGGTCAAAGACGTGAACGTGAACCGCGACAACGACGTGTCGGTGTTCAACTGGCGGCTCCCCGTGAACGCCGTGAGGTGCCTGCTGAAGAAGAGGCACGGGCACCGGAGGAAGATCATACTGCTGATGCTGGTCGTGGCGCTGGGGGATCGGATGCTGCTGTCAGGTTTGTCAAATTGTCATCAGCAGCTTATGGTAATCCACTGCCTCCTCCGTGTTACACCAAATTCAAGGATTGTAAGACGTATCCGCCTAATGCGGAAGGAATACGTCTTTGTCCTCTGTTTTATGTCTGGTATAATTTCTTAATCGTTTTGCATTCGGCGATGCCAAAGTATTTCAGCGGCTGGTCGTTGTATTATACTGGAGTTATATAAATAAATAAAGTACATAAAGTAAAATATATACATAGTTTAGTATAAGCAGATAAGCTATATTTAACCTTCTCATTAAATTATTATTTCTGACATCAAAAAATAAAATAAAATACTAAGTACATAATAATACCTCCTGCAAGATTGAAGGGTTTTGGGTTGTATATAGAATAGCACTTTACAAGCAGAAATAGTATTATTGCAGAAGAAAAATCATTTATATAAAATGTCGACCCCGGACACAGAAATGGGCCCCATTATCGATACTTATGTTGTTTATTTCTCTGTTTCAGCCGAAGTTCTCCTGTCGTACATGTTTTATAGAAGAAAATTTGGCTGGGACGATGTCATGTTTGGATCTTTTCTAGCTTACAGAAACATTGTAAGCTTCTTGGGTAAGTTTTTTTAAGTGTTGTTGGCGGAGGAAAAAAACTGATGAATATTTTCTAATGAAAATGATGACGTTGAGGCCACGAATAGGCCAGCGTAACATAGCGTGGGTCACCCTCTTCCTCACTGGACCTTAGACAAGTCCTAGCTGGTAGTGACTGGATGAGAAGGGCTAAAAACAGAGAGCTCTGGCGCTACTTGAGAGAGGCCAATGTCCAGCAGTGGATAATTAAGGGCTTCTTTTTAGCGTGTCAGTGACACACGCTAGAGCTATAGCTAGGGTTGTCAACGTTATCAAAGGATTGGCCAGTCAGAATAGCTCAGTCGCTGAGTGCCCAAGGTGCGCCGAACATATTGGATAAAGAGTCGGTTCTTTCCGAGCACCTAAATAAAATTACTGATGATAACGGCCATTATGAGGTCAACGATGATGATGATGATAATGCTGTTGATTCCAGGCACCCTAGTGATCCTGACGGTGCTGAAGCGCGGCATGCGGCTGTCGGACGAGTGCGTGGGCGTGGTGAGCGTCGCGTCGCACGTGCTCAGCGCCTCCGCCCTCATGGCGGCCCGGACCACCGCTATTGTGTTTGTTTGTATGTTTTATTATGGTTATGTTGCTGAGATTATGTATTAGCATAGAATAACAAGTACGGTAGTACGTTATTCTATGGTATTAGCTACGTGATGGTGCATTAGAATTCCGTGCATCGCGGCATAGAGCGATGATACCACACGGGTGATGTGTGTGCAGAAACACACGGTGCGTTACGGCGAAGCAGAGATTTTGCCTTGTACAATTAAACGGTGATTTTTCAAAAGCCACGAGCCACGATTAATTGATTCAGTTTCAGATACAACCATAAAACGAATTAAGGTGTATGTAGAATTTGTTTTCTGTTCCCAGTGCCGGTGATCGGCATCATAGCCCAGGGCTCGCAGGTGGTGCAACGGCCCATACTGAACAAACAGATCCTACCCACTGAACAAGGTAAAAATGCATACTTCAGTTTACCACAGGCCTATCACAAGTGTTTGTCAACTCAAGTCAATAGCGTAATTCGACAGCAATTTGTAATTTTGTATGACATTTTGATAAGCGCCCCTGTCGGTAACGTTAGAAACTAATAAAACGCAGCATACAAATTGCAGTGACTGTCTTATCGAATTCGTATCGCCTTTAACAACACAGGTGATCGCACTGCATCTTATAGGTTGCTAATTATAATAAATAATTACAATGCATGTTGTTACTGCCCTATGGTATGGTACCACGGTGGTACAGGAAGCCTTTACAAGAGGCGCCACGCCGTCCTATCTTCAGCAATAGGCAACAGCCCTGGCCTCTCTTACAATTCATATACTGACATGTTGAAAATGACATGCACTCCTGAAAAATGCACATGATGTAAATACTGGTCAAACTGAACAACTTTTCTTAAGAAATATACCGTATAACTCTGTCAGCATATTGCACAAGCTTGCTTGTATTGGGGTTCACCAACCCGCGCTAGGCCAGCGTGGTGGACTAGGCCTAAACTCTTCCTTCATTGGAAGGAGACCCGTGCCCCAGCAGTAGGGACGTGATGATGATGATATACCGTATAAGTAAGACGTAATGATGCCAATGATACGATGTTTTGTCTTTGCTAATATAGCAGACTTTGATACCACCGCAGCCCGGCAGTTACTATCTTATCTTGTATATAAAATTTGCGCAGTTATAAATTGAGGTCAGTGACTGAGGGAGGGATGTACCTCGTGGTATATAGTACTAGGTCAGTGGCTACATAGGTACTGAAAGAAATTAATCATAGACTCATTACATTCTCATCGATGTCAATATTAGGTATCTACTACTCATTTAAGATAGGTATTGTATTAAACATGAAAAAAAAGACATGATGTTTTTTTAAAATAATTTCGATGCTGCATTTATCATGTCCTAAGTTCTAAGTCCTAAGCTACATATATAGTGGGAGTTAGGCCTCATGCCATCTTTCAGGCTTAAGAATTATGTTTCTAATTTATATGCTAATCAATTACGATACGGTACCTTAATAGTTTGGAACTATATTGCAAGATACTTATTTTAAAATATGTTATCTATAACTGATAAAATCTTATCCATCTAAGGCAGGTGACATTACAATTTCTTAAAATACCTGCGTATGCACGTCACAAAGGAAACCGAAATTTACGTAAAGGCTAAAAATACAGAATCAAGATTGTAAAAACGTGCTACTTACAAGAATCTATCGCGAAGTCAAAATGTAGTAACATTTACGAAGTAATAAATGGCAAAATCAATAAAATTTTAATCCTTAATTCGTTGTTTAAACAAGTTCGTGATAGGAACCCTATGGTTCGTAAAGTCAGTGAATCTATCTAGCCATAATAAATGTTACATGAGTTAGTCGTCCTAATCCAAAAAACCTTACTCTACAGGAAAGATCTACAGCGTGATGGGGGCCCTAGAGTCCGCAACGCAGACACTGTCTTCACCGCTATACTCGTACCTCTACTCCAGAACCGTCACCAGCAACCCTGACGCGTGGATCATCCCTGGCATAGTGCTGGGGCTCCTGCAGCTGGCATCCTACACCTGGGCTAGGCATCTCGGCAAGAGCACTAAGTACCAGAAGACTGTAAAGACTGTTGAGCTCAAAGAGATGGGCAAAGCGGGAGAGGTGGATAAGCTTTTGTTGGGTAAAGATGTGAAGGTTGAAGAAGGTGTGAATAAAGTTTAGATAGTAGTTTTGGTGTTTTATTTTTGGGAATGCGTCGCGAATAGTCCGATTAAAGTTGCTTAGCTGTTTTCCAGCTTAAAAATATGTAAACAAGTATACTTGTAAATTGTAAATCATAAAGATAGAGTAAAAAAATAATACTTTATCATCGAATTCTTCCAAAACAAACACCTAAGTAGTGTATGTTCAATTTCGGTGTAAACGTTTTAAGTATTATCAGTTTGGCGAATCGCAAGTCGGTAGATAATTGTAATTAATAAGTTCTAAAAATAAAAGTAGGTAGGTTGATGTTTTATAATTATTAGTTAATTAACTCATTTTAATAGGCGTACGTGTGATTGAAACTGCCTACAGAAAACTGAAATAATCGCTTTTTTCAAAGATGTCAGTGATAGTTTCCATGCGAAAGTGATAAGATCTGAAAGTAAGATATAAAACCAACGTCAGAGCGTTATTTTTAGATTTATCATAGTAGCCACCGCAGAATAAGGAGCCCTATATGATTTAGCTTAGTCGAGTAGAGGCTGGATTATGAAAGCATAAGTAACTCTTTCTCTCATCACCATATAACTTACTAGTAAGTACCCTTACTATACTGAAAGTTTGAAAGCCGGAAAATAGTTGCTATGTTACTAACATTGATTTCTAGTATTGATAATTTCATGATTTATCAGACTAGATAATCTAATCATGATTATAGACATAGGGGCAACTTAGGCCGTTTCCAATGAGGGCTACAAACACTATCCCTCTTGCATGTCATAGCAACAAACCATCATAATTATTTTGTTCCACTAAGTTTCACCCAAAAATTTCACTTAGTTGTGTGAGCAAAACGTTGGTTGCGAAAATTTTTGGGGTAACCGTTCTTCAGTCTTAATTAGAAATCACAAAAAAAAGTATTTTTCAGGATTTTCACAGATCGTGAAAACCTAATTATTTACGTACCTACTGTTAAAATAATTTAATCAATCCTTTTAGGTAATACTTAGCTTTTTGCTGTACTTTTAATGACGATAATTATGTCAACTACCACTACAACGTACACACAACTCCTCTAACTTCCCACCTAAGATCGTCTGCAGTTGGGCGGAGCGAGTCCCTGCATTCACCTGTCGAGTGGAGACAACGCGAGAACCCATACAAATACAAGGGTGTTAATGACATGCAAAAATTAAACCACACGATCTATAGATTAACTTTTGTAACCGAACCTCTTTCTTTGGGGACATATTGTAACGCTTTTAATTTCTTTTACGATCTTGCATAAGTATACAATTTCACAGTAGGTATTCGATGGAATTTGTAAGTCGTGCCAACCTCAAAAGATCAGAAACCATTGCCAATAGAGAATGGCTTGGAATTTACAACAAGGGAAGCAGATGTATACAGCAGGGTTACAGCAACATGGAAGGGATCCATCATCATCGCCTTTTCCACAGATTCCAGAACTAGAAATATTACAAACACTAATTGAAGTCCTACAATTTGTTTTTTAAACATGAATGAATGTAATGATTATCATAACTAAAATAGCCTTAGTACTTAGGTAAGTACTCTATTTTTAGGAAAAATAGGTATAGTTATCAGAATTTGGACAATGATATCATGCAGATCCGGTCTAAAAATACATGTTTTTATTTTTAAAAGCACCTTTAAGCCATGACTGATCAAACGTAATCAAATAGCACGCAAATTGATAAGAGGTGGTATAAAATGCTGAAGAACTGATCCATAGCTATACAAATATCTGATCATTTGTTCTGAACACATCAAGGTGTTTACCATTATTCCCAAGAAAGTTTTACTACGTCAAAACAGAACTATCCAAGTGAGTATTAATCAATTATAATCAAAAATAGAGTGTGAAGATTTTCGAAGTTTAAAAATAGAAATTATGTTAGAACAAAACCAAATTCAACTCATACATAACTCTTGCCTATCCCATTTATTAAGCGTTTACAAACCCACAATCCTCTAACCTTTCCTATTTCTTTATTTCAGCATGCAGCGCCCAACAGCTTACCCGTGCTTCGGAGCCCCTGCCGGCTACAAAACCCAGAGCCCTGCCGTGAGCCCCAACCCCTGCTTCGGCCCGCCCAAGCCTGCCTACTGCCAGCCCAGCCCGTGTTTTGGACCTCCCATGCCCGCCTTCCAGCCCAGTACTTGCTTTATGCCAGCCTCGGCCATCAGACAAATGGCCAACCAGAGCCAGCAAAGAGGTCACTGGGCACCGACGTTTTACTGAGGCGAAGAAGACGTTTGGACCATTCTGCGTATTATTCTTGTGACTCAGTTGCTAAAGTATCTTGCTTTGTTTAGTATCAGTCAAAGTTTCAGTATACTTAGTAAGTTTGAGAAAGTCTTCAGTGGTGCGTAGTTAGTTTGATTTAAGTGTATGTTTAGTTGGAACGGAGTGTCTAGTTTGAATGCTAGCGATGGATCTCAAGCCTTGGTTTTTGTTAGTTTAAATGTTTTATGTGATAAAGTATTATTTTTGTGTTGTACTTAGCTAAGTAATGAAAGCAATAAAATAAATACTTACATATTACTATAAATACTTATGATTTTTATTAAGCATGCGAAAATCGCGAAAATACGTGATGCTGAAAAATAGGTCGTTCTTACAATGGTAATAGGTAGCATGAAGAATTCAGGAAGAGGTTTTACAAATTCCTGTTCGTGGCTCTCTCATGTCACTATTGAGTGGGATCATAATTTCTAGGTACTTATGAGACAAGGACAAGGTACAAGTAGACCTACTTGTACCGCGAGTTGGCGACCCTGCAAGTCTATAGTACACTAATTGACCTCTCTTTGATTATAGTTCCACCGTAAGGTTGTTTTGAAAAAATCGCTTTAAGCGATAAAACCGCAATTTTTGTACAATATGTGTTGTTAACAACAATATGTGTTGTTACTATTTAAGTAATTTCATGTGTGTGTAGGTACAAATAAACAATATTCTATCTATCTATCTATACACTTTTCACTGCTCGGAAGGTGAGCTCCCGCAAGGCCGCCAGGAACAGTAGGTATTCATAAACGAGTAAAGTATGTGATATAATATGTAGGTACATGTTCATAGGGATTACATTAGTACAAACAAGGTGTGAGTGTTTATATATTTTATAATATGTACATAGGTTTGAAATAAATAATAAGAAATAAATAAACTTACTTATGCCATCTTATGCTCACTCAAACTACTTATAAGTATTTCATACGTTCATGATGATAGTTTGTCTAACTATGCTGAAGTCTGAGTAGACGAATAGCAACCTTCATAACAAAGAACAACATACGGACATACGAATTGCAAAATTCCTCCTTTTTTTGATGTCGGATAAAAAATATAATCACTACCCATCACGTCCCCACTGCTGGGGCACGGGTCTCCTTCCAATGAAGGAAGGGTTTGGGGCCTAGTCCACCACGCTGGCCTAGTGCGGGTTGGTGGACCCCAACACAAGTAAGCTGGTGCTGAGAGAGTTGCCGGGAACAGTCCAACTATAAAGTCCTGACAGACAGACTGCAATTTTGCAAAGACTTTATCATTATCAGTTATTTACTTACATTTAAAAAATTCAATACTTTTTGGCAATGGTTTTTTAACGGATTTGTCCTTTGATAAATATAATACATCGATTAAATACGGTCTGTAACAATTATTTAATATCCACTTCCGTTTTCAGTACTTTATAGTAAAGTTGTGATCAACCCGACAGTCAGATTGTCTTTTCTTTCTTTCTTTATATTCAACGCCAAAAAAGTAATTTAAAGTATTTTTAAGAAAGTTCAAAATTTATAACCGACTCGACCACTTAAAACCACAACTTAAAACACACAAAACTTTGTGTGACGTCATAGCCTCGTTTCTGGGCTCAGAGTCATGAGTTTGGCCAGTCGCGCCGACGCTCAGTTCTATGGGCATAGATTATTCTGAGATTGACATATCAACACGTTAAGGTAGGTAGTTAGGTAGTTTTATAACATCATAATATTTATAGGTATTATTTTAGTTTATGTTTATTAGTCGTTAACCCAAATAAATAGATAATACAAGGTATATCACACGTTTTACATCACATCTGCTCTGTGAAAATGCGTCATGTTTTCAAAGATTTGAATTTAAGTACCAAAGTTTTTTTGTACTCTTCAACAATTATTTAGTCGGTCAAAAATAAATTATAATCAAAAATATTGATTATAGGAATAATTTTGAAATAACCAAGTTTATTAAAAATAATAATATTTGACCTTTGTTTGAATCACACGCATATATCCCTATTAGCAATGACTCCAACTATCGATAGTGCTCCTTTCAAAAAGTGAAGGCGTTAATGTTGGTATGGGTAGACACACTATTATGCCTCGATAAGGTGTAGGTGGGTAGCTTTCATAGTCACATATAAAACAATTAAGTCTGTCTTCTACAATATTTTCATTACAAAACCATGCCTAAACAAATTGAAACTATGATTCGTGACATGCAAAACTCCATAGATATACTTTTGAATAGAATCAATGCACAGGATTCTACGAATGGTGAGTTAATTACGACCTTTCAGTACCTTTCGACCTTTTACCAGCTAGTACCCACCTATGAGTAGATAGATATCTTAATTATACATATATGTCTAGAACAAGCTAAGCTATGAAAAAAAAACATTGAATTATTGTTTCTAAATGGCCGAACGCTAATCAAAACATTGCGATTAAGACACAGCATACGTTTCAATCATAGGATTACCTACTAAGGTTAGTTACCGAAGCATAATGGCCAATAATGGCCAGTATTATTATTTATTCTAGAACATGTGTGTATGTAACTATTTACTTGGTTCATAGAATAATGATTTAGTCCACTTTTACATTTGCGCATTTCCCTGTAAGGTGTACGGATTACAAGTATATCTAATCTCCTATGAGTCGTCGGTAGAAAGGTATGAGTCAGATAACACAAATAAATATGTAGATAAACAACAGTATTGCGAGCTACATCCTGAGCTGAGTGAATTGTGGATATCAAGTGTAGTATTTGTTTTCTTTTGTTATAAAAACCACAGCAGTTTTTGGAATTATGTCTCACAGTAAGTCGGTCTTGTTTCTTTTTGACACGAATTATTTTACGCTTCGTTTTTGAACAATATCTATACGATATGAAGTTAAGCACCTGCCTACCAAACGCTGATTTTGAAATAACCCTTCAGTTCCGTTTTATAGGAGGTTCATTTACTATTTGAAACCACCGAAACCAAATGTCGTTATAACTACCCATATCATATACAATAATTAAAAAAGTTTACGTTCAAGCACTCATACACATTTTTCATAACATTGTTTCTCTAAACAATTCCAGTTCCACCGAACGGCCCGCCACCTCCTTACCACGGGTACCAGCCTCCACCTGGCAGTTACCCCCCACCAGGCGGCTACCAGCCTCCAGGGGGGTACGCATACGTACCTACCCCCGTCATGATGCCTATGTACCCCTCAGTGCACATACCTCCAGTGCACATCCCCCCAGTGCAAATACCACCAGTGCCAGCCACGGATACAACTTACGTCACCAATAACTACATCTACCAGCCGCCGCAGCAGTCATCGTATCCTCATCAGTACCCAGACCAGCATTATCAGCCGCCGCCGCCGCAGCAGGACCCTATTGTTATCGGTAATGATGGTGAGTAATGCTTGAGTCAACTATTATACTAATATTGTATGTAATGTAGATACACTCATGAGTAATGAAAAGTAAGTTGAATGTAGATGTAGAATGTATGTATTTCAGTGTGCTGGTGCTGGGTTAATGTTTTGATATAAGGAAAATTCAATCTGTTTTGTTTACAATGCATGCCCGCCAGAGGGCGCTGCACCTAATAATGATGAATCAAATTATACAAAAACATTGACATTAATAAAAGTCTTCGAATGAAGCCGAAAAACTGAAGCTTAATAGTTGTTTATCGAATATAAAGGGATTCAGTAATCTATACACCTATAGAAAACGTTCAACTGTACTACGACTCACTGAACTGCAAACAAAGGTACATAATGTACACTGTACAGCTCCACTCCAGAGATCCACACCCCCTCTCAAAATATAATAGCACACAACCCCAACGCTAAAACTTGCCAATCCTCTGCAGACTTCATAGACTGGATCCCAACAGACTCGCACACGGCTCAGAACTACAAGCCCCGCGCGGTGGTGGCGGGTCACGAGGGGTGGGACTCCAGCCCCCTGTGGGTCATCCGGGCCCACCACGCGGGAGACCTGGTGCCCGGGAAACTGGCCATCAAGCACAAGGCTGCGTTCATACCGCATAATATGAGGGAGCTTCGGGTGCACAATTTTGAGGTTGGTAGCAATTGATAGCTTGACTTGAGTTGTTGGCAGATCTACATATCATACAGTAATTTAAACAAAAATATCCAAATCAAGTTGACCACCATTACTCTCTTCAAAACTTCTCCCTGTTCCATTCTTCCATGATTTCAGATTCTCTCTGCTCCACCTGGATCCCCACAATCCATACCTATCTTCAAATAACACTACTCTATACTCCCTTCTTCCCATGCTTCCAGGTCCTCTGCGCTCCACCCGGCTCCACACGCTGGTTACCTGCTAGTAACGGCAACGTCCCTGTAGGCGCCATCCCGGCCGGCAACACCGTGTCGGCCGAACCACTCTACATCGGCAGGGTGCGGCATATGCTGTCGCTCACTCCTGGAAAGGTAGAGCTGTCTCTTTCTTACCCTCGGTGTTTGATAGGAATAACATATTATGGGGTGCATGAAAAAGGTGCATCTCTGAGGGACGTATAAATTTATACACTGTTACTGTTACTATTATATGACCGGTGCACCCTAGGCAGTCAAGAAAATAACGTTAATCTGGCTAATACTTTCACCAGTACCACAATAGTAGTGTTTGTCACAGACATGTTGAAAAGAGTTTGTAAACGCAACCAACAGTTTAGTTTTTCTATTGTCTATTGTAGATAATTATGTCAATAGAAAAGTCACTTTGTACTTCCACCAATACCTTCCTGTGTCGTGTGAAAACTATTCTTCAATATATCTTTACAATCCTTTTAATCCACTGGTTTTACTTATAAAACCCAACAGGTTATGGGCCCAGGACCATTTGGTAGTAAGATTTTTGAAATATCACACGAAGAATCACAGATTGAAAATTTGTCCGGGAGCCGAGGCCGGCCGGCGCAGTTGTTATTGTGAAAACGAAATTGTTAAAAAACTAAACAATGTCGATTTCGAATTTAGCCTTTAGAGAGCAGTTGCATGGCAATATAAAACTAGCCAGCGAGACTGTGGAGGCAAAGTTACTGCAGGAAGACCACAGACGGGAGGACAATCAGGATACTACATCAGCTTCGGCACTGGTGAAGAAGTGCTTCACGTGCCAGGAGGCTGGTCACCTGATGCGGAACTGTCCACTGGTGACGTCTGGAGGCAAGTCGGGGCAAGGCGAGGACAAGGAAGGAAGCACAGACCATTCAGCTCTGTTAACGGCGCTAAGTGTTAGTGTTGTGAGTGAAAAACAGTGGTATATTGATTCAGGCGCGACGAATCACATGTGCAATGATCGGTCAGTTATGTATGATTTTGTATCGGATAAACAGGGTACTGTGAAGATCGCAAACGGAGACTGTATCAATACCGCGGGAATGGGTCAGGTCAAGGTGCAACTTAAGGGTGGTTGCCTAAGGACGATAAGTGACGTCTATTTTGTACCACAACTAACCACAAATTTATTGTCGGTGAGTGCAATGACAAGAAAGGGCCATAAAGTTGTATTTACTAAAGAGCACTGTAAAATAACTAATGCTGACGGTGAGTTTCTAGGTAGCGCTACTCAGATCAATGGTGTTTACCGGCTCGACATTGTAGGTGTCAGAGAGCAGTGTAAGATAGCATCGAAAGTAGCTAGAGAGCCACCGTTATCTAGCTTGGGGTTAGGTAATACATTAGTATGTTCACAGGATGGTGCGATGAAGGAGGAATCTAAGAAGTGTGTTTCCTCGACTTCATCTAGCCGCAAGGCATCTCAAGGGAATGGCAATGTGAAGGAGGAAGTGCAGCAGTCTGCGTCCTTGGCTTCATCGAGTTTCAAGGTATCTCAAGAGGTGTGGCATCAGCGGCTAGGTCACCTAAACTCTAGGAGCATGGGTCTCCTGAATAGAGGTATGGCTACTGGAATTAAGTATGATAGTGCTGATTATAAGTCATGTGTGGCTTGCATTGAGGGAAAGCAATCTAGACTTCCTTTCCCATCAAAGTCATCTAGTAGGGCTGATGAGGTACTTGGCTTAGTGCACACGGATCTGTGTGGGCCTATGCAGAAGCCGTCGTTCAGTGGAGCAAGATACTTCCTGCTGTTTATAGATGATTTTACAAGGAAAACTTATGTTTATTTTTTAAAAACTAAAAATGAAACATTTGAAAGTTTTCGACAATTCAAGGCGTTGGTAGAGAACCAAACCGAGCGAAAAATAAAAATTCTAAGAAGTGATGGAGGTGGTGAATTTGTCAATTCTCAGTTTCAGAAGTTTCTCAAAGAGGCTGGAATACGGCACCAGACGACAGTGCCGCATTCGCCTGCTCAGAACGGAGTGGTTGAACGAGCAAACCGAACTGTGATGGAGGCAGCCCGCTGCATGATGCAGCAAGCTGGCTTGGACATGGAGTTTTGGGCTGAAGCAGTGAACACCGCTGTTTACCTGAAGAATCGAAGCCCAACCAGAGCTGTTATGGGTGCTACTCCTGAGGAAGCTTGGACAAATAAGAAGGTAGACCTCAAAAATCTTAGAGTTTTTGGATGTATAGCGTATGCTTTAGTAAAGAATCGAAAGAAACTAGATTCAAAGAGCAAGCTATGGAGATTTGTTGGGTACTGTACGGAAACAAAGGGGTACAGACTGATAGACCCAACTGATCCTCGTAAATTCACAATAGCGAGGGATGTGGTATTCCTAGAGGATAAATTCAAAATTAAGGAATTGTCACATGATGATAAAGTTGACATGAATATGGTATTCATGCAAAGCCCGCCACCTTACATGAATGACTCTAATAGTAGTTTGTCTGAGTGTAATGAGCAATCTACAGAGCCATCTGTTGAGGGATTAAATCAATCTGATGACATAAATTCCGATTCAGTGATTGATAATAATTCAAAAGATGACTCTGAGGCTGCTGAAACATCTGGTGAAATAGATGATCCGTTGGATTCTACGTACGTTCCAGGCAGTTCTTCACTGGAAGAAGACACGGACTATGAAGAGAGTGCTGAGTTTGCCGCCTTCAACTGCGACATGCAGAGTTCTGCCACTGACGAGCCGACCACCGTTCGAGAGGCAATGAGTGGAAGCGAGGCTGAGCAATGGAGAGCTGCTATGTCAGATGAGTATGATTCTTTTAAGAAGAATAACTGTTGGACTCTAGTTCTGCCGTCCTACGGATAAACGCAGTAAGTCGGGTTTTTTCCGAAATTGAGTTATATATATAGGCGTGATCACGGTAACGAGATCTACATTTTGATCTTACCCATTCGTTTCTATCTTTTTTTAAAGCAATTTTAGCAATTTTATATTTACAGTAACTTGGGATATTTTTTTTCGTTACTAAGCATGATTGAAGCCTATCCACTTACTGCAGAAGTATTTATTCAGTGTCCATGTCTTAAATGCAGTATGACATCTATACGACTAATATGACGAGTAATATACAGGATAAAAAATTGAATTTAGCCTAGCTAAATGCCAGTAAGAAGATATGCTACATTTAGCCTTAGCAGTTTCCAATAATTATACTTATTAGAGTTATATAGTATTAAATACAGTATGATGCCATACTGTTATTTAACTACGTACAAGCCAAAATTTTATATTATTGGTTAAATAATATAAATACAGTAAGTCGCTACCCTGCATATATACTTAGTAATGATCATTAGGTATTATGTTCTGGATAACTTACCTCAAAGACAGTACGATGCCATACTGTAATTGTAGTAAGTTAGGTAATCAATTCTTACTAAGTAAAGTACGTATTGTACTGAAAGCAAAGTAGCTATACTGTGTTAATGTTAAGACAGTGGTTATACCTAAATGTTTCGGTTTACGTATCATGGAGGAAGTAAGGTAGCTACACTGCACTCATACTTACGAATCACCTATGTACAATTTGATGGTATAACGTATTATATCAAGTATAAGTCATTTCTACTGCATGTCTATTTAGCTTTGACCTAATGCTACGTCATTAATTCAATGCAGTAAAGTTGCTTTACCGTGAACATGATAAAACACTGATCTAAATTGTCCTAATAATAGTTTCGTAGTACATTTTAATAGTACTTGAAAGGAGAAAAAACTATTCCTATTAACATTACACTAACTACCACTATGTCGTTTTCAACGTGCGCGTAGGCAGCGAACGCGTTGAGGTGCAGAGGGGTTGGGGGGTAGGAGTAAGCGGGATGGCGGTGGAGTGTGCGGAGAGGCGGGGAACGGGCATTGGCGTGGTCGAAGTTCAGTCTGTGCCCTGTGCTGAGTTTGAGTGTAGACTACACGTCGGATTGTCCCACCGTTGGCGCGAAAAAATAAGGTTAGTAATTTTTGGTATTTTTTTATTTGGTAAGCTATGAATCTTTGCTAGATATCCTACATACCTCAATGTGTTTAACGGATTTTAGGTACTTACCTAATAATAACGATATTAAATTGTTCTAGTCCCAATTCACTACGGCGCCACGTGTGTGTGCACTGCACCTGACACTTCGCGCAACCGGAAGCAATTCGAGGGATATACCTACCTATCAGCTTTAGCTTGATTTTGATGTTTTACGAGGCTTAAAAACTAAATGAAGACCGAGGTAAGTGCAGTTCAGCTTTGACAGTCTATTATTTTGTAGCAATCAGTAGTTACCACTTGAGTAGGTACTTACTAATGTTACCATTTATCCAACGAAGGAATAGTGTTCTGCTCCGCTGTATGTCAGCGTTATAAATACCTAATTTTCTTTGACAATATAGTTTATTTAGCAACAAATTCTTACGTTGAGATGTGATGGTCATCTGCTTTTACCTACATTTTTAAGAAAAGATTTGTATTTGATGATCGAATGCTGGTGTTGTAAATGTATATAATAAAAGTATAAAATGTAATGTGTTAAATAGTATAATATATTATGTAAGTATGTACCTAGTATGAATGTATCTGTGATATATCAGCTGTGCCTGTGCGATACCCATCATAATACACAGGCTCTGCCTAGCTTGGGGCCAGATGATGGTCGTGTGTGTTCCCACATAATATATATTATTATTCGTATGTTTTGTGCTACGAATGAACGGAGGAAGATGTGAGGATATGAAGAGTAGCTAAGGGAGAGAGGGGAGGGAATGGATGATCGTATAAGTAGAAGGCAATGAATGGGAAGGGGCAAGAAGAGGGAAGGGAACGAAATCGATTTAGCATTTTTTATGGAAGATCATGTAAGGTTTTTCAAAAGTTGAGTAAATAATAATAAATGCCGAGGAAGGGTATGGTATGGGTATGGTAGTCTTTCGCGTGAAAACATTTTAAGGCGAAGCGATGGTAGCGGCTAGTTTGTGATATAATATTACGAACAGACTGTAAGCAAGTTTAGACAGACTGTAAGGAATTTATTTTGTTGCAGCGGAACGATGAGTTCTCGTCGCGATCTAATAATGTCCAGAGTGCGGCAGGTGGAGGCAGATTCTCAGCATCTAGAGCCTATACCTAATTTAATATGTTCTGAGGTAATGCCGGTATCACCTGATAATAAATCTAGGTCATATGTGGAAAATTCTGATTTAGGCGAAGATGATTTTATAAATGATAGTTTTTTGAAAGTTTGTCTAAAAAAGAACGTCAACGAAGAGCCCATTTATGAAACGTCTGTTATCGTAATTGAAAAAGGCAGCTGCTCTTCGTCGTCGTCTGATTCAAGAATTGAAGCGCCTGAAATGATACCTGAAAAGCGTATTTCACCGAGAAATTCAAACAACAAACCATCAAATTCATATGCAATAGATAATTTATCTGATAATGAGGAAATCACTTTCAATGATTTTGATTCCGATGACAGTGTAAAAGACAAAAACTATTGTATTACTGAAGACGACACTACTGATTTAGATACTTCGATTGAAGAAAATAATGCTATTAAAAGAACGAAACCTAATGTATACAAACCAAAGTTAAAGAACCAAAGAAAATGTGATAAAGGTGCTAAGGCTGTAGATTCTGAATATCAAATAAACCAATACTCTAACAACACCCAGGAAAGAGTTGAAACAGAGACAGTTAGAAGTGATCCAGTGCAAATTCTTACTGAAAACGAAATCATTCAAGAAACAGCCAATGAAGAAAGGCATTCCCCTTCAATAATTCAAAGTGATGACAGATTAAATGAAGCGTCGAAGCAAACTTTGACTAAGAAAGGCACCATACGTAAAAGGAAAATAATAGAAGAATCGCTTACAGAGAGAAAGGAAAAGAATATTTTTTTTACTACGGTTACGGTTACTATAAAGAATATTTTTTTTAAGTTTCATTTTTATTTGTTTTGATAGAAAATGTACTGAAGAAGTACTTGTCTGTGATTTTTTAAAAATTAATAAGTATTAAAAAAGACTGAATAACATGTTAAGTTTTAGTTAAGAGTTGTTGTTATTGTGAGTAACATAAAGAAAACTATATCACATCTGCGAGTTTATTTCCATAACTAAGAGACAATAAATATTATTTGATAAATATTAGGTACTTTACTCAAGTGTTTTTTTTAAATAAATTGATTATTCATAGTATTTGTTTTATTGCCACTATAATAATAACAAACTGACATAGTTAACATGAATTAATATTTTTTTATGCAAAAATTTGTGAGGTGTTTGTTTTTGATCCCCTATCATTCAAAAAGTACTGAACATATTATGTAAATGCAACTAAACTGCAATGGAGCTTACACGTCAGATTAACAATTAAACTACATTTTTCCCGGAATTCTCGCGGGAAAACCTGTAAAACCGAAACAATATCAATGGGAAAAAGCAAGAAAATATATAATACGCAAGTTCGTGAGTATGTTTGTTACTGCTCCAAACAAAAACTACTCAATGGATTTGAGTGAAGCTTTACATTGATAGAGCTTAAACATCAGAGAATCACATTAGCTACCCTTTATCTCATAATTCTACAAACGTTTTAGAGGAGAAGCAAAACTCGTCGTAAAATCAGGATAACCACAAAAAATTCCCTTATAACTTTGTATGGTAACTTAGCATAAACGAAGTAAAATAAGTACTTACTTTATTTCTGCTAAGTATCCTCTCTGAGTATATTTTAGGATATACTTAGAATAACTACATAAATGAGTTTATTGTGCCTTTATATTGCAGAGTTTTGGTCTAAAATTGAGTGCCAGATAGGGGCAAAGGTCCTCTTTCGTTTAAGGTATAAACCGTCAAGATGTGATCAAAAACAAAAAAAAAATGGAAGAATATCGCCACAAAACTTTGACCGCGTTTTTCTCGGAACCGCCTAAACCCGACTTACTGCGTTTATCCTTAGGACGGCAGAGTTGATAGGCCGGCTAATCACAAAGCAGTGAAATGTAAATGGGTGTTCAAAAGGAAAAGGGGGCTTGATGGAGAAATTCTTCGATACAAAGCCAGACTAGTTGCGAAGGGCTATACGCAAACCTATGGCGTCGATTGTGAAGAAACGTTTGCTCCGGTCGTAAGATATTCAACGATACGAATGTTGCTAGCTATCGCTGCAGAATATAATATGGAGATTGACCATATGGATGTAATTACTGCTTTCCTGAATGGAGATTTAAAGGAGCAGGTTTATATGGAGCAACCTGAAGGATTTGAAATAAAAGGAGGAAATGGAAAGGTATACAAACTTAATAAGGCCATTTATGGACTCAAGCAAGCTGCGAAGTCATGGTATGATAAGTTAGATACTGCTTTGACTCAAAACTTCGGTTTTAAGAGAGTAAGTACAGAACCATGTGTTTATTTCAAATCGCATCAGGGAAAGCCGATGATAATCAGTATTTACGTTGATGACATATTACTGTTTACGTCATGTTCTGCTGAAGAAAAGAAGAAGCTGAAAGACAAGCTTATGAAGGAGTTCGCCATGAGAGACTTGGGTGCAGCGCACCACATACTAGGTATGAAGATTACAAACAAGGATGGCAGGATTACTCTGGACCAGTCGAACTATATTCAGACGGTTCTGAATAAATTCCAGATGTCGGATTGCAAGCCAGCTAGTACTCCCATGGAAGCTGGACTGAAACTTCATAAAGCTGAGAAATTAGGTAACTTTAACTATAGAAATTTAATTGGTTGCCTTATGTATGTTGCAGTATGTACCTACCAGGCCGGACATTGCATATGCCGTGAGTTCATTGAGCCAGTTCAATCAAAGCTATGCTGAAGTTCACTGGAAAGCTGCAAAGCGTGCCCTACGCTATTTGAAAGGTACAATTAATCATTGTTTGACGTTCGAGAAGAATGGACTAAGTCTCACTGCCTACGTGGACGCTGATTGGGCAGCTAGTGCAGTGGATAGGAAGTCATACACAGGGTATGTATTCAAAATTGGTAATAACTTAGTCTCATGGGAAAGTCGAAAGCAGAAAACGGTGGCTCTCAGCAGTACTGAAGCCAAATACATGGCACTGTCTGATGCCTGTAAGGAAGCGTTGTTTATTCGCTCTTTCTTACATGAATTGTTAGGTATCAACGTTTGTGTAACTATGTATAACGATAACCAATCGGCTCAAAAGTTAAGTGTCAACCAAATGTACCATTCGAGAACTAAACATATTGATGTTAGGCATCATTTTATTAGACAAGTTGTGTCAGAAAATGCGGTGCAGTTGAAGTATTGTCCAACTGATGAAATGCCAGCGGATCTATTGACAAAGCCTCTGCCTATTATGAAACATAATAGATTCGTTAACTGTTTATTGTTGGATGTTTAAGTTTTAACTGTTTATGTTTATTGTTATGTTGGTGAACATTTTATGTAACACAACTTAGTGTAACTCATGTACTCCTGAGGCTTATTATTTAGTGTGTAATACTTAGGGATATGAGTTCAGGCATTATAACTATTGGTTGGTTTAAGGGAAAGTGTTGAAAAGAGTTTGTAAACGCAACCAACAGTTTAGTTTTTCTATTGTCTATTGTAGATAATTATGTCAATAGAAAAGTCACTTTGTACTTCCACCAATACCTTCCTGTGTCGTGTGAAAACTATTCTTCAATATATCTTTACAATCCTTTTAATCCACTGGTTTTACTTATAAAACCCAACAAGACATGCTTAGAAGAAATGCTAACTTATTTACATCATAAATTTAGGTTTATCATCATAAAAGAGGGTTCCGTAGCAAATAATACTTGAGAACTGCTGTGCTAGCGCTGATCTATAGAACAGTGTATGATTCCAGTAATTGTTTATATTTCCAGGTGCACCCCAGTCACCGCTGCTGCTACATCTCATTCGGCGGCAGAGAAGTGTCGTACAAGAGCTACGAAGTCCTCTGCAAGATTATCGGTTGAATCAGGTACCTAAAAATTAGTACATACCACAACCTACTCTTTTGTGAAACCCTGATCAGACAGGTTAAATCGTAGGTGCATTTAGAAGTTTAAATTTCAATCCTTTAGTACAATCATAAATTTACTGTGTTCCACGCAAGCGGGCATTACAGAACTAAGTAAAGTTATTATCAATTGATCATGGAAGTAGAAAAGGTATAAGTACTTAATGTATTTATCCTTGTTATGTGCTATGTATGTCAACTGAAAATTTTGGATCAATATCCGTAAGTTCATACTTCAACTTCAATAAGTTGAAGATACTGTAACATGCTGGAACGGATACGGATAACAATCATAAACTTCCATTTGTTACGCCGCGCCGCAAGACTTTGTATGCAAAAATTACAATAAGTTACAGAAGGCTTTTGTTTATAAATAAGTACGGACATATCCGAATATAAATACTCACTTTATATTCAGTTTCATGACGAGAATGTTCTCGACATGTCTGTGGACATAATTTTATAAAAAAAACCTATAACGACCGCGGACAAAATCGGCAACTACCGTGTGTTTTGAGGTACTTTACTATTTTTATATTTATGAATTATCCCTTTCCAAATCTTGAAAAATATACCCTACACAGACACTGCCTCATTCATTCTAATATTTTATTTTTTAATTCATAATTGAGAATTACTTAACATAATATTTATTTTTTGAACCCAGTTTGTCCCACTGCCTGCTGTCAAAGGTACAGTCAGCTGCATAAGCTAGCTATACACTTTTGAACCTTGTCAATCTAACGAACCGCCTATCAATTCATTGAAGCATTGACGGTTCGTCAGTTTGACAAGGTACAGAAGTGTATAACAACTTATGCAGCTGACCGAAGCTACTCCCCGGTTCTTACTTTAATTAAAATAAAAAATAAGTAAACGTACCTACCTATTGTTCTATTTTCAGCAGGCTTGTATTTAAACCTCCACCAGAAATTATATGATACTGCCACCAATAAATTCGAAATCTCCGCCAAAACGGATAAATCATCACCAAATTATGCTTTCCAAAATATTTTTGAAATGAACCAAATTATTTTTTACTGCATACTGTAAAACTATATTGACACCATTAAAATTTATTTCAAACCAAATAAAGTATATCATTGCTAAATAGATGTAACCAATATATTCTTTTATCAGTATCATTTTAATAATCCTTTGTAACCAAAAAAAGTAAAAGTAAACATTACAAATTAAGTTTATACCAAATAATAAATAGCTTACCCCAAAACGAAGTCACTTGTTAAATTGCTTTATGAATTAATTAAATCATTAGTATGTGCCAAGTAAAATCTATCCGTTACGCCATCTCCACTCCCATTCGTGTGGCCGAGGGTTTGAATTCTGCCATGTACCAATAAATTCTATTGAAATACCTTCCTGCCGATCCGTTCATCCACCCATACATCCATACATGCATACATCCATACATCCATACATCCATACATCCATACTAGGGCATGCAATACCGCAATACCGGTATTGCGTAATACCGGGATCCCGGACAAAATCCACACTTTTTTCAATACCGGTACTGAAAGTTAATACCGGTATTGAAGTAATACCGGAATCGGACATTTTTTAGGCTATAAATCAAGCGATTAAGATACAGTATTGTGCAAATTAATGTGAACACGAGTGAAAATTTGAAAAAAATACATTTATTAGTTCTAAAATAAAAAAACAGAGATATATTAATACAATTTAAGTTGTTTTAATAGAAAATGTATCCTCCCTGGTTTTTATAACTTCTTCAACACGTTTTGGCATAGAATCGACAAGGTTTTAACAGTTTTCTGATATTTACTGGTCTAAAAAACTTGTATGAATTACAGCCTCAATCATTTTAGTTTTTCTTGTGCAATCCGTTTTACGAAGTCTAACTTTCATGATGGCCCACTTATTTTCAATAGGATAGGATTAAGTGCCGGTGAGTTCTCTGGCCATCCAAAGGCATGATATCTTGTTGTCCTTGAAATATTTAAGCATAATCGTGGACACGTGGAATGGAGCCGAATTTAGTTGAAAAACGTATTGACCGTTATCATCAAATTTTCTTAGTTCAACTTCTAATCTGCGTTCTAGCAAGTCACTGTATTTTAGCGAGTCCATCATCCTTTCGATGGGCACAAGTCATTCGGTACCTATATAAGAAAAACAGAACCAAACTAAGAAAAGTTGATGATAACGGTCAATAAGTTTTCAACAAAATTCGGCTCCATTCCACGTGTCCACGGTTATGCTTAAATATTTCAAGGACAACAAGATATCATGCCTTTGGATGGCCAGAGAACTCACCGGCACTTAATCCCATTGAAAATAAGTGGGCCATCAGGGTTCCGCTCATCTGGCATAATCTTTATTGACCAAAACTCATTTCGCATAACTCGTATGGTCTAAACTTTTTTGGCCGAACCATCACTTTGCCAAGACTTATGTGGCATAAGGCTCGTTTCGTCTAAAACTCTTTAGGCACAATCTTTAAACACCTAAGTTTCGTTTGCTCAAATTTATGTTCGTCTATACCTATGTATAATCTTGTTTCTCCTAATTTTATCTTAATAAATAATATATTAAGTATGTAGTAAATGTACAAATTGTGGTATTTTTCTCCTACATCCCGAAAATCACGATATTGTATGATCAAAAAATCGAAAGTTAACGACCAATATAATTATTACAAACCCCATGAGATCGAAACCTAAAAATAGGTGCGACGACGAGCAAAGCGTGGAGGAGCGTGTTAGGTGCACATGTTCATCAAAACCAAAGCGGAGCGCAGCGAAGCGGAGCGGAGCGTTTTCCAAACAGCGGAAACAATACAAGGCACCAGTTTGCGCTATGTAGGGAGACGCTCCGTCAAAGTTAAAGCCAAACGAATATTATTACTTTGTATAAACCTAATAACCTATGCCATAGCATTATTAGGCTATTCAAGATTTGGCCATACCATTATTAGGCTAAACAATGTTATGCGAAATAACTTTTTACTAAACGAGATTTATGCCACACGATTTTCGGCGTAACGAGACTTTGACCAAACGTTACTATGCAATACGAGATTAGGCAAATAAATCTTATGCCAAAAAAGGTAGAACCGACTAAGTGACTTTAATGAATTAGGATTGCAGTACAACAACATAGATTTGCCAATATTAAAGGGGTTCGGTAGCTCTCTCATAAAACCAGTGGGAAAATCATTATTAAAACTAGTAGTGCAAGGAGTTTCTGCTGATGTTGAGGTTCTGATTGTGGAAGATAGCTTGCTTAAATACCCAGTGCTTTTAGGGCATACATTCACCGAACAATCTGGAGTGGTCATAATAAAAACCGATAAACATCTTCGTTTGCACAAACAAATTGACAATGCAGCAGATTACGAAAATACTGTCAATAAAATTAAGTTAATTGTTTCCGAAAATACTACAATACCTTCAATAGCTGCTGTGCCGGTTCAATGTGAGACTAAAATGACTTCAGACATTCTCATAAATGAGTCATTAAGGTGTATTAGAAACTTAAAATATTACGTATTGCCAGGGATTTACAGTTTAAATGATGGAAAAGGGTGCGTTTTGATCGTAAACTTAGGCAACGAAACTATTAGTCTAGAGAAAGATACTTTATTGACTCGAGCCTGTACTGTAAATGACAAAGAATTAACAATTAACAAAATCGAATCGATTGAAGATCCTTTTTGCGAACAGATTAAAACAGATACTGAACTGTCTTCAACAGATAGAGATAAGTTAGAGGTTTTATTGCGCAAGTACAGACAGTGTTTTTCATTTGGTTTGACTGATCTTGGGTTGACTAATCTATCCCAAATGACAATAACTCTCAAGGATTCTATACCGGTCGTCTATAGGCCTTATCGTATGGCCCATTCGGCGAGGCAAAAAGTTAAGGATATGATAAAAGAAATGCTTGACTGCGGCATAGTGACGGAATCAACGTCGGCTTACGCCAGCCCTATTTTATTGGTACAGAAAAAAACGGGTGACCAACGGCTTTGTATTGATTACCGTGCTCTAAATGCAAAAACCATAAAAGAACATTACCCTTTACCGTTGGTCGAAGACCAAATAGATTGTTTAGGAGGCCATGAATATTTCATAACCCTGGACTTAGCATCCGGTTACTATCAGATACCGGTCGCGCCGGACTCTCAGGACAAAACTGCATTTGTCACACCTGACGGACAGTACCAATTTACAAGAATGCCGTTTGGTTTAGCAAATGCGCCTTCAGTCTTTCAAAAAACTATCAATACGATGTTGAAAGACGTCCCGAACGGTGTGGCCTATGCTTTTATGGACGATATTATAATACCGGCAAATAGCGTAAGCGAGGGCATGATTAAATTGGAGACCGTATTAAAACTGTTAGAAAAATCAGGGCTTACCCTCAAACTTTCAAAATGTAAGTTCTTTTTCAAAAATATTGATTATTTAGGATTTGAAGTCTCTAAAGAAGGAGTAAAACCAGGAAGTCGGAAAACCGAGGCAGTAGAAAAGTTCAAAACGCCCGAGAATCAACATGAAATTCGCCAATTTTTAGGACTTGCGAGTTTTTTCCGTAGGTTTGTTAAGGGTTTTGCAATAATTGCGAACCCCCTAACAAGACTTTTAAAAAAAGATACCAAGTTCGAATGGGGCCCGGATCAGCAAAATGCTTTTGATACTCTAAAAATAGAATTGACAAAGCGACCTATATTAGCGCTTTATGACCCTAAAGCAAAAACTTATTTACATACGGACGCGAGTAAGATGGGGATTGCGGGCATCCTTTTACAGGAAGATCATGAAGGAAGATTACGAGCAATCTCATACTATAGCCGTCAAACGACTCCAGAGGAGCAGAAATATCATTCGTTTGAATTAGAAACCTTGGCTGTGATTGCATCATTGAATCGATTCCGGGTATACTTATTAGGAGTCCCGTTCACGATAGTCACAGATTGTAATGCGCTACGTACTACTTTATCAAAAAAGGATATGATTCCTAGAATTAGTAGATGGTGGTTACAATTACAAGAATATAACTGTGAAATAGAGTATCGCCCCGGCTCAAGAATGACTCACGTAGATGCGTTAAGTAGGAACGCAATCCCATCAGACGATGAACCTCAAACAGTTTTTGATGTTTGCAATATAGAAACTGAGGATTGGTTAGCAACAATGCAAAGTATAGATGAAGACATACTTAGAATCAAACGAATTTTAGAAGATCCGGAAACTAATAATGTTGTTGATGCTCACAAAAATTATAAAATAAAAAACGGCAAACTTTATAGGATTGTAGGCGATGAGTTAAAATGGGTTGTCCCTAGAGGATTTAGGTGGCAATTACTACAGAAAAACCATGACGAATTGGGTCATTTTGGCGTGGATAAAACACTCGATAAAATAAAAAGCTTGTATTGGTTTCCCAAAATGAATAAATTTGTAAAGAAATATGTTCAATCCTGCCTAGAATGTTCATATCATAAATTACCAACAGGACATAAGGAAGGAATGCTCCATCCTATACCCAAAATTGAGGAACCCTTCCATACTATTCACATGGACCACCTAGGTCCATTTGTAAAAAGTAAATCAAAGAATATGTACATTCTCGTTATAATAGATGCATACACAAAATACATCAACTTATATGCTGTTAAGAACACAAAGACCAAAACCACTCTGAAAATACTAAATCAGTATTTTAGTTTATTTGGTATCCCGACTCGACTAATAAGTGATCGTGGTACATCGTTTACCAGCAAAAATTTTAAAGATTTTGTATCGAAGTTAGCTATCAGACATGTGTTGAATGCGGTTGCTACTCCGAGGGCCAATGGCCAAGTAGAAAGATACAATAGGACTATATTGTCATCATTAGCAACTAAAAACCATAACTGTCAGGAAAATGAATGGGACACACACTTGGAAGAAATACAGTTAGGACTTAACACAACAATTAATAAAGGAACAGGGAAAAGCCCATCGGAGGTTTTGTTTGGTTTCAGACTACGGACAAAAGGAGATGGGTTAGTTTCTTCTCTTTTAGAAAATGAAGTTAATAGAGAACCCATAGATGACGTTAGGCAGGAAGTAAATCAAAATATTGCTAAAGAACAAAATAAACAAAAAGCTCGCTTTGATAAAAAAAGGAAGGAGTCTACAAAATATAAAATAGGTGACTTGGTTAGGATTGAAAGGGACGTTACTAGCAATAATGGTAAATCAAGAAAGCTTTTACAGAAAATACAAGGACCATATAGGGTCATCAAGGTACTTGACAATGATAGGTATATCGTTGAAGATACGCCTTTAACGCGTAAACAAAATAGACGTTATGAAGGCGTTATTGCAGTTGATAAAATGTTTCCCTGGTTAGCATTCACGGAAAACTTTTCAAGCGACGAAAATTCTAATTGATGATGTTTGTTGTGGTGAGGAGGCATTGATCTTGTGATTATTATTAGATAGGCATCGATTTTGGTATGTTGATTTTTTTTTATTATGAATTTGTTTATTTCAATATTTGTGTCAATGCACATGAGGCCGATAAGCCAACTGAATGAGTGCATTAGTTTTAAGATTATGCACATGAGGCCGATAAGCCAAATGAGTGAGTGCATTAGTTTTAAGATATGCACATGAGGCCGATAAGCCAACTGAGTGAGTGCATTAGTTTTAAGATATGCACATGAGGCCGATAAGCCAACTGAGTGAGTGCATTAGTTTTAAGATATGCACATGAGGCCGATAAGCCAAATGAGTGAGTGCATTAGTTTTAAGATATGCACATGAGGCCGATAAGCCAACTGAGTGAGTGCATTAGTTTTAAGAGTAGATCTGGAAGTTATTGTGATAATTAATACGGTAGATTAATGATCATAGTTCGAAGAGAGTATGAACCTACCTTTATTTTGTATGTAATAGAAATACAGTATATGAATTGATGGAACAATTTTACAGATAAGATGGCCGAACTGATTTTATTTACAGCAATTAATTATTGTAAAATTTTATTTTAATGTCAAGTATACCTTATGTACAATTGGTTAATATTGTATCATACACACTCATATACCTATTTAAACCTTTCTATTCAGTTGGACTTATTGTTAAAACGAGAGGACTCGTTAATTACAGAATGGCCGACTGTAAGCATATTAGAAAATTAAGTATGTATTTATTTGCTTTTGTAAATCAATACGTAATTTCAAAAAAACATTATGTGAATATTGATTATGTTTATACCTTTTAAAAACGTTATTGTAATTAAACAACATTGAATTTGATTTAAAAATAAGATAGTCAACGACTTTGGACGCCTCATGACAATTTAAATAGTTATGAACTGAGTAAAATCTAAAATCACAGGAAGCGGTCAATATTTACCGCCGGAAGTGTAGGTTTTAAAAAGTGACGTTTTAAGTCAAGTTTCCTCATGAGGAGTCGAAAGTCAGTTGAGGCAGTCGCGATTTATCCGTGAGCCTGAACGGACGTTAGTCTGATACCCGGTCTGATCATTGTAATTCCAAATGTGTATGAATATACTTACAAAGTGAAATTATACTTGTGGTCTTATTTTTCTGAACTAGCCAAATAGCTTTTACTTGACGACGTAACCTTGTACGTGCGTTAATAATTTACCATCCCGGACATTGTTTTATTATTTACAGACGCCATATCAATAATTTAAGACAAATCCAACTACTAAAATTAAAACTGTTTTGGACTGTAGACCTGTAGAGCTTCCCGTACAAATGGACTAAAAATCACGCTCCAAAACGTAAGTGTGTGCAACAAGAAAATGTTCTCGGAGGATAGTCAACAAAAAATGACGTCCGCACAAGGTTACAGCGCGCGGCCATTGTAGACTTTGGTAGTAAAATAATTATCACTTTATAATGTGATTATTACTTAATTTAATGGTAATTACCGATGATTCGATATTTGATGTTTCTTTTTGCCCTTCGTATAATGGTTTTTGCAGCCTTTCACAACACAACTACATATTTATCACAAGATTCACAAGACCATCTCTCGGCCACAGACAACTGTCGACTGAGGAGCGTTGGCCCTAAAATTACGATTTTAGGGCCAACGCGCGGGTGCCATTTTTTTGAGTGGGAGGCCCTGTCCTTACGCTAGTAATATATACAGGGTGTCCCAAAAGTCAACGTCATCCCTTAAAGGGCTGATAGGTCAGCTCATGAGAGGCGGCTCGCCTCACGGCTGACCCCACCACCTATTTTACTTTTACTCATTCCAACATGACTTACCCTTAATAAATTCAGTCAGATAAATTTCCTTCAAACAATTTTACATCGAGGTCGTTTTGTACTAAAATAGCAATAACTTTTTTGTTAATTGTGAAAGAAGCTCAAAGTAAAACATCCAAATTCACTTCACGTTCCTTTATTTTCACAGTTGTGTTGTCTGCTTAACGGTTACAGCCAGAATGAAAATCCGATACTGATATCGCTCTTCCACTGCTCGTTAAAAAAAAATATAACTGACAGTTCAGTGTGGCCGTTCGAATAAAATACAAAAAGTATCGATATCAATATCAGTTACAAAATAATAGTTATAATACTCGATTATAGTTAAAATATTCCATATTAGTTAAGATATTCTTAAATTTTAACATAAACTTAAACAAAATAGTAATTTTAACAATAATAACTAACAGATTCGTCCATCCTGACTTCATAGTCACGTCCTCGTGAATGTTTAAGTAAACAAATTAATAATCTGCAATAAGTAGGTAGCTGAACACAAAATATGAAAATTATATAATCATTAGTTTCATACTATACAATAAAATTTAAATAACTACTCAACAGCCATTATCCTGCCATTGAACTAACCATATTTTCGATGACCATTATCCTGCCATCAAAAATAACTAAAACTTTATTTGCGTGACCTTTATCCTGTCACTAAAAACAAAATTAACCAATGGCCATTATCCTGCCATTGATCTAACCATATTTTCGATGACCATTATCCTGCCATCAAAAATAACTAAAACTTTATTTGCGTGACCTTTATCCTGTCACTAAAAACAAAATTAACCAATGGCCATTATCCTGCCATTGATCTAACCATATTTTTGATGACCATTATCCTGTCACTGAAAACAAAATCAACCAGAGGCCATTATCCTGCCATTACTCCCATTAAACTTTTCAGTGACCAATTATCCTGTCACAGAAATTAATCATCTTAATGATTCAGTTGCTTAATTATCCAATTATTATCCAGCTACAAAAAATTCTAGGTAACATGACCATTATCCTGCCATGAAAACAAACTATCAACTTTACTACATAAACAACCAATAGTCCTCATCATACCATTGAAACAAGCCAATACTATTGTATAACAATTGTGTAGCACAACATTTCTCATATTATTTTAACATTAAGGCGTGGCCAGAGGTGCGATGTTTTCAACACGGCACAAAATCATCCAACAAGATCTACATCGTTATTTTAGCAATTATTGCTACTTCTAAGCACAACCTTAATTAGTTTACAAACAAATCACATACATTAATCCATATTACTAAACAAATATGTTATTTTTGATTCGATCCTTCACTTAACAACTCCTACTCATATGTCTTCTACACACTCATCTTCATCCTTTTCCTCTCTATTCTGTCCCATACTATCAGTACTGTCTACAATTTTATTGGTTATTTCAATATCGCTTCCGCTATCATCACTGGCACTTTCACTTTCCTCGCTTTCATCCGACCTTTTAAAGTTTAACCAAGGATGAACTTTATCAACTGGATGCACTCCTCTATATACAGCTTTTCCTTTATTTCTAGTGATTGCTGTGTCTTCGACCATATACCTATCATTACTTAAAACTTTAATGATTTTATAGGGTCCCAAACATTTTGAGATCAATTTCCTACTCTTCCCAGGACATAAAAGTGACCTCTCGACGCGAACCAAATCGCCCAACTGAAACTTACGTGCTTCGCACCTACTTTTGTCAAACCTATTTTTTTGTTCGCTTTGATTGCGTTCTATATGTTTACTAACAGTTTTTCGAATTTCTTCTAAACTTTCATTACTGTTTTCGCTACTAATTTCAATGCCTGCCTTAATTTTTCCTTCTGTCATACTCGTTAACCGTAAACCGAATAATACTTCAGCAGGAGTGCGACCGATACCTTTGTTTATGGTGTTATTTAAACCCCATTGCACGTCAAGCACCTTTTCGTCCCAGATTCGCTCTTCTTGGCCATGGTTCATGGCTGTCAATGCATCAAGGATAGTTCGGTTATACCTCTCCACTTGCCCATTGGCTCGTGGAGTGGCAACCGCGTTCATTATGTGCTTAACACCTATACCCTCTAGAAATTCTTTTAATCTCTTTCCTGTAAACGAAGAATATCTATCTGTAATCAACCTGACCGGGCGCCCGAAAGTTGCAAAATATTCTTTAAAAATTCGAATGGTCGTAAGAGCTTTCGTATTTTTGACTGCTTTTAATACGATGAATTTACTAAAAGAATCTATAATGACCAATAAATACTTGTTCTTCCTTTTACTTTCATTAAAAGGACCCAGGTGGTCAGCGTGGAGGGTGTGAAATGGTGTAGTAATTTTAGGGATAGGGTGTAGGAAACCAGACTTTTTCCCTGATGGAGTTTTACTGTGCGCACATTCCAGACATGACTGTACATATTTTTTAACAAATTTCTTCATTTTCGGGAACCAATATATTTCTTTAATTTTATCCAAAGTTTTATCAACCGAAAAGTGACCAATGTCATCATGACAAGCTTTCAAAATCTGCCATCGCACACCCTTCGGCACCACCCACCTTGGTCCATTTTCCGTCTTCCTATAAACGTTATTATTCTTAATGCAATAATTCTCTTGAATATCAACAATGCTTTTACTACTTGTATCCTGTAATATAGTTTTGATCCTATTAACTTCACTATCTGCAGACTGAACTGTTTTTAACCAATCATTAGTTATATTTAATACCGTCGGAATTTCTATTTCAGTTACGTTTTCTTCAACAAGTGGATTCCTACTCAATGCATCTACGTGACACATTAATTTACCAGAGTTATATTTTATATTACAATCGAACTCTTGTATCAGGCTCCACCAGCGTGCAACTCTCGGAATCATATCACGTTTAGTAAACGTAGCTCGTAAAGAATTACAGTCTGTGACTATGGTAAAGGGCATTCCAAGTAAATAGGACCTAAATTTAATTAATGAAGACACTACGGCTAGTGTTTCTAATTCATACGACGAGAAATGTTGCTCAACTGGTGAAGTCTGACGACTAAAGTAGGCTACTGGTTTTAATTCACCCGATTCCTGTTTTTGAAAAAGTATACCCCCCACTCCCAATTTACTTGCGTCTGTGTGTAATTCCGATTCAAGATTTGGATTATACAAAGCCAATACTGGTCTAGTAATAAGCTTTTGCTTAAGCTCGTCAAAAGCTTTTTGCTGATGTGTTCCCCAACTCCACGGACAATTCTTCTTCAGTAAACCCGTTAAAGGTTTGGCAATTTCTGCAAACCCCTTTATAAACTTCCTGAAAAAGCTTGCCAATCCTAGAAACTGTCTTACATTATGAACGCTATTTGGTGTTGGAAAAGATTGAACAGCTTGAATTTTTTTTTCACCAGGTCTTATGCCTGCAGAACAAATCTCAAACCCTAAAAAGTCAACAGACGTTTGAAAGAAATAACATTTGCTCGGTTTAAGCGTAAGGCTAAATTCCCTTAACCTTTTAAATATCATTTCAAGCCTATCCAATCCCTCCTCCACTGTCTTTGAGGGAACCAAGACATCATCCATGTAAGCCACGGCTGCACTAAATCTCAATGTACCTAATGCCTTATTTATTGTCCGTTGGAACACTGCTGGAGCGTTCGATAGGCCAAAGGGCATTCTATTGAATTCCCATTGGCCATCAGGCGTGACAAACGCAGTCTTTGGTTTGGAGTCTTCATGTAACTCAACCTGATAGTACCCACTTGCTAGGTCTAATGTGCTATAATAACTACAGCCAGACAATCTATTCATCTGATCCTCCATACAAGGCAGGGGATAATGTTGTTTTATTGTTTTTCGATTTAATGCTCTGTAATCGACACACAGCCGTTTATCCCCTGTCTTTTTCCTAACCAAAATAATTGGGCTCGCAAAAGGTGAATTTGACTCGCGAACTATCCCGTTGCTACTTAATTCATCGACCATACTTTGAACTTCTTCTCGTTCCTTTTGCGACAACCTGTACGGCCTGTAGACAACTGGCTGGTCGTCACTAAGGTCAATGCTCATTTTCTCAATACTTGTACATCCTAATTCTCCAAGCGAGGTTGCAAAACAGTCCCTATATTTATTTACCAGATCAAGAAGTTTACTCTTTTGTTCCTTAGAAACGCTCCCTATGTTTAATTGATCCGAAGTAAATGGCTCTAAAGAAGATGTATTTACTATTCTGTTAATCTCACAAACGCCAAGAGACTCCAAGACAATTTCTGCTCGGGCAATTAATTCACCTTTTTTAAACTGTATTGGTGCAAGACCCAACGGCGTGATACAAATTAAACCTAAGCCTTTTTTAATTTGATATACTCCTTCTTGTACCTGATACTCTTTAGATGGTTGTGATCTGTGACTGCCCTTTATATAAATACTACCACTAAAATCAGAACTGCATGTGATATCAACAAAGTTAGGTCCCGTTACTGCCAGCAAAATATCTTTCGCTACCTTAAGCTCCAAAAAGCGCGTGTCATTCCTAACCATTTCATAGCGGCTCGTTACTTTCAATCCTTGGTAATTTCTCACTATCTCAACATGAGACTGATCAGTGTACGTTTGTCCTACAAGCAAAGGATACTTTAGAAGATGGTCATCCACAATTACACACAGTACATTAGCAACTACTCCTTGTATAGACAGCTCAGCATAATTGGAGCCAATTGAATTTACTAAACTTCCACCAAAACCAGCCATGGGATAAACCACTGAAGAATCCCATCCTCCGAAAATGTCCTTTGCATCGGATTTTCTTATTAATGTTAATTCGCTTCCCATATCTATTAAACAACATCTTTCTATTCCGTTCACAAGTACCTTTTGCACGTAATCATTCTGCGGCTCATTTGTTAACCGTTTAACAAGCAATATGGCCTTTTCCTTACTTTCCTCTGAAACACCTTCTTTTTTTCGTGGCCGGTAACATTCAGACTCCAAATGTCCCATCATCGAACAATTATTACACTTTTTGACGGGCTTTGGACATTTGGACAATGGATGCCCTTCTTGCTTACAATTGTAACACCTGATACTATTGTTACCAAATGATTTATTTAACGTCATTTTAGAATCACGATAGTATTTCTTATTGCCTACTGACGTAATGGTGTTATTCCTATTACCAGATTTGACATTTCGCAAATAAGCTAGTAATTTGTCAGGGTCACTAAACTGCACCGCTTCAGCCCCTAGTCTAACGGATCTATCATCTATACCGTGGAGTATACACTCCACTGCGTGTTTTCCCGAAATCCCGCATCGATTTAGTAAAGCGACTTTCTCATAGAAGTAATCTTCGAGTGACTCACCAAACTTAGCTCTCTTAGCCAACATATCTGACAGCATCTGTCCATAATTTTCTTGTGAGGGAAAAGCGGATATAAGTTTGGTCTGCCACTCAGGCCATGTAAATAAAACTGTTGACAAACCCTCGTACCATTTTTTTGCTACCCCCACTAGTTTAGGAATTGCATAATGTATAACTTGCCTTTCACTCCATCCATACAAAACCGCACATTCGTTCACCTTCGTCAACCAATTGTCTATACTTTGATTTTTTAACGAAGGATCGAATTCAGGTACAACGTTAGTGTTCGAAAAACTTTCCTTACTACTAGATTTATTAAACAATTTTGACAACTGTGACATTAAGTCTCTAGTACTGTGCCTATCAGTAGATCTAGACCTTGATCTTCGGCTACGAGATCTATACGAGTTACGCTGGGATCGACGAGCTTCTACCCTCTCCCTACTCCTCGGTCTACTCTCTCTTTTGGTGCCACTAACACGCGTAGGAGACAAATCGCGTCTGAAACGACTACGTCCTAGGCTCATATCTTCACGACGCGAGATTGGGGAGCGACTTCGTGATGCCCGGTTACTACAGTTCGTTCTGACCTGCGATCGTTCTGGAGTGTGCAGCTCCCGTCGACGAAATCCATGTGGGGTGCGCTCTCTCCTCCTGGACCGGCGACGTGAAGAACGCTCTCTGCTGCGGCCTCGGCGTCCGATGTCTTCGGACGATCGATGCGGTGGTTGGGCTTCCTCGGCGTAGGCGTCCAGCAGCTGCTGAAATCCACCATTTTCACTCGCCATTCTCAACTGAAAATATAAACGAACGATTACTATTCTTCGTTTTAACATTCATTAGTCACCCATGTAACGACTGAAAGGTAAAACTAAAATACTTTTTGAAATCGCATAAATATGAAAGGGTAGAAAATAAATAAATAAAATAAATGGTTAACATGAAGAGGCAATAGGTATTAACATGTGCTAATTATAAATCAAGTAGCTGTAGGAATATAAGCAATTCTAGGTTATTACTTTATATTATGTGTGGTATTTATTCTAGTCAAATCATTTAAAGCACTCAAGAACAATAAAGCAACTGTTACCCAACGTCATTTGAAAGAGATAAACCATTATAACCTAAAATATCGGCATGTCCTGGCTAGCGGCATAAAATAAAAACATTTATTATTATAATCCTCGATATTATTATAGTACCTTTAATTTTCATTCGGAGGTACAAGGAACGTTACCGGAGACTGAAACCATGTGCTAATAATTACAATTAAAATTGTGTAGGCACACACGTGTCACGGTAATAAAATAACCTCGATCGTCACTAGGTATGGGTGTTATTTCACGTCACTATTTACAATAACTGGCTACGGGCATGTAACCGATTAACCAGTTTTGAGATATACAACAAACTAGTGATTTTTGCAAACCAGTGATTATTGTAAACACGACAAAACATTTGTAGACTGAATAAAAGAGTGACAGGAAATACCACTTATCACTGATCTAAGTTTATTTATACAGTTTAGTTATTACACTAATTTAACTAACAAAATTTTATTTTTTTACAAAAATATACCTCTGCCCTCATATAAAAACATACCTAAAACAACTTCCTCTAAACAACTCCCCAAAACACCTTAGGATTGCCGAGATATTTACAGATTTAAAACGTCATAACATTTTAGAAATATCACTTCAACTGAACAAATATAGGTAGGTAATTATTTAAAACTGCACATTGAATAAAGAATTCTGACGTGTAACGAACTTTTTCTTCCTCAAAGAAACAAAAATGACTCCCGTAGAAAAATAAAATAAAATTGTAGGTAGGTTACCTACAATTATTTGTATCTCTGATTATGTGCCGTTAAAACCACTATCATTTCGTATAATTAACCTTAACATAGAGGTAGGTACATACCTGGGCGTTGCTGTTCCACTTCTGAATTTGAAAGAAGCTCAAAGTAAAACATCCAAATTCACTTCACGTTCCTTTATTTTCACAGTTGTGTTGTCTGCTTAACGGTTACAGCCAGAATGAAAATCCGATACTGATATCGCTCTTCCACTGCTCGTTAAAAAAAAATATAACTGACAGTTCAGTGTGGCCGTTCGAATAAAATACAAAAAGTATCGATATCAATATCAGTTACAAAATAATAGTTATAATACTCGATTATAGTTAAAATATTCCATATTAGTTAAGATATTCTTAAATTTTAACATAAACTTAAACAAAATAGTAATTTTAACAATAATAACTAACAATTGAAACAATAGCAACGTTTCATACCATTTTGGAAACTGCATTAAATGAGCACTCTTTTCAAATAAGGTGCCAGGTTTGCGTGGTATATTTTTTTTACAGTATGTAGAGTCAAAGTTGTTTATAAAAAAATACGATTACCTTTTATGACTTTGAAAACCGTTTTTTTTAAACATACAGCATTACTCGATATTTTTTTTGACTGCGATCAATAGCAGGGCTATACAGAATGATGCAACACCAAACAAATTCTAACAATATGGATTTTTGTGCCGGCGGCACGCAAAAAACTGATCCAAGGTGTCGATTTTCAGCAAATTTATAAAAGTGTCAATATCTCGAAAATTATCGAGTTTTTACTAAGGTCATATTGTGATGTTCTGGCCTCTCATGAGCTGACCTATCAGCCCTTTAAGGGATGACGTTGACTTTTGGGACACCCTGTATGTCAATGAATTTACCAAAGTTTTTTTGTACTTTTCAACAATTATTTACTCAGTCAAAAATAAATTATAATCAAAAATATTGATATAGGTATAATTTTGAAATAACCAAGTTTATTAAGGGCCGATTTTTCAATGCTCAGATAGACAACCAGATAGCGTTTATTCGACAGATAGCGAAATATTGAATTTTTCAACCGTCAGATAGAGCTTATTCGTCCAATAACTCAGTTAACTGGAGAATAAATCTATCTGCTGCTTGAGCCGCCAGATAGTGCTTATTCGATTGATAATTTGACATTTGAGGTTATTAAGTAAGTTCTTTTTTGTGTTTATACCAATTCTAAACTATACAAGCGCAGAGAATAATCGTCTTTTCAATGGATATTTTCATGATATTGATGATTTGGCGATCGAAAAAGAGGCAGTAGCTAATGAACGAATGTATTAATCCTGTTGAAAGGAAAGTCAGAGTCGTCAAAACGAGGCCTGATCATTACAGCATGTGGGATGCAAAAGAATTTCATTGCCGAAAGGCGCCAGACTACAAACATTATGTTGATTTATTTTCAAGCATTAATTTAAAAAAAAACAGGAATGTAGTAGCACTTCCTTCATAATAAAATATTAAGGTACATTATAGTTTTTCATTTTATGATAAGTAGGTAACCTATGCTACATATACCTAAGTATCTAAGAGATCCCTCCTGCTTGGCGGCATGATCTTCTATGTCCAGTAGTGGACGGCTATAGGCTGAGGAGAAAAGAGAGAAACCATCCAGTACTTGATAATAAAACATAGGTGTTATTTCTTTCAGTTTTTATTCATTAAATTTAAATTAAGGATACGTTGAATGCTAATGTTGGAGCAAATGCCTAACACCTTTTCTTCTACATCGTTAAATGAAGGAGCATTTGAGGGCCCAGCTCCAGTTTTGTACATCTCCTGCCTTTGCAGGGAAGACTTCTTCTTACGACTTCTTCTTCATTGTTTTTTTGATGCCCTCGTACTTAAATTAAAGGATTTTCAATGAGCGGACTGGTTATACCACTGGAGTTAAAAGAAACTCAATTTTCTTCCATGCAGTCTCCTTATCTTTATTAATTGTTGCTGCATCGGTCTTTTTATTTTCTATGACATGACACACTACACATTTCTATTGAATAAAATTTATCTACCACTCACTAACACAGTAACTTCATTAATATTAAAATTCGCCGAACGCTCTCTTTTTTGTGATTCCATTGCGATCCAAAAATAACAAATATAAATACCAAAATTGAAACAACCCAATAAACAACCAAACCAAACAGTCAGTGAGACTTGTGGCTTGACAGTGACAGTTGACTCTGACACTCAAAATAGTAGTCTGTCCTGCTTTAGCACTAGGTGTCTACATATACTTGTTTCACCTTTCCAGAGTTCAAGTAGAAAAATCGGTAAGATAGTTACCTATGGAATAAATCACAATTGAAAAATGGTTTAGCAACTACCAAGCCGATAAACAGCCAAATAAATGACAATGGGCGTTTTGGGACCTATGTCCAATAAAGATGAGACATACATAGTTGGATAGCTCTTTTCAAGTGAGCAAAAAAGTATTATGACGACAAATCTGTATAAGTTGTCCATTTTGAAATATATTCGTCGGAAGGAAGTATTTTTCTATGGCATTGCACTCTCTCTCCTGATGACAGTTAGGGCGTAATACACGTAAACACGTATTATTGAAATTGGAGAAATTCTTTCCACTGGTTTTATTTACTGAGATAATAAACAAATATAATATTATATGAAATATGATCATTTTGTTATAAAAATTAAAAATGAATGTGAAAAACTAACAAAAACATTAAAATTACAGAAATAAAATATAAAAACTTTCAAGGTACGATTATTCTAATTGGACAGTAAATCAAGACTAGCGCTTCCGTTATTCATATTCTGCAAAAAAATACCTTTTCAACGACGTATCACTCATTTCTATTGGTGCTGGTCCCAGCTTCCATATATTGGTGCCCATCATCATTTATTCGTTTGATAGTTATTTGACCTATTATCCTGGCATTGAAAAACCGGCCCTAAAAATAATAATATTTGACCTTTGTTTGAATCACACGCATATATCCCTATTAGCAATGACTCCAACTATCGATAGTGCTCCTTTCAAAAAGTGAAGGCGTTAATGTTGGTATGGGTAGACACACTATTATGCCTCGATAAGGTGTAGGTGGGTAGCTTTCATAGTCACATATAAAACAATTAAGTCTGTCTTCTACAATATTTTCATTACAAAACCATGCCTAAACAAATTGAAACTATGATTCGTGACATGCAAAACTCCATAGATATACTTTTGAATAGAATCAATGCACAGGATTCTACGAATGGTGAGTTAATTACGACCTTTCAGTACCTTTCGACCTTTTACCAGCTAGTACCCACCTATGAGTAGATAGATATCTTAATTATACATATATGTCTAGAACAAGCTAAGCTATGAAAAAAAAACATTGAATTATTGTTTCTAAATGGCCGAACGCTAATCAAAACATTGCGATTAAGACACAGCATACGTTTCAATCATAGGATTACCTACTAAGGTTAGTTACCGAAGCATAATGGCCAATAATGGCCAGTATTATTATTTATTCTAGAACATGTGTGTATGTAACTATTTACTTGGTTCATAGAATAATGATTTAGTCCACTTTTACATTTGCGCATTTCCCTGTAAGGTGTACGGATTACAAGTATATCTAATCTCCTATGAGTCGTCGGTAGAAAGGTATGAGTCAGATAACACAAATAAATATGTAGATAAACAACAGTATTGCGAGCTACATCCTGAGCTGAGTGAATTGTGGACATCAAGTGTAGTATTTGTTTTCTTTTGTTATAAAAACCACAGCAGTTTTTGGAATTATGTCTCACAGTAAGTCGGTCTTGTTTCTTTTTGACACTTAATTTTACGCTTCGTTTTTGAACAATATCTACCTATACGATATGAAGTTAAGCACCCGCCTATCAAACGCTGATTTTGAAATAACCCTTCAGTTCCATTTTGAAGGAGGTTCATTTACTATTTGAAACCACCGAAACTAAATGTACCACTATCCAAATCTACCACAAAACTACTCATATCATATACAATAATTAAAAACGTTTACTTTCAAGCACTCATACACATTTTTCATAACATTGTTTCTCTAAACAATTCCAGTTCCACCGAATGGCCCGCCACCTCCTTACCACGGGTACCAGCCGCCGCCTGGCAGTTACCCCCCTCCACATGGCTACCAGCCTCCAGGGGGGTACGCCTACGTCCCAGCCCCTGTCATGATGCCAGTGTACCCTCCTGTGCACATACCCCCAGTGCACATACCCCCCGTGCAAATTCCGCCAGTGCCAGCCGCGGATACAACTTACGTCACCAATAACTTCATCTACCAGCCGCCGCAGCAGTCGTCGTATCCTCACCAGTATCCTGACCAGCATTATCAGCCGCCGCCGCCGCAGCAGGACCCTATTGTTATCGGTAATGATGGTGAGTAATGCCTGAGTCAACTATACTTGTAGTTCAGTGTGCTGGGTGAATGATTTGATTATTTATTTACGCAAAGGAATATTGTATCGTTTTGTTGTAACTAATAATTCAGAGGCTCGCTAGAGGGCGTTGTACCCAATAATGAAACAAATGACAAAAAGAGTTTACATATACTTACCTCATTATACAAACTCTTCGAATCGAGCTGAAAATCTGAATAGAAGTCTCATAGAAGTTGATTTCTTTAGTCAATTACAAAGGGATTCAGACATCTATGGAAAACATTGAACTGTACCTACCACGACTCGCTTAGGTGCTGATGTGTAAACAAAGGCATGTACAGATTGTACTTACAGTTCCACTCGAAACATCCTCGTACATAAACTTGACCCCCTTCCAGAATAGAATATAACCCCAATGCTAACAAAACCCTCCCATCCTCCGCAGACTTCATAGACTGGATCCCAACAGACTCGCACACGGCTCAGAACTACAAGCCCCGCGCGGTGGTGGCGGGCCACGAGGGCTGGGACTCCAGCCCCCTGTGGGTCATCCGCGCCCACCACGCGGGAGACCTGGTGCCCGGGAAGCTGGCCATCAAGCATAAAGCTGCCTTCATACCGCATAATATGAGGGAGCTTCGGGTGCACAATTTTGAGGTTGGTAGCAATTAGTAGCTTGACTTGAGTGGCTGGTTTGACCAAGTTTATGGTAGGTATAATATAGTAACTTAAACAAAATATATAATATCCAAATCCAGTTGACTACCATTACTCTCTTCAAAACTGGTATCTATTCCATTCTTCCCATGATTCCAGATCCTCTGTACTGCACCCGGTTCCACGATATCCCTACCTCTTCTTATCAAGCAAACATGACTCTCTACTTCCAGGTCCTCTGTGCCCCTCCCGGCTCCACACGATGGCTGCCGGCTAGTAACGGCAACGTCCCAGTAGGCGCCATCCCGGCTGGCAACACCGTGTCGGCCGAACCGCTTTACATCGGCCGGGTGCGGCATATGCTGTCGCTTACTCCGGGAAAGGTACTTGTCTCTTTCTTAGCCTCGGTGTTTGATAGGGATAACATATTATGGGGTGCATGAAAAAGGTGAGGAGGGAAAAGTGTCTGAGGGACGACGTATCTAGCACCGGTCATATAAGGAGAAGTGTATAATGTTCCTTATATGACCGGTGCACCCTAGGCAGTCAACAAAATAACGTTAATCTGGCTAATACTTTCTCCAGTACCACAATAGTAGTGTTTGTCACAGACATGCTTAGAAGAAATTCTAACGTATTTAGATGACATAAATTTTCATCATCATAAAAGAGGGTTCCGTGGCAAATTAATATTTGTGAACCACTGATCTATAGACCAATGTATGACTCCAGTAATTGTATAATTTCCAGGTGCATCCCAGTCACCGCTGCTGCTACATCTCCTTCGGCGGCGGAGAAGTGTCGTACAAGAGCTACGAAGTCCTCTGCAAGATTATTGGTTGAATCAGGTATATAAGTACAGATATTATTCTGTATTAATATCCTCTCAGTACCTACAACCTCAACCTATTCTGAAAACGTTTTTTTACTATACCTATATATACGTAGTAATACGTACCTACCTACTCTTTTGTGAAATTGTGATTAAAATTAGGTTAAAGCGTAGGCATAGGCACATTTAGATAATTTCAATCTTTTATTCAATATGATATATTGAAAGGTCTGATGTATTTATCTTATGTCCTACCCTACGTATGGTATTGCATCTGAAAATTTATGTCAATATCCTAAATTTAATACTTCAACTTCAATAAGTTGAAGATACTCTAACATGCTGGAACGGATACGGATAACAATCATAAACCTCCATTTGTTACGCCGCGCCGCTCGACTTTGTATGCAAAAATTACAATAAGTACTTCTAACTAGTCTTCATTGACTTACAGAAGGCTTTTGTTTATAAATACGGACACATCCGAATATAAATACTCACTTTATATTCAGTTTCATGATGAGAACGTTCTCGACATGTCTGTAGAGATATTTTTTTAAATTACCTAAGACGACCGGTGAAAAAATCTATATCAAAACTAACGTGTGTGTGAGGTAGGTATTATATAATTGTAGGTAGCCTATTTTTATATTTATACATTTAAATGAACATTTTGCAAATAACTACCCTTTTTATTCAGAGAGGAGACGAAGTTCCAGTAAGTGGCTCTCTCGAGTGAAACCTTTTTAAGTACATAATAAATTATCCCTATAAATCATAATTATACAGACACAGCCTCCTTCATTCTAAGATTTTTTTTACGGTAATTAATTATTGGAAGGTAGTCTCTCCCCAGTTCCACCTTTAATAAAATTAAAAATAATATTGTTCTATTTTCAGAATGCTGCCAACACCTCACTTCCACATGACACATCCGCAAGTGGTGAAACAAATGAAAGAAAACATGAAAAAGAAAAAACACAGGGCATTTAAAGGACCAAAGACAAGAAACTACTGTGGCTGGAACCATTTCATTGAATTTATTAAATTTTAAAAAGTACCTTGAACGGACAGTCGAGGAAATTTTAAAATTGATTGTAGTTAGGTAAGTAGTTTTTTACTAATTTTATTCATGTACTTAAGTAAATAAATAAGTTTATATTTTATCATATTGATTAATATAAAATTTTATACACGGGTCCCAGAATTCATACCTACTTAGGTATTTATGATAGATAGAACAAGGGGTTTAATATGAAAAATAAATAGGTATAACCACAGACCTGTATTTGAGTAGACAACGCAAGTGCATGTACTTCGCGTGTAAAAAGGGAGTGAAATTATCTTCCTTTAGCGCAGTGTCATTAGGGACGTTCCTAAACTAAATCGTTCATGTGACGTGACTGACGTGACAGTAGGTATAAAAATAATGGCACGCTTGGTTTCTATACAAGGAATGAGACAAGCGTTGTCTATTCAAAATTTCAAATACAGGTCTGTGGGTATAACTTATACTAAGTTAGTTGCACTGAAGTGTAAATTTTATCTAAATATATTGCTGGCCCTCTTTGATCTATAAATGCATTAGGATTTTACTTATAGGCACTTATAGAAAAAAAACTGCAAGTAATAAATCTAACAATTTATTAACTTAATGAAAGCGAAATGGCAAATGAAATAAATACAATGTGAGTGACCAATCATGACGAACAACATTACTTAATTCCGAATCTACAACTCCTATCTGCTCATGGGATACCCTCCATCAGCCACCTGGACCGCCCCCCCGTCGTACCCGTCAGCTACCTGCACCCCGCCGCCCCAGCCGCCGTCGGCTACTTGGACCCCCCCTCCGTATCCACCGTCGGCTACCTGAACCCCTCCTCCGTAGCCACCGTCAGCTACTTGTACCCCACCGCCGCCCCATCCGCCGTCGGCTACCTGTAATAGGGAATAGTTGTAATGTAAAAATTCTGAAAAAAATGGGACCACCTGGGAGCTCAACCCAATACAACAAAAAAAGAATTTTCAAAATCGGTTCATAAACGGCGGAGTAATCGGTGAACATACATAAAAAAAAGATCCCGACGAATTGAGAACCTCCTCCTTATTTTGAAATCGGTTAAAAATAAACCGGAGGTTATGCGTCAGAGGACCGCCAAATTCACCGAAGTAATTAAACGTCGTTAGAAGGATCGAAAACGCAGTTTATGCTCTAAACGAGCTTATACGCTCATTTCGATTTTCACCCACCAATATTAACCAAGATTAGAGCAAAACGCAGTTACAGCCGTAACTGCTATAAATTGGCCAGTTAGCGTTGCTAAACGCAGTTATAGGAAGCTGTCATTGTCAAACGTCATAAACAAACCACTGAGCAAATAACAACGCTTTGACAACGACATATATATTATTTTTTTGTTTTATAATGTGTCAAAACGTTTTGTTACTCCATTGCTCGAAATCAAAATACGCAAAAATTATGTACCTTCTACGGCGCGACGCAATAACTAAACGCATTTCAGTGTTGCTGGCTCGTCTGTAGCTGAAACACCGGTGACGTAAACGAGATTAAAATAGCACCGATGAATTTCAGGTTACTCTAAACGCAGTTAGACGAAATCGGCAATCGTGATTAATGAAATCGTAGTTTAATAAAACTTAGATTTCTGTGCAACCCGTGAATTTGGCCCTAAGATTACCGACATAGCTGTCAAAATGTGCAAGGCAGTGGCCAAGTTCTCGAGTGGAGACCACGAACAGGCAAACGCAGCGTGCCCGCTGGACCGACTACCTTAGGCAGGTAGCCGGTAGTGGATGAGTAAGGCCGAGGACCAAGTGTTGTGGCGCTCCTTGGTTCATTATTGCAGCAGTGGATGATGATAATGTACCTGCACCGAGTCCACCACGTTGACTCCGCCGCCGCCCCAGCCGCCGGGGCTGAACTGGGGCATCTCGGCCACTTGCACCTCGTTGCTCTCGTCACACATGCTGCAGCAGAGACCCATGGTTGGTGATCTGTGGGGTTTAAACAATAGCTACTCAGTAAAATGGCATCGATCCAAGTTAAACTAGGTAGGTAAGTTTCAGTTATGTTTTATGTCAATGATATGCTGCTGCCGATAAAGTTTACCACAAAGACAAACTGAATGACTTTCGCCAAGAAACATTTTCGGTAAGAATATTTTTTTTCGATCTTGAATTATTACGTCCTTAACTTTGTATCGGACATGTTTCTTTGGGGAAATTGTTCAGTTGTAATCTTTGAGTAAAGCCTTGTAGTAAATAAATCGCAGTAGAGATTACCTACTTGTGTTTTTAAGAATAGAAGTAATTTTGATCGATACTTACGATTATGCTATAAAATATCACCACAATATTATTCACAGGCCACAAGGGCGTTCACCGGTAAATTATAATTTGTAATGTGCCCAGTAAGTAACTAAGTACCTCTAATGTACATACCTATGCTATGATAAATCAATAATTATCATTCGCTTAACTACGTATCACACAATTTCGATAACGTATCTCCGGACACTATACCGGTGCAGGTTGAATTTCCTGTAATTATTAGTCAAGTCTTTATTAATATTTTTTACATAGAAAAGGTCTTCACTCAGTGCGTCCTGCCGGTGATCACATAAATGGTTCAGGGGAGTCCCTCTCTCTAAGCCCCAATTTTGCCATACTCGGTTAGATCGTGACCCGGGATTAATTAGTTGTTGAGTTTTGACACATCTGTCAAGAATTTAATATGGAGATGACCTATAATTGATGAAACAATTCCTGGTTATGATCTAACCGAGTAAGTATGGTGAAATTGCGGCTAAAACTACGAACGAAGGAGCAAGAATTGTCATGCAATCGATAGAGCCGTGATGGTTAGGTTAGTCCAGCGCACCAAATCGTAGGAAAAATCAAGCAGCAGCGTTCGTTGATTTAGAGAGCGATCACCTAGAAATGTGGACACTGACGGTTGGACTGCTTCACCGATTTAATGTCGCTCAACGGGCAATGGAAAGAACTCTTTTTGGGGTTTCACTGGAAGACCACATCACTTACTTAATTAGTAGAGAACTCAAGTAACAGACATAGCTCTTTAAATCTGTAAGCTGGAGTGGTTTTAAGTCTGTAAGATGCGAGGAAGGCCGAGGACAGAGAGTTGTGGCTTTCCATGGGAGAGGCAGTGGAAGATTATCAGATATGTAGGTATTGTTTATAATCATTACAAAGGTGATTGTTTATTACAGGTCAAATTCATATTTTACAATCTCCTGTGTGATTGATGTCCACAATAAAGGTTTCAAAAACGTTTGTTAGAAGTTATTTACGCTAACCATCATCCTACTAACACCCCACACAATCTCTTTATTCAAATTTAAGAAGTTAGAAGTTAGCCAGAGCATTAAAATTTAGCACTTGAGTGCTAAATTTTAATGCTCTGGCTCGGTATACTTAAGTCCCCCAAAGAGCTCTAGAACAACGGTCATCATCGGTCCTCGGCATCCTTAGCTTTTTAGTTTTAGAACGGCATTTCTTCAATCTTAATCCACCCATATTATGTTCCTCGGGTTAGTCTGATGTCAACCTTACAGAAAAGATCTTCGCTTCGTCTTAAAATATTTGCTCATCCTTCAGTTTTTTTATATATAATTTACCATTATTATACTTACTGACCATGGTAATTCATAAATATTAATCCAAAACTAAAGTAATCGCCTCTCCTTCCTTAATTTCCTCGGATGATAACGAATAAGTATACCTACTTAAGATGCAAATATACATCACATACATCACGACCCATCACTTCCCCACTACTGGGGCACGGATCTCCTTCCATTACGCTGGCCTAGTGCGGGTTGGTGGACCGGTGGACCCCAACACAAGCAAGCTTGTGCTGAGAGAGTTGTCGGGTAAGTGGGCAACCCGACTGTCAGATGTTTTCAAGCTGCCCGAGGGCCTCTGACTAGGCTTAACGACTGCAATTGCTGCCGAAGCAGCAACCGGGACTCACGGCTTAACATGCCGTCCACTTGAAATCGGTCACACATTCCATGGCTGACCATGCCAATTGTTGCTTAACCTCAGTGACCAGTTAAGATCACTGAAGCTAGCTCGACTACGGACGCTTCTAACTTAAAATATAGTAGATGCAGATTACTTAAAATATAATCTCAGCTAATTCAGCTGAAATTAACATCATATAGGTATCATAAAATAAAGTAAGTAATAGATTATATTTAAAATTATATATTTAACTAAATATAATTAAATTTGCAAGTAAGTACAATAGAGTTATCAGTTACAGTTAAAACTAAAACCTAGCTGTACATAATAAATAACAATAGGTAAGTACTTCGTACAAGTAGATGGGTAGGTGACAAATATGATTATGAAGTTTATTAAATTAACTATAAGCTTTAATCAATTTATTTATATTGTGTGATAACACGATTATGTTTACGAAATCATGTTATTTATACTTATATTTCTCAGTTCTCAAAACAAATATCACTGAACTAATCTAAAATTCACGTGTTCTCTAGATACAGGTACTCGTGTTTGCCTAACATAATCAAGCATATTATCAAAATTAAGTATCAATTCTCAGAAATGAAGATTACACTGATTATATCATACATAGTTACACATAATACATAAATTTATGTGAATTCTGGGAACTCTGATACTGAAAAGTCGTAAATTTTATTGAACAAAATATTTGTGAAGGATTTGTCTTATCGTGATAACTGTACGATAAATAGTAATACCATAGATAACATCTGAATGCCCTATTCTGATCTAACCACACAACTTTATTTCTATTCCAATATTCTATTCATATTGATTTCCATTAATTACTTACAGTAAAAAACAAATGCTCTTATTTCAAATTGAATCGAACAAATTTCAAACAGAAATCGCCAAAGACAAGACAAACCGACGGAAAAAAGAAACAAAACTGTCAGCGAGCAATTTTAAATTTGGAATTCCGAGATGGCTACCTATACGAGGGCTGGTGTTGCACGGGTGGTTGGTAGACGGGCGGCGCGGGGGAGGGGTTGTGCACGTGCACCACAGTTGCTGCGGGGGGGTCCTTGTCGCAGCAGTCGCAGCAGCAGCACGGGATGCAGCAGCAGCAGCAGGGCCGGCAGGAGAAGTTGCACCCCATTGTGGATTACTGGAAATGGAAGTAATGGAAACATTAGAAGGTGTTACTATGGCGCGAGGAAGCGCGAAGGGGTAGGTAATTATTCTAAGGGTCCGAAGAAAATGGTATGGGGAGGTTTGGGTTCATTGCCTTGCTATCTGTCTAGCTGATTAACGTAAGAAAATATACCTACCTATAGATTGTTATTAAATTATTTCAGGTTTAAGTTCCCTGTACCTACATGCAGCTATGCATCAGCTATCCATATACCCGTGAAAAATACTTTAATGGTAAGTAACAGTTTTCAGTTTCACTTTTTACTAACATGAAAAGATCGAACTTGCTTAAAACACCTAATAGGTCGCTTATATAATGTTCAAAGTCTCTAGATAAATAAACATTTAAAACAATTTCAGACACTGTATTTTCAATAAGAACTATGAAATTGTCGTTGCTTACCAGTCTAGCGCTCTTGCTGCATGGAATTACCCGAAATGATTAAGTACTTATTGTAATTGTTATTTCACATGATACAGATATCTTCACATGATAATGAGTTTTTATCAATAAATAACTTGAGTTTTAGTTAAGGAAGTAAGTATATCAATCAAGGATTAGGTTCTTTAAATGGTTTTAAGTATTTACATTGAGGTAAATATTATTATCTTTAGCCTGAGTCACGTTAGCTACGTCCAACGACAAACTAACAATAAATCTAATAAGGAAATAACTTTACCGTGAAGACTTCCTGACGAAAATTCACCTCTAAAGAATGACTCACCATGACTTTTCCAGTCAACCGTGACTCTAGCAGTAAAGAAAGAAAAAAACTAGATGTTTTTCTTATTATTGAGTAAAAATATTAGTTACTGACCATACAGTTCTACTTGTAGCTACGAACAGACCTATTTGCATTTTAATGTCACGGAATGTACCTAATTATTCTAATTAAGTATGAGTTTTCTTTACTGAAGTTCATGACATAATTTTAGCGTTATTACCTATTGTTTCCAACAATTAAGTACCTAGTAATAAGTTTTATGTAAGTACTTACTTAAGTTAAAAAAGTATTCTAATAATATTACTTATATCAAAAATCTTTTTGAGCTGAAAAATTGTCTCCGTGGACATCGATCAAGCCAAGCCCATAGCATTTCCTACGTATAAAAACATTAAGTACAATTTATTATATTTAATTAATCAAGCAAGCTTAAGGTAATTATGAAGTACCTACTAGGGCTATTTTTAGGTAGGTACTCTATGCAAACACCTGATGAATAGTGAAATAAAATTATGAATTTCCACAAGTTACTATTAACCGCAAATAACTAACCGAAAAACTGGCCAACACTCACTTCAAGTTGACGAAATGACAAATGAATCTCAAAGAAGTCTTTTGTTTTATAATTTGCACTTGAGTGTTGTCGGTTGTCAGCTTATATTAGCTGAAAAATTGCTGAAAAGTAAAATTCATACAATCATATGTGAGTATTCAGAATATTGAAACGTTTTTAAAACTGCATTGATTTGTAACAGTGACACGGCAGAACCGACTTATAAACGAATCTCACTATCGCTTTAGAACTGTCAAATCTGTGTCCTAATAATTAAGTTACTTTTAGTGACTACCTAACCTGAGAGTATCATTTGGAAAACGAGAATACCAACCAAACCAAACCAAAGACATGAATTCAACATTGTATACGCAATGAAATCATAACTGTTGACTCTACAGGTAACCAAACCAAAGGAAATCTCAAGATAACACTTTAAGCGTCAAGACAAACGTATGAATCACTGGTAGCCAACTCACCTTATATTTTGTCAGTCTATCTGTTTTGAACTTGAGGGTAGTACCCTTGCGGCGGCGGCACGGGGTAGGAGCCGGGGGGAGGAGGGTATCCGGGGTAGCCCTGCTGCTCTGGCGGGGGGTAGCCTGGGTACCCTGGCTGCTCGGCGAAGGTCGGCGGGTGGTGGATATGCTGGGGCGGCTGCTCGAAGGTCTGGGGCGGATGGTGGATGTGGACCACCTGGGCTGGCTGCTCCTGTTGCCCACACGCGTTGGGGCAGAGACAGGGGATCAGGCAGCAAGCGCTCAGTGCCAGGCAACACGGGTTGACGCTACAGCAGTCGTCACCGCAGTCGAAAGAAAAGCAGAGACCCATCCTGTTGTTATCAAACGACTGATTATATTACCTGCGGTTTTATTTTTAAAAATGGATTCTAATCGCCGCCATTTTGTTTTTGTTATCTCAATTCTCAGTTTCGAGCGATTCTGTTATCGCGTTCGTATCAGCTGATAAACAATATGATTTTGTTTTAGTTAGGTAGGTGTGTGTTTAGAGTTGATTTGTTTCATAGAATATAGATAGGTTATTATCTGTGTTTGCTAGTCATTGAAGTGGTCACCTTAACAGTCAGTTGTAGAACAGTTACTGTTGTGATTCACGAAAGACGACCAAAAGTATATTTCCAATAGTAGATCAATAAACCAATAACAGATGAATTTTCCGACCACACCTCATTGCAATAAGAAACTTAGATGTCCCTGCTGAAGGCAGAAACAAGACTGTTTCCGAGCTTAATATATATATTTAGTTAATAATTGCTGAAAGGAAAAGTGGTCAAGTTACGTCAGTCCTAAAACGTCCTATTCTAATTATCTATCATAGTTAATGAATCATTTAATTACAAAGTCATACTAAATTAATATACCTACTATAAACTTAGAAAAAGATGAAGAGTTCAGTATCATAAATAATGTTTGCAAGTACCTATTATGTACACATAATGTATAATCAAGGACCAAATTATCAGTACAAAGGATATAGGTACAACATAATTATGCTGCTAATAATATGCTGTCGTTCACGTTTTCAGCCGACAGATTATTAACTTATTAGAGATAGGTACCTACTTATACACTCTTTATAATTTAAAAAAAAGAGATTATAAATTATGTATCTACAAAAACAAACTACTTACATACCTGTATGTTTAATTACTTATCTAATCACGTGCCAGTAAACACTTCAACTAATTAGTCCTTACTACAAATATAGTAACTTACCTCTTGACATTGACACCAAATTATTCTTCGTAGGATCAACAGTAAGCTATAATTATAACATGATTTTTCAGTAGTTTACAAACATATTACACCGTATTTAACAAACCTTATGCACTTTACTAACTGAGTAATACTGAGCTGGAAAACCATGAGACGATTTCCATAGAAAATCCTTTTGTAGCTAACCACAGTCTTTGTCACTCTTACGATAGTTGCACTAAAGAGAAAGGGATACACGATGTAAACTGGTCCGTACCTAATATGGTGGTAGAGTAGTCACGGCAAGGTTACAACACGTCATAATTTCACGTAGGACTATGAAAGACTGTAGGTACCTTTGCTAGTTTGTTTTATTCAGGCGTATGTAGGTATATGCAAATATTCATGAAGTTTCTGCGGGGATATGCAAATATGAATTAAATTTGATGAGTATTTTGTTTTATATAACCACCAACTTATTTAAACATACGACGAAACTCTTTCTTCTTCTTCTTCAATCCCGTTACTCCTCCGAGGAGTCTGGGGCTGAAACCAGGCGCTTCCATCCTTCTCTGTCGTGGGCCAGCAAGTTGAGCTCTGGCCACGACTTCCTTTTCTCTTGGGCCTCGCTGTATATGGACTGCTTCCAAGTATGAGCTGGTCGGCCGGGTCGCCTTGAACCGCCCTGGGGTTTCCATTGTATTGCCACACTCTTTACTGTCTGGCTACTATTTACAGTCTACCATATTATTTTATGCAATTTTATCGTAAGTAGGTACCACGTACCACATAGGCATACCTAACAGCTTACCTACGAGGCTACAGCCATATACCTAGATAAAATAATGGAAGTTTCCTTTCGACTGAGTTCTTCAATAATTTCAGTTCTGGTCCTCCTTGGGAGAGGACTATGTCCAACAGTGGACGGTTATGAGCTGACGATGATATAAGAACAATAAAATTATTGCGTTTTTGGGAATAAAGGTTGGTGTGTAGGTAAACATTTTATCAATACGCCAATAAATCTTGATATTTCTTTTACAATACGCACCGATTTTCGTAACACTGGCAATCTAGGATATCTTATCATCACCACGATACGTCACTTTCAATCAATGCCAGTCGCCCAGTACCGCCTGTACGAACACTACGGTAATTTAAAATGTGAAATGTATTAAAATGTTATGAGTTATGATCACAGAAGAAAACATACTGGGGGCTCTCGGTAAAACCTCCAATTATGTTAAGAAAACTGATAAAGACGAAGTGGAAGAGGTCAGTGCGACTACAGAAACAAAAGAAGATAATTCAACACAAAAACGTAACCACGACAAACGAATCTCCATACCAAAGCGGATCAGACGTATCAGCGTTCTCCTCACCCCAAACTTAAGGAAACTGCGGAAAAACCTCAAGGAACTAACCTGTGTGAAGAAGGACCATTTATTGGATGATGGTTCTGATGATGCTTATGGCATGGATGACAAGGATTTGATCATGGAGGTGACGAGGCACCGGAGCCTGGACCGAGGATCCACTCTGAGGAGGGCGTCCCAGTTCATCTTCACGAGGAAGTCAGCGTCGGAGCATCCGTACCACCCGTTCACACCGAAGACTACGGTCAGGAAAATGCATTTCATTCATTTCGACGACCATTGACCGTTGTGAGTGTGTAGTTGTGTACTATTCTTCTGTTAGAATTCCTGTGTGTGGTTTCGCTCAAGAAGAGTAAGATTTGTGTCATGAAAATAGAGATGTCGATATGTTTTTTGTTGAATAAAGTCCAACTTGCAGTTATTATTGATGATAAAGTTTGTTATAAAAAATACAGAACGTAGGAATTTATTGGTGGGAAATATAAATGGATAAAATATATTTTCGTTGTACTGTTTTATTCTACTAGCAGGATCTACAACTGAAGCCTAAAAATAATAATATATAATATACGTATAGGTAGTTAGGTACTACTTACTTTCATTTCGATACCGACAGAAATATATAACTAACATATCATATCTATTATCTATGTACTTATGTAAAATAAATGTACCTATGAACAAAAACAAATGCCTATGTATAAATATAAATATACCGTGCCAAAATATAAAATTATTTCCAACTGTCAATAGTTAAATTGAAGAGGCTTTCAGGGACTCGCTGCGTCTATTTGATTTGTCGATTTTAGAACTGCATAAAACGTGTACGATGATTTCATTATCTGAAAATGAAAAGGAATAAATGATAATTTATTATTTCATAGATTAATCATCGTGATTTTAAGGTGTGATATCCTTAATGATATTAAAATATATCTGCATGTCTAAGTATGTAGTTATGTAAACAATATGATTTTAACAACCTAAAAAGGAAATTAAAGAAAAACATACTGAAACAAAGGTGTTAGTAGATTGTGGAACAATGTTTCCGGCCAGCAGCTCGATGGGGCTCTTGACGCGTTCCATGAAGATGACGAGCGCGCGGCGGTGGCGCGTTGGAAGGCGTAGCCAGTCCATGTAGTACGCTGCGTTGGTTAGCTTCATACTCTGTGGAGGATTATTATTATTATGTATAGGTTATACTTGTAGAAACTAGAATTTTTTAACATGCTCATGCTACCTTCTTAATCTAAGCCCGTATCCTGAGACACTACTTTATACGATACCCTTCAACTGTTAAAGCATAGCGTCTTAATCAGAAGGTTTGTTACTTCAATTACTTGTACAATATGTAGATAGGTACAGTGTACATGATTTTGCATAAGTGGTAGGTATATCTAGTCTAAAAAAGCGAACTTATAGGACGAACAACTGAAAATTCTTGAAAAACTCTGAAGGCTATTTTAATTATTTCCAGTTAATTTCAAATACTCATAGCTTTTTCAGATATGAAAGTGTTAAAAACCTATTTATCACGATGACAAAAAGTTGTCCCATCATCCACTTACCCTACAGGACATACTGAAAATCTTGAGTCCCTAAATACGAACCTCATAAGTAAGAATAGTTCCGAAGTAACAGTAGAGGAACAGCTCCACGACAATGCACGACATGTAGGCGATCATAGAAATGAACAACACGCTCGTCGGATCTATCTGTAAAACAAGCATTACTTACTATAATTACTTAGTTAGTCCATATTACGAGTATATTCTGTAGGGTGTCTCTACATTGCGAAAAAAAATAGTTTTAAATAATGCTGCTGCGCTAACAAATATTCGATTTCGTTGTAGTCCAACCTTGTGTAATCTTTCATTCGTCTGTTTCTTGTAAAGCTAAGTTTAGTAATGACTGACTGAAAGTTAAAATAACCCTGAAATACAGGGTAATTATAAAGGGTCGTGTGGCAGTACTGGGCATAGCTACGTAGGATCGCTGTGACGGCTGATGGTGATGGATAATATGATAATGGATTGTAGGTACTCACGTCAACAATCCTGTACACTATAGTACAAATAATCCAGGCAGTTACCAGAAACTGAAAAAATATCGGCCGCCCAAATATGTGACCAATGTTTTTGGATAGCCTGAAACAAATCAATACGAAACAGATTGTAGATTGTTGGTAATATAATTGCAAATCATAAAATATAAAATCTCCCATAAACAAGTAAGTAAGTAGGTACTTAACTAATTAACTAAATATCTTTAAGTTGTTTTACCTAATGATTTCGTTGTAATGGCGTAAAGACAGGGTGAAGACTTTATGAAAAGCTTCGTCAAAGGTAATGCCTTCTGACTCAGCATTCTCTTGGGCTCTTTCAACTGCTGTTTCTAAATCTAACCTGTAAATACAACACACATTTATTCAATAAAATTGAGATTCACGTATTGGTATAGAAAGCAATCGAGATAATTATCATGGTCGTACCTAATAGGAATATTCCAAAAATATTGTGATAAAACTGCAGTTCGGTGTTTGTTTGATAATGAATTAGCTACGCTAGCTACGTAATCAAATCGAGCTAATCAATCACTATAACCGTTGCATAAAGAGGCATGCGTTGTGAAAAAACAAATGAAATCAGTAGATGCATCCACTGCGGGTTCCGGGTGTTTGATAAGAGGGGTCACTATACAAATGGAAAACAAACGAACAAAATGGGTCGTGGTTATACAGGGTGAGTCTTTCGTAGGTGCACATCCGAAAGTAGGCTACTGAGCTCTTAATTCTGAACAACTGAATGTGGTGACCTGTATAGGTTTTAAACTTGGGTTTCCTTATTGTCTTCGAAGCGCTGCGCTTACCACGACTCTCTATTCTCATAACAAAGTAAGCAGTATGAGAGTTCTCGTTCGTTCTGAGATATAGGAGGCTTATATATAGGTACCTACTGACTAAAAACATTACCCTCCTCCTTCGGCAGTCGGGTAAAAAAGAACGAACGAGAGCTATTTAGTGCAATCGGCACGTTTAATACAGCGGGATAGAGTCATATGCTGGCTGCGCAGCAGCAGGAAACCCCCCAGAACCGGTGGTACTTACCTCAGTATCCGTATCTGCGTGGTGCACTGCTGCAGCAGGATGGTCACGAAGGTGTCCACGTTGCAGTTGTTGCAGCCGAGCCACGTCAGCTGCGTGAACTCGTACAGCATCACCAATGTGAAACTGCAAATAGTAAGAGAGCATAGAGAAAAAAATAATAATGAAGAGAGATAATTTGTGGAGCGCTTTCGTGGTATGAACCGCGCGGCCGCCAGCTTTAAACCTTATTAAGTTACTGTACTGTGACGTTATCTGATGATGTTTCAGTATTCTTTGCGAACCAAGTTTTCAGCATAACCAGCTATGCAGGCCGTAGCTAACTACCTGCTATAGGTATTAGCTGCTAGTTTGTATGGAATTACCTACCTGCTACCTTGTACCACGGTTATTTTACGCCGTAGGTCTGAAACTACCCACTATGCTGTATAGGAAATTAACAGGATCCGATACTATACACAGTAGCAAGAATTTCAGGATCATAATTTATTTACCCATAACTTCACACCTACCTACCTACTAGATTTGTTTTATTCGAATTGTCATGTAAAACTTACTAAGCATCATCATTAGGATCAAACGGCAGCCATATCCCAAACTCCACTGCATTGCCACCCCTATGCGTCGGCAGGCGGGACAGGAAGCTCCACATCACCATGGTCGTGATGGGCATGCTGAGACACACCCAGAACACAACCCGGGACCAGCGGTAGAAGTCTAGCAGGATGCGCTTGTGACGGACGTCTTCTTGGTTGAATAGTGGACCTGGGTTCAAGAATTAGGTAAGTAGCTAGTTAGTTAGGTATAGCTTTACTTTAAGACTTGAGCCATATCAACCCTTGACTTATGATGTCTTGCTAAATTGAGCAGGAGAATGGAATACGGTGTCAGATCAAATACGTAACAAAATAAAAGCACAACAATTCTCGATCAACACCGACCGGGCCATAGGCACAATAATTATAGTAGGCGTAGCATTTAAATTAGCTACGTACTTAGGTGAGCTAACTATGTGGTACCTAGTATAGCTAATTTCATCGATTCGCATAGTTTATCAAAAATCGGTTTTGATTAAAACTTATTTTTAATCATAAAAGGTATCTTATCAATGTACTATTCTAAATAAAGACAAATTGAACAATTGACAAATGATAGATAATGTCACACCTTCCACTAATAGCATATTATATTATTATTAGTTATTAATTTATTTACCCTTTAGGTCATCGAGCAATGCCTGAAGCTGGTCTTTCTTCCAGATGAGAGTCATTTGTTTGTTGATGTTGTTGACGAATGTGAGCAAGTTGAACATGCAGTCCATCACCATGTCCGCATCATCACGAACCTAAAACATTATACCTACTTAGTTACCTAGTAGGATTTTTTTCTCATACCTACAGGGGACAGAGTACGAAACATTCAAGTAAACTTGATTTCTGAGTTTCTGTACCTAGAATGGAAAACAAGGTACCTCTACGTAATTGCTATCATGATTAGCATTCTTTCAGTTTTGGTAAAAATACTATCTTAGGCAGTGCGTGCAGGATACTAAAGGCTCAATAAAGGTAGTGTAAGTATGTGAAAAGCTTATTTTGTGTTATATTTAGTGTGTGTTATTTGAGATTATCTTTCTATGTTGTACCTACGCTTGTACGTATCACAGATCTAATAAAGGTTACTTATTCAATTAAAATTCCCTAACTTTTCCGTAGTCCAAACCTCACTTGATAAATATTAATAAGCTGCTGTCCGATAAACAGGAAGGGCAAGAGTATGGCGAGCCGCATGTAAACTCGGTGGATCCTGTACTGCAGCAGGCCAGCGCCGGGGTCCAGAAACATGGTGCCGAGAATGCGCATGCAGCGGAGGTTTAGCTTTAGCCCGCTGAAGGCTAGCTTCTCTTCCATTGTTGCGGGCGGTAGAGTCTATAACGATAAGTTTGTGAAAAAACAAACGCTAGTAGGTACCTAAGTATAGTGTCACAATCTTATCTGTTCCGGTGGTCAAAATGTGCAACAACGAGACGTCATTGTCAAACGTAATTTCATACTCTGTGCGTTATTTGAGCTGTCAATTTCTGCGAAGAGGCTACGTTATTTAATTTGTTTTGTGATTTTCTGGGTGAAATAATGCCAAAATCGCAAAAATGTGATGCAAGAAAAGTAATACTATATATATTGGGTTTTATGCAGGAAGAATAACGTATTCAGGCGCCTTTAATTCCGTTTGAAAAATTGGAAGAACGAGTTGCAGGCTACAGGTTAGTGTTGCCAAATATGACGAATAATTTTACCCATATACTCCATGTAATTTTATTAAATATTTTCCCGAGAGGCCCGTGCCCCAGTGGGGACGGGATGGGTCGTGATACTCGTGATGAAAAGTATATAATCTTTAATTTTCTTTGATTACAGGTGTGAGGACATGACATGATACTTTAAATCTTAGGCAATATACCAAGAAGAATTTCGCGCACCTGCAGCGATTTTAGATGAAATAATGATGATTTATGACATGCCATTGTTTTCCCAACCTATCAAGAGTTGGCTGAAGGAAATTGCTTTTTGGCAATTAGCCTTTGGAAGGAGACCCGTGCCCCAGCAGTGGGCACGTGATGGGTCGTGATGATGATGATGATGATGAATTAGCCTTTGCACACTATCTGAATTTGTTTCTTGTTACTTTAGAAAAGTAAAATAAAGTGTTCAAAAATAATAATTAATAGTTTTTTTTAAGTCATCTTGTTAAGTTATCTCGTTATTCCCACGACCCACATATATTACCCATACCATTCTTATCTAGATTTAATCTCCTATATCAGAACATAATCAGAACTAATTTTATTTCTGTTCGCCGTGGAAAAATTTTCCATACAACAAATGTCGTTTGATATATTATATCCTCTTTCATTTACTATCGACCCTATATTTTGATTTATCTATACTTATGAATGTACCTAATTATAACAATAGGTAATAGCAGAAATGCATTGTCGTTTAAACCAGAAATAGGCAAAATTTAATCGAAAGCAACACTGGATTCGATCACAGCGACGTCGCCACCGGAACAGATAAGATTGTGGCACTATACTAGTTATTATTCTGTGCTCGACTATATTAAAGTTATAGTGCCACAATCTTATCTGTTCCGGTGGCGACATCGCTGTGATCGAATCCAGTGATGCCATCGATTAAATTTTGCCTATTTCTGGTTTAAATGACAATGCATTTCTGCTATTACCTATTGTTATCATCATCACGACCCATTACGTCCCCACTGCTGGGGCACGGGTCTCCTTCCAATGAAGGAAGGGTTTAGGTCTAGTCCACCACGCTGGCCAAGTGCGGGTTGGTGGACCCCAACACACACCTATTATGTAGTCTGAGCCTATCTGAAACCTAGTTAAACATTGTGAGATATGGCGTTTCGACTTTCTCCGTGTTCGGCATCATAAGGGTCACAGTGACAGTTAAATAAAGTCAATTTTTCTCTCCACCTTTAGTTTGCAAGGTGCGGGTGCCTATATAAATAGAGTGAGTCGCCCGCGCGCCTCAGTTGGTTTTTGATTTTTGAAGTGAACACTTCGGCAAAATGGCTCTATGTAGCCACGGTTCTCGTCGGCTTCGCTCCGACGGGGAAAAATATAATATTGAATTTGCGGAGTCCTCGCTACCGGGAGCTGTAGCGTGATGCGGACCAGGCGGCGCGGGGCCTGCCGGCTGCTGCGCACGCAGCCATTGCTGAGGATTTCGCAACGAAGGTTTGAGTTGATAAGCCGTGTGTAAAATGCTATTATTTACTGCTTTTAAAAGCTCAGCCACTGGTCATAATGCTCCGGCGCTTGGGGTTTTTATCCCACGTAGTAGGGTCCGATTCAATAGTCGTGGTGATGATTGATCACATATTCCGGTCCTACTAGTGGCGCTTGAGCTAGATACTTACATTAATGACCGCTTTAAGTAAAGCATATGTTAATTTTATACAGGAAAAAATAATAAAAATATATTTTTCTACCCTCAATTTCTAATATTTTTAGAAAACAGTTGATAAAAACTTTGCTATTACAATAATGCACTTGATTATAGCTTATGTAAGGCTTTACAAAGAGGAGCTTTCCAGGACCGTCATAGGATTTTTTACAGGAAGCACGTGGCTCCGAGTTTCAGTATGTTGGGACATTGTGGCATGTGCGGCGAGTAATGTGATCCGCCGGTACCTACCCGCTGAGGGTAGGCAGGCCGATTCGGTGAAATTGAAGTTTCGTGTAACCTGCACCCGGCCCTGTGCTCCCGCGCTGGCCGCCGTCTCGTGGCACCTGCATCGCAGCGTACACCCGGCCCTGTGCTCCTGCCCTGGCCACCGGTTCGTGCCACCTGCATTGCAGCATACACCCGGCCCTGTGCTCCTGCGCTGGCCGCCGTCTCGTGCCACCTGCATCGCAGCGTACACCCGGTCCTGGCCCTGGCCACCGGTTTGTGGTACCTGCATCGCTGAATAGACCCAGCCATGCACTCCTGCCCTGGCGGCTGTACACCCGGTCCTGGCCCTGGCCACCGTTTTGTGCCACCTGCATCGCAGCGTACACCCGGTCCTGGCCCTGGCCACCGGTTTGTGCTACCTGCATCGCTGCATAGACCCAGCCATGTACTCCTGCCCTGGCGGCTGTGTTGTCCCACCTGCATCGCTGCGCACACCTGGCACTCCTGTTCTGGTTGCCAGATCGAAACGCCCCCTGTCTGGGAAGAGATTTTATGCTCAGTGGAACCGCCTGCACTATTGCTAGCACGGTCATCATCATCATCAGCCATCATTATGAGTGACTTATTTAGAAGGTATCGAGTAACGTGCGCTATTCATCAGTGATTTTGGCATATGCAGACGAACGTTTACTGCCAAGGTTGGTCATGTTAGCCATACAAGGGCACACCAACGAAGCCTGAGTAACCACCTGCAGTCGCCGTAGCCACATCGGCATGGATGACGACAAATCGGGTAACATGCACCGCTTCTAAAAGTGTTATAGCACTTCAATTTGATGCCTCCGCTAAGGTAGGGTATTCTATTAAAGCAGCTTTCTTCTGAACTGCCCAAAGTGACCTGTAGACTGCTCCTGGGGATAGTTGTGCAATCAATTTTTTATTTCGATGTCTCTGCTGAAGAAACTGTCTAATGCCGCTTTTGTTCTAAACTGCCTAAAGATCATTGGACTGCTCATGGGAATGATGACGCACGGTAAGTACAGGAGCGTTACTCTATACTGATGAGAAACGAACGAACGAGAGCTGTCGTGCAATCGGCACGTTTAATACATACAAACAGATAGAGCGGCTCGCGTCGCAGTGCACTGAAAGTTCGTTTTTCGTCATATAAAGTGACTCCCCAGACACTATCTTAAGTGTCATGACACATCGGCAGATTCCAGCTTTGAGTCTTTTCTTTTCTCGGCTGTGAGCAAAGTGAATCCCACGGGCGAGTGTTCAACCTGAAAGCACTGAGCTAATTCCTGATTTCGTGAAAGTCGCTGTTGCTATACCATACCGCTTCACAAGTTACCGAATTTATTATGATCCTACTGTCGGGTGATCATGATCAGAGTGTCATCGCGGTTTCTGAGTGACACCATATAAGCTGTCTTCCTTAAGTCCCAGTGGATTGTGAGTGTGTGTCCGAGCTCTTTGTTGAAAAATGCGTGAACCTTCTACGCAGCAGCTGTCTACTAGTTGTGTATCGAATAAATCGAGTAACGGTGCTCTTGCACGAGACGACTACCTTTTGGTAAAATTATAACTTCCACTATTCTGGGAACATGCATATACCTACTGTGTACTGTGTATCACATCACGTGTAGCCGTAGCCCAACTCAATTTACTGGGCTAGATAATAAACAATGGCAGTCGTCATTAAATTTCTATGAATTTCGAAGATCATCATTTGGAGCACAATTCAAAGGGTGAAAGTACCTATTCATGCCTAAACGGCTTCTCTAATGAAAATGTATTTTTAATTCGATTCTGGCGCAAACGTTTCATAACTATTTTTCAACACTATATCTGCTGAAACTACTTAGACTGACTGGTTAAGATGCAGACGTGCCGTTTTCACAATTCCATTTTGAGTAATCTGTTTTATGGATCTTTCAGTTAGTTACGTAGGTAACTAGTTAGTTACTTACCAAGTAAAAAATTACTTGTGTCATGCTCGTACTCGCATCTCATTTAGGAGCTCTCTGGCCTCTAGCTGAAGGCTAGAACTGGTATATATATCTACTAAGCTAGTACAGAGTTATAACCGGGCAGCGGTGACGTGGTAGCTGCTTGATTTATTAGAGTTTGCGGAAAACTTTCAAATTCAAATTCAAATGATTTATTGCATACTAAGTGTGTACATGGTGTTATATTCTTAATACTAGGCACTTACAACTTAGTAACCTTTTTCAGGTGTAGCAAATAAGTAATAATTCTAAATAAGTAATAATTATTAGTCATAATATTAACTCTTCGCACTTCTTTCAGAATGCAATACGGTCGCTGAAGTAGGTAACCTTCCTTAGCTGGACAACAACAACAAGCCTTTTTGTTTTAAAGAGTGTCACAGTTATTCGCCTTTCCACTGTCATATCGATGTCCAAGGACTTTTTCTTGGGTATAGCTAACTACCTAAGTTTACCTATAGATAGCCGCAAGCTATCTGCTGTTGGCGAACTGTCAGTTCTGATTGATAAGTCAGGCTCGATAAGTTGCAACAAGGCGAAGCCTTAAGGTTTTGGCCGAGACGTGCCCTTAGTGTTGACGAACCTACCTAAAGGTGACCTTGTTAATGTTTTTCATATGAAGTACTGAACATTTTACTTATCCTGGTGGCATGACTGATCATTTACTTACCCAGTTAAGACATGTTAGTCGGGTTTCATTTATCAACTAATATAATTGTTATTGTTGTGTTAATCAATCTTTATTAATTGATGTCATCTACCAAGGAATGCTGCCAGAGCTCATAATATTCACACATGATGATACAGAATGATAGTAGCCCACAAAATCGGTGCAAAGGCTTATAAAATAACTTTCCTTCCTAGTAGGACTGCACAGGAACTCGTTAACCGCAGAGTTAGTTAGAATACAAAATTAGACTGTGTGTTACTTGTCAATCTAGAATATGAATATAGTTACCTGCATCATGTTTTGAAAAACTGAATACTTAGTTATCCGCCAGTGTCACAGCCTTCATCTAATCTTTTCCAGTAGCTGATGAGGCTGAGATATTTAGTAAAATTATCTTCCCTTCAAGCACCACTCCTCGTTCCAAGGACTAGATGCCGCGCCAGGTGTTGCAGGCCGTGTCGTCGTACGGGGCTGACTGAGCAGGTCCTCGAGGCTCCAGGGTCGGCTGCTGCATTTCTGAGGTCAGTCCAGAAATACATACCCTAGTCAGCATGTGCTGACCTGAGCCCCAGCGGCCTGGATCGATATTCTACACTTTACAGCTTTTAAATATTGTTGCAAAGTATTTCACTGGTTCCATCATCCATTCGGCTAGTGTATGTTAAAAATATTGCCTTGACAATAACAAGATTTTGATCAATAATTACTTATAAGTATTGCTTTCGAAGAGTCACTGTGTGTATCCATATGTATAAATACCTACCTATATGTATAGGTCATACCTTCCATAACTTTCTGAAAAGTCAGGAATAATAAGGAAGTACTTAAGTCTTATGTATACTTATACCTTTCTTTTTAGTATATCTATTACCTAGAAATCTATGCATTTTAAATTTATAGATTCAAATATTTCTCTATACTGATATACTCATCAGTAGCTTATGGGTCACAGTTGGTTTTCTCTCCACCATGCGATAATAAACACATCTCACAATGTTTAACTAGGTTTCAGATAGGCTCAGACTACATAATAGACGCATTTTTCCTGAAATAAAAATGACATATTATGTATCTAGCCTATCTGAAACCTAGTCATTTCTGCATGGTGATATTACAACTGAGGCGCGCGGGCGACTCACTCTATTTATATAGGCACCCGCACCTTGCAAACTAAAGGTGGAGAGAAAAATTGACTTTATTTAACTGTCACTGTGACCCTTATGATGCCGAACACGGAGAAAGTCGAAACGCCATATCTCACAATGTTTAACTAGGTTTCAGATAGGCTAGATACATAATATGTCATTTTTATTTCAGGAAAAATGCGTCTATTGTTATGATTAGGTACATTCATAAGTATAGATAAATCAAAATATAGGGTCGATAGTAAATGAAAGAGGATATAATATATCAAACGACATTTGTTGTATGGAAAATTTGTCCACGGCGAACAGAAATAAAATTAGTTCTGATTATGTTCTGATATAGGAGATTAAAATGTAGATTACAATGGTATATGGTAATATATGTGGGTCGTGGGAATAACGAGATACGACTTAAATAAAACTATTAATTATTATTTTTGAACACTTTATTTTACATTTTCTAAAGTAAATAGAAACAAGAGCATACAATTAAAAGAAATTCAGACAGTATGCAAAGGCTAATTCATCATCATCATCACGACCCATCACGTCCCCACTGCTGGGGCACGGGTCTCCTTCCGAAGGCTAATTGCCAAAAAGCAATTTCTTTCAGCCAACTCTTGATAGGTTGGGCAAACAATGACATGACATAAATCATCATTATTTCGTCTAAAACCGCAGCAGGTGCGAGAAATTCTTCTTGGTATACTGCCTAAGATTTAAAGTATCATGTCATGTCCTCACACCTGTAATCAAAGAAAAATAAAGATTATATACTTTTCATCACGAGTATCACGACCCATCCCGTCCCCACTGCTGGGGCACGGGCCTCTCGGGAAAATATTTAATAAAATTACATGGAGTATATGGGTAAAATTATTCGTCATATTTGGCAACACTAACCTGTAGCCGCTGCAACTCGTTCTTCCAATTTTTCAAACGGAATTAAAGGCGCCTGAATATGTTATTCTTCCTGCATAAAAGCCAATATATATAGTACTACTTTTCGTGCATCACATTACAGCGCTTTTGGCAATATTTCACCCAGAAAATCACAAAACAAATTAAATAACGTAGCGTCAGCCTCTTCGCAGAAATTGACAACTCAAATAACGCACAGAGTATGAAATGACGTTTGAAAATGACGTCTCGTTAGTTGCACATTTTGACCACCGGAACAGATAAGATTGTGGCACTATACTTACCAGCTAAGTTTTTATAATTAGAAGAACTTTTGTTGTGAAAGAGGTGTAATAGTCTCCTGATTGCAACGAGCAACAATAACATTTATTTTGGTAGGCGTCCTTTAAGTATTAGTTATGTACTCGTACTTATATAACTTCTAAAAATATACTTACCTTGGCTAAGGTAGGGGTCGTCGGTGTGGTCATAATGGTGTCTTCTCAGATTGAAGATAGGAAGCTATTACCTGAGAAGTTAGAAGCAAACTGAAAAGGCTACTATTGCTATTACTCGAATGGTAACTTAAAGAACTTCATGATATAATTTACCTGATTAGTCTGATTACACATCATAGGAAAGTAAACAGCATTTATTATCCTTTCACACCTCGATATTCTATGGTTTAGCACATCGCACACACAGGGTGTTCAGAAATACGATAATTGTAGATAGGTTCCCCCATTTACGGATAGTTAGGACGTATCGACCCTTTGGCATTATGTTCTTGTAGGTAGCGACTAAAGTACGTAACTGTATTTCTTAATTTTAAAGAGTACCTACCTTATATTTATTTTATTCATCTAACATGACTTATTAGCTTAGCTATGATAAAAATCAACAGCTTGTTCATAAAACACTTGCATTTTCAGACGAGGAACTTGGACAGACAGGCGTCTGCTTATTAGATACCTACTTACAATATTTTGACGCACAGATTGCATGTCTGTTGCGAAGCTCCATAATTAGCACCTTCCTACTTTATTCCTACTAACATTTCTGTCTATTTGATTGGTGATTAAATGTGGCGAATATTACACTTTCTGGGTCTAGCAGTGTTATAATATACCTACTCGTAATACATTGAAAGAAATGTCGAATCTCTCTTACTAACTGCAGATAGTAACAACTATAATTAATTTCCTATTTTCCTAAAAATACACCTAAAACTTATGAGTAGACTTGAAATTTAATAATGTAAAGGTACTTGCAGGAAATTGAAACACCGAAATATATTAAAATTACTTTTAATTAATTAATTGTATCAATATTGTGGTGTCGAAACATAATTCCGACACACTCTAGCGCAATGTAAACTAAGTTAAAAGCAATTAACCGAAATGGGTTAAATTTTATACATGTTTTAATCCTCTTACAAAGAGTTTTTGTTAAACAAACATGAATAAGTTATTGTGACGAGCAATTTCGAACCCTGACATAATCGAAACAAAGTTACCATTAACGTGAAACAAACTGGGTTAAAAAGGTACATAAGAAAATATTGTAACTTCAACTTATAAATATTTGAAATACATGACTAACTAAATCATTTAAATGCCTTGGAAATGGTATGAACAGATTAATAGTTTGTAATAACTCTGTATAAAATTAAAAAAAAACATAAGCAACCCTATATCATTACATTCTGGAGAATAGTGTGACCCTACCACGAACAATTTAATGTACAGGCAGATTGAGTGAATATAAACTATAGTCAAACATCATCATAGTTCTTTGAACACCAGTCATAACTGATACCATCTCTTTCCGTGGTGGTTCCAAGGCAGCTATGTATCTCAAACCGCAGTAAATAAAGCTTAGGCACTTATCATACTTGATATAATAATCAAGTAATATTCAATAACTTGATCTCAGCACTGTCGACCAGCGAGAACACATAGACAAACGAAGAGATTATAATACAATACTGAATCAAAGCACCGTAAACGTAAGAATTTGATTGCATTTCGAAGCCTATCTGAGCATTAACTTTGTGGACAGCGTCCTACCGGGAAATAAACTTTATATTTTGAAAAATACCTATCAATGTGTAATACAATAGCAGAAATTAATAAGCAATCCTGCAGCCTTCCTAAACCTTCATAAACGCACAATCCTTACACTAAAGCACTGAGATCTGTTTACAAATCCGCTTAGTCCAGTTCCCCAGCATTGCAGGCATCTTCGTAACTCCTTCCCTTGGACTGTTCTGGGTCTAGCTTGATCATGTCGTCGATACGCAGGATGGTGATGGCGGCTTCTGTGGCGAACTTGAGAGACTTGATCTTGGATATCGCGGGCTCTAGGACTCCGGCGGCCAGGTTGTCCCGCAGGGTGCCTTCTACCAGGTCCAGACCTACCCATTTGAGGTTAGCGTGCTCGACCTGGAAGGAAGGGGGTCGTGGTTAGTTATAGTCGAGACTAAGGTTAGTAGGAAAAGAAATCCAATTATGACCCACCAATGATAAAACTAAAGTTAAATAAAAATTATGAATAATGTTGATTTGGATGAAAACCACATGAAAGTCACTTCAGTCCATTCGTTTAGCTCAGTGGTCCTAGACAGAAATTGCCCTCGGTCGTGCTCATCCAACCACTACCAGCCTACGGGCTACATGTCTAAGGTAACATAACCTAAACTATTTCATCATTATAAATCTTCATTATCCGTGAGTGCAATAGGCTACTTTTTAAAACGGAAATTAATATTGGAAACTTATTAACTCACACACCAGCTACACAATTATATAAAATAGTGTTTATTATAAGGAAAGCTATAGATCGCATCCAGTGGCGTGGTTTCGGACTGGCCTACGTCCAGCAGTGGACTGCTATAGGCTGATAATGATGAAGTGTTTTAGTGCCTTCTTTATGTTTAAGGTTGCCTGTAAGAGATCGCTCTTAGCGATAAGGCCACCGTTCATTGTTTGTAGTATTTTTTATATGTTTTAATATTTGTGGTGACCAATACAGATATTGTATTCTATTCTAATGCGCGAAAAAGCCAGTAAGTCTATAGTCTATACCTTAGTCTGCGAGGTGTTGTGGTAGGCCCTCAGCTTGGCGACCAGGTCGGTGGCGTCCTTGGCCGCGTTGACGGCGAGCGTCTTCGGGATCACCAGCAGCGCCTGCGCGAACGCCGCGATGGCCAGCTGCTCGCGGGAACTCTGCGGATTGAAGGAGGGTGGTGATAATTAATATTATGGTGTTGTGGTGTACAGTTGGAGGTTAGTTGACGAGTGGATAGAACCTTTAGTTGTGTAAAACTAATAATAGTAATAAAATGCAGATTAAATTAAGGGACTAGCGAAATTAGTAGAATAAATATTTTTATTGTTTTGGTCCGCAGAGCTTATAATGGGAAGAATCTAGTCGCTTGCTTGCGCGCTGCTTGCGTAATCGTATCACCGTCCTAAGCTAGCGACATCGACACTCGTGCTGTAGTATCCAGTAGCTTAAAGCCATCGGTGCGGACGGCGACATGGCCTTTCTCTTTCAGTGCGCTGTTTGGCTTCTCATATAGAAATCGCGTCGTTAAATGAACTCACGAGCGTAGTAGCAAAGTTCTCGAGGTAGATGTTCCCGGCGGCCTCGACGGCGCCGCCGCCCGGCACGAGCCGCCCGCTCTCCAGCACGCGCCGCACCGCGCACAGCGCGTCGTGCGCCGAGCGCTCCATCTCGTCGCAGTACGCGTCTGTCGGGCCGCGGAGGATGAGCGAGGCCGCTGTGCGCGCTGCCGGCCTGCGGGGAAAGAAAAGATTGTTATTCGTCGTAAAATGAATACGTTCTTGACGAAGTCTATTCCATAGAAAAAGGGCTCTGAAGATACTTAAAAAGCTGTAAAATATTACTTAGTTTACGAAAATATTAATCTTTCGTCTAAAATCTTACTAAATTACTAGAGTTCCGACTAAAATACTTACTATAAATCTGTAAAAAACTAAACTACCTATCTAAGATGATAAAAATGCAACGAAAATACTTTGAAAATACTTTATTTACTTCGACTATTTTCGTATTTTGGACTAAATTTCTAGATAGATTTATTATATTTATTAAGATAAATATAACTTTAGCAACTCACCCCTTGATGAGAATGAGCTGGTCATCGCAGATCTGCTCCTGCACCACCTCAGCGGCTTCTCCAATCATGCTGGGCTCGAACACTTCCTCTCCTGTAGCAAAAACATACAGTGAATATTATTATATGTAATAATATGCTAGAAATAGGTCTACATATTTAGCCAACAACAATCTCCCACTACCACATTAAGCATCTCCCGAGGATCGAAACAACGCCCTACCCCCAGCCTCAAACATCGAACCATTATACCTACTAATGCTCTTTTCGGGCACTCCCGTTATTGATGACTATGAACCAATACTAATATTAACACCATCGATAAATTATTTGAAATTTTTACTTCAAATAAAGATCATTTCATTTGAATGCTAAGGCTATGGAAGAAGTCCCGCAGAATATGACATACTCATTAAAAATAAAGGAATAGTTTTCAAACAGCACTCACCGTCCATATTCGTAAGCGAAGTAAGGAAGGCAGCACCCGTCGCCTTAGCGATCCTCTTCAGATCGGCCTTCTTGCACCGCCTCACGCCCATGGCTCCGTTCTCGATGAAGTACTTCAGGCACAGGTCGTCGATGCCTCCGGAGCACAGGATCACGTTGACCCCGGTGGCCAGGATCTTCTGAAGACGCTCCTTGGTGATGTCAAGCTCGCGGGTGCGGATGGCTTCGAGCTTTTCAGGGTCGGAGACTAGAACCTGGGGTTGAAGGAAAAGTTATACCTATTAGTGCTTTGGGTAATGGATGGAGAAAAGAATCAGTTACAGTTTATTGAGTTTTAATTTTTTCATCTGTCTTGTAGTGAGGCACCTAGATACTATAAACCTATACATATTGTATAAGTGATCCGATGAAGGAATAAATTTAATTTTAATCCCAATTTCTTCCATAAAATCATATAGGTATTACAGAATCTTACCTGAACACCCATCTTCATCTTGGTCTTCTGCAGAGAGAAGTCCAGGCACGCAATCTTGGCGTTCAATATCTTCTTGGGCATGGCCTGGGACGCGACCGTGCAGTTGAGAGCGTAGCCCTTAACCAACACGCTCTCGCGCGCGCTCCGCCCGTGGGCCTTCAGGATGTTGACAGCCTTGATCGGGTAGGCCGAGTTGCCTCTACCGTCCGTGATCTTGACCGCTTGGACCGCGTCGACAACCATTTCGGAGAAGAAATCTGAGTCGCTGTTGGTTTTTGTTGAGTAACATTAGGGTTTGAGAGTAGTGCTTGTAATGGAAAGATAAAATTACATAGTGTAACATACAGGTGAAAATATAGAACTGTCTATGAATTCAGATCTTAACACTATATTGTTTTCTTTGGTCAAGCTTATCAGGCAATATTTCCATGAATGTAAATATGTCATAATTATATTGAAACATGGCAAGAACTATTTCATATTTTTGTTATTTATCCAACAGGGAAATGTGTTTTCACAAATCTATTGAGGACATCACTGATCCAAGTTATTCAAATAATATATTATGCACTTACGCTCCAATCAGCTTGGAAGACATGGTGGTCTTGGCAGCGTTGATGAGGGCTCCCCTGCCGAGGGACTCCACCGTCACGGTCAGGTTGTCCTGGATGTACTTGACGGCCTCCTTGCAAGCCAGACGGTACCCAGAGATGATGCTGGTAGGGTGGATCTTGTTCTTTACCAGTTCATCAGCATTCTAGAATAAAAGGAGATAGATGATGGTTTGTTTGTGAATAGGTAATGTTGTGTAATGCTTAATGATTGAATAGTACAGGATTAGTAGTAGTATTTTGTTTCAAAATAAAGCTTCATAAGGGGCCGTCCATTAATCACGTGAGGCTCAAAGGGGGGGGGGGGAGGGGGTACTGAAAACCTCACGAAACATCACGAGGGGGGAGGGGGGGTTCTCGTTAGACATCACGTGTATTAATTTTTTGTAAAAAAATTGGTATTTCTGATCCGATATTTTGGACGGCGCAAAAATTTTAACGATTAATTTGTAGTATGACCTATATTTTTTCTAGTCAAAAATTGCCTTTACATAGACTTCCAAAAAAAAACACGTGATCCAGGGGGGGAGGGGGGGTTGGTCCCAAACCTCACCAAATATCACCAGGGGGGAGGGGGGGGTCAAAAAATGAGAAAAACGACCTCATGTGATTAATGGACGGCCCCTAAAGAACAATATTATTGAAATGCCTTTCTACAAGAACTGCAGGATATAAGTAGCTATGGCACTCAAAGATAATGTAGCAATGATAAAAATTAAAGCTTGCAAATTGGTCCATTACCTACTTCAAATCTTTTCTATAATATTAATGTAGATATTTTTGATTGACTGGTAGAAAATGCTTTTAGCATAAGTCCACCCTTTGTACACTTAGTTATATATTTGTGCAATATAAAGGATTAAATTAATTAATTTAAAAAATATTTATCTAGAAGCCAATTTTACCTTGAGGAGCTCAGCAGCAATGATGACCACGGAGGTGGTTCCGTCTCCGACCTCCTCGTCCTGCAGCGCGGCCAGCTCCACCAGCACCTTCGCAGCCGGGTGCTCCACTTCCAACATCCTGGAAATTCATAAAAATGGTTTTATTAATGGTTGCATAGTTAACAAAATGTACACCCAAAAAATGGATTTCATACTCACCTTGTGTTTTTTTAAATATATACCTACCCTACCCTATGTATACATACCCTAAACATCTCTGATTGTATTACATACCCTACAATTTAATGTATGTTATATTAGGGTTTATAGTTCTGTAAGTTTGGGGTTGTGTGAGATGATATTATTATTATAGGAGTTCAATAATTATTTAAGTATCAAAAACCACTCAACAATGTGATATTATAAAGTAGGTACAACTAATATAATTATACTATTATTAATACATACTTGAGGATAGTGGCTCCATCGTTAGTGACGGTGACGTCTCCAATGTCGTCCACCAACATCTTGTCCAGGCCGACTGGTCCCAGAGAACTCTTCACTATGTTCGCTATAGCCGCTGCAGCCATTACTGAAATATGAGACCACAAATAAGTATTGGTTACCCATTGGCAGAGTGGTTTGTCAGAAGTATCCTGATCCTCAAAAACCCACAAGGCTTGGGTTTGGGCCAAATAGTAGTAGTTTAGTACCTGCAAGACTTAAATATGATTTCTCTCTTATTGGTATGAAATAAATATGATGTAATAAAAATTCTGAGTTCACAAATCATCCTCGAAGGCATTGAATATTGGTTATTGTTAAGTTATAATTCAATTTAATTTTTTTTCATGGAAAGTTGATCTAGTATTTACGTTGAAAGAGGTTAGTTTCTTTGTCTAAAATTATACTATTGTTCTGAACGTAAACAGTGGAGAAATTTATATTTTTGACCAAATCTAAGCATTTGATAACATTTGTAGGGTATTTTCTTGGGGATTTCACGAAATATAAGCAAAACTAGAAACAGAAGTGATCTGCATGTGATCCACCGGGGCGAGCCTCGTGTGGGTTTTGTTGTTAGTTTTTACCATCTAAAACTCACCATTTTGTGTTCTGACGGAGGCTCCGGACGATCTAGTCCCTGCTACGGATAATGGGGCGGCTAAAGTCGACATTTTTATGAGAAATATACGAAAAAATCACAAAACCACCGTCACACTTTTTGATTCTTGAAAATGGAATATCGAAATTGTTGCCAGTAAAAAAAATGTATGACACATGCGTTGTTTATTGCCAGATGAAATAAAGTGCATTATAATTATTTTATAGTCTGTGAATTTAAATTTCATTATTCTGAGATTTATTAGGCACAGTTTTGTTTTATGATTTTAGGAAGTTCTCGAAATTTTATATCAACTCCCACTCCCCATAACTACCATATTTATTTAAAAGTCACGTGATCAACCAAGGTTGTTTAGAATGACCAGCTGAGTTACACTTCATCACACCCTACCATTTACGGTCATATTATAGTCGGCTTACGGCTATCTATTATACTGTATACTCGTAGTACGTAGGTAGGTACTTAGAGTCGTAATTGTTAAAGTTCGGTCCCTTCATGAAATCCAAACCAGTTAATTATGATATCTTGTAACTATACTTACCCGTGTTACATGCTGGTGTCAATAAATGATTTTGATTTGATTTGATTTGATATAGGTAGGTACCAATATAGGTACCTATCTCGTAGGTACTATAATTATAATTATTATCCTTGTTTTTGATTAGTTATATCCAATCAAAAACATAAATGTGAAATGAGAGCCAAGTTCGTGCCGAATGTTGACTTCAGCGACAAAAGAAGTGAGATCTAAATGGGTGCCAAGTTCAATGGTCAGTTCTGAAATTTATTTATAAGTAACAGTATTACATAATCATTTATCTTCTTATAACATAAAATAATGTATTGTAGCATAAGGTCTGATTTGGCTAGTTTTTTTAAACCTACCTCAACGAATTATTATGTTCGACCAACAATACAAATTTTCGGAATTAAATAAGAACCGACCAATTCTTGTTGGTTCAACTTGTGAAGGCTATAATTCATAATAAATATAATAATTATTAATAATAATAATTCATGTATGAAAACTAGCCAAGACAGACCTTAGGCTACAATACATTATTTTATGTTATAAAAAGATATGATTATGTAATACTGTTACTTATAAATAAATTTCAGGACTGACCATTGAACTTGGCACCCATTTAGATCTCACTTCTTTTGTCGCTGAAGTCAACATTCGGCACGAACTTGGCTCTCATTTCACATTTATGTTTTTGATTGGATATAACTAATCAAAAACAAGGATAATAATTATAATTATAGTACCTACGAGATAGGTACCTATATTGGTACCTACCTATATCAAATCAAATCAAATCAAAATCATTTATTGACACCAGCATGTAACACGGGTAAGTATAGTTACAAGATATCATAATTAACTGGTTTGGATTTCATGAAGGGACCGAACTTTAACAATTACGATTCTAGGTTTTTTGGACATTAATATCTAAGTAACCGTTTGAGATACGCTTATGAAATTTAGAACACATATGTATCTCGCTAGTGTCAATATATGAGCCAAATTTCATACGTTTATAATAAATAGTTTTTGATTTATGAGGGGGTCAAAAGTGGCTCGAAATGGTTCGTGTAATATTACACACGGTGCGGCTCGCCAGTTCTGTTTCTCGAACTTGGATTGACACGCTACCGCGTGTCTAGATTAGGGGAACCCGGGGTAAGATGGGGTCGCGGGGTAAGACGGGACCCCCCACATATATGCAAAACTATACATCTTAGGAATCTGAGTAATGAGCCAATAGAAAGGCTTGAATGATTGACCTTTAGTGCGCCAGTGACAGCAGGTGTCAGCGCATGCGTTTTTTGTCTAAGCTCAATTGTTTGTTTTTGCGTAGTGTCCATGTTATTTTTGACCGGTAGAAACAACGTCACAACACAGTAAGTAAAACAGTGGCATTTTTGGTAATTGTGTCTTTTTATTTAAGGTTTGGTACGCTTTGTTTAAATATGCGCAAAATCACTTTAACATTTAAAATATTTTTTTTATGAATAATTTTTATAAAAAATATAACGTGGGGCAAGACGGGGTATTTTTGGAGGGGCAAGATAGGGTACGGATCTAGCTTGGTTAAGTTATTTTTTTCTCTAACCCGATATTTGACATTGTAGAAGGGCTCTAAAAGGGCTACAGGGAAGTTGGCTAAAAAGACAAAGCAAATACTGCCTACGAAGAAGAATAACAACGAATATGACTGTGTCTACCTCTACTTGAGGATATCAACAGTCCTACTTTAAATCTAAGGAAAAGTGGGTCGGATTTCAAAGGTGCAGGCGTTGGGCTCACACTGCAGGTGCTGATGTTGACGATAAAATCACAAAAGAAGTGTTGTTTGTCTGTTTTGTGCCCCACATAGTATACTTACCCCATCTTACCCCGTACATGGGGCAAGATGGTTTATTTCCCATTTTTTACATTTCTTAAAATAAGTCAATTGTAATGATTACTTTTTTGGCAAAAGCTGTGCCAAAGTGTTCGTCATTAAGTTCCTAATGAGCCATAAATAATTGATAACGTTGTGGTTATAAATACCTGTTGTTTTTTTAATTTTCCCTTAGCGACCCCGTCTTACCCCGGGTTCCCCTATGTATTTCTACCCACGTCGAACAACGAACGCGGGGGGGATTATATAGATTATATTCTTACCTAAGTATAAAGTAAGCTAGTTAACTAATGTTTGAATTTGAACCTGTAGTATGGTACTATGATACTAAGTCCGCGTCCGTAGTCGAGCGGTCCTCAGTGATCGTAACTGATGACTGAGGTTAAGCAACAACTGGCACGGTCAACCATTTAATGGGTGAACGATTTCAAGTGGTTCTTTTCTGGACGCTTCCGTGCTTCGGACGGCACGTTAAGCCGTGGGTCCCGGTTGCTGCTTCGGCAGCAGTCGTTAAGCCTAGACAGAGGCCTTCGGGCAGCTTGAAAACATCTGACAGAGTCTGGTTGCCCACTTACCGGACAACTCTCTCAGCACAAGCTTGTTTGTGTTGGGGTCCACCAACCCGCACTAGGCCAGCGTGGTGGACTAGGCCTAAAACCCTTCCTTCATTGGAAGGAAACCCGAGCCCCGGCAGTAGGGACGTGATGGGTCGTGATGATGGTACTCAGTAGATTGTTAGTAGGTCTTCCTGTGTGTAAGTTCATTCAATAGAAACTTTATTTTAGAAAAAAAAACTTAAAGTTCAGCCAGATCAGAAATTGAAACAGCGGTGTTCCAAGATTTGTTAGAGAATTGCCGTTCCATATTGGATTTCTGCCAGAAAAATGAATTGCCTTTGTCGAGAAACGGGTATTTTATGTTAGTAAAAAATATATACTTAGGTATTTTTCTAAATTACGTGACCTGATGCAGTGTCATGTCGTCGGTTACTTCGGAAAGCTCTCACGAGGAGGTACCTCGACCTACATACGTGATGTGCCCCTTGCGAAGCCCGATATCAGTAGTAGGTAGTAGGTAAGTACTTTTATTTTATCTAAAGACATACTTATGTGTTTCTGAAATACCATGTAGGTACATAACTTAGGTAACTAGGTACTTACCTAATTTATAAACAACAACAAAGTACTTACCTATGTGGGTAGGTACACCGCGAGTACATAATAATATACATAAGTAGGTCCATTTTATAAAGTAATTTATAATATGAGAGCGGAAATAGAAGGAACGCTTTTTGCATACTAAGTCCCTCCACAATCTCCACCGCCATTCATCTGAAGCTGTACGCAATAAAGCAAACATACTCAGTTACTGTAAAGCTGAAATTCATTGGAATGCTCCGCATCGCGCGGCCTGGTAGCCGTATCTATACGAGAGGCATAATCTCGTTTTCTGCGGCTTTTAACGAAATCCACCGATACGGTGGAGTTTCGCGGAGCAAAACAAATCGCGGGTAGTTTTGTGCATGCGCGGAGGGGAGGCACGCAGGCGCGCGGCGGCCGCGGCAGTCGCATGCCAGCCGTCGCCGCGAGCGGACGTGCCCGCCGCCCTTTGCTTCAGCCGCGGCGTCAACACGCGATAAATGGCGCCCCAACCGGGACCTCCTTCACGCGGGTAAGTCCATTTTCACAACACAAAGCGATTGCATTTCTAAGTCCTGTATCCTAAGTTTCTGCAGCGTCGTGGTCCATTACGCAGCCTCCGCGTGGACTGTGAGAGGGCGTGGTAGGGCATCGACTACCGTGGAGGGGGCGCGAGTCGGCGTGTAGGCCCCGATAGCGTCTGATAAGGATGCGGCCCACCCACTGTCAACAAACCTGTACATTATATAAAACGTTGGACATTTACAAAAGGCTTTTAAACATTGAAGAAGTGAGGATATCTCCTCGAAGTCGTACCTATTGATTTTCATCTCTCGCTTCCGAGGAAGTTCGGTGATGCGATCTATTGCCCGAGGGAACGATGTGAGAACACTGTCGCAGATTCTTCTCAGAGTTGGTACATGTCTTGCCTGCCAATATAAATATAACCAATGGTGTAGGTACCTATACCGTTCTATCTATAAATTATTACCGTCAGATTTCTAAAAGTATTAGTCCAGTTTCTCACTTGAGTAAATCTAACTAAGCACAAACTTAAGTAACATATTTAGGCAATACAGTTGCATATCATGTTCAAGTACTGCTTAAGTTATTTTCAGCTGAAAAAAATACAGATTGAGTGTGAATTTATATTTAGGTATGTTTGTAACGAATTAACTCAAAATCTAAATTACCTACACGATTGTACCTACTCAAATTAGTTAAGGGATCTAATGGCATTTTTCTTTCACCCAGTCGAAGGTTGGCTGGAAGAAATTGCTTTTTGGCAATAAGCCCGCCTTTGTATACGTTTGTGTTTTTTGATTTGTAACTGTTCTCTTTTATGTTTTTATTTGTATGTGTACAATAAAGTGTATAAATAAATAAATAAATAAATTGTTTAAAAAAAAACTTTTTCCATGACTGTTAAAAGAGACAGTATAGTCACATTAGTCACCTACCCTATATAGAAGCTTACATTTACAAAATGGTGTAATTATAGTTATGTATTTTAAAAACAATCCTGTACCTAAGTAGATATTGGGTTTGTCCATTACAAAAATATAAGTACCTACCTAAATATTTAATAAATCTAAAGCTCACTCAAAGGTTGGCTGAAAGAAATTAATTTTTGGCAATAAACCCACCTTTGTATACAACTATACACCTAAGTATTTTAGTTCTAACTATGTTTTTTTGTTTTGTGAAAAGCACAATAAAGTCGGCTGTGCCATTTCAAAACACAGTAACAGCCAAGAGACAAAATTTTCAGGAGAGCCATAAAACGTTTTTGTCCCTTCATTTCAATGCCCTGGTAAAACTATAATACACATCTCAACGAATGTAAGCTTAAAAGAAGCGGCAGAACCTAGGCTTTACATACAATACTATTTTATATAAATATGACTAATATTGTTGCTGTAATGCACAAAAGAAAACAATAACTAGGTTTTAATTGGTTTTCTCACCCTAAAACCGCCCTCACTGACCATTTTATAACCTAGTAAGAGCCATTATTGTGTAATTTAAGACAAGTTAAGTATATTGAAATTGCAATAATAACGTAATAATTTATATGTTTTTTCTTTTTTATATGTTTTGGATCCTTCACATAATATAAATCAAATTTTGCAGCACTTTTACACGACCGCACTATAAGTAATAGCTGAAATACCGGCATATTTTTAAGTTTGTTTTTTGTTTTATGTAAATGAACTAAATCGCCATATTAAGAAGGCATGTCTGACACGAACATTATTACACTGCCTTAAATTAGACAATATTTCCTAAATTTTGAGCTAAAATTAGTTTACTATGTTTGAGTTTTTTTTGGTTTATGCAAAATAGGGCTAGAAAGGTTCTGACGAGAGAGGTGTCTATGGCTTTTATAAAGAAGACAAAATTTCCTTATGTTCTTCTTTTAATTCAACTCTCTAGGTCTCATTGGTTCAAAGATACAGGTTCTGAAATATCTGATACTTTTTTCGAAAAAAGTGTTAGTAATAATGTATGCCATTTGTGACTTACCAAAATTAACGGGCAAAAATTGACCTTTGCTGACCATTTCAAAACCTAATCATCTTATCTTAACTAACCATAGCACGACATCGGCCTTATCAAAGTTTACAAATGATATTAATGAGTATTTACATAATAAGAATCAAGTTTTGGCCATATTTATAGATTACAAAAAAGCATTTGATACTTTAGACCACGACCTATTAATCCGTGCCATGAATGAGTGCGGTATACGGGGCCCGATGAGTGAGTGGTTCCGCTGCTACCTTAACAATAGGAAAATGCAGACAGTCGTAGATAACAACCATAGTCACGCGGAACAAATAAAATACGGGGTACCAACAGGTTCAGTTTATGGGCCTATTGGCTATATAATGCATGTAAATAGTGTGTCAAATGTAGTTCAAAATTGTAAAGTGTATATGTACGCCGACGACATGTGTATACTTAGTGCAGGTAAAGATTTAAAAGCTATTAATTCTAAGATACAGGATGATTTCAATAGCATTACAAAATGGGCGCATGACAATGGTATAATACTTAACATAAAAAAGACTAAATGCATGTATATACACTCACCCTATAATGGCAAAGACAGTCAGAGCCTGCAAGTGATAGGTCATAGCTACGACTGTTTACATAACCGTTTAGCGCACTGTAAATGTGATGCATTAGAATTTGTAAAACTATATAAATATTTAGGTCTGACAATAGACACTAATATGAGTTGGAAAACGCATATAAAAGAAGTATGTAAAAAGTTAAGATGTATACTGGGTACTACTTCTATACTTTTACTATCTTAGTGGCATTGTTAGTCGATCGACCCTGTTATCTGTTTATTATGCTTTGTTTGATTCTGTAGTATCTTATGGGCTAAGCAGTTACGGTCACACTTTTAAAACCTACCTTGATGAAATTAAGTCATTGCAAATAAGATGTTTAAAGTTCCTAGTTGATAAAAAAACTAAATTGAGTTGTAACCATGAATATGATAAGCTGTTTAATATATGTAAAATACTACCTATACATGAGAAGGTAAAATATGTGACTCACATAGAAAATATAAATAATGTAAAGAGCCTGGACTGTGTCAGCCATAAAATTCAAACAAGAAAAGTAACTAGAAAAATGATTCAAACAAAAAAAGCTAATAACTATTATGGAGAAAGAACCATTTCGTTTCTACTTCCTAGATTATGTAATAAATTGCCGACGGATGTTTTGCTGAATTGTACAAGTAAAAATATGCTTAAAACTAAGTTGAAATTACATTACATGCCCGGTGAATTACTGTGACTTTGTTTACTGTACTTACTGTTGAAGATAAAGAACCTTATTGTCCTGTAATATATTTTCATAGGTACATGACATATTAAATATGAACAACTAGTGTATTATTACCTATCTTCTGCCTTATCAAGATGATTATGATTGATCTGTACCTTCTTACATTGTTCATTTGTGTGCTTACATACTTGCTCAATACAATGTAAACTTCGTATTGTAAACGAGAGGATTTTCTGCCAACAAACCTCACGGTTTGGCAAATCTATGTGTCTGTAAATTGTATTGTGCTTTTGTAAATAAATGTGTTTAACTTTAACTAACTAATATGCCATTGACCATTTTAAAACACAGTAAGTCATTTTCACTTACTATGTTTTAAAATGGTTGGTGGCTCTTACTATGTTTTAAAATGGTTTTCGTGGCATTTTTGATATCGCAGGGTGGAGTTACTAGGTTTTTAGAATTTTTATTTTCGTTTCTGAGCGGTTTTTTGATATTCTGACAATGCAGTTTTGTGCGCAACCGCCTAAAATAATGTATAAATCAAAGACCCGATTTTTTTTAAAGTTGGCGCTTACTGTGTTTTGAAATGGCACAGCCGAAGTGTTTATAACTAAAAAAAAAACAAGTCAATCTGGAATTTTTCAGCTGAATATAAAAGTAAGCAAGCCTTATTTACCACAAAAACGTAGACACATGTTAAACGCTGTCAAGAGACTGTCAAACAAACGCGTTATGGGTGGCTTGCACAACAAAGTTAATCAAAATTAAATTGTTTGTCTCTGGCTCTGACAGTATATTGTCATGTAGGCCATTGTAGGCAATGATTTTAAATATAAGTCAATGCATGTAGGTAAATATTTTTTAATTATACCTACTCACATAATACCTACTGCATACATTGCATAATAGGTTGGTTACCTACCTAAATAATTTCAGAAAATATGCTTTAAACAATGCCATAAAAAGTAGTTTATCACATGCGCTTGCGAAACTCTTGATATAAAAACAAAACTATAAATAAAATAAGCTAAGTAAATCAAGTCATGCACACAAATTTTGTTGGTTTTTAAACTATACTCTGTCCATTATATTATTGGTTTTTGACATTCGAAATCCCATACATATTTGATGACTACAAAGGAAAACCAACTTTACTTACCAGACATAAGGAAACGTCTAAAATACCATAACATAGTAGAAGCTCTATAATGGTTACAATATTGTTGATTAATGGTTAAGTTAACTACGGATCAAATACACTCACGGGCAAAAAAATGTTCCACTGAGAAAAACACCAAATTACTCCTCAACGGAAAATGTAAGAAAACATTGGGGTTCTTTGGTATCAGCATTTTATGAGTGGAACCTTTTCATTACCCGCGAGTGTATCTACGCTGGCTTCACTCAGTCAGCAGCAAATATAGTTTCCTTACTGAGAACGCAGCCTTACAGGCATTAGGCATCCGTTCTTCCGGGTAGTTATATAAGGGTTACTCTATACTGACGATAATCAAACGAACGAGATCTGTCGTAAAATAGGCACGTTTAATCCAACTAGACAGAGTCGTGGCTCGCGCAGCAGTGCTCCGAAACTTACCCTCAAATTCATAGACCGTACTGTAAATTTACAAAAAGGTTAAAATTGACTTTGATACACACGAGTTTCGATTCTTTACCTCAGTCAAAAAGTTGAAATTCGTCAATTTTATACCTATTGTAAAGGGTCAAAAAGCTCTATGAATTTGGGGGTTAGTTTTTCGATGGTTTTTCGTCATATAGAGCGACCCCCCTGCCCTTAGTTATATACATTTATCACATAGTAGGTGTCACGCGGTCTCTCTATTGCTTAGCTATTTATATGCTAATCTGTGTGTCGGTCCGCCCCGACTACCCGAGATATTAAATGTTACACCGCCCCACCTGCTATGTTGATATGAAAACCCTTGTTCATGTCGTTTCGAAATTCTAGTGATATTTTCGGCCTTTTTGGGTGGTCTGAAAATGATGAAAAGGAATTTTTATTCAGCTTAGCTCCGCTGAAATCTAAATCTTCACGTAAGTGTACTGCGGTCTATGTTAAAAGTACTTTGATAAAGTGTACAGACGTAGACGTAGGATCAGAGGTAGTCTCAGTAAAGTATACTGCACTTACGAGCAATGAAAAAAATCCAGTCGCATAGCACCAAATTACTCTTAAACTGAAAAAGTTCTTCAATATTGAAGTACTTTAACAGCGCATACCACCAAAATTTTTTGTTCAGATTTAAAAATGTGTTGTTTGGTGTCGTCATTTTGTAAGCTGCCATGTTTATTCCGATCATTGTGTCATCGTCAAAGTGGTGGGTACGAGCGATTTCTCAAAGGCTTTAAGCGGCTCCCACAACACAGTCCTTTCTCAGCAAAGCCTTTGTACTCAGAAGGATTTGAAGAAACTCGAGAATGGCAAGAGTTCTGAACATTTCCTGAAAATGGTTTAAATGGGATTATCTACTTGTATGATCGCTTTTCTCTTCACAATAGCTGTTGTTCAATACCAATGTTTACATTTACTTTCTTTGTTGTGTTTTACTGTATGTAGTTTGTATTTATGTGAAGATAGAGTATAAGGATCAGTATATCCTTAGCTAATCAATGAAATGTTAATCAAAATTGTTATTAAGTAGGTACCTTTTTTTCCAGTTTGGAGACGTAATTATTTAAGTTGGTATGAACATTTGATACTTATACTCTTCATTGCACATAAAATACTTTAACCCGCGGATAGTCGCGCGTGGGTCGAAAAGACCCAGCACTCTATTTATACCTCGATAACTTTTAAAATATTTGATATTACTAATTGGCGTGCCTAGTACCTTTAAGTTACCATATAGGCTAGCCGCACTCCCCACCCCGACCAGATTGCCCGCGGCACTTGGACAGGATGGACATTCAAAGTAAGTATGGGTCTTTTCGACCCATGAGCGACGCTTTGTGTTAGTATAATTTTTTTGATATTTTTTTTATTTTATTATTTTTTCTTTTCAGAAATGTCACGTAACCTTTTAGACGATCTTTGTAGAGATCACACTACATTTTTATGCAATAATTGTAATCCAAATATGTGAAAATACCGAAGAAAATACCTAATTATATACTTAAGCAATACAAGGAAGAAGTAATTTTATATGTTAATTTATGTTAACTTTGAAGGCTGATTGTTGATTATTTTTTTATATAAAAAGTTAATTATTTTTTTGTTACTGAGAAGAATGGTTATTAGTTTATATAAAACTAAGTTTTTTTTATTGATAAATATAAAATTAATAAAAATAAGCTGTAATTTATGTTCCTATGTAGATAAATAAGAACATGAAGCATAGTACTTTTGAAACTGTCAAAACATATTTTTTTATCCATAAATTCATAAATAATTTTGATTTGAATATAGATTTATTACTAACCTTACGTTTGATGTACAATAATATCTAAATTTTCTTTTTTTTGCGCGAAATTAGAGCAATTTACTTTCGGGTCTAAAAGACCCACATGCGACGGTTTGTGTCACGAAATTTGACGCGAGCACTGGCGGGTTAACGGTAATGGCACTCTGAAGCATGTCAACCGCGCTGCGTTATTTTCCATATATACATATTTGGACTTACATGATCCTGAAAAATATATGGAAAACAGGAACAGTGCAGAGTGGCGACGCACCACCCTAATCGGGAATAGATCCATAAATATGAACTCACATACATAGGTAGGTAGGTACCTATAAATTATGTATTATCAACTTTCATTAAGTGTTCCCCCGCAAAATTTGCATACGTAAACTTGGATCGCGGCAAATGCTTCAGAAATGAAATTTCTCCGGCGAACGGCTCCGATTTACCTTTAAATTAAACTTTGAACTTCGCCGTTTGTTTTAATGAGAAGCACTTTCTCTTTCTCGCTTGAGGCATGTGAATCGTCCGTCTCTGTCGCGCTGAGAGTCGATTTAATGATTGTTAGATAGTTCGATCGGTTTCAAAACTATTTTTCCATTAGTGCTGCCAAGATAACATTTTATAGAGTTCCAAAGCGCCGCAGAAAAAATGAACACTTATAATTACATAAAATAGGTTTGATGTACGTCTATCCATCCGTCCGTTGGCCAGTCTGTTGTCTCAAAACCCTTGATCTCTTGAACACAGGAAAAAAAATGAGTTGTAATTTAAACCATATGATTATCTCAATGTACTTATTAATCACTATGTAAACTGCCGCATATTTTCCTAGCCATGTTTCACAAATTCGGTTCATTGGTTTCATTGCGGTTCACAGGTTTCTGTCAAGTACCTGCCTATCATCAGTCGAGTGATCAATAATGATATTATTATGTTTTATAAAGTGAAGAAACATTTTTTTAAGAAAACGTATTTCGTCACGCTACGCTTAGCTACGAGATTTGTAGCGCTACAAGTTTGCTACGATATTTCGTAGCAATGGGTTTGTAGCCAAAGCACGGGGAATAAGTTTTATAACAATAAAATTACATAATTATGTAGTATATGTATTCGTGGAATGCGTATGCGTATATGTATGCGCATAGACATAAAAAAAAACACGATATCAATATCAGTGATAAAAATAAGTACTTACTTCATTATTTATAAGTACCTACAATGTTTAAGCAAATGCAAAGTCTCATTTCTTCAGTCCATTTGCAGCCGTCGGTATGTATAAATTTAAGTTTTAATGGTAGATAAGGAGTGACTTCAAGTTTTTCTGGCGTCCAGTGAACATAGTAGCTGGGTCACTCTGGCTCACGAAAACTCAGTTTTGGAGCGCCTACTGCCGTTGCTGCGCCAACCTCGACTCTATCTCGTTGTATTAAACGAACCAATTGAACGACAGCTCTCGTTCGTTCGTTTTTGTCAAGCTGAAGTAACCCTCGTGGAGTCCAGGCCAAGTTGGTTAAAAGTGAGTTAAAACTTCTCTCTCTCGACTTCCTTGCTGTCAAAACTTATTTAATTTCTATTCCTGCTAAAGGTGGCGTATAAACTGGTATATATTATTATTGTAGCCGTTCAGTGAACGATAAGAATGTTAATAGAAACTGAACGCTAAAATTATCAGTGTTTTAAATTATAAGCAGACAACTTAGAGATACATACTATAAGAGAAAGAAGTATTAAAATATCTTGCCAAATTTTCAGCCTGAAACTTTCAATAATTCAACATGTTTAGTGAAATCATAAACTTATTCTAAAACGGCTTTACGGTGCCGTTTGCACCCATTGCATCACGTGATTACAATCATATTTTACTGTACAGCAAAAAGGTCAGACTATTCACTACGTAACTAACCTACCGCTTTAAATTGTAGCCGTAGGTATACGCAATGCATATATTTCTACATAAACAAATACATAGGCACGCTAGCGCTTACAGCGCTAACTTTTCAACTGAACAAAGTCGGCGCCCCACATCCATCTTAGATAGCGTAGAACCTCCACCGTACTGTCCGTACAATAGAATAACTCAGAACTTGTGCCTCGAGGTTTACTACAGCTTGGAAATAAACCACACGAGAACTATCATTATATTGGTGAGGCAAATGAGATATAATAGAATAGGATACTCTTTATTTTGCACCATTAAAGAAAACATTACAATTTCACAACTACCTAGATAGAGTTGTGGTTAGCGCAGCTGCGGTCTGACATAAGGATATAGGAATAAATATGTCACAACAACAAAAAATACACAGGAAATAACAACACAGGCCTAGGATTAGGCCTAAACCCTTCCTTCACTGGAAGGAGACCCGTGCCCCAGCAGTGGGGACGTAATGGGTCGTGATGAACAACACAGAACAAAGAATCATCTAAAAGGTTGTTGTCGAAAACGCACCAGCTCAACATGTGCTGTAGACTAAAAGGCACAGCGCAGTTTTCAGCTGCCTTTTATAAGGTGACCTCAGAAACTTTATTTTCCGCAATCTACCTCTGTAGTGACCCCAGGATAGTTACTCTATACTGACGAAACGACTAAAAAGAACGAAAGAGAGCTGTCGTGCAATGGTCACGTTTAATACATAGTGTTGTGGCACCTCATTTTTGGCAATCTGGAGTGACCCCTGGGGCTACGGACGGGCCGAGCCCAACACGAACTAACCCTACACTGAGGCTGTCTGACCGAGATGGTATCATCATCGTGCATGAAATAGATAGATAGATAGATAGAGTACTCTTTATTTGTACACCAAGAAATAATTAACAATTTTACATAGACACTTAACTAGGGTACAAAAGGCGGTCTTATCGCTTATAGCGATCTCTTCCAGACAACCTTTGGATGGATGGACTAGAGATATAAAAGGGGTACAGTGTACTTACTCAAGGAATATAGTTAGTATAGAAATATGCATGTCGAGGGTAGTCACAACTACTGCCCAAATATTTTTTTGACTTTTGATTGAACTTTTACAGTCATAAAAACTGTTATTGATAAATAAGATGAAATCCGTAAAATGTATGCTGGGTGGCTAAAATATAATGTGTATACATATCTGTATATTCACAATACACCTTGTATATCTTGCTGTTAAGTTATAATATTATGTACCTTTCAGTTACTAGCACGTTCAGCTTGCATTTAATCCATTGTAGATAAATTGTAAAATTAGAAATTTCAGTTTTCTTTTAAGTATTCACTTGAAAGAAATATTCATAATAGATGATTGTAATATTCTTATGGGAAATAAAATATCTTAAAGTTTAAACCTAAAACCTTAAGTCCTACACGAGCGCCGTATAAGACTTTTTACCCACAAATATATCGTAGGTCACTAAATTTTTCAGGGCCCACTTGGCAGAAGAAAGCGTCTTCTTTCGGGCAGTTTCTGAAAATTTAATCTCCATTACGGTCCGGGGTTTCCAATTAGGCAAGTTTTCAGGTGGGCGGCCAGGTGGGTCTACTCCTGCTTTACGAAATACGGATGTTTGAAGAGCTGTCATGCTATCAACTCAGTATATTTAGTTCCACGAGGTAGATAAACGTCACTATATCGCGTTTCGCCATAAATACAGCGCTGTGATCCGCGGAACACGCAATAAAGAGTTTATCGATGTCGATAACAAACACGTGTAGCGGCCGCAGATTAGGTTCGTTCTATACCGCGAGTTAAAGCCGTAGTTAGTGAAACAGCGGTCCAAAATTTCCTTTCTCGCGTAAGCAAGAGTGACCCCCGAGATCGGGCGAGCGCATAAAACCACTGAAACATTCACTCCACTACAATGCGTTAAATTTGGGTCATGCATTGCACAGTGCACACATTAAACCAAAATTGCTTTGGCTTGGGGTGCACGAAAGGAGCTTTCCTGTCTCAGGAGTAGGTCTTTTATGTGTGTGTGTACAAATAAAGAATATTCTATCTATCTATTTATCTACATTCAGCGCACCCTGGCAGTCAGCGACTGACGATATTTCTGAATGGCGATCGTTTCATTACAGTGGCATACCTAAGACGCGCTTTAGTTTGATCGATACCCTTAGAGGTATTAGAACCACGGCTACCTACCTAATTGGTACTACTATAATATGTAGGTAGGTGCATAATGAAATTTGTTGTCAAGTATTTCAAATTATTCGTTTCAAAACATACCAAATATGTAATCATATGAAAGTTGTTCAGTTTGACCCATATTATCAATGAAATATGCTCCTAAGTACATTCGAAATATGAGGTTCCTAACAAACATGAGGCAGCACTTTAAAATTTACAAGATATCGCGTAAACTTTTCAATTTTCTCATTTCCTCAAGTGGAAAAGTTGAGTGGCGAGAATTATGGTCAGCAATATACTTTACAAAGTAGCAAGCAACCCAGCATCCTATAAAAGTAAGGGAAGTTAAATATGGGTAAACAAGATAGTTTTTTATATTTGCATATAAGTATTTTCACACGTGTTTCACACGTTACCCATTCCATACTGTATATTTCCTATCTATGTGGTTGTCTGGAAGAGACACGGAAGAGATTACTTTTAGTAATAAGGCCGCCGATTGTACTATTTCTTTTCTTTTCTATGTTTGTGAAACTGTTTCTGTTTGTGTGCAAGAAAGAGTATTTTATCTTTTTATCTTTATCTTTAAGTAAACAAATAATAATATACAAGGAAAAGGAACTATAAGCAGTCATTTAATTTTATGCCTATTCATACATCGACGATAGTATTTTCTCTTTCTCTTTATAAAAATATATTACATATCGGACTGCTTACTACTCTTTATAAAAATAGATTGACTATCTACTACTAGAATCCTACGCCTGAGCCATTAAAATGCCTTTTCCCTTTCCCCCCTTACAGTGCCACAAACTTATCTGTTCCGTTGAGAGTTCACATAAATGTCTAATATTTCTTCATCCTATAAGATTTTATGTTTGTTCGTATTGTTAATTCGCTCTTGCGGTGTTAATAAACCCATCTAATCTTTAACAATATACAATTAATTAGTAAGTAATGAGATATGGGTCAATTTAGTTCGCTCTCACCGGAACAGATAAGTTTGTGGCACTATATTTAGATTCATTTCCCTTTGCCACAGTGACAGTTGAAAGCAGTGGTGTACCCGTCAGTGTTGCCTCAACACAATCCAGGTTAATTAAACCTCAAGACACAGAAATGTGGGGACTATTAGCCTCCTTCGGTTGTTGTTGTTGCCTCGGAGTTCCTGAGCAGAAGGGAAGTTAGTAAATTACAATATAATATAGTTTATTTGCACACGATACCTACCTACGATATATAGAGAACTTTAATTACTAAGTAATACAAATCTACTCCATCTGTTTTAAATAAAATAAACGCGCCATTCCGTTATGTAAAGAATGTATAAAGCAGGAAGCGTCATTGCTTTAGGTATACTGTATTGTATTTGGTAATGGATCCCCTAAATAGGGGAAGAGAATGAAGATGTTTTACATGAATACCTGCAGGTATTAACATGCGTAGTAGTTACTCTGTAAAATGTATATAAATAGAAACAGTAAGCGCGATAGGCGGCCTTATCGGAAAAAGCAGCCTCTCACCGGCAAGCTTAAAGCACGATATACCTATTCTTACTCACAAAAGTCACAAATCGTATCTTATATACTTAGGTGCCTATACTAAACCTCATTTTCAACTACATGATAGAGACTAATACATTTCCTCTCAGTTTAATAAATAACGAAGTCTAAAACGCTAGCGGCCGCGTCTCTCCAGCTACCCTGTATGTACTCTGGGTTACTCTAGCTTCACTAAAAACGAATATTCATGAACGATAACTTGTTTTATAAACGATAAACGATTTTAATTTTCTAAACTGTCAGGCTATCCGGTCGTTTGATTCAACCCTTTTATTCAACGCTTTTTGTTTACCGTCAAACCGTTCAACCTAATTACAAGCCGTAACTACCGATTAATCTTAATCCTAATAAGGTCAAAAATCATCTAACAGAACTAATTAAAAATAAGAACTCAGTGGTAGAAGTAGGGTGTTTTTTTTTAAAGGTGTTTCTTTCACAACCGCTCTCTCTAGTTCGAATTAAAATATCGTTGATTCAACGAAAAAGAGTGGTCGTTAGCGTCGTTTTTCGTAAACTAGATTGACCTTACTGTGGGGGCGGATGGAAAGAAAAAGACCCCAGAATTGGGTCACCCAACGACCCGTAACGTTTTATTGACTTCCCGAGTTCATTGGGGTCCTGTGCACTTTGATACTAGGATAACTTGTTTCCTGTTTAAATGGTAACACAAATATATTGTTAATGCTTACAAGTTTACGAGAGTGCATTTGTCTTTTTATACTTCCGTGTGCTAAGTAGATGATTACTTAGGATTAGGAACATCAGATTTGCAAAGATCATTGGTAGTCAGCTAATTTTATCTGATTGATTTTTGATATTAATTGATATCCTGATGGACTTTTAGATAATATGTTCGAATTTATAGTTGATGACATGACAAAACAGCATCGATATTGACCCGTCGCACCCACCATAAACACTAAAGATATATGTATTAGTTGATATTTTAAAAATGCTATGTCCGATAAAATCAAAACACAAATCAAAGAGTTCAAGCGCGTGCGTCCGGCATCGCGACCACACGTCTGGCGACGCCTCAATCAGTGAGGAACTACTTCAGGTCAGCATCCACCATCGTCTTCTCCACTTCTTCTTGATAACTTGACTGCGATGCACACTCAAGTAGTAGTAAAAAGTACTACACAAATAAATACCTGCGGTTTCGATGTCCATGTTTTCGAGTAGCGTCTGCCGATATTGAACACAGAGTGACCGATCAACAGAAGTGTAGTCGCTTGAAGAGATTCGTCTGCAGATGCATTCGCGTGCGTCTACGGATGCATCTGCAGACGTGTAGAGGAGCCTTAACACAGTATAGGTACACACGTTGTAAATGACAGATGTTTCGAAAAGTCATTACGGCATCGATTCCGTTGGTAGATGAGAATATAAGTGGGTCGTATTTATTTACTTTTTCGAGTAAAGAGTGGCACAACGGATCAATTTCTTATGAGAAGTCTGCTTGAGGACAATATTATTTGATAGTACAACAATCCTTACCTAGCCAGCAACAGGAATGTTACAAAAATATTAAATTTTAGTATTACCTGTAGGTATTGCAATATTATTCATAGGTATTATTCTTAGGTACAATAATTATTCAGTGACATTGCAAATTCTTGATTATGATTTTTTTGCACACCTTTACACTGTAATTAGTAATCTTACGGAATTCTGACAGTTATCAATTTTAGACAAATCAGAGATCACAAACCTTTTTGGGCTGGGCACTTTTTCAATACGAGTCTGGACATCTGAGACTATAATATATATTTTTTAGTCCCTGTATCCATTTTATTAAGTGCGGCGCTCCAAATTAAAAGGGGATTTACCTAGGGTGAGAAATAATTACCGTACCTAAATATTTCACAAACAGTGAAAAATACAATTAAAGATAATCTCAATTATCTTATATTATAATTATCGCTGTCGTAGAAAATATATCTAAAAACCACTAGTAATTCTTTTTGAAACGGTAGCCGTAGTACGCCGATGTCAGGCCGATGTTGCGTTCGTATTTGAATAGAAGTGAAAAATTTGCAATAGTCGGAATTTCGTTCCTGTAGAAAAACGCGTGAACCTTTCGTCGAATTGTCGTAAAAGTAAAGTCATCAAATTTATGTATGAAAGATAGTTGCGGACCACTCTTTTTCGGTTTCTGAAACTCTTTTGTGTCTTTATATTCTTTGATAATTTTATAGACACTTGACAGACTCACGCCAATCATCTCGGAAGTCTTTTTAGCACATTCCTTTGCACTCCAATCAGTTGTTTCCGGCCAATTTTCTATATTATATTAGTAAATATTTAGAATGATGGTCTTTTCGTTTGGCGAAAAAGAACCACGAGGACGCTTTTTTCTGGGAGAGAGAAAGTCTGACTCTTGTGCTCTGTCAGTTGGGGCTGTTTCCCGGGAAGGGCCAGGTTGTGGCTCCATAACGTTTATAAAAATCAACAAACGATCACAACGCGAAAAGTCAACAAGGAAAAACCTAACAGAAACTTAACAAATATAACAAGATGTAGACAAGAAATAGAAGCAAATTACACTGAGACTGAGAACATAATATATGAGCGCATTCGAGCATTCAAAGTCGAATGAAAATCAGTCAATGTGATAGATGCATAGTGACAGTCATTGACCTCAGAAAAAAATATCTCATAAACCTCTTTGGTGATATGATAGCTATCACCATAAAGTATCACATCATAGCACTTCCACGTCCATATCTTGAAAACTCACTAACCGATTTTGATGAAACCTACACTTGGTTCCTACGGTCGGAGGATCCTCCCTTTGCCATGGGGAAGCGCCTCCAGCATCTCCATACTGCCTTCCTAAGCTTGGACCATTTCCCACCACGCTGGTCCACTGCGGTGTTGGTGGGTTCACATATCTAGATGTTTTCCTTCTCCGTAAGAGCGATGGTATACGTGGGTGGTCTGAAAAGTTTCCGACCTAACATAGATACAAGATTTTTTTTCTTAAAATTTATTTTTATTCTTCTACATAGCCTGTAAAACAGTAATTAGGCGGCGCCAAAACACGGATTTATTGCGCCAAAACTGCGCCAACAGAGCATTGGTAATGTTCATTCGAACACGTCGTTGGTCTGACGTTAGCAAACGCGGCAGCCAATGCGCGGACAGCCTTCTCATGCCTAAATCTTGATTTAATATGTGATAAACACGTTTTCTGGACATTTTCATTGCCTCTGCTATCTCTCTCACTTTAATTCGGCGGTCGTCTAACACCATTTGGAGAACTTTAGCGATCTTATCGTCAGTAGTTACAGTTTTTGGACGTCCCGAACATTCATCATCTCCGAAGCTCTTACGGCCACGTTTAAATTCGGCTGCCAGAAATTTTACAATGGTAAATGACGGTGAAGAGTCCCCGTACACAGAATCTAACTCATCTTTGATTTTAAGACAGCTCGATACTCGATTTTTTCAGTTTTCACAGAAATGCTCACATTGACTCACTCAAACGACTGTAAATTAAAAACCACGCGCCAAAAATGGCTGAAACTTTGAAGTGTTGCTGTCAAAAGATGCACAGTTACATTCCCTGACTTTTATTGATGTGTGCTGCCATCTTCACGTTGAGGTCGGAAACTTTTCAGACCACCTACGTACATTGTACTTAAATTCAAAGAACTCATTGTTACCTACATGTCAGCGCCGAGATTCGAACCCGCATCTCTTGCTTGAGAAGCGGGCGCTTACCCGACTGAGCCAGTTGGACTCGCGCACTGAGTGTTCCGTACAAGTCTACTTAATTACCTGAGGTAGTTTTCCTTTTAATTTCATCATAATTATGTACATCTATACGAAATATCAGCTTAATTAGCTTAATATCTTTACCCGTTTCCGAGAAAAAAGGTGGTGACAACAAAGTGTGATCCTATAAGGGTTCCTTTTTTTCCTTTTGAGGTACGAAACCCTCAAAAAGAATAGTGACAATCGGATCAATCGTTTCGGAGATATGCGTGGACAAACATACATACCAACAAGCATATAAACATACATAGGTACATAAACATTTATAAAATTTTGAATATTTGTTTATTAGCCCTAATATATTGTCATATGTCAATATGGTGCAGTTCCAATAATCTTACATACATACCGAACATATATGTACTTACCGAATAGACAATCTTTTTTTGAAATTGATTAAAAAGGTTTATTATCCCTGAATTTAGTAGGAAGTGATGCCATGCTAAAGAATAAAATAAAGCAATTAAAATTAATTCGATACATTGGTCGTGAGTCGTGATCCTACTTCATATTATAAATGCGAAAGTTTGTAAGTGTTTGTGTGTATGTATGTATGTATGTACGTGTGTATGTTTGTTATTTCTTCACGTCAAAACGGCTGAACCGATTTTAATGAAATTTGGAATGGAGTTAGCTGACACCCTGGATTAACACATATGTTACTTTTTATCGCAGAATTCCCACGGGAAAACTTATTAAGGCGAAGCCAAGCTCGCGGGAACAGCTATTATATTGAAATATTTGTTATTTTTGTATTAGTTTACTTGAGCAAGTAAATATTTAGATTTATCTTTTTGTACAAAAATATTGAGAAAAAATTATTGCCCAGAAATGGATCGCAATTTTTCCTTTTTTCGGTGAAGAACTTTTTTAGTAGCATCACTTATAAAATGTCAGAATTCTTTCCAATTAAAAATTAGAGAGTAGCATAGTTTCTCCTGTACTTCCTGTGGGTTGACTGGTAGAAAATGCTTTTAGCATTAAGTCCACCTTTTGTACACTTATTTATACATTTGTGCAATAAAGTATTAATTAATAATAATATTAGGTTTACCTAACATATTGCATTGAATAAAATTAGGTAAGTACTTACCTAGAGTTACAAATTAAATAATTCGCTAATATTACCTACTTAACAAAACCTAACGTAAATAAATTACATTTAAAATGTTTTCTTTATAACACCTTAGATCTCTTAGAGCGAGAAGCACAATAAATTCGGAGGCTTTCGTCTCAAATCGAAGCCTCCGTAGTTACAAGTGCCGCACACGTTATCGGATCGATTTCAGATCGTGTTCCTGAAATATTCTTACTTTTACCACCCGGAATGGCGGGAGGGAATAAAAATAACATACGATGTAGGTATATTACTTTTAACCTACGACAAAAAGAGGGTCATTCGTGTATGCTGTCTGTGGTAGTGCGCAAATAAATAAAATCATTACGTTATTTTTTATTAATAACTTAATTGGCTCAATGGACCTCAATGGAGCAACCTCCTAGGAGCGGTGGTAGCTCAGACGGGTAAGCGGCCGCTTCTCACGCAAGAGATGCGGGTTCGAATCCCGGCGCTGACATGTACCGATGAGATCACTCTTACGGTGAAGGAAAACATCGTAAGGAAACCTGCATATCTAGATTTAACGGATCTAGATATGTGAACCCACCAACCTGCAGTGGACCAGTGTGGTGGGAAATGGTCCAAGCTTAGGAAGGCAGTTTAGACCTTGGGGATATGCACAAAGGTTCCACTCGAGAGAGCCAGGTGCAGGTAGCTACACCCCCATAGAGAATAGAATAGAACCTCCTGCTAGTAGGTAGTTCATTCATCGTCGTCTTCGTCTTTTAGTACCTATGTATGGCAGTTGATTTAACTAAAACGACACAATCTCTGTCTCTTGTTTAACCTAGTTCTGTCTAAGTAATTTTTAAATCAACATCGAGTGAGGAAAAATAAATAGGTATCAGAACCGGTGAATATTGAATGGATTCAGGTGACTGCCAGTTGATTCTCTGGTTTCTATTTAGATGACCTAATTCCTTGTTTTATTTGGACGCCCCTCCACTTGTTCCAATTTGCGATGAATGCAGATTCGCCGGCGATGACGAGCCATTTTGTGTTTGTTTAAGAGAAAATGGTATAGTATCGATGTTTAAATAATAAAATTTACTTATATTGCAGTGAAAAGCTTAATAGCTTGCGAGTCACCTCTGACTACCCCTTCGGGGATTATAGTCCTGGGCATAATGTTATATACCTTCCTACACTTGCGAGCAGTAAAAAAGTTCCACCTGCCATTGCCGTTCCATAATTTAATTACATTGGGTATGGATGGATATGTCGCAGGCATCTGGTTTAATCTCCTGTTTGATTGAACCGCTAGCCCGTTCATTGGATGACGCTATTCAGTTGTATGACTAGGCCGAACGTTGATTGTACAAGCGTCACAAAACGTCCAACTAGTTAGCGGACTTAAAATCAGACAGGTGGTGAATAAAACAAATATGGCGTCTAACACCGAACAGCTGACACAAAAAGCACTTGTATTGTTATTTTTTGCAAATAAATTAGTTTTAAAGTGCGTTATTTATGTTAAAATAGTGTGATAACATGGATTTAGGTACCTATTATTACACCGCGGGCGGATAGTTTCAAAGAAAAAAATGTGCTGAAACTAGATAATTATGTACAACAATATCAAGGTAGGTTTATTGTTATTGTTTAGTTAATTTGTGAGATGAGAGCTTAGTAACATAGTCTTTTTGTTGACTTTTGTCTGGTCATGTTCATCCTAACCAAACATTACAAAGTTGCTATACTATATCCCATTTAACGACTTCGCTGAATAACGTTCAGTCAAGACGTTGGACGTTACAGTCAACCACTTGACGAGTTGTTCTTTAGTCATTCAACTGAGTAGCGTCATCCAATGAACGGGCTAGCGGTTCAATCAAACAGGAGATTAAACCAGATGCCTGCGACAGATACATACTTATCTCTTTTTTTGACTATAACTAGTACCCCACATACCCGTTAAGCTGCTTACAGACCGGCCAAACGAACGCCAACGAACGGGTGTCGTTTACCTTCGTTGCTGCAATCTGCCCTGTATTATGTATGATAAATATCCATCGTTGGGCGTTCGTTGGCCGTTCGTTGGGCCGGTCTGTACGCAGCTTTAAACAAAACACTGGATGATAAAGCTCCCAAATTCCCCTAATTCAACACTCAGATTCGAATTGATTTATTCCCTTGATACTATCAAAAACGAATTTATATCTTTCTTCGATTATTCATAAGGTCCCGATAGAAATGAAAAGATCTTGTTTTTGTTCGATAAATTCTCAAAGCGAGATTAATGTAACAAATTTTAACGGCCCGATTCTGAAAAATACTCCCTTAGTACGTTTTAATAATAAATAACATGAAAAACTAAATCACCGCGTCAATACAATAGTACCTATATTAATTTACAGTTGAAATTCAATAATTATAAGAGGTGTATTTTATTTATTTGTTTTTCAACTACGTAGTTATCATTAAATTAATTACTTAACTAATAATTTATTTTGTTGCAGGTGATTTGTAGGGGGTAGCGGTCGGCCGCGCATATCACACATGCTGACGATATGGTAAATTTACATCCTTCATAAACGTATCATAATTATAACTTACATATATCTTATATCACATTCCACGGGGAAAGACATCTGACAGGACCCTTATTTACTATTCGGATTAGGGTAGTTTTTAGGGTTCCGTAGCCAAAATGGCAAAAACGGAACCCTTATAGTTTCGTCATGTCCGTCTGTCCGTCTGTCCGTCTGTCCGTCTGTCACAGCCGATTTACTCGGAAACTATAAGTACTACAGTGATGAAATTTGATGGGAATATGTGTTGTATGAACCGCTACAAAAATATGACACTAAATAGTAAAAAAAAGAATTGGGGGTGGGGCCCCCCATACATGTAACTGAGGGATGAAATTTTTTTTTTCGATGTACATACCCGTGTGGGGTATCAATGGAAAGGTCTTTTAAAATGATATAAAGTTTTCTAAAAAACATTTTTCTTAAAGTGAACGGTTTTTGAGATATCAGCTCTCAAAGTCGTAAAAAGTATGTCCCCCCCCCTCTATTTTTATAACTACGGGGTATAAAATTCTAAAAAAAATAGAGGTGATGCATGCTAATTAACTCTTTCAACGATTTTTGGTTTGATCAAAGTATCTCTTATAGTTTTTGAGATAGGTTGATTTAACTGTAAATTATATTTGCTGCTACGGAACCCTTTGTGCGCGAGCCCGACTCGCACTTGGCCGGTTTTGTTTATTTTAAATGCCTTTCCCCATGGAATGGGATATACTAGGCAATAGGCATGCCTCCCTACCTACCGTAATGTTTACTTATCTGAATTTAATTCCACGCGATGTAGGTTAAAGTTTTAAGCATTACCACTACCGCCATCTATTGCAATTTTCAAAAACGTAAATCTTCTACACTTTTCTCCGTAGTTCCATATTTTCCCGCTATTTTCCGCTGCTTTCAAATAGGTGTCGCTACTAAAATCTACCAGCGCCATCTAGTTAACAGACATTGAACTAATACATTCGCGGGAGTTTCAGCTTTAAATTATTTTTAGAAGCTCTCACTAGATGGCGGTATCCAGTACTTATGCTAAAGGTCGGTGTTTTCTCCAGGATACAGTATGGCCGCGGCACATTGGCTCAACTCGCTCGGATGCCTGTCTCTGTCCCTGCTCTGCCTCTTCGCCACTACTCTTCAAGTCACAAGCGGTAAGTCTGCCATTATTATATTCTCTAGAAGAGCTGGATGGAGACTTAAAAGCAAGAAAATGTGTCAATGAGGTAAAAAATAAACATACAACACAAGCAAATTCCTGATGGGATGTATACAGAGAGGTTGATTTGACCATAACTATACCATAACCAAATGAACTAGAATAATTTAAATGAAGACATCACGCACCAAGAGTATTATAAAAGTATCTAAATGCCAACTTACATTGGTATTATCAGGTACCTCAGTACATTGGAAAAATTATCATAGGTACCTAGATCTACTCGCACAATATGATACAACCAAAAATAATATGTTAGATAGAAGTTTGCCACCCACTCAACTCGCTATCAAAACCAATAGAGCATATCATCGTTTTCCAATACCGAAACACAAATTCAGAAGACCTCATCAGTGATCCATATCGCTCTTGGGACCGGGTTCAAAAATCATATCAGTCTAGCGAACCGTGTAAGGGGGGTCAATCTATACCGACGAACTAACTAACAAGAATTGTCATGCAATGGAAACGCTTAATATAACGAGATTGAGCTGTGGTTAGCGCAGCGCTACGAAGCTTAGGAAAAACAAAGGGAGGACACGACTCTATCTCGTTGTACTAAGCGTTCCGATTGCGTGATAATTCTTGTTAGTCCGTTCGTCGATAGAGAGTGACCCCAAGGACCAAAGATATCTACGGGTATAGGAAAACTGCGAGTCGTATGCTTGTCCCTTTCTAATATAGGGTACGAGATCGTTCTATCTTGTTCCCGCTAGTGGGAACCGATCAATAAGGAGTCCAGAGATAGAGTACCTAAGGTTCACTAGAATAGAAATGCAATGCTTTTTTATAATTATGAATATCAAGAAGGAGACGTAACAAATAAATGTGAAATAATAACTTAATCAGTGCATTCATAAAACAAAATACCTACAGTATGGTTCCTAAAAACTCTATTTTTATACTTACTTAGCTATGATTAAGATTTTTAAAATGAAAAAATCGGCTTTGTTCCCCCAGGGTGTTTTTGCCTACTTTTAAAACGTAGTCCATTATGATAATTACTTGCACTTCGCGCCTGCTCTAAATGACTCCCTTTCTTCGAGGTTGCTAATGAAAATTGCATAGAGAGTGGTAAAGAAAGACATGATCATTTTGTCTGGTGTGGTGTAGGTGTACCTATATTGTAGTTGTATAGATAGATAGCTCTACTAACAAGTTATTTGCCTATTTATATAGTTGACTAGACAAAATAAAAAATGATCATTTCAATTTAGGAATGCCAAAACACCATACAAATATATAAATATCGGAGTTATCTAGAACTAGGTATCTATATATGCAGTGTTCTTATTAAAGTGAATATATTTAATATCAACACACCAACAATATGAACGTTATAGTTTAAAATATTAACGGCCTTGCTTAGGATAGATAAAAGTCTTGGCGATTCTATTTCAATAATCCAACATCCATTAAATGCATTTTCCGAGAACAGTGAACCTCCATTCCTGTTCGTTTTATCACTCCATTAACAGTTGGACGGCTGGTTCATCTATCTTGCTTATAGTCTGAGTAACTTCTTCAGGAATCCTTTAAGAACATAGACCTACCACTTTAAGAATCAAGACCATGGTGACTGGAAGAATTTGCTATAATTTTTTTAGATTTTCGATTAGTTTGTTATCAAAATCGGCTTTCCATCGGCTTAGCCGTTTCATAAGGTATGCGACTTTTCGAGATTTTTTAACGTTGGTTAGGTAAGGTTATATGAGCCCTAGTGTACCGCTAGGCGCGAACAGATAACATTTTTCCGCTCCATCAAAGGTGCAAATACAAGTTTTGCCGGAAAATCTCATTTGCTCGGAAATATTGAGTATTCCTTCTTCAAATAGAATACGAGTGCAAATAAATTGTAAATAGTAGCTGAGCGATGCTAGACGTGACGCGATGGCCGCTGACATGCTTAATATCCGCTAGTGTTTACCTCTATAATACACTCACGGGCAATGAAAAGGTTCCACTGAGAAAAACATCAAATTACTCCTAAACAGAAAAAGCTAACCTAATGACGCCTTCTGCAACATTGAAGTACATTTAACAGTTCATTTTTTTTTATTAATTGTTTGAAAAAAACCTCCATTCGTCGGGGGTCTTTTGGTGTCGGTATTTTATGAGTTTAACTTTTTCATTGCCCGTGAGTCTAAGTAAAACTATGGCTATATTAAATTTAGTGCCTTTGAATTATAAAATCCAAATTACCGTAGTAAGTGTAAAGGTTACGAGGTGTAATGTAACATGTTACACAGCGAGCATTCGTGCAGTCAGTAAGTAGAGTTACGGGAAAACCAGCGTACCGACTGCACGAATGCTTGCAGTGTAACATGTTACATTACACCTCGTAACGTTGGTCAGTACCCACCTTTGTGGCGGTACCAACATACCTAAAATACATCAAACGCAGAAAAACTTCATGCTCCATGAGATAATTTTAAACTTTGGCTTAACATTATGGAAAAAATCCAGATTTTGACCTTTTCAATACTAGTTTTAATATAAATAAGTATGAAAGAATGCTAAAAAGAATAATAATGGCTTTGTCGTAGGCCGTAACAGCCTACGCCGCTACGCCGTAGCTCGTAGCCAGCTGACTACGCCGCTACGCCGTAGCATCGTAGCAATTTGCTACGAAGAGATAATCTTACATTTCATATTCTATCTAATATTTGAAACTTATGTGTGACTAAGTCTGCTGATCACATAGAGGGTAGGTTGAGATACATTGCTGCATCTGCTTTACACCCGTGTGATTCTCAATGTTGTAGAAAAAGACGTTTTATGTGAAAATATGATTATAGCTATCCTTAATAAAGTTACTAGTTACTTACCACCAGTATTAAACATTCTCTTTATGGAAGAAAATTTGAGAAAAAAACAACAGAAACAAGAAAAAGCTTTTAATCAGGCAACACAAAAAAAAACTGTATTTTATAAATCCTCAAGCGACGAACATGCTGCAACCACCTTTAGCATTAAAAGGCTTTTAAATCCTTCGCAAGTTGAGTGGAACCAATTCTGCTTTATTCATTTGGTCATTCTGAAATCTTGGAGTGCTATAATTTAATAAATACAAAGTGAAAGCCGACACGCGCGCGCGGGGTGTATGAGGGTTAGGGGTTCTACCTTTTTTGGCATAAGATTTATTTGCCTAATCTCGTATTGCATAGTAACGTTTGGTCAAAGTCTCGTTACGCCGAAAATCGTATGGCATAAATCTCGTTTAGTAAAAAGTTATTTCGCATAACATTGTTTAGCCTAATAATGGTATGGCCAAATCTTGAATAGTCTAATAATGCTATGACATAGGTTTATACAAAGTAATAATATTCGTTTGGCTTTAACTTTGACGGAGCGTCTCCCTACATGGCGCAAACTGGTGCCTTGTATTGTTTCCGCTGTTTTGAAAACGCTCCGCTCCGCTTCGCTGCGCTCCGCTTTGGTTTTGATGAACATGTGCACCTAACATTCTCCTCCTCGCTTTGCTCGTCGTCGCACCTATTTTTTGGTTTCGATCTCATGGGGTTTGCAATAATTATATTGGTCGTTAACTTTCGATTTTTTGATCATACAATATCGTGATTTTCGGGATGTAGGAGAAAAATACCACAATTTGTACATTAACTACATTCTTAATATATTATTTATTAAGATAACATTAGGAGAAACAAGATTATACATAGGTATAGACGAACATAAATTTGAGCAAACGAAACTTAGGTGTTTAAAGATTGTGCCTAAAGAGTTTTAGACGAAACGAGCCCTATGCCACATAAGTCTTGGCAAAGTGATGGTTCGGCCAAAAAAGTTTAGACCATACGAGTTATGCGAAATGAGTTTTGGTCAATAAAGATTATGCGAGATGAGCGGAACCCGGGTTAGGGGTTGAGTCGTAAATACTTGGGTACTTCACTGTTGTGAATCTTCTTACAATATTGCACTTAATATGTGGTAACCTATTAAATTAGATATCAAACTCACATTGAATCCACTCTTCTCAAAAACTCGCAACTTAAAAAACGCTAAGAGATATTTTCAATGGTTGACCTATTTATTGACAGGCATTATTTTTCTGCTTTCCTACTCACGTTACATCGGGTTAATTTCCTTTTTTTCAGGAGCTTATACAGGCCACGCATGTATCACACTCAATCACAAAACGAACAAAACCTCGATGTACCTAAAAAGAGGCCATATTTGAAATGGTATATTTTATGTGCCAGTTTCTAATGTTACTGCCAAATTTTTATGGCGTTCACAGGTGGTGAACATTTGTTTTGTTTGATCCCTGGTGGCATTTAACTACGTCTAATACATTTCCATATTTCACTGGTAACTACTCTCTCTAGGTTTTGTATTTCATACTCTCGCATGTTGTATCTATATGTATCTTCCACCTGGGTATAATCTGTAACTATTTCGCCGATGTGTCGCCGCAACCTAATATAGTATTATAGTTATTTAGAATTAAATATTAAATATTACCATTTTATTGAAAGTGATGTAAAATAGTACCTACTATGTAATTTCACTACACTAATTTATTAACGGTGTATTAGATTTTACAGTAAGTTAGACAGACTCCCTCCAAATTCATAGATTCATAATTTATTCAACGTAAATTTTGTTTATTGTCAAGATAATGTGACATTGTGAAAAATGGAACTGGTCACAGATCTGGACTGGTCTATACCTAATAATATTTTTTATTACTTCTATGCTATGTGTTCTTCAGAAGATGGAGTGAAAGCATTCATCCTTCTGAATCTGTGTTACGAGCCGCATAAATTACGCTCATCATAATACGAATGTAATAAGTGTGAAAATGAATTCACATCACAGTGCGTCACGTAACACACTGCAGGAAATTATATTCCGCTGTTATAATGAAGTCGCTGTTAGAGTGAGCTTTTGTTGGGCTGTGTTTACTATCCATAAACAGGATGTTTGCAAAAGTGCAAGCCAAAATAGGGTGATTCAGGGAATTATTCTAAATTCATATTTTTTGCTTACTAATTACTACGCCAGTTATGCAACATTATTTATAAAAAAACAGAGCAAGGGTTATTTTTTTTTACAAATTGTGTCGCACTGCTTTTCAAAATTTGGTCCATGCATGGGTCTTCTCCCACCAATGACTGTCAATGGCCTTTACATTTCAGTTTCTACACGCTTCCTACGGTAGTTCCTACGAGCGTATCACTACTTCTAAAATGATTGGAGTGGAATGGTTAAATTGGAGGTCAAGAACATCTACATCGAAAAATATACAGAAAACATACAAAAGTGCTAAAACAACAGCTTAAATACCACTTCTGCAACACCGTTTGTAAATTAATACATTCCTCGCCGGTAGGTATAATTATTTTCTGCGAAACGAAGCTTAAATTCAAATTCCATTATGATTTACATCCGAAATAATTATAATATAATTTCATAAAAAGGTTTCCGAATTTAATTTCAGCTGTTCAGTCAGCGTGTTTCATCCTTTAATTCCTGAAAATGGACGTGTCGTGTGGTCGCCAACGTGAGGCTTCCGAAAGCCGAGGTTGTGTGTTCTAATCCCACCCAGACATGTCTGATCCGGGTTTTTTAGCGAATTTTGGTAATTACAAGACTTCTTACGCAAATTTACTCCAACTAAGTATATTCAAATATACTTAATGTATATAATCCATGTGTGATGTTATAAGCACATAAATAAGTATTATAACTACTTACCTATAAAAAAATGCAGTCAAGGCGCGCTATCGGCTTTGCAGCTGAAACAAATTTCCAAATCCATTCCTTCAAAAGAGACACAGTTATTGCTCGGGGAGGTATTCTCTCGGCTATTCCGGATATCCGGATGATGAACGAGTGTACATAGTGCACACAGAGGATTCCCCACTGACATTCGAATGCAGTCCACTCGATGCTCTTAGGTTTCGAATTACGTGTGAATCCTAATGGCCCTTGCATAGGTACGGTCAGCTGCATAAGTCGTCATACACTTCTGTACCTTGTCAAACTGACGAACCGTCAATATTTCAATGAATGCATTAGGCGGTTTCAGATTGTCAATTTACAAAAGTGTATAGCTAATTATGCAGCTGACTGTATGTAAAGGCTTATTTTAAGATAAGTCCTTTATTTGATGAATCCAACCTTTAACAATTTGCGAACAATATGGAGTGTCAGTGCGTCTCGACAAATAAATTACATTCTGCTTCCACCACTGATTTCTTATTTTGAATTAGTCCGGCTAGAAGATTTGTGAATTTATTAATTGGTGCAATGATTGTGATTAGGTATGTTGAAGTTAAATCGATTCGACAGTAAACAAAATGTGGACGATTTTTGCTTTGATTTTATGTGACACACCAATTGTTCGTATTGTTAATCTAAGAATCCAACCACTGAAACACTCTCATCAAAATGTAAAAAAGGCTTCCATTAACACTGACATAGAAGGCAAGTCTAAGTAGAATAGAAACCTGTTTAAAACTGCAGCCAATTCGAACTAAGTGTAAAAGTTAAGTAGTTAGACCAATTAACAGCTCCAAATAGGTCTGGTTAGCCAGAACTAGAGCTAGTCTCCGTGGGGAGCTGGCAATTTCGACTAATCCGGCGCGAGCCGCCATGTTGCATCTATGACGTCACGAATCACTAAAAAGTTTCTAGCGAAAGAGTTTTAGAATTTCCACTTGTGATGCCCCGGGACGCTGCTGGTTATTTCATGTCATATTCGCGTGTGAATATGAAAAATTTACTTTAGTTTTGATGATGTGTAAGTTTAGTGTTAAATTTGATGATGCATCAAAATAAATAAATAAACAACAGTGTATGCCGATGATACAACAGTGTATACCGTCAGCAGTTTATGCTTTATAATTAGAATATCATTTTTATTCAACGTAAAATAGCTGAACCGAGAAAGCTAAGGAGCTTCCTCGTGAAGCCTTCGGAAAGCTCATATTGCAAATTAAACAAAAAAAAATATCTGCTTTATTACAATACACCATAGACTAATATTAGTGTATTAGTCTATGAATACACTAATTAAATTGAACATAGCATACGTAGATATTTCGTGAGGATACTCTACAATACTTCCCAAATACCTAATTAGGATCCTTTTTAACCCGGTACAGTATCTCACTTTTTTTCGCAAAAGTCGCTCAACCCTACACCAACATGTTTTTCCTCATCTATCTCGGCTGCCAGTACTCAGCTGTCGTCCCGCCCGCCCAATATCCCGGTAAGGCTTCTCTCCAGCCAGCAGTGGGCGCTGTAAACCCGCCGCCGCCGCACGTATAAGCTCTGCGCAAAGAGTCCAAACCGCGCGAAAAAAATTTATTCAAAAATAGAATTCTATTTTTAAATCGTGATAGTGATGTGTTTTGTGTAACCGAAATTTGAATCAATATTTTATGCTTTCGTAAATTTTGGAATATTACTGTTGTTCGAGATTTTTATTGAAAATCGTAGTTGTTATTTATACATAGTGTTCATGTTAACGTAACTGTGGTTTTGGAAAGTGTAAATATATTTGTTTACTCTTAAATATTTAGTCTACGTGACTGTTATTTATTGTATAGTTCACAGCACTTAGAATTAATGATTCCGGGGTCAGTAGGTACCTACATAAGTACCAATTCTACAATAATTATCAGTATCATCTTCACGGTTGACTGATTAATTCAGAACAGATAAACAATACATAGGTCTATTAGTAACTACATAGGCATATCGTATAGGCTATGCATAATATATTTATATCGATATACATAATAAACAAGAAGGCGTAGAGGTATATAGGATATATGCCGTGACATCGGCATATTTTACGTGTACCATGAAGAGTGCTTAAAAATTGATAGGTAAATAAAAAGGACCGTAAAATTCCTTATACTTACCGCTCTTTTTTGTCCAGCTGAAAATTTTGGGAAACTTGACATTTCAGCCATAACGGTAATTTGGTCCAATGAGGCGTTTGTTAAAAAAAAAAAGTTCCTTTTTGGAGAAATAGATGGCGTTGTCTGGGGTTGAACCAACTTTCAAACCCTCAGAACACACTCAGATCAAAATATGTTATTCTGTGAGGCTAACGAAATGTGAAAGTGACGTAGGTAGGTAGAATTGTAGTATTATTTTCTCTATGATGTCGATGTCACTGTTGCTTCAGCGTTCAGTGCGATTGTGCGTACAGCCGTTCTTTTCAAGTTTTCTCAGTTTCCTTGTGTTTCTCCTGTATTAATTGAGTTGTAGTTGAGCTATCTGCTCCTCCTCCCTCCCGCCACATGCAGTCTGTGCCTCGGAAGGATGGCTCGCGCTACCACCCGACATTTAATCACAACTAGTGAGTTCTTATTCTGAGTTTAGTACTCTTTGCTCTCTATGTAATTTTTGACAGTTGGTACACTGCGTTTTCACGCCATCTATCGGCTTACCCAAAAGCTCAACTGACATCTGTCAAGGAAAACGGCTCATTTGGTCCTCTTTATCTGTAATACTTTAAATTATGAGTTCTTCACCAGGCTTGATGTTGTCACTGTCACTGCTGTGCCTTGATTTCAATAATAAATTACAAAAACCCAACTTATTACCAAGGTATGTCAAACCGCCCAAAACTCCAAAACTACCTTCAAAATATTCAACGCGAAAGTTACTTAGGTAAGTAGTATCTTTAACGATAATATTTTAATGTTCTTCTGGTCTCCGAATCGGGATTGAATACGGGACGTCAACCCTTATCAGTTCTATTTGTACCACATGTTTGTATTTATTAAATTTTACCTGGAGTTCTTAGGGAGAGCTGAGGGTTCTTTACCTTGGACCTTCTAGTGGTTAGTGTATACTAGTTTTAAAGAAAATTCGCTTTTGGCAGTAAACATCCCGAAGTGCTGTTAATTTAATTTTGACGTTCGAATGGTGTAGTGGTTATACAGTCGCGGGGTTGAACCGAGTTCGAGTCCCGGCCAGACATTTATTGAAAGATTTGTTGAAATATAATCGTATTGTATATATCTATATATCTGTGTGGATATATCAGCTTTCCGATAACAAATTACGGGTACTGCCCAGCTTGGAGTCGGATGTCCGCGTGTGAGATGTCCCCACATATATACCACCCTATCATGGCAGGTGTTTTTTTAATGTTTAATTTAGGTCAGGTTAATATCTCATAAACTCATAATGTTTTTATTAGCGGATTGGAGACGTTCGCTGTAGCATGAGATTAACAATTTAGATTTAAAATTATAGGTAGGTACTACAAATGTATGCCTACACTATAACAAACTTTATTTTTGTTTAGTTTTATTGTTTAATAAAAAAACACATATTCTACCTAGCCTAACCAGTATCTACTACTGTTCAAAAAATTATATAAATAAGAAGTTAATCGAAAGAGGTCACCTTGTTCATTCTATTTCTGATAAGAATTGATGAAAACTCGTGAAACAAATGAAATTTAATCTCATACAAAAACAAGTAAACTTTTTTTTTCTTTCGATTTCCGTATTCGAAGACTACACGAGCCATTCCAGCGCCAGCGAAGCCATGACCGGTAATGGAATAGAATATTCATGGGCAGTGCCATGTCACATTAGTATGAGATTAGACCATATTCAGCGAATGAGCCACATTCGATCCTATATTTGACAGGACACATTCTATACGACTGTCGCTGGCGTTCGGGATCGCGATTTTTTAGTTCCATACGTGAACACGGTGGCGCTGTTTTATTTGCATACATTTCTATAGAATCGATTATTGAATAGAATGTGCTGCGTTTTTTCCGGATCGGGGTGCAGGATGCGTCGAACGTATGGCAGCTTAGATTAACAATATACGGACAAGATGGTGTGTCAGTGTCACATACAAAATAAAAGAAAAAAACTGTGCGCATTTTGTTTACAAATTGAACTATTAAAATAAGAGGTAAGAAATAAGACCGGTAAAAACAATGTGAAATATTTAAAGTAGTGCTCTGCTGTATAAGAGCAATGTTTGGTAGCTTCAAATCGTCTCTAAATAGATTTTCAGCCACCATTAATTCCACTAATGATGCGTGGTCAGTTGCAGAATGTCTAAAATGCATCACATATCGATTGCAACCCCGGCACGGCGAGGGAATCATTTATCAGAATGACAGTCCAAAATGCGTTTATCTTCCGTACTGTTGCCGTTTATGAAACAGTGGACCTATCGCGAACTTGTATGGACACACGATTTTCGGATTCACAAAATGTATTGGATTTAACACTAATTACTTCGATTGGTTGAATTTTCAATGAGAACGAATTAAGTTCGTGCTTAGATTAGATTCACTCAAGTGCTTGGGCCAATGGATTGGATTGGATTATGACTTAGAACTTGCTAAAACTTATGTAGGAGTGGTAGTTTTGTAATGTTCCTAATTTAATTGTGTTACTTTTCATAGACATTTACTATTAATTATTTGCTTAGGGAGATTACATAATTGCAGTTCAGTACATACATTAGGATAATCTCATTGTTTCTTTATTGTTTGCACCAACAATGGAGTCTACAGTAGTGATGAATATAACACATATACACATACAATACATACCCAGTATACAATACATACCCAGTATATACCCACTACTATCATTACTACTCGATGAAGATACAGGTGGAATTTAATCAATGAACCGCCACATGGCTTAATGAGTTGCATAATAATATTTTATAGGTCTTATTTATGGCTGTAAGTTGAGATATTTCTCGAGGAAATAATTAAAGTTTAGTTGAGAGTTCTGATAAGTATTCGCCGTAAATTCTCCCGGCTCGGGTCGTTCGCTTTAGGCCGTAACATCATTATTAAATACTTTTAATTTATGATTGCTGTAAGTGCTCCATTGATTAAGGAGATAAGTTGAGTCACATCACACTAAAAATAATAACAATGAAATACGTAGAAACAAATTATTTCTGACTTCATGCACAAAACTGTATTTTGATACTGACCTAGGTAAATAGCTTTTTCCCGCAATCTTCGCTTGCTTACCAAATATTATCAAAAATCAAAATCAATGTGTTTATTTTTTTTTGCCCATCTTCCTCAAACCTGACAACTTTCCTTAGTCGAATAGTATTAGAAAAGTTTTTCTAAATGATTTCCAAAGTCAGCTGCTTTCTCTTTTCTATTTTAAACACCGTCTATAACCACAAGCTAAGCCTTAACCCGGTGCAATGGCGTTGAAACTGTGTTGTTAATAAGCAATATCGCGCAAACAGGCAGCCATTACCGTCCAGTAATAAGTAATATCGCACATTGGCACTGCCAATAACTGGGACGGATCCCCGTAGGATATCGAGTAACCCGCGCTAAGTGAAAACTGATACTTATTTCCCTTAGCGGAAGTGAGATTTATTTCGTAACCTCCGCGTACGGTTATTTAGCGTATTGATAGATGTTGAACTTTTCCTGTGACATACATAGTGTCTTCTCATGCAAAGGCTGGATACTACGAATGCATAGAGCTGGGTTGTGCTAGTATATAAATATGTATAATTGTATATGTCAGAATGTTTTTCACGCAAGTTTGTTGGTATATCAAAGGAGTTCAAACTCTTACAACATAGGAGGGCCTCGTTAATTCGAAACGCTGCGACATAATATCTTATAATAGTTTATATAGTGGATATTTTATTACATGTCAATAGATAAGTGGTTTACATAAATGCGTAAATTCGGCTATTTAAGTATTATAGTTGTATGTAGGTAAGTAGGTATGTATAGATTTTTTGACTTTTCGGTTTAGTTTATCTATCTATATTATGTATATCCATGACATAACATAAACATGATAGTTAAACAAACTACTTATAAACACATAAACATACATCACTAAGCACACAGCTCGCTTATCCCGACCCAATCTGTATAGGGGCAGGAGAAACCTGCCAAGCGAATGATGTGTATATGGATTCCCGTCGCTATATCTGACCTTTACTCCGTGGCCCCAATAACCTGCCAGATTAGCTGTGAAAGGGTTCCTGATGTTATGCGCTGCGAGATGCTGTCACATTAATCTACCACATGTTAGCTTGATATTTTTATGCCACGTAGGTAGCCGTAGGGGTTTTAACCAAAAAACCTACGTTTTGGTTTTGATTTGGATTTTTTATCGATAATTGTAGACCTATTTTGTTGTAATTAAGTACTTGATAATATTATTAATTTTATGCTTCAGCAGATTGAGCTGATATCAAACTCAATGCAACCTGTCAAATGCAACTAACCGTGAACTAACCACAATCCCCAATGAATAAATAGTTTCAATGGCTTTAATTCGATTCTCGCGATGTCGCATCACGTCTACAGTGAATTAATCGAAAACACTAAAAATAAATTAGAATAGACGTGCCATAAATAAATTTACTTTCAGTTGAAATGAAGTAATGAAGAGACTCTTATATAATTCTTCATAAGTAGTTCTCGGAAGGTCTTCAGTAATAAATACAGATTTGCTACGGAGCGTACCGAATTAGATTCCTTGAGCCACCCCTATTTCCATGTGAATAAAGTTGAAGTTATTTTATGCAATGCTGTAAGCTTGTAAAGGACAGTTTGTTTTTCTTGTTGTTTTAATGGCTTCTGGAATGGCCCAGTGGTGCGGTGTAATGGATTTACTTCAGTCAAGAGTCGTACAGTTACAAGAAGAATTCGGTTACTAGTAAGAAATAAGTGGGTAACTATGAACTGTTTTTTTTTTCACAAAAAGATAAAGAAAAATAAGTGAAAATTAAAGTACTTATAAATGTACCGCGCTGTTATTAGTCAGTTATCAAGTTATCATAGACGCATTTAGAATAAATGTAGGAATAAGTTTTTCGAATAACTTCACCAAAATATGAAAGAAGCAAGCAACCACGTATCGTACGGCACCAAAAAGCAATTCTATAAAATGTTTTGCATTGGTGTTGTAATTTTCAATAAACAAATTGTTGTACAAAACACATTAATGACTCGGTCCCATTCAATTACAATCAGCAATAATTGAGTTTGTCTCGTTAAAGCAAGCGTGCCCGCAACGCCTAGCTACCTTCATTAGGACGCGCCGAGCGTGCGTCAAAAACATGTCGGCTCTTGGCTGCTGGATTTAAGCATCGCTTTTTGTTTCTCCGAAGTTAAAACGTGGCGAGTCATTATAATTCACACCGAAAAATATTACGGTCTTTCACTGTTTTGATGAATATTTATGTAGGTACTTCAGCTATAATAACTGATATTCATAGATGCATTGAAATTAAATATTCAATTCATATACCGTCTGTATACCGTCTATTTGTCAACCAAAACCAGATGCAAGGCGCTGCCGCTGTGACAGCATACTTTATTCCACCGCATTCCACACAAAAGATTTAAATTCTCTATTCCTGTAGGTGCTCTGGAGTTTGAAGCCTCACAATTTATCACCGTCAGCTGGCATTTTATTGATTTCCTTTGACTTCAATGTAGTAAAAAACCTAAATCACGGCTCATATTAACATAAAGTGGTGCCCGTCATTTCCCGCCACAAAATGCCAGTGCAATTTCGGGATTGAAATATCTCGACCGTGAATGGGTAAATGAGGGCTATCTCTGATGGTTTTTTGCTGAGATTGCCATTTTCATTTGTAGCAGGTTTTCCTTCCGAAGGGAAATTATTTACCTTTACATTTTCTTATTAAGAGGCCTTCCCACGCATTTTTTAAATTAGCTTCTCAGAATATTCAGATTTGTTCAATATATAATGTTAGTAGTATGTAGTTTTAATATAGTGATGCGCAATCACAAAATACTTATTTACAAATAATAAAACTTACCTAATCTGATGTGTTTCTTAGTATTATTTTATGCATGGTACAGTTTGCTCTAGAACAGAAACGGTATAGGTAAGCTAGCATCGGCTAAATATAAATATATTGCAAGGGCAGACGTTTAAATTAAAAAATTGTGGAGACCATTTCCACAACTTAAGTAATAATTACGTAATTTTTGAAAAAAATATTGAAATCAGATGTATACATTTAAAGTGTGTTGCTGTAAAATTGATTTTACAGTTAGATTACATATTTTTTAACAAAAAATATTTCTAATTTTATCTAAGATAAATTTTGCAAAAAAAAACAAACATCTTGGGCGGAAAAACGGAAACAGCGGAGGGCAGAATCTTTCTTTAGACAATCGGAATCCTTATTTTCTGTAGGACAACTTACTTATATCTTGGTAATGGTTACCTACCTGCCCCGGAACCGCAAAGTGTTGTACAAACATTCAAAATAGTATAATTAGCATTTCATAAATTTATTTAAATATTATAATAAATTTTCATTTGTACTTATTTAATAGGAAGTGTTTGTCTAAAAATGATATGACAATAAGCTAGAAATATTATTATACTCAATTAAATTACTGATACGAAATTAAATAACTGCTCAAAAACGTCATCAATAACAAAACCGAATCAAAAATCGATACAAAAATAAAACAACCTGACGTTTCCATTGCCGATCAAACCTACCAAGTTGTAAAAAAACAAGTGATTGATTGACACTGGCCGGAAAAACTAAAGTTTCACCTGCCGCGCAAATCTGACAGCTGCGAAAAAACAAAAAACGTCAGTATCATAATCTGTGGCGCGCGCGCGCTGTCATCACGATTAGCGCTCGCGTGGGCGCTGCGACGCTAACCGCGGCCGGGCCGAGCGCTCGAAGCGCCGCCAAGCTGGGCGAGCACGCGGCCATGCTGGCCGTGGCCATCTGCTGCATCCTCGTGCTGCTGCTCGTCTTCATCATCCTCATCATCGTGGTCGGACAGAACATGGAGGTGAAGGGCGGCTCATAGCGATATAGGAGGAAAGGTAATCGCAATTTTTTTAACCAGCAGGTAGGATCCCTAGTTATCTCAACCACAGTTCAAAAAATATAGTTAAAAATCAACAAAATTGGTATGCAACTGTCATGTTTGACAAGTGACTTGACTATTGCCTAAAGTTGACTTTGGATTAAAAACTGGGTTAAAGTATCTACTTCTACCTATTTCTAATATTTCTATAACAATAGTGATTGCAAAATATGCGATGAATTCTAAGTAACAGTTGAATCGCAAGGCCCCCGCCGCCACAGGTATCTTCTTGTGTAACTACTATCCAACGCAGGGATATCGTAAATAAAAAGACAAAACTTCTACGTACTTCTATTATTTTGTCGTTGATTTAGGATAATGATAAGGTAAGTGTAGATAGGTAAAGTGAGATTTATCAGAACTCATCTCCAACGACTTGAGAGAGTTCTTGTTTGCGGACTGGCCCGATTGTGTAAACAAGCACTAAACTGTCAGGGTACTGTGGTTGTTCCCACACTAAAGTTGTGTATTGGAGTACCAAAGCACAATACACAACTTTAGTTTGGTACACAATTCAGCAGCGTCTAAGTTTGTTGTTCGTGAATTTTCTTTAAACACTTTTGTACGATGTACGTCGTGTGTTGCAAGCTTTATTGAACCCAGTTTGGCGATGGAATACGCATTTATAAAATGACTATGGAATTAATTTTGAATAGAATCAAGTTTTTGTAATCGCAGCCATACGTAGCAATAGCTGAGGCTGTGTTTTGCTACTATTGTATAAAGCGCAGAGAGCTGTATTATTTTTCATAAGAAAACGTGAATTATCTTCATCAATAAACTATTTTGCTTTCTTTCTTTCATTAGATTTATCTGCTGTTGCTAATCAAAATTAAGTTTTCTATCCTTCATAGTTACATTTTCATTACCTTTTGTGTCTCGCTGAACGCACCTGCGGCCATTGTTAATAAAAGATAAGTAACTACCGACTCACTTCCCATACCCCACCTATTTATCAGAAAATAAAGTGATTTTACTTGAGCACCCACTTTTTAATCTATTTTATTATTGTGCTTTATTTATTTTATTATTTTCTTTACGTAAATTTTACTTTTCCTTTTTGGTGAGATTTTATAGAATAAATAATATGAAAGAAAGGAACCAATAAGAAAATTAAAGACTTTCAGTAGAATAAAAATGCTAAACGTTTATGAACGACTCAAAAACTTTGCATAGTATCCTAGCTCGCATTTTGTTTTACTTACAAATTTATGAAGACTTAAGTTTACAAAGAAAACTTGGCGTTTGTTTTTAAAATGCGCTCTTAAGTTTTTACTCATAATCGTATTTTACAGCGGCAGCGTGCATATTCATTTGTTTACAGTATATATTTTTTTTATTTTTTTGGCCTGCGGCCTTTTTTGATATGCTGTGACGCATGTGACTGTCGTATATTTTTTTCTTTATCCAGACCATAGCGAAGTAATAAATCCAGACATTGTGGTACAGGCACATAATATAAAAACCTGTTAGGCCCTTACGCCCTACTTAGTAAAACAACATGGTATTTTTAGTTGGTAAAAAAAATACAAAATTGCCCAAGCCTACATACAATAATGCGACTATAATCTCCGAAGAAGGTTTAACCAGAGGTGACTCAAAAGCGAGCCACCCGCCTTTCGCCGCACATTTGTACTCACGTGATTGGTCGCCAAACCTGTATAAAACATGCCTGAAAATCGCCGGCCTATTATTAGCTGAACAATTAACAAGAAGCTGTTAAAGCAGTAAGAAGAATCAAGAGACATAATAAAAAATACCAGTGTCCATATCCGTTTGCCAATTAAACTAAATACATAAAATTGACCGCCGATACTAAACTCCAATTGACACGAGCAATATCTGTCGATAACCAACCTTCATAAAACACGATATTGTATTAGTTCCTATGTTCGTTAATCGCCCTCAATTGGACTGACCTACTAATTAAAGGTGCTAATTAAATCTATATCTGATCTACAGACAGATTCCGATGCTGTACCGGAGGGCTATCGACCACTCACAACGATTAAACATTTAAGAAGTAAATTAGTATCAATATTAGTCCAAATTCGATATGTTTCTTAAAAATTATATGAGTATTGAAATTGTTCTAGATACAATTATCGTGGGCAATAAAAGTTCACTATTGAACTCCTGTATTTAGGTAGTCCTCGAAATTTAGTCCTACAAACATTACAGGATGACGATGAAGCTGAAATGACTACTATAGAGGTTTTTATTATCACTGAAGTTCTCGTAACCATAGTGAAACATGCTGTATGTAGGGTACATTGAACTGGCATCGGTAATGTCCTCGCGTAGGTAAGCGCTATCAGACGGTCCCCAAGGAAGAGGTTACGAGCCGATGTAAGGTCATACACTCACGAGCAATGAAATAGTTCCACCTACAGACACCAAATGACCCTATATAAGTTTTAAAACATTTAATTTAGAATTTTATCAAAATATTTACGTCTTTAGTTGGTTATATTCCTGTACTTCAATATTGCAGACGGCGTCATTAAGCTAGCCTTTTCCGTTGAGGAGTAATTCGGTGCTATTGTCACTGAAACTCTTTCATTGCTGGGAGTCTATAATGGATATTATTGCGTTTGATCTAGATTCAGTGTAAATAATTGTATACTTTAACTATAATCGAAGTCTCGGGATTTGCGCGCAAATCTCTCTTATTGGACCCACCGTATCTATGGCTTCATACTTTTCCTTTAGAGACGAGGTGATTATCCGTTTTATATGAATATTTCACGTGGCTATTTTCGAAAGTCACGTTTCTGATCGTGCGTAAACTTTTTCACATTATCATTTGGTATTTTTATGAGTTTTTTTTATAATATTACTACTTCTGGTCCATGAGATTCGTCTTGCCTTAAAAGGTTTTTATTATATAAATTATATTGTATCTCGGTGACCTTAACAACTATTTTCACTTCATTAGTATACTTGGCCTGACCTCGATGAAGTGTTTATCGATTTGAAGTCATTAAATCTGGATAAATTTAGATCGCTTAAAAATTTAGTAAAGCTATCACAGAAGCAGATGATTTATTCAGACATGTAAAATATTTTATTTTATAGGTGATAAGTGTACAAGAACACACTTATAACACACATAATACCTATGTTATTATTATGATATATTTCTTGGCTGTGCACAGAAGGCGGTCGGGCCGGTGTGAGGGGAAGTGGACTAGATCTCAGCGCGGATACAGACAGAATTTCCACGAGGAAATTGAAACTAGGAGTCGTACCAAAATTATATAATATATTTGTTATAATCGTTGAATTTTGACTATGTAGTTAAATGTCATAACACTATTAAAACATTTCAAATTCAACTGTAAATATTATCTTGTATTTTCACGAGCAATAGTATTTCAAAATAAGGGCAAGCTAAAGATCAATACAATTGTTATAGTTGATTTTTATTAACAGTAAAAATAAGCCATAAAAGTCATGGGTAGTCGTAATAAATAATTAATTTTATACTACGCGCTACGCCTCGTAGCACCGTAGCATCGTAGCAATAACTGCTACGCCACCGCCGTAGTAAACTTTCGTAGTAATTTCAATCACTCCCAAACTTTCTAAATAAACTCATATTACACTGCCGGGCAATGAAATAGTTCCACCCACAAAATGCCGACAAATACCTTAATATCTCCTAAGATATAGAACCTAGCTTCATGAATTAAAAAGTTTAATGAAATATAGTTTATTATGCAAACATTTTTAAATGAAAACTCTTTGTAATAGTGTTCTTTTCGAAGCCATGGATAAAAAAAGATAAGAAGCAAAATTTTCGGCTTTGAAAATTTAGGAAAACTTTTGCTTCGTTTTTAGTTTTGCTTTTTAATTCATTCTTTTTTTTTTGTCGTTGTGAAAGAATTCTAAAATTGTAAAGTCTTACGGCTCTCGTACCCATAAATCATGCCTGTATCACGCGAGGATTGTGCGAGAATCATCACCATGGTGGAAATGGGAACCAGCCAAAGAAACACGGCCAGAATAATGGGTGTGACTCATACTATTGTACGACGAGTGATCTAAAGGTTTAGGGAGACTGTATTAAACCTGAGAAGACCAGGTACTGGCAAGCCAAGGTGCACAACAGTCCAAAAAGATCGATTCATTGCGAAAATCATGTTAAGAAATCGACATCAGACGGGAGCAGCCGTTCAACAACAACTTCTACAAGTTCGAATGGAGCCAATAAGCGAGTGGACAGTCAGGAGACGTCTTGCCGAAAGAAGATTAAAGCTTTACAGGCCAGCAAATGGCCCAAAACTGGAATGGCATCATAAAGTTGCCCGATTGCGATACGCCCGTGATCATACAGAATGGGGTAAGCACGAATGGGGCAGAATGATGTTCTCAGATGAGTCACAATTTATGCTGTACCATCACGATGGGAGGAAAAGAGTATACCGACAACCAGGAGAACAATTTTCACATGTATTTTTACCAGAAAAAGTGGCACACGGCGCAGGCAGCTTTCACGCGTGGGCGGGTGTCTCTGCAGAGGGTCGAACAGCGTTAGTTCCAATCGAGAACGGGAACCTAACTACTGTGAGATACATCAATGAGGTCCTCAATGAACATGCCGATCCGTTTTTGGCCAATATGTGCGAGAATGCAATGTTCATGCACGATAATGCACGGGCGCACACTGCTCAAGTTGTAAATGAGTATCTTCATGACGTCGGAATCCACAAAATGAAGTGGCCAGCAAGGAGCCCCGATTTGAATCCCATTGAGCATGCTTGGAACGAGCTTGACAGACCTGTGAGAGACCGAGTTCCACCTCCAGTTACACTTCATGGCTTGAAAGACGCGCTCATCAAAGAATGGGAGAAGATTCCTCAGCATATGCTGAAGAATCTGGTATTCAGCATGCCCAATTGCGTAGAAGCTGTATTGAGAGCACATGGAGGAAACACCAAATACTGAGTTATGAAAATACCACGTTTAATAGGTGTAAACGCATATTTAGAGATTTTGTTTTATTTGCCAAATGCCCCATTTTAACAATACTTAAGTTCTTACATGGGAATATTCTGATGCGCAATTAAATATTCTCCAATATTGCAGAAGGCGTCATTAAGCTAGCATTTTCCGTTTAGGAGTAATTTGGTGTTATATCAGTGCAACTATTTCATTGCCCGGCAGTGTATTATTATTAAGTCATTTGACAGTGCATAATCTTACATTTCACATCAACGTGCCTGGTTAAGATTGGCCCCTCACGCTTCCAATCGCAAAAAATAACACAAGCCACTTTACCCCGTTTCCAACATGATCTCGGCTGTCCAAGGCCGGGTCCACATTGACAGTCTTTTGTTGCGCCCCCTCGACGTGTGAAGATGATATAATGAGCTTGCACAAGAGCCTGCATGTGCAAGTGGAAATCTTGGTCAGCTTTTCACTGTTACTCAGCTAACTTGGCTGAGTTTCTTTTTCTGGCTAGCTGTTTATAAACTATAGTTATGCGCTCGTGTTTAAATTCGTTATCGGTTATTAACATAGACTATACAGCAGCTATAGAACTCAGGAATGCGACAATTCATTGGCCTGTCACCGGCAGATAGCAGTGCACAGCCATAACTCCACGCAGGCGACAAAACAACAGCGGAAAGGCGGTTCGACCCTCCTCGATGGCGGAACTCTCAACGCTTAAGGTCCTCAATATTCCGACGAGATTACATTCCAACGCACGCCACTTCGCTCGAGATCGATCGAGTTCGCTCCACTTCGCTTAGCACTCCACTCCGCTCCGCTCGACTCGTCCGTTCTCGTTTGCAAATCGTTTCGGATTCGCTCTTGTTTTTTCGCAGTGGCGCGTGAAGGAGCGTGTTTTCATTGAGCTTGGTGCGGAATCTCTGAGTAGGATCTGTGAGTAGCACAATAATAGGGGAACTCTGATTATAAACGTAGGTACATGAACAATACAAAAATTCAGGAGATTCACATTTTAAACATTCATAACTTCACATCTACTGTTTCATTTCATTGTCACTTGGAAATCTTTACTAATTTTAAACTTTCTCACATAAATTTATTATGTAAAAGTGTTTAGTTCTGAATAGTAAAATATTTCATTTTACTTTATACATAATGTAAGACCAGTTCTTATTTTCTAGCCGTATTATGTTTCTCAGTAGAAATTGGAGAGATGATTATCCGTCCTTTCCGCGCCTGGAGAGCCGCTTGTTTGCCGTCTCTCCTCGTCTCTCGCTCCCAGTACGTATTGTAGTCGGACGCTAAAGAGTTGCAGCGTTTTGTACCGACTTGAGAAAAGAATTCAATGCTAAACCAGACTGCGACGTATTTTTCATAACAACTTCCAGAGATTTGTTCCACATTTCTTGTGAACTTTGTAAAATTCTGTAAGAAAGTGTTTAGCATAATGAATTTATTGAATTAACCATGTTTTATTTGTTTACAGGTAAGATGGCATTGTAAACCAAAGTAAGAGTCCTCCTTGTATGTAAGTATATAATATATCAAAAACTGTGTTAGCAACTTACTTACATAAACTTTAGAGTCAGATGACATCGACAAGGAAGAAATACTTGATAAAAATAACTATTCCTACAGTTTTTAGTAACGGTTTGCATTCTTTCTAATCTATGTACCTAAGTAGTTTGGTCTTTTTTTTATATATTTTATAAATAAGGCTGTACATTCTGAACAAAATAACCTGTTCAAAAATTGTCAGTGATATTGTTGAGAGTGAACCATTCGCCATCTTTAAACGCCGAGCGAAAACAAAATGACTGCCGAGCGCTCTAGATATGCTCTTTTAAATACACCACTTGACCCCGCGATATATTCGGATTAAATGTAAAATCCGATAGAATGAATATTCATTGTCAAACAATTTAACTTGACCCATATTTCGTACGAAAACTACTTATAGGTCAGATATTGTAAGTGATTGAATAACATATGATAGGCCCATTTTTCTATCATAAATTGATTATTTTTTTTACATAACGTATTATATTTACCTTATCATGACATAAGAAACCCATTGTAGATAGTCACATAAAAAGGTATTTTAAGTACCTACTTAATAAAATTGATACATAGTCATTATTTAGCCGTGCTTACTTGCTAGATAAATATCATATTATGTCTGCAATTAAACCGTTGTTCATTAGAACTTTATATACGCTTTGCACGAAAAAAAACCGACCCACGTGTGTTAAATTAAGTTTTGTAACTGTGTCTATGTTTTATGTGTACAATTACAGAAAAACTTATCTTATTTTGCCTAGGAATGCTTTATATCATTCTTAATCGTCGGTACCTAATGGATTCAAAATTCTACTCCGATAGCTACCGTAGGTATATAACTTAATTTCCTGAAGCTCCAAAGAGCTTTCAAGCTCACTCTGATTAGCATAGCAAGCAGCACCCATTGTGCAGCGCTGATGATAACACAAAAGTAAAGAGCGCCGTCCGACAGAATATCTTGCATCAAATATTCACAGTGTAAAAACCCTTTTTGTAAAGTAATCGTTTGCACAAATAATTAATTAAGGAGACAGGTGCTACGAAAACAATGCTGGGGAAGCAAGTGTATTTTATATTCGGCTGTTTTTCTTTTGCCCTTTTGTGAGAATGATAAAGCTCTTGAATATTAGCTTTCCTTTTAATTTTTCATAATGATAACGCTTAATTTACACAATAGGCAAGAAGTAGCCGCCACCGGCAGAAGGTTTAATAAAAGATAATATAAAGGTAAACAGTTTTTTGATTTAATTTATTTGAAGCTATTTTTACAGTTGCGCTGACGTTATCAGATAGAAATGTCAACTGTCAATGTATATTGATAAGGAAAGCTGATGACAATCGGCTGATGTAGATCAAATCAAGGCGTTTTCAGAGAATTAAATATAATAACAACTAAAACATAAAAACTTTACTACTCTTCAAAAATAAAGATAAAAGTAACGTAAACTAATTTTTCAAATGAATAAATGAATTCTTACGAATTTAAAAACTATGAACTTGTAGCTGTGTAAAAATAAACCTGTCGCGTACGTGAGAAGTGGCCGCCGCGATGGCACTTCTTACCCTAAATCCTCCCTTCCCCTCCCCTGCCATCCCCTACTAGTGTATATACCCCCCCCCCCCTCGAACCTCGTTCAAGAACTTCCGGTTCAATAGCCCGAGATAAAGATGCCATTACAGAAAGATGTCTGCAGACATTAGGTGATCGGGATCTATAAATTATACAGAGAGTCCATTTCAATATTCGATCCGTGATTGTCTCCGGAAACGAATTCAGGAACCTATTGACTGCTACAACTCATTATTCTAAGGCTTTTGTCACCGTTGAGATCAGGATTACGCAACTGTAAGGAATCATTAAAATATCCATCATTACATAAATGATTCCGTTGGTAATCGAGTGAAAATTTGTCTATAATTATGGAAGGCTATGCTTTTGCTAATAAGGGTTCATTAATGCATTTTTATTTTAGCTATGGGCTAACAAGTACAGCTCCTGCCAAATAATATTAATAAAGCCTCCCAGTTACGAGACACACTAAGTGACTACGGTACTAAAAATCTGAAAATTCAGAACATATTCCTGAAAGCATCGCACGCATACACCTGGGTCCCGCTCGTGTGTATTTTTACATTTTACAAACTAGAATGTAACGATGTTATGTACTCTAAATATTGCGCGGCACGTCCAAATTGCAAATCCTGCTATGAAATTCCGTATAACCTAACCTAACCAACGTTTTAAAAACCCCCGACATTCAACACTAAAAGTCGCATAATTTTTGAATGGTTGAACCTATTTTATAAAATATAATAGTATAAATAAATAGTTGTTTGTGGGTTTAATAATGTATAAAAGTGTATAATATCAACAAAATAAAGCTTCATGAAGATGAACCATACGACGAAGTGACCTGCACATATAAAATCCAATCCTTATATGTATATTATGTATTTGAGCGTTCGAGAGAAATAATATTAATGAGCTGTGGTACAAATGTGTCGACCTATTTCGGTTTTCCGAAATGGACATTTCTTTTACCCTCAACCGCTGCCACTGAGGTTTTTTTGAATTCATATGCGGTCACGTTGTTTTTATACATATTTAAATCTTACTTAGTACGAGTATATCTACATTTGCTCGGTTAGAAGTTATCTACCTATGTACCACCAGGGTATACTAATACATATTTCCATGGTCTTCTTCAATGGAGTATGGTGTGTCATGGTGGTAACGTCCAAAGAAACCTTTAAAACGACTTATGTTAATTTCTCGTATTTGTCTCGACGACAAACAACATAAATAAGCAAAAGATAGAAACGCACAGCAGTTCAACATCAGAAACTATGTTGTAACTTTTCTATGAATAAGAAGCAAGTCCACCGATGCGACACGGAGTGTACGTAATCTCGAAACTTTCGCAAGACAATCGCGGCGAAAACTGGGAGACCTCCGAGTGTGTTCTGTGGCTTAATTCGGTCAAGAGTAGTTCGAGCAGCGCTAGTCGGTCAAGTGGCATCATCTCGTACGCCCCTAGAGAGATACGTATATCTCGAACCGAAACCTGCACCCCGGGAAGCTTCGCGCAAACATTTTGATCGACTCTATCTCGTTGCAACACAACCTAATATGCCGCAGTGGTAAGCGATGTAGTCGTGAATCGGGAGTAACCCCCGTGATCATTAGAGCGGCTTCACGCCGGCTCCCGAAGCGCGGTGCAATTATTTTCTTCACGTTTCAATCCAATTGGGATCAATTTAACAGCTGATTGGTGGAGAGCTGCAGCCCGCGATTGTGTCTGCAGGCTGCAGTTTGACTTGATGGGGTAGTTTTGCATAAGTTGGCATTTCTATTTTAATATTTTTGTGTAGTTTCGTTTTTCCTTAGTGTCTTTTAGTAGGTATATTTAATATATGCGCGTATAAAAATGATGATCGAATTGGAGTTGGAACTAAATATTCATGATAACCATTGTTACTGTATTAACTATGTTTATATTTACACAATTCTGTGCAATCTATAGGTACTCTGATATATCGCATACACAACAATGGCGTCCTTACTGTTGAATTCAAAAGCCCTTATCAAACCGTAGCCAGGTTTGCTCTCGCAACAACAACGGAAGTTCCCCCACATTTATGAGTGTTTGCGGACAATCAATATTCGCTGCGAACATGTAAATGTCGACAGCAAACAATGGCAGAACCGGCAAAATTCATGTCGGTACACCCACCGGCATCCGGCACACATCGCTCGGCGCGTCGCCGGAAGTGCAGCCATCTTGATTGTAACAACCGGATATTGGAGATGCACGGTGGCGCCCCTGCCGGGTAATTGCCGAGTTATTGCCTCGGAGGTGACGTCACAGATGGAGCAGTTTGATGCGGGTCCACCCGACACGACATGTCTAATGGTTCTAGGTGATTGATGTCTCATTCGATGGGGATAAACGATCAACTATTCCGAAATTGAATACATCTGTGTTAACGTCATTGGCGAGCTGCAAACGTAGCGTGGGACAGAACCACTGGACAAAAATATGTGACCCATAACGAAAAATCCAAATATTTCATATACATTTTCGCTAGAATCTATTTCATGAGAAAATCAGTATACCTTAAAAGCAAAAATAATTTTGAATACCCTAATTTTCACTTACAGGATAAGTTTTTGTAGCTGCTCTTACTGGTCAAAGCTATACTTAAACTTTTTCTCTCAGTTTTATGTGCTTTTTATAAACTTCCAATTGTTTTCGATCAAACTTTTTAAGTGCTGCCTTAACAAAACTCCTTAATTGGGGGCCTTTCTTTGAAAGTAAATGGCACCTTTATACCTGAAAATAAAGTTGTATTTACCTCTTAATGAGTACCAGCGGTCGCAGGTGGCTGTGGCCTGGAGGAGTCATTGCTCTGGTGATTGATGAGGCGACGCCTTTGTCCGATGTGATGACTGTTTCAGAAACTTCCGGTTTTTCTTTGTTATACTTTTTAATAGTTTCTATCAAACGAATCTACCTATGTTCTTATTATTATTTGTGGCCTTTTCAACGGATTGGTTTGGGGTTAAATAATACATACTATATGTATGGTAGTAATAAATAAGTATATCTGGATTGGTGAACAAAACTATCGCTTTGATATCAAAGAAAAATCTTTAACAAGTTCTGAAACTCACTTTGTAGCTAGTACGGATTGTATTTCCTTTAAAACCGAAGGAAATCCCACATGTTTCTATATCCCGGCTTCTTAGATAAATTCAATAATAATAATAAGGTATTTGGTTTCCGGATTTGCTTTATACAAGGAGAGCCTTTGATCACTTATTTTATTTTTATCCTCTCAGCTGCGATTATTAAGTACAAACACATTTGCAATGCAGAAGATCATTCAACAAATAATAACTTGCTACAATCAATCGAATAAATTCAATATTGACATGCAAATTTCATCTCCGGAAAGGAAAATAAATGTTTACCTTTTATATACATATTTATACTTACCGAATGGGTTAAACAATGGACATTCGATAAGTAAAATATTATAAGCATTCTCATTTATAAAAGCTCGAAATTTTAGTCTAGAAACACATTTTTTGACGCCGTACTTACATATTTACATACAAAGTAAAAAATATATACAAAGTTCGGCGATTCTGTAAATCTCGACTTTAACTTGAGCAGTGGTGTAATTTTTAACAACACAAACTTTTAGTCAGTTGTGTCTCGCGTGCGGTTTCCCGGAGTGGTCCGGTCCGTTGTCCCGGACGGCGTTTCCCGGACATGTTCGACTTGTGTGAGTTGTAGGTACTTATTCAGCTAACGCTGTGGGCTTAGAAATTTTAATGGGGTTGAGTTTTTGTTCGTTTTGTTTCGCGCGGCGGAAGGGACGGAGGCTTTGATGTTTGTGAAGTGCGTGTTTCCTACAACGCGGTGTAAAGCTGGAGAGTAATCTGTATATGTTTCAGCGTAGGTTTTCACTGATAATCTGTAGTATTAGTTAGGACTGTAATACCCTATCCAGGGATATTTGAAACAATAATCTCGCGCATTACACTATGACCTATTTTGTAGATTGGAGATCTACAAGAAGTGTCTACGTGTGAGTGTTCTATTCTAAATATCAAATTAAATATTTTCAGGAGTTTGATTGTCCAGTTCTTTCTACAACTTGTTGTTGAATCCGCCCACAACACAACAAAAATGATTCTTAGACCTTCGTAGCGCCGTGTTGTAGGCACTACGGCGTAGCATTGTCGTAGCCATGCGTCGTAGCAGCTACGGCGCGGCGTAGCCAGACGTATAGTAGTTTGCAATAGAAACCAGCAATCATGTAAACAAACCAAATTGTCACGATTACTCCGTAATCACATACATTTGACGATCAATTATGAACATAGTCTGATTTCAACGAACGCACCATTGTTTTCACATTATCTTCAACACGATTTAACTTGTATTTATAAGTTAAATTTGTTAAAACATTTGCAACGTAAAAATTTCGAAGTATTTGACAAGCTGTCATCTTAGTTTTTTACTCATCGAACTCTATAAGTCATTGAAAAGTTAGTGTTGTTCGTAATCTGAAGTTATCTTTTATTTTTAATTCAATAAATTATTTTAATTTAATATTATTTGAATACAATAAATTTTTTTTTTCAAGAGCTTAATATAATTAACCAAAACAAAAAAAGGAAGTAATGAAAAAGCTCGACGGCATTTTAGACACGGCAAGCGATGACACAGTGGTTCCATTTATAATTACGGTCACCGGCGACTTCTGATAGTGATGATGACGAAGACGAAGATTTAAATTTGTTTTAATAAACACTTTATTTATATATAATCAGTTTTATTTTATAGTCTATGGCTTATATATTTAATCTAATTAGAACACTATAACATCACTATGGGCATAAACAATACGCTGTCAATGTCAGTCCGCCATATTTGTTTACATGATTGCTGGTTTCTATTGCAAACTACTATAGCATATAATACTTGTGGCGCAACATCTAGTACATTTCAATTTGCAATTTAATTATTTATATGAATACAATGAATTTATGAATAACCCTAAGTATAAAAGTGTAATTTATCAAATGCAGATCATACACAGTAAAACGTATCGTGCAATATCATGCAGCCCGCTAGAACGTCCAGCTTAGTGGAGCTTTACTTCATCCCAATACAGACAGGCCTATTAAAACTTTCAGGCATACCCAAGGGCTGAAAAAAGTATGTTTTGAACTCATTAATAACTAGGTAGTTGAAAATTATTCCCTAGTCATTTAAATAACAGACCCATTTATACTCCAATAAATAAATAGTCATCCATCACGAAAACAACAGTAGGTATATAAACCTTTCAAAAACTTTGCTGGAAACAATTCATTTGTGTCGGACATTCGGTCCCCCGAGCCGGGCGGCCATCCGAGAACATTCAAGAAGTTCGCCAAATATTTGCCAACTTTCGCAAACATTTGTGAGTTGCTCCCAGTGGCTCCCTTGTATAGTGAACTTCGTCGTTTGACATTTGTTGCGAGTCGGCGGCGGATGGGCAACTAATGGACGGACAAAGATCAAAGTTGTACCTCTTTTCATGTTAAATATAGAATTTTTGCCTCGGGGATTATATTTCTTTACTTAGCTACAAGTTGAATTGGAAGCTACTTAGCTGGTTTTTTATAAAACAAAGTATATAGAAGTATCTAGCTCCGTTCATTCATTTCACTGTTTAAGAATCTATTTGTTTTCCGGCTATATCACGATGATGTCCAGGACACTGAAAGTTAATGAGATTCCAATTTAAGCGCCTTTGAAGCGCAAGTTATCAAAACCTTATAAAAATGATTAAATTCCTTTAAAGGGGAAGTGGTACGGATATTTATTATTTACAGTCACCTGTCTTTCTCAAGCTTGTTAGAAGTTCGGCCGGAGCAAGTTCGAGCCATCTTCTCTAAGTATTCTCAAATTCTTGCAACTTCACTTCACTCGAGTTGGGTGCTGGGTATCTAGTTTCGTACTTATGAAAACTTAAGGTTTTCTCCCGTTTTATAAATGCAGAATTAAGTAGCGACTTAATATAAGGTAAAACCTATTAAGTTACTCCTTAACATCTAAAGCAACTTGGATAGCCTCTATCACTTGAATATTCTTTTATTTTCAATAACTTTTTCATTTTTATTTATTATTAACATTTATCAAATATAGCCTGTCCACAGTATCTTTGTAATAAAATCTGTATATTTGTACATCAGAGCAGGGCGAGTTCACAGAGGTGTGCGAGGTAAATATCGACCAATGAAGTTGCATAAAATGTCCACTCGTGAAATTCGAGTGGTCAATTTCATTTTTTTTACCTCGCTCACCGCACCACCACATTTACCACCCCGATCCGTTCAGTGGATCGGTAGGTATTTGTAACTTTTTCAACAACACACATGTATAATATTGTAGTGCAGTTGAAACTTCATCTTCGTCTACTTATGTAGCGACATCAATATGGGAATAGCTGGACTAGCGTTGGTCATCATGGTGAAAGGATAATTATATAAAAGCCCGTCAGCCTAGCTCTCAGTCCCTGACCGCTCAGGGTGTCCGGAGGTATTTAAGGTACAGTTGATACGTCACTCATGGCCGTCCTTTCATGCACCCCATTTCATGCATATTTCTTATGATTGAAAAGGTTAGGTAGGTATTTCATACTTTATTTAACTTAAACATTATTCTTGCAAGTTCTATTTATGGTTTTGTAAAAAAAAACTTTTTGGTATCTTGAATATGTTTTTTGGGTCTTTTGCCCTAAAAGCTTGGGCACTTCTGGCCTGGCTCTAACGCTGTTGTTTCTGCGCAGTGACCGCGGCCGAGCCCCCGCAGCCCGCGGGCGCCGCCCTCGCCGATGCCCCGCCCACTAAGCTTCCAAGTACGTGCTTCTTCTCTTTCTCTTCTACACCTATCTCTATCGCCAATGCAACATCTCATACTATCGTACCACCACCGACACATTAGCAATCAACAATCCATAAGCAGCGTCGCTCGCCCGTCAAACTTCTGTCAGATCTGACAAGTTACGTTTGATGAGCGAGCGACGACGCTTCTTACGGATTGTTAATTGCTAATGTTCGGTGGTAGTTACTCCACTACATTAGGCTCGCCGCAAACGGACCACCGACCACAGCCACTGGTGGCAAGCGACCGTGACTTCTTATACATTTTCATGCTGTGGCTAGTGACCGCCAATGGATAAACGTGTGCGGCACATCTATACAAAATGTATGAAAAGTCGCGGTCGCTTGCTAATTGTGACTGTGGTTGATTACTCAAATTTTCTAAGTGCCTGTTACAAAAACTGAATATAGGTTGTCAGATGAATAAAGTCCTCTGACAACCGTCTGAAATTATGAATTCAAATACAAATGTTTTTTAATCGACGTAAAAATATCTCCATATGCACAACGGTTCCATTCGATTCCTGCCACGTGCATCGTGCACCCCCACAGAGAATAGAAAATATGACTAATTACGAGCTAATTACATACATAAGTACATAAATTGTATAAGTATAGCAGATTTCTGGCCGGTTTTTTAACAGTCTAGGTAAAAAGTTTTTGAGATGTTGCATTGGCGATGCACATTTTCTTCTTGTCTCTATCCTCTTTGTGTCCCTCTTTCAACTCCACATCCCGCGCAACCCTTCATAAAATACCTGTGTTATTATGATTGAAAGCACCGATAATGCACCGGATATCCAAAACAGCACATGAATGTTAACTGTTATTTATAATGTTGTGTTTGTTTTTATGTGTCAAATATCGAAAATGGGTATGCATTTTTAAATTGAATTCTGTGGAAATGGACGCAGGGACGGCGCGATACGGTATAGATATGGATATTTGAGCAGTAAAAATAATACGATTGGAAAGGTAAAGAGCAACCCTGGCACAATGGAACCATTCACCCGTTTTTATATTGTCTCTTGTTTTGACGTCAAATATTGTTTTGTGGTTTTGGCAGTACCAGTAGAACCCCAGAAGTGGATTTATATTTTATTTTTACAATTTTAGTTTCATGGCATGCACCGTTTTCTATTTTAACACTGGCACTAAATAATTTTGATTATAAATCTAATATAGACGCAGAACAGCTACACTAGTATTAGAATGAAACCGACACCAATATGATAATATTTGCTTAGTCTGTGGAATAAATATTTTATAAATCCAGCAAGAAATCTCATGTAATGAAGTTATTAGCAGAGTTAACCGCGGGGTGTGTGTATACTGTATACTTACTATAGGTATAGGTATTATATACCTAGCGAAAGCTCGGAAGCGAGCTACAGCGCCGGCGAAGTTTTAATGGCCCTTTTTCTAACCTGTATATAGCAGAGCTGCGGTGTGAACTGTGGCCACCCTGTGAATGTCCTCGTTAAAGCAAAATTAAGGCTACATTTTATAAAATAGGATTAAAATCATTGCAAGTCTTTTCATGAATTTTTCAAAGATAATACCGTTAGTCAAAGAAGAGACTTTTTACAAATCTTGTGTAGGTACTTACAAAAAAAAGTACTAGCACGTATATTTATCATGTAAAACCTTTGATAAACAAAATTTACAAAAAGAGTTTGAGTTGTTACTATACTTCTAAAGCAAGATACTAAGAGTTCTCATATAAAATAAACTTTAAAGTAGCCTTTCAAAGCTCACTTGTGCTTCTTCGCCAGCTTAATAGAAGCGGATGGAATGTAAGAAATTCCTTTGGTGCTGAATATCAAAGCGTGCTCATAACTCTGAAAATAACATCTCAAAGGCAAAAGTCTTGGTTCTAAAAGCTTAGGGCCTAAACGTTTGAAGCGGTAACGTTCTGGATTCCCAGAAATCCGGTAACCAGCTGGATGTATCGTCAGGTTGGCTGCACTGAAACATGATCGCTAATGGGCAATTGGGTCAAGACCCTGGAATGAATTGGTTCGCTAGATGGTGGTTGTTATTTGTAAACACCTATAGAAATGTGTTGTAGGAGTTTAATAATTAGTCTGATTATTTCAAAAGATTATCATAATAAGTTTAAGTATTTAATAAAAAAATATATAAATAGAGTGCGACAACGCCAATTTCGCAATGGGTAAAAGATGTTAGACTTAAACTCGTGTATCAATGAAGAATAAAAATACATAACCTCGTCAGTATCAGAAATACAACCTTATTTTGTTACCCTAAAAAAACTTTTTGTGGTTTTGGCACTTGTTTCTTTTAGTGTTGTTACACTTTGCACGCAACATTACTTAGAGTAGCCATCCAGAATTTTATTGCAGCACCAACCAAGTTCTGACCAACATCCATAAACCTATTTTCATCTATATGTCTCTAAAACCTCTCAAAGAGATTTTCCGGCGCGGTTTTCTTTCAAGTTTCCTGTGTGTGTATGTGTAAGCACTTGCATATAATATGTGTGAATATGTGACGATGCAACGTTTTTCCTATGTCATTTACTCAGTAGAGCGGAAGCATCCGTCCCTTTGAACGTCTGAGTGTCTCCGATTAAATACTACTCACAAGAAACTAGATATCTCTGGCCTTTGGAGCGAACCCAGATGCAGTGACGCGCTACATATAGGTACCTTATATGTATTATGGTATTTAAAAGAAATATTTTATACAGACGATTGAATATGTCTGATACTAACTCTACTACTACTCGGCACCCATTATCGTGATAAATAACATGAATGAGCCTATATTATGGCCTAGTAGTAGGTAGAGTAACGCTGTTTTTGTGCCGAGCGAGCAGTTCAGATATGTATTCTCCTATAGACATATGTATAAAATGTCAATAGTAAAATTACGATACGATACACGGTAAAGATTGCCATCGTCTTATTTCTTTATCTCATCTCACAGTAATAAAATCTGTGAATAAAGAAACAATACTATACAGACATAACTATATAGGTATCCATGCATACCTATCTAATAAATAAATATAGATATTGATTTGTCTCAAGGTGACTAGGTCTGTTCCTCAATAAACATAAACAAACATAAACATAAACATAATTTTATTGTGCAATAAAAACTTAACTTAAATGGTGACGCCCTGACTCCTAAACTAGGAGCACCTGTATGTCAGGAGTCAGTGCCTTCCCAGAAATTGTACAGAAGTTTTGACGCTCTATGAATAATTAATTTGATGATGGCCTCCTCGTCGTATCCGACGACAGCGACCCTGTCTATCTTCTCGCATGTGCTCTGATGTGGCTGGAGAATCCGAACTTGTTTTTAAACACCCGGTCACATTGGGCGCAGAATAGTTGACCGGAGTCGTTGTATGTATACGTATAGGAGGGCTTTGGGCGAGATTTTCGAATTTGTCGTTTCGCTTCCAGGTCTTTAAGTCGGGTCTCTTCGTAGTTCTCTAGACCTTTCCGGACTGCGGAACGCCATTCTGGCCTTACTTGTGCGAGCTCCTCCCAACGATTCGGGATCCAATTAATTTATATAGTAACTAAACAATGTAACAAAGTATATTGTTAGTTTAATTATAATCAACATGCATACATGCAAAATTAAATAAAAAGTAATTTAATCTCATTTTAAAGTTTAATGCTGCTGAAGATCGTTTATCTAAATGGCAGCGCGAGGTCAGACGGGCTACGCTAAAAGGTGCAAATTGGTGGCGCTGGTGAACGACAAAAGACAGCGGTTATCTAGTGGTTTATAATTTGTATTTCTTTGTGATTCATTTTGCAGTCAGCGACATAAAAGATGTATGTCGTGTTTCGTGGACAAGTTCAACTAAATAGTAGTAATAACAGTTGTTCACGAGCAATGAAAAAGTGCCACGCACCAAATGTTTTTTTTTATATTAACAGAACTGAATAGTTCCGCAGACGGCGTCATAAAACTAGTTACATATAACTGGAACTTTTTTATTGCTCGCGAGTGTAAATCAGTAGAGATTTTGTGAGTCGTCTGCGCTGCAATTTCTTATAGCCTGCGGACGACCACAGGCTATTTGCACCTTAACTCTAGTCTCTAACTCTGAGTGTAGGTAGGTAACTATGTAGAGCAAAGTTTGAAAGAAGCCACACTACTTGCGATGTTCATTAATATTTCAGTATAAGTGGATGTTTTAATAACCAGTAATGGCCGAGCAAACTTGACGATTAAGAAGTTTAAAGATTTTTACGTAGAATAGAGTTCACTACGAGTAAAAGTTCGATATGAATGCCTTTAGGAAATGAGTTCGCATTTACACCATCAACAGTTATAACTTTATTTTAATTGCAAATAACGAATAAATATATTCTGTCCGTAATATAAAACGTACCTAAGTAACGCTAAAATGCCCCAATCAGGATCAGAAATCAACTTGACTGTCTCGGGGTGCGCCGGACGTTGTAGGTAATAAGTACTTACAGTTGAGAACACGTTGGTTTGCATTTCAATCCATAGATTGAAGGGCGAATGCCTATGCAAGAATTTCCACCATGCTGTCCTAGTGAAGATTGGTGGACCCCATAAGATGCAAGCTTGTGCTGAGAGTTGTCGGGTAAGTGGGCAACTGCACAAAACTAACTGACTTCTTCTCTTCTAGAGTGCGACCGCACGTTCGTGAGTCGCGGCGGCGCCACCAACGGCACCTTCCACGCGCCGGAGCTGGTGAACCCCAACAACCAGTCCCGCCAGTGCCTCTACACGTTCCTGGCCGCTCCGGGGCAGCGCGCGCTCGTCTCCTTCCGCACCTTCGACCTGCGAGGGAAGCCGCCAGAGTGAGTCCAACACCATGTAGATACTACAGGGTGTTGCAACAACCAGAGCCGCCAGAGGGCATTTATCATTCACTTAGGTGTCCTTGGACATAGGAATCTCCCACGTGTCTCCCTGATATAGCATTAGTCATTCGTGATGCATTTGCTAAAATGAAGCTTAATTGGGCTTTTGGTCCTGATCATTTCACGGTAAAGCTATGAAATCAAAATAAGCTAAGATTAAAATTTAAAAGGCATCATCAAAATAAAATGCAAGGTTTATCGGTTTCTTAATGCCAGCCTTTGCCCAGCAATGAGACACGAACATGGCTATTTAAAAAAAATGCCAGCTTGGACAAACATTCTAGGGGTGATTATAATAAGTTTGATCAAATACGCGTAATTTTCAACTTTAAGAGATTTAGAAATCTACAAGCGAAGAGACGATCAAGAGGAAGTGCAAGAAAGTATTTATGTAGATAAAGGCCGAGGCACGCGGAGGTAATAATATTACCAACGAATCTACCCAACGGCGCTTCACAACATAAACAGACTATGTAATGGGCCTATTTCTAAGCAACAAGAAACACTAACTCGATAAATCTTGATAAACAAGATCATTTATCCGCCGCGCTGGTCCGACCCGCGACCCCAACTTTCTGCATACAATAACCGATTATTCCGATGGCTATGAAACCAAACACTGATTTATAGGCCGTGGCTAATAGTGTTTTCCTTTTCTTTCAGTGGCGCAGCCGTGGGGGAGCTTCCAACGTGAGTACAACCTATCTGTTCTATCCTTTCTACCCCTTTCTGTTTGAAACTATTGTAGGTCCTACACAGGATTTTATGATCCTATCAGTGATCGAGCTGAGGGCAAGTCATGGAAGTAATACGTAATGGGGCAAATAAATAAATCTGACATACCTTCTGAAAATGTGAGATATGAAATCAAATAATTTTCTATTTGGCACATTGACTTTAAATCAATCACTGCTTCCATCCTGTATATTGCCTTAGTAATAATAACTTAGACTAAAAGACAAACATGTTTTTCTTCCCTTTGCCCTTATTGTGATATTCCACACCAGAATTGGGTCAAACTTTCTGGGGACCTTGACTTGGCTAACTTTCTTTTCATGTTGATTTATGACATTTAGGCCTCGAGATCCTAGGTAGGAGACGAATAAATCTGGAATAATCTGTAATTTCTACCAGGAAATCTTTTCCAGAATTCTTTTTCCGGCAAATTAACAGATTGCTGCGTTATCGCTTTTCTTTTCGGGAGAATTTATTAAAAAGAAAAGATAAAATTATGGTTCTGTTTTTGAGAGTTTTGTGAGGCAAACGTGTCCCGTAAATACTGGAACTAACGAAAATTAAAAACAACCGAAACCATCATTCCAAGACGAAGGAAAGAGCCGAGCGAAGCTAATTAAGCTAAAGAAAGTTAATTATTTTAACCACCAACTGCCTATTTAACGGTCGAATGGCGAAGTGGTTAGTGGCCCTGACTGCTATGCCGAAGGTCCCGGGTTCGATTCCCGGCTGGGGCAGATATTTGTTTTAAGACAGATATTTGTACTCGGGTCTTGGGTGTTGATATTTATATTTAGTATCTATCTATCTATGTATTTATGTAGATGTATCAGCTGTCCGACACCCATAACACAGGTTCTGCCTAGCTTGGGGTCGGGTGGCCGTGTGTGAGATGTCCCCACTTATTATTATTAAAACTGGAGAGCCGAGCACAGGAGGCAAGGCAAAAAAATTGAAACCATAATACCACAAACCATGGAGAGCCGAGCGAAGCGAGGCCTTATGACTAGTTATGACTTAGATTTACCTTACCCTCCTAAAATGTTTGATCGTCACATGACTTTTGAAGTAACAAAAGTCCTAAAACAAAAGTTGTTCAGCCTATAACAAGCTTAACCTTCCAGATGCATGCACGAGTACATGGACATCTACTCGGAGATGGCGTCGCTGGAGGCGGGCGAGCTGGTGAACTCGGCGTTCGGCGGGCGCTACTGCGGGCCCATCCCGCCCCGCCGCCGCGTGTCGCTGCACCGCGCCGTGGCGCTCTCCTTCTTTACCGACAACAACTACACGCCGCCCACGCTCTTCACCGGCTCCTATGAGTTCATTAATTCTTGTGAGTATGTTGATAAAGAGCTGTAGGTATGAAAAAGACGAAAAAATCTTGGTCCCCTATAAGTAGGTGTCTAAATGGACAGCTACCGCTGGACAGTTTCGTTATCGACGTCGATAAACCCGTATCAATAGCGTTACACCAATCACAGCGCCGTATTTATGGCGATAAAGTGACGTTTTTCTACGGGTACCGGCAGCAGAAGGAAAAATAATCTTCGTGAGTATAGCTATCTACAAATACGAAGCCTCAACAACTTTGCAACCAAAGAGACATCAAAATCTGCATAATAGCACTTTAGCTGTTTCGCACTTGGCTACGAAAAGTGAGAAATAAACAAACTTCACTTTAAGCACTTGCTGGACCGGGCGTTTAAGTCCTTTGTGTTTTATTTAACAACTGCGAGCCTCAGTGGCACTCAGTGAGCCTGTTGGTCTAATTAGGATGAGCAAACACTCGGCAAGTTGGATCAAACACTCAAACCTGGACTTTACTTTAGGAACTACTGAAATAGCTGAACTGTCGGTGTTGTTGACACTGAAGTGGTGTCGTTATAGTTTATAGTGGTTAAAGGGGTGGAGTGGTATCATAAACACTAATCTGCAGATTCTGCAACTAGCTGCGGCCTTCTTCACCTTCGAAATCTTCCACACTCATGAGTATTGGGTATTGCAATACTCAATCATTTATTGCATCCATAAGTTTTACAGGTGCTCAGTACTGGCATATAGGTAGATAGAAATAATAATGCCTCTCCCAAGGAGCCCCATAAGAGTCTGACATGGACCTTCCTCCACCTATATATAATCGCAGCCTACATCTGCATCTGCAATGCGTCTGATGCATGCATGCACAACACGATGAAGAAGAAGAAACCACCATTTAGTTTAAAATTTCCAACGAATACCGTAACCATATAGCTAACTACCCAACCTTAATTTCCAGCGGAATTCGAAGTGGGCACCCCCATCCCGAACACCATGTGCTCGTTCCTGATCGAGGCGAGCAAGCGCAAGACGGGGCTGCTGCTCTCGCCCACGTACCCCGGCATCTACCCCAAGGACGTCACGTGCAACTACCAGTTCGTCGGGCAACCGGGGCAGAGGATCCGACTGGAGTTCCGAGATTTCGACCTGTTTTTCGGCGGGCCGCAGTAAGTTTGTGGTGCTAGCGATGGTGTTATATGTATAGATCATTACGGGGACAGTTTTCTATTAAGTTACAGACTTCTTTCCGAAATCGGCTATGCCAATTATTTTTAACATTCCGGAAGGTAACTATCCTAAGTAAGGGCAATATGGCAGAGTACTAAATGGGCATTATGGCAAAATACCAACTTAAAAAATTCAAGATTCAAGGTAACTGAAGGTAGTATTTTAGGAGCTGTACCTATACATATACCTACTTATAGAGATGTCCATAGATACTTTGTACATGGGTATAAATTGAGAATATATTTCTGCAAATAGGCACAAGACAGATTTACGGCCGTACATCAGATACATCAAACCATCAAACACATGTTACGACTAAAGTTTCAAAGGCCTCTGCCAAAGTTTCCGATATTTGGGACCAAAATTAATCGGATAAGACGACGTCAACAGACAAGAGTTCGGTCTGTGTTTACTAAGTTTAACGTGAATCTATTACACAAACTGTTTCGGATTTCCTTACCCAAGGTAATTAAAGTCACTACGGAACAGTTTATCTTATAGTGACCTATAAACCGGTTAAATACTCCCCTAATTTTTTCCACCAACAACATTTGTCTGCTTCTGCAAGACGAATCCTATACCCTTTGCCCCTTTGGACGATGTGTGAATGCATATAAGTATCTTCAGAGTGTCTCATTTCAAGTTATTGTGCGAGCCAAAAGTCATATTCATACAATGTTTGAACTTATCGCACTTGACGAGAAGGCATCGCGCCATCGTACGATCGCTGCCAATAAGAACGCCGCCTAAGTCCTGTTGTTCCCCTTCCAGTTGCCCGTTCGACTGGGTGCGCGTGTACGACGGGCCGGACAACACGTCGGCCGTGATCGGCACGTACTGCGGGCAGCAGCGCAACCTGGTGCTGTACTCCAGCGACGAGCGGCTGCTGGTCACGTTCTTCTCACTGCCGCGCGCGGCCAACACGCAGAACCGCGGCTTCAAGGGCATCTTCGAGTTCTCCGAGAGTTTTGTTAAGTTAGGTCAGTGTGTTTTTAGATAAGTGAATGGGAATTGTTGCTAACTGCTAGCCGAACATTTTATCTTAGATGCTCCATGATCCTGCGTAGTGACACCTTAAATCCTACAACTAAGTATTCTATCCAGGTCATCCCAACATCTTCTTGTCTGGCGAGTCAGTCAATTTATCTTCCAGTTTCTGGTAAACCTGTAGACGAGATTAATAAATCAATATTAGCTAAGTATTTTCATGTGAATTTCCAGATTTTATAAGCAAACACGACGCCGAGCACATCCGAGGTTCCGAGTGCGACCAGAAGATCCTCAGTAAAAAGGAGTCCACGGGCTTCGTGTACCATCCAAATTATCCATTCCTCTATATACAAAAAGTTGTTTGTAGGTAAGTTATACCAAAAAAATATATATATTATAATACATTATACATACGTTAGACGTGCCTCTAATAACATTCGTTATTGTTTTTTGCAGATATTTTATATATGGCATGCAAGACTCACAAAATTTAGAAAGGGTGCGATTAGAGTTCCAGAATTTTTCTATACCGAAAGGAGACAAACCGAAACCTGAGTAAGTAACCCGCATACAGCATACCCTTTTCAGCTCCATTTTGGATTACCTAATTGATAACTCACGAGATCCGAATTAGATAAGCATTTTTTACAAAAATACATTTTTAGCTACTACGTTTCTGGCAAACCAGCCTCTAATTCTCACAACAAACCTTCCAGCACAAACTGCCCGGACGGCTACCTGAAGGTCTACCTCCGCGGCCAAGAGGCCACAGACTCTTACGACAAGCATGACGCGGAGCTGTGCGGGGAGGGCGCCGCCGGCCCGCCCGCCTTCCCGCCCCCGCTCATCTCTGACGGACCCCGCCTCGTCATGGTGTTCAGCTCGGGCGAACTGCAGGGACGGGGGTTCAAGGCGAAATATACTTTTGAGACTGGTATGTGTTTGGTCTAGCAGGAGGTGAATCACAGGCTATTCTGCAACGAACTGATCTCAAGGCATATGGTTATTATGATTATGTGCAGAAGTTCTTTCCATGCAGACTTTACCAGACGCTTTTGCGCAGTTTTTCGTTCCACACCCATTACTTTAGTATGCGGTAGTGATTAATAAAGTTAGTGACTTTTGTCATCATAACCATCAGAACCGCTGTTTCAGGCATAATATCGTTTGTAATCCTTAGCAAGATATGTATGTTCCGAGAATACCTATACAGGTAGCTTTCACAACAGACATCCAACCTCTAACCCACAAACCCAAAAATATTCCAGAATACCGGGTCCCAGGCACAGCGGCACCGACTGGCGAATGCTCGTTCACGTACCGCTCCGAGGCGAAGAAACGCGGCGAGTTCAACTCCCCCCGCTACCCCTCTAACTACCCCTCGTACATGAACTGCACGTACACTCTGGAGGCGACGCCCAATGAACAGGTCACGGTCGTGTTTGATCACTTCAAAGTGAGGGCTGACGCGTGGAATGCGACTGCTGGACTTTATGGGTGAGTTAGGGATTATTTATAACAGTTGCAAAGGTTGTATTCACTTGCTGGTTTAATATCAGCATCAATAAAAGGAATTTATCTTGCAATCTTCTGAATATTTCTGGAGTCACATTACTAAAAGTGTCCGATATGGCTATAGCTTCATAGATGCATCATCATCTAGCGTTCCAAATAAGTACCTCATTAACGACGTAAACCTTGCCCAAAACGCCAGGTCTCTTCATTATGGCTCTGTTGATACAGTCTAAAGCGATTTCCTTATAACCTTCTATTGATGCAACCTGCAGTGCAGACTGGTTACTCGGCTCTCTCTCGATTAAGGAACCTACATCTATTTCCTCATAACCTTCCAGCGGCGCCACCTGCAGCGAGGACTGGGTGGAAGCGTGGTGGACGGGGCGCGAGGGCTCCCGGGTGCCGCTGGGGCGCTGGTGCGGGCTCGCCACGCCCGGCCCGCTGCAGTCGCCGCGCGGAGCCCTGGGGCTAAGGATAGCCCTGCACACGGATTCGGAGAATGTGGCTTCGGGGTTTAAAGCCAGATATGTGTTTGAGGTTGGTGGTGTTTTTGTTTTTTTTTTGAGAGGCACACCTTGATTTTTGTCTTTCAATAATACAAAAGTATTTCCACAAGGCGAACGACCAGTGTTAGCATGAAAAGTGACCATTCCGTATCAGACGTTGCCCTGCCATGCCTCAACAGAGCAGAGCAGCGTCACCAGCTACGGTATCCATTAGTATTATAATGTATGGTGACGACGGTGTGCTAAGGTGGTCAAGCGATGTTGTTCCATACATTTCGTGGCTCTCAACATTAGCATGGCATGGCATCCTGGGCATGGCCTGAAATCCGAAAATTGCTAACTTATCTCCTCTCCGCTCCTCAGCCAGCCAAGTCCATATTCGGCGACTGCGGCGGCAACATGTCCGGCGCGGAGTGGGGGGTCATAACCTCCCCCCGCTTCCCTCTTTCCTACGAGCCCCCGTCAAGGGGCGCCGCGTCCCGGGTGTGCAACTGGTTCGTGACTGCGAGGCCCGGGAAACGATTATTGCTCAACTTCGAACACTTTGCCGTGGAGGGGCATCTCACTGGTAAGTGGTGAAATTTGGTTAATTTAACTTAAGAAGGTATGTCAGTCGTCTGTGCATTATCATTATGATCCGCCAATAATCGACCACAAAGCCGCTGCTGAATCTAACATGGTTATCCACTGCGTTTTTCTAACCTATAGCGCTTGTCGCTGGTACGCGGGTAGCGCTTTTCCAGAGCTCTGATTTGAGTAAAAAATATTATTATCGCAAATAGGTAGCGCTCAACCGCTCAGTCTAGCTATCATGTAATTGGTAGACGTTGTGAGTAACCAGACGTAGGAGTCGAGATTGGCACACACAGCAACGCTCGGAAAATTTACATAATTTTTCCAAAGCTGAAAAATTGTTTATACACCCGCGAGTGACGCAATACGTCTATGTCCATCCAGTGCAACTCCAATACCTCTTTAATAAATTCAATATTTATGAACATGCAACACCTCCCACCTTAGCTTGTTTAATAATAAATCAAACGACAAAAATGCGTGGTTGTCCACCTCAGCTAAGGCTATTGAAAAAATGAAATGGATATAGGTACTTAAGTAAAATTGTAGGTACTAGATATAAGTAAAAATTGTAATAGATTATAAGGAAAAAGTTGAAAAGATGCTCGAGGAGTTTCTTTCGCCATTTCTTTCCTTCTCAATGACGGGGCCTTTGTGAAATGGTGGTAGATGACTATCGACAAATAATTGTAAAATTTTACGTCGATTAAACCATTTGAATTTGAATTTTAAACCATTTGAATTTGAATTTTGAATTTGAATCCAATATTCATCGACATCCAACCCCTCCCACCCCCAGAGCGCGGCTGCCCGGCGGCGGTGCTCAGGCTGTGGTACGAGAGCCCCGGCCCGCCGCTCGAGCTGTGCGGCGAGAAGGCGCCCGCCGACCGCTGGCAGTACCTCTCCTCCTCCAACTCTATACGATTATCGTAAGTTACCATAAAAATCTAGTATATTTTACCGTTTTGAGGGCGTATAAAATAATTGACAATCTTATAAAGCCAACTAAAAACATTAGGTCCTATTCACATAAAGACGGTTTCTAAATTGGTCCTATTCACACATAATCCGTTTCGTAAAATATCGATTTACACAAAGCACGACATTCTAATCGGACATTTGACAAGAGGTTGGCATTAATTAAATGACATAAACAGGATAGTAACTAACTGGTAACATTTTAGGTACCTACGAAATGAAATATCCTTAATAAGTACAATAAATAATAACACTTCCTCACAGATTTATAATAGCGGACAAGTCAGTAGGCGCGGCGGGATGGCGCGCGGTGTGGACGGAAGTCACAGTGCCGGAAGCGGGCGCGTGTCCGCCCAACATGGCGGCGTGCGCGGGGGCCTGCCTCCCCCCCGCCGCCGCCTGCTCCGCGCTCGCGCACTGCGCCGGCGCAACGCAAGAGCGGCCCAAGCACTGTTAGTATCACCTTTACTCTACTTACCTACACTTGAGCACTACGAGGTTGTGTCTGGGCGGACGGTTTGGCGGTATTCTTACATTATAATTATTTTAATTGGCTTAAAGGCACCAAGGTTTTATACAACTTTTCAGCCTTACATGCCATTCGTTCAGATATGACCATCCACAAATAAATAATATCGGAGTGGTGTGTTCTAATTTCTGAATATCAGTATCTAATCTGCCGTTACGTATAAGTCCTTCTTCTAATAGTTTGGTATGGTAGAGACAAAACAATCCAACTTTTACAATATTTAATGCATGCCATATTTAGATACTCATAAAGAAAATAGAATGTACCTATCCAACAACGTTAGAATACACTTACATGCAACAAGATTTAGAATATAGACAAGCAAAATTTTACCAATTAGTACAAATAAATTAAACAACACTTATTTCAGGGTTTTCGTTTCAATGCTATATACATAATGCAAATTACTCTAACTGGTATTGTTAATAAATTGAATGATCTCCACTAAATATGACATAACACAGTTTTATAAAAATTGGCACTGCACACACGTATTTCACTATTGAGTTTGTAAATTACCTACCACGTATGTTGTTGCATCGTAGGGGTTAAAATATAATTATTATAATAAAATATTAAAATAAAAAATGAAATATGTAGCTCGAACTATAATTACTATTCAACGGAGTAAGCAGTATCTGTATTTTCTTTACATAGTTATTACAGAAACTTAACTTTTGCCTGACTAGATGAATACTTACATAATCATATAATATTTTGACGACTTTTTAGAGAATTGGGTAGGTAATTGTCGTGATGTTTAATAATATATACAAAGTTTATAGATAAAGTTTTTAAACAGGCAAAAGTTATGTTAATTGTAGAAGCAGCTATTTTCCTAACACAGTTGTCCCATGTCGGGCGCCAACTGACCCTAGTTTGGGCGCCAAGTTTGGTTAGCCCCTAACTATTTTATCGGGCACTATTAAATCTTTAATTCAATGTAATATGCTTCTTCTCTTTTGTATATTAATGACTAATTTGCTACAAAAGCTTACATTTAACACTTACGCTGCTGCTTACTCCTGCTTTTATACTCGTATTATCTACTATTGTTGTGAAATATTGTATTTATTATAAGACACTGTAGTATTGTTAATCTAACAACTCTTTTAACGTGAACTAAGTTTTCACTGTATTTCTTAACTTCTCAGTACTTTATTGATGGTTCAATGCAATCTTTGTCTCAAGGATATATCTATGTATTTACTATGTAATTAAATTAGGGAGGTAGTTTCAAAGTCTAACGAATATAGGTATTAACTGTTGATGACTTAGCAGAATATATGGACTATGTTGCAAAACTGTTGCATTTTATTTTAATATACGAAGCTCCATTTTTCTAATTCTATTTATGTATAAATGTTCCATCTAAATCATTCTTTTCATTCAACTAAATAGCGTAATCTTACTAAAACTTAAACTATTTTTAATTTATTTTCTTCTTCTTTTATATTGTGATGACTCAGTTATTTGTATGATAAGAATGTTGCTCATTGTATGACTCCCAAATCTATTGGCAATAACCTCCTTACTGCTTTTCCAAAATTTGTATTACTTGCATTAGACTGATTACCTATATTATAAATAATTAGAATTCCAATGGGACGAAGCTTGCATTGAGTCATCGCACTATCGAGCTCGGGATACCGCGCTTTCTCATATCCTATTCAATTGGCATAAACCACTGTTTACAGTCTAACGCACTTTGGAATATTTAAAAAGCCTGAACGGATTTATGCATGTAATAGTATGCTTCTTTTAAGTATTGACATGTTGAATTATCCGACCTAAAGCCGCATGTGGCTTGATTCCAAATGTGTTACTGCGAAAGAAAATCAAAGATGTCGGATATGAGAAGCGTGGTAGGTACCCGAGCGGCGCGTGACGCGGTGTGTGGCGCAGGCGCGGCGGCGACGGCGCGGGCCGCGGCGCGCCTCTCGCTCATCGTCCTCTCGCTTGTGCTGACCGCCCCGCACTGACCGGGCGCCTGCACACGTGAGTCTTATATAGCACCCACCCTCCCTACCCCCTCCCCGCCCGCCTCGCCCGGCACCCGATAGCTTCCTCCCCGCTTCTGCATCTCATGTCACGTGCTTCCGTCGCCGGTGCTAGACCTAGCTGTTCAAGGAATTGACTGCTGACTGGGATACCCCAAAAATATATCCCCGAAACTTGTACATACTTACTAAAATTAATGAAATAAGTAATTTGATCAAAAATATGTTGCCGGAAACTGTGTTAAAACATGACGTGCTCTATCATATTTCTTATTATCTACCTAACTACCTACCTACTTATTTTTGGTCAACACTACTGCTAAGCTTTTGTTGCAAATCATGCATGCTGATTCTGCATTCTACCAACTCTACCTTATGCTTTTACTCCAATGTGGTTAAAGCTATTTATTAATTGATAAAACACATCAGTTTAGCTTTAATCACACTATCTACATTCACACGACAAGAACAAGTTTCTCATTACGTATCCACACTGATATCTCTCACTAAGAAATTAGAATCTACTTATGTGTTACCATGGTTCATAACAATAAGATCAGTCTTACCTGTTGTTCTTGTCTGTGACTGATTTTCATACTGTCGCTTCCACTTTATCACTGCTTCCTCCGTTATAACCTGATGTTATCTGAATGTGGCATGCTCTTAAACAAAAATAAAACAAAACATTAAAAATAAAGCTAAAACCAGTGTGGACTGTAAAAAGTGAATGTGTAAGTACCTACTACCTAGAATTAGGTTTTAAGAGACCTCTGTGCAATACAAGTTGATTTTGTACATTCCAATAGTGAGCGTTTTAATTTTTAAATCAATCCGTTATTGCACAGGGGTTCTTAAAACTTGGCTATTGTGAAAACAATTTGGCTGGGGAAATAAATGTCTGGGTAATTCTGTAAATCAGATATGCTCAATTAATTTTATGAAGTTAAAACGCATTGACATAGTTAGTTAATAATTAAGGTAAATTGGAAATTACCAACCCGAAAATAACTGACCTATCTCCTGCCTGTCAAATGAGCATATCAGGTACACAGTATGTTAATAACTCAAAGTTATTAATGTGGGTAACTTAGAATCAGTTGTTAAAGTTACCTACCTGTATAACTTTGTGTTACTAAAACCCTATTTTAGAATTGAAAAATTAGGAAACAACAAGGATGTGTATGTCGATACTTCTAGCAATGAAGACAAGGCAAAGCCTTTGAATGTCTCTCTATCTGTACTTAGTAGTTAGCATGATGTCAAAGATTTAACAAAAAAGATTAATCAGGTATGGGAAAATTATGTTTTGGGAAACAGGTGTTTTGGGAACTGGTGTTTTTGGAAATAATGTTTTGAGAAACGAGTAAGTAGTTAGCCTGTTTCGAAAGGATTAAAACCCCACTACTTAGGTAATACCTACTAACTGACCACTCACTTCGTTAGAGTTAGATCAAGGTAGAATTCGGCAAGAAATGTAGCTATGACCATAGAGAAAAAATTGTATATGACACACCGTACGACGCAGGCAGCGGTAGAGTCCTGCCGAATGCTACCTAGAGAGACAATCAAACGCTACGCCATGACGGCAGCATCCATCGCTCCAGCCAAGTCGATAACCTGCGTGTGTATAGGCGCCGGCATCAGCGAGATCACCGCGGAGTGGGGCTGGGCGTGGTGGTGGCTGAGCGGGGGCGGCGCGGCGGCGGCGGGCGGGGCGGCGGCCTGGCTGCGGCGCCGCCGACGCCGCCCGCGCCGCCCGCCGCCGCCGCCGCGCCCGCCGCCCCGCGCCCGCCCCGCGCGCCTGCCCGACGCCTGCGCCGCGAGGCTCGCCGCGCTCGACACCGTATGACGACGCGCCCGCGCCCTGACCGCGCCCCACACTCACATAGGGAAATACACTACCTAACTTTAACATACGTTTGCGGTTTTATTCTAGCCTACCCTTCTTCCTGCATCCTGTGGTCCTTTAGTTTTTTTTAATTTTAAGAAAGCACATATTATAGCAGGCTTCTTATAAAATCTCAAAACTAACTGTTGTTACAAGGTGCTGGGTTCGAATCCCTGTCCATATATTACTCCGTAGAATATCGAGCTCTTTCTGTAAGAGAGTTCCCAAAACAATGCACGAATCAGACTTTTTGCAAAAGGGACCATATGTGAATAGCACTATTTTGCCAGGTGTCACTATTCTGACAATGCCACTATTTTGACAGTAGTCAAGCATTGACAGGTATCCATGGAAGTAATAATACAACAGGAATGCGCACTGCACCAAAAAAACGAGCCGACAGAGATAGTCAGCACGGAGCCCTCCATCTCTTACTATTTTTGGTGACCATAATTTTAGGTAATTCATGAGACATCACTTCTAATCTATCATGTCGCGAATAGGTGTCGATGGTCTCAAAGTCACCTATTATTCGAACAATTCGATGTACAGGTAAGTAAATAACTGACCATTGTCACAATAAAGAGTGCGATTTTGCTAAGACTTTTTATCATTATAAAAAGTCTTAGCAAAATCGCACTCTTTATTGTCAGGACTTTATAGTTTGACTGTAACGATAATAAACACTTGCGATGAATCGGGATTTATCATCGGGTTTAAAATGATGAAAACTTGTGGGAATTACTTGGAACCACCTTTGCTATGTTTCTTCATTGGAAGGAAAGCTGAAATTTGGGAAAATATAATTTTAAATAAATAAAATTAAGTTGGGTGTAGTGTTGACAAGAAAGTGTCAAAACAGGTTAACATTAAACGCAACTATGTACCTAAAACGTGTTTACTCTGTGGGTGTTCCGTTTACATAGTCTAGTTGATGAAAATCGTAAGATTTCGAAAAAAATATCTCAACCTAAGTGCTTCCGCCGGTTTTAAGCTTGATAAATTATCTTATAATACTCATATCTATCACCAAAAAAATCAACAGCTCATAACTCTTTACCAGCCTTTAAGAAAACAGCCACAATAATACCTAATGATACTTAGGTATAAAATAAAACAAAAAGTTGAATGAAACAGGTCCTAATTAATGGAAAGTGCTTCAAAAGTACGAATGAATGGTCACCCTAACCATAACGTCTCTCACAACAGTATAAACGTCATCCGTCATCTTGACAACTTCGGTCTTGTCGTAAAGTATTTAGAAAAACTACCAATATTTTTTTATGAAATTATTATTCATACAAATACCAAATATTTCATTAAAATTACATGTTTATAATCATTTATTATAAATTTGTTTTTGAAAATGATATGATATACAGTAGTCTATGAGTTAATTTAATATTTTTTTTGCATAGCTCTCTTCGTAAAACATCTACTAAAGTTTACACAACTAAATCCTGGCAATTGTTAGAAAGAGAGGAAGGGCTCTGTCGTAACCCTCTCTATCGGCTCGCGGCCTCTTTCACTTCAAATATAAATCTTAAGGTGAATTCGTTAGGTCTATTTTTGTTTGCATCATTTTGGTGAGTGCGCATTCCTGTTGTATTATTACTTCCATGCAGGTATCAGCACTATTTTGACAGGTGTCAGCACTATTTTGACATGTGTCAGCACTATTTTGACAGGTGTCAGCACTATTTTGACATGTGTCAGCACTATTTTGACAGGTGTCAGCACTATTTAGACAGGTGTCAGCACTATTTTGACATGTGTCAGCACTATTTTGACAGGTGTCAGCACTATTTAGACAGGTGTCAAGCACTATTTTGACAGGTGTCAAGCACTATTTTGACAGGTGTCAAGCACTATTTTGACAATAACCTACCTAAGTGGTTTTTTGATAGGTAGTAGTTTTACTAGTGAATAGAAATATCAAAATAGAATTGGTTATTAATTGCCTACCTATGATGGTACTATTGGAAAGGGCACTAGTTAAATAAAAGCAAAACAACTGGATAATAAGGCAAACACAGTTTTGCAATTTATTCCACATATTAAACTGATACAAGATTGATACAAGTCAGAGTTCTAACAGTAAGGACATGCTATGTGGTCGAAATACAAAAAATAATAATGTTTAGTACAGCAATAATAAGATTACAGAATCCTGGACTTTACAATACTACTTCCTCACGCTAATGTATTTTAAGGAGAATATGTAATAATAATAAAGCAAAAAACTAAAGCAGGAACACAGTTGGGAAATGTTGTCGATACATCGTGTTTTATTTTAGCCGTAATTTCTAGAATCGTTGAGTTGTAATTCATTCCATTTAATTCATTCTCAAGTAATATCCTAAGTTGTAAGTATGTCAAAAAACAACAGTCAAACTCCTTATAATATAATAATTACTGCTAAAATACACATCACATCGCAAAATGCGTTCGCAGGAATAAAATATATTGAATAACATGTATTAAAAAAACAGACAGTCATCGGTCATTAGACCCGAGCCGCGCGAGGCAAACAGGCAACCGCCGCGCGCGGCCCCTTACAATAAAGTATATATTAAATATATATACGGCTAATACAAGACTGAAAAAAAAACATAAGCATAACGGGAAACTTATATTCGAAACATTTCATAACGTCCTACTTTAAGATTTTTACGGAATCGTCGCGATACAAAAAAAGTGATGAAAACGTGAAAATCAAATTAATAAAAAAAACACATATGTAGAAAAAAAGGGTTGGCACTCGTGTGCCGTTAAACGTAAACGTAACCATGAACCGAGACTTAACGGGCGGCATACCCCCTGCGTAGTTTGTAGTGCATCATCAGAAACAAGGGGACCTCCGCGTCCCAGTGCCGTCGCTCCCCGCGCTCCCCGCGCCGCGCGCCCCGCGCCCTACCCCGCGCCGCCGCGCCGCTAGCTGGCCGCGTCCGCCGGCGCCGCGTCCCACGCGCCCACCTCCACCATGCGCCGCTTGCTGTCCCCCCCTTGGTTCTGGTGACCCCCGTCATATTTACGTTTACCTGCAACATGCAAACACAAAGCGCTATTACAACTGTTTAGGATTGTAAAAAGATAGCTGGAGAAATATGTAAAAACTTGCAAAGGTCTACCAGTAAAGCCAGTTCTTGCATATTTCTCATCCGACTTTATACAATCTATATATAAACCTAGATACGAATCAACACTACATAATACCTACGAAAGTATTCTACAAAAGGTCTCCCACAAACTTCAAAATATCGCTGAAAACATGGGACTCATCATGGCAACGACAAGTTTGTAGAAGACCTTACAACGCTAAAACGGAAGGGAGAGGAAGGAAATCAGGATGGGATAGTTACCGATAGGGAAAATTTCAAAATCCAGATTACACGCATACCATCAAACAAGCTGTAACAAGATATTATGGTCAGGTACGAGGCAGGAATCGATTGTGGACCAAAAGAGTCGCATGTTTTCTTTGAAATTTTGAATGTTATTTGGAGCTGACTTATTATAATTTCCTGCATAAAAGTTAAGATTATTCGGGCTAACTCTTGTTATTAAGAGACATACCTGTCTCTATTATATTACCATATGTAGTTAGAAACTCAAATAAGGCTCTTGTGACTAGGGAATCGCATTATGCACTATGCGGTTCAGTATATCACATAGCATCGTTGTCTAAAGTTCATGAACAGAATGTATCACCCACAAAAGATTTGATTTGCACGAGACTCACACAAACGCTATTACGCATTATACAGATAGCCTGAAGAAGCTGTTACAAAATATTGCGAAGACCTGCTGCCTTAATACCACCGACACATTAACAATCAGCAATCCCTAAGCAGCATCACTTATCTGTCAAATCCATACACTCGTGTTACACTTACCGAGTAGTGGCCAGACAGTATCCTCGGCCGATCCTCGACCAATGAACGGCTTCCAATTGACCGAGTGCCCGGCCGAGGATACTGTCTCGCCACTCTATACGTTATGTAATACGTCAGTTTTGACTGCTGCTCAAGGATTGTTGATATCTAATGCGTCGCTGGTGGTACGTAGGTACGGTCAGCTGCATAAGTTGTTATACACTTCTGTACCTTGTCAAACTGAGGAAACGTCAATGCTTCATTGAATGGATAGGCGGTTTGTTAGATTGACAAGGTTCGAAAGTGTATAGCTACTTATGCAGCTGACTGTACATCACACAACTGACCTGGTAAACTTGGCTTGGCGCGCGGGTTGCCACGGATGGCGCTGGGAGTGGGGCGGCCACGCGCGCCGCGACGCGTACCACCACGGGGCCCAGCCGCGGCCGCGCGCCGCGCCCAGCGACCGCCCGTCCCACATGACCCAGCCCCCTGCAACACCACACGCTTAGTACACCAGCTTAGGTTTCACTACATTAGTAGGCTTGCGTCGTCACCGTTCGATTTATGGCATCAGGAATGTACTACTGTATTTGTATGGGAACGACAAACATACAAGTGCAGTAGAGAGTACAGGTACAGTAGTCCACTCGTGATCATAACAAGGACACAGTATACATTGCTTTGAGGTGTATCGACCGGTGAATTGGCAGCCCGGACAAATGCTGCTATCTAGCTGGTAGCTACCAAGTCTTTCAATACTATACTAAAATTAGTAAATCAATAATTGAATGAGGTTTTGTTAACTCTTTCTAGAATTTGAGGTTAAAAAAAATGGTAGCCGCCGCACTAAATAGATAGACGCCATTATAAGTTACTGAAAAATTATAACAATAAAGAGTAGAGAATGCAAGCACATGAGCCCAGTCATACCCAAATTCGAAGACTGAAAATGAATCGAATATATCGCTACTCTGCATTTATGCTTACATTCTCATAGAAATAGTTAAGGGCAAGCTAAAATTCAATAACATGGCTTTTTAATTATTGAAGTATGATATTTTAAACCAGACTGAAATTTATTGATAAGAAAAAGTTCAGGTATTTAACATAGTGTACTAATTAATTGTTGTAACAGTCTAAGATACCACACTGATAAGAACACAATCAGTGAATTCGAAGTGTTTACACAAAGTAATTAAACACAAAACTATGCAAAGAAAAAACAATAAGCTGTTAAAAAATAGCATTAACACTCCGAATTCACAATAACAAAACTTATCTATTTACATTTAATTACTTCATAACTTTATTTTTATTTTATATCCTCAACTCAGTAAGGATTGAGGATTTCATGCTACATTCGCACATTTTTTCCAAAAACTACGACAAATACGTTTTTATGCTATGTATATGATAAATAAACTAATATTTGATTGTCAATCTTTAATAATATAAGGTCAAGATATTATAGAAAACAATCAGGTACCTAAATACAACAACATTTACATTCCAAAGTAAAGTACGAGATACATATTGTAATTTAGACACATAAATTCCAATAATAAATGTATAGGTATCAACGATACATAATATTATTATCTACTACAATTTTGACTAAACACAGAACATCCAATATGATAAAGTGCAACTGAAAGAGATTCATTTTGGACACGCGAATATAAAAAAGAAACTGATTTCATGACCTAATTATGTATTAGCATTTAGCACTGTATGCATAAAACATTTGATAACGTAGACTATTTATGAAATGCATTAATCTTGCCGCAAAATGTCAGAAAGTCCGATTAGGATATTGCCTGAATTTTTAGCAACTGAAGTTATTCGATTGAATTGGACTTTTTTAGCTATTAAATTGTGTTTATAGGATTACGACATTATAGTTTTTATGCGAATCGGATTGTGGTCGAATCGGACCAAATTACACAGTATAATATTTTAGAGCAAATGGTATTTTATTTTGAGAGGAACTAATAAATTAAAGATTAAATTTAATATGAATATTTGATTATTTTCTTTACGAAGAAATTATTATTTTTACTTATATTAAAATTTAGTAAGTACTCTACTCTACTCAAATACATAATGTACAATATGCATATGAATAAGTAGATCTTTAATACTGAATGACCATCGTCCCTGTATCGTATACTCTGCCACCCTCCACAATTATTTTTGTACAAGGATAGTTGTGTATAGCATGGCATCTCTCCGATACGACATGCAAGATGCTAACACAACACTATATAGTATACAAGAAGGGTTGTGATGAGACATCAAAAGCTAGGATACTTGTGTAAGAATAGTTCAAGAAGGCGGTATCGCGGTAGCCGTGTGTCCAAACGAATCCTCCAGAACTTTCTACTAATACTTTACTTGTCCAGATCGATTTGTCGGTACCTGAATGCCTCCGGCTAGATCGTAGTAAAGGGAGTTGGCTCCAAGACCTAGCTCTTCGTCCTGGAGCATTTACAAACGGTATTTTAAAGTCTTTCCTTATCCTTATCATAAAAAAAAATTGCTTATAGAGTTTTCAGCGATTACAGTTTGAAGCAAATCTTTGCAGCAGGTAGAAAAATATACCATAACTTATTTAAATGAACGTACGCTTAAACTAGATCAAATGAATAGTAGCTATATTAAAAACACATTCCGTACTAACAGCCATCTTGTTAATGTTACAACATGGACATGTAGAACTTGGGTATTCCGGCAAAAAAACTAAACTGAAACTTTATTTTAAGCTTCGTTCAATAACAAAACACAAGATGGCTGCCACTACACTTCGCAGAAGCATTAAACCTTAACATAAAGAGGATGAATTGAACCTTACCGTGTGTAGGATAAAGCTTCAAGCAGGTTATGTTTGTTAGTCAACTACGACGCTACATGGTGCAAGGTGCAAGCTAGGTACGGGCTGAATGGCGGAAAGCGAGGCAAACGTGATATGGCAACTGAAAACAACAATCTGTCTGCTTGAGGTAACATCTGTGGTGACTGTGATAAATTCGTTTAAGAGGTTGGTAAAGCACATTTATTGTAATAGTTATATTAGAAAAATATGAATGTACTTTCTGAAGCGATCTTGTTATCTCTCATGTCTTCTTTGATCTCTTCACTGCAGGCGGGTATACCCGCGGAATATTAACCATGTAGGTTCCGATATTATGATTTAAGATACCTTTTTTCACGGTTTATTAAATTTTAATTTAGTTAGCCAACTGTGCAACAAGAAATAAATTAAATTGTTACGGCTACCAATCTTCGGCGACATCAACCATCAGAGGTGACCCAAGCAGATAGCATCTAATGAGAATGGGTTGTTATGTAGGGGTGACATGTTAGTCGGAGGTGGCCTCAGCCATGCAGACCTGGTGGTGAGCTGCCACCCCCTGCCGCCCCGCCCCCCCCGCGAGCGACGAGCGGCAGCGCCGCGCCAGCGCAACGGGTTAGTGCCGCGCCGAGCCGCCGACACTGTCACCTATGGGACAAGGTGTCCACAGCTCGACCCGCAGGTTAGTGGTTGCGTTGGCGCGGCGACGCCGTCCGCGTGACGTCACCACCGTCAGGCCTACACACTACTTCACCGAGTCACTAACTCCGTTCCGGGATGGGATTCAACAAAAAAAAACAAAGATGAAAAATTTGGCAACTCAATCGAACGTAACAATAATGAGTACAGCGACTAGTGACTAGTAATATAGAGTGATTATAATTGAGTGTGTAAGAAACCCACCGGTTGCGCTCTGTTGGGAGGTTGTCGAACGGCGGACGGCTGCGGTGGCCCCGCGTAATCAAAATAGAACTCATCGTACCGATAAAATGGCTCATTGTAGCCACCTCGGTAATCACCGTACCCGTAATAGTCGTAATCATAATCTATAAACACACAACACAGGCCTTTTAGAGGCTAAGCTATGGACTAACTTACAGCTACCGTTAGCGAGCCTCCACGGCACGTCACCGGGACAAGGGGGTGTTATGTCATGCGTCACCTCACGCACACTGCTCCAGTCAGCTCTTCAACGCAATGGAAGCGTCGCTACATCAATGTACTTCAAACGCAGTGTCCAGAGGCTTTTGAGCCAGTTGAAAACCAAAGCTCTAGGGACAGAGATGCAGCGACGCCGCATTGCAGATCAAACAGCAGAATAGAGCAGTGTAGGCTAACTTATTTTTAAAGAAGTATATGGCAAAATACTTTTGATATAGAAATTTTGCCACCACTCTCCAGAAGTGCCAATAAAAAGTTGATAGGATTATGGGACTGAGGAAGAATGGTATCGAAAAATGTTGTTTACGGGGGATTAAAACTATTAATGAAGGTACTACAACAACATCGATTGATTGGCACATCTGTCTACATGGCTTCTTGACGGATACAAAACCAGACACCCAAAGGAACTCCAACACCGTATGTATCTGACTGCACTCTGTACAAATGAAAAGCGGATCAATGGTTCACACGGGTCAAATACATGCTTCTGTCACAACTGTTTCAACTAGTAACACCTTCACCAAAAACACTCTGCTATAATTTCCTAATATTCAAAATATATTTTACCACAGGGAATCTAATCCCAATTTGTGGACCAGTAACAATTCCTATATCTGTTAAATAATAGCAATCCTTCCATCAAAGCATGCATTTTGTTAATAGTGTTATATCACAACATAGACTTTCATCCCTGCCAAGATTTGACTATCTGTATAATCTGAATAAATGTTGATCTATCACTTCTAATTCATAATTTTTCTATTATTATTGATCCTACACACATATTTGTGTTTATTCTGGCAAATATCCCATGCATAACTCTTAGTATTAACTTAGCCTTATTAATCATTAGCCTATAGAATAGCATTAATGAAATTTTGATGTGGCCACACCTTTACTACCATCAAACGAAATTTTTAACAACGGCAACATTATTTCAATACTAGCAACACCAACGGTTATTCTTTCATATAAAAAGAGTAATTCCCCCGTTAGATTTTCAAATCGCCACCGTTATTTTGGGTTTATCTATTCCAGTCCTCTCTTCTGATCCCTGCCTTTTTTGTTGGGCTCAGATAAATATAGCATTTACTCGGTACGCATAGCGTTGATATCTGCTTGCGTGGCTCCGAGTCCTACTACCAACTGCATTGGGGTAGAGTTGAAAATCTAACGCAGTCAAATGCACTTTAGACAAGGATAGCTTTAGGCGCGGCCACTGTTGTTAGTAGGGGATAGCGATATTGTGCATGTGTGCGCGTGGAGACCACACCGTGTTGACATCATTTTGTATTCGTGTTCGTGAGCAATAGACAAATAGGGGTACACAGATGGACAGGTGAATTTGTGAATGCAACAGGTTTGTTTGTTTATTGTCATCTCTTTGCCCTTTTATTGGGTGCCGTCACGTTATGCCTGAGAGTTTGCGTATTGGAACTTTATGGGATAAGTTAAATGGATTTTTCTAGTTGGAAAAAACAGAATAGAATTCGTAATCGTGTCTTTAGATAGACTGCATTTGATAGACACTATGGATAGTTTGTTAATACATTAATTTTAAGTTTTACAATATAAAAGGAATAAACAAAAAAAAGTTATAGTGAACCCTCCCAGCTGTCCTCAAAACGATGATGTGTTCAAGGTTGCTTTCATCATCGGTATCAACAATCAAGTCTTACAAAGATATTTTAATTAGTACTTTGATACAACAACAAAAAGTTTGCCAGACTGTTGCAAACCTCCTGATTAGTAAAACAGCACAAAGACTGCTTCACACCATGACGCTCATCTCTCCAAATCCTCACCACAACTCTACGGCAAACCTCAGGCACAACTCAGCCCCGGGCATCATGTACGGTCAGCTGCATAAGTCCTTATACACTTCCGTACCTTGTCAAACTGACGAACCGTCAATATTTCAATGGATGGATAGGCAGTTTCAGATTGACAAGGTACAAAAGTGTACAGCTACTTATGCAGATGACTGTACTCTGGCACAGGACACACGTGTGGCTACAGGGTGCACTCACCGTAGTCTCCGCGGGCCTGCGGCGCGCGCGCGTGCGGGGGGGGCGCGCGCCCGCGCACCGACCCCATGGCGCCGGGGGAACAGCTGAAGCAATCATCGCTGGTGGACAAAACAATGGTATCTTAACAACTAATTCTACCAAACCATCAATAGAAACAACAAATGAATGTAAGTCGTTTTTTTCCGACTTGGACTCTTTCCGAATCAGCAGCAAGAGAATGGACTCTCCCACCGCTATCGATACAGCTGGCTGGACCCAAGATGGACTCGCCCAGTACAGTAACAATTCACAGATACAAGTAATAGATACGACCGTACAGTGACTACAGAAGGGCTATCACGGAGCGCATTTAAGACGTCACAAAAGTTATCCGTCGCGCTCGCTCTTGAGGCTGCGCGATGTGAGTGAGCGCGATGCAAAACATTTTCACGTCCTAATTGCGACCCGTGCTAGCCCTTTAGCTTCAGCTAAGAGAATGGACTCACCCGCCGCGGCCGTGTATCATCTGCATCATGCGTCTCTCTCTGGCGCGCAGGATCTCCTCCTTCTTCTTCTTGTCCGAGGGCGGCTTGGCCAGCGACACCTCGAGGCGCGCGCCGCCCACGTCCTTGCCGTCTAGTTCTTGCATCGCCTGTACATGACACAGATAAACGTCAATAATCACTTTTTGTACACTTATATTAGGTCCTTACATATGAAATTGGCGTTTTGTCGTACTGGCCACTTTGATCTCAAATATTACCTTTATGGTTAGGAATTCCAAATTCAAATTCATACAGCTATTTACTCATGCATTTGTGTTTCAAACCCCCTAATTCATTTGTTTTTCCTTCTTTTGTTTTTTTCTTTGTGTCACTCTGTTTACAAAATGGAAAACTTGAAATATCGCGTTATTTACGAGTATGAGTTCCACCGTGGCACCAGTGCTGCAGAAACGGCTCGAAGGATTAATGATGTGTATGGTGACGGTGTCGCAAAAGAAAACACAGTGCGTTTTTGGTGCCAACGTTTTCGTTCTGGAAATTTCGACCTGCAGCACAAGCCTCGTGGACGGCCGGATACCAAAGTTGATAATAATGAAGAATTGAAGGCTATTGTGGAAGCGGATCCATCGCAAACCACGTCCGAGTTAGCTGCAGGCTCCGGTGTTAGTGATAAAACTATTCTAATCCACTTGAAGCAAATTGGGAAGGTGAAAAAGCTTGAAAGGTGGGTACCTCATGAATTGAGTGAAGCAAACCGACAAACGCGCGTCGACTGCTGCGTTACGTTACTCAACCGGCACAATAATGAAGGAATTTTAAATCGAATCATTACCTGTGATGAAAAGTGGATCCTCTACGATAATCGGAAGCGCTCATCGCAATGGCTGAACCCTGGCGAACCAGCCAAATCCTGCCCTAAGCGAAAATTGACTAAAAAAAGTTGCTTGTAAGTGTTTGGTGGACTAGTGCCGGTGTCGTTCACTACAGCTTTCTTAAATCTGGCCAGACGATTACGGCAGATATCTATTGTCAGCAACTGCAAACCATGATGGAAAAGCTAGCTGCTAAACAACCGAGGCTGGTCAATCGTTCTAGGCCACTGCTGCTTCAGGACAACGCTAGACCACACACTGCACAACAGACGGCTACCAAATTAGAGGAGCTTCAATTAGAATGTCTTCGACATCCACCGTACTCTCCGGACCTTGCTCCAACAGATTACCATTTTTTTCGCAATTTGGATAACTACTTGCAAGGAAAAAAATTCAACTCCGATGGGGCAGTCCAAACCGCCTTCAAAGATTTTATTGATTCCCGCCCGAATGGTTTTTTTAGTAAGGGGATCAATGAACTACCTATGAGATGGCAAAAGTGCATACATAGCAATAGTACATACTTTGATTAATTTAATATATTTCATTAAAAAAAAAAACGACTTTATGTTCCTCCTATAGAAAACGCCAATTTCATATGTAAGGACCTAATATTTTATAATTGTGCAATAAATAATTAAACTATAATAACTTGCAACTCTGTTTGCAAGCTAGCCGTTTTATTAAGCGAAGGCATGAAGGACACTGAAGGACTTCTGCGAAGTTGTATTTTTTGGGAGATTGTCCTAATGGACCTAGGTTGCAAGCTACTGTTTGTTCGGAAAGGGTTTTGAATCCTTCAGTATGTAATATCGCACACTGACTGGCTATCGCTGCCTAAGACAGACAGCGGTATCACTTAATCTAGAATAAAGCCTGTACCGGAGTGATAAAATAAAAAGTTGTATAAAAATAGCTGTTTGTCTACAATACAAAATATAAATACTAAATTAATCAAAGGATGGCTGGTCAAAATGCTTATTCGCAATAAACATTCAGTTTGTTTTAATGCATTGTTTATTACAAAGTATTATAAAAAGATAACCCTGAATGCGTTGAAGTAAGTCATCGAAACTGACCATAATATGTAGTTTTCCCGACACAACGTGTTTACTCGGTTTCAGATATCATCAATATCAGTGATCAATGGCTTTGTTTACAACCTCTGTTACGCGCTGTAGTAGCGACAATATGACACCTACTTGGGCCATTACGTGCGATAACTGTCCCATTAACACGTCCGTTAGGGTTATGTTCAATACGATTCGCGTACATCGCATTCCAAAGGTTAGATTACAAAACGATTAACATATTCGGAAGCCAATCTAACAACTTTCTTGGTAATCTATATTTTTTATATCAAGAATAAACTTGCGAATTAGTTCCATTCAGTACAGTCAACCATAAAATAAATAGTTCGCGTGAAAGTGACGCACCCTAGCACAATAAAATAGTGTCAATTTTACAAGTAATTCAAGACTCGACACGCTCCATCAGCTTCAGGGTTCTATTTCTCGAGTGTATGACTGAGATATGCGTTCCAGCGACCGCTACACGGGTTCGTTATCGACGTCGATAAACTCATTTAATGCGTGTACCACCAATCCCAGCCCTGTAGGTGTTTATAGCCAATCGCGATATAGTGACGTATATCTACATCGATAACGAACCCGTATAGCGGCCGCAGGAGGCCAATATGGTTTTCACTTTCAAACCACAAGTAACTATGTATTTTTTTAATTATTCTTAATGTTCTTTTGTTTGTTTGTTACACTTTTAATTTTAATTTCGTTTTTTTGTATTTTTTTGTGTAGGTACTTATGTTATTATTATTTTTTGGTGTGTGGTGCTAGACACCGAATATAGACTTTTTATCTTTTATCTTTATCTATGACATTACCTTAACTGCACAATCCCGGTCCTCGAAGTGCACGAAGGCGTAGTCCTTGATCTTCTTGACGCGCTCCACGGTGCCGAAGCGCTCGAACTCGTCCTTCAGAGCCTCCTCCGATATCTCCTGCGTCAGGTTCCGCACGTACAGCACCTTCACCTGCATAGGGATATTAGCCTTATTTGTATGGCACTATGGGTTAAACTTCTGGTTAGAAATAGCGTGTTCTATAGTTTACATATCGCATATTTTTTTATACTTTTGCTTCAATACTGTTCTATTATTATAAATATACAAATTATTTCTGATTTTACCAGTGTGTTAGTTATCCTGATAACAGAATATAAAAATGATATTCTTAGGTATGTCGAAGCGAAGATCGTAACGAACTTACCTTACTCATAGTTTCTTCGTCAGGTTCTTCTTGAGGGTCCGCCCAATCGACTATTATATCACAGCCCCAAACCTGCGCAAACAATTATGTTATTTACATAGTAAATGCGGCTATTAACAGTGGAAATTATTTTTTTGCTGGAGGTAACTATGGTTAGAAGAACCGATGACTAGTATGGTAAACGAGTTCTCAATTGGCGACCAGCAATAGCGTAGCATTGGAAGCGCTAAAGCCTGCTGGACCGACGACCTTAGACCGAGAAGAGAGTGTTGTAGCGCTCCTTAAAAGGGCGTGTGGACCATTACAGGCTGATGATTTAGGTAAGTATGCTGGTTCTCTGCGAGGCTAGGCCGCCAAAGCGTAATCGTCCTCATGAAACCGTTAGATTTAGGGTAAATTTACATCTATATAGATATTATACATTCTTAGCGACAGCTTTTTACACTTTACAGAAATGATAACATTTATCTAGACATCAAGAAACAATACTATAATATGCTCACAGAGATCCAGTAGGCGTTCCAGCCACCTCCTTCTGAAACATTTATGTAACAAAAAATGTGACGTACCTTTATTCTGCCCGTTCCGAGCCGGCGTTTCGCTAGGGACGCCGCTTTGTGGGACTCGTATTCCAAAAAACAAAATCCTCTATTTTTCTTCTTGTCATCGGGCGAGCTATATATTATCACTTCCACGAGTCCCGCTGCAAGTGTGTAAACACAACATAAAGTTAAACGTCAAGAGCGCAGGCGCTATCCAGCAAGCCGCCCTCTCCCGGCAATAATACTTCATTCCGTTAACGCTACATATATGAAGCAAATCAAATGATATTCCAGGAGAACATAATATTGAAAACTATTCTAGAGAACAACAGCAAGATTCTCCAGTCATTACCATTGAGCATTCTCAAGGCGAGGCCAGTCTGGTTAACACTTGATCTACGTCGCGCCCCGCGCCAAACTGACCGCTCACACAGAGTTAAGACATCTAGGGCCTTGCTGCAGTGGCGGGGGCGCCAACACTAGTCATTTACTATTATGTACAGTGCAGCGCCCCCGCCCCCCGGCTCCACTACAGAAGCGTGGTCACTTTGCCGCGAGGCGCCGTGCACGGCCCGGGCCCGGTGCCCGCGCGCTGCGCCGCCGCCGCCGCGCCAGCTCCTTCACACCCGACTCAAGCAAGCAAAGCCACGCTGCGAAGCTCCCTCGCGCGGCGGCGGCGAAGCTCCACACCCGGGGACCAAGGCCTGAGGCCGCGCAACGCTATAACATTAACTGAATAGCACTTATTATGAATTCGATAAGGACTTACGTGCGTGCCTAGTAAACTCCTCATACAAATCGTCATGATCTCGATTCTTAGGAATATTTCCCACGAATAAACGGTGGTTGTTAAAGGAAACCGTAACGCCAATCTTTTTCCCCTTTCGAATTTCATAATCATTCAGCTGCAAGAACAGATCTTAGGGAGAATAGCCTCTTGCGGTGGACGCAACGACTGGAGGGGAACAAGCGGGACAGCGGTCACACCAAGCCCCACCACGCACTCAATAACCCACAAACGACCATATTCCTAGATTCATTCGTGACACTTTACCTGTTAATTTACCAAACTCTTCCAGTATCTCCTCTTTGCCTTTAGACTTGGGAATGTTGCCGACGAAAAGTCGAAGGTTCGGTACGCTAATCTTAATTCGCAAGGTCTTCCCCGGTTTTATTTCGTAATTATCGAGCTGTGGGCAGAATAAATAAGGGAACAATTTTGAAAAACGGTGGCAATTTCGAATTTCCTTTGCCGGATTTCGAGTCGGTTCGTCGGTTGATGGTCAGACGTTGCAGCTCGATCAAGTGAACGATGATGACTTGTTAGAGCCAATTGTGATGAGTTAACAGATCGGAATGATGGAAGCCGAAAGTGTTCTGAGCAAAGAGGAGAGCCTGAGATATACTTTTATATTCTCAGTTGGAGAACTTTTGAAGCCAATTGAAGGTTAACCCTGTGAGGTGGACCGGTTGGTGAAATGAAAGAAAAAAAGCGATTACAGTGTGATGGCAACTTAAAATTGAACGAGGTGCAACAGTAAAATAAAAAGGGGGTGATTTCTGGGGATAAGCGAGGCTTGAACAGTTTATAGGTGTTATAGTTGCACATTTACACAGAGAGTGAGGCGACAATGACTATCCACATCGTGTACCCATCAAGCAGCTCTCAGATCAAAACTACATGGCGTTAGACTAATCCAATGTGATTTGTGAGTCATTACGCAACTTATAAGACTGCGATTTTACAAAGCCCGTATTCACATAATAAGTTACTGATAGCGACTATAGTGATCTAGTCTAGACAGCGGTTGATGAGTGCACGTCACAGAAGTGAATACAAAGGCAGCAAAACATAAACAATGAGACATTTACAAGCCGGTTTCGCCAATTAATTACGTATGCAAATGGTCATTGTCGGAGGATATTAATTGTCATGCGTTTTTAAATGGTAGAAGAAGCTTATATTCTAAACTCTCCCATAAGTGTGACAGTGAATTATGTTTGAATCAGTCAGGCAGATGGTGGGGACCTTGCAACAATACTGGCGGATGATACTAGTAGTCTTGCAAGTTGCGGCGATCGCGGGGCTTCAACGATACTAAATTACTTGTATTTCTTTGTTCTTTCAGTCTAGATTGTCTCAATATTGAGTCTAAAGTACTAGGTTTAGGTACATAATCGTATGAAGCCCCGCAATCGCCAGCTATACAAAGTGCAGTGATTTGTTAATCGTTAAGGGATTATACTTAAAAACATTCGACGAGACACCTGGAAAGTAGACGATAAATTAGAAAAATTTTGCAGATCAGATTATTGTGACACCAATTAAAACATATAAAACCAATAAGAGATGATATTTTAGAACTTTTGGCACAATTTTGTGTTACCAATTGAAGTATAATGGACTGATAAATAGAGGGACAACAGATTCTGTATGATGACACTCAGGGTGCGGATGGACCCTAACATGTGCTCATTACATCCACAGAATATACGGACGGTTTACTCAAAATGGATACGTGTATTGTATTTTTCTAATTTGAATTAATTTTTTCACACAGGTCAAGTACAAGTATCTTTTTTGAGTACACAGCAAAGCCAAACAACTATACAAATAGTTTGTACAGATATCAGACTTTAACAATTAACATTTTCATATCCAGAGTAACTTTCATACTTACTCAACTTTTAACTTTAATACTCTCGAACATCAAAAATCCAAATTCAAACAAGTTACTCTGAACACACATTGAAAAGCTCGGCTTGTACGGTGCGACATCTTTGCACAACAACAAACAACCTGATTGGCCGAGAGCCGCATCTTTTTTTCCACGCAGCCAGCATCAACATCGACCTCTTTACCATAGAGTCTGGCGGCAACTTTCTTTCCAGCCAGCAGCAAAGAGGTGCTCGCACCACAGAGTATATACTTAACATCAAGGAGGTGATAAACAAAAGCGGTTTATATTCTGACCTCGTGCACGGCGCGCTGCGTGGCGTCGCGCGACGTGAAGGTGACGAAGGCGTAGCCGCGGTTGGTGCCCGTCATGGGGTCCATCATGAGGCGCAGGTCCCAGATGGTGCCGCAGCGCTCGAACAGCGGGATGAGCTCGTCCTCGTACATGTCCTTGGGGATCTTCCCGCAGAAGACTTCGCAGCCCGAGCCGGGCGTGTTGCCCTCCCAGCCGGGCGGGGGGCCGCCGTACTTGCGCTGCCCTGGAATGGTTGGAAGGCTGTTTTGTAGTCGAGTGTAAGTTGTGGTTTAGAGGCTATTCTTTTAGTGCCAAATGGGAGTAGTCACCGTTATGTAAAACTGGCCTATAAGTCAAATAGATACTACAAGCCAAATTTTATCAAAATAGATGAAAGAATAACGTGCATGCATTCTTACAAACTTTTGCGTGTAAATATTAGGTAGTGGGATGCATTATGATCTCACGTTATTTAGTTACCCATCCAGTTATGGCTGAATTTTTTTTTTACTGCAACATCTAACTTATAAAGATGACGGTGAGGATGAATCTTGCGGTGAAATTATAAATCTTTGCTATAGGAAAGTATCAATATCATGACCAGAGGCGATGCGATAAAACCGCGCTGGTCACCGAACTAAAACCACAACTGCAACGCAAGCCGTGTGACTACATGCGGGCAACATGACTGTAGATATGAATACTTACAATGAAAATTATAATTAAACTTAGGTGTAACATATTTTACACAGAAGCTTACCTAAACTATTATTGCCCATTGCCTAATAAGAAATGGCATGCTATGTGGGTCTTGAATTCTAATTAGATTCTAGTGCATGCACTCTTATCAAATATGATTTCAGACCTATGGCAAATGAAGTATTGATAAGCAATCCAGTGTGAACAATACCCACTGATTAAAAATAGTTTTAAGATTATAAATAGAACTTATTGTCATCACATCACAATCGGTTTAAAAAAACCGATGCTGAACTAATTTTCATTTAGCTACGTATGTAATTTTACGACGGGCCCAATTTTTGTGCGACCGCGGGAACGCCGATCTAGGTCAAAGCATTTAAATGTTTATGAAGCATTCCTACATACTTCATTCACGTAGCAACTAGTGCACAATGTAAAGACAGGTCAGTGGTTATCGTAAACCTGAAAATTCAGAAAACACTATGTGACCCTCTGTTGGTATTGATTTTGAAACAGATGCACTGCACAGATAGTTAGGCCTAGCTGGCAGTGAACCAAGTCAGTAAAGCGACGGATGCTAAACATGGCTCTTAACGTTAACCAGTTTTTAACCCCTAATCGAAAAAGCTACACATCTGTTTATGTCCCGAAACGTATCTCCGATATGGATGGAGTTTTTAGAAAGAGAAAGAAAGTGCTTTCTAATACGTAGAAAGAAACATTTATACAATACGTAGACGTTAAATTTAAGCACTCCATTTTGATTAGGTACCAATCTACATATAATTAAATGTATCTTCTTATCGTGGTGGTGACAAACAAGATCTAGACTAAGATTTGTCACCGTGGTGAAATAATTGGCCAGTCAGATTAGCACCAGTCGTCGATTGCCCAGGAGCCTAGGGTGCAACGGGCGTAAGTATAATACCTATATGTGTATAAAGAACAAGTGATACGTCACCCGAAGGCTTATTTCCACCCCCAGGATGTATTGAAAGCGTCGAGCACTAACCTGTTGTGACATCTAACGTGTAGCCGGTTCGTTGTAGGATCTGCTTGATTTTGTCTTCATCAGGGCCCTTGACTTGCACAGCGGGCGCGGCGGGGGCCTGCACGCCGGCGCGGCTTTTCTGTCTGAAATACATTTCAAATTACACATTTTAATGGACTTCAGACTACGGCGAAACAAAAAGAAGGGTTCTAACTATAACGTCTGCATATAAACGTCGTTTTACAGCCATTAGAACAGGCTCATCAGATGATCGTTATAAATGGAATGATTCTCCACCCGACCCTTTTGAACTTTTAATCGTTTTATTCTTTTAAAATCGAGCTATCAGGATAAGAGCAGTCCGTAACTACGACAAAATGAACATCTGAATAATAGCTCTTAGACCACTATCTAATATTCTTAGGCCCTCATAAAAAATAGATTCAAAGGGACCCTCTTTCTCAATGGATTTCCACCTGTACGGTTATAATCTATGACACAATACTTTTCAAGAATCTATTACCGGTAACTGGCTTAATGTTATTCACAAAATTTGCATTAAAATGTCAATACAAATCTAGGATAGTGAATAGTGTGTCATACAACCAGTTTTGTTAGTAGACAAGTGTTACAATTATAATAATTCATATTGTTATTTATAATAACATCTGCCACTTTATCTGCAGATAAGACAAGCGGATAAATATCGCCTACAGACCTAGTTTTTGAAAGCTAGGTACCTGTCCAGGTAATCTAAACTGTCTATACTGATCATTACTAGATCATTTTTACGCAACAATCGACGGCATCAATTACAAAAGCAACTACTACCTAGTAAAAGTATTTTAAAGTTCAATCAATCAACACGGCCGTAAAAAAATGACCAACCGAATCGATAAACTATTTAATGTAACTGTTCCTGCGTACTCACCTATAAGTCTTCATAACCCCACATAAATAAGCACTTTTATTAGATACATGCTCGAGATTTGATTCTAAAAATTGTCCAAGTACACTTAAAGCACCGTCGGTCGGAAATTCTTTTAAGGCGTCTAACGCACGCTCGTCCAATTCAGCGTGCGCTAGCTTTCCAGTCTTATAAATGTCGTCCAGCTTGGCTGCCACCTGTAAGAGACATGCACACACATTACAGACTGCCAAGATTGAGTGAACAGCCGTGGCTGGGTATGGAAGACGTTTTAATTACCTATAAACTACTTATAGGTACCGAGATTGGCGAGACAGTACAGTATCCTCGGCCGAGTACTCGTTCAAATGGGCCAGGATCGGCTGAGGATACTGTCTCGCCGGACTACATAGGTACTCAGTATGTGTAACAAGGGTATTAGGAAGAGACATCAATTCCTGTAAAGTTGAGACCTAAATCGTACCTAGCATATCGCTCGCTTTCGAGGCAATGCAGCTACATAATAGGAAGTACACCATAATTAACAGCACAGACTTTAGAGAAATCAATAGTGCCAGGTATTTCTGCCTTTCGCAACTTGGGTCTCATGGCTCCTACAGTGCACATGCAATGCACACGCTACAGATCAGTAACACGGCCTGTAATTAATACTGTAAAGAAATATTACGACGGCGAAGGTTGTGGTGTAGAAACTTTGTATTTCATATAAATTTTTCTAAGTACTAATTTTTTGGAAAGCTGTCAATGGCAGCACCGAAAATTCGTTTTCCTGTGACCCTTCTGATAAGAAAGTAGGGTGCATAATGCAACATGAAAATATGTGTGGCTGTGTCTGGCCCCATAAACAGAGAAACAAGACCAGATCGAGTCTGCTGATGTTTTCAAAGGAGTGTGAGTCTAAATTTAGACAACTGCTTTGTGTTCAAGACAAAGCAATAAGTGAATAAGCAATTCGCTTATAGCCAAGTTCTTTGCGCTTGAGGGCTTTGTCATTTTGCTACATTTAGGTATTTTACGAAAAGTGACAGATATGGGTTGTAGATTAGTAGGGGTGCCACTGTTGCTTAAAGAATAAGGACGTTTAAAGAGCAGCTGGGGAAACCGCGACTCCATGTCGTTGCATTAAACGTTCCGATAGCATGACAGTTCTTCGAAACCTCGGTTTTTGTCAAGCAAAAGTGATGCCCTTATTATGATTAACTTTGTGTTCATTTCATGAAGTTTTGTCACTTGGAAGTGTTTTGAGCAAACTACGCACAGTAGGTGCCTAATAGCCTAGATTTAGCAAATATGCAAATCTAGATTTAGCTATAAAATTTCAAGCTTACCTACCTAATACGATCGGCTTTTAAAAATAACCTTTTGTGGCAAAATATAATTAAATAAAAAGTTTTTGCATGTCAGTATACCTACATTATAAAACAAACCAGACAAAATTTTGTACTTTATGCAAGTTTACTTTTAGATGCAGTTTATGAAACATAATGCTGACGAGATAAGGTCGCATTCTGAACAATACCTACATTTTATCTCCAGCAAGCATTGACCTCTGCAGACAGGCAGTAACGACCTTGATGTAAGGAAAATACCTACCAGCCAACAATCAATTGACATTTTAAAATATTCAGATTACTTATGGCTCATGCAGGATTCAGATAGGTATTGAATCTATAATATTGGTTTGGTACCTACTAATTACAGACATACCTACATAGAATACAATAAGTAATAAATTTTAACTTACATAGTTAAGTTGCATACCTAACAACAATAATACGACCTAATTCTGCCCCTATGTAAAACAATTTAGATGATATAATATAATATTATTAAACTAATAAGTCATACAAAAATGTTAAAAGTAGTATTCCTAACTACACAGCAAAGTATCTAATTGGTATCTTATCAGAAATGAAGGTCATTTTAAGTCATAGCAACAACCTTAAAGAAATTCACTAGGTAACACAGTGCATGTTACAGGTGCTTTGATAACATCAAAGGTTATAGAGCAATAATAATAAAGTGAAAGCAAAAACAAAGTGATATTCCAACAAAATATTTTGTATCAAAAGTTGCAAAGCAAAACAATGACTCTTGTTTAGACATACTGCTTACATATTTCTAATCAGATATAAGCTTATTCGAATTCTTTATATCATACTGGCAACACCTGTTTTTTCTTGATAAAGTAACTAATAAAAAGTTATAAAGTATGGCATAATAATTATTATAGGATGTTGTTCATAATATTTAATTGAGTTGGGTGAGAGCTATTTTCCTACTTCTAGAGAATTGTATAAAGTTACCTATTTAAACTATTCAAACCAAAACTTTGCTTGAAGAAAGTATTGTAAACATATCTTTTAAAATAAGAAACATTAGCCATAGTAAATTGTAAACATAATATCATTAAAAAAAGCTTTTCATAGTGTTTCTTCAGTTTTATGTACATTCTAAAATACAAGACTATTTAATCAAACCGTCATCTAAGTAAAATTTACTTTTCTATACATTTTACAACGGAGAGCAAGCAGTCCAAATTATTTATACATACTTACTCATTAGATTATATTATATGCATTATATGATAGTAAGTAAAATAAGTAATCAAGTTCAGATAAATAGGCGTTGTTAAGTGTATATAACAGTTATGTATGACTCCTTCCAATGAGATTCTGTTAGGTACTTGTACTTTCATATGGCTCTGATAATTTGAAGGTTAACAGCAATTGCCCCCTATTATGTTCAAATAGAGTATAATATGCCTTTGTTTTAAACTTTTATAAGACAATCACACATTGAACGGCAACAAAAACAACTTTATAATTTAATTCTGCCTACAAAATGTTTCAGGGTCAATGATCATGAAACACATGTCCAAATTCCTTTCTTACTTTCAGTATAAATATATAGCTAATTAGAGCAAATGTGATTCAGTTTTGGCAACAAAAAATATTTTAAATCTTAAAAAATTTGCCGTCTCGGGCACATTGATTGGGGAATATTGAAAGTAAATCTTATATAAAGTATTAGTAGATGGAGTCCATATCAATACATAACATATCTATTAAGACAATTATTGATAAGTATCTCACCTTAGGATCCAACCCATACTCAATAAGTTTGCGGTAATCTGGTGTTCGGCCAACATCGGAGTCTCTTCCAGGCACCTCTTCAATGGATACCTCTCCATTGCCCTCCGCCATTCTGCACAGTTATAAATCTTTTATGCACACACTGCACTTATGAAAACTTTCACACTAATGCGGTTGTATATTTTACTAGCCTACAAACACTTGGAATGACTGAGGTGGATGTTGTTACTAGTTGGTCTGCAGATAGGTGATGTCATAGCTAACTACATCAGAATTACAAGATAGCCACGCGTAACAATGCCAACTAACTTTTATCAGACTTCGCTAGGAGACATAATAATTTACTAACAAAGCTAAAATGAATAATTTACCTTAATTTGTAATTTTTGTAATTTTGGAAGAAAATTGTAGTCTCTAATCGTCCGAAAAACAAAAAAACAAATGATGTTCAAACATATGAAAAACAATGAGAAAGTGCACTCCTCATTCCATCCGGGCAAACTTTATTTTCAAATAGCGAATTCGCGGGTCGTCACTTTCAAAACTAGTGAGGGGAAACTATTTTGAGTATGTATTTTGACTTGACCCTAAAACAAAAAACCGAAACTCTAAAAAAAACTAATATGTCACTAATTTAGCAAAGATGCAAAATCCGGCGGTCAATGACCGAAATAACACAGCAATCTGTGACAGCTCAACTAAATTGTTTCACATTATTAAACATACAGTAAATAATCACTTAAAAGCACTTTAACAAGAGGCTGCCTTACTTTAATACATTCACAAGAAACTTTCCGCGCATGAAACTTTGGCAAATGAAAAACTGCAATAAGTTGAGAATGCAACTGCATTGCACCCGATAAGAACCGGCCGGCGCGCAACTCTTTATCCAATGAGAATCCAGTTGGAATACGCACTGACGATTTCGATGCTAATAATTCACTAAAATAACACCATCACTTTCTGCAGATACTATTTAACAGCACTTTCGCGAAAATAATTACCTATTAATTTTGCTAGTTGGTGGCCGAGACAGATATGGCGGCACCGCGCGACGTCAACGTGACCGCCAGTACGGGGTTCTCATAACGACGCGCGCGGGACATGCAACGAGGAGTGCATTGAAAGTTACAAAGGCACTTAATTTTTGAAAAGTTTCTAAAAAAAACTTTGTGTAAAGATTTATTGCAGCCGTTTTTGAAGAGTAGTATTTTTTTATTATTGCACAGATTTTTGCAATGGTTGCGAATAATTTTGAATGTGAAATAGCGCGGCGCGTCGCGCAAGGCTGCCGGCCGCGAGGTGAGACAGGCTAGCGGCGAGACGGCGGCGAGTGAGAAGCCAAGAGCAAAGAGGGGAGGGTGTTGCAACCGGCGGTGCAGGCGTGCAGCAGCGTCGCGGCTCTGAGCTGTGCTCGCCTGCATACTTGCATACATACGCACACTCGCAAACCCTTTGACCTTCGTTACTCGCATCGCAATCGATTCATTGCCAGAGATTCGTTCTTTGTTAAATACGGGACATTTCGTAGACCTTTTTCTTTTACTTATCATGCGACACGTGTCGATGCCGAAAATAAAAAAGTTTGCGATACAAGTTATAATAACTTTTTATGCCTGATTTTTGGATTCTAGTGAGGTATCTAGTATTCTCATCTTCGATGAGTCATGTGGTTTTTTTTTTGTAAGTGCAGATTAAATAATGTAAGCACGTTAATTTATCCGATACAGCCTCCTAGGATTTTTCGCTACTGCCTAATCTACAAATCTAAACCTACAATATATTTTAATTTATCCGATAAGAAAACTTAAGTAAATATCATAATAAGAAGAAAATTATATTTCAATATGATTTTACCATGTGTTAGGTATCCTAGAATCTTATGAGGTAATTTTATGCCTCTATCTGGTAGGATGAAACCAGTTCAAAATATAAAATACAAGAAAAAGATCACACGGTCACTAATCGACATGGCCCAATAGTGGAACAAGGTTCATTACTCTTTGATATGGAAACGAAGGGATAAAAGAGTTAATCGCAATAGCCCCTTGCTTAAGTTCGCGTACACCTGCTGATCATTGAAGCCCTATGTGTTCGCGTCACATGCCTACATATATTTAAAACTGGCCTTCGTACTCATGTGTATGTGTAAGAAACTCGGATCTGTATCCGCCGCATTATGTAGGTAGGTAAGGCGACTACTGCGGGTGTCTCGCTTTGTGCGTACCTACAAGGTTCCAATGCGTCCCTTTCACTGCCAATATGAATCTTATCCGAGAAAGGTTTCACTTGAATTTCGTAAAGCAACCGAGTGCACGGTCTTTCTTCACAAAGACGTCTGGTTTAGATAGTGTGTAATAGCAGTGGCGCGTCATATATACGTTGCTTCCTTTCTCACATTTTCTTGACATGAATAGCGTTAAATAAAGTAATGCACTTAATAATACGAAATCTCGTTAGGTTTCCGGTGTTGGATGAGTTCTGATTTGAAAAGAATAAAATTATTCATTCATATTAAATTATTATGACAAAATCAAATCTATATTTTAAAATTCTCACCGATGATCGATAATGTTTGAAGTATTTTTAACCGGTAAGAAACAGATATTCAGCACATCCCTAATGCATTGTTTTTACGTAATGTCATTGATTACTTTCACAAAATATGACGTTTCATTCGGAAAATGCATTTTTCCTGCCAGTGTCAGTGACCACAGAATATTTATTTTCACTTTATGTCAAAAATGCATAAAATATAATTGCATTTTTTTATCTGTAAAATTATTCTTTTTTATTATTTTGACAGTTACATTTACAACTTTATTATCACGGTACATTCCGATCAAGTACATTTCACATTTTACTATAACACTTCTCAAAAGTCAAACTGTTTTTGCTTTATTTCCAACACAAGTAAGTATATCTACGCTACCTCAACGTTCACTGAGAAGTTTCTCAGCCTATTACTCAAATCTATTAATAATTCGCAAAAAAATGCTATCTAAACTCGGTCCAGTCCCAACGTACTATATTTGCGATAAGCTATGTAGGTACCTGCCTATTTGCGCGTATTTTAAATACGTCAACAGTTCATTGACCTGCCTCATGTCTGCGTCTTCGTCTCGTCGTCGAACCATACCGTCGTAGGCAGGCATATTGTGTCTGTAGATTTGTAGGTCGACGCAGCGTGTTGCCCTGACGTAAAATGAAGGGGCCCAGACCATCATGACGTCATGTCATCAAATTATTCTAGTTCTAGTCGCTCTATCCTCATCACAATAGAATATCTCTATTCGGATCATGATTATTCTCAAAGCAACTACTTGGGCCTATTATGTGAACTGGATTTGCTAGTTTACTATAAGTAGACATAGTAGGTAGGTATACCTAACTAGTCAAACATCTGTTTGCACACTTCACAGCCTACTACTTTGTTTATATTTTGGCCTATTTCAAGGGCGCGGTTGACGTAGTATTATTAGGCACTGACTTGAATTCGTTGGGCGAGCGCGGGAAGACTATTGATTTGCTTGATTTATTTAGCATTATGTAGATAAGTACTTACAAAGGAATTAGGTACAATTGCGTTTCAACTGATACCTATTAAAGTTTATAAAAATGCATAAGCCTTCAAGTCCACTTCTATGGCTCCAAACTCTTCGGAGCAGTAGCAGAAAATAATGTAGGTATGTAAAAACTTTCCCAATTTCTAAGGCTGGCCTATGGCTGGTGGCATGGTGCTCTTGGGCTGTATTTTTTTTAAATTTAAGTATATTTTTTAATCATTTTCTGACTTTGATAAAGTTGATCGTTTTTCTCTTTCTATGAAATGTTCAACCTCCGTATTTCGGTACTTATTTAAAAAAAAACAATTTTCCAACATTTTATTTGTACTGTCATATAATATTATGTGAAATAGCTTTACAAATTAAAGCAATTTCACATAAAATTATTTGACAGTACTTATAAAATGTTCTTGAACATTCAAAATCAAAACCAATAGGTACACTAAAGCTTGTTTTTTTTTAAATGTGACTTTTTTTTGTTACCCTTGGTACTTTTTTATGAAACAATTTTTTTACATTATTATTAATTATAAATACCTACTAACATAATAATATATCGTATAAAAAGTAATAAGAACTGTTAACCTCCTAATATTTTTACTTATTTTAATAACTGTTACAACTTATTGTCATCGTTGTCGTTGTCATTACATTAATAACTAATAAATGCATAACCGTTCATCTTAAGAGGGATATTCAAAGTAAGCGAAATTTCGTTTAGCTTTAATGAATGTTTTTCGGATAAAAGAGACGTGCGTAGATAGAAAGATAGTTACATAGCATAGTAAAAAGTTAGTAAAAGTAAAATATGCTTTATTGCCAAAATAAAAATGACCTTACATAACTTATTCTACATTAACCATGACTAATAATTATGAGAAAGAAATTAAAATTTTCTTTTGGCAAATGGTGACATGGTCAGCATAAGTCGACGGAAAACTTGCTTTCATACATAAGTAGTAGGTTCACGTTCGTTAGATAATATACGTTTTTGCAGCAGAAATGGTCGTAGTTAAGTATATTTTTTATACGTAAAAGTATTTATTTATTTAATCCCCTTTGAGGTATGAAACCCTAAAATTTTCATTTTTAGATTGAATATACTTAATGTTCCGAACCATCAACCTATGAATGAACTACAAACAAAGATGTTTTTATTACCTACGGTTTTATTACATTTGTGTGGAAATATTTCACTTGAGTTCCCATCCTGCCAGCTTTAAAAAGTAAAATCTAATAAATGCAAAAATTTGAAAGACGATCCTAACCACCACCCTAAGATTGAGATGGATCCAGTTGGCACGCATGTTGGCATGGGAATGTTCAGGGGGTCAACGCCATTCGATTCGCGTACTTGCCCCGAGTAAGCAGTGCGTATTATTATTTCGATAGATGTTTTTATTTGAGGGTCTGGGATCCGGTCTCTGCGCCCCCTCTGCACCTCCCGGCCGGCCGGCTGTCGACCGCCTGGACGGGTTATGCTCGTCTCACGTTCATCTTAAATTAAATATGTCTCGTGAAACTGAGAAGATGATCTCGTTGCGCTAGATCAAATTCAATAATCAATATCACTTTTTGGCGGTTCCCAAGATTTATCGTTTATCAAGATTGGATCTTGTTCGCTTTTACGATCACTATTAATTATTAGTAACTATTGTTAATTAATATTGTTATGATAGATGTATGGAAGGCAAACCAAATATAGTTACCTAAGTAGGTACCTGCTTACTTTTAAAACACGTTTATCATTCATTTTTGTAAATATTCTTAGTAGGTAGTTTTTGATAGATAGATTTTTATTAAGCATTACACGAATTGTAAGAATGACACATTTTTTTAAAATAAGTAACTAAAAGAAGGGTAAGTGTCGACAGGTTTGGCCGATTTTATTACTTAAAGCCCTTTCTTCTCCAGCATTCACGGTTCACCGATGGGAAAGGCCCGTGCATCGACCGACCGGTTCGTCTCGAATCAATCTGAAGAATTAAATTCGCGAAAGCGGTGGTCGGTGTGAATTTCACTCGTTATCTCGTTAGACATTATCGAATTGAATATTTTGATAATTTGACAATACTGTTTATTTCAGCAATGAGGAAATTTAAACTGAACTCGGAATATAGGTACACATAAGTGCGATTTACGAAGCAAATCATAGGTTAAATAAACCAACGTTTCAAGTGCTAAATTGAAAATTGTTGCCTTCAACAATTTCTAAAAGTTCAGATTTTGCGTAGGTAGGTTACCATAAAATCATCCGACTAGCCTTGGAGTGACATTAAAAGTTTTAAAAATGCCATTATACTTATAAATATTTAGATGAAGGGAGGGTACATTACATACCCGATCCTATAAGTCACAATTTAATGTTTCTTCATATTGTGAGTAGAGTAGCTATACGTACCTACCTAACTAACTAAATAATAAAGTTTAGTAATCCATAATGTCATAATAATCATATTATTACAATTCGTCATAATAATCATATTATTATGAGCAAGTTATGTTATGTTACCTAAATCTAACTAACCACGCAGTAACAGTAACGGAGGGTAAGCCAATTTCCTTTAACATGACACCTAATAGAAGCCTTAAAAACTTAGGTGGTTGCATCATGTTGCACATAAGTCAACAATGTGGTTAGTTTGGTTGGGATATAAAACAGACTGATAATGTTAATACTTTTTACTGTGCCATTTTAATAACACGATTAAAATATAGGTGCAAAAACACATTTGGTATGTAGAGATAATCACAAATTTATCGTTAAAATTAAAAAATGTGGTGCCGAGATTATGAGAATTTTGTATAAATACCTAGTCTATCTAATGAACTAAGTTCATTTTCGACTCTCGATATATTGCATATCCCCGCATATTCCCCGCAATGCAGAATGCAGCGCTAAACTGCAGTGGTCCGCAATGCGAGACATAGGTACCGACTTAACCCACCTAGATAATACTGCCGCGCCGCGTAACAGTTTATTGAACCTCAATTTTACGCATCTTCATTAATAGTCACAGTCAAAACTATTTCACCTTAGTACCTAAGTCACATCGGCATCGTCCTCCCCTTTATAAGTTTTTTCATACATTTCCATAGAAAGTATTTTAATACATCCTGAATCCCATTCTATCGAAAACAATTTCGAAAGGTTACAATGAACGTAATGGAATCTACTATGAAACTATACAATGGTCTAAAGCCATACGATGCTTTACAAAAGGCATGGCGGTAAGCTATATTTAGATCTCTATAAAATCTAGCCACCCTAGGAATGCATACGGCGAGAGGTCGTCGTTGCAGCGAATGCACCTGGATTGTGCCATGTGAAAGCCGTCTAGTCTAGCGTGCCTATTATAATATCCGCTGTATTCATACCGTCATTGCAGCTTTTTATACCAGTTTGTTCTTATATTGCGAGCTGTGACTGTGAGACACAATCATTTTTGTTAGAGCTCTGATTTGTGTGAAGTCAACTTTATGGGTAGGTGTTTAGCTATTGCTATTGTGCAGCGTCGGGTTTTCTCACAATCACAAACCATGTTTAATTTAGGTAGTTCCATATTATTATAGGGAAACTGAATTATCAGCGTTAGCGTTGGTAATTCAATTTACCTCGGTATTCATTAGGTATTTAGTGACTTCGAATACTACGATCCGCATTCACTGACTACAAATATAGCATATCGCTGTAACCATGCTGAAACTAGAGCTATAAACTAAAAAATATAACTGTTAAATATTTTTAAGTACCAGGAAGATTAATATTAATTAATACCAAACTATTTTTAGAATTTACCTCATAACACATAGTAACTTGGTACTTAAAGCCTAAAAACGCCAACAATTTTCTTTTTTTTTGGCGGCGGCGGCGCTTGTTTGTACCTAAGTTCTAAAAGCATATTGTCTATTTAGCAACACTCCACAGAGGATATTCTTGCCTATATTATGAAGGCACATAACTACTGTGATCTATAACTGTGTCAACATTTTAAATTGGATTAAGTAACAACTTACGGATAGAAACATACATACAGACTCTTCCTTTTTCGGAAATTTAAGATTTTAGTCCATAGACACTCATATTACGTTTAGGTAACGGTTTAACAATTTTTAATTAAAATTTGGTGTCTTCAGAATCGGCCACATTGTCTTACGCTGATGTAGGGAGGTAGGTACTAAAGATTGGCATCAATATCATTATATGTAGGTACAAATAGAATAAATTTTAGCTCGCCTCGCCTCAATCTAATCTACTTAGATTAGATTATTATTATAAACTAGACAAAATATGAAAAAATAGTTAAGTACAAGGAAAAAACACAAAAATTACCTAATTAAATCAGAAACAAAGTATACTTAACATTTTTTCTCAACAATAAGTAGTTAGTGTAATAAATAATACAGAATGTACTTACCTAGAAATATTACGCGCAAATTTAGGAATAAGTACTGATTTTCCAGTTCCAAGAACATAATAAAATTGTAGTCAGATTGGAATAACCCTGTAAGTTCGTAGAATAAGAAGTCAAATCTTTGAGCTTGACATTACAGCGCGACACAGTTATTATTCTCAGTCTAGATTTATATGGCTCAGAGTAAGTTTAGGGTTTCAACATAGAACAATGCGAACTGGTTTCAATCATATTTATTATTAGATAAAATACCTTTCTTTCTCCTTTCGACCTAGATAAATATTGGTAGAATTTAATGTTTTTATATGGTTTTTAAGCATAGATAGTAGATTTTACTTTATTTTTTATTTTATGTATGGCAACACAAACATTCAGTCGAAATCGAAATGGGGGTCCTGTCATCTCGTTTGAAATCCTCATTTCTGGATTTATTAAAATTTCTAAACAATTTGCATTGGCTAATCATTCTATTTAGTTTATTTAATTTGTCGGTTTGTATTTACGAGGATCAAATAGGAAAATTTGACTGGTGAATATATTTTTAGGTTATGAATGATTCCTGTCATGATATGCCCGAATTGATTGAATTATTAATAATTTCCCACGGTTTCAGGCGTCAAAGTTATGTGGGAAGAATAAAGTTTGCTCAGTATGATACAACTTCGACTGCTAAGAAAATTATTGTGGCTACAGAGGAGAATGTTATTGCCGCCTTGAATTTGAAGACTGGTATGCTATCCCACTTTTATATCATAATCAAATTAGTCTGTCAAAAGTGCCGGTCCTTTGAGCTGTATATTGGTATACTGGCCAGGAGGAGCTTATTGCTTGGGCTACTACAGAATTTTTTACTTCTTTTCCTGTTAATTATTTACACATACACACAGTTACAAATACAGAAATTCAGATATCATATAACCTGCAGTAGCGGTGCAGTTTCAGGAGTTGTGGCCATACAGCCCATGCCCTGATAATATTTTCCATGTATCAGTTGTGTGACAAGTGACAACCATAGTACAGGCTCTGCCTAGTTGGTTAGTGGGTCATCTTGGGCCTAGATTAGAATTAAATGGCTGTGTGAGCAATTCTAAGTCACATATATAAACAATCCCTGCATATTTTATAATAAATAAATAAATAAATATGTGGGGACATCTCACACACGGCCATCCAACCCCAAGCTAGGCAGAGCCTGTATTATGGGCATCGGACAGCTGATATATCTACACAAATACATAAATAGATACATATTAATTATAAATATCAACACCCAAGACCCGAGTACAAATATCTGTCTTTAAACAAATATCTGCCCCAGCCGGGAATCGAACCCGGGACCTTCGGCTCAGTAGTCAGGGTCACTAACCACTACGCTATTCAGTCGTCATGCCGTTTATTGCAGTACTTATTAAGTAAAGTCAGTGTAGGCGGCTAGAAAATATGGTATTTGTTTCTCTTAACATGTTTTTTGTATTGTCTTTCAGGTGAGGTGTTGTGGCGACATGTGCTGGAGACAGCCTCGAGGGGCAACATTCAGATGCTCCATGTGAGTGACAAGCGACCTACCTTCATCACCGTGTCAGGCAACACTAGTCCGTATGTTGTACGGAAATGGAGCTCAAATACTGGTGAGACATGTTTTCTTATTTTTATAAACTGTAATAAGGGTATGATTTCCTAATCTTTTTCTAGTCTATTACTGTACAACTCTGCAAATATCTTGCAGTCACTTACTTTGTTGTCTTCAGTCCAAATTTCATCCTCAGGCATAATATCTTTATAATGAAATATTCAATATTCACAGGTATATTGCTATGGGAGATGCCACTAACATTGAACACGGCACGGCCAGAACTGGCCAGGTTCTTTGTGGAAGACGACCAGCTGATCCAAGTAGCAGTGGTGCCGGGTGCTCGCCTCGAGCTCGCCTTGTACAATGTCATGAGAGACTCGGACTGGAAGAAACAAGCTGCTCAATCAATCTCAGCCGAATGGACCAATGAGAAGTGAGTGTGATTTTAATTTGAAAAACATAGTATTAGTAAGATGATACAAGCTTATGATAAGGGATGGATATTAATGCTCATACTATCAGAGTTTATTAGGCCCAAATCCCAATTATAGACCTTAGCCTAGATATTGCCATAGTTTGTATCCTCTGTACATATGGTAGACACTGGAAAGACTAAAACTACATCATTTCCCTTTCTTCTTTTAGACGCCGAAAGTAATGAATGTCATTTTAATTTAATTCCAGCTGTGTCATATCAATACCGAACTACATCTGTGTCTCTGGCAACCAAGTGCACATAGTCAATGTCAAGAAAATATTGAACAGGGAAGAGGACTACAAGCCTCTTGTCAAGCCACTGTCGGAGTTTGAGGACCTACAAACGTTTGAAGGAGGGTTGAAACCTCTGGTTGGAAGCAACAAAGTGTCAGGTAACATTGAAAGCCTTTCAAATACACAGTAAAAATATATTTGTCTATTTAGGTTGCTTTCCTAGTAGGCAAATACAATGGTTCGCCTGTTATGAGGCCCGCAAAACTAGCATAATATGTGAACACTCAGCATACAAAATTGATATGCCGCTACTCATTTTGTGATGCAAACAGTTGGACTACTGGGAATGCAGCCTTACTGTACATTGTTGAGAAAACAAGTCCTCATCGCTTGTCTTGTCCAGTGAATTATGGACCCTACAAAGCGATACCACCTACCAGCCCTTTGATTTCTTCTTCGATTCACTCAGCACTTTCAACATCCCACAGGCTTCATCCTAGACAACAAGAAGCTGATCCTGATCCAGCACAACACATTAGTAGCGGCTGCCATCGCGCTCTCTCCAGGCGGTGAAGTCGCGAGCGTGGACGCGGCGGCTGCGCCCGCGTTGCTGCAGACCTGGCACCAGGAATCTACGGTCAGAATCCACTCTTCTACATCTATACTATAGCTATAGTTTTAGATAAGAAGTAACCTGACATTACGCGCATATTGAAGTAACATTGAAAGACCGCAGCGCAGAGCGAGCGGTGGTAGCTCAGTCGGGTAAGCGCCCGCTTCTCACGCCAGAGATGCGGGTTCGAATCCCGGCGCTGACATGTACCAATGAGTTATTTTAACTTAAGTACAATGTATACCATCGCTCTTACGGTGAAGGAAAACATCGTGAGGAAACCTGCATATCTAGATTTAGCACATCTAGATATGTGAACCCACCAACCCGCAGTGGACCAGCGTGGTGGGAAATGGTCCAAGCTTAGGAAGGCAGTTTAGACCTTGGGGATATGCACAACGGTTCCATTCGAGAGAGCCAGGTGCAGGTGCTTACACCCCCACAGAGAATAGAATAGAATAGAATAGACCGCAGCGCAAAATTCTCTCGCATGTATTTTATGAATGAAAATGCGGCTCGCTGTACCACGGCATATTGTGATATAGTTCACATAATAATGTATTGAAAAAATTTTGCGCTACGACCGGGCCTAGACGTTATACAATGAAAGTGACCGAGATCCAATAGGTACTAGAATCCATAATGGCTTGTTATACGGGGCTAGCTATACCATACCATTACAAAGCTATCATGATCCTACACAACACAACCTAGCCTACCTCTTATATTTGTCATCAGCACAGAGTGTGAGACTGATAGGTGCTTGTAACAAACTTCTATGTAGATTCCTCGATGTCCTTCTGACGAAACGACCACAATATAAACTTCTCCATAACTCCCCAGGGCGTGCAACTGACGGCCACATGCCTCACCACCTTCAAGAAGCTACCGGAAGTGTCGCTCCCGGAGCGCGCGCTGGCCACACCGGAACCGGAAGTGGCGGCGGCCATGTGCACGGGCGCGCGCGACCAGCTCGCCTGCCGCTTCCTGCTGCTCGGAGCTGATGACTCGGTGACTTTGGTGACGCAAGCAGGTATGTGGATAAGGGTATGATTTATGAACCCTTTATAAGACAGAGTAAGTTCGAATATTTAATTGGTTTTGAACCTTAATTCGAAGTCATGAGGTTTAAAATATGATGGTCAGATATCGCCCAAAGCCTTATAAATGATTAAAATAAATAATAAATAAATAAATTTGCGTCCGTGTAAATAAAACGAAATCCGTCGTCGCCGTTCGTTGTAAAGGGATGGTTGTGGTAGCTCAGTCGGGTAAGCACCAAATGCCGGCCCTAACATGTGCCAATGAGTTTGTAGGAGCCGATGACCCGGTGACTTTGGTCGCGCAAGCTTGTGTGTGGGTAGGAGGATGTTAAGAGTGATGGGTCGAGATCTAGAATAATACACAGCATCTTATAAAGTAAAAGTAGCCAATACAAGTGTACCGTGAAAAGATGATACGTAGAGTAGCTTTTGTGACCATCAGAATTTTTTTGTTCTTACTCACCTTTTAAATCTTGACTTCCACAAATGATTCAAAAGCAAAAGTAGCCAAACCGGTCCACCCATTTAAGAGTTTATGCGACATTAACGAACAGCAATTGGGAAGAAAACGAAGTGAAACTTTGCCAGTAACAGCGAATGTGCCTTTCTGGTTGTTCAGTTATCAAATAACTGTCATGTATTTGGGTATTTCTTAAAAAAAACAAAAAAAAATATTTTTTTTAAAACTTTTTTTTTATTTTTTTTTATTAATGTTATTGGAAAGTGTATTGAAAATAATGAATTTTAATATCTTCAATCAAGCTTAACAGGCTTTGCAAGGGGTAGAAAATGAGGTGAGAAAGTATGGTTGTGACAAATTAAATTCCTTGTTTAAAATTCGACTTTATGACTGATGGCGTGAATTTCATTTTCAATATTCCAAATCAAAGTTTTTACAGAAATAAAATTAAAGTTTGTGCCTTCAGAATAACTATATATTTTTTTTATTAGGTTGTTACGTCACATCCATGTTCGACATGGATGTGACATCTTAAAACAGGTCACGACCAAGGCCTCAGAAAGCTATGGCTGTGACTGCCATGGTTGTGACATTTTCGCACCGTGCCTGACATTATTTTAAAATTCGTCATTATTTTTGCAATTTGTTACTTTTATCTGTAAGTACATTGTTGAAGTTATAAATTACGAAAAACAAACTGACAATACAGTTGAGCTTACCTTATATAACTTGAACACGGTCTGGACAGGTTTAGAGTGTTAGGGCCACTTGCACCAACATATTAAATCTAGATTTAGTGTTAAATCTCGATTTAGTGTAAAATTTTATATGGACTGACGTTTCTTAAATCAACATTTGACACTAAATCTAGATTTAATTTTTTGGCGCAAGGGGCCCTTAATTTATAAAATAAAACATAAAAATTATTATAAATTTACACTCCACCATTCATGCCGGCCAAGAAAGGGTAGGTCATACAGTGTTGATATAGCAGAAAAATATATAGTTATAGCAGATACGTGTCGCAAACTTCTACCCTTTTTTCAAGTGTAAATATTTCGGGCCACGGCTGTGACAAAAAAACATCAGACAAACTTTACGAAAGGTTTTGGTTTAAACTTACTTAGCTAAACAACATGAAATATATGTATTGTGATAAGTTAATTGCATATAAAATGATTATATTGTAAGGGCAGAAGTGAAATTGCAATTAAAAAAAAGAATTATTTATTAACCTAAAAACTAATCACATGTATTTACAAAAATTATAACCAAACTTAACAAACTAACAGAGGAACAGAATTATTACCAATTATACAAATCAACAATAGAAATTAAAGAAAGACACAAATACCGAACAGCAGATTACACCACGAGCAGAGTTTCCGCACGCCACCGAGTCCAGCCGAGAAAAGAGAGCTGCGCCACCGTTCGCTGCGCTTTTATAGGGAACGCCCGGCCCTTGCTCCTACGTAGGGTAGTAGGATCCAACACGGCCATCCTGATCATGCGTCGTCCTCGACAGCATCTGATATGTCCGGCAAGTGCTGCGCGGGTGCCTCGCGGGTCTCGCTGGCAGGACGGGAAGGACCAGCGACTGGCTCTGGGTCCTGGTGAGCGGGGGTGGTGGTGTCCTCGGACAGGTCGCCTTCTGCGAAACGAACAAAACATTATAACAAGTGCTAGCATAGCACATTGGCCTACTCTTCACAGCCATTCGTTTCATCTTACAAGGCCCTTTTCAGTCATCAAACACACGTACCAACTATCTAGATATGTTTATGCAGTACTAGGACTGTATCTTAGTACTTCATAAAGTTCCATTCATCACACATTAACATTACAACTCATATCATCATCAGCCGTACATCACACAATACACATGGATCCATGTTCATTCGCTGTCATATGGGGCATTTTATAGCCAAAAGGATCGTCTCGCAGTCCGTCCTCCATATGACCCATCATGTAGGGCAATTACCAAATCGCCAAAAGGATGGTCTCGCAGTCCGTCCTCTACATGTACTTGTACCCGTGAGAGACTTGTCAGGTACCTCGCAGTTTACCTGACGTAGGCGTCTCGCAGTCCGCCTACCGTCTCATCACATGGAGATCTACACGGCTCTCTATAGCAATGCAGACCCCTTAAAGTGCACAAACATATGTACTCACGCTCAAAGAATGCAGCGCAAGTCTCAGGGCACCACTCCCCTTTCCATAGCACCATATACTGAGCAGCAGCTTGCGTCGTCTTCCCATAGGAACTTGCCAACAACCGCAGCTCATACCGCCCACTTGGCAGAGCGCGTGTGACTTTGTACGGGCCGCGCATGCCGTGATCCATCTTCCCAGTAGCCTGCGAAAACTTAATCACAAAGACCAAATCGTTCACATTAAACACCCTTGGAGGGCATCTGTTACGGTTCACATACTGGTCCTGTCGAGATTGGTTTTGTCTCAACAGATCACTCGCTCGGGCTCGGCGTAACTCCCTTTGAGCTTCCCGATTTGGTTGTTCGCCTTCGAATGAAATGTCACGGACTAGTGACCTGATGACAGGGGTCGCTGCGTCTGCACCCACCAATAGGTTTAGTGGCGAGGCCTGGGTCGTCTTCTGCTTGGTCACGTTTATGGTCAGCTGCAGTCTCCACAGCGTCTCAGACCAGGCCGTCTGCCGTTATCAGGTGTATCTCTGACCCTATCTCTTTTACAAAGTCTAGAAACCTAGCAGACTGATACATTCTACCTCTATCTGTTACAATGAGTTTTGGTGCACCAAACAATGAAACTGCATTTGTAAACACACGTAAAAGTTCCTCAACATCCTGCCTATAAATTGGGTAAAGCAACGTGTACTTAGTGAATGCATCCACAACAAGTAGTACGAACTTAAAACCATTCGACTCGGGAAGGGGACCCAGTACATCTGAATGCAGCACTGAAAAGGGCTGATCAGGTTTTTCCCATGAAGTTATATTTTGTTGTTGGGACCTAGGTACACGTTTCTTCGAAATACAAATCAAACAGTGCTCAATGTATTTTTTAACAAACTGTCTTAGGCCTGCGAACCAAAAGTGTTTTAATACCAAATCCAGGGTTTTGTCGTAGCCAATGTGATTGTGCTCATCGTGAAACACGCGAAGTAAGCTAAGTCTATGACCGCGAGGAATATAACAAAGGAGTCGCGACTGTTCGCCTACTGGCGAGTACTTGTAATACAGAAGATCATTTTTCTCAACATAGCGATTGGGGTCCAGGCCACCCTCTCTAAGTTTCTCGAGGAGGTCTCGCGTTTCATTATCTGCAGCTTGTGCTATTTGGGCCCAATTGCGATGTTGAGTCACATTCAGTACTTCGCGAACGGGGTTCCTACTCAGGTAATCGGCATGTGACATCATCGTTCCCTTTCGGTATTCCATATCAAAAGTAAAGTCCTGGAGATAGATCCACCAGCGGGCCACTCTCGGAAGCAGGTCCTTTTTACGTTCGGTTGATTTGAGAGCATTGCAGTCTGTAATAAGTTTAAATTGAAGCCCAATCAAATAGTGTCGAAAGTTCTGCAATGCTTTCACAACAGCCAACGTCTCTAATTCATATGAGTGATACCTACTCTCTGCGCCTTGAGTGGTCCGGCTGAAGTAGGCTACAACTCTTTTGTTACCGTCCGGGTGGGTTTGCAAGAGAACCGCGCCGTACCCAACGCTACTCGCATCAGTATGCACCTCCGTAGGTAATTTTGGATCAAAGATAGCTAAGACAGGCTCGTTAGTTAAAATTGTAATTATTTCCTGTCGCACTTTCTCCTGTTCGGTACCCCACTTAAACTGTGCGCCCTTTTTGGTTAGTTGGGAGATGGGAAACGTTTTTGTCGCGTATCCCTCGATATACTTCCGGAAATAACCAGCTAGCCCTAAGAACTGCCTGACCTGTTTTACATTCTCCGGAGCGGGTGAATTTACCAGTGCTTGAATCTTATGAGGACTCGGCCTAACCTGACCTTGACTTATTATTCGCCCAAGATATTCGACTTCGGTGGTTAGAAAGACACATTTTCGTAAATTTATCGAAAACCCTGCCTCGGTTAAGGTGGCGAGTACTTTCCTCAGCAACTCTATCCCCTCGTCTATTGTGGTACTCATCAGCAGCACGTCATCAATGTAAACCAGGACTTGTCCCGCGTCTATAAATTTGCGCAATGTTTTATTAATAATCCTTTGGTACACGATTGGCGAATTTGAGAGTCCATAGGGCATTTTTAAATATTCGTAGTGCCCCTCGGGTGTGACGAATGCTGTCCTATGTATGGATTCATCACTGATCCTTATTTGGTGAAAACCCGAAGCCATATCAAGTGAGGAGTATCGCGTTATATTTTTATCACCTAGGCGGTCGATGTGATCGTCGATCAACGGTAACGGATATCGCTCTTTGACAGTCACTCTATTTAAAGCGCGGAAGTCGACGCAGAGACGGTCCGACCCGTCCTTCTTCTTCACAAGGATAATAGGACTAGAGTACTCTGACTGCGATTCCCAGATAATGTTCTTTTGTAGAAGATCATTGATGATTTCGCGAACCTTGAGTTTTTCAGCGATCGACAATTTGTAAGGCCGATAGGTGACGGGTACATCACTAGTTACATTGATATGCATTTCGCCCGTGGTCACAGTAGTGGTTGCTGTGCCTGTTATAAAGAAATCCGCAAAATCATCAATTACCTTCATGAGAGAATCACGCTCGGTACCTTTTAGCGGGGTAGTTATAAGTGCTTCGGTATCTTTTGTCACGGTGAAAACGTGGGCATTTTTATCACTTACAGGCGTACGAGTTAGGTATTGGCAGTCTTTAGTTCTAACGTAGGTAATACCATCCCTATTTAAAATGTCGGTTCCGATGATTAAGGGTGTTTTCATAAACGTGGCTGGCACCACTATAAAATCAGCTTCTATCGCAATGTTGGCAAATTGGACCGTAAGAGTTGTGCATGACGTGGCTACAATTTCATGGTTACTAATGCCCCTTAACACGCACCTAGTAGGCTTTAATGTAGGATTCAGATGTTTTATTACGTCCGATGATACGAGAGAAACATTAAGTGCCCCACTGTCTATTAATACGTCAACCGGTACGCCTTGAATTACAGCGGTAGTTATGTCGTTTGTTTTTCCGTGGAGTCCTGACAAAAATTTACATTCCGATTGTTATGCTGACCTTGAGGGCCAGTCGATCTTTCTTTCGCAAAACAAACACTCTCCGTGTGCCCTATCTTTTTACAAAACGTGCAGGTCGGAGCACCAGGCCGTGCTTTGAAGGTCGATTTTGACGGCTTAAACCTCTTGGGACAGTTATGAGAGAGGTGGCCATGCCCCTTGCAGTTAAAACAGATTTTACGTTGGCTCTGATCCGCATGTTCTGTACCACGTTTTCGTGATGGATGGTCCGTCTTTGTTTTAATGAAAATAGCCTTGTTTTGCTCTGGTTTTACATAAATAGACAGAAAAGACACAAGTTTTTCCGAAGAAAGTTCGGCGTTCGCTGCCGCTGCTCGCACCTGTGCATCTTCTATTCCACGGATAACAATCTGTGTTACTAACTCGTCGGGAAGTCCTTTAATTATATGTAGGCGTAACAAAGTACGACGCGCGTATTCCGCGTATGAACTAAACTTACTAGAAGTCGTGCACATTGTCTCAAATAGTATCGTTGCGTAGTCAAGTTTGCGAGAACAAAGCGGCTTAAATTCCCGCTTGAAGCTGCTCCACGATCTATCGGTCGATACCCATTCGTTTAGCCAAGTTCTAGCGTCACCTTTTAAACACCCTGCTACACGTGATAAGCATTCTTTGTCATCCCAGCCATTAGCTAGTTGCGCGCGGTCCACTTCATCACACCAAGAGTCCACGTCATGAATTGACGGGTCAAAGTTTGACACATAGTAATGTGAACGTCCCGGGTTTACAAATTGAAACGCGTCAACAATCGCTTGAGTAACCGACGAGGCCGATGGGTCTGGTTGTGAGATGGGGGTAGAAGTGAATTTACTTTCTATCATTTCGAGCCGAGACAAAATCGTATCGAGGGTTCGCGATTCTACGGGAACAGGATTAGGTGTCGCGCTAACGTATGACGCAGGTGGCGACGTCACAGGGGATCGAACCCTGGAGGGTGTACGTTCATAACGATGACGTGATCTACGTGAATGTTTTCGCGACCGATCGCGCCTTCGTTCTCGTCGATGCGACCTGCTGCGCGATCTACTCCGCGAACTATGCGTGTTAGGCATGATTGTTTTGTACAGAAAAATTAGTGAAAAACACACAAGTTGGCAACGATAAAGTTCCTCTGTTTTTAAATCAAAATTGCTCAAGAAACGCAGATGTGGGTGTTGGATTGGAATCCCACTTCTGATGTAAGGGCAGAAGTGAAATTGCAATTAAAAAAAAGAATTATTTATTAACCTAAAAACTAATCACATGTATTTACAAAAATTATAACCAAACTTAACAAACTAACAGAGGAACAGAATTATTACCAATTATACAAATCAACAATAGAAATTAAAGAAAGACACAAATACCGAACAGCAGATTACACCACGAGCAGAGCTTCCGCACGCCACCGAGTCCAGCCGAGAAAAGAGAGCTGCGCCACCGTTCGCTGCGCTTTTATAGGGAACGCCCGGCCCTTGCTCCTACGTAGGGTAGTAGGATCCAACAATATAATGATTTTTTGTCTGAAAAAGCACCAATTAATTCCAGAAAAATATTTTGTTGAGTAATTCGGTGAGCGGACATCGCACGGCTGTGACATTTTGGGGGGGATATTGATATCTATAAATACAAGGCATATGTATTTTAATGCATAATTAACTTGCCTGCATGATAAAAAATATGATTTACTGTTTTAATTCATACCTAACAACTATGAGTGCTTCCAGCTAGCCGATTCTTACGTAAGACAGTATTTTTTATAAGAATAAGAAATACCCATTTACATAGATGTCACTATCCCGCAAACTACATCGCGGTATTAGGATTTCTTACATGTTAATGACCTTATGAAATATACAAATAAACATTGCTTCTACTACCAGCGATCCGATCATAAGGCTACCAAGCCTTTTCATGGTCCTTCGAGCCGGATTACCTACATTGTTAGAGAGAAAATTGCGACTGAACAAACCAATTAAAACTGGGGAATTAGGCATAGTCGCCTAAGGCGCCATCTGTAATTAGCTTTTAATTTTTCTCCCCATTGATTATCATTTATAAAGTTTGTTGTTTTCCGTACATATTATGATACCAGTAACAAAGAGCGTTTCGAACCCCAGCACCTCAAACCATCTAAGGGCGCCTTCAAATTAGTCGCTAAGTGTCGCGCGGCTGCAGCGCTGCTGCAGCGCTGCAGCCGCGCTGCTGTCTAAATTCCATATAAATTATTAACGCGTGACTGCAGCGCTACTGCGCGCGACAATTAGCGACTAATTTGAAGGCGCCCTTACAAAACTACAACATTTTCTTCACATTAACTTAACCTTCACCAGGTCGCGTGCTATGGACTCGCGAGGAAGCTCTCGCCAATGTGGTGAAGGCGGAGATGGTGGACCTGCCCGTGTCTGAGGAAGAGGCCGCCATCGAGACCGAGTTCAACCAGAAGGAAGGTGGGTACTGCAGGCCTATCACCTTGACGGCCGACTGGTGTAGTGGTTAGTGACCCGGACTGCTAAGCCGAAGGTCCCGGGTTCGATTCCCGGCTGGGGCAGATATTTGTTTAAAGATAGATATTTGTACTCGGGTCTTGGGTGTTGATATTTATATTTAATATGTATCTATCTATGTATTTGTGTAGATATATCAGCTGTCCGATACCCATAACACAGGCTCTGTCTAGCTTGGGGTCGGATGGCCGTGTGTGAGATGTCCCCACATATTATTATTATTATCACAAGTTCTGTAGCATCAACTCTAGTCGCTAGCGTAATTCGATAACAATTTTTTGATCAGAGTCGCGAGCACAAGTTTCGAACCTCCGTTAACGTTGCGTATCGTCAACTGTCACTGTCAAAATGTAAGGCAAATTTAGTTCCCGTCGGTAACGTGAAGAACTAATAAAACGCATACAAATTTCAGTGTGTTTTCTATCGAATTAGTATCGACTTAAGTCGACCAAACAGGTGATCCCCCGATCACCGATACTGGTGGGGGTTCTTAGCTGTTTTATACGATTTGGTGGCTATCGACTACGGTACAATTGCCGATAGTCAAAATTGCTAAGAAATTTATGCGGTGTTATTATCAACTGGCTGGATAATCCTTTCACCACGGTGGAAAACCCTAGGTACGCTCTAGTCTTTGTCAGACGATAAGAAGATATTATATCTAAAACAGAGAACCTATTCGCCCAGTAATAGTTGTTTTTGGCAGTTTTTGTTATTCAACTAAGGTCCAAATCTATACATATTTTGTGCTTATCAGTGAAACCGAATCAGTAAAGTTATGTGTAATATTTTGAACGTTTAATTTCGATGTAAGATATTTTAATTTGTTTGAATAATTATTGTGTTATTGACTGGTATCTTTTGTTTCATAGCTGACAAGAAGTATAGTAAGTAAATATGTGTGGTTGAGTATTTATTTGTTATTGGTCTACGTATTGAAAGTTATTAAAGCTCAACACAGCGAGATATTTTGGTTGGAGAGAGCCCTAAGTGCATGCTTATAATTTTTACACAAACTTTTATGGTACATTTTTCCACTGACTGGTAAAGCCGACTAGCGCTGAAAACTAAACCTTATAATTACTAAAAGGTACTGTTTTCAATACTAGTGGTGGTCATTTAAAACCAACCCGCACTGTAAACTGAATGTAGCCAACGCACTAGATTCAATCACTTCAATCTGGTTCTCGTTCTCTCTACTACAACTAGAGGACGGTTGGCACTGTTCACCTACTGGAAAAGGATATTCATCATCATCAACACGACCCATCATGTCCACACTGCTGGGTTACGGGTCTCCTTCCAATGAAGGAAGGGTTTTAGGCCTAGTCCACCACGCTGGCCCAGTGCGGGTTGGTGGACATCTCCCTTTAACCCACACTGAAATCTAAACCCTACAACGCATCCCATAGGTTCAATCTGGCTAGCATTCTCCCGGCGTCTCGAAGCCGGTTGGCTGCAGCTTCTGCACCTGGCTCGTGATTGGCCGCGCGTGGGCGACGCGGGGGCGGAGGGGACCGGCGCGGGGCAGGGGGCGGGGCTAGTGAAGGACTACTTCAACTTGCACAAGATCATTTTGGCGGTCACTGAAGTTGGCAAGGTGAGTGACAAATATCCTTTTAAGAAATGTGAAAAAAGAAACAAAATGAAAATGGTGGCGGGACTTTTTGTAGGTATGCTATACTCCTTTGGTACACCAATCACTTAGAATAGAATAGAATAGAATAGAATAGAATATTGCTTTATTGAACACCACATAAATCACACATACAAAAAAAACATACTTATAGACTAGAACTAATGTACAATAGGCGGCCTTATCGCTGAGGGCGATCTCTTACAGGCAACCTTATATATAGCGGAAACAAAGTGACAATTTAGAGGGCGGTGTACCAACAATAACAAAATAATAATATAACTAACTATGTACCTACTTATAATAGCCTAATATAAACCTATAATACTGTAATACATACCATAAACAATACATACTATACATAATTATATACATACATATTATACAAACATACATACATATATATACATATTATATACATATTATATACATATATACTTAGTTAATTAAATAACATTATTATACTATACAAATTACAAAAGACATATAATACAGACACGGACTACTTACAATGATAGATAATGATTTTTTACCAGTGTTTTAAAGGTTTGCGGTGATTTAGCGCTAGGCACATTAAGTGGCAGAGAGTTCCACAGCTCAATTGCCCGAACCGTAAAGGAGTGGCTGTAAAATTTTGTAGAATGCGCCGGATATTCCAGTAGAAGCTCCTGTGAAGAACGCATCGGTCTTCCTTGAGCGTTCAGTCGAAACTGAAAGCGCTCCTTCAGGTAGTTTGGCGTGCATGGGTTGAACAGGACAGAGTACAAGAGCGAAAGAATATGAGCATTCCGTCGAAGGCGAATCGGGAGCCACTTGAGTTTTGCGCGGTATTCGGAGATATGGTCAAATTTTCGGAGGCCGAAAATTATCCGCATGCAGAAGTTTTGAAGTCGCTCAAGTTTGTTTAATTGCTCCTCTGTGAGATCTGGATAGCTGGCGTCTGCGTAGTCGAGTATTGGAAGAAGAAGGGTCTGAACAAGCGAAACTTTAGTGGATGTCGGTAGAAAATTGCGCAGTCGCCTTAAGGATGAAGCAGATGCAAATATTTTCCGGCTCAGTTCAGCCATTTGCAGAGTCCATGTAAGGTTGCTGTCGATATATACACCAAGGTTCTTCACAACATTGCTGAAAGGTATAATATTGCCATCGAAAGATATGTGAGGTATTTGGTGCCAATCAACCTTCGACCTCATTCTGGGGCTACCCAATATAGCGACCTGTGTTTTTGTGGGGTTGATTTTTAGTCCGTAAGATTTACACCATACAGATATGCTGTTCAAGTCGGAGTCGGACACTTACGTAACAGGCATCAGTTTTATATTGTTTCTTTATCTATACTGGTTAAAAATATGTGTTGGTAATTAATAATCCACTTGTTTTCACACGTTACCCTTTATCATATTGTCTATTTCCTATCTATGTGGTTGTCTGGAAGAGATTACTTTTAGTAATAAGGCCGCCGATTGTACTATATCTTTTCTATGTTTGTGAAACTGTTTCTTTTTGTGTACAATAAAGAGTATTTTATCTTTATCTTTAATCCATAGAGTTGTATTTAATTATTTAGATAGAATCCACTAATATTCTAGAGCCTAACAGGAGCCTATACTAAACAGGGTCGGTTTTATCAGTGAACGAGCGAAGTGACGTCGAAATATCGCGACGCATGACATGCAAAACTGTTATTTTTGAAGTCCAAACCGCACATTGTCAACCCGCTTTCCCCAGATCTTCGGCATCGACAGTCTGACCGGCGACATCGTGTGGAGTCGTTTCGAGCCCCAACTGGACACTTCGGGGGCGCTGATATTCGTGCGCCGCCCCGCGAGACACCGCCCCTTCACGCCCTATGTTACTGTGCTCGGGAAACATAGCGTGAGTATAGGATATAATAAAAATCCTAACTAATATTATAAATGCGAAAGTAACTGTGTCTGTCTGTCTGTCTGTCTGTCTGTTACTCTTTCACGCCAAAACTACTTAACGGATTTGAATGAAATTTGGTATACATATGGTATAGACCCTGGGAAAGAACATAGGCTACTTTTTATCCCGGAATTCCCACGGGAAAAACTTTTTAAGGCGAAGCGAAGCTCGCGGGCACAGCTAGTAATTTATATATTTATTTAATTGACGTTGGGATATGTTTATATATCATATATTATGATTGATATGCCGATAAAAATATAATAAGAAAATTGTGGCCGGTCTTATAGCTTTTTGTAACGGCAGCAATTTTCATATTGTTTCTTTATCTGCGGAAGTTACAACACGTGATTATAATATGTCTTAACTGTATACTGATTATTGTTTTAAACGCAGCTTTCGTTACAATAAATTTTGTCCTGTTTTCTGATCATGATGAAGATATCAAGTAGGTACATCTATACGTACATATTCTAAAAAACGGGATAAAAGGAACTAAGACGACAGGAAATGATATATGTATACTTCTGTATCGTACCTTTATCGTTTTTCTTTGTTCACATTTGACCCCCTCATTCCCCCCCTTTGGGCTTTTGAGCTTACACCCTTCTTAACATCCTATGTATTGAAGTAAAATAAATAAAATATTATATCCATCTAAATATCTTAGTCAGGAGTGTACGATGCGTTAAGGTTAAGATAATACCTATAAGTATAATACTTCACCGACTAATGTACTGTAATGTTTAACCGTGAATTTATCGTAATATTGTACCTACTATATGTAAATTCATTTTAATGTGCCAAGACAAACCATTCCGCGGTTTAATGGCGCTGCCAAACAAAAATGTAAAATGTATATATGCCTGCGTTTTTATAAATAATAAAATATCTATCCACAGGAGACAGGCAACGGCCTGCTAATCAGCTTCAACCCGATCACCGGGTCCCCTACAGGCGAGCGAGTCCTACACCTGGACACGCCACTGCTGCAGGCGGCTCTGCTGCACCAGCCCGACCGAGAACAGCTGCACGCGCTGCTCCTGCTGGACAGAGACGAGAATGTTCTGGTGAGTTTTTTTTTTTAAATATTATTTTTACATCTCACACACGGCCATCAGCCCCCATCGACCCCAAGCTAGGCAGAACCTGTGTTATGGGTGTCGGACAGCTGATATATCTACACAAATACATAGATAGATACATATTAAATATAAATATCAACACCCAAGACCCGAGTACAAATATCTGTCTTTAAACAAATATCTGCCCCAGCCGGGAATCGAACCCGGGACCTTCGGCTCAGTAGTCAGGGTCACTAACCACTACGCCATTCGGTCGTCTAAGGTGAGTTATTAGTTACGGTATACGGGTAGTATACAGTGAGGTCACCTGGACACCCCACTGCTGCAGGCGGCTCTGCTGCACCAGCCCGACCGAGAACAGCTGCATGCGCTGCTCCTGCTGGATAGAGACGAGAATGTTCTAGTGAGTTATTCATCATCATCATCATCAGCCAATAATCATCCACTGCTGGACATAGGCCTCTCCCAAGGAGCGCCACAACACTCGGTCCTCGGCCTTCCTCATCCAACCACTACCCGCCACCCGCCTAAGGTCGTCAGTCCAGCGGGCAGGAGGGTGAGGTGAGTTATTAGTTAGCGTCAATTCACATGTACCACAACCACACCACAGCCACAACCACGCCGTGTGGTCGGGCGTATATTTTGTATTGAAAATGAATAATCCAATTCACACGTGCCACATTTTGCCGTTGTCATCGACCACCTGTGTAATATCGACCACATCGCAACCACATCGCGTCGGCAACGCCGCCACGCGGCGGCGGCACCGCGGCCACCTCCTCTCCCTATTAAATGCATACGACTACGTGGTTACCACATCGCAACGACAGCGACAACACAACCACATCGACGTTTTGTCGCTGCCACAACGCAACTGCAAAAAGCCGCTGTCACACTATTCTCACGTAACCACAGCTTGACCACATTACGTCGCTGCGACGTGGTGTGGTTGTGGTACGTGTGAATTGACGCTTACGGTATACGGGTAGTATACAGTGGGGTCCACCTCGACTCACCCCACCCCATGAATGTTCTGGTGAGTTGATTGGACGGTTATGATGTCGATAAAATAGTGTGGTCATGCTAAATAAAACACCCGTGCGACCCTAAACGCATGTAAGGTCTACGACTATACGCAACTTTTCATATCCCGTTTGAGAAGTATTTCTGCGGCCGCTACACCGGCTTGTTATCGATGTTTAATGTGCGTTGGTAGACCAATCACAGCGTTGTATTTATGGTGAATCGCGATATAGCGACGTTTATCTACGTCGATAACGCACCCGTGTAGCGGCAGCTGGGGGTGTATATCACACGACTCGCCGGAGGGGAGCGCGTCCTGCAACTGCATACATACGAGAATGTTCTGGTGAGTTTATTGTCTATTATCTCTATAAAAAAGGGTTGATCAGCATGCTTAAACCCCCCATGGAACCTTGCATGTAAGGTCGACGACTATGCGCAACTTTCCAGTTCCAGTTTGTGAAGAACTTCTGCAAACGATGTGTTTCGACGTCAATAACTATGTCTGTGTGGTGGCTTCAGAAATAACACAGGCTCGTTATTGACGCTGATAAACTCGTTTAAGCGCGTTCCACCAATCACAGCGCCGTATTTATGGTGAATCGCTCCTACTGCTGGATAGCGATGAGAATGTTCTGGTGAGTTATTATTCTGAAGATAAACATTGCGTGGAGCAGTGTGATGTGTGATGATAAACAAAATACACGTGGATCCTTACACCTAAGTATGTTAAGTAAGGTCGCAACTTTTCACATTTTGGACGAATTTCTTGGTTTACTGGTGGTGGTCTTGTTTTTAATTACCGAAGGAGTAGCCAGAGAACAGTAAATGTATTGAAGTGTGCTTACAAACTGTACATTACATACCGCCACGCATACGACAAGATTAAGGGTTTTAAAGATAAAAGTACGATTGTCCTTTCCCTCACCAATAGGTAACATGTAAATTAATGTAAGACTTTATTGAATTAACATTTTTTTAAATGTAACAATTTTATGTAAGGCGAAAGTATGTCTATCAGATAGGCGACATACTCAAGAAGAGCCAAATTAGGAGTTTCCGAAACCGACGTGCGTGTATGAAGAGACTAATGAATGTGGAGGAATCGAAAGAAGTATATATGTCAGGATCGTGGCACGTGGAGATCCATAGTCTCTGCCTACCCCTCTGGGAGACAGGCGTGAGTATATGTATGTATACTTACGTACAATTTTATGTTGGTGTATCTAAAATCCTAATCCTAACTAATATTATAAATGCGAAAGTAACTGTGTCTGTCTGTTACTCTTTCACGCCAAAACTACTGAACGGATTTGAATGAAATTTGGTAAGTATACATACGGTCTTAACCCTGGGAAAGAACATAGGATACTTTTTATCCCGGAATTCCCACGGGAAAACTTTTTAAGGCGAAGCGAAGCGCGCGGGAACAGCTATACACACATAAATAACCCACACATCTCTCTATTCCAGGTGCTGCCCCGCTCGTCGGCGCCTCTAGTCCGCGACATGTACATGTACGTGGCCCACACCGCGCCCGCCAGAGTGCACGGGTACGCACTGCAGTATGATGGGCAGGTAAGTTCAACTAAATACGTGCATGGAATGCCAATTTTAAATATTGTAGACTGAAACCCCCCCTTGGGGGTCTCTTAGCTTCTGTAGGGGGTCGACAAAGGTCGAAAAAACAAGATATTTTACAAAAAAAAACTATTACGAAGATTAATATTTTTCTTGTCATCATGACCACAAATAATAGTACAGTAATAGTACTGATAAAAAAAAAACTGAAGGGTCAAAGGGGTCGCGAAATATTTTTTATACCAGGGGGGTCGCATTATGAAAAAGGTTGAAAAACACTGGTCTAGAGAACCGAGTTACGTATACGATGCGTTCCACTTACCGAGAACTCTATCTCTTATCTAAAACAAACTTACCCCTTCCCAGTCAGTATCAGTTCACAGCAACTGATCTACTGGGCCAAACGGTTTTTAAAACAGAGACTTGCCATGGCTTTACAGGGCCTCGATCACGATTGCTGTCAACTCAAATCGCTAGTGTAATTCGATAGCGATTTGTATGATAAGTTGGCGCTGTTCTTTTTCCATATGTTTGTTTAGTATCGTACAACGCTAGCGTATTGAGCTGGTGCCGTTTTGATACTCTGGACAGCAACCTTTATTTGTTTTGTTGGTTCTGTATTACGTATTCTCTTTATTTTGTTGATGTTTATTTTCCTTTTCTGACTTATTATTCTGTCTCAGTGTGTCAAATAAATGTATCTTTCTTTCTTCTTTTTATTGCCAGGTTAGCTTGTGATAGACACACTGATCTCAACCTATATGTCATAATTCTAATCCTAACTTCCCCTCATCCCACAGTCAGTAACCGCCCAGCGCACCTGGTCCCTATCCCTGGGCGGCCCCACATCCCGCCTGGCTTGCGCGGCGCCCACGCGGCCCGAGCGCGCGCAGTCGGCCGGCCGCGTGCTGGCCGACCGCACCGTGCTGTACAAGCACCTCGACCCCAACGCCGTGCTGTTTGTGCTGCAGGACGGAGGTATGGAGGGGGGGGGGGGCTGGGGGGAGTGTAGCTAGTAGCGACGGACCTAATAGCAACGCACCTAGTAGCTAGTAGCAACGAACCTAATAGCAACGAACTTAATAGCAACAAACATAATAGCGACAAAATCAGAGAATAGTGTCTAATAGCAACACATCTAAAAGCGACAAAATAAGAGAGTAGTGTCTTATAGCAACGTAGCTAATAGGAACAAAATCAGAGAATACTGTCTAACAGCGCCGTCAGAAGCGTAGAAGGTAACGTTTAGGTTGCTTTACCAATTCCATTTGGCTGCCATTCGTCTATTGTGAGTACAATACGACGAATGATAACAGAGTAGATCTTGGAAAGTGAAGTCATATTCTTCGAGACGTTTCTTCTGCACCGACACTCAATCTTTTCTATATTTCCATAAATCTCCTTGATTGTGAAAATTGTGTATTTATAGATGAATTAAATTAAATTTAAAATTGCCATCTTCATTTATAAATTTTAAGAGTATGTATATTTAGAGTCTATTTAGTTTAATTTTATTATTGTTGATTTTGTAACCCGTGCTGGTAGTGGGGCGGAGTACCCAGTAATACAGGTTTTTAACCTAGCACAGGGGCTCTGGCTATTTTATTGTATTGAAATGTTTTGAACAATAAACTATTTTACATTTTCATTTTTTCAATTAAAACATTTCACTTTAACTTCCGCAGACTCAGTAGTAGCAACCGTAGTCGACGTGGTCTCCGGCGGCGTGGTGGCTGCGCAGGCACACCGGCGGGCGCGAGCCACGCCCCACGCCTTGTACATGGAACACTTCCTGGCCTACTTGTACCACAACGAGAAGCAGAGGCGAACTGAGATTGGTCAGTATTCATTTGTTACATTATTAATAACTAGCTGTTCCCCCGCGCTTCGCTTCGCCTTATAAAGTTTTCCCGTGGGAATTACGGGATAAAAAGTTGCATATGTACTTTCCCAGGGTTTAGATCATATGTATACCAAATTTCATTCAAATCCGTTCAGTAGCTTTGGCGTGAAAGAGTAACAGACAGACACAGTTACTTTCGTATTTATAATATTAGTTAGGTTAATGTGTAAAAATTTCGACCAAGGCGGCATATCTGATTGATTTCAGCTGTCTGCTCAAGATAAGGGAGTATGGTTTGTACCTACAATAACCACTAATCGTATCATGCTATCAATCCCCTCCACAGCAATAATGATGCTCTACGCCGCACCGCTTATATTTTATAGACTCGGGTAGGTACTCCATTCTGAAGGCACACCAAGACGCTACAATAGTTTTGCGTCGCGCTCACTCATATCGCGCGGCTCAGAAGGAAAGCCGTCTACAAAATAACCATACTATGTCTGTCCCACAGCGACAATAGAGCTCTACGGAGGCTCGACCCTTCGCCTCGACTCTGGCACCCCTTTCAGCTCTCTTAACCCGTCGAACGCCGTCGTGTAACTGCTCAATCATCTTTAACAAATTCTGTGCCCAATGATATCAATGAACCATACTACATCCCTTCCACAGCAACAATGGAGCTCTACGAAGGTTCGAACCGTTGGCTAGACTCTGGCACTCCATTCAGCTCTCTTAACCCGTTGGGCACCGTCGTATAACTGCTTCACTATTCTTACATCTGTCTCTCTTTTACAGCAACAATGGAGCTCTACGAAGGTTCCACCCGCCGGCTAGACTCGGGCACCCCGTTCAGTTCTCTTAACCCGTCGGGCGCCGTGCAATAATATATTAGCTACTGCTCGAGTATTCACAAATGTATCTCCCTTCCACAGCCACCATGGAACTATACGAAGGCTCCACCCGTCGCCTCGACTCGGGCACTCCATTTAGTTCTCTTAACCCGTCGGGCGCCGTGCAGAGCGCGCGCCAGAGCTACGTGTTGGGCGCGGGCGTGGTCGCCGCCGCTCTCACTCGCACGCCACGGCTTATTACTGATAAGCATGCACTATGTAAGTACTGAGGGGTTACCACATCTTCTTCTTCTTCTAGTGCCTCTCCACTACTGGAGGTTGGCGGTCAGCTCTGCATACTCCTCTCTATTCTTCGCCAAGCGCATCAGCTGTTCCACGCTGGCCACTCCCGTCCATTCTCTTAAATTGCGGAGCCACGACTGCTACCACATACATTAGCAATTAACAATCCAGCAGCGTCTCGCTCGTCTGTAAAACATCTGTCAGATCCATGCAAATTACGTCAGATTCGTACGTACAGACGAATGGTGGTAAGGTAGCAGTAGGCATGATGTGTTTTGAGAAAATTGCAGGGCACCTGTTTTTATATGTGTTTTGCTTGACTTTGCCAAAATAGCAGTAACTGTTGACTGAAGCTAGAAACACTAGAGCTAGACTGCGATTTTGACACGCTGGTGAAATGATTAGCCAGTCAGAGTTGTTTTCAGTTACACTAAAAGTTCAGTTATACTAAAAGTGAAAGCTGTTGTTATATCGCGCGGCAGAGCTACGTGTTGGGCGCGGGCGTGGTCGCCGCGGCACTCACACGCACGCCACGGCTTATTACTGATAAACACGCACTATGTGAGTAGACTAACTAGGAGTCAAATATGTTGAGAAAAATGCAGGCCACCCTTGTTTTATGTGTACAAAAACGAAAGAGGAGTATACTGTTGCCTCCAGAAAGCTGTGAACTCATGAACTTCTGTGTTGTGTGTCCGTGTGTGTGACGTTCTTTTCCTTCTTAGCGTGTCCGGTCAAACACAGGAGCTGAAGGCCTAGCACGGGGCTATGCCTTCTGGACTAGGGAGATGTTTGTGAAAAGATTAGCCAGTAAGATTTGTTGTCAGTAACTTAACTAACTAAAACTGAAAGCTGTATATCGCGCGGCAGAGCTACGTGTTGGGCGCTTATTACTGATAAGCATGCATTATGTGAGTATTGTGGGGTTACCACATCTTCATCTTCTAGTGCCTCTCCACTACTGGAGGTTTGCGGTCAGTTCTGTATACTCCTCTCTATTCTTCGCCAACCGCATCAGCTGTTCCACGCTGGCCACTCCCGTCCATTCTCTTATATTGCGGAGCCACGACGGCTACCACATACATTAGCAATTAACAATCCTTAAGCAGCGTCGCTCGCCGGTCAAACATCTGTAAGATCCATGCAAATTACGTCAGATTCGTACAGTCGAATGTGTCGGTGTTGGTACGGTAGCAGTATAGGCATGATGTGTTTTGAGAAAATTCGGTATGTTAAGTAATTTTATGGTGATTGTTTTTATAATTTTAAATTGAAGTATGTTGGAATTTGAGACACTAATTTGAATATTTTTTATTTTACTGCTCTCGTTAATTTAATAAAAAATAATTAAAGATCGGCTCTGCGACGATTTTATGACGTCATTCGCTACCATGCAGCCGCTGACGTCATCAAGATCGTAACTCTGTGAATATTTACACTTTAGATTGACAGAAGTGACATTTAACAATTGAACATTTTTATTCTCTTTGGTTGAAACTTTAACCTTGCGCAGCGTCTTGAAGGACAAATTATATTTTAATTTTTGATAAAATAATCGGAATCCTTGAATATTTTAAATATTTAAGAATGAGACACTTATTAAGAAGATAATATCTCGAAACGGTTTTGGAATTAGCATCAAAAAAATTTACTTAACATACCGAATTGCCGGGCACCTGTTTTTATACGTGTTTAGCTTGACTTTGCCAAAATAGCAGTAACTGCTGCCTCCAGAAAGCTGTGAAGACATGAACGATGTGTGCTATTCTTCTACTTCTTAGCATATTGGTGACAAACACTAGGTAGAGCTTGACTAGGGTTTGACACGTTGGTGAAAGGATTAGCAAGAGTAGTTGTCAGTTATTATAGTAAATACAATTAAGATACCGATGTATGAAGAAGAAGATTTAAGATGTAAGTATATCACTCGAGGCTCCTTTCACGCACCCATGAAAAAATTAACTCCGAAAATATAACTTTTAGTTTATACACCTTTCGTTTTTCTAAAACAATTTCCTTCTCCACAGTGGCGCTATCCACCGGAGCCGTGATCGAGATGCCGTGGGCCTACCTGGACCCGCGCCGCCCCCTCTCCCCCACCCCCGAGCAGAGGGAAGAGGGCCTTATTCCCTACGCACCAGAGTTGCCTTTACCAGCTGAGAATGTGCTCAATTACAACAGAACTCTGACTCGTGTGCATGGAATTTACACAGCGCCAGCCGATTTGGAGTCTATCTCGCTTGTTTTCGTTACTGGACTTGGTAAGTTGACACTGAATATCAAACAAAATACAAATATTATAATTGTATTATGTAGTTCGGATTGACGCTATAGCCAGCCTTATCGCTAAAAGCGAAACCATTGGGCGGAGGAATCACTTAATGAATAGATGAGGAATGCGTACTGTGTATTTTTAGTTTAATAAAAATACACAGTACGCAGACGGTATAATTTTGAGAAGCCCATAGTTAATCATATCATTAAAAAGTATTACCTATTAAAAGTATTATTGATAAAATATTTTAAATAGGTACCAGTTGTTATATTATATATGTTCGTTTCATTCCAGATCTCTTCTACACCCGCGTGGCGCCATCAAAGACGTTCGATCTCCTGAAGGAAGACTTTGACTACTACCTGATTCTGTTAGTGTTAGGAGCCCTAGTCGCGGCCACTTACAGCACCAAATACTTTGCATCGCGTAAAATGTTGCGTCAAGCGTGGAAGTGATCAACTAAGCCCTTATTTCTGGACGCAACTCTCGATCGAGTTTTAAAAACGAATATCTAAGTAAGGGTCGCCCTTCGATTTTCGTAAGTTAACCTAAGATAAGACAGGGTTGATTTTGTGGTTACTTGTGTCAAAATGTGTATGTGTGACTTGAGTTTTTGTGTTCTACATCCCCCACTATCAACTTGCAAGAGAGTATATAGTTTGGTTTTTGGTTGTGAGTCTGAAGTTTACTATTTATAAAATCAAATGGGTGTAGCGGAGGTGCCGCACAAAATGCATGAAACAATTGCGATGTATCCCATGTCTCGATTCCATTTAGTGGGACTCCGTTGCTGCATTAAACTTATCAGTCCCAAGCAACTAATATTGTTCTATCCGATTAGACCGGTATGTTAATTAAGAATGGGGAATTATAAAACGAGCGAACAAAAAAAAACTTTGCGACTGATGATGACATATTGTTTTAATAACTTGAGCGGTATGAATTTGAGTAAGTGAAAAATTAACTAAACTGACGACGAATATTGATTTATAATAAAATCCAGAACGAGCTTACAAAAAGTGGATTGTGATATATCCATTTCGAATATTAAAATTTTATCCAAGCGACTTAATTACTAAGTGAGCGACTGGAATTACTAAGTGAGCGACTGGAAATACAGAGACGGCAACTTCAATATTCGATTTTTCTAAGTGAGGTTATACTATCGAACTACTAAAAAGTTCACTTTGAGCAAAGTTTTGTATGCTGCTTTATTAATGATTATTGGTTACTGATATTCTATTTGAGGGCTTATGTTTTTTATTTTGATACGCTTTTTTAATGAAAACTACAGATTTTTAAATGCGCGTGAATTCGAATGGGGGTGGGGAGACGAATCGTTGCAGTCAGGTGAGTTGTAGTAGGGCTCCTCATACCTATCAATGTTTCTTACTATTAATAAGAAGTTTTTTTTAGTTGACTGAAGCGTCTTATTTTATTTTTTGTTCATTTGATTGAAATAAATGCATGCATATTACTTTAATTTTACGGAGTACATTGTTTTATTTAATTACCCTTATATTTCAATAATAAAATTTCTCAACTAATAGAATAGTGTTTCTTCAAATAGTTATTTCATATTATTTTTATTTTTTAAATGTGAGCTCATTATACGCAGAGTATCATTTTTCAAAGTGGTTTTTGTATTCGAAACACTTCATTTAAGATAAAATGCCGCTCAGTATAAAAAATACATTTGCCAAATATTGAAAAAAATGCAGGACGTAACGTTGACACTCAAACAAATATTAGGTCGCTCAAATATTATGAAGCTGCTCATTTTGTATTTTAAGTAACTGAAATTAATGTTTGTAAGTTGCTGTTCTGTTGATTTCTCGTCACTCGCAGTCAGTCGCTCACTTAGTAATTCTATAACCCAAATTAATTAATTTTGACACTTAGAACTGTAATTTACAGTCACTCGTTTTATTGCTACCCATTAAGAATCAATCGTGTTTTATACATGCATTTACAGTGCTGGTCACAGATAAAAAATGTTCTAATAATGGACTTAATTCAGAAACGGATCATAATACCTATAAATAAATATAAATGTGCGATTTTGTGTGTGTGCGTTGTGTGAGTATGCTCACACATTATAATTATAACAACGGTATTGTCAAATGAATCAAATAAATGTGTGTATTCATAAATAATGCAATGTTAATACATAAAGTTGTGGCCTTGAAACAGTATTTGGAACGTATAGGTGTAGTTAAGCTCGTAGGATGTATTTATGAATTCATTTGAGAATATCGTTGGCAAATTTTCAAAATCGACTGGTAAATAAATTCGATCGTAATTGTAGATCAACTTTAGATCAAACGTTTTAAAATTAGCTAGTGCAATTTAGGTATAAATTTATTTATCGAGTGAACTATCATTATTGTATAAACTCTTGTACCATTCCACGACTGTTGGCATCGTCACCATCTACTTACACTTTTATTTTTTTGCCTCATATAAAATCTAACGTAAGTAACCAAGATTCGGTTTTACTGAAGTGTCTGTTTTATGTTATTTTCTTGTTATGTAGTCGTACTGTCTCAAAGTATATGAGTTTACATCCAGTTTATATTTCTAGGATATTCTTACATTTTTATCTAAGAATAGATTTTATTGAAATGACAACGTCTACAGGGTGTTGAAAAAGGGTATACTCAGCCGAAACCTACATGTGCAGCATGTTATATCTAACCCGAAAATGAAATCACAATTTCAAAATTCGCGGATATAACATGCTGCACATGTAGGTTTCGGCTAAATATACCCTTTTTGCAACACTCTGTATAAAAATAGAACTTAACCTGGTTCCTTCTGTGACAGTAGTGTCGTTACAAATGTAATATCCAGCCAACCAGTGAGCTAATGGCGAGGTACATACCTACTAAACCAACCGACCAATCACGAGTGAGCTAGGGACAATAGCCGCTGGCGCCATATACTAGTTTTCTGTTTCCGTACAAAGTAATAGAATTTGCTCATTTTCATTAGTGAAGTTTTATAGTTGACTTTTGTCATTTTGTCTGTTCATAAGATAAAATAGTAAGATTATATTATTTTATTATTGCATATTATAAGAGCATTTATTAAGTGTAATATTTTATTGATGCATATCTACTGTCCTTTAATTTGTATACAAGCACAAGTGTAAACCTAAACTGTATTTTTCACTGCTACCACTGTCGAAAATTGGAATGTTTGCAAAATAGTCAATCTACGAAATGTAACCTTTTGAATATTAAATCTTTTGCTAAAAATAAGCGTAGAATATGTATCAGATGCCATATTCAAAGATAATAACAACTTAGATAGATTGAGTTGAAGACAAACGTTACCAATACAATTTACCCAAAGGCTTAACGGTATCAGAACAGAGTGTAACGATATTTCGGTGTGCGGTTGATTAAGATAATATATGGGTATAGGAATTCTAATATAATTTATCTATTGTATATTAATTTATTATTTTTCGTTCTATTTATCAAAGAGAAAACATTGGGTACCAAATTTTAGATTTAGTCATTTAACACGGAATGTTTCGTTGGGTCTGACTTCTTCATTAATCCAAAGTGAGAATGACTAAATAAGTTACATTAAATTAATTAATACCTACATAAAACTATGGGTATTTTTTTTGTAGTGCAATGTGATTTTATAAAAATAAAAAAGTACCTACTGCCATTGATGTGTTTTTGTAATACCATAATTTTCCCCCATGTAACGCCACTATACTTTGCACAATATATAGATTTTGTAAATAATTATTGAAAACATAGTATAGTTGTTAAATCATTTAGGGCGGATTCGGCCAACGTCGAGTAACTTTTTACTCGAGAGTAAACTACCAGTTACTCGCGAGTAAGCAGATTTTGCATTCTACCAAACCTGAAACCAAGATAAGTAGCTTATCCCAAGAATAAAATGTTATACCGCCAAAATTGACCGTGTAACGAGCTTATCCGAGAGTAATTTTGTAATGGCGGCAGCACATCAGCTGATTAGAAAACCTTCATAATGACATAATTGATATATAAACACACTAGCTGTTCCCGCGCGCTTCGCTTCGCCTTAAAAAGTTTTCCCGTGGGAATTCCGGGATAAAAAGTAGCCTATGTTCTTTCCCAGGGTCTAGACCGTATGTATACCAAATTTCATTCAAATCCGTTCAGTAGTTTTGGCGTGAAAGAGTAACAGACAGACAGACAGACAGACAGACAGACACAGTTACTTTCACATTTATAATATTAGTAAGGATCTGTCAAAACATAAACAAAAGTACGTTAAAAGGCGAATTCTCAGAATAACAACAGCGAATAAAATATTAAAACATAGACAATTTTATACTATTGTAATCCATTCAAACTAAGTTGGCATGTCATTTCTATTGCATGCTTTGAAACGCAGCTATTTTTTATTTTAGTTGCATTACAGTTTCGTTCCTCGTTCATTCAATTAATCCTGGTATAACTTGGTAGAATGCAAATCTAGTTATCCCAGATATTTACTCGCGTATAAGTTTTATTCCGGTATAGTTATTCTCGTGTAACGTGATGTTTGGACGAATCCACCCTTAGTAGCACTAGCACCTAAATAATTAATCTGGATTTAACACAACTTTCACAGATGCATCCATTTTACATTTTAAGCATAGAATTAAATAAACTAACGTGTGTCTGTGGTTATATAATTAAAAATAAAACAACAATATTGGACGACAATAATTGCACGTTTCACATTTAACATTTATTGTTTTTACTAACACTTATATCCTTAACATTGACTAACATTCTTCCTTATCACCTTTAACATTGACTATCATTCGAAACTTTAGTTTCTTTTGTAACTTAACAGACAGAAGAGGGACTATTTATTTTTCGCCGATTTAGATCCTCTATAAATAACGGGTTCGTGTGCTTAATAACTATACAATTCAAAAGAGATCTGTAATTTCGACGGACTTAAGTCCCCAGGGGACTGTACCTCCGCGGAAGGCTTTAGACTAATTCGAAGATCGATTTGATATTATTAGCATAGGTCTTGTCGGTAGCTTTGTAGGGGCTACCTGTGATGGCATTTAGCTTGAAGTCCTTGATGTGAGGGATCTGTAGGACATGTTGGTTCTTGCAGAGGGTCCGTAGGTGGTGCCACGCCGCGCCGTGGTCGTATTGTAGCATCTCTTTGAAGAATGTCACCGCGTGATTCTGTGGGGATGAGATGAGTGCGATTAGTTATGGTTTGAATGACGGCCGTGTTGAGATTTGAACGAATGGTAAGAGACGAATAGCGACATGGAGGCATAGCGCGAGCCAATGGCGTCGCGCGGCTTCGACTCTTTACATATCACCTCTGAGTTACGCGGTGTACTAAGAACCACGTTAAAACATGCGACAATAATGACATACTCTTTATCGCATACCTAAACGTGATGTTGCATCTTTTGTCGAAACTTAAAGTTTTAAGGCACAATACGTCCTCTTCTTTTAATTAGGAACAATTATCTGCCCGGCCCCAAAATCTAACTTTCATCGCAACCATCTTACCTGCAAAGGCTTCGGCTGTTTATTGGACAGATACAGCTCCACACAGCTCATACACTCCTCGAGGTCACCATCTTCCAACCTCAAATCTTTAACCAGCCGGGGCAGTGCCGTCAGAATAATGACTTGCAGTCGGTACGCCTGCGACTGGCGGTAGTAGGAGCCCACGTCTTTCAGGTGACTGTCTTGGGCGGACTTGCGCAGGAGTTTGTAAAGTTTTGGTAGCACATCTCTGTGGGGGTATGGACTAATTAGATCACAGGTTTAAGGATTATAAAATTACAACAGTCGAAGTGCTATTATTCCTCAGAATATAATACAATTTCTTGGAGTAGTACAGATTATGGCACCGAGAGTAGCGATGGGTGTATGTTAGTAAACTGGCGTATAATTTGCGCTGATATTTCTTCATCCTGTTTAAAGTAGGCATCACGGGGGAGTTCAAAAAGAATATAGATCTCCATAAAATATAACAGCAATAAAACTCACTTGACAGTCCTACTTCGAATAAAGTCCTTGGACACTTTCGCCATCGTGACCAACAGTTCAAACGTGGCCCGCAAAACTATCGCATCACTTTCCTCAAACCTCACGACCATGGGCGACCAGACTAAATGGACCAGTGGCAACATCTCACTCTCATAGCCTTGGAGTATCAGCAACCCGTGGTTTATGATCTGGAGGGCCATCAGTCTTTCGTCCCGCTTTCTCGAAGGGATGAAGTTGAGACAGCGCTTCAGTATTGTTAGTGTTAGGGTTATGTGCTGCGGTAGCGGTTTCTTTTCTTCTGTGAATTTGAAATTAAAGATTTTTATTATTTACTCAAGGTGCGAAAAGATTGGCGCACAAAAAAGAAGCCTAAACTCAACAGTGGGCGATAGAAGGCTGATGATGAATATGATGAGTCATTTATGCTTGATCAATAAAATTTAAATTAGTATTATCAATGGAAGTTCACACGGCTAGATGGCATACTGTATCTAAACACAAAATAACAACAATATATTTCAAAAAATATTTAAAAACTCGTTAAATGAATTGGTGTTGACGATTTGGAGAAGCTCAGCTATTGTAAATACATAGGTATAAAGTTAATAGCAGGAACAACAGACAGAAACATTTAAAAGTTATCCAAGTAACTATTTACCTGTCACAGTATCATCATAATTTAAAACATCCTCCTCCTCTTTAGCCTTGAGATCTTCTTTGTACAATTCCTCCCCACTCTTGCCCTCTTCCTCATTCAACAACCTTTCGCTCTCCTCCAGATTTTCAACGTACTCTAGTAGATCTTTCGTAACATCTACCGTGTTTTGTTTAACGTCGTTGTTAACGTCAGGGTCGGGCGGGAACCACGCTTGTGTGCGCGTGACGAATGTGAGGAACACGTGGAGATATGCGTGCAAGTCGTTCTCGTGGTATTTATCACAGCTTTGGACTAGAACCTGCGAAAATTAATAAGTTAGTTTGCCAACTGTAGGGGATACAACGTTGACACAATAGAAGCTATGTTTGATGGTGCTATTGCATTTGAACTGTACAATTTACTCTTACTTTAAATCAGGTGTCGTTTATTGACTGATCTCTATTGCTAAATGCTATCTCCTTGGATATAAAAGAGACTATGATAATCAGTCAAGTTTTCTGTCGCCTAATGCTTTGGATTCGTCCTTCCAAACCCAAAAACCCGATGTCTATTATCCAAATGATAATTATTTGTATACGGTACTTACATCGGATATAATCCCGTGGAGGCAGTTCAGTATGCTGGCGTCACTGTACTCCATCACTACTGTCAGAATCTGCAGCGCTGACTGAGTGTTCCACGCCTGGAATTTATAGAACAAATATTAATTACTTTATCAATGTTAAACATATGCAAGTATCACGTAAACAAGTAGACTATAAACTTGACAATCTAATTTCTATCGTCAAAAAATACAGGAAAAAATAATAATAATAAATACGTTGGCACTCTTGGGACATCTCACACAGCGTGTCCCGGATCAGACAACAGTCATACCAACACGTACACATATAGATTCGACAACCCATCACACGAATGTTTAGCCTTGGCAGGATTCGAACCCAGAAGCAAGTTCACCACCGGCTGAGCAATTCAAAAGTAGAGATAACTTGTGTGAATTTGAATGGACAAACGCAAAAGCACATACCTTCTTCAACCTGACCGTGACTTGATGCGTGAAGTAATCAGCATTCTCCTGCACGAGCTCAGTGACAGAGCCGTGCGCGCGCGCCGCCGTCACCGCGCCCAGCGCGCGCGCGCCCGCCAGCTGCACCAGCCAGTACTTACTGCCTGGGAGATAAGGGCTGTTATAGCACAGCAGATAGAAAAAAAAACGGCGTTCTAGAAAACGGCTCGGCTGTTATAGTAGAGCGGTTTGTGACCATTACATACGGAATAAAACGCGCACCGCGTCGTAAAAGCTACTCGTATATCTACTGTATTTTATATGAAAATGTGGCACCCTGCGCTCTATAGCACGTGGTATTTGACAGATTCCTAGAGAATGCATAATGCTTGATGGTGTATTAGGATCATTTGGATATGCCGGTTACGGCTAGTAAATAAAATATTGACAAATATGAACGTTGAAAAATGCCTATGAAAGCGTTTTGAAGGATAATTAACAGTTAAATCTATTAGCGCAGTGACTTGATGCGTGAAGTAATCAGCGTTCTCCTGCACGAGCTCAGTGACGGAGCCGTGCGCGCGCGCCGCCGTCACCGCGCCCAGCGCGCGCGCGCCCGCCAGCTGCACCAGCCAGTACTTACTGCCTACGAGATAAGGGCTGTTATAGCACAGCAGATAGAAGAAAACTTATTGCCCTCTATAGAAAACGGCTCCTCTGTTATAGTAGAGTGGTTTGTGACAGTTACATACGGAAGCATAGCGGCACCAGCCAGTTCTTACTTACTGCCTAAGAGATAACGACTATTACTGTGTTATAGCATTATACCATTAAAGCGGAGCGGTTTGTGACGGTTACATACGGACTAGATAGCGCACCGTGCCGCTTCGTCAAACCTACTCCTATGTATTCTATATGGAAATGCAGTGGGAGATAAGAGCTATTATAGCACAGAGGTTTGTAGGGTCATAGGCATAAGCGTTATTATACCACGACGTACAGACTGATACAGTTATAGCAGCCAGTACTTACTGCCTAAGAGATAACCACTATTATACCATAGTGGAGCGGTTTGTGACGGTTACATACGGACTAGATAGCGCACCGTTGACAGCTGCACCAGCCAGTACTTACTGCCTTAGAGATAACGACTATTATAGCTTGACGAATGGACTGTTATAGTTATAGCAGCCAGTACCAGCTGTCTACGGGATAAGATCTGTTATAGCATGACGTACAGACTTCTGACTGTTACAGATAGAACAGCACTGATAGAAAAAAAAGTGCCTTCTAGAAAACGACTCGGCTATTATACATGAGCGGTTTGTGACGGTTACATACGGAACGGGTCGCGTACCGCGTCGTAAAAGCTACCCGTATGTATTTTATACGAAATTGCGGCACGCTGCGATCCATAGCATGTATGTGGTACTATTTGATATATTCCTAGAGGAACGGATAATGCTTGATGCTGTATTAGAGCCTTATGGAAAGAGTGGTTACGTGCTAGTTAAATATTGACAAAGGACAAACGTCACGTTATAACGATGAATTGCGGAGCGTCTTGAAGGACAAATCATATTTTAGGTGACCGAAATCTTTGAATATTTAATTATTTACAATATTAAATAATTTTAACTTACCAACCCTCTCCAATATAAGACACAGGGTCTTCAGCAAATACGGTTGGAAGTCTGCCATGAGTCGCTTGGCCAATATCCCGAGGCCTTCAGTCAGCATACACGTCAGTACCGTGTTGTTCTGGGCCTCGGCTAGAGATGTGCAGTAGTTCGGGTCTTTCGGCCTTGTGCGGGGCATCGAGTAGCCGATGTCTGTGTAGCGCATCTCTATTGTTCCTTCGTATAGACCTGGGGAGGTTTGAATGGTTATTACTTATTAGGTTTCGTGTTCCATCGCTTCGTATACCTAGATAGATAGATAAGTTTATTTATTCATAAGAAAACACAAAAAAATTTAATGACAATACACCGCCAAACTGCAAAGCAGTTTATTGGCAGTTATAAGCTCTCACTCATAATATAACTTAACTAATAAACTACTTAATAAACTAAGTTCTATTCTATCCTATTATAAGTACCTACACTTATAATAGGATAGAACAGAACCGGTTTCTGCAATCCACAAATGCAACAACAAACTACGCTGTAGTTCATTGGCATGTAGGTATGTATGTATTATATTTCCTAATTTATATAAACTTCTATCGGGTTGTTGGATTGTTGATTGCAGCAACCGTTCTTTTACTATATAGCTAGGTTTATAGATATACTACTTCTTATATAATTTGAAAGATAACTAGGCGAACAGAGGCACACATGTACATGTTTAGGTATAGCTTTAACATAATTTGATACACTTTCTCAGTTTTTCTTTGCTACAAAAGAATCTAATAGGGATACTATAACTTTTTTCTTAAATACAGGTTTAGTAAAGGTATTGTTTCTTACATCGTCTGGAAGATCATTAAGAATCTTTGGTACCAAGTACTTTCGGGTCCGTGAACCGTAATAATTACATATTTTGGGTACATACAACTTTTTGTTGACAACTTTTCTTGTACTGATGCAATGTGAAATGGGGGTTTTAAACTCACTGCTATTGTATTCCTCTAACAAAATGAACAACTTAACTTTTTCTTGGACAGGTAATATTTTACATGTACCATATAGTTTATCATAGTCAGGGCGGCAATTTCTCTTTGTTTTATTATCAACCAATAATTTTATAAGCCTTTTCTGTATAGCATTTATTTGATCTAAGTAACTTTGGAAGGTGCACCCATAACTACTCAAACCATATGATATTATCGACTCTGCGAGTGCGTAGTAAACGGAGTACATGGTAGCTCTGTTTACTACGCCCCGCAGATGATACAACTTACACAATACAGATCTTAACTTTGAACAGACATTATTTATATGTGATTTCCATGACATATTTTTATCTATTATAAGTCCCAGGTACTTGTACTGATTTACAAATTCAATTTCTGAACAGTTACAATTCGAACCGCTTCGATGTAAACATTCATAAGAATGGCCAATTATTTGTAGTTTATTTATTTTAGGTCTATTATATGGTGAACAGATGTGCATACATTTAGTTTTAGATAGATTAATAATAATGCCATTATCATGTGACCATTTGACAATGTTCTCAAGATCAGTTTGTATACATTTTTGGATAACATCTAAGTCATTGTGGGCGCATAGTAAGCACGTATCGTCTGCATACATGAACATTTTACATTGTTTAACTACATTGCACACGCTATTTACGTGCATGATGTACCCAACCGGCCCGTACACGGAACCGGTCGGGACGCCATACCTTATGTTTGCTTTGGCACCCTTTGTACCACTTACGTGGCCCGTGCCCCCTGGGTGGTGCTAACGAGTGACAACGCCGAATGTCGGGCGGCGGTAAATCGACCCGACCTCCTCTCCTAGCAGAGGCGGCGATCTCCCGCCGTAAAAAAGGAGAATCACCAACACGCCTGCCAAGCGCGGTGATTATGGCAAATACACCTCCTAATGATGGAAAAAACAAAGCCCCGGCCCCCAGTCCCCGGCAGCCCCGCTATCCCGGACTCCGGTAGCGGTCACGGTAACGGCGGGGCAGGGGGTGCGAAGAATCTCCGGCAGAGAGTCGGCTACCAGCCCAACCGACCCTTGCACCTGGCAACATATAACGCACGGACACTGAGGGAAGACGTGAAGATAGAGGAGCTGGAAGAGGAAATCAGCAAGTTAAAATGGGACATTATAGGGTTATCCGAAGTCCGACGAGAGGGAGAGGATACGGAAATTCTCCAGTCCGGAAACTTGCTGTACCACCGGGAGGGCGACCAACTGTCCCAAGGGGGTGTCGGGTTCATCGTCAACAAGTCCCTCGTCAACAACATCGTTGAAATCGGAAGTGTGTCGACACGGGTTGCGTACCTCATCCTGAGAATATCTAAACGATACTCAATGAAGGTCATACAGGTTTACGCACCCACATCTAAGCACACCGATGATGAGGTCGAACTTGCGTATGAAGACGTATCGTCTGCCCTGCGTAAGTTCACTACTCATTTCACGGTGGTGATGGGAGACTTTAACGCGAAACTCGGAAAACAAGAAGGCGGCGAGACGAATGTGGGGTCACATGGATTCGGAGTCAGGAACCATCGTGGGCAAATGCTGGCTGACTTCTTGGAGAAGGAGGGCCTCTATATGATGAACTCCTTCTACAAGAAGAAGCCACAAAGGAAGTGGACGTGGATTAGCCCCGATGGGAAGACTAAAAACGAGATCGACTTCATATTGACGGATAAGAAGCACATATTCAATGATGTCTCAGTGATCAGTATGGTTAAGACCGGCAGCGATCACCGACTCGTAAGAGGCACTTTGAATATAAACTGCAAAACAGAACGCTCCCGTCTAATGAAGTCCACGCTCCGTCCTACTCCTGCTCAAATCCAGGATCCCGAAAGCTTTCAGTCTGAGCTTTGCGACCGCCTGATATGTTTAGAGAATTGCGTTACAGTTGACGATTTAAACAATAGGTTTGTGGAAACTGTCCGAGAGGTAGGATCGAAATATTTTTCGTCCCGAACCAACCGAGGACCTCAAAAACTCTCAGATGGGACTCTGAGTCTCATAAGAGAACGGAGAGAAATGAGGTTGCAGTCTTCAGTTGATATGGTCGAATACAGACGTCTAAACAGACAGATCGCCAAAGCAAGACGTTGCGATATGAGACGCTACAATTGCAAGCGCATTCAAGACGCAATAGAGCAAAACAAGGGCTCCAAAGTCTTTGCTAGAGATCGATCTGTTCGGCAGACTCTGTTGACCCAACTGAAGACCGACACTGGCAACACCGTTTCATCAGTGCCCGAAATTCTGGGAGAAATTGAGAGATTCTACGGACAGTTATACACCACAACACAAAACCCTATTACCAGCGGTGCTCACGACAGCCGAGCGCCACTCACCCGACACTATACCGAAGATATTCCGGACGTCAGTCTAGACGAGATTAGTATAGCTCTCAAACAGCTAAAAAACAACAAAGCTCCGGGAGATGATGGAATAACGACAGAACTTCTGAAAGCCGGCGGTAGACCGATTTTAATAGCACTTCGGAGGCTGTTTAATTCCGTCATACTCGAAGGCACAAGCCCGGAGGCATGGAGCAGAAGTGTAGTGACTTTGTTCTTCAAGAAAGGCAACAAAGCCCTATTGAAGAATTATAGACCCATTGCACTTCTGAGCCATGTGTACAAGCTGTTTTCGAGAGTTATTACGAATCGTCTCGAGCAAAGACTCGACGACTTCCAGCCACCCGAACAAGCCGGGTTCCGAAAAGGCTATAGTACCATAGATCACATACACACGCTTCGGCAGGTTATACAGAAGACCGAGGAGTATAATCTACCTTTATGTCTAGCGTTTGTGGACTATGAGAAAGCCTTTGATTCTATTGAGCTCTGGGCGATGCTTCAATCCCTTCAGCGGTGCCATATAGACTATCGCTATATCGAGGTGTTGAGATGTATGTACAATGCTGCCACAATGTCAGTTCGATTACACGAACATAGCACAAAACCGATCCAGTTGCAAAGGGGCGTGAGACAGGGAGATGTTATTTCTCCGAAACTGTTCACCTGTGCACTGGAAGATGTTTTTAAGCTTGTAGAGTGGAAAAGACTGGGCATTAACGTCAATGGCGAATATATCTCTCATCTACGATTTGCTGATGACATAGTTATTATGGCGGAAACGCTGGAGGAGTTGGGCGAAATGCTCACAGACCTCAATGATGCCTCTAAACAAGTTGGGCTGAAAATGAACATGGACAAGACAAAGGTCATGTCGAACGAACATGTTTCATCATCGCCCGTAACTGTAGGAGGTGTCACCATCGAAGTTGTTGATCAGTATCCCTACCTAGGACAAGTGATCCGATTAGGTAAATCCAACTTCGATAAAGAGGTAGCTCGTAGAATCCAACTCGGATGGGCAGCGTTCGGGAAATTACGACACATCTTCACTGAAAACATACCTCAGTGTCTGAAAACAAAAGTTTTCAATCAGTGCGTGTTGCCAGTGATGACTTACGGAGCCGAGACGTGGTGCTTCACCAAAGGGCTTATCCACAAGCTCAGAGTTGCTCAGCGTGCTATGGAAAGGGCTATGTTAGGCGTGTCCCTGCGAGATAGGATTCGTAATGAAGAAATCCGCAGGAGAACTAAAGTTACCGACATAGCCAAAAGGATTAGCACGCTGAAATGGCAATGGGCTGGCCACGTAGCCCGCAGAGCCGACGACCGCTGGAGTAGAAAGGTTCTGGAGTGGAGACCCCGTGTCGGCAAACGGCGTGTCGGTCGCCCCCCAACCCGTTGGTCTGATGATCTGCGGAAGGTAGCGGGAAGCCGCTGGATGCAGATGGCGGGTGACCGTTTGGGGTGGCGATCGTTAGGAGAGGCCTATGTCCAACAGTGGACTACGGAAGGCTGAGAGAGAGAGAGAGAGAGAGAGTACCACTTACCACGGTCTGCATAGATCTATTTTTCAGGTATACTCTTATCCAACTATTCAAAGGACCTCGTATTCCACATTCACTCATCGCCAGCAAAAGTTGTGAATGGTCCAAAGCAGTGTTTTTCAACCTTTTTCATGACGCGACCCCCCTGGAATAAAAAAATATTTCGCGACCCCCTTGACCCTTTCGGTTTTATATCATGTATGTATGTGTATGTTACACTGTTACAGTATTCACAATATTCATTCCATACCACGTATTTATGGTCTCCATGATTAGGATTCGAAGTAGTACGCATACTTATCGGATTTAAAAACACATTATTTTACAATTACACACATCGGATACGTGTGGCCATGTACAATTGTACATAGGTACGTACGTAGGTACGTAGGTATCCCATTGCGACCCGGAATTTCTTTTTTGAATTTAGCTTTTTCTTTCTGACTTTTTTGAGCATTTTAATATCTTGAATAAAAGTTTTCAAGGGTGAAATGAAAATAAAAAGACAAAATACCTGGCTTTACAAAAAAAGTATATACTTGTGGTCGTCGTCTTTAATCCAGGCAGGAAGGCCTCCCACGCTGCGTTTGCCTATTCGTGGTCTAAACTCAAGAACTCGTTTACCCAATGGTTATCGGTTCTTCGGCAGATTAACCAGCACATTACCATTTCAGCTTGCATATTTTGTCAGCGATATCGGTAACCTTAGTCCTCTGACGGATAACTTCATTTCTGATACGATCCATCAGAGAAACCCCAAGCATAGCTCTCTCCATATCACGCTGAGCGACTTTAAATCGGTGGAATAGTCCTACCGTCAGTGCCCACGTCTCTGCACCATACGTCATCACTGGCAGGACGTACAGGTTGAAATCTTTAGTCTTCAGGCTTTCAGGGATGGCCAAGAAGAATATGTGCTGACAAAGTTTTCCGAATGAAACCCAACCCAGTTGGATGCGCCTTGCAGCCTCCTTGTCGAAGTTGCTTCTGCCTAGCCGAATAGTCTGCCCGAGGTAGACATATTCTTGCACAACTTCGATTGTTGTCTCACCAACGATCAACGGCTCCGGTTCGATGTGAGCATTTACATGACTTTCGTCTTGTCCCAATTTATACCCCGAAGCCTACACGTTGAGAAGCAGCATTTAGGCCACTTCCATCATCCAGCTGAGTTCCTGCAGAGATTCTGCCATAATAACGATTTCGTCCGCGAAACAGAGAGGTGTGACATGTACTCGCCATTTATACATAATATTATGCCATGTCCAGCGGCATCGTACGGACTCCTCGATATAGTGCTAGTCGATTTGAAATCTCTGCAACGCTTCCAAAATTGCCCATGTCTCGATGGAGTTGAAGGCGTTTTCATAGTCCACAAAGGCTAGATACAGAGGTTGATTATACTCTTCGGTCTTCTGTGTAATCTGCCTTACGGTGTGGATGTGGTCTATTGTACTAAAACAGATCCACGATGAGATAATTTAATTAATTAAAAACAATTGCTGAGCCTTCGCATTTAAGAAAATTTTAAGTAAATGTATTTTTAAAGTAAGAGTCTTTCTTAATAAATTAATGCTATGTAATTGTCTTTATTGTTTTTTTACTAAAGTTCCCAGTTTTTTCGCCCTTTGGCGACCCCCCTACAGAAGCTTCGCGACCCCCCAGGGGGTCGCGACCCACAGGTTGAAAAACACTGGTCCAAAGTATCAAAAGCCTTTTTGAAATCGATGAAAAGAGCTACTACTTGTTTTCGTTCATCTAATGAATTGTTTATGTAATCCGTAAATAGTTTGAGAGCTGTCGCCGTACTGCGTCCTCGGCGGAAACCGTGTTGACTATTTGAGATAATATTATGATTGTCTAGGAACTTACTAATTTGCTGTATAATTAATTTTTCTGTTATCTTATTGATAATGGACAAAATAGCTATGGGTCTATAATTTGTGTAGTCAAAGTGGCTACCTTGTTTATATATGGGCCTAATCATAGCCAGTTTTAGTTCATCTGGATAACACCCTTTACACTCAGGTTTATGAAGATAGCAAGAATAGGACTTATACGTTTCTTAATGTATTTAATATCCTCTACTCTGATACCATCCGAGCCGGATGACTTCTCATTACTCATGTTATCAATAATTTTTTCTACATCTGAAGCACAAATTTTTCGAAATCTTATTGACACATCACTCTCATTTACATATCCATTTCTTTTTAAAAACTTTTTATCACAGTTATGTTTAATATTATGAATTTCTTCAGTAAATGTTTTAGAAAAATTACTACATATATTTTCTAGGTTATCCTTTTGTCCTAAATATTTCAAAATAACATCATCTAATCGAGGTTTCTCCCTACCTAACCAACTATTTATGTTACACCATATCTTCTTTGCATCATTATTACATTTCCTAAGTTGTTCTTGTCTATTCTTATTTTTAGCTAAATTAATTAATTTGCTAACCTTATTTCTATATTTCGTGTACTCTAATCTAATACTCATACAGTTTGGTTTCGATTTCCATTTTCTGAACAATTCATCTCTCATACATAACATTGAGTTCAATTTATCATCTATCCACACTGGTCGAATGCGCCTACTCCTTAATGGGACTTTGATCTTTGAACTTTCATAAATACACCCAAAAATTAAGCAAAGTTTCTCATATAATAATAAAGGACACTTACAGTCTTGAAGTTCATCCCAATTAACAGCATCCAACTTTTCACGCACTAATTTATTTGATATTATTACCTTATCACATTTATCACTATCACTGACATTTATTGTGTCGTCACTTTTAGATATTGCCTTTACCTGCCTACCTAGGTTTAGTGTTTGCAAACTTATGTCAAAGTCTCTAAGTAAGCTTGGATCACAGCTGGTCCACTGCGCGTTGGTGATTGTACGATTGTCAATATCAGCATGGCAAAATTACCAGTGCTGTATAAAATTTCTATACAGCACATGCTGAGCCAGAGATCCATTTTTTCATTCCATTATCATTCCAACACACCACAATTATTCGCCCAATGTTTGTTTTTGTACTGTAACTACAATACAACTGTAATGATACTATTATGAATTCATAATGTATAAGTACATATTTAGCAAATAAATGATAAGTCTATGTATTGGTTTATCCATCTATCTCACTCACCAGGCACGCTATCCTTCTCCCACGCGCGGGGGTTGTAAATGCTGACGTCATACGTCTCGTCTGTCAGGGGCGGGGCCTCACTGAGCATGTCCAGTGGCAGGTACCAGATGTGTGGCTCTATGTACTTGTCTATTATACGCTTGGTGAGACGAGTGTCGACGTGCGGAGCTGGGGAATAACGGGTTACAGGTTAATGCTTGAGGAACTTTTGTATTCATAATGATAGTTATGTTATTTATGGGGTGTCTATGATAAATACTTGCTAGACTAGGGTATGCCAACATGGTGAAACGATTATCCGGTCACATAAGGGTCGGCTGTTGTGAAATATTTCACCGAATATTTGTACGAATCATTCGTTCATGTTGGTTTACTACATGCACTGTATCTGTAAGATTACACCGGAAAACAATACTGAAGTAGCAAGGGAATGTGTTAGTTAGATTAATAAACTTACCAGAACCAATCCAGTTGCACAAATACACGCTCTCAATCCGCTCGTCCAGCGAATCGGGCACCAGATCTAGCAACTCATCCACTATAATATCAGCACACTCTGAATTCCCGATCAGTCGACAGATCTCTATGAGTCTCGTCTCGCATTGCGGGTCGTCAATGTGCTTGAGCTTCCGCCACGGAGACCCGCTGAGCTTTTCCGAGTCTATTGTGGAGATCGCAATTGGTATACCTAAACAAATAAATAAGACATATTGTTAATTTAATAAGTTCGAAGTAATAAAAGATATTTGGATTAGGAGTAGTTAAATGCAAATGTAACAGAAATGAGATAAAAGCCAAATGTAGCGAACCGAAATCGCCATTTATATTATTCGAAAGCGGAGCGAATTGGTGAAATAATTGATTAGACTGTATACACTTTATAAACTAGCATTGTCTCGTCACATCATCGTGTTTAAAGACTTTCAAGTCCCTGATTTGTTTGAATTGCGTTTTAATTTAATGCGCCGCTCCGCTTGGCTCTGACGTCGCTTCCCTTCGCTCTCTAAAGACGGGTCCAGACGAGTGTAACGTGAAATGTAACATTACGTATAATTTAGCGTCAACAGTGTGGACGGAACGCGAATTCAACCAAACGAGCACTGCGCGCGCTTTTGTGTTCGCGCGAAAAACAATCAACCGCGAGCGTTACATGTAATGCTCGTTGTGACGTCCACACGTAGAATTCGTATTACATTACACGGTAAATTACATTACACGTTACACTCGTCTGGACCCGGCTTAAGTTATTGTTAAGGTCTTTTGGAGTTTTATCGCATTATAACCGCGGTCTGTGTGTGTGTGCGTGCTACAGGGCGGCGCGGGCGGCGGCGCGGCGGGCGGGGCGCGGTGTGTGTGTGTGTGTGCTGCTCCAGTTTACTCGGGAGCTAGGCTGAGCTGAAATCAAGGGGATACGTCCAAAGGTTCCACTCGAGAGAGCCACGTACAGGAACTTCACCCCCTACGAGAATAGAATAGAATAGAATAACCCTACTACTCTATTCTTTTAGTTGTAATTTTGATTTTATAAATATTGAAGAGAAGACGTTTAACACGCTTTAATTTTTTTTTAATGTTGTCAGCACACAGTTAAGGATATTGTTACTAGAATGTAAGACCTTAAGCATGTTACTTATCATGTAATGTTTCATATCTGTAGTGTGATGCAAATAAATAAATAAATAAATAAATGGAATACCGGGCGGCGCGGGCGGCGGCGCGGCGGGCGGGGCGCGCGCGGCGGCCTGCACCAGGCTGCGTGTGAGCGCGTGCACGGCGCGGTGTAGCCCCAGCACGGAGGCGAGGCGAGCGGAGGAGCCCAGCAGCTGTAGGTAGCCGTGGATCAGGTTCAGTGTGGCCAGCTTGCGCGGGGTGTCTGTGGGGAGAGCGGATGTTACATGTTTTACTGCCAGTTTCAAAAACTCTATCTATCGATAACTGGTAGTTACAACTACCTCACAATCGTATATAGACACACTCTTTTCCATCCAAAGGTTGTCTGGTAGAGATTGCTATAAGCAATAAAGCCGCCTTATTGTACTGTTTGATTTTTTTAAAGTTTTGTTTCTTTGTAATTTTCTTGGTGCAAATAAAGTGTATCGTATTGTATTGTAGTTACTTTTAATATATTATGTCAAAATAGTATGAAAGTAACTACCAGATAGATAGAGTTATTGAAACTGGCAGTTAGTGATAGCAAACTTTATGACTGTGTGTTTCGTACTGCCCCACTTCACTCTGCTCTGTCTAATTTTGATGCGGGCTAGTTTGTATGGCCTCGCTTTGCCACTCTTTAGGGTTTAAAAACTTCGGGTAAGGTCTGGATTGGTTCGCTTCATTCGACTCTATTGTCTTTACGGAATGCAGGGTTGGCTTGTATGGCCTCGCTTTGCTATGCTCTTTACGGAAGTGCCGGCTATTATTGTATTGCCTCGCTTAATTCGGCTCTCTAGGTTTCAGAAAATGCCGGTAACGTTTGCATTGCACCTATGACATCCACGATCTCATACGCTTCGCATAAGTATATACATAAGTACTAATTACACTTCAAGAAGAAGAACAAATTATTTCACGAAGCAATAAGAAACTAGACTTGCCGACATTATTAAGTATCCGCGGCAGCGACTGCAGGATACTAATGAAGTTCTCCGCGACAATATCCAGCGTCTTCAGCTTGGCCTCGTGGCTGATGTTGCAGAAGTAGGCCTGAAGCCCGTCGGAGCAGAAGCGCGAGATCTCCGGGTACTCGTCCTTGGCCAGAGCTATTAGTACGTCGAGGACATGAGGGATGGAGGGGGCCATTGTTCTGGAACAAGATCAGTTAACCATTAACTCGAAACCCAGGGTCAAATCCGAGGTACACAAGAGATTTTAGGGTGACTTGCACCAAACATTTCAAAGTATTTAAATCTATTGCTCGCTTGCTTCGACAGTATAGTGTCAGAGCAAGACAGCGATAGATTTGATAACGTTTAAATGTTTGGTGCCCTCCTTAATGTTTCTGGTTTCGCGGGAAGATACGTAAGATGTTTGACTCGAGAAATCTATCAATTTATGTGACACGTGCGTGTAGTTTTTGTGCAATGTCCAATGTAGCCAACAGACAAAAGAGTTAAGCTACCCTTAGATTAGATCTAGCTATGCTACAGTAGGGTACGCCTTACGCTAAAAGGTAAAATTTACAGAAAAGGTCCAAACACGTTGCAATAATGGAGCACTCGAACAGCAGTGTAGAATTATATTTTACCGATGACAAGCTACTAACCCACTGAAATAGGCCGCAAGCATCTAGCAATAAAGGTGCAACTCACTGGGAACACTCCAGAAGCAGCTTAGAACAGTACACGGCCAGCTCCATCCTGACTGCGAAGTGCGAGTGGCTCTGCAGCGGCACCAGGGTGCGGGTTACCAGCTCCAGCTTGATGCCCACCCTGGAGTACTCTGTGCCGAGTCACACTCACTAACCGCCTGCTTCAATGAAACACTGGGGTTTCTTAGGTTGACAAGGTACAGTGTATAAAGGCCGGTAAGCAAAGAGAAAATCGAACGTTGACCTTTGCATCTACAACCAATCACAATCTCTGTCGCCGGCCATCAAGGTTACTGTGCGCGAGCGACAGATACCAATATAAAAAGGTCAATGCCCGTGTTTCGCTGTGCTTAGCGACCGTGCTTTAGCTACTTACGAAGCTGAAAGTATCATTCCGGCGTCTTCTTGGCTTTTATTCTTAAGTTACAGGGTGTCTTCTGTTGTTATTCTCATTCGTTCATTCGCTTATTAGTGCAAAATCTACTAATCTACAAAACTAAAGGTACAACTCACTGGGAGCACTCCAGAAGCAGCTTGGAGCAGTACACGGCCAGCTCCATCCTGACTGCGAAGTGCGAGTGGCTCTGCAGCGGCACCAGGGTGCGGGTCACCAGCTCTAGCTTGATGGCCACCCTGGAGTACCATTCGGGAGTCTTCATGGCCGGCCTCTTGGCTGATGCGGTGATGATGAACGGGAATTATTTTAGAAAAAATACACAAAATGTTGTTTAAATATAATGTGTATGTAAACGCACAGCTTCTTTGTTCAAGAATAAGTAAAGCTAACTGGCAGACTGATATACATCTACTTTGATTGTGTAAAAAGTATCAAATAGTACCTTATTCGACCCAACAGAAAGATCATTAGCAATCATTCGCCAACTAATTACTTCAAGACATTAAAATGTATTAATTGTATAGGAAATATTAGCAAAATCGCCAGCTGCAATCTTCAAGACTCACCTACATCTTTTTTCTCCGCGTCCTTAACTGTGAGGATGTGGTTGAAGTCCTCGATGGACACGTTGTCCTTCTGTCCGCTGATCTTGTCGTTCACCACCATGCACACTATGTTGTGCATCGCGTTCAGTGCCGCCTGGAAATTGAAGCATCAATTTTGATTAGGTATTATTTGTATAACTAAAGGCAACATAGCTTAATTAGTACGCAAAAGTATGTGATTTCTTTCCACAATAACCTAATCAACGCTAAAAACGCCCGTCATTCAACCACTAACTTTTGAACTGCTGAACCTGAAGCATGGCTAAAAGCACACGGCGAAATATTACCTTTGACCCTATAAAAAACAAATCAGTTCAGCCGATTAGGCGCTACTCAATCATAGTCAGATACACATACAAGTTAAACTTTTAACACATTTCTTTTTCCATCGAATGTTAACAATATGAGCATCTGATAAGTTATTTAATTTACTTATAACATATTAGGACTTGAACCCACAATCTAGCTATGCAATGACGCAAGGTCGTATTCTCCCTTACTTACGTACATCTCATTTTAGATTTTCCAAAAGTGAAAAAGTTTGAACAGTGATTTTCCAGTGCAAAAAGTAAAACTTCAATCATCCCACTGACCACAACAAGAGCATGCCCCGGGTTGTCGGCGTCCACGCTGACCTCCTGCAAGGCAGCCACCACGCCGGGCAGGATGCCGCCCGCCATGTCCGCCGCGGCCGTACGGAGCGCCGCCGCGCCGGGCCCCGAGCAGAGAGTGGGGTGGGTCGCTGTGTAGGCTGTTAGGCAGCCTATCGCTGCTAGCCTGGAGGTGGACGTGTGTTTATTAGTATGTAGGAGGTAGAAAGTTAGGTTAGAGATTTAAGCCCTACGTACGTAGACCGGTGGCAATGGAATGGATTAAACGGATGCGAAGAGAGCTGTCTAAAGAGGATTAGTCAGTTAGAATAGCGTCAGTGGCCGCCGCGCCCGGCCCCGAGCAGAGCGTGGGGTGGGTCGCTGTGTAGGCTGTGAGGCAGGATATCGCTGCTAGTCTGGAGGAGGTAGACAAGGATTTAAAGCCTGCGCAGACCAGGATGGCATGATATTAAAATTCTTGGTATAGGACATTCTACAGATGTGTCGCCCTTTAAGCTGGTATGAAAGAATTAGCCAATCAGAATAGCGGCAGTGGTTGAATGCCTCGGATGCCACCGCCGCCGCCCGCAGCGCCGCCGCGCCGGGCCCCGAGCAGAGCGTGGGGTGCGTCGCTGTGTAGGCTGTGAGGCAGGCTATTGCCGCTAGTCTGGAGGAGGAAGACAAGGATTTAAAGCCTGCGCAGATTAGGATGGCATGGCAAGGGATTAAAATTGTTGGTATAGGACATTCTACGGGTGCGTCGCCCTTTAAGCCGCTATGGAAGGATTGGCCAGTCAGAATAGCGTCAGTTGTTGATTGCCTATGATGCCTCCGCCGCCACTCGCAGCGCCTGTCCCCAAGCAGAGAGGGAGGTGCGTCGCTGTGTATTTTTTATTTTTATTTTATTTTATTTATTTTATTTATTTGGGAAAACAAACAGTCTTACATTGTATAGTAGGTATTGTAAGTATATATGTAAAATTATGTTAGTTAAACATAAGACCCACAGCGTTATCCACAGATAGGTAAACAGTATAAAAATATATGCGTGCGTTGTGCAGACGCCGACACGACAACTGTTACGCAGTACTGTATAGGTACATGTTAAGTGCTAAACTCGACACGTGCCGACGACTACACACTACTTACTACTAACATGCAACGTGTCGTACAGTATTTTTTTAAACATAGGCTTGGAATAACTAAATATATCAATATCAGAAAACATACTATTAAAGTTATTGACCAGTCTGCGTAAAGGGACGCGCTCGCCAGCGTTCGTGCGGCAAGTGCCGGGCGCGAAGAGCTGGCGAACGCGCACCTCACGTCGATGTACTGTTCTAGGTACTAGATAGGCAATTTGGCTAGTCAAGTCAATACAGTCAAAGAAATTGTGACATAAACCGTACAGAATCATGGCTCCAAAGACTGTTCGCCTAGATTTTAGTGTGGGCAAGTTGTATCTCGATAGTAATTGATCATATGAAAGATATGCGCGGAAGCATCTGTAGTGCACGGCTCGAAGAAACTTTCGTTGAACCCTCTCAATGCTATCTGTATATTTATTATAGAAAGGATCCCAGACAGTGACGGCATACTCCAGTTGAGGGCGTATTAGACCTTTATATAAGTAGAGGTATGTGGAGGTACTTTTAAAATCCGTACACGCCCTTAGCACGAAGCCGCACATCTGTACAGCCTTATTTATTATTTTTCCTATGTGGAGATCAAGGTGAAGTTTTGTGTCAAGAGTAACTCCAAGGTCCCGCAGGGTATCAACTTTCTTAAGAGGAGTATTGCATAAAGCGTACTTAAATGATATGTTTTTTCTTTTTTTTGTGAAAGTTATTGTGTTACATTTGGATAGATTTAAGTGCAGTTTATTATCAATACAGTAATTACTAAAGCGATCTAAATCAGCTTGGAATAGATGACAGTCATTAACATTTTGAATTGGTCTGTAAGCTTTAAGGTCATCGGCATATAAGAGGAATTTCGAATTTTGAAAACATTGATTAATATCATTAATAAACAGTATAAATAAGAGCGGACCCAGTATTGATCCCTGCGGGACGCCTGAAGTCACTGGTAGTAAGTCAGACTGATAACCGTTGATCACGACTCGTTGACTCCTTTTGTCAATATAGGACGCGAACCAGCGCAACAAATTACCACGGATACCATTGTAGGCAATTTTTTTGAGAAGTAGCTCGTGGTCTACCTTGTCGAAGGCCTTACGGAAGTCTGTGTAGACTGCATCCACTGCGTTTCCTTTGTCCATATTTTTAAATAAATCACCAGTGAAAATCATGAGGTTTGTGACTGTCGACCTTCGTTTTACGAAACCGTGTTGTTCTTGGAGTATGGAATTATGAAGGTGTGGGTAAATTTCGTTATGGACCAACCTTTCGAAAACCTTCGACAAGATAGACAGTAGAGAGATAGGTCGGTATTCCCCTACATCGACTCTTGAACCACTTTTATGGACGGGTGCGATATTGGCGATTTTCCAGATTGACGGGAAAACACCTTTGATAACACACTCATTGAAAATGATGTGCAATGGCTTTGACAAACTGTTGGCTGTATGTACTAAAAATACAGCAGGAATACCGTCTGGGCCAGCGCTTTTAGATGTATCGAGTGTTCTCAACAATAAATTTATTTTTTATGTACGCTGTGAGGCAGGATATTGCCGCTAGTCTGCAGGAGTTGTTAGATGATTTTAGCGTGTCGGGGACAAACACAAGGTAGTAGAGCATGATGAAAAGATTAGGGCAGGGTTTGTCACCATGGTGAAAAGATTAGCATAAAATTATTTGCAAAATTGCTAAGTACCATTTTCCAGTATGTTTGGTGGGCAGGTTCGAAAATATATGGACTACAATCAATGGAATTCTAATGATGAAAACAACAGATTTAACATTTAGACCTTTGTAAAATTTTGAACCAAGCTTACCTCAAAGACCTAAGCTTTTCCAACTTAGCAATGTGTGCGGCAATGTAAATGGTTTGTGCTAGGAGCGGAACGTGGGACTTGAATATGGTGAGCCGGGTGGATCCATTAGCACGCATCATCAGCGTTGTCATACACTTCATGACCGATAGCAACAACTCTTCAGATACTTTTGCAACTGTAGACAAAGGTTTGTGTACTTATTATATTAGTCTCTAGCTTAAAACTTGATGATTGGAAGCTGTAGAAGACAATTAGTTGTGATACTGAAGCTTTTTAGTTTGATTGAAGAAATAAGATACAAATTAATACACTTGATAACAATATTTTAGAAAACAAAATTCTATTGTTTCTTTGTATTTCCCAACACCATTTAAAAGCTAAACACCCAACAATCTGCTTTAAAAACTTTGATGCAACAAGCACTTAGCACTAACTTCTTAATAGAATAGAATAATTTTTATTTCAGGCATAAGTATGTTGTGAGAATAAAAATCACTAGACCTATGGAATAGGGTTTATCACCATCTATCACCAGGTAATAAATAGCACTCTATAAAGATCTTACCCATTCCCGGGTTCCCCTTGTCGAACACGAGGTTCAGCAGGCAGGTGTGGTACTTGACAAACACATCCGGCAGGTGCACCGACACCTTCTCCAGCACAATGTTCATGGTGTCAACCAGTTGCCGCTGCACTTCATGCTTGGTTCTAGAATGTTTGGTAAAGATAAAGAAATATACACAAAAGAAAGACACACTGACAGCAACAAAAAAAAAGACAATACAATGCAAAAGAAACAACTACATAACAGGTTGCTGTCCAGAGCAACAAAAAGGCACCAGCTCAGCATGTGCTGTGTTAAAGTGGGTATGCTAGTAGTAAGGATCATAATGGTGTTAATCTTGTTAGTAGTCGTTTTACTGTTGTATTACATTGGTGCTTATTGTAAGATGTGCGTAATGCTCCCCATTCATACTTATTTACAGCACAATTGAATATGATAATGAGATATGATACTTGAGATTAAACAAAGATTTATCTGAATAGATAATGAAGAATTCTATTGATGGAGTATTTCATGTGCTTTTAAATGAAGGTAGCAACATTTATGTTATCAGACCTAAATATGGTAGACACTTTAACCACTACAGATGGGACAAGTTAATAAATAGGTTAATATAAAGGGTTGGTCATCTTGGCAAGAGCTTTTTAACTCCAAGCTGCAAGCATATAGAGTTTTTTAACTCCAAGTTATTATTTGGCAAGATGACCCACAAAAATATAGATCTTACATCTAGGTATATCATATTGTCCCAGATATAAAGAAAGAGGGTTGAGACATTCAAACAGGTTGGTACTTAACTACTTACTTTAGTTCCTTAGACTTGAGGTGGGAGGCCACAGGGAACAAAATATAAAGCTGCATCTCTTGTAATGTATCACTTTTAAGTTCCATGACACAAGAGTTCACCATATTGATGATTTCTGGGTTCGGGCTGATCAATAGGGAATCGCATAGCGGCTTTATTCGCGCAAATGCCTGTTTCAAATTGGGATTCATTGTTACTTGAGGTTATTTTGAAATAATTAAACTAACATACTTCACTTTAGGTAATCATTAAGATCTTAAATTGTTTACTGGTACAAATGGTTTGTTATTGTTTCAGTAACTTCGTGTATTTTATTGATTTTGCTTTCGGTGCTCGGCGCAAAACACGATTTCCGATTTCTTCAATCCATCAATGTTAACACACACAACAACAATTCCTCAATGTTGATCAACTAGAATGATTTATTGTACCAAATATCGTTTCTAATTTCATTGTTGCATTTTATCTTGTAACTTACAATGGGGATAGCTGTCAGTTTATAACCGTACCAGTAAAAGTGAATCTTATTTGCATGTAATAAAGTTCATCTGGAAAATTAAACTTCCACCTACTAAAATGCGTTCAATAAAAATAAAAATATATAACTTAACAAAAATTGTTTTTCTTGTTTTCCCTACTTTTTTCTTATACGATCTTGCGAAATAAATACATTACTATATTCTCAACAACAGCTTAATTAACATTCAATTATTATTAATCGTTTTAATAATGTTATTTTTTAGGTATTTATGAACGCGTTCTACTTTATAAAAGGAATCTGTCAAAAGTGTCAAGTTTCAAATTGTCAAAGTCAGGTGTTTTGCTGTCGATTTAGAAAAAATCGTACGAATTCGTTAATTTAATTACCGTAATTTTAATAAAAATGGTTTTACTTTAGTGTCGGAATCATACATTATAATTCAAAATGTTCTCCCCCGTTGGACAACGGGTATTACATAAATGCCTCAAGATTTTGAGGTTATCCTACGTCGACTTCAGCAGCCTTCCAGATCTGAAGAATTTAAACGTAGTGAGAACTGTGGAGAAGACGATCGATAACAACACGAGCATATTCATAGAGAGTCCTATACATGTGAAAGTGTTACCGATCGATGTGAACGACATAAATGCCCACAATAAGCTTACAATGCATTTGTACAGTCGAGGGAAGGACACCTCTGACTTCCAAGTGAAACAGTCTTCGAAGCGGCTGGAGCTGTTCAACAAGAACACGTCGTCGGACCGCAACGACGTGTGCCTCATCCACGTGCCCTACCAGCTGAAGGTGCATGTCACCACTGTGGACAACGCCTCCGTCCACATGAGCAAGCTAGAGGGCGAAGAGTTTGTCATCAAAACTGACAAAGGCAAAGTGAAAGTCTCCGACATCAGGGCGCAAAACATCAAAGTAGAAAGCGCTGAGGGCGAAGTAGAAACTGAAGGCAGACTGCAGTCCACTACTATAGATTTAAAAACTGGTCTCAATGCCCCCATTTCATGCAACAACATAATGTCCAACTCCTTCTCTGTAACTACTCACGGTGGAGCTATCAAGGTGAACTCTTGCTACAGTGATAAGTCTCACTTCACCACAGCAATGGGCGATATGAACTTGGACCGACTCCACAGATCCGTAATAATAGATGTGATACAGCAAGGTAACCTGCACATCACTGGCTTTACAGGGAACCTGAAAGCTTCACTGAAGAGTGGCCAGATGTTCATGCATGCGTCACAATTAACTGACAAGAGCAGCATATTCATACACGAAAAGGGTAAAGTGGAGGTGCATATTTCGGATATATTGAAGAACTTGCCAGCAACAACCTTGATAGCGGACACTATAAATGTGGATGAGAGGATACTGAAGCTTGGCCGCTTCATGGATGACAGCTACCCGAAGAGGTTCAGATTTGAGAAGGAACCACAGCACGAGCTGCACATAGTCTGCAGAAATGGCTCCATTGACCTAAAAGACACGGATAAACCTTTTATATTATAGGTCCCTACTTTAAATTCTGGATGACAAATCCTAGTGATATGGCTTTATTATTTCTCTATGGCATAAGGCATTTTCACATTTTGATGTGTAACTAATTCTACTTTGTATTTATTGTAAAAGTTTCTTTGTTTTGTGTATGTATGTATAAAACATTTAATTTATCTATTACATATAGTAGGTCAATCTTTACTTTGTATAATCTTCACTGCACATTTTCAGGGATTAGGCCAGTCCATGTTTACTTGTTTTTCTTGTACATAATGTAATTAATTCATCTTCATAAATAGTGTTAATGCTTGTAGTAGTGATAGGTTTAAAACTTTATTAGGTAGATTTATCAATCTGACACAGTTCCAAGAAGCTAACTCATGTGTTCTCTTTTAAATAATGTTTGTATTAATTTACCTGCTTTATGCAGAATCTACTGTAAAGATGAACGGAAGTGATCTAGATAGTATTTGATGTTTATAGAAGGAATATTTGGCTAAACTGTACTTCCATATATGTAATAGGAAATAGAAGACTTAATACTGCCGGCGTTCTATGGATAATGGCTCTATAGTTTTTTTCTTATTATATGTAAGTAGCTAGAACATCAGTCTCAGCATTTAATGTAACATTTATTTTATTTCATAGATTATTCTTTCATTGCTTTTGTGATAAATAGTACTACTAGTATTTTTATATGCCAATTTTTTCCAATGCTAGTCTTAATTAAATAGGAAAATTCATCATCTCAGAGATTTATGACATGTTGTGAAATAGTGTGCTATTGTTGTTGAAAACCAAATAAATCATCTAGAAAATTAGGTATTTGTTTAACTCAATAATTAGGTACCTTTTGAAATATATTGCAATAGTCTCCATTAGCTAATTACCTTTAAACTCGTCTCGACCACAAAGTCCCTAGAAGCGGCTGTACAGATTTGTTTATTTTTTAAGTAATTGGGTGCAAAGATGAGGCGGCTCGGAGCGGCGGCGGCGGCGGCGGCGGCGCGCGATAACGCGTCGTTTATATGTAGTGTGCGGCGGCGCGGGCGCCAGTCCCCCTCGCCATGCCGGCCTGCGCGCCCGAGTACTGCCGCCTGGCGCGCTCCAACACCGAGCTGGTGTTCTCCCCGCGCGCGCGCTGCCACCACCAGCCGCCCTTCACCGCGCTGCGCCGCTCCTTCTCCTCCACCTTCTCGCTCATCCCCGAGGAGCGCGCCGTGTCCCCCGAGCGCCCGCCCCCGCTGCCCCGCGCGCTGCGCCTGCTGACCTGGGGCCCGCGCCTGTGCCTGCGCCCGCTGTGGCTGCTGCTCGGCCTCTTCGCGCACCCCGCCTGGAAGCAGATCCTCGTCGTGCTGCCCACGCTCTGGATTGCCGCCTCGCTGTTCATATTCTGGAAGTGCGTTCAGTGTCCTATCGGTGTTCTCAGGATGTTAGGCCGCGCGCTCAGCTCCAAAAGCCCGCACAAACCGCGCACCGTCTTGATCAGTGGCGGCAGCTCGGTGCAGGCGCTACACCTGGCCCGGAACTTCCACTCGGCCGGCGCCCGCGTGATCGCCTTCGAGATCGAGGGCCAGTTCACGCTGCTGAAGTACTCGGCGGCCGTGGCGCGGTTCTACACGGTGCCGCGGCCGCACCCGGCGGACCCGCTGGCCTACGCGCGCGCGCTGCGGGAGATCGTGGACCGCGAGGGCGCCGTGTTCTTCGTGCCTGTGAGCTCGTCCACGCCCGCGTACTACGACGCGCTGGCCAAGCCGCACCTGGAGGTGGCGGGCTGCCAGTGCTTCGTGCCGAGCGCGCGCGACGTCATCACGCTCGACGACCCGCTGGAGCTGATCCGCGTGTCCCGCGCCGCCGGGCTCGCCACGCCGCAGTTCTGGGTGGTCACCAGCGACGAGGACATCCGCGCGTGGTACGAGAGCGGCGCCGCGCGCGAGGGCCGCCACTTCATCGCCAGCGCCGGCGCGCGCGGCGCCCGCGACCGCCTGCGCTTCGTACTCCCCGAGGAGCGCACTAATTTCAGATTTCCCCGCGAAATCAGTTCGGAGAAGCCGTGGGTGATAATAAGAGAGCCGAAGGGGGAGAAGATCGTGACGTGCACGACGCTGAAGGAGTCGCGCGCCGTGAACAACGTGAGCTGCCGCATCGACACGGAGCGGCGCGGGCTGGTGCCGCAGCGGGACGAGGAGGCGGACGCGTGGGTGGCGCGGTTCGTGTCGCGCCTGGCGCCCGCGCGGCCCATGACGGGGCACGTGTCGTTCCGGCTGGTGCGCGAGGACGGCGCGGCGCGCGGCCGGCTGGTGGCGCTGGGCGCGCGCGTGGGCGTGTCGCTGCCCTACCTGTGCCAGGGCGCGGCGGGCGGCGCGCCGGCGGCGGTGGGCAAGCTGCTGCACACGGTGCTGGACACGCGGGAGGCGCTGTTCGCCTACTGGGACCCGCTGCCGTACTGCGCCTACTACCGCGCGCGCCCCGCCGAGCGCCGCCCGCCGCCGCCCGAGCCCTGCAAGACGCCTCCCAACGTGCCGCTCTGAGCGCCCGCAGGCCGCGGAACTATTTATTGCTAGGAGCCTCAAGTACCTGAAGAGCGGTGGTCCCGCCCGGCGGCGGCGGCGGTCGCCACATCGCTCGCTCTCTATATGTTATTGTTCGTTGGACAGAGTTCCTTAAGGTCACGGGGCCGAGGGACGATATGAGCTGTTTGTAACTACTAAGTAGATTGTTGTACCAAATATTTTTATTATTGTAGCATTAAGTTTTTATTTATAAGTAAGATTAAATTAACAAACAAGAATAATCAAACAATGTAATTTATTGTTTTCTTGTAAATAACTACCTAGTTAAGTAAGAAAATCTCACTAAGATAGCGGTTGGAAAATCTACACGATGAATAACTAATAACAATCTGATATAGAACCATTAAACGACCTCCCATAAAGATCTACAAAGGTAAGTACCTAGTTTGCATCCAACAATAGTAACACCATTGACCTCTAAGCAAATCACTTGCACGATTTTATATAACTGCCCCATTTGTGGATGCCTTAACTCGGGTCATTTACGACATAGAAATCTAATTTATGCAGCAGATAGAATCGTACCTATAGTCCTATACGTATACTTAGGTATGTATAAGTACTTACCTATGTAGCTAGAGATTTGAGGTCGGAAACTTTTGTTCAGCGGAGATAAGGGGATACAGTAGTGGTAAGTGTACCACTTTTTTAAAGGGTGCGTTCACACCGGCGGTCAAAACAGGCAAAAATACTCGTAACTAATCTTTTTGCAATGAATTTTATGAAGGTAGAAAAGCTACATGTCATTAAACGATGCAGAGGGCAACAGGGCAAGTGAATGCTGGTGATGATAAAGATCGACATTTTCAGGTTACTTAGCTATAATAGGTTATAGTGGGGTAGGTTCTGTTGCTATTATCTATGTAATACAACTAATAATAATTACAATTTATATGTAAAAAGGTGAGTAATACATAAGCGAGTGTATGCACACCTCTACATCCATCATCTCAGGTCAATGGTAGTAGGTACTTACATAGGTACCTAGATGCTGGCCGTGTCTTGGCTAACCTCACCAAGGTCAATGTATTTTTTTTGTTTATATATTCATCCCGTTTCTGATTTTGTAAAACGTTAAGTATACGTAATACATACAAAATTTAATGAGGTAGGTATAAGACCAAGCTAGGAAGACCTAGATACCTATGGCTATTTTATGTGTCTAATGTGGTAAAAAATATTATCCCCAATATTATCTAAGGTTCTGTACCGTAAGTACCTAGTTATGTACTTATTAAATGTTATCAAGCGAGTGTACTTATGTTTGTAACTGTGTAACACAGTTTCAACCAACCTACAAAGTAAAATCTCCGCTATCAGTACAAATCTCGCAACATTTGAACAAACACGAAACTGCAGAGCGTCTGACATTCCCCGACGGTAGGCAAAGAACATGCATGTGTCCGTTACATGTATGTTCTTGAATGCACTTGAGATAGCGGTATCAACGGGGTCACCGGTCACACGGTGGGCAAAGATCGCCCGCAAACAGCGATGTGACGGAAAAATTTACAGAAAAGAAATAATTTTTTTGAAGTAGCTAACTATCCTTATAATGTTTGTGAGGATGGGAAGATTTTATATCTGTAATAAGTATAAGTACTAGCTACTACTCATAGAATAGAGCACTAACAGAAGCTTAATTTAGAATATCTACCTACCTAGTACAGTGTTGTTGTTGTAGTCCTATGCCTATGGCACCCCATCAGATGCTATCCACTAACGTCCGCTACTTCCGCGTATCTTCGGCTCTACTTTCTGCCTCGCTCCAGCGGCTGGCAGCTCGCTTTCAACGCTTCGGCGCCACGTTTGGTCAGGGTGTCCACGGGAGCGCTTTCCATTTGGTGATCGTCAGTGAAACACTATATTTGCGGCATTCGTAGCTCCTCTACGTACAGTGTGCAAGTAGAAAAAAAAATGAAAGTAGGTAAAGTAAGCCGTGAGAGCAAGACTGTGGAAGTCATTCTAAAAATCTTTTGAAAAAACGTGAAAAAAGAACTACTCTTATAGTTACTTAGCTCTTTTTGAGTCTCCTCTTTCGGCTTTACATGTGTAAATTACCGTTTTAGCAGTAGTAGAAACCAGCATCAGACCATTGAATGGACAATACTTGTACAAGGACAGAGTGTTGAGGGGAGATATGGAGGTCTATTAGACGATCATTGTTCGCTTATGAATCCTACGGAAACCTACGAAAAGTGGATTGAGCAATCCACCGCCTATGAGGGTAGAGTAGATACAGACAACAAAAGAGAGCAAGTATCCAATCCAACCACCACCGCCAGTTAGTGCTCCAGTGTTAACAGTTTTATCTGAGACACAAATGGCTTGATTAATTTTTAGTAGATGGTATGTACCTCTTTGGTTCAAGCACAAAAGCTTACAAATATTAAATGAGCAGGTAATATTCGTATCATCAACCAACCTATAGTATCATTTTGTCAGTAAGTACATTGTACTTTCTGGGATATGGGAGTATATGTATTAACTTACTTATAAATCTCTTTTTGTGACTGTACACTTATCTATGCATAAACATCACACCATATTCCATTAGACTACGAATTGAACTCTAGATTGAATTGAAAACGGACTTCGAACTTATTCGCAAGCTAGTTTACAATATCGGTAACGCTGATAGACATATTGTATTAGGTATCTACACAGTTTTATTATCACTTCCCAAAGTTACGAAAACAATTGTAAACTTACCCTCAAATGTAGCTGATAGGGAGAAAAATAAACTAGGTATCTAGAAACTTTCTACTTATCTTGGCGTTATCAATTAAAACGTTGCGTCAACGGGGCGTTTGACCGATAACAAAAATATTTGGCTTTCGATGTACCTATCCAAGAAGCAAGTAAATAATGTATTGATACAGTACGCGCCACTGAAGTCTTACGACAAAATCACGAACTAACCAGCCTACCATAATGCGCCGCAGCTATTGGACTGCAGTGGTGGCGCGGACTCTGCCAACCTTTACCTATTTATCCATACCCAAGAGATAGGAGTTTTTTATATGTTTAGGAGGTAGATAGATAGATAGATAGAATACTCTTTATTTGTACACACACACATAAAAGAAACTTACATAACTTAAATACTATAAACTATGTACAAAAATGGCGGTCTTATCGCTTAAAGCGATTTTTTCAAGACAACCTTAAGGTGGAAGGATATTTTGATTAAAGAGGGGTCAAGTGTACTAAAGAATAATAAAGGAAAAATTAAAATAATACTATAATGAGGTACTATAATGGTATACCTTACTTACTATTTTGCATAGTTTATTTTCTCAGTGCTATTTAGTTTAATACAGTTCCATTATCGTTAGGTAACATAGTTTATTGATCACAAATAAATAACCTATTGATTCAAAAACAGAAAAAACTAGATTTAGTTTGTATTTTTTCGAGCACTATCCTAGGATTTCAGTGTTCCAATTTTCAGAGTAAACTTCAAACTAGGTAGGTACTACTGTATGATTTAAACTAAAATTAGTTTCAGATACCTACCTACATTTTACATTTAGGCAGCGTTCCCACTACGCCGGACCGGCAGATCTGCCGAAAACCGGACACCGGACAGAGTGTTCACATTACATCGGATCCCGGAAGAAATTCAGACAGTCCTCAGTTGAATTTGGACCTGCGCGCACAATGGACGACGAAATTGTTGTGTTGTGGTGGTACCCTATTTTACGGGAAAGATTTTCCATGCTTTTCATTTTACATCCAGGGGCGAGGGGAGCACGAGCGGGGCGAGCGGGGGACAGATACCGGCACAAACTCGTTCACATTACTCCGGGCCCGGTCGTTCTACCGGCAATTCGTAGTGACAAAACGTTCGGTAGAAATGCCGGGCTCGGCAAAAATGCCGGACCCGGGATAATGTGAATAGCTTCATATAAATTGTACAGCCACTAGCTCTTCCGGCAGATTTACCGGCGCGGCAGATCTGCCGGTCCGGCGTAGTGGGAACGCTGCCTTACAGAACATACCTATCCTATCCTACACTTGTATTCACGTTATCATATCAAACCACACAGAACATTAATTTACTAAAAATATATCTACAAAAACAAAAGCTGATATGAAACTCTTCAGTGTAGCAACGATTCAACCTTGAACCTAAGGTAATGTATAAAATTTCATTGACAACAATAGGCGCTTTGACCCTTTGATAAAAGTAGACACTGGTATCTTTTTTTTGGTATCTTTCATGTGGGGTGTAAGTGGGTAGGTACCTATTGTATATTTTGGTACAATATTATTTTGGTTACATTTGACATGAAGAAGTTATACTGTATTGTTACTATAAGCAATAAGGCCGCCTTTTTGTACTGTTTTAACATGATCGTAAATCTCAAACAAACTCATTAATTTATCTAAGTATCGCCATGTTGCGGTTACTCGAGTCTAAAGGCGAGTGGTAGAGAATCTGCTACCAGGCGGTAGCGCTCACCACTCATTGTTACTGTGCCTATCTTAAATAGGTGTTACGGTGTTAGTATAACTGTTTCAGTTGGTTACTGAAAACGTTTATGGTCAACCGGCGATAACAAGTGTACAAGTTCAAAGTCAATTTTATCATTACTTCACCAAATTAACGTTAATTGGCTTTCTGATAGTGCTGATTTATAAACTAGTAGAGTTGTGTATTTATCGGTAAGTATGTAGTTTGTTGTTTGCAGCCGATAGTGGACACGTGACGGCAAGATCCGGCAGCTTAGTATGTAACAACTAAGTATATTATGTACCTACTACGCAGATCTAACTCCATATGATTAGTTCGAAAATAAACTCTACACTCGAGAGCACTGAAAATATGTCATTAGAACTTTTCCATTGCTTGCGAATGTATACTTTAGGATACTCATTTATACAGACAAAATGATACTTTCTTCTGTAGTGTCCAAGTGACTATACGAGAACACTCTCAGACCATCAGACCATCGTAATACATAACCCGATGGCGTTGGCAGGGATGATCGTTGACCTGTTAGAATTTCCATTGATCATCGTACTTGGTTTTTTATATCACTTAAAACCCTTGAAACTGTAACTGAAGCACGGAATAAAATCCGATGGATCATATCAGATTTTGTTTACAGAGTTTTTGCCTAATAAAATATTAAAATCATTTTCATATTAATCAAATACTTAAGCATCAAATTAATTTGAGTATAATAAGTTAATATCTAATGCCGGTACACACTCATTATGATAGTGCGTGCGTATCTGATCACGAGCACCACATACCGGCCCGGTGCTGTTCCGTAGATAGCGCCAAGGCTGATGGCTGATCCGCCAGACTTTGATTACACTAGTTTCTATGTTAGTATTATTAATTTATTATCATTAACAATATTTTTAATGCGTAATACTAGGTTACTAGGTAGCATAGAATTGAGATTGGCATATTAGTCTATGCTTATAACTATGGTAGGTACTTATTAAAGTACCTAGGTACCTATAAAATTTGCATAAAGAAATCGTCTTATCATCATTTTATGTTTTTCGCAATAAGTATGTAATAATAAACGCAATAAGTAGAAGTACAAGTCTCTAAATAAGATAAGATCATCGTACCCTTGCATAGGTTGACAAACCTTTGTGGTTTATTGCAAAAAAACTGCGCTTTATTTCTTGTATGTACTTATATAGTACTTACATAACATAACAAGATAAAGATAAATCTGGTTTTTAAGTACATACTTAGCTTTCGGAATTTTAAGATTAAATTTTTGTGTTGGTTGGTACCTATAGTTCTGAAGTTGCACAGTATCTGCCTGGGTGTTGAGAATAAAATATTAAAACATTAAAAAAAGCATAAGTATCACATACTGAGATCGCATCCAGTGGCGTGCTTTTGGGAGAGGCCTACGTCCAGCAGTGGACTGCTATAGGCTAATGATGATGATGATGATGTTCACATACAGAATACAGAGGAAGAAAAAATCTACAATGTAAAGCAATGACACTGAATATTGGGTGCACGTTACATCACCCTGTGGGCCTAGCATGACACGCGCTAAAAAAAATATTGCAACAGTTTTTCAAGCAGTGAAAAGCAAGCTGTAAATATGGGGTTGCGGCAGTTCGGCTTTCGGCTGTGTTATGGCATATTTATCCACGGAATTTTACAAGAAATAGGAATCAATATCATGTGTCACATAATCGAAAACAACTGATCTGTCAAAGAATTCTATGCGCATTATCAATTTTGGAGCACTGTAGTACTTTAAATCACAAAAAACCTGACTTTTCCGACACGCATTCTGATTGCATCAGATTAAGAAAACCAAACTTTGGACTTTGGAACCTTTTATTTACTTACTTTTAAAACATTATCACTATCAGCGTAACCCCGTTCTTATAGAATCATCATCTTAAATGAGTCAAATTTGTAAATTACTTATCAATAGGTAAGTAAACATAAAAAACTATAATAAATAAAATATTTATAATTCCCATTTTATCTTCGTATGGGGCGATTATTACTGCGTAGCAGTGCATAGAAAACACGTTGCTACGGCGTAGCATCGTAGCAGACATAATTTGTAATTATTAAGTTAATTAAAATATTTATACTCAATAGGTAAGTGTTACAAATAAACCGCCTCATTACATAACGTAGAATAAAGATATTTTTAGTTTAGAACCGGCTGCGGATTACTGAATATATGAAATACTAGGTCTTCAGGACTTCTAACCCAGAACTACACTCCCGGGCAATGAAAAAGTTCCACTCACAAAATGCAGACATCGAACGACCTAAATTTTTTCAAAGATTTAATTTAAAATTGTAACAAAATATTACCGTTTTTAGTTGGTAATATCCTGATGCTCTGTTAAATGTACTTCAATCTTGCAGAAGGCGTTTTTCCGTTTAGGAGTAAATTGGTGTTTTTCTCAGTGGAAACTTTTCATTGCCCGTGAGTGTATATTCTGTATAAAATAAGGGATACATATTATTCAATGTATTGTATCTATTTTATTTTTTTTATTTTATTTTATTTTTATTTTATCGTATTCGGAAAACTTACAGCTATCTTAAACTAGTTTACATTTATATGATGCATCTAAGAGCCATTTAATAGTTTTCGCATATGGTAGTAAATTATTACAAAAAGACAAACAGTTATGGTAAGTAAAATTTACACATTTCGTAAAACTACGCAATTAGCAATTACAAGAATTAAATTACGCTAACAGTGAGAACAAGAACTTATATTGTTATTTTAATAAAGAATACTAAAGCTAATCGTTTGTCTGGGAACCAAAGTACTCCGATGCCAAATTTCTTTTCAACGATAATAAACTACAGTTAAAAAAGTCAATCTCATTTGCCATAGCATTGAACTGTCTACTCACCCGTACAAAGAAACTATTTTGCCTATAGTTAGTGTTAGCTTTAGGTACGTGTAGTTGAAAACCAGTTCGACTTGATCTTGTAGGTACCTTCATCTTAACACACTCAAGCAACTCAGGAGAATCGATACTACCATTGATGATCTTATGTAGGTAGGACAGGTCAGCTATCCGCCGCCGTAGTTGTAAAGGTAGCAAATGGTGTCTTTTACAGCGAAGGTCATAACTTATGTCATAAATACCCGTTTTAAACTGTATGTATCTTAAAAATTTACGCTGGATAGATTCAATTCGATTTATGTAATAGTCATAACGTGGGTTCCATACTTCAGAAGCATATTCTAGGATACTTCGTACAAGAGAACAATACAATATCTTAATTGGTTTAATATTTTTGAATTTAGCACACGATCGTATTATAAATCCTAGGCTTCTTGATGCTTTTTTAATGATATTATCTATATGCCTATCATAAAGAAGTTTGGAATCCTGAACTAGGCCTAAATCTCTTATGTAGTTCACAGAGCTAACTGATTGATTTTTAAGTTTATAAGAAAAAACTATATCGGAATGTTTTCGAGAGAAAGTGATATAGAAGCATTTTGATACATTTAGATCCAGTCTATTTACTTCACAATACTTGCTAAAGGAGTCAAGATCCCTCTGAAGTGATACACAATCTTGGTCAGAGTGGATTTTATTGTAAATTTTCATATCATCGGCAAATAATATGAATTTAGATGAGGCAAAACAAGAATTGATATCATTTATAAAGATTATAAATAACAGAGGACCTAATAACGATCCCTGCGGAACTCCCGAAGGAACAAACTGCCATCCCGATGTAAATCCATTTATTGTTACCGCCTGAGATCGATTATTGATGTATGAGGTGAACCATCTGAATAAATTACCATGGATACCAGCGCTTTGAAGTTTTTTCAAAAGAATAACATGGTCAATGCGATCAAATGCTTTGGAATAATCTGTAAAAACTACATCTACTTGATCACCTTTATCCATAGTCGATGTAATATAGTCATTAGATATAACTAGGTTAGATATAGTTGAACGTTTTTGCAAGAAACCATGCTGTTCCGGAATAAACCATGTACGTAATGATGCATAAACCTGGTCATATACAATTTTTTCGAATATTTTAGCAATTATGCAGAGTTTAGATATAGGTCTATAATGATCTACTTGATTTTTGTCTCCTTTTTTATGCACTGGAGTAATAAACGCTGATTTCCATACTTTAGGAACTAGGCCCTCGGCCAATGATCTTTTAAAAAGCATTGCTATCGGTGAGTATAGACTATCCGCACAATTTAACAGAAATATGCCAGGTAATTTATCAGGACCACATCCTTTATGGACATCAATTGCTTTTAGTAGTTTAAGAATCTGTTTAGGATTAATTTCTATATTATTTATAAAGTTATTATTAGGATTAGGAATAGGATCCTCAATTACATTATTAAAGTTCGCTGGAATGGAGGATAGAAACGTCGTCTGAAAGTAATCAGCAAAAAGGTTGCAGATATCATCTCCAGTATTTGCCTTTGAAAGACCGTAGTTCATGACAGATGGAATGGAATTGTTGTTGGTTTTCAAATTTTTCGTGTAAGACCAAAACAGTTTAGGATTGGTACATAACGCATTTTCAATGTTATTTATATAGACTTCATAGCACTGGGCTTCCACCTCTTTACAACGCCTCCTAAGCAGTGAGAACGTTTCATAATCTCCTAAGTTTCCATATCTTCTATATTTTAGATAGAATTTATGTTTTTCTTTTATGATTTTTTTAAGGGCGGAACTATACCAATAGGGAAATTTAGAGGAAGAGACAATTTTATGCGGTATGTGTTTATCACGTAGGTCAAAAAGAATTTTATAAAACGATGCTACCGCATCATCGATAGAACCACTACATAGGATAATATTATACCAATCAACTGAATCTATATGATTGGTTATACTTTCATAGTCAGCTTCCGCAGAGTTATACAAGTAGACAAGTTTAGGCAAAGACACAAGGGGAGTGGCCTCGATGAGCGACATTTCAATAACGAGTGATTTGTGATAGGGATCCTCACGCACTAGCGGGTCAGTACAGGCTCTGACCTTCACTGACTCACTTGAAAATACAAGATCTAGTATGCTGTCAAAAGAGTTATTAATACCGTTATACTGTTTTAAATTGCATTGAACAATTGTATCAATAAATTCCGTTTGATAACCTGTAAATTGAGATGGTTCAAAATAATTTGATGATGAGTTCCAGTTAATATTACTCATATTAAAATCACCTATTACTAGAAACTTATCATTTGGACAGTTGGTAACAATCTCAAACAGTTTCTCAGTAAAATTTATAAGTTGTGCATTAAAAGAGTTTTTATTTTTGCCTTGAGAGCATAGATAGATGGTACATATATGTAGCTTCATTTTCTCCATATTTTTATTTTTAAAAGAGACAGTTACCCAAAGGTCCTCTGCGGAGGATCTCCACTCGGGTCGTTCTACAGCATCCAGCTCCCGGCGAACCGCCAGCAGCACCCCGCCGCCAAGAGTCTGCTTAGTTAAAGCATAATCCCGATCCCGCCTCCAAACAAAATACCTATTGTCTACGAGTTCGTTATCAAAGATTCCCTCCAGCAACCAAGACTCGGTAACCGACACAATATCATACGAGCCAAGCAATAAATTTCTTTTAAAAATGTGTGTTTTAGTACGGAGACCCCGTGTATTTTGGTAATAAATGTTAAGGGCAGTCATTGAAAAGTACTGACAATAACTCATCAAAAGCACAAAGCAAAATAAATTTATTGTAAGTGGCTATAAAAGCTAAAAATAGTGCGGGTGACCGTTTTAATAGGTGACGGAATCGTTTTCTTATCATATGGGTTAACGCATTATGTAATACTACATGGTAATCTATAGGTAAATATCTGTCAGTAAGATAGCTTATTATTAATGCCACATAAAATACCATTCCTCCATCAAAAAGCGGCAAGCGTTCGCAGCAGGTAGATAGCAAAAATAATCGCAAATAAAAAACAGTGAAGCAATAACACCCGTATGCAGTACTTAAGTGACGAAGTACCATAGAACTTATTGTCATTACGATAGGGATGATATTAGAATCGTGTAGTAATGGTATAAGTTCGACCATGGCAAATGACTTCAAGCAAAGTGAATAACTCGAAACAAGTAAGCAACTAGGCACGTTAGCAGTGGTTCCCAAAATGTTAACTGTGATTAGATAGATATGACTGTGTGATGTTAGAATTTTTATATTGTAAAATAAGTTTATTTTATCTTTAAGAGATCTAATTCGTTTTTTACAATAAACGGAGGAGAGGTAGGTGATTTTCGAGCCATTATTTTGCAGTGTTTCACCCATATGTATTGGAAGTTTTTTTCTTTGGCGATTGATTTAGCCTTGGTCAATAAAGACTTGTTGTACACTGTGAGATGGTCGTTTACATACACTCGTCCTGAACCACTGAAGCCAAGCGATTCCAAATTTAGTACTTTGCGTTTACGCATTGCTGCCACAAAGTCCTCCTTAGTGTATCGATTATGAAAAGATATTATAATCGGTTTCTCATTATTCGGTTGCCGAGTAGGTACTCTAGTGATGAAATTACAGTCCTCCTTTTTTATTGTAATCCCGAGCGTGTCGGCTAATTTAAAAGCAATATCATATAAATTCTCATTATTCTTAAGGGGAATACCCTTGATTTCAACGTTATTTGCCCTTAGCCACTGCTCACGTTGATTTAACTCGTTGTCAAGTTCGATAATCTTCTTTTCAAGAACAGGAATCAAGTTCGTTCTATCTTCCACGATTTTCAGTCTTGAGGAGAGGGACGTTACCGTGTCATTGAAGTCTTTTATAGAACTGTGTGCGTTTTCCACGGAAACCATCAGTCCAGTCCTATCCAGTTATATATACAAAAAAACTAATTAAGAATAATTATGAATTAGTACCTAATTACACAACTAAGTAATCACGACTTAATAACATGATACGAGTAGCTCAAACTGTATCCGTTAGAAGACTACATAATAAGTTTTGCTACTGTCATCCGTACGTAATATTTAATTGTACGAAAGTATAAATAAATATTATGTAATAAGTATTTGTGTGTCACGCGTAGAGTGAGATTGGAACATTGGAAATTACTGATTTGGCTACTTTAAGTATATCTCATAAATACCCGTAAATATGAAATCTAGGATTGTCAGACTTACGGGGCTGTAAATTTTTATATTTATATGGATACAATCTGAGTAAAGTTTATTGATTGTTGATAAACAGAAATACGGACATCAAAGTTAACGTATACTTGCGGATTCCGTTTATACCTTTTAAAGTAACTATGGAACCCAAAAAATCACACATAAAACTTATGCAAACTCGTGCAATTATAGAACATTATAGAAGTTACAGTATTACTATTACCCTTATGTACTAAGATATGGAAAACTTCCAATACCTGTACTAGATATAATCTGTATTACAGGTATCAGTGGCCTCCTTGGAATTGTTCTAATATAGGTAGGATTTAGTCGTTTTTTACATGTTTATGTACTAGTCAAGTCTAGTAATCAATTACTTAGGTAATAGACTAATACATAGTGCATTAGTCTATGCTTATGATACCACTATTACTTATTTCCATCTGGGACTAGTGACCCTTGTCTCTATCTGGCTTTTATCTGGCTAGCAACAATATTGTAATTTAGTATTCGAAGGACTTAATTCATTATAAGTATATCGAAGATAAGTGTGGAATAAATCATTAAGCAAATCATTTATGTACATTGTATTATCTAGAGTTGAGAGGAAATATTCCAAGTAAGTAGTAAAGTTGATTACAGAATTACTATTTATTTGAGTTTTAATTACTCAGACACTCCGAAGTCCAGATTTCTAGACGTTTAGTGTGTCCATGACATAGAACCAGCTCGAGTTTGTCAGTAATCGTTGACTAATCCATGACTGTTGTCAAACCTTTGTGCACCTCTAAGTAGTTGTCAACATCGACAAGTGAAGATGAAGAATATGTAAATTAAGGTCTTCGCACATTATAACAACTCCACGCCAACGCGGCAGCAACTCTACTCACAATCCTTTAGTTTTTCTAGACATTTAGTGTACGATGCGTAGACCACTCGTTGTACACTACTTTATAATCAAGGTTTAATTTTTTGAAATTAAACCTTGAACATATGACACAGGGCTTAAATATCAATGTCTAGCATAGAGTCGAGATGCCGGTGAGTTGTTATAATGTGCGAAGACCTTTAAAAGACCTGCGAGTATTTTGCTGTACCAACCAGATGTATTATTTGACATTCATGGTTGAGTCACTGGTGAATTTCGTACTGAACTGAACCTGCACCTAAACGTGGAGACCCTACATTCGCGACATATATTAATGCATCGAGGTGGCTACTCTAGTTACGAGAAAAGAAGTTTAGAAGCCCTCGCGGATACCCTAAACACGGCTCTATCTCCTTGCATTAAACGTACTTTGTTCGTTTTTTTATCTAGGTAGAGTAAACCCATCGGGTTCATTGAATCGATCGGTCTAGACACAACAGCACAACACTAATGGTTGAACTTAATAAATAAACAAACAAAGTTGCAATTGTGTTAATGATCCTACTATAGTGCATAAGTTATGAGCCAATTAAAAATGTTCTCAATTTATTCTTGGGTCGAAGGTTGGCATGAGAGCGAAGCGTGAGACAGTGTGGCTCACAACCGGTTTCACAACTGAGAAAGTAAAGTTAAGATGAACTTAAGTCCTAACTGTGAAATGCAGCGCAGGATTTAAGTTCATGATTAGGTAGATAGTCAAATGACAACTTTAGAATAATAAAGTACAATCTATAATAGGACGAGTCCTCCATGTGTCTTTATTCAAATGCCTTTACAAACGAGAAAAATAATTTCTAGAGCAGAATTTTCTATTGAACAGATTTCATAATAAAGGCGATTTAGCGAGATGTGTTTGCAAAATAAGTTATTTCCACTCAAGTCTAAATACTATATTTAAATAAATATATAGTTTTGTAAATACTATAATATGTACTTACACACTACTAATATTTAGGTCAGAGAGGGCATGATTGTAGCTTTGATAACGTATAGGTAACACGTTATATTTTTATGAAAGTTTTAGTAGAAAGGAACTGTAAAAACCTGTATTTTTTTTTAGGTATTTTTGGTTGGTAGTACATTCTGTGCCATCATTAGTTTAATGTCTACGAAGTTGACCTATTTCCTTTACAACATCGATGACAAGCTGTTTGTTTTCAGCAGCGGTGCATTCTGATTTCATAGATCGATTTGGGGTTCCCAAGGATTAAACAGAATTAATATTAAATCATGAAGACGAGACAAAATTGCCGATTAAATAAATTACACTTTATATTTATTACTGCTATGTTATTTTGATAGGGTACACGTACAAGTAGTAAAAGTGATAGAATACCTATTTCTCGAGCCTGCAAGGTACTAATTTAGGCACATCCAGATTCAGTATTTATTCGTTGTTTAAAAGTGAAAGTTTGGAAAATAAGCCATAAGGTAAGTAAAGTAAGCTATAAGGTATTTTTGGTCATCAAAATGGATTCAATCAGATTTGTAATTGCAGAACCTTGTACGAAGAAATTTAGTTCACATGACTTGACTGGACATATTTTGCTGAGTCACTTGAGTTTTCAGCAGCCTTGAGGAGTAGTCCAATTTACATTACAAAAGCAGTATGTTAAAAGTAGCCGTTTTAGCCTCACGTGCTTCGTGTTTTATAATTGTTTATTAAAATAAGTATCTAAGATATATTGAACTAACTAAAAAATGTTGTGGTCTTATTGCCACTCCGGAGGTGCAACGGGTCTAAGGCACTAAGTTACGCTACTTCTGGCGTGAAGTTTTCAGGACTTTCATAAGATGTCAACTCCAAGATCCCCTCACAGCGCCGGCTCCAGAGCCCCCATCGATGAAGTAACCGCCACCTGGTGGACTTTATATGGAACTAAAGAAGCAGAAACTGAAACTAAACTAGACGAGGAGGATAAAGCAATACCAATAGTCAAGAAAGATGCAAATGTGAAGCATGAGAAAACACGAGCAAATAAATCAACTAATACTAACATACACGGCATGCGCTGGAAACTAACTTCTGATGCCTACAAAAAGTTCATAGGCAAAACTATCCATGATACAGATCCCGAAAACTATTCCACAAATACTGAAAAAGATACAGTTGAAAGTCAATATACATGCCATAGGACAGAACTTATCAATTCTTTAAAACTAAGATTTAGTACGCAAAACAAACCACGAGCCACTCTAATGCCTAAAAATAAAATTATCAGAAGTATAACTTACGAATATGATAAAGGTACGGGAAAGACATTAAATAAAAAGACGAACGACACAGAAAACCACACAAAAACCGACTCTTTATCCGACAATTTGAAAGTTCGAAACCCAGTCATGCAGGAATCAACTTCCTCACAAAGCTCAGGTCACGCAAAAAGAATTGAAGAATCAGGACATAAAGTAAATCCACTTGCTATTGCCAGCCCGGTAAAAAGCAACCCTATAGGTACTACTGGCAGGGTGGTGTTTCCAATATCTGTGTTCGGATCTTCGGAGGGTGTCTGTCACGCGAGCAGGCTGCGGCCAGGGCGCCTGGCACTGGGCGGGCCAGTGCGCGGCTGGGCGGCTGGCGCGGAGGGCGGGACACGCAGCTTGGCTGGAGATACTGACACGATGCCGGTGAGTTGTTTCTTCTGATGTATTTTCAAATTTCGAATTCGTGAACTTTGTTTTTTGTTTAGTTCGTCATATTATTGGACTTTATCGGACTTTGTAAAAACTTCGTTATGTACAGTTAGCAAAAAAGACACAATGAAAGAAAAAGTAACTCTTGTTCATCAACTCATCATCATCAAACAGAGTGCGGATTTGGGAATGTGAATTGATTATTATCCATTTTATAAGCGTTGTGAGAAATTGATCATCTACATTAATTATTAGAGTAGCTACTTAGTTAATGTACTTATAACTTATTGGTTAGATTCTTATATTATTCCACGTTATCTACTCCTACGTCCCGTCCGTTAGTCACATAATAGATATTGGCAGCTGCATGTTGTCTAAATTTGGCGGTTTTGAGGGTTTCCTATGGCGAGTAGCCATGAACGGGGAGATTTGCCTTACCTGAAGATCGGTCATTTTACTGAAGGGAAAGTTTCCTTTCACTGCGTTACACTTACATGTGACACCTTGTACAGTAGGTACCAACTTTTCATACCTAGGTAGGAATCCTATAGGTACGTAGTGTAATTACTATTTTTTTATAAATTAACTTTAAGTGATTATAATCTGCTATTTTGATTATTATATTAGACAAGCAAGTCTACCGATGAACTTCACTTTTCCTAGAACGCAATCTAAGACAGAATATTATAAAGTTTCATTACAAAAGCTTCTGGAACACTTAACTAACTTGAAAACTTAGTCCCATAATTTCAGGTTAGGCACATGAAATTTCGTAGGAATAAAGCATTGCATTGAGAGCCAAGAATTATTGCTGAGCTTATAATTTACGAGTGAAATCGGGTAGTAGATAGGTACAGTCAGCCAATGATACATGTATATGTTATGTATAGGCCACCGCAGTGCAAACAATTTAATTTTATGACCCAATGATACATGATAATATGACAAATAATTAAGCTTTATCTAAAGATTGTTGCTATATGTATATTTTCTACCTTAGAAAAGTTTCCTACCCATGAGTCTAAGGATCAAACTGTTTGCGCTGCCGATGGGGTGGCATACATATCTCTTTGGCTGACTGTACCTGGCTTCATGGCGATGTTCGTGGTAGTCGTTGATAAATGCCGGGGAATCACCGGTAGTCATGCCATGAGCTATCGCGTCCTGAAATCTACCCTAATGCTTCCTTTTGCTAATAATCGTATGATAACTTGATCATTTCAACTCATTCTTTTGATATTCTATCCGTTACGGAAAACCGGGATAAAAAGTAGAATGATATCCGTTGTGAATGTACCTAGGTATTATACAGTGTGTTGTTTTTCGGACCCGACAAACTTGGGTGGATTCTACGAGTAATTTCATCGATAAAAAACCCCCATTAACTTAGATTTTCTTCTTCTTCATAGAAAATCATATCTCGAGATTTAAACGCCTTACGGACATGAAATAAAATG